>NC_069384.1:5105000-6305000 GCF_027475565.1 Acinonyx jubatus | reverse complement strand
GTTCTGGAGACGGATGGTGGGGGTGGTTGCACAATGAGAATGTACTGAAATCCACTGACCTGGACACTTAAAATGGTTGAAATGATCAATTTTATGTGTATTTTACCACACACACACAAAACTGTTTTCAAAATTTGTATTTATGCTGAATTGTCTCTTCATACTATTTCCTCCTATTTCTTTTTTTTAATGTTTATTTATTTTGAGAGAGAGAGAGAATCCCAGGTTCGATTTGGAGCTCAAATCCACGAACTGTGAGACCATGACCTGAGCCAAAAATCAAGAGTCAGACACTTAACTGAGCCACTCAGGTGTCCCCAAAGATCTTATTTTTAATAATCTCTACACCCCACATGGGGCTCAAACTCCCAACCCCAAGATCAAGAGTTGCACGCTGTGCCGACTGAGCCAGCCGGGGGCCCCTCTGGTGGTCTTTAAAATCAGCTTTCCAATTCCTGATGAAAATCCCGCTGGCATCCTGATCGGAATTGCATAACTTTTTTAGGTAAAAAGAACCGACCCCTTTACATACTGACTCTTGTCAGGAAGATTGTTTTTTCATTTATTCAGACCTTTTATGTCCTCCAGTCCAGTCTTACATTTTCCTTTGCGGAGAAAAATGCTAATTTTTTTTTAATGTTTATTTATTTTTGAGAGAGAGACACAGAGACAGGGACAGAGTGTGCATGGGGGAGGGGCAGAGAGAGAGGGAGATTCAGAATCTGAAGCAGGCTCAGGCTCCAATCTCTCAGCACAGAGCCCGAGGCGGGGCTCGAACTCACAAACCGTGAGATCATGCCCTGAGCCGAAATCGGATGCTTAACCAACTGAGCCACCCAAATGCCCCCAGAAAAATGCTAATTTTTGAGGCTGACCAAGACCCATTTTGAGTCCCAGAAATTCGGAAGGCCGTGCTGTCTTGCCACATACCCAGGATCCATTTATCCTGATTTCTGGGAAACCACTTTATTCATATGAGCTCAATTAAATTAGTTTAACATTTAGTTTCCTTTGGTCTCAAAGATCAATGAGATAAGTAGAGTGAAGCAAAAAGTGAGACATTATGCGACAACAGTTCAGACTCCTTCCAATATATATAAATATATATTTTTATATATTTTTATTTATATTGTATATATTTCATATTTTATATATTATATATATTTTATATATAGTATATATATTTACATATACTATATATTTTATATATAGTGTGTATATATATATATATATTTACATATACTATATATTTTATATATAGTGTATATATATATATATATATATATATTTTTTTTTTTTTTTTTTGCAAAACCCCAAATCAGCACTGGTGGAAGCGATCCTCCTGCACATTTGAATATGCAGCCACATCCTTAGACACATCCAAGCATGCAAGCCTCTGAACGTTTCCTCTGAGTCACGCGTAACAAATTAGCGTATTTAAATCTTTTCGTAAATAACTTGAATTTACCATCAGCCTTTATGCATTGTTCAACTCGTATTTTCCGTGGGCAACATCAAGGGCTTTCAGAGGCAAAATTTAATATTAACACAATTGGGTTATGAATTAAGCCTGTACTGCAGAGGTAGTAGTCCTGGCGGTTCGGGGGGTGAAGAAAGTCTGGTGGGGGTAATGCTGTGTCCTACTAGGGTAACACAGCCGGACGGTATGAGAAGGAGTTCGCAAGTTTCACGCTCAACTTGAAGTCAGTTGGGGCACCTGGGTGGCTCAGTCGGCTGGGTGTCCGACTTCGGCTCAGGTTATGATCTAGCAGTCTGTGAGTTCAAGCCCCGCGTCAGGCTCTGTGCTGACAGCTCGGAGCCTGGATCCTGCTTTGGATTCTGTGTCTCCCTCTCTCTCTGACCCTCCCCTGTTCATGCTCTGTCTCTCTCTGTCTCAAAATTAAACATTAAAAAAATTTTTAAAAAGTCAGTTAAATCCGAGGTTTTTTTTTTTTTTAATCCCATCTGGTAATTTATGTTTTTATTATTTATTTTTGAGAGAGAGAGAATGCAAGTGGGGAAGGGACAGAGACAGAGGGGGGCAGAGGATCCAAAGCAGGCTCCGTGCTGAGAACAGAGAGCCTGATGCGGGGCTCGAACCCCTGAACCGTGAGATCATGACCTGGGCCGAAGTCGGACGCCTAACCGAATGAGCCACCCAGGCGCCCCAAATCCGAGGTATTTTCTAAGGTTTTACTCAGCAATCTATATTGTTGGAAAAGGGGGAAAGTGCACCAGGAATTTGGTTACCCTAAGCTGGGACAATCACTGAAAGGAAGAGCATCGGACATTTATTGGACACTGTGCACTGGACGTTGCTTTAGCCCCTCAGGACCCTCTGAGAAAGGCATGATTGGCTCTTCAGTTAAGCCCCGATTCCCTTTCACCCCTTCCGTTGTGGGGCCACATTCCTCCACAAGAAGAACCAGGAAGATGGGAACGGCGGCCAGCCACTGCGACCGTCCCTAACGCAGGTCTGTATTCGCACCGCATAGGGAGTATCTGTTTCCTCCCTACGCTGTTTCCCTTCTCGCCAGTGCCCATCATTAATCACATCGTTTTACATTTCCGTGCCCTCAGGAAACTTCAGAACACCCACTTGCTTTTTAAAATCAATTTGGAATCAGCATTTGGAAGGGAATACTTTGATTCGAAAGACAGAACTAGCCACACTGGATTAAAAAATAGCAGCTTCTTGTTCGAGTGAATCTGCATCCGACCTTGACAAAATGTGTAGAACTTCAAAAATAAATGAACTATTTCTTTTGAACAATTTTTAAAGTATTTATTTTTGAGAGAGAGAGCGAGCAAGCAGGGGAGGGAGAGAGACAGAGGGAGACAGAGCATCAAAGCAGGCTCCAGGCTCCGAGCTGTCAGCACAGAGCCTGACTCAGGGCTCAAACTCACCAGCTCAGCCCTAAGATGATGACCTGAGCAGAGGTGGGACCCTTAACTGAGCCACCAGGCACCCCATTACCCGTGTTTTGTTTGTTTGTTTTTTTTAATGTGGCTGCTAGAAAATTAGAAGGGACAGCTTTCCCCCACATTTCCACTGGATTTCCCTTTAAGTCTTTTTTTTTTTTAAGAGAGAGAGAGACAGTGTGAGCGGAGGGGCAGAGAGGGAGACACAGAATCTGAAGCAGGCTCCAGGCTCTGAGCTGTCAGCACAGAGCCCGATGCGGGGCTCGAACTCAGGAACCATGAGATCATGCCCTAAGCTGAAGTCAGACGCTCAACCGACTCAGCCACCCAGGGCCCCTGAACAATTTTTATTAGAAATGTCGTTATATGCTTTCTGTGCATCTTGTTTTCCTGTTTATAGATAGTATTTATGGACAAGATTGGCAATGGTTTGATGGCTACTGGACACGGTTAACTGGTGTGTGGGGTTCAGTATACTGTACTGATTTCGAGCACAGGCAAAGTTATCACTGAGGGAAAAAGACTCCACTTGTAACGACCAAATTATGGCATAGTCACACGAACTATTAAGCAAGTGCTAAAACATTTTACAAATAAATTCTAACCTATCTAAAATAATTACTTTTGGCTTCTGGGATTAAATGATTTTACTTTACTTTCAAGGTAACTTTTTTTTTTAATATCCCAACTTTTCATGAGGTAAAACCCAGCTACTTTCCATCATCTATTTGATTCATCATCTACCTAAGCCTAATGTTTTAAAATTTCCAACCGTCTTAAAATTAAATATTTTTGCTGCAAACTCATGTAACACCATTGCCAGGCAGATGTACCTTTAGGATCTGTAAGGATCAAGAGAAATTATCCATATTTTGGTTTCACAATGCTTATTTAATGGGAACAAAACATCTAAATGTCTGACAAATTATATTCTAGAAATAAAATCCTATGCAGTGCTTACAAATGCTATGCAAGTATATTTATTAACATAGGGACAAGTTCACAGTATAAGAAAGATTACAGAATAGGATGTATAATGACATCATTTAAATCTGAGAAAAATGCATTTTAAAATACTTGTTTAGAGGGGAGCCTGGGTGGCTCAGTCAGTTAAGCGTCTGACTGGCTCAGGTCACCATCTCCAGGTCTGTGGGATCAAGCCCTGTGTCAGGGTCTATGCTGACAGCTCAGAGCCTGGATCCTGCATCTCCCTCGCTCTCTGCCCGTCCCCCACTCATGTTCTCTCTCTCTCTCTCAAAAATAAACATTAAAAAAACCATTAGGGGTGCCTGGGTGGCTCAGTCGGTTAAGCGGCCGGCTTCAGCTCCGGTCATGATCTCACGGTTCTTGAGTTCGAGCCCCATTTGCTACTATTAGCACAGAGCCTGCTTGGGATTCTCTCTCCTCTCTCTGCCCCTCCCCTGCTTGACCGTGCTCTCAAAACTAAGTAACACATAAGAAATAAAATAGATGCCTAGTAAATGAATTATGGGTGCTTTTGGCTTTTGTCTGCATTTGAGTTTTCCCCCAGTATGACTCACCTGTGTACTTCAATCACACACATATATACATACCTTCCTCCGTGTACCAGGCTACTCTCCCTAATTTTTGTCCCCATGCCCACATTTTTGCACACTCTCCCCTGACAGTGCTACAACAGACCATCTTTTCTCTGGGGCCTCCATGATTGGCAGGTCGTCATACGAGGCACCAAGTTCTAGGAGTCAGTCTTCTGATTAACCCACATTTGAAAGGTCAAACTGAACCTCTGACAAGCCAAGGGAATGAAGTGTTCTTACTGGTTTTGCTAGTTAACAAATTGAAACCGGATTTGTTTGCATTATTAAAAAGCTATCTTCCCTGTCCTTTCAGGATGTCTGAATTGACATCCATTCAAGCATTCTTATCTTTCAGTTCTTTTTGCTCACAACTACTTGTTTAGAGGAAGAGATAACTTCTTGTAGGTACCGATTCTAGAAAATATGCCTTGGGTGCCTGCCTCAGTTGGCAGAGAATGTAACTCTTGGTCGTGAGTTCAAGCATCATGTCGGGCTACAGAGAGAACTTAAAAATTTAAGATGCCTCAAAGTAGCTTGCTTTTTCATAAAATAAGGTGGGGGTTCATTTGTTCAGAAAAGGATGCTCAAGGCAGGTAGGATCTAGTACTCCCAATCTTTCTACAAGAAGATAATCTTAGATAAATCTTCCTGAAAGAAGTAAAAACAAAACTCTTATACTAGTAAATCTCTTTATTAGCAGGGAGTCCCGAACCGAGAAAACCTGTGACTGTAAATAATGATCAGTTCCTAGGGGTGGTGAGCATTAGGTCGTACAAGATGGGTCGTAGGGTTAAAATTCTAGTTTTCTTCCCATTGGTTTTTAGAGATGTTTATTTTTGACAGGAAGACTGTGAGCAGGGGAGGGGCAGAGAGAGAGGGAGACACAGAATCTGAAGCAGGCTCCAGGTTCTGAGCTGTGAGCACAGAGCCTGATGTGGGGCTCGAACTCACAAGTGGGGAGATTGTGACCTGAAGGCAGATGTTTAACCCACAGAGCCACCCAGGCAGGTGCCTGGAGACCACTTTTAACTGCTATGAATAGACAGGTGCTAGTGAAATTCTGGTACAATAAAATTCTATCAAGTATCCCTGCACAGGGAGAGAATGTTTTCAGTTCAGTGCTTAAATTTACATACCCAAACCCTGTGCTATCTGTACTTAGAAACTACAGGCAACTGTTTATCTGCCTCCAGGCCCTCTGTGGAGTGAGGACCACGGAGAACTGGGCAACATGGCTCCCAGGCCCTGCCCCCTCCCCAGGGGTTACTACAGCCCTCCTGTGGGCGCCCCTTCATCCCAGGTCAACATCCTCTTTCCACTGACGTTTAGTAGTTCCAACGAAGGGGCCGCACTTCCCCACTCCCTATGAAGTTGCTCAAAATAGCCACTCCCGTGGGACAGTCTTAGCAGAGGTGTGAGCCCTTGGGGACTCCTGTTTCCAGCGCATTCTTGCCCCCCAGTGTTCACTCCAGGGCAAAATAACATGTCAAGTGTTGAGAGGTTTAAATGGTTTCCAGGTCTCCCCTTGTTCAGTGGTAACCCTGGCCTGGTGCTTTCTCTGGCCGTGTGTGCATTTGCCGATTCGGCACAGGTCTCCAATACTACCTCTTGAAGACCATTTACACGGCAGAGCAGAAATACGATATATATGAGAGCAAATCTCAGAATATGCAAACACAAACCACAGTAGATGCAGTTCTAGCTTACTCAGTACTTACAAACTCACTTCATATGAAGAACAAAGAGTTACGTTTCGTTTGCTTCAGAGGACGCTGGACCATTTGCTCATTATTAAATCAATTTAGGCCAAAGTATCTTCAAAGAACACTGTACATGTTCAAGTATTACAAAAAAAATTAAATACTCCACTTTCAAATTTTAAGAAAACTCTGCAAGAACAAAGGTGGAAATTCTTGTAATAAAATATAAGCCAGAACTTAATTTATGTGCTTCAAGAAATTCTTTCATAATTGAGTTTTTATTTCTTGTTCTGAGGATCAGTACAGACAATTCAATTTGTACATAATTCTTAATGTACGTACCGAAAACCTAAAAAAACCATGTAGCTGTGGTTCTTTTCTCAAAGTTATTCCAGTGACCTTCCAGCTTAAAATTTGGAGGCAAATTTCCCTTAACAGTATATCAAGTACCGGTATCTTCAAATGTTGATATGCTGTTACACTGTTAAGTCCCATTAATTCACAATTTAATGTCATATACGCTACATACTCAAATTTTCAATCTCGCACAGCACATTAACAAAGTTACTAGGAAACTGGACTACCACGACCAAGATGTTACAGAATGCACAAAATTCTGACAGGGAGAGCCAAGATCAAGGAGTGGTTTTCTTTAGGAAACAATTCTACCAAAAACAACATGGGAATAGAAGTAATTTAAAATGTTCAAGACATATTAAATGCACGACTGACACCAAATTGCCATTTAGTATGCTTGGTATTATAGGATATAAAAACTACCCCATCTATGGAATGTTAAGCTGACACCCAAGACGATCAAAGCCTCCCATATTCAATATCCCACTATTTTCTGGTTGTACCAAAAAATAAACAACCAGCAAATGATTTCACCTCTTAAAAAAAAGCATTTACACTTAAAAAATGGGATGAGGTGGGATTCCCTCCTTCTTAAAAATGTTTCTAGAGCTACTAAAAAACTTGCATTTACAAAATAGTTGATAAAAATATTCCTCTGGATTGTACAAGAAGGGAGACAGGGACCACTGGTAAGACATGGGATATGATACTAATCAGACTTGGCTTCTTTCTCTCCTGCTTCATCAGAGGCTGGACTCTGCAAATCAAAGAAAAAATAATGATCAAATATTTGATTTCTGGGTCACTGTTACGATCTCCAAGATCTTTAAAATTTAATGCAATGTAAGTTTTACTTCTATGTAATTACAGGTGACCCTCGTTATATGTAGATTCTGTATTTGTAAATTTGCCTCTTCACTAAAATTTGCAACCACAAAATCAATACTCATGGCACTTCAATAGACTTAAAACTTTCTTTGCAATGCCAAACATGCACATTCCCAGCTGGGATGGTTGCTTCAGTTCTAAACAGGTGCCTTTTTTGCAGTTTATTTAAAGTGCCATACATTTCACATTTCTTTTTCTGTGCTTCTTGATGTTGACTGGACTAATACGATACCATCTACTATGGCTAAATGCAAGAAGGTTGGGATGTGCCTTATGGAGAAAATACGTATGCTGGATAGCATCATTTCGGCCTGAGTTCCAGTACTGTTTCTGTTGGCCCAGTTCAAAGCTGATGCATCAACAACACGTAGTCAACAGAAACACACAGATTATGCATCAACTGTTTGATGGAAACGTGATCAGAGTGCAGCTAAGAATCTAACGTCGTATTTCCTCCACGTGCAATTTTTCAGTATTCACACAACCTTCTAGAACACAACCACCATGAATATTAACAATCAAGTGTAGTGTGATAACATGTACCGGATGGTCAAATTCTTCCCTAACAGCTAGATTAGTAATCTCATCATAACATCACCGGATATTTGATGTGTGGTCAGAACTACAAATTAAAAGTAAATTGTGGCAACAGATTTCACAAGTTAGAAACAAGTGGTTTGTTGTTTTAAGATTTGATCTATAAATGTTTTTAAAATACCATACACTATTTATCTTCCCAGGTTTAACCATTAACATTAAAAAAATGCTTGCCTTAAGAAAAACTATTTATTGAAACCTGTAGCCTATTTGTTTAAGAAAAGGCCTCTTCTCGTGGCTTAAAAACGTAACGATTAGGGACACCAAGTCTTTTTATTTGCTTGATCTAAGTTATTATTTAATCCTAAAACAAGTAGCCACTTTTAAGAAAAATGGACTTATCTGAAATGAAAGTGGGAAAAATGTCCCAAATGAGGAATGGATTCAAAACATTTTTGAAGCAATATCCAAAATAAAAACATGATTTTTAACAGTTCTATAGATGGCAATTTCAAAAATAAGGGCCTAGGTTGTTTGTTTAAACAATATCCCAAAACATGAAAGAAAAATGAGTGTTACACCATTTGGTATATTAAACCTTTTAGAAATTAACTCACGTCAGTAGTTATTATAACGAATCCTGCGTACAACATACGCTGTACTTGTGTGAACTTGTTACTGGTGAAATTCTGAGCATATTAAAAGTTCTTATTCACTCCTTTAAAAAAAACCCATCTACCTACTGATTTTAAATATCTAATTAATATAAGCCATCTGTCTATTCATTTGATGTTACCGTACAAACCTTTGTTAACATTGTAAGAAAAAAACAACAATAAAGACAGTCTCATCTGCTACATAAAAATATATAACAGATTATCTATGGTTCAGAGTCAAATCAACACACAGCACTTCTGACCTCCTCGTTTTTAGTTTCTCCGTTTTCTGCAGGTAAGTCTTCTTTTGTTTCTTGGTTAGCCACTTCAGCCTGTTTTCCCTTTGCTCCCCTTTTCCCCTTTGTTTGCACTTTTTTGTCTGAAGATTTCTCCTAGGATACAGTAAGAGTATATTTTAAGTAAAAACTTGGCACCAACATTTCCTCAGTTGCTATAGGGCTAGTATCCCCACAAGAGTTGCAATGTCAACACGATGTCACACATCAGCCTGAGATCCAGGACACATCTTTTACGGAAGACACTCTAAGGTCCATCTACTCAGGACAACATCGTTCGCTAAGAACTCTAACCGTACTGGCATTATCGAGCCTCATTAGACTTCTGTTCTCTAAACCTAAAGCCTGAGCTACAATCCTCCTCTGCCTTCTCAATCACCCACTATTCTCTGAAGTTCCACATGAGCAAACAAAGGAGGAAATCTCTTTCCACTGTAACCCTACCCATCCCCAAACTTCTTTTAAGCCTGAATAATGATCAAATTGTCATATATCCACTGTCCTGACAAGATGTTCACCCTCACAGTAAGACCATTCACCTGAACACAGCACCATGTTGTGTGGTCAGGTTGACTATCCTGCTACAGCTAATCCCTTGATATTATATAATGAGTAGCTAAAAAGATCAATTTTGAGTTTATCGTTTTCATTCAGATGTTTGGAAAATCTGAAAAGCACAGGTATTAGTATGACGATAAAAGAGGTTCAAAAATGTAAACCACTTTTAAGCAATATTAAAGTGTTTCTGGATACCCTCCATCAACGGGGAAGGAGTTTAAATCTTGACATTTATTCCCTGTAAATGAAGAATGCAGCAACAGCTAAATTAAGTTAGGTCACCAGGGAGTTGTATAAAAGAGCCCTAACAGTACTGACCAATATTTGAATTAAACAGCCACAAAGACATGCAAACAGGTCAAACGATTTCAATGCTAAGGGGGCGGCAGGGGGGAGGGAGGGGGGGGACCAGTACAATGTATTTTAAACCAATGATGGCATTCCATATATAAAGATGGCATGACAGCCACTAATAATACACGAATAAACTATAATTTCTGAGGACTGCCCGGGTGGCTCAGTGAGTTAAGCAACCGACTTCAGCCCATGATCTCGCAGTTCGTGAGTTTGAGCCCCACACTGGGCTCTGTGCTGACAGTGCAGAGCCTGCTTGAGATTCTGCCTCTCCCTCTCTGTAAATAAACTTTAAAGACTAAGTTTCCTTGTTAGGTGTCAACACTCACATGAGGGAAAATAATAAAATAAAAAAAAAAACCTATAAATTATAAATATAAATATTCAGGACAGCACCGCTCATACTGGTACCGTGAAGTATCACAATCACTTCTGTACTTACAAAACTATTCTTCTGTAATCTGATCT
Organism: Acinonyx jubatus; assembly: GCF_027475565.1. Classification (NCBI taxonomy): domain Eukaryota; kingdom Metazoa; phylum Chordata; class Mammalia; order Carnivora; family Felidae; genus Acinonyx; species Acinonyx jubatus. The sequence continues at coordinate 6,294,705 of NC_069384.1, read as the reverse complement.
CTTTAGATTTCTCATTAATTTTGTAACCACTAGGGCACTAATGTAGAAATGTAAAAAACCTTAAAAATGGAAACAAAGTATACAACAATAACCTGGACTAAAACAATACCACTTTTAATTACCTATAGCAAGACAGATGAAACAAATCAATGTTTTCCTAACATACGTATGTTTCAACCCTTAAAATAATTCTGAGAATTTTATACAAGTTATAAGTACATACACAGTGGCAAACATATACTTTGAAAACTGTGTCAGGGCACCTGGGTGCCTCAATTAGTTAAGCGTCCGACTTCCGCTCCCTCGGGTCATGATCTAACAGTTCACGGGGTTTTGAGACCTGCATCGGGCTCTGTGGGGACAGCTCGGAGCCTGGAGTGTGCTTCTGTGTCTCCCTCTCTCTGCTCCTCCCCCGCTCTCTCCTCTCTCTCTCAAAAATAAATAATAACATTAAAAAAAAGTGTCTACACTGTAATTAACACATCAAAATATTTACCTTCCACTCAGGCTTTGAATTGGATTGCCTCTGAAAAATGCATTCTAGAAAGTAAAGTAAAACCAAGCCCTCCAACCCCACATTTTTCCTTTGGCAAAGGAAAATTTGTCAACTGAGTTGACAAATTTGTTCCTCAAGGAAGACTTCCTGTTGGCCTCTCATGGACAGAAAGAAAAAAAGTGATTACACCTGATGTCCCAAACCCAACTGAGGATAAAATGTGAGGATAACATGAGGATAACTTTTTTCACCAAAAAAATTTGTAAAGTAAATCAAAATATAGGACAAGGAACAGCAAAAAAACCTAAGAGGGAAACAATCATACTACTTCAGCAAATTGGTTTATTGAAAGAACTCAAAAGCATCAAAGACGGGTCATAATAGTACATAGCTCATTCTATCATCATGCAACAAGATCCACTATTTTTCTTGGCCATTCACGGAAAGTTCCCAGGCTACTTTAACTTCTTATACAAAGATGTACTGCTTTATCCTCTAGTGTGAAAAATACTAAATTAACGTACCATGCTTACACCTTCTGCAAATACTTAAAAAAAAAAAAAAATGGAACTTTCTACGGGAAAGGTAAGATTTTTCTCAGTTCTGTACAACGTTTAAATAAAGAAACTGAAAAAAAACCTTTGGCCTATGCAGTGCTAAGCTTCCATCTATGCTTTTAGAAAAGGGGCCTAACACCACAAACTCTCACTTAAGCTGTGAGTGAACAGTAATCACACCATGAATTTCCCCCGAAGACCACAGGGCTTGGCAAAGGGCGGTTTCGATGCTCCACCTCAAATCAAAGTTATAATGATTTACATAGATTTTGTTTTCCCAACTTTTCAAACATATACTCAAGAACAATTTCATTCCAAAGACTTTCAAAGCGAACAACCCAATCTCGAATCTACTCCAGGGAGACAACTATAATGTTGTTTAGGATTAACTCAAAAGTTTCTTCGGGGAAAAAGATGTAGGGTACCCCTCTGAACACACCTGTTCCCCCTCCAGAACACCAAAACAAACCCCTTACCCCTGCACACGGGATTCCCTGCACCTAGCCTGAGAACTTTATACACCAAAACCTACGTATCCCCTTTCTCCCGGTCACGATCCTGGCTTTGATGTTTACCGTCACAAGAGTAAGCACAAGTATGCATGGAACGGGCAAACGCTAACCGTGACGTACAATGCAAAGACCAGATATCAAAATTGTTACTATTTTCACTTGTCTTGAGTCTTGAATTCTGCAGCACAATGAAGGTAATGCGTTACGCTCCCCTGAACCAGTAGGACCAGATCCATTATTGTTTACCCAGGCCAAGGGGTAAAAAAAAAAAAAAAAAAAAAAAAAAATTGTCGCTGCAATTATAAAACTTCAATAAGAAAACAGGAGACAATTTCCACTTTTCGGGCAAGTGTAACATCTGATTACTCTGAGACTTTCAAAGTCAAGATCTTAGTCACCAACAATGTCACAAGACCTTAGAGTCGCCGCTGATGACTTTTTATTAACAGAAAGTCACGCGTCGAGGGGCGCTGCAGCATTTCGAACCCACCGCGGTCCCGTAAGTTTGAAACCTACCTTTCCCGCCGCCTTTTTTGGCTTCGCTTCCACTTTTGCAGGAGCAGGTTTCTGAAAGGCAAAGGTAGCACTGAGTGTCTTCACTGGGCACGACCCCACGCAAAAGACACGCTTACGGGGCTCGCTTTACTTACAGCTGACAACCTCGCCGACCTCCTCTTGGGCTTTAGGAACAAAAAGGAAAAGGAGCAAGGAGTGAGCGGGGTAGTGCGAACGGGCCCCACCCCCGGGCACAGGCGCGGGCTTACCTCCTCCTTCGCCGCCCCCTCGGCGGAGCTGACCTGCGGAAGGAAGCACACGGATCAGTGGGCGCAGCCCGCAAACAAAAGTGCCCGCGCGCCCTGCGCCCGCCCGCGAGAACAATGCCCGGCCGCGTGACGTCAGCGGCTTCCCGCCGCCGCGTTCGAATCTCCCACCCGGCTCTTCGGCCGCCGAACGTTCCAGAACATCGCGACCGGGCGGCCGCCGCCGCCGCCGCCGGGCGAGCGCGCGGCCCGCCGCGGGCGCCGGGCCGCCTGCCGGGCCCTGCGCCGCCGTGGGCGAGGCGGGACCTGAGCCTCGCGGGGCGCCGCGGCGGGCCGGGCGGCGGAGGGCGCGCGTGCGAGCCGCCGCTCACCTTCCTCTTGGGCATCGTGGCGGCGGGGCGGGCGCGTGCCGGGTGCCTGCGGGCCGCCGCGCGCCGAGAGCCTTCGCGAAGCTGGGCTGCCTGGCCGCTACCGCTCCTCCCGCCGCCGGAGCTGCTGCGACCCGCGGCGGGGGCGGTGGGAGAACCGGATGGAACCGGATTGGGAGCCCGCCCCCTCCTCCCCCCGCGTCCCCCCCGGCCGCTGGCTCCCCCTCCCCGCCGGCCGGGCCGCCCCCCGCCCCCGCCCCCGCCCATTGGCTGTGAGGCCCACCGCGCCGCGGCCCGCGCCCGGAATAGGTGAGGCGGGCCGTCACTCGACCACTGCGCCCCGCCCCCGCTCCCGGCGCCCCCACCCCCGCCCGGCGTCTCGCGGGGCCCCAGACCCAGGCGAGGGGGGCGGGGCCCCAGAGGCCGCTCTCACCTCACGGTAGTTTGTTTGAAGCCGAGCCGCAAAGTGCGGTCTGCGCGGCGATTGGCGGAGCTCCGCCACGTGATCGCCGAGTGGCCCCACCCACAGCCTCCCTAGTTACCTGGGCTCCCCCGGCGCCCAGAGAGCGTCAGGGATTGAGTCCGTCCCTTTTAGGAGTATTGGGAATGGGGCATTTATAGTTAGTCTAATAAACTGGGAAGGGAGAGACGATGGATTCAAGTACGAGCCAATTCTCCCTTCTCGGTCGGCAAGAAGGGCTATCTGTGGGCCCCAGTTTCACAGGCCTTCGGGAAGCCGGCCTCAGTGCGCAGGCGCCGGAGGGGAGGTCGTGGGAAGGAACGCTGGCGCTCGGGCTCAGCTCCCTGTGCCACTGCGCAGGCGCGGGTCTTTGCGACGTCTCTGGGCTCGCGGCCCCCGGAGGCCCGTCTCTGCTGCGCGGTTTTTCTAAGATCAGCTCTTTCTGTGTCGCTTTCTTTAGATCATCTGTTCCTTGAGGGGCCGGGGTCTCCACGGTCCCCAGGACGTGCCTTCCCTCTCGCAGACTCCTGGGCGGCCGATTTCTCCTTCCCTGAAGTGAAGCGGGAAGCACGCCCACCCTCTCCAGCCCGTTTTTAACCGGTTGCTCACCTAAGCACCTTTTTAAAGTGGAAAAAGGGCATCACGCTGGGAGGCTGAGCCGGGAACCCCGGAACCAGTGAGCTCACCTGTTACCCCATTTCTTTAGTGAAGAAGAAAATTAGGTTTTTTAGAAAATTCTTTTAATGTTTATTTTTGAAAGAGAGAGGGGGAGACACAGAATCCGAAGCAGGCTCCAGGTCTAAACTGTCAGCACGGAGACCAACGTGGGGCTGGAACTCGCCAACCGGGAGATAATGACCTGAGCCGGGGTATAATGAGCTGAAGTCAGAGGCTCAGCCGACTTACGACCCAGGCGCCATAAAAATTACATTTAGAAGAAGGAATTGAGTGAGGTTACAAGTTTTTAATCAGAATTGTCAGCGGGAACTCTTGGAAAGAAGGAAATGTTGGAGGACTCTGCATCCAAAAGATAGGAAACAGATCAAATGTCCCTCATTTGAAGGGCCTGGCCAAGCTATGGCCCCTCGCATGGTGTAATAGTGAACTACAACAAAGAATGAGCCAGCTGTTTATAGAGGAAGTGAATTTTGAAAACCACCAGTCAGACCATGTACCTTCTGATCTCAATAACCAGCGTCTTCCTTTCTCATTCAAGAAAGTCTGAGTCCTAGAGTGGCTTATAAAGTCCCCTGCAGTTTGGCCCAGTTCACTGATTTTCACAGATGGTCCTTCTGTTTCGTCTTCCTCTTCTCAAACAGGCTGGGCACCCTCTGTTTCAGGGCCTTGTCACCTGCTGTTCCCTCTGCCTGGAATGCCCTGCCTCAGACTAGTATGGCTCTCTTCTTTTGGGGCTTTGCGTCTTTGCACAGATTTCACCCTCTCAATTAGGGCCTGTCCTGACCTTTCAGTTTAAAATTGCAACTCCCCATCTCTGTTCTCTGCCTTTTTTTTTTCCTCGTGGTGTCTATTGAATATGTAACTATATTGAATATAAAGCTATACATTCATTAGGGAACTCAGAAAGAATTCATGAGAAAATGGTGCCAGCAGTTGCCTCTGTGGAGAACAACTAGCAGCAGGGTGAGATTAAAATTTATCCTTTTCTCTTTTTTCCTCACTCCTATCTGCATTACAAAAAAAAAAAAAAAAAAATTAACATCAGCCCCTGAGTTTATGGCACAGACATGTACTGAGCACCTGTGCTGTGCCAGGCATTATGTTAGGCCTTGGGGTAGACAGCAGACAGGACGTGTAGGGTAAAGACTCTGGGTAGTAGTTTAGAGGAGAGAAGTCACCCAAATCATCCTGGCAAGGGAAAGGGGAAGCCGCAGGCAGGGGACAGCACAGTCCAGGGCATGTGGACTTACTAGAATGTGACGGTTCCCCAGGGCCCGCTAAGTGGCAGTGATGGACACATGGAGAATGGCCAATGACAATTAGAGAAAAGAGACAAAATACAAAAAAAGGGCAAACTGCAGGGGATCATTTGATGCCAAGCAGAGTTTGGCCATTATCCAAGGAGATGCTGAAAGGTCTTTCGAAGGGAATGACGGGCTGAGATCTGAACTTAACTCGTGAACTTTCTCCCATGAGAATTAAAGCTGCACGAAGCCAGAGGTGACGAACTGGTGGCCTACAGATGTTTGCTTTGGACCAGGTTTGTTTGTTTTTTTGTTTTGTTTTTTAATTGGCCCACATAAGAACATGGAGGAACAAGAATTCGATAGGAAAACCATTTGGCAGTATCTCTTAAAGGTAAGCAAGCACTCCATGCCTCAGTAATTCCACTCCTAGAAATATGCCCAACAAAATTGCTTACATCCGTTCACCAGAAGACATGATGTAGAATATTCATAGCTGGCTTATTTTCATAGGCCCAGCTGGTAGCAACCGAAATGCCCATGAATTGGCACTGGAATGCCCATGAATTGCATGAACGGATGGAAGTCTTATCAGCAATGACAAAGAGCTACCTACAGTCACACACAACAACACAATAGGGGAATCTCACAAACACAGGTTGACAGATGCAGCTCCAAAAGAATGCGTACAGTGTGATTTCATTTACATAATGTCCAAAGGCAGGGAAATGAATCTAGTCCATTAGGAGTCAGGAAACTAGTTCCTGTGTGAGGGTGGGGTGGCGAGCCCGTGGCTGGATGAGAAAGACTTTAGGGGGCTGGTCATGTTCTATTTCTTGGTCTGGATGTTGGTTTCTTGGTCTGGATGTTGGGTTTCTTGGTCTGGATGTTGTGTTCACTTTGTGTTAATTGAGCTGTGCTCTTAGTATATACATTTCTGGATACATAACAATAAAGTTTTAAAGATTTTTTTTTTCAACGTTTATTTATTTTTGGGACAGAGAGAGACAGAGCATGAACGGGGGAGGGGCAGAGAGAGAGGGAGACACAGAATCGGAAACAGGCTCCAGGCTCTGAGCCATCAGCCCAGAGCCTGACGCGGGGCTCGAACTCCCAGACCGCGAGATCGTGACCTGGCTGAAGTCGGACGCTTAACCGACTGCGCCACCCAGGCGCCCCTAAAGATTTTTTTTTTTTTTTTTTAAGCAACATGTCAAAATCAGACGATTTCACATACAGATTCAGCTCTTTACCTTCCCCTGGCCTCCTTTGTGTGCAGTCCATGGGATGCCCTTGACCTTGTAACTTATAAAGAGGCACTCTGTCCAGTTTGCCAGTGTCCCAGCCATGCTGATTTTTCTCACCCATATTTTCTTGAGGAGGTCCCAATAATTCATTTTTGCTTTTGTTTCCCTTGCCTCCGGAGACGTGTTGAGTAAGAAGTTGCTGCGGCCAAGATCAAAGAGGCTTTTGCCTGCTTTCTCCTCAAGGATTCTGATGGCTTCCTGTCTTACATTTAGGTCTTTCATCCATTTTGAGTTTATTTTTTGTGTATGGTGTAAGAAAATGGTCCAGGCTCATTCTTCTGCATGTCACTGTCCAGTTTTCCCAGCACCACTTGCTGAAGAGACTGTCTTTATTCCATTGGATAGTCTTTCTTGCTTTGTCAAAGATTAGTTAGTTGACTGTATATTTGTGGGTCCATTTCTGGGTTCCCTATTCTGTTCCATTGATCTGAGTGTCTGTTTTTGTGCCAGTACCATACTGTCTTGATCATCACAGCTTTGTAATACAGCTTGAAGTCCGTCTCACCCGTATTTTCTGCCTGGCCTCTGAAGGTGTTTGTGATGTCTGTGAGTAAACGAGGGTAATTGCAGACACCACTTTTTGTATTTCCATTTATTTTTGAAAGAACTATTTATGTGGTTCAACATTCTAAGGGCTCAGATTTATTTCCAGAGAAGGCTCTGTTCTACTTCTGTGCTCCTAGATATCTAGTTCTCCCGGGGAGAAACCAATGTTGCTGCTTGTGTGTCCTTCCAGAAATGTTTTGTGCATATACAAACAAATGAATCTATACCTTTTGTCCCCCCACCCCTTGCTTTTCCATTCTGCTTGGCACCTTGCATTTTTCACTTAATGCAGTCTGTTTCCTATTAGCACATTTTTATTACTGAATCATATCCTACTGTATGGATGTACCAAACATTTTTAAACCAATTCTCTGTTGACTTTCAAATAGTGCCAGTCTTTTGATCCTTCAAAGGATGCTGCAGTGTATAACCGTGTATGTCTGTGTGCTTTTCCTATAAAATTGGAAAGCTGGTCCCACTTGTTGCTAAACCTAAACACACACCCAACACAGGCACTAGAACGAGGCAATGCTTGATCAAAAGTGGGAATGGGGCATCTGGATGGCTCAGTCATCAAGCATCTGAGTTCAGGTCATCATCTCACCATTGGTGAGTTCAAGTCCCACGTCGGGTGAGCTCGAGCCCCTCTTCGGGTGAACACGAGCCCCGCTTTGAGTAAAACACGAGTCCCCGGTGAGTCCCGCTTCTCTCTCTCTCTCCCTCTCCCTGTCTCTACCCCTTGCTCACTTGTGCACCACCCCCCCGCAAAAAAGTGGGAATCTATACTGGATGATCCAGAATGTTGGATAATCACATGAAAACACGAAATTTTAAAAATTCCTCAAGAACCCTCAGGATCTTTGTATACAAGTATCCTCTCCACTACTGCACCCGGGGGTCCACGTGCCCCACTTTGGAAAACCCTGCATTGATGCTGACTGGTGGATAGTGCGGTGGTGATTGAGGAGTTCTAGAGAGGTGGATCCCAAGGCTAATGTAAGAACTGCTGGGGACAGGCAGGGTTCTGAGGGAATCGAGGGGGCGGGGAGAATCAATAACAGTAAGCAGGTTGCCTACCTTGTCTGGTATTCTAGGTGCTGGGGCGACAGCAGTGAACACAGGAGCCAAGCCGTCTGTCCTCACAGGGTTTTCGTTCTACAGGAAGTACAATAAAGAAGTAAGCCAGATACTTTCACGTAGTGATGGTGCCTTGAAGGGAGAAAAGTTGTCACAATATAGAGCATGCTGGAGGTCTGCCCAGCGGGGCTGCTGTAGACAGGACAGTCAGGCAGGGGCCTCTCAGGGCACAAGGGAAGGGTAAGGTGTCCTGGGCCTTTGGTGGCTCGGAAGGAGAAGGCTTCCGGACAGAGGAAACAGCTAGTAGGATGGAGCCTGGTGTATCTGAAGAGGGGAAACGGGTTAGAGAAGAAAGCAGCGGCCAGGAAGCGCAAGACAGAAGCAATGACGGGCTGTAGTGGGGAACTGACGTCATTGGTCTGGACTCCAAGTAGAGGTGCGGTCAGGCTGAGAGGTCCCACGTCAAGTCAGGTTGTCGCAAGAAGGCACAGCAGGTGAGACGTTGTAAAGCAGCCGAGCTAATGAATGTTGGCTGTGGGGAAGACCAGTGGAAGGAAGGATCTGGGATATATTTTGGTGGGGGGAACTGACAGGGCTCGTCCCTAAACTGGGTGCGAAGGAGACGAGAGAGACTTTTGGCTATGAGGAATAGAAACCTGTATCAGCATAAGCAATAAGGAAATGGAAGCTCCTCCACTGTAGAATGTTCTGGACTGGGGGATTCAGCAGCTTAATGTGTTATCACAGTCCCAGTTTTTCTCTCCCAGTTGTCGTGCCTCTTTCCAAATTGGCTTCATTCTCAGTTGAAAGGGGAATTCTGCACATCACATCCAGATTTATAACATCCAGAGAAAGAAGCCCCTTTCCCCCAGAATCCCTTACTCAATTGCCTTTACTTGCTGGCCAGAATTGGGTGACATGCGAGGGGAAATGGGCCACCCTTAGATTAAATCAGACCCCCCCCCCCAACCCTGGAGTTGAGGGTAGGGCCAGGGGTGCAGGGAGTGGATACCTGAACAAAAGAAGGGTTCTGTCAGGAAGGACAAAGAGGGCAATGGGCTGAGAATCAGGTGCGTTTCTTAGGCTGTGTGGATGGGGGGCAACCAGCCAGGTAGGGATGAAAGAAGAGGGGTGCAGGGGTGTGGAGAGGGTGTGGAGGGGGGGATTGTAAAGTGCCCACTACATTGACCACTAGGATGTCACCGATTGTCCTGATGGAGCAGGAGAGGTAGGGCAGAAACCAGACTGAAGTTAGAAAGTAGGGGAGGGGAGGAAATGAAACATCTCCAGCCCCCACTGCATTGTGCCCTACCGTGCTGTGTCTCCAGAAGCCAGTCTCTGAGCCAGTGTGTCCAGGGAGTGAAGACATGATAAACTGGGGTAGGTGTGAGACAAGCCTGTGAGCAAGAGAAGGTTCCCAAGATGGTGGGAACACTGAATGCCTACCGTTCACCACTCTGTTGGATATCCATGCTGCTGCGGAAGGGGGTGGCAGAAAAGAGCAAAAACCTAGGCCCCCATACGGAGCTTTTGATGATCACTGTGCTGAATGTGCCAGAAACGCCAGAACAGAGAGAGCCCTAAGATGACAGATAGTTGTAGAAGTCACCATGTAGTTATGTTTCTAGCCTGTTTGCAAACTTTATGGGTGCATGACTACATAATTGTTCTTAGATAATTGGAATTATTGTTATTACAAGGTTGCCTGTTTGGCAGTTCATCGTACTGATTGTTATTTTATTTCATTTCATTTCTTTTTATTTTATATTTCATGTCATTTCATTTCACTTTTATGGTATCTGGGCATGTGCCCTTTCTTATTCTTTTGTTGTTGTTATTATTTATATATTTATTATTTTTAAATTTTATTTAAATCCAAGTTAGTTAACATATAGTGTAATAATGGTTTCAGGAGCAGAAGTTAGTGATTCATCATTTACGTAAAACACCCAGTGCTCACCCCCACAAGTGCCCTCCTTAATGCCCATCATCCATTTAGCCCATCCTCCCACCCAACTTCCCCCCACTCCAGCAACCTTCAGTTTGTTCTCTGTATTTAAGAATCTCTTATGGTTTGCCTCTCCCTCTGTTTTTATCTTTTTGCTTCCCTCCCCCTATGTTCATCTGTCGTGTTTCTCAAGTTCCATATATGAGTGAAATCATATTTATCTTTTTCTGATGTATTTTGCTTAGCATAATGCATTCTACTTCCAACCACTTTGTTGGAAATGGCAAAAATTTATTCTTTTTATTGCTGAGTTATATTCCATTGCATGTATGTATATACATATATATACATATATATACATATATGTGTGTGTGTGTATATATAGGTATATATATATATATGCATATATATATATATATACACCTGTGTGTGTATATATAGGTATATATGTATATATATATGTATATATATAGGTATATATAGGTATATATATGTATATATAGGTATATATAGGTATATATATACATATATACCTATATATACACACACACACATATATATATATACCACCTCTTCTTTATTCATGTGGGCTCTTATGATTGTTATTTTAGACAGAACAATAAGCCAGCTAGAAATTGGTCACGTTATTCTTTTCTGCTCACAAGTGAACCTTGCCTTTCTAAATATGGAAAGGAAGCATCTTAGTTTATGTTCTGGCTGCTTTAACAAAGTACCGTAGACTAGATGACTTATAAACCACAGACATTTACTTCTCATAGTTGTGGAGGCTGGGAAGTCCAAGACCAAAGTGCCGGCTGTTTCGATGTGTGACGAAAACCTGCTTCCCTGCTTCCTGGTTCCTAGATGGCTGTCTTCCTGCTGTGTCCTCAACTTGGAAGGAAGGGGAAGGCAGCTCTCTGGGGTCTTTATAACGGCACCGATCCCATTCACAAGGGCTCCGCCCCCATGACCTAGTCACCTCCCAAAGGCCCCACCTCCAAATACCATCCTAATGGGGATTAGGTTTCAACAATTGAATTCTGGGGGAGCACAGTTCAAAAACATTCCCTGCATCTCTCCCAGATCATTCAGCTTCTGTGGCTTCCAAAGGGAATCACCCCCTCAAATGGGCAGCCACTTCATACTCTTTGAGACTTGAGCAGAAATATTCTACTCCATTGTTAAGAGGCACTTGTTCAACCTGACTCTTGAGATCACGAAAGGGTTCAAGGTTTCCCTGGCTTGTGTGAACTCTAAAAGCAGAGGCAGCGGTATAGATGTGTTCAGCTGACATGGTTTGAGGGATGCCCATTCATAGCCTACAAGAGGAAGCTGTTTCCTTTGGTTAGATGTCACCCCACGTCTGTGGTTTGGAGTGTTGGCCAGAATAACAACTAAAAGAAGGAAACTAAAAGAAGGAAAAAAAAGTTCTCTTAATGCTACTTTTACATTTTTCAAATACATGTGACTCTTGAGCAACATGGGTTTGAACTGTACAGGTCCACTTATACACAATTCTTTTTTCGATATATACAGTAAAGTACTGTGAATGTATTTTTCTCTTCTTTATGATTTTTAGAAAAATTTTTAATGTTTATTATTTATTTTTGAGAGAGAGACACAGACAGAGCACAAGGGGGAGAGGGGCAGAGAGAGGGGGAGACCCAGAATCTGAAGCAAGCTCAAGGTTTTGAGCTGTCAACAAGAGCCCAATGCGAGGCTCAAACCCTGAGAACTGCAAGATCATGACCTGAGCTGAAGTCGGATGCTTAACCAACTGAGCCACTCAGGTGCCCCACTTATGATTTTCTTAATAACATTTTCTTTTCTCTAGCTTCAGTATCAGGTATATGTATATATATACAACATATATATACACAATATTATACATATAATATATATTAGTATATATTATATATGTATTATATATAATACAAATTATACATATATAATACATAAAATATACATACAATATGTATTATATATACATACAATATACGTTTTATATATATAATACATATAATGTACAAAATATGTGTTAATTGGCTGTTTATGTTACTGGTAAGGCTTCTGCAGCAATAGGCTATTAGTAGTTAAATTTTGGGGGAGTCAAAAGTTATGCATGGATTTTCAGCTGCATCGGAGAAGTTGGCTTCCCTAACTCCTTTGTTGTTCAAAGGTCAACGTAATGTTTAAAAAGTTTTTTCTGAGTCCTTTCTCAGAAGCAATGTAACTGATGAAGATTTCACTTTGGTGTAATTTTTATTAAGGCAAAAACAGGAGAGGGAACCTAATATGACATTTCATGTAGTCAAATAATATAAAATGTTATTCCCATCTGAATGTCTTCTCATTTTCCTTTGCATTCAGAGAAACCAGATACAGCATTATTAGCAGAAATAGACGAGCCTGGCTTTTGACTCCACTTTTAATTTTCTGCAACGTTTCTATAAGTTTGAGATTATTTTAAAATAATTTTTTGAAAGCTAACGAAAAATTTATTTAGAGATACATTTCTTCTGGACATAGTCTAAAGCCTGTGAAAATTTGAGAATTAAATGAAATTTCTTACACTAATAAGATTACATTTTAAACTACTGAATTTTGCATATTCAGAAAGGTATACCATAACAAAGAGACCTAAAAACATTTATTTATTTATTTTTATTACTATTATTATTTTTTTAACGTTTATTTATTTTTGAGACAGAGAGAGACAGAGCATGAACAGGGGAGGGGCAGAGAGAGAGGGAGACACAGAATGTGAAACAGGCTCCAGGCTCTGAGCTGTCAGCAGAGAGCCCGACGCGGGGCTCGAACTCACGGACCATGAGATCGTGACCTGAGCCGAAGTCGGACACTTAACCGACCAAGCCACCCAGGTGCCCCATGAGACCTAAAAACATTTAAAAGGTTATTTGGTTTTAGCGGTATTTTTCTTAAATTGAGGTAAAATTCACATAACATGTAACTATTTTATTTTACTTTAATTTGTTTAGATATTTGTGTATTTTGAGAGAGAGAGTGCACACGAGCTCCCAACGGGGGTGAGAGGGAGCACAGAGCCTGACGTGGGGTTCAGTCCCAACAACTGTGAGATCATGACCTGAGCCAAAACCAAGGGTCGGGCACTTAAACGGCTGAGCCACCCAGGTGCCCCGAAACTATTTTAAAATGTACAATCCAGTGGCATTAGTACATTCACAATATTGTTCAACTACTATCTAGCAATATTAATGCCCGCTGCTCGTTTTGTGTCCGCCTCTTCATTCTTCAAAGCGGTGAGACCAGGGATCCCAGGCATTGTGGTAAACGATCCTGCAACTATGTTACCTCCTTCTTTCTCCTTAGGTCCTCACGCAGTGGGACACACGCACACTTGTGTGCACACACTCAAGACTGCTTGAAGATTCAGCTTTACTCAAGTGCAATTTTCCCAGAGATTCTCCTACTTCACTCCTCGGACCCTTGGACCCTAAAGCAGGCCGCCAACACACCAGAACCGTGCAGGCCTCTGGCAGCTGACGCTCACCGCGGGGCTGGGAAGTTTGTGCCTTCCAGGTCACTGCCTGTGCTTGGTTTGTGCCAGTCACGGACACAACCGATGCAGGCTTTACTTAGTTCACCCAAATGTTGATGACCCAGGCGCCCCTAGTATGGTCTTTACAAGTAGGCAGAATAACACCCCACCCCCCAAATAGCTGCCTCTTAATATCCAGAACCTGTGACGATGCTACCTTATGTGGCAAAAGGGCTTTGTAGATGTGACTAAGTTAAAGATTTTCATTAAAAAATTTTTTAAACATCTGTTCATTTTTGAGAGAGCGTGAGCGGAGGAGGGGCAGAGAGAGAAGGGGACACGGAATCCGAAGCAGGCTTCAGGCTCCGAGCTGTCAGCACAGAACCGCGAGATCGTGAGCTGAGCCAAAGTCTGACGCTTAACGGACTGAGTCCACCCAGGCGCCCCATTAAGTTAAAGATTTTTAAATGGGGAGGGAGATTATCCCAGTTTACCCATCTGGATCGACTTCAGTCAAGAGGGCCAGAGGAGTGTCAGGGAGGATGTGGCAACGGAAGCAGAGGTTGGAGTGGTGTGATTGTTGGCTTAACCTGAACCAGATAGAAACGGATTGATCCTGAGATGTCCTGGCGTTCATGCTTTCTTTCCACTTGCTAGTAGAATGATTCAGCTTTCAGCGTTAGTGCTCTTTTTGCGAGGTGTCAAAATGAAGCCATAGGACAGATGTTAGTTGTTCAAAATGGGTTGTCTCTGAAGGCCAGGTACTGCTGGTGCTCTTCCACCATGACTGCACAGTCAAGGGCATTCTTCAGTTTTTTTGTTTTTGTTTTTGGTCAAATTCTTGCCTTACCAGGAATTGGCAATCCTCCTGGTTGGGGGATGTGGTAGTGTAGTGGGGTATTCTGGTAGGGGTGGGGAATAGCGATGCCTCCTGTTCTGCCTGAAAGTCACTGGGGAGGGAGGCAGGGGGGCAGGAGTTGCTATCACTTCAGGGGGGTTCTCCCTCCCAGTTCATCTAAGTCTCCAGTGAGTAGAGGAGCCAATAGGACTATCTGGTAGCTTTGGATGGTCCAGCTGAAGGCAAAAGAGGTGAGGCAAGCTCCACCCTGTCCTTTGGTTTGGTCAGTTCAGCCTCACCTACGAGCCGAGATGCCATTCCATGGAAAGAGTTTACTTGACCGCTCTCGAGTCGCTTCACTTCACGTTTTTTTTTTTTAATCATTATTATTATTTAAATGTTTATTTTTATTTTTGAGAGAGAGAGTGTGAGCAGGGAGGAGCAGAGAGACAGGAGGATAGAGGATCTGAAGTGGGCTCTGTGCTGACAGCAGCAAGCCTGGTGTGGGATTCCGACTCGTGAACTGTGAGATCGTGACCCGAGCCAGAGATGGACGCTCCACTGACTGAGCCACCCAGGTGCCCCAACTTCACGTTTTCTTGAAGCAGAAATGTGTAGTGACGAGAGAAAAACCCTCTGGAGGCCTGATACACGAAGGATGCCATTTTAGATTTCTTTCTAAGTCAATGTGACTATACATAAATCAAACCCAGAGCCTGAGTTGTGGCTCCACCACCCATGTGCTGTGCACCTGCTCTGTGAATGGGTAGCCTAAAGGAAAACCATCTTGTGCCTGAGATATCAATCATACTACTCCCTGCATTCCTTGGTCACAAAACTTGTGATTCCTGCCTATATGCTAATCTATAATTTTTGGAGTTTTTAGAAGATGTAAAAAAAGAGTATACAACCCTATAAAAACTGTTCATTCTCCGGAGTACTTCCTTCCCTGTGAAGAGCGTGTTTCCCCAGGAAGCTGCCCTAACGTGGGCTTGAATGAGACTCTTCTTTTCTCTTTAAAATTTTTAAAAAGTTTTGTTCATTCTTCCTCAGCATTTCTTGGTATAGCAGGCAGGATAGCAGAGCAGCCAGCCCGAGAAACACGTGGGGTCCGCCGGGCCTGGTGCTTGGTATCAGCAGGGGCCCTGTGTGGCCCTCTGACGTCTCGGCACCTCACAGGTGTATCTGGTGACCTCCCCGCAGGAATATCCAGACCTCCTCGATTTAGGTTGGCAGTACTGACTTTTATTCAAGCTGTTGAGAGTTACTGGTAATATTCTCCACATGGGAATAATCTAGAGGGGTTGGAGTTATGGGTAGGTTGCTTTAATTTGACATTATGCTAATTGATGTTATTCATATAAGGCTTGAGTAGATTCACTGGCTAGAAATATGAGAGACTGAATCACTCATCTCCGAAGAGAAGGGACTCTTGCTCCTTCTGGCCTAAAGCCACTTTCAGGTGACTGGAAGTCTCGCGGAAGTGGCTGAGGGTATTCCTCAAGTCCCATAGGAATTTCCATCTCATAAAGTAATTAGCGATTGGCTCATCTGCGGATGCACACATAGGGATTGAACCCCCCCAGTGGTCTTAGACCTCGCTGGGAGAAACCGGGACCCAGAAGACTGTATTATGGCTGTTTGGAAGTGACACTCACAAGAAGCACCCTTTGATCCATCACACTCAACATCCTTAGATTTTGCTCAAGCCTTATACCAAAATGGAAACAAAAATGACTAGGGCATTGTGCTTTAAAAGTCGAACAGCTAGGGCTCCTGGGTGGCTCAGTCAGTTGAGCTTCCAACTCTTGATTTCGGCTCAGGTCATGATCTCATGGTTCATAGGATCGAGTCCCACGTCAGGCTCTGCACTGGGACTCTCTCCCTCTCTCTCTGCCCCTCCCCCTGCTCTCTCTTTCTCTCTCTTTCTCTTTCTCTCTCAAAATAAATAAATAAGCACTAAAAAAAAAAAAAAAAAAGCCGAACAGCTCCTAGAAAACCATCAAGCACCCACAGGAACTCCGGCAGACTATCTGTGCAACACATACAGCACTCTACTTGCAAGTACTTACTTAGGTGGGAAAATTTAAAAGGATAACCTGAGTCTCAGATAGTGTTCTTCGATATGTCTAAATTAGTTTTCTTTTCTTTTCTTCTCTTTTTTTTTTTTTTTTTTTTTTTTAAGATTTTATTTAAGGGGCGCCTGGGTGGCTCAGTGGGTTGAACATCCAACTCTCGATTTTGGCTCATGTCCTGATCCCAGAGTTGTGGGATTGAGCCCCGAGTCAGACTCCATGGTCTCATGGAGCCTGCTAAAGATTCTTTCCCTCTGCTCCTCTCCCCTGCTTGCGCATTCTCTCTAAAAATAAAAATAAAAAAAATAATACAATAAAATAAAATAAAACATTTTATTTAATTTGAAATAATCTCTACACCTAAAGTGGGGCTTGAACTTACAACCCTGAGATCAAGAGTTACATGCTCCATCCACTGAGCCAGCCAGTCACCCCTTAGTTTTTTTGTGTGTGCATAACCAGCATAGAGAGAGCTGGTTGTAAGACTAAGCAGCCAGAAACTAGGAAGCTATTTGGTTTAGTCGGTGAAGCCCTTGGCTTTGGGGAGCAACCGACACTCAGAGGTATTCTGGGCCTCATGCGGTTTATTTGTTGCTGTAGCTTTTGGGCATCTTTGGACAACACCAGCTGTGTTATATTGGAAAATGGGAAATGACCAATTCACGGGTCCATAAATTATAATGCTATTTTGCAATTAATTTTTTTAAAAAAGAAAAGAGTTGGAAATCAGGCTTTCAATGTCCTCTGCACAAATATTAATGAAATGAAGGTTAGATTTTGTTTGCATCTTGTTTGTGTACATGTGTGTTATAAAAAATGTGAGATATGTTTTCTACCTCCTGGATGGTCTTGCTAAAATTAATTCATAAAAGAGCTCTATTTAATTGGTTTAAAGGCCAAGTGCTTATAAGAATGAATTGGGCGTTCTAAAACTCAGAAAGATGGAGACTAACCCAAATGTTTTTCAAATTTATGCTATCTGGGAAAATATTCAATATTAAAACTAGTTCAAGTTTGTTGGTTTAATTAAAATAGACATGTCTTTAGAGTTATCTGCATTGGGGTGTCTGGATGAATCACTGGGTTAAGCTTCTGAGTTGGTTCAGGTCATGATCTCATGGTTTGTGAGTTTGAGCCCCGCATTGGGCTCTGTGCTGACAGCTCAGAGACTGGAGCCTGCTTCGGATTCTGTGTCTCCCTGTCTCTCTGCCTTTCCCTGGCTCTCACTCTGTCTCCCTCTCTCTCTCAAAAATAAATAAAAACATTTAAAAAAATTAAAAAAAACCACCATTGTTCTGTGAAGGTTTACTAAATGTCAAATAAACTTGTGTTATCTTTGTTGCAATTTGGCAGCAGAAAAATGACTTAAAATGATGGTTGATTTTGTCTGTCTCATGAAGTTTTCCCGGGTAACTGTCACAAGCAATTAGGTTAAATAAATAAAAAGGTTTCTAGCTTTCAAAATCTTTGGTTACCTGAAACTTTGAAGTTTTGCTAAGTTAAACGACAAATTGGGTTGAATTTATTGGATATCTAAGTCTTTGCCAAATAAGATAGAATACTAAAGCATTGATTACTGAATGTAGGTCCCCTTCTGCCTTCTTGTTGTGGAGAAACTGGGGATACTTGGGTCTGTTGGTAAACATACTGTGTGTTTTATTGAAAGTTGTACAATTAAAAAAAAAGTTTCCTAGAAATTCTGAAATGTATTCCTACATTTCTGATCTTAAGTATTCTAGTGTGACCGTTCACAATTGGTTACTACTTAATTTTTACCAGAAATTAAGGTTTCTAAGCATTAAGAATTCTGACAAATGTAATTGAGACTGCTAGAAAGTGATAAAGAAGGCCACTCTGTATGTAAGGAAAGTAAGCTGTGTTTTTAACAAGAAAGATATGAGGAACGGGAATACATTTTGGTTGAGGGAAAGAAAAGTAATTTTGTCCTAATATGAGACTGGTTACTTAGAGAGAGAAGGCTTAGGAAAATCTGAATGAAAAAGAAAGTTGCAGGTTTGTGAAATCTTTGGAAAAAGAATTTTATGCATGGTCAGGACTGATGAAGGTTAGAATGAATGAGGTTTTTTTTTTTTTAATTTTTTTTTTTAACATTTATTTATTTTTGAGACAGAGAGAGACAGAGCATGAACGGGGGAGGGTCAGAGAGAGGGAGACACAGAATCCGAAACAGGCTCCAGGCTCTGAGCGGTCAGCACAGAGCCCGACGCAGGGCTCGAACTCACAGACCGTGAGATCATGACCTGAGCCGAAGTCGGCCGCTTAACCGACTGAGCCACCCAGGAGCCCCGTGGAATGAATGAGTTTTAAAAGTAAATTGATATAAAATAGAAATTTGGCCTTTTTCTCGGTTAAAAAGACGAAGCTTTCTTGGATTATTGATCTGCTCTTGGTAAGAAATCGTGAACAAAATTTTTATCTGCCCTCCCTCCCCTCCCCCTTCCCCTGTGCCCAACCATAGTTGCTTTGTTTTGTCTTTATCAGGTCTTTGATTACTTAACAAATCTGAGATCTCTCAATATTAAAAGGAGCTAAGTTTTGCTAACAACTAGGTAACCCTTTGTATTTGCCTTTGGAATCTCTTATTGCCATCTTGGTTAAATAGATAATTAAATATTAAGTAGTATAATGATCTATGATCTTATTTAGGCAGGCACTTTATTTATTTATTTATTTATTTTTAATATATGACATTTATTGTCAAATTGGTTTCCATACAACACCCAGTGCTCATCCCAAAAGGTTCCCTCCTCAATACCCATCACCCACCCTCCCCTCCCTCCCACCCCCCATCAACCCTCAGTTTGTTCTCAGGTTTTAAGAGTGTCTTATGCTTTGGCTCTCTCCCACTCTAACCTCTTTTTTTTTCCTTCCCCTCCCCCACGGGTTTCTGTTAAGTTTCTCAGGATCCACATAAGAGTGAAAACATATGGTATCTGTCTTTCTCTGTATGGCTTATTTCACTTAGCATCACACTCTCCAGTTCCATCCACGTTGCTACAAAGGGCCATATTTCGTTCTTTCTCATTGCCCTGTAGTACTCCGTTGTGTATATAAACCACAATTTCTTTATCCATTCATCAATTGATGGACATTTAGGCTCTTTCCATAATTTGGCTATTGTTGAGAGTGCTGCTATAAACATTGGGGTACAAGTGCCCCTATGCATCAGCACTCCTGTATCCCTTGGGTAAATTCCTAGCTGTGCTATTGCTGGGTCATAGGGTAGGTCTATTTTTAATTTTCTGAGGAACCTCCACACTGTTTTCCAGAGCGGCTGCACCAATTTGCATTCCCACCAACAGTGCAAGAGGGTTCCCGTGTCTCCACATCCTCGCCAGCATCTATAGTCTCCTGATTTGTTCATTTTGGCCACTCTGACTGGCGTGAGGTGATATCTGAGTGTGGTTTTGATTTGTATTTCCCTGATAAGGAGCGACGTTGAGCATCTTTTCATGTAGGCAGGCACTTTAAAACCTACTGAGGTTTTTAACAAAACTTGCCAAGATTCAAATTGTAAATGAAGTCCTTTTGACTAATTAGGCTTGCTTATTTGATATGTTAAGTTACATGGGAAGCATTGTCAAACAAATGACAAACTTTCTTAGATTATATTGTAGGGGTAAATGCTGTAACTGTTTCAGAAATTTTATGAAATTTCTAAAATTTTAATATGTTCTGGTATATGGTCATCACCTGACATTCTAATTATTGATATGTTGTGAGTCACCAAAACAACTGGATATCCTTGTCAACTGCATTATAATGACCTCTCATCAGATCTTTAACCATGTCCATTTTGAGTCTTTTTTTTGCTGTTTACAGTTATTGTTCTGATGCTCTTGAAAATGTGTCTCATCTTCAAGGAGATTCATGAAAAGGACTTTTTGACAAACACCAGGTTTCTGATGTCCTTGAGTTTATAAAACTAAGCTGAGTAAGAATTTCTAGAACTAGTGGGGAAGCTCCATTCAAACAGAACAAGAATTAATAATACGGGACTGAATGAATTGAGGAAGATGATTATGGTTTTTATGGCTCTTCTTTGAAACATTACTGGTTCTCTAATATTTGCTCTTCCAGATTTAAGGAAGCCTTTTCTCTTAAGGTATGTATGACTTACAGAAATATGATAAAATACACCTTTGTGAACAAATTGAAAACATTTATCGTTTCTCTCTCCCTGAACTCTCCAAAGTCCAGAAACTCTCAGTGAGTTTTCTTTCTTTCCTGGCAGTTATAATTGTTTGCATAAGTTCAATAAAAATCTGTTCTCCTTGGAACAGGACACCATTAGAAATGTTGGTTATTTTATGAAGGCTTTGACTAGAATGTCATATTTCAAAGAGACATGTATAGACTCAGATATGACCGGGCAGCTTTAAGGAACTGAGGTTGACTTTATGAAGCATGGAGCCATTAAAGCCCCTTGGAAATTGGCCTGAGACCTTGCTTACAGAGTTCCCAGCAGCCTTACCAGATGAGTAAAGAAAGTCACTTCCTGGCAGGTGCAGGAACTTCAGAATATTTTGGGGACCTCGAGAGGATGAATTCACCCAAATCTACAGGTATTGCAGGAGAATCTGAGAGCAAGAATTTACTTTGGCTTCTAGCCTTGAAACGCTATTAAAAGTTCAACCTAAAATTCTTTATAAAAAAGTTCCAACAAAGCAGATTTTAAAAACCTTGTATGGTCAATCACTATTCTTGCTCTGCTTATGTAAGTAATTAGGCCAAGTTTATTAAAACTGGACTTGTTTTGCAAACAAATTAGTATTAATTTGGCTATCTTTGGGAAAAACGAGAGTAATTATAGAAAGAAAATATTTCAATAACATATCTTTGTAGATATTGGATTTTAATACTATTCATTATAAACTGGACTCAATTCTGATTTCTTCTAGTGTCTGCCAATTCCCAGCCAAAACTCTTCAAACTAACATTTTGATTTTTCTCCCATCTTTCTGACGTGGAATCATTTGAGAACTAAAACTGTCCTTTTCCCTGAAGTCCTACAAACTGAAAAAATAAATAAATAAATAAATAAATAAATAAATAAATAAATAAATAAACGATGCAAAGAAATCCCTGCAACAGCTCATGAATAGACAAAATCTTTGTGCCTAATTGCTCAATGGGTCACTCAAAGAGTATCAGAGACATTTGAGCTACAACGAGGATAAAAAGTAGATAAAACATCAGGGTAGATTGCTTTCCCAAGATTTGGGACCAGGCTTGTATTTCTAGGCTTCATTTTTTAAATAATTAAAAAAAATTTTTTTTAGAGAGGGAGTGCATGCACATGAGGAGTGGATGGGCAGAGAGAGAGAGAGAGAGAGAGAATCCCAAGCAGGCTCCATGCTCCACACAGAGTCTGACATGAGGTTCAATCTCATGACTCTGGGATCATAACCTGAGCTGAAATCAAGAGCTGGACACACAATCAACTAAGCCACCCAGGTTCCCCAGCTCTTTTTTTTTTTTTAAATAAATTGTGATATTAGAAGATAGTAAACCTATTCGTTTGCTTTCACCTCCCCCTTTATTATGTCTTGATAAAACATGATGGTCACCCACTGATTTAACTAACATAACTTCAAATACTACCCTAGTACTTTATTATGATGAGAACTTAGATAAAATGTTCATGACCTCTTGTACATACTCTAGCTTTAGCTTCTGGTGCTTATAAAGTACCTCTTTAGGAAAAGCTTTGCAAGAAGTGCTACCCAACTCAGATTTAACCTACATTATATACAACACTCAACAGATTGACCATTGAATCTCTGTAAAGTTAGATGATAACTTATTAAGAAAGATCCCCAAGTACAATGGGAAAAACTTAGCTGCAGCTTGCCCAACATGCCAAAATATCCAGTGTACTAAGAAATCATGTTTTTGTGGATGGAGAGGCCTAAGACAAAATAATAAAAAACAATGGGCATCTATCAAAAACGCTACTTTGGGAGTGACTTGGTGGGTTCAGTAACCTCCTAAATCTAACTTTGCCATATAACCCAGAAGACTCTGAGGTAACTTTGGGTCAATGGCTCCCTTCCTTCCTTCCTTCCTTCCTTCCTTCCTTCCTTCCTTCCTTCCTCCCTCCCTCCCTCCCTCCCTCCCTCCCTCCCTCCCTTCCAGTGTTTTATGCTCAAGCAGGGGAGGGGCAGAGAGAGAGGGAGACACAGAATCCGAAGCAGGCTCCAGTCTGAGCTGTCAGCACAGAGCTGGATGTGGGACTCGAACCCATAAACACAAGATCATCACCTGAGCTGAAGTCAGACACCTAACCAACTAAGCTACCCAGGCGCCCCAATGGCCTTTATTAACTGCAGAAGCCCACTCAGGGCGCCTGTGTGGCTCAGTTGGTTAAGCATCCAACTTCGGCTCAGGTCATGATCTTATGGTTTGCGGGTTCGAGCCCCACGGGCTCTGTGCTAACAGCTTGGAGCCTAGAGCCTACTTTGGATTCTGTGTTTCCCTCTCTCTCTGCCCCTCCCCGGCTCACACTCTGTCTGTCTCTCTCTCAAAAATAAATAAATGTTAAAAAAATTTTAAAAATACTGTTGAAAGAAACCCAAAATGCACAGCTCTCCTAATCTGTGGGAAATCATTAAAGACTCCAGTAATTTATATAAGTGTTCAATTATTGCATTGGTACCCAAACTTATGGCCAACTAAACTAATTTCAATGTCATCATAGGGATAGAAACTATTGTAAATACCACCAGAGTTCCTCCCATTGGAGGAAGATGTGACTACTTAGGCAATGATTCTTTTTGGATTCCAGCATCTACTGACATCTGTGCATTCAGGAAAAATATATGGTTAGGTCCTAAACAACAACAGAGCCCTGAATTCACTCCAACTTGGCCTATAATGGTTATGCCTCTACAAATTAACATATGGCATCTGGGAAAAGGAAGATTTTGTTGGGAAGGTTTACAAAACACCTCTGTAATACTCCTTGATCTGCTTTGTAACCAGAGTACTTTTCATCACAACTCTACTGCTATATAGGGTAATACTGACCTTGTATCTCAAATAGAATTGCCTGCTTCTAACAAAAATTAAACTAATATTGATATTGATGATGAAATGTTTTGGAAGATAGCATTACAATCACCACAAGATGTAATATCTATGGAAACTAACTGGCCAGAGAAATTGTTCCATATAATAACAGACAATTTACTTACCATTTTAAACCAATCAGCCCAAACATATCACAAAGCACAAATAAGTATAGACAAAGGAAATAGATACTCAAATTAATTCAGAATTACAAAGTACCTGTAATGGATTTTTTTTTTTGATTCTTTTCTTTCTAATTCTGTACCTAGTCCCCATTGGTTGCTTCAAATATTATTAAAATTTTTTTTAAGTTTATTTGAGAGAGAGAGCACAAGTGGGGGAGGAGCAGAGAGAGAGGGAGAGATAGAATCTCAAGCAGGTTCCATGCTGCCAGCACAGAGCCTGACGTGGGGCTTGAGCTCAAAAACTTGCAAGACCATGACCTGAGCTGAAATCAAGAGTCCGAGGTTTAACCATCTGAGCCATCCAGACACCCCTGCTTCAAGTGTTATTAATTGGATTTTTATTGCTATTTCTGTGTTTATGCTATAAATGTTACAAAAGTGCAAAAGCAGCACACATACAATGTTTGCACTACAACTGGATCTTACTAAAAAAACGTGTACATATCTATATATCTATCTATGTATATATATTGTAATATTCCCTATTAAAGGACATACTGTTGGCCCCTGCAACATAGATTCCTAGGTGACTTAAATCAAGCCTAGCATTGAGGGACATGATGGACCCAGGGCAGATAAACAATCACCCTGGCATCAAGGGAGAAAATAATGATCAATGCTTTCTGTTGAAAGATTATTGATCAAAAGGGGGAAATAATGAGAGAAAAACTCTCGAAAGGTCTGATATACAAGGGATGCTATTAGATTTCTTTCTCAGTCAGCATGACTGTGTATAAACTTTGTTCAAACCAAAAGCCTGATTTACGGCCCTCCACCCATGTACTGTACATCTGGGGATGAGTAGCCTGAAGGAAAACCATCTTAAGATATCAATCAAGACTCCTGCTTCCTGCATTCCTTTGTGATGAAACTCATGATTC
Source organism: Acinonyx jubatus (assembly GCF_027475565.1). Lineage (NCBI taxonomy): Eukaryota > Metazoa > Chordata > Mammalia > Carnivora > Felidae > Acinonyx > Acinonyx jubatus. The sequence goes on along the minus strand of NC_069384.1, from coordinate 6,270,160 downwards.
CTTCTTATATGCTAATCTGCAACCTCTTGAGCTTGTGCAAGATGTAAAAAAGTATAACCTTGTAAAAACGGATTATTCTCCGAACAGTTTCTTCCCTGTGAAGAGCACGTTTCCCAAACAACTGTCCTAACATGGGCTCGAAGAAAACTTTACTTTTAGAGATTCTGAAAGGTTTGTTTATTTTGCAAGGCCAGTAGAACCACAGCTCCTTGATTCATTTGGTTAGAGTTAATTCTCAAAACCTAAACTTAATGTTATTACGGGCTGACTGTAAGCAGTACCTTCCGATTAAAACTTATTTTTTAGGTATGCAGCTTTGTAAATTGTTTAGATTTCATTGTTTTGTTTTGAAATGTAAACTGAAGGCATTTTACATACAACTACGAAACCTTTCTTTTTAGTCACTTTCTACTACAATTACGATAGTTTTCCATTTACGGAAAGGCTTATTTTAAAATAAATTTATCTAGGAATAAAAGCGTGTCAATTTAAAGAAAGTACTCGTTACGTAAGTGGTTCGCAGCGACAACAAAATTAGAGACGGGAGCAGCCGAATCACCAGAACCGGTAAAACTGCAGCCAGGACACGGTGGGGAGGGTGCAGGAAAACTACGGAAGCCCGAAAGGCCAAGATGCATGCTGCAAAGCGTTCGCCGGGACCAAGAAGAAAAGATGACTCCGCCTCCCCGCCAAGTGCGGCACAGTGCGCAGGCGCGGCGGCGCGGCTCAGAGGTCGCTGCGTTTCATTGCGCAGGCGCCCGCGAGGGCGTGGGCGCCGGCGTGGCCCCCATGGAGTTACCTTAGCGGAGCCGGCAGCCCTAGGAGATTCCGGGATGAGCGCGGCGGAGGTCGACCGCTGGGCGTGGCTGCTGGTGCTCAGCTTCGTGTTTGGGTGCAATGTCCTCAGGATTCTCCTCCCGTCCTTCTCCTCCTTCGTAAGTGACTGTCTGGCCTTCCAGGGGGCCGGTGGTTCTCCGCCGCTGTCCCCGGCGAGCCCGGTGTAGACACATGGGACTCAGACCAACCGCGTGAGGGCCGGAGAAGCGTCTTGGTTGGGCTGTTCGCCTTAAGGTTTTTCTTTTTTTCTTCCTTCCTTCCTCCCTCCCTCCCTCCCTTCCTCCCTCCCTCCCTCCCTTCCTCCTTCCTTCCTTCCTCCCTCCCTCCCTCCCTTCCTCCTTCCTTCCGTTGTTAGCGTCTAAAAGTTGCAAGGCTTTACTCCCAAATCCGGATATCTGGATTCTCGGGGAGAAAAAAAAGAATGACCTGGTAACACCTGGCCACGTTTTCACGTGGCAGCAGCCCTCAGACTGGGAGTTCTCAGTGCCCCTCTGCCAGCCACACTTAGTTCCGTTAACCCCCGGTCCCTGGAGGCATCCAGCAGCCTCGCTGCTGGGGGTCCAGTGCCTGGAGGCCCTGGCCCTTTCGTGCATGTAGTGCCAGAGCGCCAGCTCTGCCAGGTCCCATATGGAAGGATCTCAGGGTGCAGCAGCCCCCGTTCTTGGGGTGAGAGGCAGTGTAGACAGAATCTCGGCACTGTGTGATGCTTCCTGTATTCAAGGGAGCAAATGGCACTGGAATGCAGCTCCCCGCCGTGCGTTTTGCGTAGGCATGAGTGCATAAACTCGGGTCCAGTCGTCACGGCTGCTGTAAGATATGAATGTCATCCCGTCTCCTTTTACTAGCAGAGGAGTCTGACACAGAGGGTCAAGGGGTTGCACTGTGTCATCCGGTTCGGGACTGCGGGGGTGGAGACTGATCTTGGTTTGTGATTCTCCTAGTTTTGTGCCTCTGCCTGTTGGAGCCCGAAGAGAGGTTTGGTGGCAAATTTGATGTCAGGTGTGTGTGGGAAACAGGGAGCTGTTTCCTGGGGAAGGGCGCCCTCTTTATGTCCACAGCAGGAGTGAGGGACTGTCTGACAGAGCTCAGAGACTGGGTGCGAGCATTGGAGCATTATTGCCGGAAACGCATTTCTGTGCTGATTTAAATTGGTGGTGTATGTGTGTGTGTGTGTGTGTGTGTATCGGGGGGTGGGGGTGGAATTGAAGACTAGGCAGGATTTCTACTTTCTTTATTCTACCAGCATTCACTGAGTGCCTGTTTTGTGTAAAACTCTGTGCCAGGACTTTACTACCCGCATTGTCCTAAGGCATACAGAATTCTCTCTAACCCCCCAACCTCCCTTCAGAATCTATCCTGATGCTACCTAGTCTTTAAGATGATGTCCCAAGTACTTAGCATTGCATAAAAGACCCTTGAAGAGCTGGCCTCTGCCCATCTCTTTTTTTTTTTTTAATGTTTATATTAGAGAGAGAGAGAGACACTTGGGGAGCAGGGGAGTGGCAGAGAGAGAGAGACAGACACGGAGACAGAATCTGAAGCAGGCTCCAGGCTCTGAGCTGTCAGCACAGAGCCCGATGTGGGGCTCAAATTCACGAACTGTGAGATCACGACCTCAGCCGAAGTTGGACCTCAACCGACTGAGCCACCCAAGTGCCCCTTTTTCCTTTTAAATAAAAAATTGTGGTACAGTACACATAACATAAAATTTACCATTTTATCATTTTTAGGTGTGTAGTTCGGTGGCATGAAGTAATCCACATTGTTGTGCAACCATCACCACTATCCATCTAGAATTTTTCCATCCTCCTAAACTGAAACTCTGTCCATTCAACAGTAAGTCCCTGTCCTCTGTCACCTTGGCCCTGGCAACCACAGTTCTACTTTCTGTCTCTATGAATTTGGCCACTGTGGTTATTTCATGTAGGTGAAATCATGCAATATTTTCCCTTTTATGCCTGGCTTATTTCATTCAGCATAATGTCTCTAAGGCTCTCTCTGTTGCAGCATGTGCTAGGATTACCTTCTTTTCTTTTTAAGGCTGAATAATATTTCATTGTATGTGTAGACCACATACAATGGTTATCCATTCATCTTTTGATGGACATTTGGGTTGTCTCCACCTTTTGGCCCTTGTGAATTATGCTGCTGGAACATTGGTGTACAAATACCTGTTAGAGTCTCTGCTTTCAGTACTTTTGGGTAAATACCCAGAAGTGGAATTTCTGGATCATGTGGTAATTCTATTTTCAATTTTCTGAGAAACTGCCAAACTGTTTTCCATAGCCGCTGCACCATTTTGCATCGTCACCATCAATGTACAAGGTTCTAATTTCTCCACAATTTCCAACACTTGCTATTTTCTGTTTTGTTTTGTTTTTATAATAGCCATCCTCAATGGATGTGAGGTGGCATCTGACTGTGGTTTTGATTTGCATTTTCCTAATGATTAGTGATGTTGAACATCATTTTATATGCTTATTGGCCATCTGTATACCTTCTTTGGAGAAATGTCGATTCAAGTCCTCTGTCCCCTTTAAATATATATGTATGTATTTTAATGTTTATTTATTTTTGAGAAAGAGCGTGAAGCAGGGAGGGGCAGAGAGAGAGGGAGACACAGAATCCGAAGCAGGCTCCAGGCTCCAGGCTCCGAGCTGTCAGCACAGAGCCCGACATGGGGCTCAAACTCACGAGCTGTGAGATCATGACCTGAGCCCAAGTCGGACGCTTAACTGACTGAGCCACCCAGGCGCCCCTGTTCCCCTTTTTAATGCAGCTGTCCCTAAGGGAAGGGCATCCTCTGTAGGCCCACAGCAGGGAGTGAATGGGATTTTTTTGTTTTTTTTTGTTCATTTGGTTTTTTGTTGAGTGAGGAGCTGTTTGTATATTGTGGATTAAACTACTTATTAGGTATATGATTTGTACATATTTTCTTCCATTCTGGGGGTTGCTTGCCCATCTTTCTTGGAGTATCACCTGGATTCTTATGTACCCCATCCCATTTCATCTCTCGTGGGAGCCATATGAAACTAACCTAAATTGCTCAGAGAGGCTGTGTTGGTTTTGTGCTCCTCTATGAATCGTTCATAATTTCCCATTAGCAGAGGGGGCAAGAGGAGTGTTTGTTTCGGGCGTGGCAGCAGTTATAAGGAAGATCTGTCATCATCTCAGGCTCCTTACCTAAGCTTCCACCAAACTCGTGCTCTGCAGCTAGCGCACACTCACTAAAGGTTGTCGCTGCAGTCTAGTTGTGCCTGGGGCTTGCACCCGTGGATGTTCATCGTTTAGATGAAAGAGCCCTGGGTTTGCCTTTGGACTTGTGTTCACATTCTGTGCCGCTTCCCACAGGAAGTACAGCCTCTCTGACCTCAATCCAGTTAGCTTTCTTAAACCCGTTTCCCCTTGGTTGTAGCGCTATTTGCCAGGGTTGTGAGCCAGGCTCAAAGGATGATGTATAGTTATCCCATCAGAGTACAGCCCTTATTTTTGGTGTTCAGAACAAGGAAGAGTAATGAAGAGATTGTACAGCCTGGTGGCTGGGTTTGTGGCGAGGGTCAGTGTAAAGCTGTAAGGCATGCTTTGGTCCTGGGTCGGGTAAAATGCTGTTCTCTCACCACACTTAGAGGCTGCCCATTACAGGCCCTCCCGAGGAGAATCCGAAAGCTTAATTGGGAATGGGCCATATCCTCGTACTTCCAATTATAGCCTTCCCTACAGTGTTTCGGAAGCATTTCCCACCCAGCCAGAAGCAGAGGAGGGGCACGCCGTCCCATTAGTTGGGTAGGCTGGTTGAGGCCCTATAATCTCTTAAGTATCACAAGTCCCCTGCCTAGCAAAGCCTGGCTAGGTCCTGGCAGGGGATCTCAGCTCAATACTGGGGCGGAGGAGGGGCCTGATGAGGATACCCAGTCCCTGGTGTTGACTTGGCTGGCATTTCCTCAGAGTTCTTTCTCGTCTTCAAGCTGGTCACAGGACGTATGGATGACAGAGCCTAGTTCCTATAGTAGGCGATCCAGGACTTTGTTCAGCCAAAGGCAGAGGAAGAGGTGGACAAAGATGCCCCCTCGAGCGCCCACTCTGCGCGGGTGTAGGGAGGCGCGCTGCGCAGGCGCCTCAAGCCTGACGAGGGCATTGGGCCGAGTGAACGTCCCAGCGAGCTGCGTGCACTGCGCAAGCGCCCCGGGAACGACGGTGAGGGGCGGGGTGTAGGGAGGTGCAGTGCGCAGGCGCCCCAGGACTGACGCGGCAGAGGGCGGGGTGTAGGGAGGCGCACTGCGCAGACGCCCCAGGATTGACGCGGCCGGGGGTGGGTTCAGCGCTGGCGTGAGCAGCCCCTCCTTCACGGGTCCTCGCTTTGCTGACCCTAGACGCGGGCACAGTGCAGGCTGTCCCCCTGGGACTTGGTTTGTGGGGCCGACTGCCATTTTTATACTTGATTTTGGAATTGCCTTCATTTTCTGCTTTAAAAAGTGGCCGCCTCCGTTTCCCTATAGGGGCCCAGGCCACTGAGACGAGGGGCAGACACTGCAGGACCTGCCACTGTAGGTGCCTTCCTGGGACCCTCCTCTCCCTTTCCAAGGAGCATGGTCACCTAGTGAGTTCCTGTTGCAGGCCAGGCGTGAGGATGACCCCCAAGTAGTAGTTGTGGGGGTGCTGGGGGTTGGGTGCGCAGGTGCGGCCTTGTGAATGGGGTCGTCCACGTGCGGGGGACCTGTGCTGTGAGGAGGGCTCCCGACTGGAGAGCGCTGACCCGCCGGGCGTGGCACGTTGGGCTGTTTTGGGTCCGCAGAAGGGGCCTTGGTCCCTTCTCAGGATGAGGAGTGTGTCGCCTGTATTAGGGACACATCTGAGCGGGCAACCCCAGCATGTCATTCCCCCTGTGCCTCCTGTGTTCCAGGAGGGATGAGCCTTTGGGACTTAAATGGCATTATGTATTGATTAATTTTCAGATGGGTCTGGTCCAGGGAGGTAGGTGCCAGCCATTGAGTGGTAGAGTGGGGTTTCAGTCTAACCCGGTGTGACCCCAAGTTCAAGCCCTAGCATTTTGTCTGTTGGGAAGGGAGTGTGGAACTTGGACAGGACCTGAGGGTGAGTCTGGTAGGACACTGAGCTCATGCAGGCTGGCGGCCAGCGTCTGGGGCACCAGGGTGACGAGAAGGATCGGTTCTATCCTCGCCTTCTCCCAAGATTCTCCTACTGCCTGTCATCTTAATAACTCATTTTCTACTTGAGAATTCTTTGTAGACCCATCTCCAGGTCTTTGAAAAGCTGTACCCCACACAGCCTATCTGTTTCTGTCAAGTGGGAGGTTTAATGTCCTGAAAGGTGCTTTTGAGTACATAAGGAGGACAGGGGTTTATTTTTGATTTAAACATTAATATTCAAAACCTTTACATTCAAATCTCATTAAGTGTTACAATTCAATTCATAATTCTAGAATGTTTTAGTTGTCACTTATCGGGAGGTCTTGGGTTAATGTGGGTACATATTTGCAAATTTAAACACTTTCGAATAGTTCTGTATACTTGCAGATGTCATTTATCCGTTTCCCCCCGCAAGCACTGCAGTTGTCTAATTTAACCACAAAACTCTTCACTTCTCCCCAAGCTCATTTTCCCACCCTCCCTCACTGAGTGCTGAGTAAACACTTTGGGCCTTCTCGGTTTGTAATTTTCTTGTGTGTTCTGTATACTGCTAAGTAATGTGTTTGTGCTTCTGTTTCTTCTCTTGAAAATCTAGTTTAAAAAAAAATTTTTTTTAACGTTTATTCATTTTTTGAGAGACAGAAGGAGGCAGTGTGAGCAGGGGAGGGGCAGAGAGAGAGGGAGACACAGAATCCGAAGCAGGCTCCGGGCTCTGAACCGACAGCACAGAGCCCGACGCGGGACTTGAACCCACAAACCACGAGATCATGACCTGAGCCAAAGTGGGACGCCCAACCAACTGAGCCACCCAGGTGCCCCTTGAAAATGTAGTTTTAAAAGCGAGGTTTATTGATGTGTACTTTGCATTTAGTGAAATTGACGTTTTCTAGGTAGGTGGGCAATTTGATGAGTTTGTGCCCTTATTCAGTAGGATAACCACCATCACAATCAAGATAGGATCTCTTTCACTCAAAAAATCTACTTCTTGCCCATTTCTTGATGTGTTAAGTTTAAACATCCATAGACTCTTTGCTCTTAAAGATGATTCTGTGACTTTCTTAAGAAAATTTGTGCTGTTCCTATTTTCGTCTCCAGAGTGGATCAGGTTGGAGTATATCTGTCCTTTAGTTAGGGGGTTGGGTAGGGGCCAGGCGAGGGCAGAGGGGGTGAAGACAGAGCTACTCTTGGCATGAGGCCTGCAGGAAGATGTGCGGTAGCAAACACACTGCTTTGTTCAAGTGCCCTTGAGAGACCTCTCGTGTCCCCACGAGAAGGACTTCATTGCGCAGGCACCGGAGGTTGCCATCTCAGAGGCGGTCCCAGGACCTGGCACTTGCGCGGGCGCGGGGGGAGACCCATGACGGGGACATGGCTTCCCAGTCTCTTTCTGAAGAGTTGCCCTGTTGTGCAGAGGGGAGCCTAAGCCGGAGGGACTGACTCATTGTGCGCGTGCTATGTGCCAGTACACGTCATACGTTATCTTCTTTCTTTTTTTTTTTAAACTTATTTATTTATTTTGAGACAGACAATGCCAGCAGGGGAGGGGCAGAGACCAGGGGAGAGAGAGAATCCCAACAAAACTCTGCGTTGTCAGAGCAGAGCCTGACGAGGGGCTCCAACTTACCAACCATGAGATCGTGACCCGAGCCAAAATCAAGAGTTGGATGCTTAACAGACTGAGCCATCCGGGTGCTCCTCTTTAGTCTTTAAGAAAAAAAAATATTTTTTTAATGTTTTATTTATTCTTGAGAGAGAGAGAGCGAGTGAGCGAGCACGAGCAGGGGAGGAGCAGAGCGAGAGAGGCACACAGAATCCAAAGCAGGATCCAGGCTCCCGAGCTGTCAGCACAGAGCCTGACGCGGGGCTCACAAGCTGTGAGATCATGACCTGAGCCGAAGTTGGAGGCTCAGCCGACTGAGCCACCCAGGTGCCCCTCATCTTTTTTTTTAATCAAACTTTTAAAAATTTTGAAACAAACATGCAGGAAAGTTAGGCATACAGTGCAAGGAACCAACATTGTTTCCTGAAACATTTGAAATTAAGCTGTCAACCTGCGCCCCTGCATTCCTGGATGCACCAGTGTATAAACAGGTGGCTTGTCCACAACACAACCATCAGGGACCTTCCTGATCTCTCGTTCCTGTTTTCACTCCTCCCAAGTGAGGTCCTTTGCAGCAAAAGGACCCTGGTCAGTACCATGCGTTGCACATACTTGTCACGCCTCATCAGTCTGGAAGGATTCTCCGTCTTTCCTGGACTTGCAGGGCTGACATTTCTGAATAGGGCAAGGGCAGTGAGTTCGCACAATGGCCTTCTTGGAACATCCTTGTCTGATGTCGCAGAAGGGATGCTGTGTTCTCATTGCAGGTCTTCTGGTGCTGTGGACTTTGAGTTAGGGGTGTTCACTCTCCGCTTGGGGTGGGTGCTCCAGGGTTTCTCAGTCCTTCCCCGCCCCAGACCTGCGCTGTGGGTGGGTCTCACTCCACCCTTGCTGTCAGGGGATCCGTACTTGTCCTGGCTGCTGCCCAGCGCCACCTGGTGGCCACTGCTCCCTGGTCCTGGGGTGGGAGCGAGTGTCCCTGCAGTTGTGTGTGTGCGTGCGCAGGTATCTGGGGACGGTGCATGTGAGCGATGGGGGCCTGGCTGTCGGAGGTGCCCCTTCACAAACCTTTACATCTGTATATCTCCATCTGCGGAAAATCGCAAGTTCACACCCATATGCCTCCCAATTCTAATTCAACACTGCAGGATTCATTGTATTCTTTTCCAGATCCATATTTCTAATCCCCTTTTCTGACAGTGAGAAAACTGGCTCCCATTATTTTCATTATGTCTGCTGTATTTGATTAAGGCTTTGTAACTCCCATCCTCACTGCTGCCTGCTCCCCCCCACCCCCCATGCCTGTTCCCCCATGCCTACTCCCCCTCAGCCCCTGTGCCTGCCCCCCCATCCCCCAGGCCTGCTCCCCCTACCCTCCCCCGTGCCTGTGCTCCCCCTCACCCCTGTGCCTGCTCCCCCATGCCTGCTCCCCCCATCCCCCAGGCTCCCCCCCAGGCCTGCTCCCCCCACCCCATGCCTGCCCCCCGCAATGCCTGCTCCCCCCATTCCCCATGCCTGTCAGCCCCTCTTGGGCTCTGTCTCTGTGTTTGGCTGGGTGCTCCCAGCCTGTATCCTGTGTGACTCATGCGCTCACTCTAATGCCAGGCTGCCCTTTCTTGGAGACCCCTGTAGCACTGTGCTTGGCTCTGACCCCCTTGCACGGTGCCCCTCTGTGGGAGTGCCCTCCTCCTGCTGGGCCACGCCCTCCTCACTGGCCCCCTACGCCCACCTTCCTCTGCCTACCTAAGAGGACGTGTGCTCCTTGTCACCCGAGTGGCAACTGGAATTGGTTTTCATTTTGTAATCACAGTTTTGTGGTTAGAGTGAAAGATACGTCCATTTGCACCGGAGCGATCCATGAGCATATCTGCAAAAGGAAACGTAGAATGTGAATAATGGTCCACATCAGAGGGAGTTTTGTCTTTGTGGTGGTTGTGGGGGCAGGAGGACCAGGCAGCCGAGGCTGGCTATGTAGGTAAGGGGCAGCCCGCCCCGCTGGAAGAGACCTCAGGGGAGTGGTGGAGGAGGTGGGGGAGAAGGTGTACCCCCGTGGAGAGGTGCTGATCCCTGCTGTCCGCCCCGCCAGATGTCCAGGGTGCTGCAGAAGGACGCCGAGCAGGAGTCGCAGATGAGAGCGGAGATCCAGGGTATGAAGCAAGAACTCTCCACCGTCAACATGATGGACGAATTCGCCAGATATGCCAGGCTGGAGAGAAAGATCAACAAGATGACGGATAAGCTTAAAACTCACGGTACTGGTTTCAGTTGTAGTGTGGAAAGTTTTACGAGAGCTGATTAATAGGGAAGTTTTTATATAAAGATTCGTAGAATATGTTTTGATTCTTCGATGTTCTAAATGTTGAAAGGAACTTTTAGGTTGTCTGGAAGAAACCCAGTGATCATTATTACTTTCTCCTTACTTGCCTGTGAACCTTTGCTTCCTAAGCACAGAAACAACTAACATCTTCTGAGTTTTTCTTCGTTTTCTGTAGGTAGACATTTTCAAATTCAATACATTTTGAGACAAGCCTGAAAAAGTGTCATCCTGGATTCCCACGGGCTTTTGTGAATACTCTCAAAAATGCCCAGCAGTGTCCTTACCCCAGTATAGACTTCAGGGTTGGGGTTTGGTCTTGTTCACTGCTACTTTTGCCACCACCCCTAGCAGTCTCCTGTGATGAAGACGTTTTTCACCCATGTGCTGGGTGAGAGAGCTCTCTCCATGGCTCGTAAGACCTACGGAAGGGCCCACCCAGGCCCAGGACTAGCCAGGTTTCCACTTCTGGGTTAGTGTGCTGTGTAGACAGGGAGGCCTGGGGAGCAAATCTAGTCCTCCTGGTGAGTGATAAGTGCACTATAAAAGGAATCTCTGATGTAGATGGGTAGTTTTAAGCATTTTCACAATTAAAGCTTCAAATCTTATAATTCTGTGTGTGATTCTATTTCTTTTTTTTTTAATTTTTTTTTTTTAACGTTTATTTATTTTTGAGACAGAGAGAGACAGAGCATGAATGGGGGAGGGTCAGAGAGAGGGAGACACAGAATCTGAAACAGGCTCCAGGCTCTGAGCTGTCAGCACAGAGCCCGATGCGGGGCTTGAACTCACTGTGTGAGATCATGACCTGAGCCGAAGTTGGCCGCTTAACCGACTGAGCCACCCAGGCGCCCCTGTGTGTGATTCTATTTTAATGACTGGCATAATGTGTGGCTTTTAAGAAATTCTGTTTTATATTTTCTTTTTATTTTTCAATGTTTATTTTTGAGAGAGAGAGCGCGTGCGCACACACACAAGTCGGGGAGGGGCAGAGAGAGAGAGGGAGACACAGGATCTGAAGTAGGCTCCGGGCTCTGAGCTGTCAGCACCGAGCCCGACTTGGGGCTCGAACTCATGAGCCACCAGATCACGACCTGAGCCGAAGTCCAGAATCGGATGTCTAACTGACTGAGCCACCCAGGCACCTGTCTGGTTTATAATTTGTAAATACACTGAATTGGAAAACATTTTATAAAATGAAAATGACATTTCTGTGTACTTTGAGTATTTTCTTCATTTTTCAGGACTGATAATAATGATTTCATCCTTGTTTTCCTTTCAGTGAAAGCTCGGACAGCCCAGTTGGCCAAGATAAAATGGGTTATAAGTGTTGCCTTCTATGTATTGCAAGTAAGTGCCCTATTGTGTCACCTGGGGTCCTTAAAATTGGTACCAGACTGTCCTCCAGAACTCTGCAGCCCCCAGAGTCCAGGTGTGAGAATTCAGGCTTTTCCACTCTCGGCCGCTGTGCTGCGTCATCCTGCCAGCATGGAACCGAGCACTGTGGATTTATAAGTTAGACTAGAAGAAAGCCTTTCTCTCTCTCTTTGAACTGAAGTACGACATACAGTGTTAGTTTCAGGTGTACAGCATAATGAATCAACCGTTTTCTGTGTTACTTGGTGCTCGCCGTCTGCTTTTTTTAAAATTTATTTAGGTCCTAGTTTTTGTGTTTATTCATCTTGTTTTTTTAGATTCCACATGTGAGCGAAATGATACGGTATTTGTCTCTCTCTGTCTGACTTATTTCACATAGCACTGTATTCTCTAGGTTCGTCCATGTTGTTGCAAATGGCAAGATCTCATCTTTTTATTTTTCTTTTTTTTAAGTTTATTTATTTATTTTGAGAGAGACAGAGACAGCACAAGCGGGGGAGGGGCAGAGAGAGAGGGAGACACAGAATCCCTAGCGGGCTCTGTGCCGCCAGAGCAGAGTCTGACACGGGGCTTGAACTCACAATACCATGAAATCATGACCTGAGACGAAACCAAGAGTCGGACGCTTAACCAACTGAGACACCCAGGTGCCCCAAGATCTCATCCTTTTTAATGGCTGAGTAGTATTCCTGTGTGTGTGTGTGTGTGTGTGTGTGTGTGTGTGTGTGTCCACCTCCTCTTTATCCACTCATCTGTCACTGGACATTTTGCTTCTGTATCTTGGCTAATGTAAGTAATGCCGCAGTAAACATAAGGATGGCTGTATAGTTTTTCAAATTAGTGTTTTTGTTTCCTTTGGGCAAATACCCAGAAGTGGAATTCTAGTTTAATGGAATTCTACAGTAATTGTGTGTTTCATGTTTTGAGGAACCTCCATACTGTTTCGCAGCGGCTGCACCGGCTGTGTTCCCACCAGCGGTGCGCGAGGGCTCCAAGAAAGCCTTTCTCGGTTGGAATTGTGAGACGTTGAGGTTTTCAGCACATGAATGCTGAAGTAGCTTCCCTGGAGCTCTTTCCTACTGCCTTTATTCCAGTGCAGTTTGGGGAGCGTGTGGGGAAGGGAGGGAAGCTTATTTAGATAGTGGTGTTTTTGTTTTTGTTTTTGTTTTTTTAAATTTTTTTTTAATGTTTTATTTATTTTTGAGACAGAGAGAGACAGAGCATGAGCAGGGGAGGGGCAGAGAGGGAGACACAGAATCTGAAGCAGGCTCCAGGCTCCGAGCTGTCAGCACAGAGCCTGACACGGGGTTCGAACCCACAACCTGTGAGATCATGACCTGAGCCAAAGTCGGACGCTTAACCGACTGAGCCACCCAGGTGCCCCTAGAGAGCGTATTTTGTGAGAGTGCCGGTTTGGGTCGCTGGCTGTTGTGTGGTGTGTGGACGTGGAAGTGACTGCCCGCTCTCCGGGGGGGGGGGCCGCTGTTCTCGTTAAAGTCCAGCCCATTGATTCCCAGCTTTCCTGTCTGGGGTCGGAAGGTTCCTGTGGAACCCCTGCTTCTGCTGAGATACTCTGAGGTCATGGACGTGCTGTGCACGCACGAGCGGCTGCCTTCAGTGGCCTCTGGGTTTCGGCGCTACACGTGGTCCTCACTGGGGAAGGGATTGGGGCCCGCCCCACACAGCCCAGGTTGTCTGGGTACATTTAAGTACTCACCCCCAGGCATTGTCACTGTGACACTGGCTGGTTTCCCGAGGGCAGGAATCGAGCCAGATTCCCTCTTTTATGGTCGCTCATTCGAGTGGCTGATTCAAAGCCGCGAAATGGGTGAGGACAACCGAAGGGATGCTGCTTCACTGCCTACTGTGTAGACTCCCTGGGCTCCCTCCACGCGTAGAGGCCAGCACCGTGTGTGGGTGGGAGATCGACTGGCTTTCCAAGGATCACAGAGGCGTGAGATCACTTTTGTCACTAATAAGGTGTGTTTATCATAGTCTGGCTACTTAAAGAACCCCTTCGTTATGCGGGACCCGGGTTGATTTATCAGCTAATTTAATAGTGCGTATTTGTTATTCATATTAAAACAGTAAAATGTCAGCTCACAGAAGGCTGCCCCACTTGGCAGCAGTGTGTGCCAATGTCCTGTGGACGAGTCTCTAATTAGACACTGTTTCAGGGTGCCGCCAGCGGAAATTAGTGGCTGTGCGTCTGGGTCTGTTTCCCGTGAGGACTGATTGATAGGGCTTGACCTCATCGGTTTGGAGAGTTTCCTTAGTATGTTTGCGTGTTTCTCGTCTTTCTTGGTTATCGGTTGTGTCACTGGCAGGTTGTCCGCTCACCGGCAGTGTCTTTGCAGGCTGCCCTGATGGTGTCGCTCATTTGGAAATACTACTCCGTCCCTGTGGCCGTGGTACCGAGTAAATGGATAGCTCCACTAGACCGCCTGGTAGCATTTCCTACCAGAGTAGCAGGTAAGAGTTTTCTGGAAATCCCAGGGGAAGAATACGGACATGCGGGGTACGAGGTGAAGTAACCCCCACCTCGTCCCTTCACTAGTGAGCAGTTCTTGGTGTCTGGGCCTCACAGCAGGCTCACGGTGAAGAAACAGGCCGAGAGAAGTTACCTGCCGTGGCCAGCGTCACCGGCATGTTCTGTGTCCAGTCTGCTTACAGAACCGAGGTCCACTCCTTGAGTTTGATGCCCTGTTCATTGAAACGCCCATCTCTAGTCCCTAGATTCTGTGACCTCTTCGTTCCTCACGCTTGGCATTTCTCCAGCATTTACTGCTATTGGCTGTTCTTTTATTTTTGAAAGGTAACATCCTTGGGATGTTAAAAGCAGTACATATCATTAATGATGAGAAATACAAGAACAATTTTAAAACCATCTCATGGGCTATAGATAACTTCTCTTAACTTTGTGGTATGTTTTTCCAGTCTTATTTTCTATTTGTTTTATACAACTAAAGTCGTCTGGTACATGTAACTTTATATCCCCTTTTACTTTATATTGTAAACCCTTTCCCGTATCAGTAGACTTTTTAAGGAATTTCAAAAAACTGCTCTTCATTAATTTCTCTGTTAAAGATATTTGTTTAGGTCCTCATTTTTTACTGTCGTCGTCTGGTTATGCAACGTGCATCCTTGCCCGCCAGCCTTTGGTTGTGTTTTGTGATCACGCTGGAAGTAATTTACTGAGTGAAAAAGAATGACCGTTCCCAAAGATTCCAATTTCACCGCATCCTTCTCCCTCTGCCCCTCTTCTCCCCCCAGCCTTGTGGGCACTGCTGGTGGGCTCTCAGGGCCGCTGAGCAGGAGAGCACGAGGCCCCGGCATCTCGGGGGCCACGGGCACTCTTGCAGCCTGCTTTCCTATTGCTTTGTCCTCACCTGGGCATGAACGGCAAGGGTAGACATGGCCTAGTTTATAACAGTATTTTGAGAAGGAAAAACAAATAGTCTTACAGGGTGGTTTTCTAATTTATTAATGTCATAACAACACGCCTCTCTGGCAGGAAAGAAATTCGCATCATTGCCAGTTCGTGTGATTCTTAATGAAGGAGGCAGCCTGTGAATCAGGTCTGATGAGTCTGAATCCAGGAGACACAGTCTGAGTTTTTTGTAGCCTAGCACTGCTGACAAAGAGTTGGATTCCTGTAAATTAAAGGTAGCAGAGGCCAGAAATACGGGCAGAACCGTTGGCATGCTCTCTGATGCTGAATTTCTTGGTTTCTAGGTGGTGTTGGAATCACCTGTTGGATTTTAGTCTGTAACAAAGTCGTGGCTATTGTGCTGCACCCTTTCAGCTGAGAGACCAGACGAGTCCAGCTGAGACACTTGTCAACAGTGGATTTTTCCTTATAGGCTAAAAACCTGATACTTTTTTTTTTTTTTAAAGGAAACAGAAGCACACAGGTTAGGTTTTTTTGTTGAATGTGTTTGTTCTTGGATCTTATGTGAGATACGAGAGGCCTGATCTTGTGCACTTGTCGTTGAGCCAGACGGCCGGTCTCTGGTCTCTCAGGCGAGTGCCCCGGCCAGCAGAGCCGCACGTTTGTCGGGAGAAGGGTGTGGCGTGGGTGTCCACACGCTGTGACTCGGGGTCTGCCCTGTTGGCGTATTTTAAAGGTCATGTTGCCAATGGGAAGTCGGTTTTCTAACTTAAGTACTCTAAAGACTTTGTGCTATTCTTGATCCAGATTGGAAAGCAATTTAACTTTAATACCGCCAGTGGAATTTGGAATCTCGTGTAGTACTGCTAAGAGTAACACTAACTGACATTGCTTGTGTTTTTTCCCTTCCTGTGTTGAAATGTCACGTGTTGGGCAAGCCTTTGTATAGTATTATCTACTTATCTGAAGCTGTTGATTTTTCATCACTGTGTTTTGTAATGTATTCATGAGATCATAATGCATTGTTTTATGCTTGAATTGTATGTTTTATATTTAAAGCATTTCAAATGAAGTCTGTTTTCTAAGCATTTAATATTTATGCTCTGTAGAATGGAACAAACTTAAACTGGGAATTCTGATTAAATTAATTTGAGTGGATACATTTTTAAAAACACTTCTTTTTTACTGTTGCTCTTTTTTTTTGAATTATAATTGACACATGATGTGTTAGTTTCATGAGTACAACATAGTGATGGTATTTGTACACACTGAAACGATCACGATGAGTCTAGTTTCTCCGTGTAAAACACTTTTTTATAATTAAAAGTTTTGCAAGGGCTTGTGTGACTTCCTTCCTTATGGTTACTTAACTTGCTATGACCAGTTTGTAAATGTGACAGGTGACAGAGGGCTTTGACTGTTAACTCAGTTGGCCACTGCACCTTAAAACTAAATCCTGTCACCGGTTTTTAAAAGGTAGTATTTGTATTCCCGACTCCCCTAGTGACCTGAGAAGCTGCCAATTGTGCCAGGAAAAGACAAAGTGCCAGAACGTTCTAGTGTGTCTCCAGAGTCGGGGTCAGGTTCCCCTTCTCGTTCCTTCAGACTTCCCAGCCCCGGGCTGACTTAGCTTTCCTCAGAAAGGACGTGGAGCAGGCATCAGGGAGTATTTCTAGCGAAAGCATCCGAGGGGGTGTTTTGGCCACAAAGGATGAGAGGCCCACCTGCCGAGGCGAAGAGGGGGCACCAGGGAGCCTCCGGGGCCAGGCCCTCGAGGCCGCGTGCCTACTGCCCGCGCTGAGCGAGCTGCAGGCCTGGAGGCAGGTTGTATGGAGCCGTCGGTGGCCGGGCACGGCGTGCGCAGGGACACCCGTGGATCACTAGTTCGTGTTCAGTCTCCCTGACAAGACCCTTGCTCGTCTCCTAATGATCTGATCTTCCGCTTAATACTCAAGAATTTTGACGACTGTCACCGAGGCCGGAGGAGGAGACGCGCAGTCCCGGCCCGTGTCCGTTCTGCACGCAGTACTTGTTTGTGAAGGTTACGTCAGGGACGTTTACACGGCCGCCGTGTTTTACAGCATCGCGGCTTTTTAAAAGTCTGTTTGTTTTTAAATAGATAATAAACATCGTACTGGATTCACGAGATACAGAAAGGGATACAATGAAAAGTAGATCTATCTTCTGACCGGTTAGTGTCCTGTCAGCCCACTTTCTGTTTCCCGTCAGTACCAGTTTCTTACAACTCTCCCAACGATACCCCGTGTGTATATGAATATTGATGGATACGTTTTTAAAATAATTTTTTTAAATTATAAAAGTAATACCTAGGGGTGACTGGGTGGCTCAGTCGGTTGAGCGACCGACTTCAGCTCAGGTCATGATCTCACGGTTTGTGAGTTCGAGGCCCCCATCGGGCTCTGTGCTGACAGCTCGGAGCCTGGAGCCTGCTTCAGATTCTGTCTCCCTCTCTCTCTGCCCCTCCCCCACTCATGCTTTGTCTGTCTCTGTCTCAGAGATAAATAAACATTAAACAAAAAAGTAATACCTAAAAAAATAGTAAGTGCTCATTTAAAAAGAAAAAAAAACGACTCTTCCAACGATACCTGGTGTGTATATGAATATTGATGGATGTGTTTTTAAAATAATTTTTTTTTTAATTATAAAAGTAATACCTAGGGGCGCCTGGGTGGCTCAGTCGGTTGAGCGACCGACTTCAGCTCAGCTCATGATCTCACAGCTTGTGAGTTTGAGATCCATGTTAGGCTCTGTGCTGACAGCTCAGAGCCTGGAGCCTGCTTCAGATTCTGTGTCTCCCTCTCTCTCTGCCCCTCCCCTGCTCGCACTCTGTCTCTGTCTCTCTTTCTCTCTCAAAAATAAATAGTAAACATTAAAAAAAAAATTAAAAAAAAACAAACAACTCCTACTTGGAAGCAAGGAAACAAAGTCCATGATTGCACAGAGCGGGGATTACTAATATTAACATTTGAGCTTTTCTTTTTTTCTATTTATTTATGGATAGCTATAGGTTTTGCATTTCTATTAAAAAATACTGGATACAGGGGCGCCTAGGTGGCTCAGTCGGTTAAGTGTCTGATTCTTGATTTCCGCTCAGGTCATGATCTTGAACACCTAAAGCTCTCTTTATGGTCTGCTTTACATTTATGATAAATTAAGTGGAGCTCTTTACACATAAACCCACCAACATTTCCTTTTGGGGTTGATACCCTTCTGTTGCCTGGATGAGGGGTAGAATCCTAGTCAACTATTTCACTCTTCCTTGACCTGGCCGGAGTTTTAAAATAATCTGTGAGGATGGGGCACCTGGATGACTTGAGTTGGTTGGGCATCCGACTTCAGCTCAGGTGATGATCCCGTGGTTCACAGGTTCAGGCCCCGAGTCGGGCTCTGTGCGGACAGCTCGGAGCCTGCAGCCTGCCTCGGATTCTGTCTCCCTCTCTCTCTGCCCCTCCTCTACTCACCTCTGTCTCTTTCTTTCCCTCTCAAAAATAAACATTAAAACAAAACAAAACAAAATTGTCTGTGGGGATTTCTTGAGACCTGGGTTAAAGACAGGCTTTTCCAGACAGTTTGCATTTCTACTGCCCTCTGTAGGTAATCCAGTTTTCAGGCTTCCCGGGAGGTTGAGGGCAGACTGGCTACAGACTCTCAGAGTCTGAGACAATTTCTCCAGGTCCTGGAGGCTGAAGGCCCTGGATGTCCCAGCCTTCCGTCCCATGGGTGGGGCTCCTGGCAGGCCCCTGCTTGGGTGGACAGACTTTGTCCCACTGGGTTTTGTCCTGGAGACTCAGTTCTCCAGTTGTGGCAACTGCCTTAGGCAAGAGCTGACGTCAGAGCTCTGTTTACCTGCCTCTCTGGGTACCTGCTTTCACTTCGTGTTTACCGGCTGTGCGACCTAGTTGAAAACTGAACACATGTTCGTTAGAGCTGGTACAACATTTTTAGCTTTCTTAATGAGCAGGAATGCTGGAGTTCCTTGTCTTCCAGACTACAGGAAGTGGCTCTCTTGTTTTTATTATAAAACCTTTTTTTCCTGTTGGTTATAGAGTATGTTCATTGTCGAAAATCATAGGAATAAATTTAAAAGTTGACCACAATTGGGGCACTGGGGTGATTCTGTTAAGTGTCCGACTTCGGCTTAGGTCATGATCTCATGGTTCGTGGGTTTGAGTCCCATGTTGGGCTCTGTGCTGACAGCTCAGAGCCTGGAGCCTGCTTCGGATTGTTTGTCTCTCTTTCTTTCTCTCTCTCTCTTTCTCTCTCTCTCTCTCTCTCTCTCTCTCTCTCTCTCTCTCTCTGCCCCTCCCCCGCTTGTGCTCTGTTTCTCTCAAAAGAAAAAAAAAAGTCAGCCACAATTTTATTTTTCAGAAATAAAAAGTTAGCATTTTATTACCCTATAACCATTCCTATGCATAATTTTAAAAAATGTTTATTTGTTTGTTTTGAGAGCGAGAGAGAGAGGAGGGGCAGGGCAGAGAGAGGGAGAGACAGAATCCCAAGCAGGCTCCGGACTCTGAGCTGTCAGCACAGAGCCCAATGTGGGGCTTGAAGTCATGAACTGTGAGATCATGACCTATGCTGAAGTCAAGAGTTGGACCCTTAACTGACTGGGCCACCCAGGTGCTCCCATGCATAATTTTTTAAAAAGTTGAGATGACCAGAAAGCAACAGTCCTGGATTATATTTTTATTAAGTAGTTCCCTACAGAAGCCCTTTCGGATGGCTCTGATTTAATGTTTTGATTTATGCTTTTGTTGTGGGTAGGCATAAGAAAAGACCCCTTGAAAACTTCTACATCTGCTACAAGGCAAGTAGATGTTATAACATGGAATATTACTCCGTACACCATTTTTAAGGATCCTTTTAGTAAATTTCCCAGAATTCAGGGCCAGGCATTTATGTCAATTGACCTGCATTTGCGAATCTCCCCTTACAAGCCTGGGGGAGGGCTCATTCTCCCTCTGCCTCCTGTTCTCCCCTTCCTACTCTGTTCCCCAGGGTAGCTTTCCTAACGGTCAAATGCATGGCAGTTACAATATTTATCTCATCTTTGGTTTTAAGAACAATGGTTTTCCACCATGGCTTTCACTTTCTTTTAAAAGTTTTGTTTTACTATTCTCAATTTTTTTAAGTGTTATCACACTCTAACCCAATACACCTCTTTGGAAATAGCACGGTCTCCGTTATCAAGAAGCGGCCCTTAAAAATCACTGCAGGTAAGTAAGCTACTTAGCACTGGGAGTCCAGCCCCCATCTTGTCCCCACAGGAGATGCTGTCAGTATCCTGAATCTGTTAGGACAGAGCGGCTGGCTGGAGTGGACAATGATTAGGCCCATATGCTCTTTCAGAACAAGATTAACAGAATACAGGTCAAGGTGCGTGTATGCAACCAGTAGAAATAAAAAGAGTGAATCTCAGGTGTACATGAGGAAAGTCACCACAAGGCCTGGTTAACCGAATAGGAGAGCACTCAAAAATAATTTTCATGAAACCAAGCTTGGTAATCACTGTGCCTTTTTTTTTTTTTTTTAATAGAGTCTACTGATCATATTGTTCCCTTTCACGGCTGCTTCCATGTTTTTTAGTTAAAACCCAGCGTGATTGCTGAGAACATTGTTATATATATGAGACGTGTGTGTTCTTGGTGACTAACTTGGTCTTATGAGCCATCGAGGTCCGTAGAATATGAAAGCCATGTAATCAGTTTTCCAAAAGATAATGGACGTGTTTCATTTGTAGGGAAAAAAAGATACAATTTTATATTTGAAATGTTTTCATTGGCTAATCACAATGGATATTTATTTATTTATTTATTTTTAAGTGTTTATTTGAGAGAAAGGGCAGGAACAAGGAAGCGGCAGAGAAAGGGAGACAGAGAATCCCAAGCAGGCTCTGCACTGTTAGTGAGATGCCTGACGCAGGGCACGAACCCACAAACCATGAGATCATGACCTGAGCCGAAATCAGGAGTCAGACGCTTAACCAACTGAGCCACCCAGGTGCCCCTGGATTTTTAGAATTAGATTATATAATAAAACAAAACCTTACTTATCCAGTCAGTCTAAGTACTACAACACACACACACACACGCGCGCGCGCTAACGTTGTAAGATGGAAGGCAAGTAAGAATGAGAATATCAAATCAGAATGTTAGGATAAAGCTTCTATTTAAATAATTATTTTCCTTTTCTCTTCGGTGGGCGAAGACGACTTGGAGTTTACCACAGTTACTTTAGAATCTCCAAAAGCATTGCTGGCCGAGGCCTGACCGGGAGGCGGATGGTGCGCCATGCCTTTTGCAGTCTCCTCGGCCCCCCTGGGGGCAGCCGTGCTGGTCAGGTCATGTTTAAAGGCACAGCCTGACCCGAACAGTTCCTCCATGAGACTGCTTTTCTTCTCGCTGAAGGTTGCTTTGGGTCGGGAAGACTTGCCGAAAGAGGGTTCGTACCCGCTCACAGAACGTTCTGGTTTTGGTCCCTCCGCGAGCCCGTGGGCCTTGCCTGCGCTGGCCGGCCCCCCTGACGCGGGCAGGCCCAGATGCAGGTTCTCGGTGGCTTCCGTGAACAAGTAATGCTTTCTCTGCCGGAAGGGTATTTTGACGTTTGCAGCTGCGTTTTTCTTGGGCCCCTCACCCGCGTCACTGACTTGCAGACTTCTGAACTCTTCCTTCACTGCGTCGTCTTCCCGAGTGTCCTCCCTGTCAGGGTGAGTGTCTTGAATTCTCTTTGGTGGCACTTCTTGTTCTTCGGGCACTAAAGTGGTTTTCTTCTCTTGATCTTTTTTCTCCCTTTGTCTCTCAGGGTTCTCTGGAGGTGCTCGTACTTCCAAATGGTCCTCTTCCTTTGATAAATCTGTATGCGAAAAATAGTCTGTTTAGTGATCGTTATTATTTTAAATGTGTAGTTATTATTTTTGAGAGAGAGAGACAGAGTATGGGGGGGCAGTGCAGACAGAGAGGGAGACACAGAATCCGAAGCAGGCTCCAGGCTCTGAGCTGTCAGCACAGAGCCCGACGCAGGGCTCGAACTCACGGACCGTGAGATTGTGACCTGAGCTGAAGTCGGTCGTTCAACTGACTGAACCGCTCAGGTGCCCCAATACCTCACCCTTTCTCAGGGAGAGGTCCCCATTCTAAAATTCTTATATTTAGATGACTCTCACATAGAGTTCTGCAACTGAGGTCTTTCTTTTAGTTTCTACACCACCAGGTTGACTTGCTCGTGAGACATACCCACCTGGAGACCCTGTGGGATCCTCAAAGTGGACAATTTCAAGATGGAACTCATCACCCCCATGCTGTGTGGGCTAACTGTTCCCCACCTGCCCCCACAGAGCTTCCCTACATCCCCGTAGAATGGCTCTTATGGATGCACCTGCATCCACCTCTCACATGCTCTGGCTTCCTGCTGGGTTGGGCTCATGGGAGGCACTGGCAGGAGACTGAAGGGCAGGTGGAAGATGGACTCTTCCTGTAGGCCCCGGGCGGAGCTGAAACGGACCGAGCTCTTCCTGCCACCATACTCTCGTTCAGTGGTTCTGTCCAATTTTCTCCCTTTGTACCTTGAGGCTCAGGGTGATGGCTCCAGCTGTTCCCAGCCCCGGGGTGCCTCCGCATCCGCGGCTGGTCTCCCCTGGCCTATCCCATGCCTCCAGAATCTTCTAACCCTCCTCTGTCCGTCCCACCATGTCTGTCTCCCGAAGACCCCGACACATACCTCTCCCGTGTGTCCCTTCCCTTTACTGACTCCACGGACGGCATCAGCTCGCGGTCAGAACCCCAAGCCAGAAGCCGGAGACATGCTTGTCTCTTTCCCTCACCCCACTGCCAGTAGGCCCCCCAGTGCCATAACCTTTTCCTCATAGGTTGTCCTCATGGTCCCGTTTGGCTTAACAGAACCGTTCAAGTTGTGGGACTAA
Source organism: Acinonyx jubatus (assembly GCF_027475565.1). Lineage (NCBI taxonomy): Eukaryota > Metazoa > Chordata > Mammalia > Carnivora > Felidae > Acinonyx > Acinonyx jubatus. Next base: position 6,247,555 of record NC_069384.1, on the reverse strand, counting down.
ATGAATTTGCCACCGCGAGGTAGTCAGCCGCGTCACCTGCACTTTGGCAGAGACCCAAAGGCAGGCAGGGGAGTAGGAAAGCTTCGGCCGGAGAAAAGGAAGGGCTGCAGGCGGGCCCTGATGGGGGCGATAGGCCTGGAAGAGCCGTGGGCAGCTGGCAGTGGGGCCCCCTCAGCGATCGATTAATCAGGGGGTACGGATTCGCCTTTGTCTGGTTGCCACCAAGGCGACAGAAGAACCAAAAACCAGGGAGGCGGCAGGTTATCCATCGAATCCTGGCCATTCTGGGCCAGCGGTTAGGGAAGTCCTCGCTTGGCCGCCTGGGTCGTTCCTAGAGGTGCCGTGTGACGTCCAGCCGGCTGGCGTCCTGGGCTGCGGATTGTACCTGCCCGGCGGGAAAGGGTTTCCGGGGCCGGCCTGCTGCAGCCTGTGGGTCGGCTTCTATTTTTGTCTGCGGTCTGGCCATTTGCATCTTCAGTCTCTCGGGGTCATTGCCAGTTTTTACTAAACAGCGGCCCCCAGAGCTGTTATGTTCCTGGTTATAAAGATAATACATCCTCCTGGAGAACAGTTTAAGCCACCCAGGAAAGTATACGGTATAAAGAAGAGAGCAAAAACCTCACCCCAGGTTCTTCCAGCAAGCCGTAGGCACCGTTAACCTTTTCTTTTCTTTTTGTAAAAAATTTTTTAATGTTTATTTATTTTTGAGAGAGAGCAAGAGAGAGAGACAGAGCATGAGCGGGGGAGGGGCAGAGAGAGAGAGAGAGAGGGAGACACAGAATCCGAAGCAGGCTCCAGGCTCTGAGCCATCAGCACAGAGCCCGATGTGGGGCTCAAACCCACAAACTGTGAGATCAGACCGACTGAGCCACCCGGACGCCCCTGTTTGGTGATGTTTAAATCCAGTCGGTTTCTATTTCAAGGTGGCACGTGTAGCACACTTACTGACATCTCCCGACAGGCACATGAAAGGGACAACGAGAGGTGAGAAACCAAACGCATCCAACATTAGAACACAGGGGAAGGTGCCGACAACGAGCCTGAAATGCTCGGCTTTCCTAGAACATACCGGGTAAATAGATTTATGAACCCAAATTATGAAAGAAGAAGTAACATTTGCTAAGAAATCATCAGCGGATGTTCATCATTACCAGCTGGGTGTGGTACCAGTTAAAACAACGAGAGCATTTTTCACCCATCCAAATGGACAAGTGATTTCCAGGTTCGGTGAGAATACAGGGAAATTGGAACTTCCGGGTCCCCATTGGTGGGTGTGTCAATAGTACAGCGTTTTCTGGATGGCGACATGGTCAACGAGTTCGCTTCTAGGACCGAATGCGATAAACACACACCCAGCATGTGTACTGCGGCACGGTTTGGTAATGGCGAAGCGTCCCAGGTGTCTGTCGAGGGGTCATGGTTACAGAAACCATAGCACGTGCCGTCGAGGGGGTTCCGGGCGGTGGTTACAGAGAATGGGCTGCGTACACGTGAGCTGACGGGGAAGGACGTTCACAGTGTGTTGTTAATGAAAAAGCCACTTGAAGGTGAACTTCCCTGGTCCTTCCCCGGGCACTCAGGAGGCCCTGCCCTCTGCCTCCCGAGGATGGGCCGCCCCACCACCTGATTACTGACCAGCCGCCCATTTGGGAGGGACAATGGGGACAGTGGCATGCGTACACAGAGTTGGAGGATTTTCTCGCATGAACACACAGAAATAAAATTACTCATTTTAATCCAGGGAACTAGGAATTCTAGCAAGAGAAGTTGTTTTAAGAATTCATGGTGAGGGAAGAAGCCAGCAGACTCTAGTTAATTCTAAATGACTGTTAGCTGTGCCCTGTGATACTTGATGCAGATGTGAACGAGTTGGGGGAGACTGCTCATTTTGCACCTCTGATGTTCCCAGCCCTGGTCTGTCACCTTCCCTGGTTCCTCCTTGACTCGAATCCTGGCACGGCTCCCCGTCTCCCCCCCGGAGAGAAGGCCCGTGTGCCCAGCACGCTACAAAGCTGTACCACATCTGGCCTCCCCTCCCCTCTCTTCGGCTCCCCCCGCCCCCACCCCATGACATCTGTCCTCCGGGCCATGGGGTCTTGGCCTGGAATGCTCTTCTTGGGGGTCCGCGTGGCTGGCCCCTTCCCCCCGCCCCACCGCAGCTGCCCTTCCCTAGCCTCCTCTGTTCCACTTGTCTTCCCACCCTCACTTCACGCCCTCAACCTACTGCACACCTTACTTGTTTTACCCAATGTCTGTCTGTCTGCGCTGGAGCGGACACATGTGCGGGCAGGGCGGTTTGTCTTCATCGCTGTACCCCCAGTGCCCAGGGCAGTACCCAGGGCACAGTATATGCTCAATGAACATCCGTCAAATGAACGGATGAAGTTTCTAGGAGAATACGAATTACAAACGGACTAAAGGACAAGCGGAAAACTTAGACCAGTGACCCCAGGAGGAGGTGAAAATGGAGTTGTTGGCTTCTGCCCACTGCACCAGACACGGTGGCTTTGCAGGTGAGTCGTGCCAAGCCTTTGTGTTATTGAAACGTGTTCTAGGGGCGCCTGGGTGGCTCAGTCAGTCAAGCATCCGACTTCAGCTCAGGTCGTGATCTCACAGTTCGTGAACTTGAGCCTCACATCAGGCTCTGTGCTGACACCTCGGCCTGGAACCTGTTTTGGATTCTGTGTCTCCCTTTCTCTCTGCCCCTCTCCCAATCATGCTGTCTCTCTTTCTTTCTCTCTCAAAAATAAATAAACATTAAAAAAAAAAAAAAAAGAAACACTCTAAAGCCAGTCTGGTCCCACACCAAAGGTGTGGCCCCTCCAGAGCCTCTCCTGAAGCCCCCCACTCTGCCGAGGGGGAGCAGGTGACCCGGGGCCCTGGGGGACAGTTCTCTCACGGCGATTGTGCTCACACGGCCGTGAGGGACTCCGCATTCCCCTGCAGCAATAATGTGGCATGCACGCAGTGGGGCAGTGCCTTTAAAATTCTGGAGGGAAATCATCTCCAGCCTAGAAGTTTCTTTCTAGCCAGTTATTAATCAGGTACGAGGGCAGAATCACATCTCCAGGTGAAGGTAAACACATTTCCCCCACATGCACCCATTCCCAAGATGTGGCTCTCAGAGATGATGGCGCTGGCCGAGGAGGAGGAGGACGCGGTTTAAGAACAAGACCTGGCAGAGGAGGGGGTGACAGGAGCCTGCAGGGGAAGGGAGGTCCCAGCACGATAGCTGCGCGCCAGAGGCAGAGGGCGACCAGCCCGGACGCAAAGAGGCTGAAGCATCAAGGGTTGGTGTCACTGGGATCCCTGCTCTGCAAAGCTCCCAGGCCCCCGATGTCCTTGGCCTGTCCTGCCCGTGGCCCGATGAAGGTGCTGCCCTCTCCATCGTGAGCGGCAGCCTGGGTCGGCTGGGGACTCTCATTCCACCCCCCAGGAGCGTTCTGCTGGGACCTCCCCCCAGGAGCTGGAGGTGAGTGTGCTGATCTTAGCACAGGGAATTCGGACTGGCCCTGTCCCGGAGTGTAGACGCCACGGCTCCGGAGCTCCCCAGCCTCCCAGGGAGCTGCGTGGCCTCCTCGGTGCTCTCGGAGGAGCATCCTGGGAGGCTGAAGCCAGTCTGTGCATCTCCTCCTGCAGTCTTTATGTCAAGTCTTCGTTAACGGGAGCATCGCCCTCTACGCAGCTGGGTTTGGGTTTGCTACTCAGTTTATCAGAACGGAACATACTGTTTAAAGATGTGTACGAGGACAGGACATGGGGAGGAACAGCAAGGGAGTGACCGGCAGCAAACTGAACATGTTGGTTGTTTTCTGATGGGCGGGGGGCGGGGAAGTGCTTAGGAAGGGCCCACGCGTGTTCTGGGCAACACTAACGTCCTAGCTCTTTTTAAATTAAAAAGAAAAATTTTTTTTTTTATTTTGGAGAGAGCGAGTAGGGGAGGGTGGCAGAAGGGGAGAGAGAGAAAGAATCTCAACAGGTTCCACGCTCAGCACGGACCCCGGCGTGGGGCTCCATCCCACGACCCCAGGATCATGACCGTAGCTGAAATCAGGAGTTGGATGCTCGACCAACGGAGACGCCCAGGTGCCCCCAAATGACCTAGTTCTTAAGCAGGAGAATGGCCACATGGTGTTCATTTCATAATAATTCTTTATGTTGTATGATTTTTCCCCCCTAATTTTTGGGAAGGTGCAAGCAGGGGAGGGGCAGAGAGAGGGGGACAGAGGATCCTAAGCAGGCTTTGCACTGACAGGCTGACAGCAGCGAGCCCGATGTGGGGCTTGAACTCACAAACTGCGAGATCATGACCTGAGCTGAATGAAGTCAGATGCTCAACTGACTGAGCCACCCAGGCACCCCTGTATGTATGTGTTTTATGTGTACTTTCTCACACACGCACACACACGCACACCCACACACACAGAGTAATTCACACCTTAAAAAGATCAGGTAAGAGTAAAGGACACTTTTAAAAGCAGTTAAAATTACCTTCGTATTTTTTCTTGGACTCCTCTTGGTTTGGTAGTTTGCTGATACAGGGAGGAACCGCACAGGTCATTCCGGTGGATTTTTCTTTATGACCAACGTTTCCAGTTGTCTTTTTACCCTATAATTTAGGAAAGCAGCAAAAAAAAAAAAAAAAAACCCATTTTTTTGGGTACAGATAGTTTTAAATTGTATTTTATTCACTGAATACGAATACTTTCTGTGTAGAGTAAGAGACTGTTCATAGTCTATTTTTGTAAATAGACACTGCAAGAATTCAAATTTGTTGTACCTTAGTTGTCAAAGATGGAACATCTTCTGATTTTTGGGTTTCCTGGTGTTTCATGCTTGTAAACAAAAAACTTCTGTCTGCTTGTGTGGATTTTGTTGAAGAAACTGCAGAACAGGTACATTATGTGTAAGGAACATATTTTACATGTGGGTGCAATATTGACTTTACAGAGAAAATAACACATTTGTTGTGTAAAACAAAGTATACCAGATATTAAAATTTTTTCTTCCAATATATGTTTAACATTTGCCAGTTTCCTTTCTTCCCTATCATTTTGCCTGTTTTGTCTCGTTTTGGGGCCACCAAGGTTGCACAAATCACAGTGTTAGGCTCCAGAGCGAGGAGGCTTTAGGCTAGGTCCACGTTGCTCTGGGAGGACCCGCTGTCCCCGCCACAGACACACAGTCGTGAGGGAGTGAGTCACAGGGACGTCCTGCGTCAGTGCTCTTGGTAACCAGCGGTTAGATCGTCCACCGCTAAATCTATACCTCACTTTCCTCAAAGTGTTATCCCATCTAAATGGCCCCATGGCTGGTACGATCATCTCTGCTGGCTGTTGTTCTGGATTACACAGCAGAAGCAAACAAAGGAAGGCAAGAAAATGTCAAGGTTGTTGCCTTTATTTATGTATTTATTTAAAGCAGGCTCCACACCCAGGATGGAGCCCAGTGCAGGGCTTGAACTCATGACCTTGAGATGGCGACCTGAGCTGAGATCAAGAGTCAGGTGCTTAACCAGCGGAGCCACCCCGGTGCCCCTGAAATTACTGCCTTTAAAAGTGAGCACGTAGTGACTTTTTCTACCAAAACAGGGTGTTTCTATTGTACCTCTTCTGAGCCAAGCCTGATGCTGGCAGATCTGGGGGGTGGCGGTGGGGGGTGGGGGGAATAAGTACACCCCATCTTGAAGGAAAAGTACTACTCAGCAATGAAGAGGGACACACGGATGATGGCAGCAGCAGCATGGGTGAGTCTCCGAAGTATTAGGCTGGACACGAGAAGCCGACCGAATAGCACGTGCTGTGTGATCCCACCTATGGGAAACTTGAGAACAGGTAAACGAAGCTGCTGTGACAAGGGAAATCAGTGGTTGTCCCAGGGACAAGGACAGGGACTCGTGATGGCAGGGGGCGCGTGGGTGGCCTCCTGAGCAGGGAGAGGTTCTGCACGGACTATGGTCAAAACCTGCTGAATTGCATACTTAAAATGGGTGCATTTTGGGGCATCTGGGAGGCTCAGTCAGTTGAATGTCCGACTCGGTTTCAGCTCAGGTCATGATCTCATGGTTCGTGGGATCGAGCCCCACGTGGGGCCCTGTGCTGGCAGTGCGGAGCCTGCTTGGGATTCTCTTTCTCTCTCTCTTTCCCCCCCTCTCCCTCCCTCCCTCGCTCTCTCTCTGCCACTCCCCTGCTTGGTCTGTCTCTGTAAAATATATGTGTATATATATATAATATATATAAGTATATACAAATATAAAATATATAAAATATATTAATAAAATAAATTATAAATTAATAATTTATATAAATACATATAAACATATTTAAAATATATAATATATAATTATATAATACATTATATAATTATAATCATAATTATATATTATAATAATATCATATAATATATATTATATATATTATATATACTATAATTATATAAAATATATATTATCTATATATATTAAAAAAAAAACAAGCCACACACTAAGAGATGCGCTTGGAAAGTTCGCTGTCTGCCAGACACTCTCCTCCAGGCCGGAAGGTGGCCCTCTCACTCCGCCTGCAGAAAGGGCACGCGGGACTGAGCAGAGGCTGGGAGGACCAGGGAGCACGTGCAGTCCCTCCTACCTGTTCCCCCATGTCGCAGCTCATTGTTCTTCTGGAATCACAAAATGTTTCAATGCCTAATAAACTGATGTTTTTAAAATACCCATTGTTTCCGTGATATAAAGTAGGAACATAGGACTACATACTTACAAGTAGATTTTGAGCAAAAATAAAGTGTACCTGTCGGATAATCTTTGTCATGTAAATTTTTAAGTATCCGATTCGCATAGATGTTCCTGATTTCAAGCTCTCGGTCCTTCTCCTAAGGAGAACCACAATACCAATCTATAAATACTTGCTTTTAGCAGCCTGGATTTCTTCTATAAAACACGTTGAGCAAGCTCAGCATTCTTTGAATAAACTCTGTAGATGTTGGCGGGAACAGAAATAGGCCATATCCTTCTAGATCATCCCTGACACCAAAAAGTACCTTGAAACAGAGCAACAAACCATTGTGATGGGGACAGTGCTGCTGAGGGGTTTGCAAGCCAGCTGCCCTCACTGCAGGTTCTGTCCCCCCGGGTCTGCGCTGTGAAGTTTGCTGGCTTTTCTTGTGGTCCAGGACAGCCACTAGCCACGCTGTGGTCTAAACTAATTAAAATGAAATGCACCGTTCAGTCCCCCGTGGCACTGCCCATATTTCCAGTGCTCAGTGCTGCACATCTCTGGTGGCCACGTGACTGCACGGTGTGGTAGAACATTCCCACGTGGCACGAGGTTCGACAAGACAGGCCTGTGTTTCGACAGTACGAGTGCAGGGTGGGTGAAGCCTAGAACAAAGGCATCGCTGTTCAGCTTTAAATGTCAGGATTGACTTTTTAAAGTCTTGGCAAAACAGGGGTGCTGTGTGGCTCCGTCCGTTAAGCGCCCAACTTCGGCTCAGGTCATGATCTCACAGCTCGTGAGTTCGAGCCCCGCGTCGGGCTCTGTGCTGACAGCTCGGAGCCTGGAGCCTGTTTCAGATTCTGTGTCTCCCCTCTCTTTCTGCCCCTCCCCTGCTCATGCTCTGTTTCTCTCAAAAATTAATAAACATTAAAAACTTTTTTTTAAAGTCTTGACAAAAGTTTTGAAATCCTGGCTTGTTGAGGGAAAAAAAAACATTGCATTAAGCACCAAACACTCCTCTTACACATGCACCAAGAGGCCAGCCTGTTAGACTCAAGACCACTGAGTTTTAGTCAAAGCCACAGTCAAAAGGAGTGGGCACTGGTGCCTGGGTGCCTCAGCCAATTAAGCATCGGACTCTTGATTTCAGCTCAGGTCATGATCCCAGGGTCGTGAGATCGAGCCCCGTGTCGGGCTCTGCCCTGAGTTTGGGGCCTGCTTAGGACTCTTCTCCCTCTGCCCCTCTCCCCCATCCCTTTAAAAACACAAAAACGGAGTGGGTATATATGAGTTAAGGCTGTCTTCTGTATGGTTAGAAAGGGTCAGAGGAAGGTGCCCAGAGAAGGAGGGTAGAGATAGGAGGAAGGGAGAGAGAGAGAGGAATCAGATGGGGTTCTGGGCTCCCTGTGCCCCTCAGGGATATTAGGAAGGTGAAGAAACAACTCTAAGGTTTGGAAAAGTCTCAGCGCAGGAGGCCTTGGTGTGGCCTGGGACATTCAAAGCCCGCGGTCAAGCCCCCCTTCAGTGTGGAGCCAGAGTAGTAATGCATTGCCAGTGGTAAGTTGAAAGGGCAGACACGCCATCCAGGCAAAGGGCCAAAGAGAGCACTTCACTCACTTGCACAAAGAGTGAGACCCAGAGAGGGGACGGGAGCAGAGGGAAGAGTGAGAGCCAGGGAGCCTGCTTCCGAGTCTTCAACGTTACTGACCCAGGTGATCCCACAGCACAGGCTCTGGGACCGACCGTCGAGCCAAGGATCCGATGGCACCTCAAGGCATTGGCATCGACAGACAACAAGCGAAGATGGCCGAGATTTGACCTACGGAGCAGAGGCCATGAGCGTCACCGGCCACGTTCAGTACCTGCCACACAGGTCCCGGGCACCCCACTAGTTAGGACCAGTCACTCCTCAGACGAGGGCAAGAGGTTCCAGAGGGTCAGGGGACTCTTTCTCCTTTTACCAACAGGGTAATGGGTGTGCACCCCCTCTTAACGCTAGATGCTGTCTCCACCAAGAGACGCTGTAAGTCTCAGAGACAACCTAAAATGGGGCCAGTTTTGATTAGAACAGACTGAGACAAGCTTCTGCCTAGTCTCCGTGTCCATCCCTGTCCCCACCTCCAACTTGTGGGAACGGGGCTCATAAGGAAGTATGGGTCAGTTATGGAAACTAAAAATGTTACATATTTGTGCACATCTGAGTTGGAATGGGCAGGTTTTGTACTGATTCCATTTTTAATGTTTATTTATTTTGATGGAGCACGAGTGCATAAGTGAGGGAGGGGCAGAGAGAGAGACAGAGAGAGAGAGAGAGAGAGAGAGAATCCCAAGAGAATCTCTGCACTGATGTGCAGAGCCTGACTTGGGGCTCAATCTCACGGACCCATGAGATTATGACCTGAGCCGAAGTCCAACCCTTAAGCGACTGAGCCACCCAGGCGCCCCTGTACTTATTTTAATCATAAAATTAATTTACTATTGGGGCACCTGGGTGGCTCAGTCGGTTAAGTGTCTGACTTCGGCTCAGGTCATGATCTCGCGGTTCGTGGGTTCGAGCCCCGCGGCAGGCTCTGTGCTGACAGCTCACCCTGGAGCCTTCTTCCGATTCTGTGTCTCCCTGTCTCTCTGCCCCTCCTCTGCTCGCACTGTCTCTCTCTCCCTCTCAAAAATAAACATTAAAAAAATTTAAAAATTAATTTATTATCAGAGGTACATAAATGGATACAATATGAGAATATTAGCCTTTTCTAGAATTTAAGTTTCTAGGAGCAAAAATATCAGTATATTTCTCTTTTTCTTTCTTTTCTTGTAATAACACCTCACTTAGCAAGAAAGAATGGTAATGGTGACAGTTTATTACCTGAAGGTGGCCAAGTTTATTCTGGATATTATGTTTTTTTAAATTTTTTAAAATGTTTATTTATTTTTGACAGAGAGAGAGAGAGACAGAGAGAGAGCATGAATGGGGAGGGTCAGAGAGAGAGGGAGACACAGAATCTGAAACAGGCTCCAGGCTCTGAGCTGTCAGCACAGAGCCCGACACGGGGCTTGAACTCACGACCTGTGAGATCATGACCTGAGCCGAAGTCGGACACTCAACCGACTGAGCCACCCAGGCACTCCTGGATATTATCTTTAAGAAGAATATAGTGTAGGACATCTTAGAAAGTTTTTTTTTTTTTTACCCCCCACTGGTTAAGACAAGAAAGATTTTGATGTTTAGAGGGGCAAGCGTTGATCGTCTGGAAAATCCAGTTACTTATTTTGATTCAGGCTGGTTCCTTGGAGGGTCTAGCATGTGCATCAGCAGCAGAGAGCAGGAAGAAGGCAGATAAGAAATGCTGGCTGACGGGTGACAGGTGCAGGGCTGGCTGGGGGCAAAAGGGAAGGACAGTCCTCCCTCAGGCCTGGAACAAAGGTTCAAGTCTGGATGCTGTCCACAGACCTGGGTCCAAGATCAAAGACAACAGGTTCAGAACACAATCCAGGATACTTGTGTAGTTGAGGTCAGTCAGTTAATCAAGAGAAAAAATACTGGGGCGCCTGGATGGCTCAGTCGGTTAAGCGTCCGACTCTTGATTTTGGTTCAGGTCATGGTCTCGCGGTTCATGAGTTCGAGCCCCAACAGGGCTCTGTGCTGACAGTGTGGAACCTGCTTGGAATTCTCTCTGTCTGCCCTTCTGCTGGTGTGCAATAAATAAACATTAAAAAAACCACACACAATAAGAAAAATCCACATGTAGGAATGCTCATGGCATGTTTGTGGAATATTCATAGGAAAGAGGACTCACCAGCTCCAAGGTTATCAGGTCAGAGTTTGGTGGAGGTTGGGTCATGGTGGGGAACCATGTTAAAAGAGCAGGGCAGATGGCTTCCAAAAGACAGAAAACAATGTCTACACAGACAGTGCCACTTTGGCAGGGGTGAGCTTGTAGCCTGGATGCTGGGTAGAGTTGCAGTACCTCATTTGGGAGCCGCGGAGGACTGATATTTATCCCTTTACTTTGGCCCATTTTCTGGAAAGAGAGCAGTGTCTAGAATTGGTGTTGGATGACTTCGAAAATGAGTTTCAGAGTACCAAAACAGAAACTTTGATCTTTGGAACCGTGCCTTCCCGAGGTCAGGTGCTAGTGATTTATGTTAATGTGGCAGATTGCATTTTCTCAGAATTGCTTCAGCAGTATTTCCGGTCCCATATGCTCTTCCAGAAACTTGTGACTCCCCATGAAGAGGTAGAATCTATTGCTCCTCCCATGGTGCCGCCTTGACAAAGGGAATGGGGTGGAAGAGATGCTGTGTGACTGGTTCTCTTTCTGTCTGTATCTCCCCAGTCTGCTCCTTGGAACCTGGCTGCCATGTTGTGAGGAAGCCCACACCACATGGGGAGGCCACATGTGGGCAGTTCTGGCCAACACCCCAGTTGCCGTCTCGGCTGTTGGTTGACACCAACTGCAGACATACGTGCGAGACTTTAGAGCACTCCAGCCCCAGCCTTTGAACCACCTTAGTTGATGTCGAGAGTGGCAGAGATGGGCTAACCCTGGCAAGCCCTGCCAGATTGTGGATTCGTGAGCAAAATTAATATTGTCATTTCTTTTTTTTTCTTCTTCTTTTTTTGAAGTAGGCTTCATGCCTAGCACAGAACCCAGTGTGGGGCTTGAAGCCAGCACCCCAAGATCAACACCTGAGCTGAGATTAAGAGTTAGATGCTTAACTGACTGAGCCACCCAGGTGCCCCCCAGTATTGTCATTTCTTTCTTTTTTTTTTTTTTTTTTAATTTTTTAACGTTTAACAGAGCATGAACAGGGAAGGGGCAGAGAGAGAGGGAGACACAGAATCGGAAGCAGACTCCAGACTCTGAGCTGTCAGCACAGAGCCCAACACAGGGCTCGAACTCATAAACCGCAAGATCATGACCTGAGCCAAAGTCGGACGCTTCACCAACTAAGCCACCCAGGCGCCCTAGTATTGTCATTTCTTAAGCCACTAAGTTGTGGAGTAATATCTTATGCAGCCATAGTGATTGGAACAGTCAGGTTACTAACACATCCTTAAAGGTTCCATCCCTTTATTCCTTGGGTCAGTACCCGGGATGACCATGAAGTATAAAAGTCTATCTTATTTTTCCTGCTGAAACAGGACTGTAAGGGGGTAGGAGTATATCCTGAATGAGGAAGAAACTATAGGTGATAGGCCATGGGTTGAATGATTTGCATTATGGGAAATGATCCAGTGGATTGTTTTAAATTCTTTTGTATAGCACACTCCCTCGGTATCTTCTTTTCCTTCATGTGTTTTTCATCTGTCTTCTGGCTCTGTTTTGGGGAGATTTCCTCAATATCCCTAGATTTTCCTTATCTGCCAGCTCTTTTACTGAATTTTGTATGATGGAATTATCTTTTTAAATTTCCACTTACTGTTTTCTGATTTTTTCCCCATTTTCATAACATTCTTATTTTATGGGCACACAGTATCATCTCTTCTGCATATTAAATAAGCCTACAGGGTGGGCTGGTCTGCTTGTCATTCTTGTTCTTTCTTCACGATGCTGGAGGCTGGATTATTTTACTAACCTACTGTTTTGTGTGGACATTCATTTCTGTAGTTAGGCTTCTTTCCTGAATGGAAAGGCTGGCTCTGGGTAAATCAGTGGGACTTGCCGACTGCCAGGTTTCACTCTGAGGGGAGTCATTTGACTAAGTGCCTCCCATATTCCAGAATTTCCCCTTGGAAGGGCATTACCTGGGATACTGGCATTTACCCCAGGTGTCCCAGCCCCATTTCTCAAGTCTTTCATTCACAGCCTTTCTGCCTGATGGAAAATGCTGGACTCTGATGCTGTGAGTCCTGTTGAGAGGGCAGTCAGGTGAGATTGATGACCCAGTCCCCTGTGCTCAAGTGTCTCTTGCTCCTGTGTGCCCTGGGGCAAATGCTTCTCCAAGCACCTCATGCTGTGGCTTCTTCTGCTCTGTGACACCCATAGAGATGCTTCCACCTGTTTTCTGTCTTCAGCAAATGTCCCCAAATCTCTGCTGTTGGCTGGTGACTTTCCCCAGCTCTTTGCTTCTGTGGGTCCACTTTCTGTCCTTCACTGATCACTTCTGTGGGGTTCTGACGGGAGGGAAGTTACAGAGAGTCTGTCATCACCAACAATTGAGGCCAGAGCGAACAAGGTCCTTCTCAGGCCAAACCAGAGTCCCTGTCTATCTGCTGGTGAATGTGGTGTAAGGCACCCACACCGGGAGATTCTGATTTCACGGATATGGGTGTGGCTGGGGCAGTGGAGTGTTCAAAGCTCCCCAGATCAACGTGTGGCCACGTTTGAGGACCATGGTTTCAACCAAATGTGAAGACAGCTGCCCCAAGGCTCCGCTCCTGCTGTCCACTTGATTCTGAGCTTGGGGTTTCTCTCCCTGTTCCTGTTAAGTTACCAGCAATTTTTTTGCAGTTATTTAGGTTGTGATTATTGGTGTCTGGTTTCTCGATCAATCTGAAACATTGTTTTTGATCTTTTTATCTTCCAGAAATTCTTTGGAAGTTCTAGTACGATCATGGTATCCTTTCTGGGGTTATGGGTTATTGCTTTAAAATATGTTGTGCGTCATTTCCATGGGGTTGTGGCAGGAAGAGATGAAAAGCGTGTATTTAGCTCGTCTTCTTGACCTGGTTCAATTCTTTAGGGCATAAAATATGTAACTTTTCTTATTTTTCCCTTTGAAAGGATTTTATTATAAAAAATGTCAAACATACACAAATGTAGAGAAAATAGTACAGTGAATCTCCATGAACCAGTGAACCAACTTCACTAATGAACAACTCCTACCCTGTCTCTCTCTCTCTACACACCGCCCTCTGATCTCGTTCCCCAGCTATGAATTATTTTGAGGCAAATCCTAGACAGCATAAATTTAATCTGTATTTCACTATGTATTTATAGGAGACAACGGCATCCCTTTTAAAACCCAACCACAGTATGAACATTTCACCTACCAAAAAAAAATAATAATAATCCCTTAATATAAACATCCAGTTTGTTTCATTTTTCCAACTGTCTAATAATTTTTAAATATTTCGTCTATTTATTATTTTTTAAATGTTTATTTATTTTTGAGAGAGAGAGAGACAGAGCACGAGCAGGGGAGGGTAAGAGAGAGATGGAATCCGAAGCAGGCTCCAGGCTCTGAGCTGTAGGCACAGAGCCTGACGACGGGCTCAAACTCATGCACTCTGAGATCATGACCTGAGCCGAAGTCAGATGCCCAACTGACTGAGCCACTCAGGCGCCCCATAAAGTGTTTATTTATTTTTGAGAGAGAGAGAGAGAGAGAGAGAGAGACAGAGTGTGAGTGGGGGAGGGGCAAAGAGAGAGGGGAACAGAGTGGAGAGGGCTCTGTGCTGACAGCAAGAAGCTCCATGCAGGTCTCAAATTCACAAACCAGGAGATCATGACCTGAGCTGAAGTTGGACACTCAACCGACTGAGCCACCCAGGGGCCCCTGTCCTGTAATTTTTTTTTTAAGTTTGCTTGAATCAGAATCCAAACAAGGTCCAAAACATTGAGATTAATAGGTCTCTTAGTCTTTAAGAAACCTGTTTGTATACAGCTTTCTTGATATTATTCAGGTACCATGTAATTTTCCCTTTCAAATTGTACAATCCAGTGGGTTTTCTTTCTATTTTTTTTTTATTGTGGTAAAATGCACAGAACATAAAATTCACCATTTCAATCGTTTTAAGTGCCCAGGTCAGTGGCATTAAGTACACTGTCATGCAACCATACCCACTGATCACGTCCAGAACTTTTTTTTTTTTTTTTATCTCCCTGGAACTTTTATTTAAACTGAAACTCTATCCCCATGAAACACTGACTCCCATTTTCCTTCTCCCAGCTCCTGGCAACCACCACTACACTCTGCCATTATGATTTTGACTATAAACTAGAAGAATACAGGACTCGCCTTTTTGTGACTGGCTTATTTCATTTAGCATAATGTTCTGGAGGTTCATCCATGTTGTAGCAGGTGTCAGAATTTCCTTCCTTTTTAAAGCTGAATAATACTTCATGTGTGTGTGTATATATACACACACATTACATTTCTCCACTCCTCTGTTGACGGTCACTCGGGTAGCTTCCACATTTTAGCGATTGTAAATAATGCTGCTGTGAACGTGGGGGGACAAATATCTCTTCAAGACCCTGCTTTCCATTCTCTTGGGTATAGACCTAGTGGAATTGTGGGATCATACACATTTTTCATTTTTTGAGGAACCTCCATACTGTTTTCTATAGTGGCTGTAGCATTTTACATTCCCACCAATGGTGCCCAAGGGTTCCAATTTTTCCACATTCTTCTCAATACTTTTCTTCCTTCCTTCTTTTCTTCTTCTTTTCTCTTTCTTCCTTTCTTTCTTTCTTTCTCTCCCTTTCTTTCTTTCTTTCTTTCTTTCTTTCTCTCCCTTTCTTTCTTTCTTTCTTTCTTTCTTTCTTTCTTTCTTTCTTTCTTTCTTGTTATTATTATTTTATAGTAGCCATCCTAATGACTGTGAGGTGGTATTTCCTCACAGTTTTGATTTGCATTTTCCCAGCATTCAGTTGAGCATCTTTTCACATGCTTATTGGCCATTTGTAGTTCTTCTTTGGAGAAATGCTTAAGTCCTTTGCCCATTTTTGAACTGGTTTTTTTTTTTTTTTTTTAGTTGTTGAGGGTTTCTCATAATCTCTTTTACTCTATAAATTCCTCCCTCATCTCTTTTGCTTTGATTCGCTATTTGTTTGCTGTAGAAACTGGGTTGTTTGTGCTGTAGAGTTTCAGATGGCCTGATGATGTTGCTGACTGCATCCCTGAGGTATTACCGTGTTCCGCTGCCCGTATATTTCTTTTCGATCTAAATGTTTGACCACCGGGTGCCTGGCTGGCTCAGTTGGTAGAGTGTGCAACTTTTGATCTCGGGGTTGTGAGTTTCAGCCCCGTGCTGGGTGTAGAGATGACTTAAGAAAAATAATCTTAAAAACAAATATTGGATCACACCTGGGTATGATTTTTTGGGCAAGAACCCACTGTAGGCGGTGGTGTGTACGTCAGTTAGCAAGTACATAGTGTCTGATGGCTTCTCTTGTCATGCTACGAGCCACTGACAACTTGGATCCGCTAACTCACTGGGACTTCCAAAACAGTGGTACTCTAATCCTCTCCTTCCTTTTTCAGTAATTGGAATGCTCTTATAAGGAGGCTCTTCCCTCCTCACAAACTATTTGGTCGCTCTGAGAATAGGAAAGGTAGAAAGAATTGTTTCTTTGCCTTTATTTACCAGTCTTCGAAATAGTGTGCTGGGATCTTAGTATTCTCTAAAGGTGACTAATCACTGAGGTGTTTTGTTTTGTTTTTTAAAGTATCATTATGGACATTTGGATGTCTATATATTTGATGAGATTCAATCCACGGAGTTACTTCACTGATCCTCAGATTACCCCACCTTTGGCCAATAAGAACCAATCTTAGGTGGCTCCTGATATTACACTATTAGTTCTCTGTAGTTTCCTTGCTTTTGTAGGACAGTATGTCCCAGGCTCATGCAGTATATTTCATGTTCCAGACCTGAGATTTTTTTTTTTTTTTTTTAAGGTGCCTTGGTTCTTTTTAGTGTGGTATGGAATTTGAAGACCATAATCTGGGCACTAGGGCTATTCAATGTTAATGGGCTGGTCACATTAGAATATATGTATTTATTTTTAGTTCTGGAGGCTGGGAAGGCCAAGATCAAGGTGCTGGCAGGCTGGCAGATTTAGTTCTGGGGAGGGCCTTCTTTCTTTTTTAGATTTTATTTTTAAGTAATCTCTACACCCACCATGGGACTCAAACTTACAACCCTGAAATCAAGAGTCACACGCTCTACCAAAAACTGAGCCAGCCAGGCGCCCCATTGTATTTATTTTTAAATTAAAAAAAAAACAACAACATTTATTTTTGAGACAGAGACAGAGACAGAGCATGAGTGGGGGAGGGGCAGAGGGAGGGAGACACAGAATCCCAACAAAGCAGGCTCCAGGCTCTGAGCTGTCATCACAGAGCCCGACGTGGGGCTCGAACCTACAAACCATGAGATCATGACCTGAGCCGAAGTTGGACGCTTCATCAGCTGAGCTACCCAGGCACCCCTATTTATTTTTAAAGATAAATTATATCATAAATGCATACTTTCACTTCAGTTCACAAACAAGACTATAGGATTTTTAAAAAATGTTTATTTATTTATTTTGGGAGAGAGATTGAGCAGTGGAGGGGCAGGGAGAGAGGGAGACAGAAATCCCAAGCAGGCTTCGCATTGTCAGTGCAGAGCCCAACATTGGGCTTAAATCCACAAACCGTGAAATTGTGACCCAAGCCGAAATCAGGAGTCAGATGCTTAACCAACTGAGCCCCCCAGGTGGTCCCCCAGGACTACAGGATTTTTATTGACCTCATCTTACTTCTGTATTTTCTTTCTTCCATCCCCAAATCCTAGTTCTCAATGACACCAACATAATTCATCGTGTGTTTCATCCCATAGGATAAACACAGCAGCTTCAAAATAACCATGCCCACACTATAATCAAGAACGTATTTCACTAGGCACATGCGGTGAAATTAACATGTTTTAAGTCTCTTGGAATGGTGTCTCTGACAATTTTGCTGCCACTGGAATTTACAGTGGGTTGTTTTCATTTGATTTTTGATTTTTAGGGAATGCTTTTCCATTTTTCCTTTTGCATTTCATTCTGCTTCATAATTATGCAAACCATTTGGTGATTCCACAATTTGATATGGTTCTAAAATCAAATCTACCAAAAAGATATTCAAGGAGAGGCACCTGGGTGGCTTAGTCAGTTAAGCATCTGACTTTGGCTCAGTTCATGATTTCACGGTTTGTGAGTTCAAGCCCTGCATTGGGCTCTGTGCTGAAAGGGCAGAGCCCACATTGGATCCTCTGTCTCCCTCTCTCTCTGCCCTTCCTTTGCTCTCTCTCTCTCTCAAAAATAAATGTTAAAAAAAAAAAGATATTCAAGGAAATCTAGGTTCTACAATCACCTCTTCTGATCTGTTATCTCCCTACTTCCGTTGTTACCCCACTATTCCTTTTCTTTTAAAAACATAAATAAAAATGTGGATATATTTGTATTCCTCCTGTTTTTTAATTTAACTTTATTTTTTACTTTTTAAAATTTACATCCAAATTAGTATATAGTGAAGCAATGATTTCAGTAGATTCCTTAATGCCCCTTCCCCCCTCCCACAACCCCTCCAGCAACCCTGTTTGTTCTCCATATTTTGTTTTGTCCCCTTCCGTGTTTCTATATTGTTTCCCTTCCCTTATGTTCATCTGTTTTGTCTCTTAAAGTCCTCATATGAGTGAAGTCATATGTTTTTTAAATTTTTTAAATGTTTCTTTAATTTTGAGAGAGACAGAGAACAAGCAGGGGAGGGGCAGAGAGAGGGGCAGAGAGAGAGGGAGACACAGAATCCGAAGCAGGCTCCAGGCTCTGAGCTATCAGCATAGAGCCCAACACGGGGCTCGAACTCAGGAACTGCAAGATCATGACCTGAGCCAGATGCTTAACTGACTGAGCCACCCAGGTGCTCCTTTATTCCTCCTGTTTTTAAATTCCTCCTGTTTTTAAGTTCCTCCTGTTTCCTCTGTCTTCCTTTTTTCACTTATCCATATATCCTAGAGATTACCATATTATAATGTAAAGAGTCCCCATTCCTTTCTACAGATGCACAGAAATGTATAGAGGTATATTTACTTTTTTTTTTTTGTAAATAAATTTGGATCTTACTGCATATAGAATTTTGCATCTTCTTTTTCATTAAGTATTTCATTAAGTATTAAAATAGCATTTCCCCTTTCAAAATTGTTTTTTAATGATTGCATAGTATTTATATGCATATCGTTGCATATGAAAGCACAAAATTTATTTTAAAATTCTTTGAAAGTGTCTCCATATATGTGGGTGTGTTTGCCTTGACCAGTGGTTCTTGAAGACTCTTCTGTTAGATTTCTAAGCTAGTTGCTATGGCCACACCCATTTTCTGGCATACTTTTCCCTCTGAAGTTACCTGAGACTCTAGGGAAGAAAGAAACAGAACTCTCTTCCTGCTTTGCAAAGGGAAAATTTACATCCAACTTTCTCTTCTCTCCCCCCCTCCCCCCCTCAGCTTTCTCTCCTAATATCCTTTCCCTGCCTCTGAGTGCTCTCCAGGCTCCTGGGAAATCTGAATTCTCTACTTGTCATAAAAAAGTTAAAGATTCTTGTCTTAAAGAATCAAACTTAAGATTTGCTAGTTGAGGCTTGAAAGAGCTGTATTTCTTAAGTGTTTATCTAGTTTTTTCCCACTTGTTGGCCATTTTAGAAATCTTGAAGGCAGAAAGATAGCAAAAGTCTGAAAAAATAAATATTTTTAATTCTTATCTTTAAAGCACATTTAAAAATTTTTTATAGCGTTTATTTATTGGGGCACCTGTGTGGCTCAGTCGGTTAAGCGGCTGACTTTGGCTCAGGTCACGATCTCGCGGTTTGTGGGTTGGAGCCCTACGACTGGGCTCTGTGCTGACAGCTCGGAGCCTGGAGCCTGCTTCGGAATCTGTGTCTCCTCCTCTCTGCCTCTCCCATGCTCATGCTCTGTCTCTCTCTCTCAATAATAAATGTTAAAAACATTTTAAATAAAATGTTTATTTATTTATTTATTTATTTATTTTCCCAACGTTATTTATTTTTGGGACAGAGAGAGACAGAGCATGAACGGGGGAGGGGCAGAGAGAGAGGGAGACACAGAATCGGAAACAGGCTCCAGGCTCTGAGCCATCCGCCCAGAGCCTGACGCGGGGCTCGAACTCACGGACCGCGAGATCATGACCTGGCTGAAGTCGGACGCTTAACCGACTGCGCCACCCAGGCGCCCCTGTTTATTTATTTTTGAGTGAGAGAGAGACAGAGGGTGAGCAAGGGAGGGGCAGAGAGAGAGGGAGACACAGAATCCGAAGCAGGCTGCAGGCTCCGAGCTGTCAGCACAGAGCCTGACACAGACTTGAACTCACAAGTGGTGAGATCACGACCTGAGCTGAAGTCGGCCACTTAACCGACTGAGCCACCCACGTGCCCCTAAAGCACACTTTAAAAGACAGTTTTGCAAGCATTTCCAAGTAGATTTTATTTATTTTAATGTTTCTTTTTATGTTGAGATAGTGTGAGCAGGGGAGGGGCAGAGAGAGAGGGTAAGAGAGAGAGAATCCCAAGCAGGGTCCGTGCTTAGCATGGAGCCTGACACTGGGCTTGATCTCACAACCATTAGATCGTGACCTGAGCCAAAATCAAGAGTTGGGCACTTAACCAACTGAGCCAGCCAAGGCGCCCCAATTCAAGTACGCCTTAAAGTGAATTTGTGGGCCATTAAAATGACTGAATATTTTAATGATGCAAGTTAATTTCCAAATTTGAAAACTTAGTTTGGCTTCCATTAAGATGGTAACGAAATACAGTAATATTAATTCATGGGATGAAGTGGGGGTGGAAACAGGAAGTTTTGTTAATGAAGAGTGTAGAGCTTTAACTTCTAGTGACAGCACACGCTCACTAGGCTGTGAACCCACCCTCCTAATTTCAGATCCTCTATCTGTTCCAATGGTCTAGGGAAAAAGTTAATTTGAGAAAGATTCCCAAAGTTAAATAATTTAAAGAATAGCTCTGATATTTTGGGAAGCAGAACTGAACAAATTTTGTTACATTTTGCTTTAAAGAAGTACCTTAAGTTTTTGTTGAAGGCGTTTTATTTCCATTTGCAGAGTCTTTGTAGCTGCCTGGGCTGCTAACGTCTTCCGGTTCTCAGTGGCCAACTGCCGATTAAAGACTCTATTGTTCAGCCTCAACTGTTTTTCCAAGCTCTGAAAACAGTATATATTTTAACTCTTCTGTAACCAATGTAGTATTGTTAACAAAGTTCAGCTGTAATGGAACTAATTGCATTTACGAGAAGTGCACAGTTTTAACTTAATACAACTTTAGCGCACGACCGGTGCAGGGGACATATGTTAGAGCTGAACATAACCACACGCACAAATACAAAAGCCGAAAAACCCACATGTTCCAACTCTAGAGAATAAATATGTTTGGAACCCAATGATTTTCACACCCCTGATTTTGATTAAAAACATAACCTTTGAACACTTCCTGAAAATTAATAAATATAACCAACGCCATGCTTTAAAACTCAACCCAGGTGGCTGTGCCAACTCCAAGACCTGCTAACGCTGCCGGTGCGCACCGGGCCCTGGCCCGCCTCGTCCGCCGGGGGGCGGGCCAGCAGCAGGGCAGCCGCGCATGCGTGAGTCTCGGATGCCTGGTCCCGGAAGCTCCCGCAGGGGTCACAGCCCCGCCCCTTCCCCCCCCCTCCCCCCCCCCCCCCCCCCCCCCGGGATAAAGGAATTCCCTGTCAGGGATTCCCTCCCCAGGGCTAAAGGAATTCTCAGACCAGGAGAGGTTGGGCAGCTGCAGGCCATCCGTGCCCAGGGCTCACTGGTGCGCGGGCACCTCCTCAGCAGTTTTTTTGCAGAACTCTTTGATCTGGACTTTGACAGAGGCTTGACCGAAAGGCCTTTTCTTTCCTTTTGTCTTTTTTCCCATTAAGTGCATTTCCCTCCATATTAATATTAATACTCTGTCATTAAAGAAAAGTGGGCAATATGGTAAGCTGAGAGGATGAAATAATCAGTAAAAATCCCAGTCCCCAAAGTATTAACACTAAAGAAAAATACCGACATGTTTTGTTTGGCTCGTCAACATTTTCTCCCCCAGCAAATGCCCTACAACCAACCAAATGCTTCTGAAAAGAAAAGGGTTCTTGAATTCTTTTTGGTTTTGGTTACAGCTACAAAAAACATGGCCACACAACCAAATGCTTCTGATAAGAAGCATTTCTCACACAACCAAATGCTCACACATTTCTCACACAACCAAATGCTTCTGATAAGAAAAGGGTTCTTGAATTCTTTTTGGTTTTGGTTACAGCTACAAAAAACATGAACTAATTCACATGTATACATAAAAAATAGGTAGGTGAGCTACAACTACGTTTACTTGACAGACGTGAGCTAACATGGGTCCGCTATTAACACAGGAGGCCAAATAATCGGACTTTTCTACATTATTTATGTGACTGAAAATGCGGCTGCTCGTCATTTTCTGTAGTTCACATATCCACTTCGTGGGAGGAAGTTCTCCTTGAAAATAGAGGATTTTTACCAAAGAAGAAATAAATAATAAGGAAGTGGATGAAACGAACTTGATATTTTCTTGTTTTCAAGTTTGTAAAAAATACTTGCCTCTCACCGTCATTTAAATAATAAGGAATTAAACAGTAACCTAATTTTATTTATGTTTATGTCCGTAGAGACCAAGAACTAACACACAAAACATTCTCAGTATAATCAGGATGTTCCCCCAAGTCATCCCTCATAGAGCGGTCTCCGAGACTTTGACACCCGCGTGCTATTCTGGAAAATCAGCCCAGTCCTTAGATGATTTTAATTCCTTTCCCCCTGCTCAGTTCCCAGGAGCATTCTCAGGGAAACACTTCTGTTTCCAGCCTACCAACAATGCCTCTGCGGTAGTGACTGGACAGCGACCGGGGGGGTGCAAGGAGAGGGGCTGGAGAGACGCGGGGGGCAGGCTTTCAGGGAAGCGGGTCCTTACCAAACAGATCCAAGGAGAAGAAGGCTGGCTTCTAAGGGGTGTCACACAACCCAACCCAACACCTTTCCAGCACGTGAGCACACTTACAGAATGGTCATTTCCAGACAAACGAGCCTGGCCACAACAGAAGGGACATCCCCGCCCCGGCACTGGATGCCACCACTGGTGTGGCCTGTGAGCAAAGCAGCTGGGAATGCTTCCCTGCACGGGGGCAAGTGTGACACACGTGTACTCTGCATATCGTTCTTGGGACATTACAATTTCTAGGCTTCTGAAATACGGACCTGTATTTTTTTGTTGTTTGCCTCTGTTTTCGTTGTGAGAACAGACAATTTTTGAGTGAGTTCTTCCCTCTCTGCAAGAGTTTTGTCTTCAGAAAGCCTCTGCAGCTCCTGCAAGGAGTCTTTAGTCTTCAGCAGCTCACTGTCGGTTTCTCGAAGTTTCCTGGATGCGCTTCTTTCCTTTTCCTGGGATTTCCTAAGTAGCTGCCTTAAGTTTTTGACTTCATTCTGATGTTTTACCATAATTTGAGGTAGATTATTTTGTGAATTCTCATATTTCCCTATTGCTTTCAAGTGCCTAAGCTGAAGATGTTTCAAAAATTGGTTTTCTATGACCGTGGCTTCCAATTTACGACGTATATCGCATAGTTCGTTTTTGAGCTCTTTAATCTTCTGGAGCCTTGCTGAGAGGATACGATGAGTCACAGCATCTCTTCTTTGGGCAATCACATTGTTCTGAGCATTTAAAAGTGGCGCATTCCAGTTGTGCTTTCTTTCAACTGAGATCTCCTTCCGGCCTGCGTGAGCAGATAACCCAGTTTGTTACTAGTCATATAGATAGAGATATGCAGATATGCGCATATGTGTGACCCCCACCTGCACCCCGCACACATACAAGGCGAACGAACATGTAATATAGACGTGCTTCAGGTAGGGGCTTCATATATAGACACCTCATTTCAGGTCAGTAGTCGTCTTTTTTACAGCTAGGGATTATGACTCATTTATCTAAGGTCACAGAACCACAAAGTGGCATAGAATGGATGGAAAACCAGGCTTTCTTTGACTGTAAAACCTGTACTTATTTCTATTATTAAAGTTCTATTAAAAACCACAATAATAGATAACATTTACTAAGGGCTTACCACATGTTAAGCATTGAACTAAATGCTATATGTAGATTATCTGATATAATCCTTCCAATAATATGTTATGAGGCAATTCGAGTGTAACATGAGAGCCCAGTGTTATATATGAAGATCTCCTATATTCAAAAAGAGCCTTAGAAAGCCATTGAACTGCTTAGACTGTGTGTACGGATATTCCATTTCTCAGTAAATCCAACATAGCTAAGTTTTCCTGTTACCTTGGGCTCTAAAGGAAGTAGTTAGTTGGCTTGTATTCAGAAGTCTATTTCAAACAAAATGTATCTAGACAATGTCACATCAAGCTTATATAACTGAGTTGTGTCAAATGTATGTGTAACGTCACTGCATTATTATCCCATTTTAAAGATGAACAAACTGATGCTTCGCGACATCTCTGCTCGATGGGCACACAGCTAGTCAGTGGTGAAATGGAACCCATGTCTGTGTGCCTGTGCTACTGCCCCATATGTATGTGCATTTGCATGACACTTACATGTGTTTATGTGCATACTGTGTATGTGCGTGTGCACGTTAGTATATCTATATTCTTTTTTTAGTTTATTGATTTATATTGAGAGAGAGAGAGAGAGAGAGAGACTGCATGAGCAGGGGAGGGGCAAAGAGAGAAGAGAGAGAGAATCCCAAGCAGGCTCCACCCTCCCAGCATGGAGCCTGACTCAGGGCTCCATATCATGAACCGTGAGGTCATGACTTGAGCTGAAATCAAGAGTCAGATGCTTAATCAACTGAGCCACCCAGGAGCCCCTAGTATATCTGTATTATGAGAGAGACTGAAACTGGATTCTAGAATCTAAAAAAAAATATGGTCCTCATCCTGGAGAGAGAAAGCATCTAGTGGCCAGTGTCACTGGAGTCCTAGCCTTAAGCTGTTGCCCACATGTGGACACGTCACCTGAGACACGGCTTAATATGTTTGGTGTAGGTGGTGGAAAAGGTGATTCTGCCTGTGATGGAAATCACGAGCCAACAGAAATGGAAGGTGCTTCCTGGGGACAAGGCATCTCAATTGTGACTGTGACAGAACACATAGATGTGGCAACGATTACAGTATCCGTATCACATCAGTAATCAATGGGCGGTCTTTACAACTGTGCCCCCACAGGTCTTTATTTTCCCACTGGGAACGATTCAGTAAAGGCTGTGGTTGAACGTTTGAGTATTTTGGAATAGGTTTTTGAGCACATTGAAAATTGGAAAGCAGAGGTCAACCTCTGAGGCTGGGCACTGGCTGGGAAAGGCCCAGACCCAGGTGGATCAGGCTGGATTAAAACAGGGGGTGGGGTGGGGTGGGGTGGGGACTGTCATGTTCTACACCACGTCCAGCATGACCGAAACTTGACTCCCAGCTTACAATGTCTCACTACTCTTGGGTGATGTGTTTCCCGGAGGAGAGAGGGCTCTCCCTGACACTAGAAGGATGAGGGTGGTGGGTTCTGTGGGCTGTGGAGGCTTATGTCCCTGACATATGCTGTGCTCAAGTGACGGGAGGACAGAGGCAGCATGAATGGGTGCTTGGGGACTAATCCCTGTGGCCATGCGCACACCTGCCAAGGTCCCAGGTTGAGATGTATGTACAGGGCATGTGTACTTTGAAAACAGGAGGTGACCCCATGTGCTTGGACAAGGAATGTTTGTGATGCAAATGAAGGACCAGAAGCCCTTCCCCAAGTGTCCGGTCTGTGTAAAGCCACCCAAACTCCCTCCTTCCCCCAAACACATCTGAGACTGAATTGTTTGCCTACCCTAGCTGGTGCTTGGGGGAGGATGAACCAGATTTACTTGCTTCAGAAGATAAACATACCACTTGTATTTGAGTGACATAGAATAAATTTATTCTATAGACATTATGCATACTTGTATACTAATCAAGGTTATGGAAAACGGAAATAGAGTTTAGTCCTTAATGATTTTGCATCTCATTATACTAACCCCTGCCTGGTAAGAATGACCAAATTTATCATTTCTATCTCATTTCATGTAGTGAGGCAGATTTAGCCCAATGATTAAACTACTCTTAATGAAGTGACAAAATTAATTTTGGCTGCTCCCAATTTATGACCAGGTGTTTCGCATAAAGAACTCAATAAATACTTGTGGAATAAATAAATGAGGAAGCAATTTTTAAAAGTTAAATTGTCAGGCACTTAGAACTCAAAGTGCAGTTCGTGTAGAAATAGTTTTATAAATGCTAACAGCCTTTCATAGCCCCGTGGAAGTGTAGAATCAATACAAAGTGTAGTGTATAGATCTATGATCCCTGTCATAAAACCTTGGAGCCAGACTGTTTCTGAATTATTATTATTATTATTATTATTATTATTATTATTATTTTGGTGCATATACAGTATTTCCCATAGAATTTCCAGTAGGGCTGGGAATAGCATACTTTAATATTTTTGTGAAATATGTGGCTATTCACACTAACTGAAATAAAGATCAGTCTCATGTTAGTTCAGATCTGGTTTTTGTTGCTGAATCAGTTTAGGTACCAAAGATATAAAAACTGTTTGTTTTTCAGAGTTTTGTAAATTCAGACGTGGATAGGGGATCATAACCACAATGGAGCCTAACCACGATGTAGTTTCTGTTGTGATAATCTCTTCCAAATGCCACAGACTTCTTTTGACAGAGTCCCATGTGACAGAAGGAACTAGGCTTTTCATCTTCTACCCTCGGCCTTGACCGTGAGCATAAGACTCCTACCTCTCTAGAAAAGGAGCTTTTAGCCTTTTGAGAATCTGGTGGAAGCTCATGGGTCCTTCTCCCTAGAAGAGTTCACAAATGTAAATAGACATAAAAAATGCAAAGATTTTCATGCAGCCCAGAGATATGCGACTAAGATGAAGAATCCTTACCCTATAGCTGGGAAGAAGGGGACCTGAAGGTTCTAGATGACTCTGAGGTAGCAGAGGGAGTCCTAGGCACACCTGGTCACAGGGGGCTGGCGGGGGGGAGACACGGGGTACACCTGACAGCAGACATGCTGTCCACATAGTATTGACGTAGTTTCCAGCTGTTCACTGATGGCAGTTCTGATGGCCACAGCCAAAGAAAGTTTCAGCCATTTCCATATTAGGAATATTTATAAGCCCAGGATTGCCTAAAATGGGAGGAGGTGTTCACAGTCTGGGCAGGGAGGCAGGGAGTGAGGTCAAGGACATCACAAGGCTACTTCCATTTGGACAGTTAGGAACTGGTGTCGGTACTCTTACGGTCCACAAGGGAATGAATGACCTTGTTAACAGCCTTTTGAACCACCTCTGTCTCAAAAGATGATCTTTGCCTCACCGGACTTGTAGACCATCCTCTTGGGGTGCTGACTCGGGTATTTACAGTTCATTGGCAATTCAAACCTTGATTCTTCAGCTGGGATGCGAGGCAAGAGGCCAGCAAAGTCCAAGTGTCGTGGTACTCTGTAACAAGGCCACCTGTTAACTGAAAACGGAACTAACCTCACTAGTAGGCTCCAGCAGGGTAAGTTGTACAAGAGGGCTAGGTTTTATGTTTTCAGCCTAACTTCCTGCCATCTTGTAATCATTCCCAATTTCTCTATTTCCTTCCATACAAGTTCATTTATAAACACACATTTGAAATAGGGGACAACAATAAAACTGAATAGGGACGACTTCAAATACTAGTGCATTAAATAATAATGTCATTGGGAACAGAAGTTTGGTCTTGCTTGGGAAATTTTGCTTCTTACCTTTAGGTTGGGAGACTTTAGAGACATTATACGTTTTCTTCTCATTCTTTTTTTCTCTTATCATAGTCTTCTCTAAATAATTTCTATTACGAGCTGTTTCAGAACATTCAGAGAGAAAGTCTTCTGAATAATCACAGGGAGAACTTAAACTTCTGCAGGAACACTGAGATCTGCTGTAATCCACACTCCTATCAGAAGCGTGACTGGGGCTGCCTCTTGAACAGTCACCTGCGTCCTGGGTTCCCGTGCATTCTGCAGACCTCCTCCTGGGTCCTAAGGCCACACAGGGGAGGTGCTCATCTACACTTGTTTCTGCTGGATCAGCCAGAGACATAGCAAAACCTGATAGGAGAAAAGTGTTTTCAGATTTATAGCTATTGACATTAAAATGAACCTCTGCTTTATTATATTTAACTCTAAGTGGATCATTAGGAATGGGAAACACCACATCTTGTGGAAGTATTTTCTGGAAAAAATCTCAGTTGGGTTTTGTTTTTTTCTTTGACATAAAATGTAAGACCCCTGAGACAAACTGGTGAGACTCTATTCACAGGTAATACAAGACAAAGTTCACATCAGAGGACAACAATGACAGCAATTTGTGAATTAGTGAATTACATCTTCATTCTCTAAGAATGTTGCAAGATTTTGCCTTGAAGAAAACGACAGTACTTGGTAAGCTTGGATGGCTGGTATGAAATGCAATACTTAGGAAATTCAGACATATTTGTGGAGATGGACACACTTTTATTTATTAGTGATGAAATCACACTTTTGAGATGAAACATATAGCATAGAATATAACAAATTAATCTACTACTTTTTTAGAGTTAATACTTGTTTTAAATTAAGAGTAATAGTGGATCCCAGGGATATAAACTTGATCCATAATTACAAGGCTTGTCATATTTTAATTAAAAAAATGTGCTTTCCTTTCTGTGCTCCATTTGGACTATTATAACATGAATAGGACCTCCCCCGATTACAGCTACATGATGACAGAAAACAATTCAGGAAAAAATGTGATTTGCATGGAAAATCATCCCATTGTTGGAACCTTTTTGAAGACAGTCCATCCAGTGGAAAATTTACATTTGTTTAATAAAGAACTGATCATTCTTTTGCAGCTACACAAAGACCAAACTTTTATAATAATGGATTTGGAAAAATCAAAACCAAGTTTGTCTAATTATTAGAAATTTAATCATTCAATGTGAAAAATCAAAACCTTACTTGGGAGTTAAACAAGACTAAAGCGGACTTCGAAGCAATGTGTTTAAAAACTAAAAATGAAATGAAATTTGATGATGCGATCCTAATTTCTCATCAGGGACGAAAGCTACCATGTAGTCCAAAGTCCTTGTAACCAAAGGCCATGACTGAAAAACTAATTAAGACCCAGACATAGTCACTTTTATTTCGGTTAGATTTGGTTCAAATTAAGTGCAACAGAAGGTTTAGTAAACATAGCAGGTCTTCATTTGTAGGTCAGGAATGTTTTACTGCAGTGAATTACTCCCCAAAGCAACGTCACACATCACTGCAGGGTTCTATGCATCTAGAATAACTTCTCGGCACTTTGCTGCTAGCACCTGCTTGACATTCAGTGAAAACAAAGGTACTGTAGTTTACTTCCACTTTATTTTTAAATTCTTGGTATAGAGCCTAGGCAGTAGTATTGAACTTGATTCAGCTGAATAATCTGTGTGACCAGTAAGGCTAGATGACAAGGTCTCTCACACAGACTCTCCTACACACTCCCCACGAGGTCTGCAATCCTCCATCCAGATTCTTGTTTGATCTAAGGACCCTGGGAGACATGATGGCCCACAGCTAAATGCACACTCCCTAAGAATACAAAAGTTTCACAGGAAAGTTCTCTGAGGTACAATGAGTCCAGCTCCAAGATAGCTCAGGACAGCGACTATACGTAGCTTTCACATGCCCTTGTCCATGGTTAATATACAAAGACTAGATTCCAATATACACAAGCTTTTTTTTTTTTCTTTTTTAAAGTAATCTCTGGACCCTACCTGGGGCTCGAACTCACCACCCCCGAGATCGGGAGTCGCATGCTCCACTGACTGAGCCAGCCAGGCGCCCCTGTACCCAAACTTTTGATACTGTTGGTAAGCCTTTAGTCATCTGACATGAGAATTTAAAATGGACAGAATGTGAACTCAGACACAAGGAGGCTCTGGAATCCTCTATGATGCTGCTGCGGGAAGGCACAGAATACCAGTTCTGTTTTGACAGCAGTTCAAAACAAAGGAACCCATCTCCCGGGTCTTTACAGGGGTTATTGTTTTCATTCAACACCCCCACTTCTTCTGTTTCATCAAGAAGGCAGAAGAGAAATGAGCTGCCACCAGACCCTTCCCAACAGGGATCTAACGTCACTGGCTCTACTGAGAGTTTTTGTTTTTTTTTCCCGAGTCAGCTTCTGCCTCTTTCTGCATTGGCTGGTCTGTCAAGCTTTCTCCTCTTCTGATGAAATACATGAGGCAGTTCACCATCTCCCTGCTACAGAAATCTTAGCCCAAATAATCCTAATAACATTAGTACCGTACTTAATATTTAGTGAGTGTTTTTACTTCACCCAAGCTGTGTTTGCATCATCTCATCCTGGCCACGTGAAGGGAACAGGCTCAAGCAGGTTAAGCAGTTGTCCCTGTTTTCTTGCTTCCAGGTCAGGACTTTTTTCATTAAGCATTACAACTGCAAACATCACACTGGTGGTAACATCACACATCCTAAGGTAAAGAATTGATCTTTCCAGATGCATTCTGCCATGTAACAGTGGGTAGATGCACAGGCAAAGATCCTTACTTCTGAACCTTTGCAGATGGATTAAGAAGAGACCAAGTTGTTGGTGTACAAGATCCTGAAGGACCAAAAATGCTCTGCTGTGGCCCTCATGGTCTTGCCTGTCCTTGACCCTAGGAGCTGTCCCTCCTCACCTCTTCCCTCTCATGACTTTAGCCCCTAACTTCCTCCATGCATCTTGTTAAATCCAAATCACTGCAAGAAGCCAATGGCTGGTAATCTGTGAGACAAATTTTTGACCAGTTGTTGGCTGACCTCTGCTGCTAAAGCCCTGTAAAAATTCCCTCCTCCTTGGGAATGCAAGCTGGTGCAGCCACTCTGGAAAACAGTATGGAGGTTCCTCAAAAAACTAAAAATAGAACTGCCCTACAACCCAGCAGGGGCACTACTAGGCATTTATCCACGAGATACAGGTGTGCTATTTTGAAAGGACACATGCACCCCCATGTTTATAGCAGCACTATCCACAATAGCCAAAGTATGGAAAGAGCCCAAATGTCCATCGATGGATGAATGGATAAAGAAGATGTGGTATATATATATATATATATATATATATATATATATATATATATACACACACACACACATACATACATACAGTGGAGTATTACTCGGCAATCAAAAAGAATGAAATCTTGCCATTTGCCACTATGTGGATGGAACGGGAGGGTATTATGCTAAGTGAAATTAGAGAAAGACAAAAATCATATGACTTCACTCATATGAAGACTTTAAGAGACAAAACAGATGAACATAAGGGAAACAAAAATATGAAAACAGGGAGGGAGACAAAACAGAAGAGACTCATAAATATGGAGAACAAACTGAGGGTTACTGGAGGGTTTTTGGGAGGAGGGATGGGCTAAATGGTGAAGGGGCTTAAGGAATCTACTCCTGAAATCATCGTTTCACTATATGCTAACTAATTTGGATGTAAATTTTAAAAAATAAAAAATAAAATAAAATAAAATTCCCTTCTCCTTCCTCAGAACTCTCCTTTGAGACAGCCATCCCAGTATTGTAGGATACAGGCTTAATTCAAGAGTGTTTTTCATTTATAGTCACAAACTGTCCAATGCTACAAGAGTGGGAGTGTGACAGTCGAAGGTGGTGGACAACTTGAAGGCAGGCTGACGTGGGCTTGAACCTAAGTCTGTCAGTTAGTGAAGTGATATTGGCCACCTATAAGACATGAATAGCAACACCGATTCCATAGGGTTATCACAGGGAGAAATGAGATAGTGTTTGTAAATATCTATCATGGCACCTGTCCCATGCACGCCATCAGCAAATACTAGTTGCCTCTTGGAAGAGTAATTCTTGAACACACACCAGGACCCTCGAGGGCCCTGCTCGTGTCTTTATGTGAGAGATGCAACCAAGAGTCAGTCTGTTTCCACATCAACTATTTTACTGGGAATAATTGCTTGACAAATGGCATTTGACTGAAAACTCTCTGAAGACAGAGACTGTGTCTTGTTTCTGTTGTAACTTCAGGCCACCCACTGCTGCCTCACAACCAAAATTTGTAACCACTTGAATACGGATCACCACCATCACCCCCCTACACTGTATGCCAAGCACAGAGGCAGCAGCTTCCATATGGCGGCTGACTTCATAATGCACAGCCCTGTGCAATAGGGATCAGTCATCGTATTTTACTGTTGAGCAAACTAAGTAAGGCTCAGAAACGTCAAGTAACCCGTCTGAGGTCACAAAGCCAGTGAGGGGGAGAACTCAGTTTTTAGGCCAGGTCTGTCTGCTGGGTTTTTTTCACCGTACCATACTACTTGACCCCAAATGGACATAATTTGACCCAATTTAATTGTCACTGCAACTGTAAAATGTTAAAGTATGTCAAGACCTGTGATAAACCTATGAGGATCACTCACTCTTCAGCTTTTCATGTTTTACCTCTAGTCTAGAGTACAAAATCTGAGACTATATTGAAACCAATCACGTATCCCTTAACCTTTTAGATTAATCAGTACAACTCACTCAGAATCTGACATGACGGGAACAGTGAGAGATACAGATAAGGAAGTTAGGGTGAAGGAGTGTTTTTTTCCGTTCCTAGATTAGAATATTGAGGTTTGGTGATGTGCTTGTACTCCATGTACAACTTTTTAAAGTTTATTTTTATTTTGAGAAAGAAAGAGAGAGCAGGTGGGGGAGGGCCAGAGAGGAAAAGAGAGAATCCCAAGGCTCTGAGCTCTCAGCACAGAGTCCAATGCTGGGCTTGAACTCACACATACGAGATCATGACCTGAGCCGAAGTCAAGAGTTTGATGCTCAGGTGCCCCATACACGTACAATTTTTTAAAAGAAATATTCCCAGGGCTTCTGGGTGGTTCAGTTGGTTGAGCATCTGACTTTGGCTCAGGTCATGATCTCATGGTTCACGGGTTCAAGCCCCATGTCGGGCTCTGTGCTGACAGCTGAGCCTGGAGCCTGCTTCCGATTCTGTGTCTCTGTCTCTCTCTGCCCCTTCCTTACCCACACTCTGTCTGTCTGTCTGTTTGTCTCTCTCTCAAAAATAAGTAAACGTTAAAAAAAAATTGAAGAAAAATAGGGGTGCCTGGGTGGCTCAGTTGATTAAGCGTCCAGCTTCAGCTTAGGTCATGATCTCATGGTTCATTAGTTCGAGCCTCACATCAGGCTCTGTGCTGACAGCTCAGAGCCTGGAGCCTGCTTTGGATTCTGTGTCTCCTTCTCTCTCTGCCTCTCCCTTTCTCACATTCTGTCTGTCTCTCTCTCTCTCTCTCTCAAAAAGAAATAAACATTAAAAAAATTTTTTTATTAAAAAAATAAACTAGTCCCTCTGAATCACATGCTTACGTGGGGCTAAAACGAGTTGATTGCCCCATGTCTGATACAGCAGAGAACTAGCCATCCTGGTCTCTTTGTTTAATAAACATTGATGTAACAGGAAAAAAAAAAAAAAAAGGACAAAATTCTAATTGAAATGCATTGGAGCCAAATAAGCCTTAGTATCTATAAACAGCCTCGCTCTTAAAATAATTCTGTGATTAAAATGTACTCTAATAGAAGGCTTTATAGGTTTAGCTATGGAAAAGAAGGTGGATTTGAAGTCATTATTGCTCTCCCCATATAGATTTGCAAGAGCCATAAGCCTCTGTTTTTGGCTGAATTGTCCAATGTATACAATCTCCTGTGGGTCTCTATTTTGCAAGGTCCCTATAGCTAGGAGGCAGTAACTATAGCTCCTTTAAAATGCTTGAGAAAATCGCATACAATTAAAAACATCCCAGTGAGAAGATGCCATATTAGCAAAGTTGTCCGTAATCTTTCCTGCTCAATAATTCACCGAATACAATCGGTATCATTTCCACAGGATGGGCCAAAATGCAGTCTTATATAGAAAGTATTTTTGTGAGTGTGTGGGATGGGTGGGTAGAAAATTCATCATTGTCACCAATTATCTAGTGGATGTACTGTCAGCTTGTTTTCAATAAATTTCGATAGAACATGGTATGAGACACAGTTATTTTACTCTTGATCACTATTATAATCTAATCTATTTCACTGAAAATATAAGCAACTTTGGATTAATTACTGGGTTCACTGATCACTCTCATAATTAAATAAGCACAAATATCTAAGAATTACAAGCTGTAATTTCAATCCATATCCTTAAGATGTTAATTTTTTTTTTGTAATTTACTAAACTTAAGAGTTGTCATAAATGTTTTACACAGTGCTATATTCTTTTGAAACAATGCATTTACAACCTGGTACAGCCAGGAGATGAGCTGGCTGTCCCAGTGATTTCCTACAACTCATGAATGTCAGTTGTTTATTAATATCAGCTTTTAGGTAAACATGATGTGCTTCTTTCTGCTGTAACAAATAGGCCATTGTTCTTAATGTTAATAGCAGTCTTCGACAAAAAAACGGTCATAAGAGACACAGGGGACCAGAGGGTTTCCTATGAAGCAGTTCAGTAACGATGGTACCAACTTAATAAACTTAAATGAATTTATTAGGTGAGTCACCAACATTTCAATCATCATTTTTAATGCATCCAGTAGGTCAACTTATTTGGCTTACTAAGAGTATATATAAGGAAACAAATTCCTAAGCAACTGAGATGCAACTGTTTTTTTTCAATCTTTTATTGAGTACATAGAAATACAGTATGAAATATGATAAACTGCACATATTTAAAGCGTACAATTTGATAATGCTAGACATGTGTATATACTCGTGAGACTACCACCATGATCAGTAGAGCCTACCTACAAAGTTTCCTTCGACCCCTGTGAGGTTCCTTTCTCCCATCCCTCCCTGCTCCTCCTTTTCCCCCCACGTGACCACTGACTGTTTGGTCACTCTAGGTTTGCATCTTCTACAGCTTTCTATAAATGGAGTCATACAGTATGCACTTTTGTTTGGCTTGGCTTCTTCGCTCAGCATAATGATTTTGAGATTCATCCAAGTTACTGTGTATATCGGCAGTTCATCCCCTCCCCCCCCCCCCCATCTCATCCGCGGTTAGTATCCAATTGTGTGACCACACCACAATTTGTTTATTCGTTCACCTGCTGATGGACTTTTCAGCTATCTTCACTGTTGGGCCATTACAAATAAAACAGCTATGGGCATTCATACCCGGGTCCTATGTATGGACATAGGATTTCTTTTTTTGGCGGGTAAATACCTAGGGGTGGGTTGGCTGGACTGTATGGTGAGTGCATGTTTAACTTCTTAAGAAGCTGCCAGACTGTTCTGCACAGTAGCTGCACCATTTGGCGTTCCGGCCAGCGGTGCATGAGCTCCCGCTGCTCCACATTCCTGCTAACACTTGATATGGTCACTCTTTTTAGTTTTATTTAGAAAAAAATAATAAATAAAATAAAAACCTAATAGGTCTGTTTAGGGATACCCTATATGGCTTTAGTTTGCATTTCCCAAATGATGCATAATATTGAACATCTTTTCACGCGCCCATTTGCCATCCTTGGGTCTTCTTTTTTGGGGGGATGGGGAGATGAAGTATCTGTTCAAATCTTCTGTCCATTTGTAAATTGGATTGTTGGTTTTCTTATGGCTGTGTTTTCAGAGCTCTTTTATACTCTGGACATAAGTCTGTTACTGGATACATGTTTGTAAATATTTTCTCCCAGCCTGTGGCTTGTGTTTTCATTCCCCTAAAAGTGTCTGCAGATGTTTTTAATTTTGATGAAGCCCAAATTACCAATTTGTTCTTTTACTGATTCTTCTGGTATTGCATCTAACACATTTTTACATAGCCCGAGGCCACAAAGATTTTCTCCCAGAAATTTTATAATTTTGTTTTACTTTGATCCATTTTGAATTAATTATCAGAAATTGACCAGAGTTTTTTTTTTTTTTAAATAAGGATATTTAGGGGCTCAGTCGGTGAAGTGTCTGACTTCGGCTCAGGTCATGATCTCGCAATCCATGAGTTCGAGCCCCGTGTCGGGCTCTGTGCTGACAGCTCAGAGCCTGGAGCCTGCTTTGGATTCTGTGTCTCCCTCTCTCTGCCCCTCCCCTGCTCGCACTTCATCTCTCTCTCTCAAAAATAAATAAATGTTAAAAAATAAATAAATAAATAAGATAAAATAAAATAAGGACATCAATTGTTCCAGCACCGTTTCTTGAAAAGACCAACACTTTTTGCACTGAATTGCCTTTGTACCTTTATAACGGAGATGCCGTTTGTGAGTCTATTTCTGAGCTCTCTCTGGCTCTGCTCACCTGGTTCTCTATCTTTACATTGACACTTTACACACCTTTCTTGTTACTGCAGCTCTATAATTAATCTTTTAAAAAATTATTATTTTAATGTTTACTTTTGAGAGCGAGACAGAGTGCGAGTGGGGAGGGACAGAGAGGGAGACACAGAAGCCGAAGCAGGCTCCAGGCTATGAGCTGTCAGTACTGAGCCTGATGCGGGGCTCAAACTCATGAACCATGAGATCATGACCTGAGCCGAAGTCAGATGCTTCACCGACTGAGCCACCCAGGCACTCCAATAATTAATCTTAAAATGGGATAGCATTAGTTATCCAACTCTCTTCTTTCTTTTCAAAGTTGTTTGGCCATTTTATTTAGGTTCTCTGAGTTTCCATGGGAATGTTAGAATCAGCTTGTCAGTTCCCTCAGAAAAGCCTCATGGAATTGTCATTGTGATTGTGAGTCTACAGATAAATTCATGGAGAACTGACACCCTGACAAAAACAGCTCTGGTTTGTTAGGCCATCTTCCGTAGTTTGTAGTGCATAGATCTCTTACATATTTTTTTTCAGATTTATCCCTAACTATTTCGTATTTTTGATAACTGCTATTATACAGGTGTTGTTAAGTAGTATTATCTTTTAATGTCAATTTCCAATTGTTTGCTGCTAGTATATAGAAAAACAATTGATGTTTGTGTATTGATGTCGTATCCTGTAAACTTGATTATTGGTTCTGGTAGCTGTTCTATAGATTTCATCACAGATGATGATGTCATCTGTAAATAAAGAGGGTTGAATTCTCCTTTTCTAATATGGACCCTTTCATTTCTTTTTCTTGCCGGACTGGTTGGCAGAATCTCCAGTACAATGCTGGACAGAAGCGTTGCTAAGAGTTGACGTCCTTGTCTTGCCTTGGAGCCGAGAAGGAGACTGTCCAGTCTTTCACCATTAAGTGTGATGTTAGTTGTAGGTTTTTCCTTTATTAGACTGAGGAAGTTCCCTTCCATTCATTATTTATCTAGGGAAGTAAGGCAAATCTAGAGGGAAAAGTGGGAAGAGAGGGGTTATCAAGAGAGAGGGGGAATAAATAAAAGGGAGAAGCAGAGAAAGTTAGGATATGAGGGAAGTCCATTTGGGGCTCCTGCTGAAAGTCTAGGGAATATCCACCAGGGAAACCCTTTCGCCTCCCAGCTCAGGAAGTGGACATCTGCCTCATACAGTACAAGCAGGCACTACATGCTAGAACACAGAAACAATGCTTTAGTTTCCCAAACCAGTTCTATTCCTGAATCTTTCTGTAAGAACCACTTTGGGCTCCCTTAGATTCTGTCTGTACTATACTGGTTTTAGGAAAGGGTAGTCACGCACTATCTGGAAGACTAGGAGGCTTCTTTGCTGGTTGTCAAGGGGCAGAGGCCGCATCCCTTCTGTCGTCTACTGAATGGTAACAATCACCTAACTGTAGACCTTCAGTCAGCTGGGGAAACCACCAGGTGATTCCTCTACATTGTCACTCTTCCTTCCCTAGAGAGCCCTGGAGCATGCCAGTGCCTCCTGTGATGAAGGGAGTCCTCATATACCTTTCTGAGGCTGTCTTTGGAATGTGCTCAGTGTGAGTGGTAGCTTCTCAGATGGCTCCCACAGACTCCCACTTCCTGGGACTCATGTCCTTATGTGATCCCCTTCCCTACGGTGTGACTCAGATGTCACTTTCAAGATGAGATTAACTAAAAGGCTTTGATTTCTGT
Organism: Acinonyx jubatus; assembly: GCF_027475565.1. Lineage (NCBI taxonomy): Eukaryota > Metazoa > Chordata > Mammalia > Carnivora > Felidae > Acinonyx > Acinonyx jubatus. The sequence continues at coordinate 6,209,946 of NC_069384.1, read as the reverse complement.
CATCACCTTCTCTTTTTCTCTCACTTGCTCACATTGATGGAAGCCAACTGCTATGTTGTAAGCAGACCCATGGAGAAGTACACATGACAAGAAACTAAGGCCTCAGGCCAACGGCCAGGGAGGAACTGAGACCCTCAGTTGAACAGGCTGTGAAAAACAGAATCCTACCACCAACTGCTGGAATGAGTTTGGAAGCCTGGAACTACCCCCAGGTGAGTCTGGGGATTACTACAGCCCAAACTGACGTGTTGACTACAGCCTGAAGAGACATCCTGAGCCAAGGAACCCAGCTATGCCCAGATTCCTGACCCAGAGAATAATAAATGTTTGTCGTCGTTTTTCCATCCAGTAAGTGTTCATTTGAAATTGGAGACAGACTTATAATAGACAGAAAACTTCTGTGTCAATCTACTTTAGGAGGTTACAAAATCAACAGTGATCTTGTAGAACATGGGAGAATAGGATTTAATGCTAAATATCTTATTTAGGTGAACAGATGCTTTCTAGAATGTTTACTTGATTCTGAAAAAAATCTATATAATGCCATATTTTCTCTATCTCTAATCCATTAATTTTAATCAAATCATGATCTTAAAATAATTTTTTGGAGTGGTGGCCAACCACACTATTGTTTTAAGCTGTTAAGTTTTTTGGGTCATTTGTTACACAGGCATAGATAATTAATACACTCAGACATGTCTTCTCAGGATGGTTTAGTTACCAGAAGAATTACTTGAGCTTAACATAAATTACACCCACTAAGGACACAGAACATTCTTAGAATTTTGGAAGTCTCAGGACCCCAGAACTGTTCTATAATTTCTATCTGTAGGACCCAAATTTGGGCCTATTTGGGTTCACCTGTGGTAATTCCATTCTTTTTCATGAAACGGAGTCTGAGAAGTGTCATCAACAATGTCAAATGAACTGTATTTTTGGATATTACTAGTAGGCAACGAGATGTGCCATGAATGCATATATCAAGCAGCTCCCTGGAATATTCAGTCTGTTAAATACCAGTTTTCTCACTGATCTGTTAAAGATGGATGGCTTGGTGACTAGTATCAGGTCCATAAATACCCTTTTAAGTTGATGAAACTGCTTCTGTGTGTCTTTGTATTAATATAACTGGTCTTACCTCATTGTTATTAATTAAAAAACGTATGCAGGCTCCACACGTGGATTTCTGATTATGTGGTGCATTATTGAAAAATCAAAGTCTTAGGCCAACCATCTAATGTTCTTCTGAGTTTATTGACCAATTAATTAATGAAAATGTCCAATCAAAGAACGTTTACTTAGTGTCTACTAGGCACTGGGGTTATGAAGAAAGCAAACTTCTGCCTTCAAGGATTTAAAAATAAGCCGTTAGTAATTATGTTATTATTCTTACTATAGAGCGAGCATACTAGTTTTTGATATACTGAGTTTATGGTGGTGTATAGTTCAGATTTTGGCAAGATTTATATTTTGAACACTAGTGTTTACAGTATAAAAGTTCCTGTTTGGGGCACCTGGGTGGCTCAGTCGTTTAAGGGTCCAACTTTGGCTCAGGTCATGATCTCACAGTTTGTGGGTTCGAGCCCCACATCAGGCTCTGTGCTGACAGCTCAGGGCCTGGATCCTGCGACAGATTCTGTGTCTCCCTGTCTCTCTGCCCCTCTCAAAAATAAATAAACATTAAAAAAAGTTCCTGTTTTATTGCTCTTGAAGCATAATTGCACATGTTTCTATCATGACAGGGTTGATAGTAGTTTCTTTGCTGCTATGACTCAGGAACACAACTTACAATCAAAAACACAGCTTGAATGACAGCTTGAATGGAGAGAATGTAACCCAACTGATGCTATGCTTTCCTGGAATGCGCCACGTAAAGGCATGGCTGCCCAGAACAACAATAAATTTGTATATCATGTTCTTTTAATTACAGAATTGGAAATAAAAATGTTCAAGATCAAGATGCACATTTGAATCATTTGAAAACTACATTTTTTGTGTGTAGTTGTCTTCAATTCTGCTTTTGCGACAAAGCAGACAAAAAAATATGCCAAAGTGTTTTAAAATGAATTAACGCATACCTGCTGTCCTTCATCAAACGTTCCTAAGATGTATGACGATTAACTATACATTCTGAGTGGACGGTCCTTCACACCACAGTATTTAGGAGGTCTCCAGGGTAGTAGTTTTTGACATGTTTTGGTCTCTTTTTAAGGAAAGAATATACTTCAAAAAACCTAGAATAACATTACAAAAGGAAAATGTCAAGATGTCACAAGTGAACATTTATATGAGACGAATCAGTTACAAGTTTTGACTCGGTATTGATTAATTTATATCTACTCCTTTGTATATGGTTTGCTGTCTACTCCACACACTAAGGCTTCTTATCAAAGTGAATCAGCTCTTTGCAGTTGATCAGGAAATGGGATTCGAAGGAGCCATAACAGGGCAGCGCCTCTGAAAATGTTGTGGGTAGAACAAAAGGTTGTATGGCTCAACCTGCCTGTTCTTTCTCTCCAGTGCAAAGTTGAACATGAGTAACCAAAGTTTTTGGGTTACCTGTTACTTATCTGCAAACAACAAAAATAAGGAAAGGAAGACTCTCCTGGTACTACTGGTGGGCACTGGATCTTAATTTAGAAGCACTGATATTCCAGGCATGGTATTACATATCGCAACTTGCTCTTCAACCGTCTCACAAATTACTACATTCTTGGCTATTACTACAACCAGAAAATCCCAATTCTTTAAAAAAAATTTTTTTTAATGTTTATTTATTTTTGAGACAGAGAGAGACAGAGCATGAATGGGGGAGGGTCAGAGAGAGAAGGAGACACAGAATCTGAAACAGGCTCCAGGCTCTGAGTGGTCAGCACAGAGCCCGACGCGGGGCTCGAACTCACGGACCGCAAGATCACGACCTGAGCTGAAGTCGGCCGTATAACCGACTGAGCCACCCAGGCGCCTCCAGAAAATCCCAATTCTTAAAGTAAATATTCTGTAGTGAAGCTGTAACGCATTCAGGAGAATGATTTAGTTTTCAAAGGTTACAACTAGGTTTCCCACCCCAAATTATCGTGTGGGGAGGTAACTGTATTCTTAACCAGTCCTGCTTTATGAAAAACAATAGCTGACGTTCAAGTTTTCCCTCTTTTCTGATCCATTCTCAACACTCGCTACTTCCTTTCCCACTTTACTTTTCCCTGTAGCAGGGGTCATTATCTGACACAATCTGTATTATTCTCCTTTAGCTTATCCGTTGCCTGACTTCCCCAATGACATGTGCTTCTTGATTACAGTATGTTGACTGTTGTGTCTACTGCTACAGCCCCAGTGCCCAGAAGAGTTTCCAGGGAAACATAAGTGTTCAATAAATATTGATTAAGTAAATTAATGGTGAGAGTGCTTCTTTCTTAGCTCCCTCAATTCCTGTCTCCATGCCCATTACTCCTGACAAGCTTTGCACTGCTGCTGACTCAACTTAAAATGCCCTAAGTGCCCTTTAAATGAACGCTTTTCCAATACGGTAAACAAATAGATGTCTCAAACTCAAAAGCCAGCCTCATGCTTACTAGTGAAACATGAACGTACCCTCCCGCAAAGACTAAGATAAGGATGCCCACTATCACTTCTGTGAATGAATACTGTCTTGGAGGCAGCAGGCAATGAAATTAGATGTGAGAAATAAGAGGAATAAACATTAAGAAAGAAAAGCCCAATTATATACTGTGCAAATTATTATCATGTGCAGACGACATGACTGTATACTTAGAAAACTCTAAAAACACTCTAAAGAATATTTAATAAAACTGTAGTTAAATGGATATAAAAATCAATCTTTTCTATATGCAAATTAAGATGACTTAGAAAATAGATGAGGGACACCCGGGTGGCTCAGGCGGTTAAGCGTCCGACTTGGGCTCAGGTCATGATCTCGCGGTCCGTGAGTTCGAGCCCCGCATCGGGCTCTGTGCTGACAGCTTGGAGTCTGGAGCCTGCTTCAGATCCTGTATCTCCCTCTCTCACTGCCCCTCCCCCACTTTCACTCTGTCTCTCTCTCTCTCCCAAAAATAAACAAACATTAAAAAAATTAAAAAAAAAAAAGAATTAGCACTGATTCAGAAGAGAGGGTGTTTGCTCTAAAGAAAAGGCATCTGAATGACAGTAGCAGGCCTTCCAGTACAGCTGGCTGCTTGATGTCAACTGTCTAAGGTCTAAAGTTAGCTCACTGTTCTCAATAACTTCTAAGATCCAGTCCGGCATGAAAAATCTGTAAATTAAACATATCTACATATATCAGAAGTTTCAAGCCTTGATAATGTGAAAATGTGTCATGTTCAGCGTTTGGCTGGTTATAGACAAGCGATGTAGGTTTTGGTCATCTTACAACTTGATATTATTTATTTTTTGACAAAAACTTTGAATTCATTCCCAGACCGTGTGTCCCCAAGAAGTGCCTTTGGGATGAAAAAGGAGAAACCGGGCCTCTCTGCTCCCACCAAGTGGTGGCTAATGCAGTTCACCGCCTGACGCTAAGAAACCAAATGTGAGTTTAGGGCTACATTTCTAGAAGTGTGCATTTGCAGCTCCCCCTCCTGGCCACGGCCACATTTCCTTCTAATTTTCAGTGTTGACCTGGTAATTTTTTCCTAGAATTTTCCTTCTATTTTAATAAATCGCACTAAAATACCCTACACTTGATATATCTCACACATTAAAATGTTCATTTCATTCATTCTTTCAACACAGATTTGGGAGCTTTCTGTGCACCAGGGACTGTATGAGGTGTGGGGGATGTAATGAACCCAAACAGAGATGTTTCTCTTTTCATTGGGGCTTTCATGCTGGCAATAAAATAATCACAATAGTGACTGTTGTAAATGTTTTAGAGGAAAGAGACGCAACTCTCTGAAGCTACATGACAGAGAAACCTGACCTGGACAGTGACCATGGAGGTTCTAGAGAAGGACCATCTGAGCTAAGACAGGTCGGTGGGGGCTACCCACGCAAAAAGGAATGGAGGGTAGGAGGGAAGTACACTGGATAGAGAGAGTAGACACTTTCAAGGCCTGGTGGGCGGACGAGGCCCATTGGCTGGGTCCCAGTGGTCCCAGAGCCTCCCGAGGTCGGTGGGGGTGAGCCACTGCAGGCTCACAGGAGGGCAGGTGTATGATTTGGGTCATTAATCCAAGAGCAATGAGAAGCTAGCAGGGAGCAAAAGCGGGAGGCTGGGGAAGAATGCCATCATTTGCTCTGCTTTCTGATGGTCACTCCTGCTGCAGTGTGGAGTGCAGAGGAGACAGAAGCCAGAGGAGAGGATTCCGGAAGGCTGGAGAAAGAAGGTGGCAGCTTGGGCTAAGGTGCCAATGGCGACTGAGAAGTGAAAGATGCACGGGAGACAATGTCACCAGGGCTTGGTGACCTGCCGGATGCTGGGGGAGCGAAAAGGCCAAGGAGGAATCCTTGCTGCCAATGCGAGAGGCCCCGGCTGGGAGGGAGACTGGTCTTGGGCACGTGGAGCTGGTGTCGGAGATGTATTAAGAGGAAAGGCCATTCCGCTCACCGGACATAGGGGTCAGCTCAGAGGGCCCAGCTGGAGGGATGAAGTTGGGAGTCCACACGGATGGGGATTCACGTAGATGGTGTGCATAGATTTGTGCCCAATCTCGGATTATGGGGGGCACGGGAGAGAACGCGATGAGAACAGACTGAGCTCTGAGGAACTGCAAGACCAAGGAGCCCCTGAGAGGAGGGCGAGCCAGCACAGTAGGGGGAGAAGCGGGGGTGGGGGGGGGTGGGGTGGGGGGGTGGTGTTTGGGGCGAAGAAGCCGAGGGAGGACAGTGCTTCAAGAACCGGGAGCAACAGTGTCAAATGTGAATGCTGCTGGAGACCGAGCAAGAAGAGGCCTGGCAATGTCGGATCAGTGGCTTTTGTTCTGGTACGTGGAGATGAGGGCGGAGGGCAGACGAGAGCGGGCTAAGGAATGAGACGCAAGGCATGGATACACGGAAGGTGGCAATTCTTTAAACAAGTTTGCCTGTCGAAGGGAAGGAGACCTTGGGCAATAGCTGAAAACGAAAGGGAACGGGGGTCAAGGGAGATTTTTTTCTCTCTTCTGGGATGGGAGACTGGAGCATGTTTAAAAGCCAAGGGCAAGAGCCAGTTGAGACACAACAGGTGACAGCTGATAGTGAGAGCGTAGGTTTCGGACAAGCAGGTGAGGGTGGGATCCAGGGCACAGGGAGGGTGGCCAGGGATAGGACGGATGATGTGCACATAGATGTAGGTAAGGCTTGCAGTTGTGGTGACTGGAGCTTGAGGAGATTCCCGTCAGACAAGAAGTGATGGCAAGAGGGGGAGGTGTGAGGTCAAAGTTGAGGTTTCCGATCGGCAATATCCCGTGGACCCTCCACGAGTAGAGCAACCCTACCCTGCTACTTTGGCCAACTGGAGCTTCCCTTGGTGGAAAAAGAAAAAGTGGGGCCTGGGGGTTTACGACTGCCAGGGTACAGGTGCGTGGGGGCCAGGAGCTCCCCGAGGGCAAGGACCTGTCCTATCAATTGCTGCATCACTCTGTGCCTGATGGACTGGAGTACCAGTGCCCAAGCACTTACTACCAACATGACCAGCACTGGGATGATCATTGATCTCCATTTCAATTCGCCTCTTTTGGTGCTTCTCTAAAAAACCAAAGATGAAAGAGAAGGGAATAAACAGAGCCTAAATTCCTACATGCCTTCTTTTTCTCACTTAAAAGGAAGCTCCGGATTTTTTTTTTTTTTTACTCTTCTGTACAGCCAGTTTTAAAGTTCTTGTCAAAGTTCAATCCAGGGACACACTCAGGTACCCAAGAAAGCTGAGGGGCATCTTTCGATTTTTAGCTTGTTAATAGTTAGGTGTTTATGTAGCTTTGGCTACCTGGTTTAAAAGCTGAAATCTTCAAAATACGTATTAAAAATTATTTTCATCTATGGAAACTATGAAATTCCTATCTTTAAAAGAAAGCCTTATTCACTTGAAACAACAGAAAAAAGGTAAGACTGTCTACATTCAAGGGAGGGAGGGCACACATAAGCACAGAGACCAATTAAGAGGCTACTGAAATAATCCAGGCACCAGAGGATGGTGGCCTGGACCTGGGTTATGATACTGGGGGTCTGAAGAAAAGACAGGATTGTGTCACCTGTACTTAATGTACAGGATTGTGTACCTGTACGTATTCAGAGTACGTTATGAAGGATGTGTTGACAGACTGAACGTAGGAAGAGAAAGACGTTACTGGTTTCCAGTAATGGGGTGGGTAAAAGTGTGGGAAGACCAGGTGTGAGGGACTGTCAGGGGGTGCCTTAGACATCTAAGTACAGACGCAGGCAGGCAGTTGAGTACACGGGTCTCAAGTTCAGTGTTAGGTCAGGGCTGGAGATAGATACTTTTGGGGCTCATTGGCATTTAGATAGGATTTGAGCCTGACACTGGATGGATTCGTGTAGGGAGCCAGTGTAGATAGAACATAGGTTCAAGGTCATGTTCAGCAGTGGAAAACCCCATCCTAAAAAAGTCACCTGTTGGCACAAGCGTAGCAATGAAATGTTAAAGCGCTGAGGGGAAACTGGACAAAGAGCTCCAAGGCTGAGCGAGTGAGGGACACACACTGCGGAAATTTCAAAGAATTCCCATTTCCACGGGCTGAGGATAAAGAAACGTCAGCGCTGAGGTTAGACCGGTGTGGGAGGGGCGGGAAACTAAAGCAGGAAGGTAGACGCGAACCTGCAGGCATCAGTTTCAGACAGCAAAAAAGCATCCGGCGAAAGCCTGCAGGTCGGGGATGAGGGGTGAAAGCGGCCCCGCGCTACCGCTACGCGGGTGGGGGTGGGCGTGGGTGGCGGACTCGACCCGGCCCCCTTCCCTGGCGCCTGGCGGTACGAGGGCCGGTCGGTTGGGGCAGCCCCTGCCCCAATGCCCCCGGGCGGCCAGTCCGCGTGGCGGGCCCGCAGTCGGGGGGACAAGGAATGGGGGCGCGGCGTGGGCGGGTGAGGGCGCAGGCCCCCTACCCGGGCTGGGCGGGCACGGCTTGGGCAGGCGTGGGCGGGCGAGAGCCTAGGCCCCCTACCCCGGCTGGGAGGGCACGCCGACGCCGGCTCTTCACCAGGCGGCGCTCTGCGGGAGGAGGCGGCCGGCGGCCCGACTACGTTACTAACGAGAGCGAGGCTGCGCGGCCCTGGCTGAGCAAGGGGCCAGGGCTGAGTGACCGGCGGCACCGGAGGGCCCGGAGGCTTGAACAGGGGGACCTGGCTGGGACTGGACAGGGCAGTTACCTGCTCCGCGCGGCTCCCGCGGCCCCCCCGGCTCCCGCGCGTCGCCTTGGAAACCCGCGCGCGAGGCCTCCTGGGACTGGCTGAGCCGCGGGATAGGGCCGCGGGCGCCGCGAGGTCCACGCGCTTGCGCACTGCAGAGCGGAGCGTAGAAAAGTCTGCCAAGTAGCCTCTCTCGCCTGCCCACCTGTGCGCCCGGGGCCCTCCACCTTCGCCCTGGCCGCGTCTGGGGCTAGCGAACCGGTCCCGCGGCGGGCCCGCCGTTCCTTCAGGCTCTCGGTCGCGCTCGCCCCTGTATCGGTGTTTTGAATCCGAGTCCCCTGCGCGTATGTGGTTCCCACGCCTGCGCGGTGCGTGGACCCCGAGCTGGGCGCTCCAAGTTGGCTGCGGGCCGGTTGGGAAAGAGTGGACCCTGCCAGGCGGGTGTAGACGCTGGGTTCCCCGGGAAGGGGGTGAGCCCAGGCAGGCGGGCGTGGAGTCATCGTCCCTGTCTGGAAAGGGAGTGGTCAGAGACCAGAGAGCTCCTGTTAACCTCTCTCTCTCTTTTTTTAACATTTATTATTTTTTCTTCTTTTTTCTTTCAACGTTTTTATTTTATTTTTGGGACAGAGAGAGACAGAGCATGAACGGGGGAGGGGCAGAGAGAGAGGGAGACACAGAATCGGAAACAGGCTCCAGGCTCCGAGCCATCAGCCCAGAGCCTGACGCGGGGCTCGAACTCACGGACCGCGAGATCGTGACCTGGCTGAAGTCGGACGCTTAACCAACTGCGCCACCCAGGAGCCCCAACATTTATTTATTTTTTGAGGTACAGAGACAGAGCAAGAGTGGGGGAGAGGCAGAGAGAGGGAGTCACACATTCCAAAGCAGGCTCCAGGCTCTGAGCTGTCACCACAGGGCCTGATGTGGGGCTCGAACCCATGAACCATGAGATTGTGACCTGAGCCAAAGTCAGACGCTTAACTGACTGAGCCACCCAGGCACCCCAACCTCTCTTTACAAAGATGGATTTCTATGGTAAAAAGAAAATCGGATCCCCAAATAATGCGTGTTTGTTGTAGAGAATTTAGAACATACAACAAAGTACGAAGAAAAATTTAAAATCACCTAGATGATGGAATTGCAGGTGATTTTTAATGATAACCTAGGAATTTTAAATGACTGCATAGGCAGAGTTAACGAACATTTATTTTTTTCTTCCCTTTACCCTCATTGTATTAATGGCATGTTTAGTATCCACGTAATTGAATCTTTGAGGTGTGACAAAGGGAAATCTCACGAAAGTAGCTGTGAGACTGGAGGGGGAAGCCCTTACTCAACTCAATTACAGGCTCCAACAGAAGACTGTCCACAGGAAAGAATGATCGATTTCAGCCCCAACAGGGAAGATGTGCACTGCGTCTCCGGCAAGAAATTGGCCACTCCTGCAACTCAGTCAACGAGAATCGGTCCTCACCCTGAACTCTTGCTTTCCTGGATGTGCTTTTGAGCTGTTCTCAACTTTTTCCTTCTCCATAAAATACCGTTCCTCTCCTGTTTGTTGGACTTGCCTAAGGTTTTGCCATCGTTCAGATGTCCCAAGTTGCAATTCTCTGTTATTCCCGAATAAACCCATTTGCTGGTAAGATAACTGACAGTTTTATTTTACTTTATTTTAATGTTTATTTTTTGAGAGAGAGACAGAGCGCTAGTGGGGGAGGGGCAGAGAGCGAGGGAGACCTAGAACCTGAAGCAGGCTCCAGGCTCTGAGCTGTCCTCCCAGAGGCCAACGCCAGGCTTGAACCTACGGACCCTGAGAACATGACCTGAGCCGAAGTTGGATGCTTAACCTACTGAGCTACCCAGGCGCCCCCTGACAGTTTTGTTTTTAAAGTTAACAGAGGTCACTCCTGACTCCTTAGAACAAATTCCTACATGTGAAATTGAAGGATCAAAGGATATGCCCACTTTGAGGCTTTTCAAAGGTGTATGAAAGTTTGCCTTCCAGGCAAATGTCTCCAATCCTTAACCCACGTTGGGGATAATCTTTTCCTAAGTTTATTTATTTATTTTTAAGTTTATTTATTTTGAGATAGAGAAAGAGTGTGAGCAAGGGAGGGACAGAGAGAGAGGGTCTGAACAGAGCCCGACGTGGGGCTCGAACTCATAAACCATGAAATTGTGACCTGAGCCGAAATCAAGAGTCAGTCGCTTAACTGAGTCACCCAGGCACCCATGGGGAGAATCTTTTAAATTTAATTTCTTCAAAAAACGTTTGCCCATTTTAAGTTGACACTTTATTTTGATTTTATTCACATCTTTGATTGCTAGGAAGGACACTTTTTTTTTCATATTTTTAGTAACCATTTGTACTTACTTTGTGATTTGCCTTTTCCTGCCCTTTGCCCATTTTTCACTTGTGTTCATCTTTGTAGAACTTTTGATGTTCTGTGAAGCTCAGGTCTGGCATGCGAAAACTTGGTCTGTGGTATATGTTATAAATATTTCCTTACTTGCATTTAAATTTTGTTTGCAATGTATTTTGATATTTGTGTAGAGTCAGCTTTATCACATCTTCCCTTTATGGTTTTTGCATTTGGATTTTAAGTAATAGGGGCAGAGGGCATTTCTACACTGACACTGTTTACATCTAGTGTTTTAGGGGTGCGTGGGGGGCAAGGCTTCCCCTTCACGTCACCATCCCTTCCTTCTTGTGCTGTTAGAGTGCCCACTCTTAATGTTGGTGGACTGTGTTTCTACAACCTTAGGTGGCGAGTTATTCCTATAAGGTGGGTGGTGGCAGTTTTTGTTGGCGCTGAGTCGGGCAGCAAGCACCTCCAGGAGGACCCGCATCAGACAAGTGTCACCCTAGACTTGACATTCATGGAAAGATGCCTGCTTTATGGCTGCTGGGGCTGCCGCGACAGTAAAAAAAAGCGGCAGTTTATTATTACATGACCCTCCCAATGCCGGTACTCAGGACTGGAGGAACCTGAAAGATGGAGGTTCCTCAGAACTTCCTTTCCCATCTGAAGGGTCTCTCCTTTTCTTTGCTAGCTGGTCTCAGTCTATAGCCTTTGTTTCTGCCTTTACATCTGTGTCCACCTGTGTTATGGAAGGGGAGAGACCCCGGGGCAGTGCCAAGCTGAAGAAATGCCTTTTAGTAATTCCGATACATATTGACATACGCCCTTACTTCTCCGTATTAGTTTACTAATTAGTCTGCTGTAACACATCACCAAAGACCCGGTGGCTTAAAACAACCACAGTTGTACAGGCGGGAAGTCTGAAATCAAAGTGCCGGCAGAGCCATGCTCTCTCTGAAAGCTCTTGGGGAGAATCCTTTCCTTGCCTCTTTTGGCTCCTGGTGTTCCTTGGCTTGTGACAGTACTACTCCGATCTCTACCCTTGCTTTTACAAGGTATTTTTTTTTTCTCTCGGCATGTCCCTCCTCTTTTTGTAGGGACATCAGTTACCAGGTTTAGGGCTCACCCTAAATCCAGGATGATTTCATCTCAAGCTCCTCAACCAACTTCATCTGCTAAGATCCTGTTTCCAAATAACGTCACACTCTGAAGTTTAGGGTGAATGTGAATTTTGGGGGGACACTATTCAACTCACTTCTGAGCGGTTACTCTGGTAGTCACTGCTGTCATTCTACATCAAATATGCCTTTACAGGGGCACCTGGGTGGCTCAGTCGGCTAAGCATTCGACTTCAGCTCAGGTCATGATCTCACAGTTCATGAGTTCAAGCTCCGCGTTGAGCTCTGTACTGACAGCTCAGAGCCTGGAGCCTGCTTCAGATTCTGTGTCTCCCTCTCTTTCTGCCCTTTTCCAGCTCACACTCTTTCTCTCTCTGTCAAAAATATATAAACATTAAAAAAAATTAGATGAAATCAGTCTTTCATTATGTATGTGTACATTGTACACTTTACATATCTTACAATTTTATCTGTCAATTATACCTCAATGAAGCTGAAAAACATTCTTTTAAAAAATGAGGTCACATCTATAATTGCTGTCATTTCACTTAGTATCAAGGACTTGGGATGTGAAATGATTAGCCTTCTACCTCTTCACTGGAGCATACAGCTTATTGCTGAAGTGGATTTTCTAAGTCAGAGATTTGTTGAGCTTTATTTTTTTTTATTAAAAATTTTTTAATGTTTTTATTTATTTTTTAGAGAGAGAGAGACAGAGAGTACGAGTGGCACTTGAGTAGGGAAGAGCAGAGAGAGAGGGAGAGAGAATCCCAAGCAGGATATGTGCTGTCAGCACAGAGCCAGACTTGGGGCTTGATCCCATGAACTGTGAGATCATGACCTGACCTGAAATCAACAGCTGGACACTTAACCAACTGAGCCACCCAGGCACTCCTTGTTGAGCTTTATCACTTGGCGGGGGGGGGGGGGGGGGGGGGGGTGCCTGGGTGGCTCAGTTGGGTGATTTCAGCACAGGGCATATCTCACAGTTCATGAGTTGGAGGCTTGCATCTGGCTCTGCTCTGACAGTGGGGCTCAAACCTACGAACCGTGAGATTGTGACCTTAGCTGAAGTTGGACGCTTAACTGACCAAGCCACCCAGGCACCCCTATCAATCCATTATTAAAAGGATAATTCATAGTGCAAGGAGCAGGCACTAGGAGTTTGAGGGTAGTGTATCAGGAGTTTCTCTGATGTGGTGCAGAGACAGATGGGTTGGGTTTGCGTCTTGGAAGTAACATTTCCTGTTCTATCATCCCCAGTTCTCAGTCTTCATCCTTTTTTTAAGAAAATTTTTTACTGTTTATTTATTTTTGAGACAGAGAGAGAGCAAGCGAGCGAGCTGGGGAGGGGCAGAGAGAGGGGGAGACACAGAATCCGAAGCAGGCTCCAGGCTCTGAACTGTCAGCACAGAGCCCGACGCGGGGCTCGAACACATGAACCACAAGATCATGACCTGAGCTGAAGTCGGATGCTGACTGAACCACCCAGGCGCCCCTCGGTCTTCATCCTTGAGGAGGGAAAGTAGTAGAATCCAGTGCTAGTGTTGTGCAGATTAAGGAAGTGGTCTATGCAAAACGCTTAGCACAGATGTGGCACGAGGCAAACACCTAAAAACTGTTAGCTCTTATTTCAGGTAGGGTATTTATTTCTCCCTAGGGCGCATGGATGGAGGGGGAATGTCATTGTCAGAGGCAGTGTTGCCCTATATGATCAGCAGATGTATATTCTGTACGGCACCTGAGAGTCCAGCTGTAGTTTATGTTACTAATTTACAGAAACATTGAGAAATATGTATAGTTTATTAATCTCTTGTATTTAGAAAAAAAGTAGCATGCTCATGTGGTAGATGTGGAGACTAAAGTGTTGAAAGAATACTTTGATGACAAAAATTGTAAATCCTTTGTAATTTTGAAAATACAGAAGAGGAGCAAAAATGATTTATAATCTTAGGTGGCCTTTAAAATAAAATTTACAGGGGCGCCTGGTGGCTCAGGCTGTTGAGCTTCCAACTGTTTGGCTCAAGTCATGATCTCATGGTTTGTGAGTTTGGGCCCAGCATCAGGCTCTGTGCTGATAGTGCAGAATCTGCTTGGAATTCTCTCTCTCCCTCTCTTTCTGTTTCCCGCCCCCCCCCCAACTCTCTCTCAAAATAAATAAACTTAAAAATTGAAAAATAAAATTTACAATGCTAATGACTTAAATTTGGGGAACCAGTTAGCATCTTTACCAAGGGCCTAATTTGGGAAGTAAACTTTGAGAAGTGAAGCTCTGAGTTAAAAGGTAGTGGTTTAAATCATTCATTCTGATGTAAATGAGTTTGATCTCCATTACAGGGATGGGGCGACCTTTTTCATCAAAGGCACCTGTCCAAGGGGGTGGGACTAGACCTCCAGGCCCCTGGGACTCTGGAAAAGGGGGCGGGTAGAGAAGGCCCACAGATCCCTCCCTGCTCCAGTATGCCAGTAACACTTCCTCCAGGGGTAGCAGGGATTTAAGAGAGAGAAAAAAAAAAAAAAAAAAAAAAAAAAGAATGAGAAAGGAAAGAGAGACTCCGTTATCTAAAAGGAGTAAATAAGACTGATGCTTTTTGTCTCCTATGTCCTTGATCTTGATTTTGAAACGCATGATAAACACTGGGCAGTAGCATTTGGGCTTTTTACTAGATTTTTAAGTCCTCTAACTTTTAACACCATTCAAATGGTCTGCATAAATCAGATGGACAGAGACTGCGCCATTTATTTTCTCCCAACGCCTCTGCAATAGTTAAGACAATATGCTTGTTGAACTCATCCGTACTGACAGCCCGCCTCCGTCGCCCTGCCTCGTCTGGGATATCAGTGAAACCTTACCCGTCTGCGGCCTGTCAGCCTCTGTTCTTTAGGAGGAACAGGTGGTAAAGGGAGAAAACTGTCAACGGGCCACGCATAAAGGAATCTATCGGAGAGTTGGCCGAAGTGTTTTAATCGGCCGGGAAACTCGAAAGTCGGGAAGCCTCTGTTTATTTCAAGGCCCCTCGCTGTTCGTTTGCCAAAAGCCTCGCGAACACGGCGTCCGGGGGGACGGAGCTGGCGTCTTCTGGGCTTTTCCAGCGCCCCGCGCCGCCACCCGCGCCCACCTCCCTCCGCCTGCCCTCCCTCCGGCCGGCCTCTGTCTGCGCGCCGCCGTCTGATTGGTGCGCGGCGCAGCCTTGCCTTTTAGGGGCTGTTGTCGGGCGTTCAAAGTCAGTGGCTGCTTTTATCGACCAATCACGTATTTGCCTGGCAGAGGCCCACCGCTTCCCGGGCCAATGGCGGGGAAGCCCACGCCGCCGGCGCCGCGCGGGGCAGGCGCAGAGCTTAAGTTGCGGCGGGAGGCGCAGGGGCTCAGACCGCGCTGGGCGGCCGCCAGCTCGCACCTGGCACCTGCTGCCTGCTCGGCCGGGCTAGCGCCGCGTCCCCTCCCGGGGGTGTGTGTTGGGGGGAGCCCTCTTTCCGACTGTCAAAATGGTTATCAAAGTGTTTGTTGCCACATCTTCTGGGTCCATAGCGGTAGGTGTCTGATGGAACTCGTGGTGCTTTCTTCCTTATCGTATTTTCAGAGGAGCTCAGACTGGGGAGTAGAAGCAGCGGGTCCGGCCCAGCGTTGGCCTTAAGTTTCTTTTTGGAGGAGTGTGTGAGTAAGCCGTGGCCCTGCAGTAAGCCTGCGTGCCTTTGCTTTCTGCGTTCGTTTTAACCGTGTTGGAGGAATGTGTAAAATGAGTGATCCAGGCGAGCTGGGTGTGAAAGGGGATTCCAGGAAGGGGGCGTGTTTGATGCTAGAATTTTTAACATGTGATTTGTGTCGTGTTGTGTCGCATAGATTATAGAATCAGAGGCTATTTATTTATTTATTTATTTATTGGTGGAGTATCTCTGCCAATCATTCTGTAAGACTTAAGACTAAAGTTGCAGACAAATGATATTTGGTGGGTGTGCTGAACCCCATTTGGAGGGTGTGCTGAACCCCATTCCTAAAATGACTCCTGGGTGTAATTACAGTTGACCCTTGAACAATGCAGGGGTTAGGGGCACGGACACTCGCGCAGTGGAAAATCCCTGTATAACTTTTGACTCCCCAAAACTTTACTAATGGCCTCCTGTGGACCACAAGGCTTACTGACAACATAAACAGTCGGTTAACACATGGTTTTGTATGTTATATGTAATATATACTGTATCCTTACAATAAGTAAGCTAACGAAAAGAAAAAGTTATAAAGAAAATCATAAGGAAGAGAAAATATATTTATAGGGCTTTCTGTATTTATAAGAAAAAGAATCCACCTATAGGTGGACTGGTGTGGTTTAAACTTGTGTTGTTCAAGGGTCATCTGTACCTGCGCGTGCGATGTGACCAAACCGAAAGTGTAAAGTTAGCATGTGTAATAGTATTATTTGAGGAAAATGATGTCACAGTGACAAGAGCAAATATCTCTAAGGCGACAGTTTTAAATGCTCTAGGAATTCAAACAGACCAAAAATAGGTACGAAGAGCTGACCCCCCTAACACTGTCTGATTTCCCTGGGACCAGGCTTAGAGTCACCCCTCCAGTTCCAGCCTTCATTCTGTGCAGGAGAGACCTGCCTGAAGTTACAGGGGTAACACGGGGAGCCATTTGTCCTTGGCAGTGATTCACGCTTTGCTTTTAGGCTTGAACCTGAGGTGTCTATCAGTCTGAGAGTGAAAGTTCCATGAGCATTTGAACATTTAGGGGGCTATGGACAGAAAGCTGAGGGTTGGACACCAGCAAGGGGGCAGTTTCCTTTTATATCTAGTTCTTGGGCCATCTTGCTGCTTGGATTTCACTCAGCCAGGATGATACCCTAGGCCAGCCACTGGCCGGGAACAGCCCCAATGCTGGCTCTTGAACGCCCCCACCCACAGCCCTGAAAGTTCGCGCAGTTTCTAGAGGGCAAGAAGAAAACAAGAGCGATGAGCCTGTGTGTCCCTCTGGGCACAGCGCATCAGCAACTGCTTAGTATCTCTGCAAAACATCTTTTAACAGAAACAGAGGAGGGAACATTCCAGTTGTAAAACTGCAAAGTCTTTTGTGGCCGTTGACGACCTCAGAAACTTTGAGTTGGTCCACAAAGAGCACAGTTTTGGATTACTAGACAAAACGTGATTTTTAATGAAGGAAACAGCTTTAGTGGGCTCTCAATATGCTGTTGACGCTCATTGCGGGCAACTTTTACCCCTGCCCTGTCAATCTCCTCATGTTCTGTGCCCTGTGCATCCTTTCAGAGACAGCGAACAAACTCGTGGACATTTTAGGATTATTTGATGTCTTACAGTCTTGAAGTTTGGGCACATGACTGAGTTAGCCTCCGAGGATCTGGAGGGGCACCGTTCATTCCAGGGTCTCGGAAAAGCCACGTTAATGCTGGTTCCCTAAGCAAATGTTTTGTTGCCGCTTGGAAGTATTTGACCTTGGGAAAGTTATCTCACCTTGCTAAGCCTCAATTTCCTTATCTGTAAAATGAGGATAAGAATAGTACTCATCTCATTGGCGTCCTCTTGAGGATTTAGGAAAGAAGGCATGGAGTGCCCTGTATGGTGTCAAATGCTCAGTCAGTGCTTAATACATATTACAATTATTAGTTAATTTTATAATTATTACGTATGGCTACTTAATATAATTATAACTATTATATCATATATATTACATATTATAATCGTTGGCTAATGTTAGTCAATATTAATCAATATTGTAGTTGCTGTAATTATTAATATTAGTACATGTGAGTCTGTGATGATGATGTTTCAGAAGAATTGTCCCAAGACACTTAAGTGGAAAGATTTTGTCTGATCCTGAAGGATGAGAACGGATTATTCCCATGGTATCAGTGCTACTGATTTTTCCTGGCGGGGGGAGGGGTTTATCCAGAAGCTTCTTGGCAGGGGAACCCCAGAGCGACTGCCAGCACCGATGCTGTGTATGTGGTGGTCGTTCTGCGAAACCTTTACTACTTATTTCTTCACTCTCTTTACTTTTAAAAATGGGTTCTTGCCTGCAACTTTGTTGATAAGGGCATGTGATTTCTGTTGGATGAACATAATTAATGAAAAAGGAAAAAACAGAGGCACCTGGGTGGCTCAGGTGGTTAAGCATCTGACTTCGGCTCAGGGCATGATCTTGAGGTTCGTGAGTTTGAGCCCCACGTCCGGCTCTGTGCTGACAGCTCAGAGCCTGGAGCCTGCTTCGGATTCTTTGTCTCCCTTTCTGTCTCTCAAAAATAAATAAACATTAAAAATTTTTTTTTTAGAAAAAGTAACCGGCGCCTGGATGGCTCAGTCAGTTAAGCGTCAGACTTCGACTCAGGTCATGATCTCACGGTTTGTGAGTTCAGGCCCCACGTTGGGCTCTGTGCTGACAGCTCAGAGCCCGGAGCCTGCTTGGGATTCTGTGTCTCCCTCTCTGCCTGCCCCTTCCCTGTTCACTCTCTATCTATGTGTCTCTCAAAAATAAATTTTAAAAATGTTAGGGGCGCCTGGGTGGCTCAGTCGGTTGGGCGACCGACTTTGGCTCAGGTCATGATCTCGCGGTCCGTGAGTTCGAGCCCCGCATCGGGCTCTGTGCTGACAGCTCAGAGCCTGGAGCCTGCTTCACATTCTGTGTCTCCCTCTCTCTCTGACCTTCCCCCATTCATGCTCTGTCTCTCTCTGTCTCTAAAATGAATAAATGTTAAAAAAATTTAAAAAAAAATAATGTTACAAAAAATTAAAAGAAAAAGTAAAAAACAAATTGCAATCTCTTTATGAGGGCTTATGCATATGCAGCTGTGTGTCACATCTCTGAACAGTTGATCACAAAGCACTGTTACATATTTTTCTGCTTTACAGAGGAATGTGGGTGAAGAGACCCTGGTAGCAGGAGCAGATCTGTGTCTTCCTGAAGGCCATTGCCACAGTGGGCTGAAGGGACGAGGGGAGAGAAGATGGTTCTCACTGTTTTCAAGCTGCACAGCCCCTGGAAACTTGATCTTTAAAAAAATTTTTTTTCCTTAATTTTTTTTAATGTATATTTATATTTGAGAGAGAGAGAGAGACAGGGCATGAGCAGGTGAGGGGCAGAGAGATGGACACAGAATCTGAAGCAGGCTCCAAGCTGGGAGCTGACAGCACAGAGCCTGACATAGGTCTCGAACTCATGGACCATGATATCATGACCTGAGCCAAAGTCGGACGCTCAACCGACTGAGCCACCCAGGTGGCCCGTTTTTAATTTTTAAAAATGTTCTTATTTATTTTTGAGAGAGAGAGAGAGAGCACATGCAGGGGAGGGGCAGAGAGAGACAGAGACACAGAATCTGAAGCAAGCTCCAGGGTGAGCTGTCAGCACAGAGCCTGAAGTGGGGCTCGAACTCGTGAACTGTGAGATCATGACCTGAGCCAAAGTCAGATGCTCAACTGACTGAGCCACCCAGGTGGCCCTGGAACCTTGATCTTTAAGGACAGACTGTAATGGTGGCTCCTGGCTTTCTCGATCCTTTCTCCAGTCTTGATTGAGTGTAAATATGATGGGGAAAAATCTTGGCTCTTGGATGAGATGGATCTGGGTATAAATCTTGGAAAACTCCTTAATTCACTGGTAATTCACCAGTAATTCAGCTTTGTAATTTTATTTAAAAAAAAATTTTTTTTAACGTTTATTTATTTTTGAGACAAAGAGAGACAGAGCATGAATGGGGGAGGGTCAGCAAGAGGGAGACACAGAATCTGAAACAGGCTCCAGGCTCTGAGCTGTCAGCACAGAGCCCGACTTGGGGCTTGAACTCACTGACCGTGAGATCATGACCTGAGCCGAAGTCAGCCGCTTAACCGACTGAGCCACCTAGGCGCTCCATCAGCTTTGTAATTTTAAAATGGTGATGGGGGGGCGGTGTCTGGGTGGCTTAGTCAGTTAAGCATCTTACTCTCGGTTTCGGCTCAGGTTATGATCTCACGGTTTGTGAGTTTGAGCCCCACATCTGGCTCTGTGCTGACAGTGTAGAGCCTGCTTGGGATTCTCTCTCTCTCTTTCTCTCTCTCTCTCTCTCTCTCTCTCTCTCTCTCTCTGTGCCCCTCCCCTGCTTGCTCTCTCTGTCTCTCAAAAATAAATAAATAAACTTAAAAAATTTTAAATAAAAAAAAGGTGATCGGAGTACTTAGCCTGGCCTGGTCATCGGGATGAGTCAGTGAGGTAACAACGTGCCGGGTGCCTGACCATGCAGGCTCTCACCTTGTGCAAAATGCTTGTCCACACACCGTGTTCCCTGGTTCTCACCAGAGCCTGGGGTCAGCTGGGGTGGCGCTTAAACATTTTGCAGCCTTAGAGTGGATCCCCTCAGGAGGCTGACAGCAGCCTTCTGAGCCAGGAGGGAAATGCAGGTCGCCTCCCCCAAATGCAGTGTGCTTTTCACTAAGTGCAATGGCCTCAGTTGGAAAAGCTCCTAACTGTAAAAGACAATAAAAGGGAGGTGCCAAGCAAGTGGCTCAGTGATCCTTCTGACACATCACAGTAACCAACAGTGGCCAGTGACTTCAGGAAAACAACACTTTCTTTCTCTCTCTCTCTCTTTTTTTTTTTTAAGATTTAAAAAAAAAGTTTGTTTATTTTTGAGACAGAGAGAGAGAGAGAGACAGAGTGTGCGCAGGGGAGGAGCAGAGAGAGAGGGAGACACAGAATCCAAGGCAGGTTCCAGACTCTGAGCTGTCAGCACAGAGCCCGATGCGGGGCTTGAACTCACAAACTGTGAGATCATGACCTGAGCCGAAGTCAGATGCTTAACCCACTGAGCCCCCCAGGTGCCCCGAAAACAACACTTTCTTATGAGTGAATGTAACAGGATGGGAAAGCAGAGATCTCTGAGCCTCGGCTGAAGTCCCAAAGGCCCCAAATGACCCAGACCCCAGGGACCCCCAGAGGGGCTACCTAGAAAGAGGCTGCAGCCTGCGGGGCTGGCGCTGGCCAGGGTGCCATGGAGGGAAGAGAAGGGGCAAGAGGTGGGGAGGGGAGGGTTGAATAGATATCCACCAGGAGGGAGGACTGTGGGGGAGAGGGCCCCCACTCAGGGTGCAGATTTTTTTCCTCTCTGTTTTGGGGGGCAAGGGGCTGGGAGATAGCACTTAAGACAGTATCATGCACCCAACAGTCCGTTAAGTTCCTTTACATGCAGTTGTTTGGCAAGAAATAACGGGTCTTCCCCTCCCTGGTTCTCTCGCCCTCTTTGACCTTCTAACAGAAGAAACACAAGTCAGGACTTGGGCAAGGGTCCCCAAGGCACCCTTGGGGAAGGGGATTTTCATCTATTCAGAAATCAGGGAGTAAGATGAAATCCTTCTTGTATTTCACCTCAAGTCCTGACGCATGATTAATAGAGATGGAAATAATGTTGGCGAGGTGGCCATGGACCTCGGCCAGGCTGGTCCGGGCTCCCGGGAGGGTATCTGAGAAGGAAGGAAGACGGGGCTTTGGACAGAATGAAGGATGTTGCCTTCTGACTATTTAATTACAAGCAAACCTGCCTAAAATGAAGACATCTCCTCTCTTCAAGCCGCAGAGTTATCTCTGGAAATAGCTTAAGGAATAAGCAATTTATAGAGTGGCACGGATAATTATGGACAGGTTGGAAAGTATGTATAGGAAACATGATTAATTAACATAGTAATTTAGTCCAACAACCTGTCATCAGGTCTGATGGGATTTTTGTCATATTCAGAGATTCAGCTGTGAGGCTGTGGCGTTGGGAGCACAGTTTCTGTGCGGAGGAACAGAAGGTCCAAGGGCCCAGCCTTGGGGGAGGACACGTGGGTGTAGAAATCCGAGCCTTTCCTTTGCTTCCGATAGATGTGACACTCAGGAATGTCCCAGCATGTGTGTGCCGGGAGCCTGAGGGAAATTCCATCACCCCACACCTTTCTGTATGACTTTTATTTTTTATTTTGGTCCATGCTTGCCCCAAACTGAGTCTTTCTGATTAAGTGTTGTATTGTAGCTAACAGCAGCCTTCAATTTAGTGATCTCATGCCTTTAGACCCATTATCTTTGTTATGTTGGTAGAACAAATGTTAATGAAAAAGTAAATGTGTGATGACCACTTATATATATGGGTATACACATAACATATATACAATCTTATGTATAATTTATATTTACTTGTAAGGAATTTACAAATTATATTCATTTATGTTATATTTTTAATTAATATGCAATCAGATCACCACCAAAATGATATGATACAGAATTTCATTTGGGTGGTGATTTGCTTCCCGGGCTTAAGCATCCATACATGGCTTCTTTTTCCTTATATTAAGAAAGAAACACTCTACACACAAGTCATTGAAGGATTCATTTATTTTGGGAAAAATGAACAAAATAATTTTT
The DNA here is from genome assembly GCF_027475565.1 of Acinonyx jubatus. NCBI lineage: Eukaryota > Metazoa > Chordata > Mammalia > Carnivora > Felidae > Acinonyx > Acinonyx jubatus. Next base: position 6,187,783 of record NC_069384.1, on the reverse strand, counting down.
GGGAGGGCGCCTGGGTGGGTCAGTTGGTTAAGCCTCTGACTCTTGATCTCAGCTCAGGTCTTGATCTCAAGGTCATGAGTTCAAGTCCCATGTTGGGCTTCATACTGGGCATGGAGCCTACTTAAAATAACAATAACAATAATAATAATAATAATAATAATGATAATTTTTTGTATACATATCTCTGGAAGGAAATAGGTTTGACCCAAAGAGGGATGGGCATGGGCCTTTTATATCATTTTTTGGGGATTCTCAAATTCTAGTATCTTTACTGATAAATGAGTTACACAAGAATAACAAGGGGAGGCTATAAAATATGTACATATATACATATAAAATATGTTTATATATTTTAGAGAGAGAGCATGAGCAAGGGAGAGGGGCAGAAGGAGAGAGAGAGAGAGAATCTTTTTTTTTATGTTTATTTATTTTTGAGAGTGAGACACACAGAGTGCAAGCAGGGGAGGGCCAGAGAGAGACGGAGACAGAATCTGAAACAGGCTCCAGGCTCTGAGCTGTCAGCGCAGAGCCCGACACGGGGCTCGAACTCATGAACCACAAGATCATGCCCTAAACTGAAGTTAGATGCTTAACCGACTGAGCCACCCAGGTGCCCCGGGAAGGAGACGGAATCTTAAGCAGACTCCATGCTCAGTGCTGAGCCCGACGAAGGACTCGCTCCCATGACCCTGGGATCATGCCCTGAGCCAAAATCAAGAGTCCGATGCTCAACCAGCTGAGCCACTGAGGCATCTCTTTTTTTTTAAATAAAATGTTTTTCATGACTTGTTTTGATATGAGACAACATTCTCTGCAGAGAACTTAAAAAATTGAGATATTAGGGGCACCTGGGTGGCTCATTTGGTTAAGTGTCTGACTCTTGGTTTGAGCTCAGGGTTGTGAGTTCAAGCCCCACCTGGGGCTCCATGCCCAGGGTGGAGCCTACTAACAAAATAATAAGATTCTAGGTATTTTCGTGTCAAAGAAAACATTTAAAATTTTACTCATATTTTTAAGAAATGACTTATTTTGCTTTATTTTGCTGATCATCGACAGCGTGTTCGCTGTCTAGGATGTACAAATGGGTTGTTATTTGCATTTTTTTTTTCCACCCAGATAAGCAGCATACGGATCTGTTCACGCGAAGAACTCGGTGCGATGTCTTGTGCCGAGGAGAGTGGATAAATCAGTGTTGATTGATGGTTCGGTTGACCACTCTGGACCTCTTTCTCAGAGGCTCTTAAGGGGAGGCCACGGGGTCTGTGCAGGAAAGGGGTGTCGTGCATTTGGGGAGTGAATGCTTTGAAGAGAGAGAGTGGCTGTAGTTGTCTCTGGGGATGGAGGTCTGAGTTGTGGAGAGGCCCAGCGTCCTGAGAAATGGCGGCTGGGAGACGAGAGCTCTGGGTAGGCAGAAGGGCGCCAATAGCTGTATCTCAGGCGAGGCTGGCGCCCGCTCCCCGTGTGAGCGGAAAGGAGAAAGCCGAGAGAGACCGGGGTTCTTTGCCTGTGTTGCGCTTTGTGAGCTGGGAGACACAGTCACTGGCTTTTTCTGTCTTTTCCTCCGTTCTTTCCCCTTTCATTCCTCTCCACGTGGGCTTTCCAATCTCCTGTCCTGTTTCGAAAGCCACTTTTGTTCAATGTGACTCACATGCCCGTTTTCATAACTGTGAGGGAAGTGCTTTTTAGTTGGGTGTGCTTGGTATTTATGTTTCATAGCGAATTCTCTTTTGTCTCTTTTCTTCCTTCTCTTCTCCCACCCCCCCCTTTTCCTTCATAACCAATTCTTATTATTTTTTTTTTTTTGGCGTGAAAGCTTAGCAGAGAATTAAAAGTACGTCAAAGACCTCAAATAAAACCTAGGATGAGGGCATCTCTATTCTTATTAGGTTGATTATACCATGATTGAAACATTGGTGAGATTACAATTTTAGAATTTAAATAATCACTCTGTTGATCCTTTATAATGAAGAGGTGTGATTTCATTGTCTACCTTGTTTCAATAATAGCGAGATTATTTGTGTTGCATGGTATAGTTGGAGAAAGGATTTCTGTAAATCTAAGCAAGACATTACAAAATAAAGCCAGTCGAATCGTAATCTTTCTCTACTCTTGACTCAGATTAGGAAGAAGCAGCAAGAAGTAGTGGGCTTTTTGGAAGCTAACAAGATCGACTTTAAGGAATTGGACATTGCTGGAGACGAAGACAACAGGAAGTGGATGAGGGAGAATGTTCCTGGAGAGAAGAAACCTCAAAACGGGATCCCTTTGCCTCCCCAGATCTTCAATGAAGAGCAGTATTGTGGGGTGAGTGTTTGATTTCTTGGGAAGTTCTCTTGCGTGAGTGTTTACCAGAAATGGTTTAAAGCAGATGAATTTGGAGGCAGAATTTGAACTTGTTGACAGTTTCAGGACACGATCTATTTCTCCCAGTACCCGGACGGTGGATCCATTGTGAGTAGTCAGTGCATGAGATTTACAAAAGGAGAGAAACAATAAAATGATGATTTGGAAGTTCCTGGGATTATTTTGGGTTCCTTATTTTGCTGTGAAGAATTAGCTCACTTGTTCAAATAAAGTGTGCATTTTGTTGGAAAGGGATTCTTTTTTTTAACATATTTTTTATTAAAACATTTTCTGTATTTTAGAGAGAGAGAGCATGTGTGCTCATAAGCAGGGGAGGGAAGGAGGGGCAGAGAGGGAGAGAGAGAATCCCAAGCAGGCTCCATGCTCAGTGTAGGGTGTGACTGGGGGCTCGATCTCACAACACTGGGATCATAACCTGAGCTGAAATCAAGAGTCAGACACTAAACCGACTGAGCCACCTAGGTGCCCCTGTTGGAAAGGAATTCTGACCAGTCCTGCAAGGTACCCATCCATGAACCCAGGCAGACACAGGTAGGCTTTCACTTTACAAAAAACATTTTTTTTTAATGTTTATTTTAGAGAGAGAGAGAAAGACAGAGTGCGAGCAGAAGCGCAGAGAGAAAGAGAGACACAGAATCCAAAGCAGACTTGAGGCTCCAAGCTGTCAGCACAGAGCCCATGTGGGGCTGGAACCCATGAACCACGAGATCATGACCTGAGCCGAAGTGGGATGCTTAATTGACCGAGCCACCCAGGCGCCCCGGCTTTCTTTCACTTTTATAAAAATGATGTGCAGGGTCACCTGGGTGGCTCAGTCGGTTAAGCATCCGACTCTTGATTTGGGCTCATCCTGATCTCACGGTGGTTAGATTGAGCCCCGTGTCAGGCTCAGCACTGAGTGTGGAGTCTTTTTAGGATTCTCTCTCTCCCTCTCCCTCTGCCCTTCCCCTGCTTGCGTTCTCTAAAAAAGAATGATTTTCAGAAGTCGGGTCTTCATACAGATACCTTAAATTTGTTTAAATGTATCTAGATTGTTTAAAAACTGTCCTGAACACTTTAATTACAACAGCAATTTTATTTTATACATTTAATAGTTCACTTCCCCAGAAAATCACTTTTTCCTCAGAGTTTTTTCCACAGTTCTGCTTTGTAAATCAAATTGTTGCAAAGAAACATTTAAAAACTCAAAGGGCTTTAGAACACGAGCACTGGAAGCTGGCTGGGGGTCATCTGAGCCTTCTAGGTCATTTTTCAGATGCCTCCATCAGGGCTCCGGAGGGTGGAGGGAGCTGGTCAGTGTTGTGTTGTTCCTGAAGGCTGGAGCCACCTGTAGGAATCTTGACTCACCTCTTTCCTTGCACGCAAAATGGCTGGTTCTTTAGATTAGCTCCTCTTGATTCTGTGTCTCATCTAAAGCTGGCATGGTCCAATTAAAGCCTGAAGGCCAAGGCCTGTGGCTGCCTGTTTCAGTAAATACAGTGTTATTGGAACACGTCCACACTAGTTCAATGACCCATCACCTGTGGCTGATTTTGCATAATGGGAGAGCTGAGTAGTTGCCACAGAGACCATATGACTCACAAAGCCAGAAGTATTTAGTATCTGCCCATTTACAGAGAAGCTTTGGGGGCCTGCCTCCGATGTGAAGCACCGACTTGTTTGGTTATTGGAGGTTTGTATTCGTTTCATAAGGTCGATGTAACAAAACACCACAAACATGGTGGCTGTTGTGAGCTGTCTGTGCCCTCCCCAAATTCATAGGTTGAAGCTCTAACCTCCATGGTGAGGGTATTTGGAGGTGAGGCCTTTGGGAAGTATCAGCTGAGATGAGGTCATGCAGGGAGGGGGTGCTTTGTGACGTGATTAATGTCCTCGGAGGAAGAGGGAGAGAGAGAGAGAGAGAGAGAGAGAGAGAGAGAGAGATCCCTCTCTCCCCCCCGTGTGAGCACACGGCCAGAGGCAGCTGTCTGCAAGCCAGAACCCAGCCATCCTGGCACTCTGGTCTCGGGAGTCCAGCCCCCAGAGCTGTGAGATGACACATTTCTGTCATTTAAGCCCCTCAGTCTGTGGCATTTTGTTATGCAATCCAAGCTGACTAATTCGGTGCTTTAAAATAACAGAAATGTACTCTTGCACAGTTCTCGAGGTCAGAGGTCTGAAGGCAAGGCGTCAGTAGCATTGGTTTCTTCTGGAGGCTACGAGGGAGGATCTGTTCCATGCCTTCTCCTAGCTTCTGGTGCTTGCCAGCAACCTTTGGTGTTCCCCAGCTCGAAGGTATCTCTTTCCGATCTCTGTCTCCATCTCTCCTTGTGTTCTCCTGGTCTCTGTCTTCACTTGGCTTCTGTAAGGACAACAGTCATTGGAATAGGGCTCACCCCACTCCAGTATAGCCTCTTGTAACTAATCACATCTGTAAATATCCTATTTCCGAATAAGGTCACTTTCTCAGGTTCTGGGTGGACGGGGATTTGTGGGGAACAGCACAGGGCTGTATGGATTTACATGGCTGTGTTAGCATTGTTCAGAGGCTTAGCTCAGTCCTGTGGGGGGGGGGGGTGTTTTCAAACAGTCTGAACGTGGTAAACTCTTGTTTAAGAGAATGTATAGTCCAGCCCAGGCCTCCTGTGGGTTTAAGCTGGGGCTTCCCAGGATGTAGAATGGAATTCCTATGTGAGGAAGGGTCCTCCCCTCCACCTCTCACTCTTGCCTTCCCCTGCCCTCTCCACCTCCTGACATCCCTGCATCCTGACCCATATTTCTAAGGCTTGGGGCTCTTTGTTTTTAAAAAAATGTTTATTTATTTATTTTGAGAAGGAGAGAGAGTGTGTGTGTGAGCAAGCAGAGGGGAGGAGCAGAGAGAGAGAGGGAAAGAGACAATCCCAAGCAGGCCCGGCTTGGGGTTCGAACTTACAAACCATGAGATCATGACCTGAGCTGAAACCAAGAGTCGGACGCTTAGCCAACTGAGCCACCCAGGTGTCCCATAAGACTTGGGGCTCTTATTGGATGAGGAAAGGAATAGTGGTGGTGGGCAATTTTAATTTTATTTTTTGTAACTTTTCTTAATAATTGAAAAATCAATACATGTGCACACTGAAAACTTTAAATGGTTCAGGGGCGCCTGGGTGGCTCAGTGGGTTAAGCGTCCGACTTCGGCTCAGGTCATGATCTCGCGGTCCGTGGGTTCGAGCCCCGCATCGGGCTCTGTGCTGACAGCTCAGAGCCTGGAGCCTGTTTCGAATTCCGTGTCTCCCTCTTTCTCTGACCCTCCCCTGTTCATGCTCTCTCTCTCTCTCTGTCTCAAAAATAAATAAATGTTAAAAAAAAATTTAAATGGTTCAAAAGTTGCCTCTGGTAAAAATTATTCTGCCTCCCATGTCAGACCCCTGTGATTCTAGTTCCTTCCCCGAGGTGGCTGGCTTCACGTACTTGTGATCTGGGAAGTCACCCAGGCCCCACACTTAAGAGAGCTCTCTGCTTGGTTCAACACCCTGCTATTGCTGTCTTGAATTTTTTTTAAATGTTTATTTATTTTTGAGAGAGAGAGAGAGAGCACATGCACAAGCGGAAGAGGGGCAGAAAGAGAGAAACAGAGAATCCCAAGCAGGCCCCATGAAGTGAGTGCAGAGCCTGATGCTGGCCTGGAACTTGAACCCTGAGATCATGACTTGGACACTTAACCAAGTGAGCCACCCAGGCACCCTCTGTTGTCGCTGTCTTGAAATCCACAACATTTTCTTTCTTTTTTTTTTTTAATGTTTTTATTTATTTTTGAGACAGAAAGAGACAGAGCATGAGCAGGGGAGGGGCAGAGAGAGGGGACACAGAATCTGAAGCAGGCTGCAGGCTCTGAGCTGTCAGCACAGAGCCTGACACGGGGCTCAAACTCACAGACTGTGAGATCATGATCTGAGCTGAAGTCGGACACTTAACCGACTGAGCCACCCAGGCACCCCGACACAACGGGTTTTGAACAAGGGACCCGGGTTTCATTTTTGCATGGGGTCCCTGCAAATTACATAGAGGGTCCTGTTCTGGCAAACCAATGTTGGCAATTTCTAGTTTGACCTTCCAGAAATTTTCTGTGTATATTTATAATATACATGACATATATATTTTATAGATACCTGTAATATCTGTGATACAGGATACATTATACAGCTATATATTGATATATTGTATATCCCTTAAAAATAGGAGTGTGCTATAACACTTGGGTTTTTTCAGTCCATAACCGTATCGCAGAGACCCCTGAACTGCACAAGCTCCTTACTTTAATGGCTGCCAGTGTTCCATTGTATATGACATCATTTATCGACACAGCCCTCTAGTGGGGAATATTCAGGAAACATTCACACAGACAATGCTGCAGGAAACCTTTTTTGTAAAAATTTTGTTCTGTTTTTTGAGAGAGAGAGAGTGCAAGTAGGGGAGGGGCAGAGAGAGAGAGGGAGAGAGAGAATCCCAAGCAGGCTCCACGCTGTCAGCACAGAGCCCGATATGGCACTTGAACCCAGGAACTATGAGATCATGACCTAAGCCAAAATCAAGAGTCGGACACTTAACTGACTGAACCACCCAGGTGCCCCCAGGAAATCTTTTGATACATACAGATTCTTGTACGCAGTATGAATATATGCGTGTAGGAATCAGTTCCTAGAAAATGTGCTAAGTTAAAACACGTATGCACTTTGTATTTCAGTAGATGTTGGCAAATGGCCCTATATTGCCCTGTGCCAACTTATGTGTCCACCAACCTAGTCTGAGGGTGGCTAATTCCCTGTGACCTTGACCACACTCCATATGCAAACTTCTGAATCTTTGCCAATCTAATAGATGAAAAATATATTCTCACTGCTTTGACTTGGATTTCTGTCTGGATGAGTAAGGCTGAATTCCTTTTCCTATGTTTATGAGGTATTTGTGTTTTTCTGTGACTTGCTCTTTCTCTGTTGGGTGACAGGTGATATTTATTGGTTTGTAAGAGTCTTTATGAAGGAAAGTAGCCCTTTACTCCCATAGATGTTGCAAATTCTTTTCCCACATTTCTTGTCTTTTGAGTTTTTAAGCAGAACTTAAAATTTTTTTATGTAGACAAATTCACTGATCTTTTTTTCTTTATGGTTCCTGACCCCGAGTCTTGCTTAGAAAAGCTTTCTGCACTCTGAAATTATCAAAAGAATAATTTCATTTTTTTCTACTAGTACTTTTCCAATGAAAGTAATATTTTAAATCTTCTATTTTTCCTTATTTTGACTGTTATTTTTTTTTAATGTTTATTTTTGAGAGAGAGAGAGAGTGAGAGCAGGGGAGGGGCTGAGAGAGAGAGGGAGACACAGAATCCGAAGCAGGCTCCAGGCTCCGAGCTGTCAGCACAGAGCCCGACGTGGGGCTCGAACCCACAAGCCATGAGATCATGACCTGAGCCAAAGTCAGACACTTAACCGACTGAGCCACCCAGGCATCCCTCTGTCAGGTTTAAAATGGTAGAGGGAACCTCAGGGACAAGCAGTGGTCTCTCGCACCAGGGTAGGGAGAGGAGTGGATGTCGAGGTAGTTCTGAGCACCGCTGTGTCCCTGCCTGTGCGAACTGCCCCTGCAGAGCAGATGAAGACATTATCCCGAGGGCGTGGCCGACCACCATTAGCTAGAGAAAGGGGACACCCGACGGGAAGCCAGGCACAGTGGAGGCCAGCTTACCCGCTTGGCAGAGGAGTGCTAACTGGTCGTAGCAGACATGTCTGTCGATGCCAGGTTGGAGGCTGTGCATCTTAGCCCAGGTAAGGACTGGGTGCCTGCCTGGGCCTGAACACAACCAAAGGGGACCTGGGCCACTCAGCACAGGCGGGCATCCTCAGGGCTGCAAGGGAAACGGGATGCAAGGCCAGTGAGGCGGGGTTGGGGCAGGGCTCTCTCAACGCATAGATGTTACTGAACAAGCTATTTCACATCGTTGAAAACTTATTATGAGGGGTGCCCGGGTGGCTCCGTCGGTTAAGCACCCAACTCTTGACTCAAGATTGCACGGCTTCTGAGTTTGAGCTCCACGTCTGGCTCTTGCTGACAGTGTGGAGCCTACTTGGGATTCTCTCTCCCCTTCCCTCTCTACCCCTCCCCTGCTATCTCACTCTCTCTCTCTCTCAAAATAAATAAATAAAACAAAATAACAAAACAAAACAAAAAAGCCATGTGTGTACCAGATTTCAAAAGAGACTTCAACACCTCACTCACCATTTCCTTATTTACGTGTGTGGTTTTTTTTAATTTATTTATTTATTTTGAGAGAGTGCACGCATGGGAGGGGCAGAGAGAGAGGGGGAGAGAGAGAGAATCCCAAAAAGACTTTGCTCTGTCAGCGTAGAGACTGATTCGGGGCTCATTCTCACACACCGTGAGATCATGACCGAAATCAAGAGCTGGATGCTTAACTGACTGAACCACCCAAGAGCCCCTGTCTTGTTTTTTAGTACTTTAGTTTGTTGGTCTTCATCCTACCCCACAACTTAGACATTTCTAATTATTTTTTTTTTAACATTTATTTATTTTTGAGAGAGAAGGAGTGGGAGAGGGACAGAGAGAGAGAGGGAGACACAGAACCCGAAGCAGGCTCCAGTCTCCGAGCCGTCAGCACAGAGCCTGATGTGGGGCTCGAACTCACGAACTGCGAGATCATGACCTGAGCCGAAGTCGGATGCTTAACCGACTGAGCCCCCCCAGGCACCCCTAATGATTGTTTTTATAGTCAGTGTTTGTTTAGTTTATATTTACCCACATATTTATTAATATCTTTGCTCATGATTCCTTCTTGCATCTTAGATAATATATCTGCAGTCACTTTCTGTTTGCCTAGTATAGCCTGTAAAAGTTTCTTTGAGTGAGTATCTATTGGTGGTAAGTTCTCTAAATCTTGGAGTAAAAAGGACATTTTTCAGGGGTGCCTGGGTGGCTCAGTCAGTTGAGCATCTGACTCTTGATTTCAGCGCAGGTCATGATCCCAGGGTTGTGGGATTGAGCCCCGAGTCGGGCTCCATGCCGAGTGTGGAGCCTGCTTAAGATTCTCTTTCTCTCCCCTCTGCCCTGCTCATGCTCTCTCTCTAAAAAAAAAAAAAAAAAAAAAAAAAAAGACTAATGTTGGTTTTACCTCATGTCTAAAAAAGTTTCACTGGGTCTAAAATTCTGGGTTGATGGTTATTTTTTCTAAACACATGAAACTATTATGTTGCTTTCTTCCAACTTCTGTGTTGCTGTCCAGAAACCACTTGTCAATCTAATTGTCTTTCTTTCACGGGGAAGGGTCTTTTTCCTTCTCTCCCTTCCCCCTGCCTCCTTCACTGTCCCCTCCCACTCTGCCCCCCTTTTATAAAACTCCCCACCTTGAGGAGGCTCGAGGCTTTAGCCACTCTCGCTTTTACTCACCGTGGCATCAAAGTTGGCATAAAGATCTGCCAGCTTTGTTGCAAACTCAGCCTTGGTGTGTGCTTGTTCCTAGGACTCCTGGCCTCACCTGGTCGTGATCTTTCCTTTCGTATCACCAGCTCAGCAGTGCACCTACGCTTCTTTTCTCAATCTGGCTTCTTCAGGGCATCTAATGCTACTCTAACGTGACTGGAAGTTGAAAAAACCATTTCATACTCATGATTTCCTGTATCTGTTTGTTAGCATCAAGTCAGAAATCACGACAAATTGTTCTTTGGTCCTCTGAAGCTGAAGGAGCTATTTGGACCCAAGTGAAGCAGAGGACAGTTCACTCAACTATGAGGAAATCGTTCTCCACTGGAAAGCTTCTAGAGTTGGCCAACTAGAGAAGTCATAGATCTTTTCGGAATTTTTGAAAAACAGCATAAATTTATTTTATTATATTTCACCTGCTCTCTACGGGTACTAACGTATTCTATCATGTGATCCTTTACCAACGCCTAGCAAGTGGGTGCCCCAGGAATCAGCCAGAATTTCTGACACCAAAGGATCACTTGCTCACGATGCTCTATTTCCTTCAACTCAGATTTGAGGTGGCTTACAAACATGAATTCAGCATACAAGAATAAATTTAATCACTGAGGGAATCCAGGCAACAGGTAGGAAAATAATAAAGGTTTGGACAAGGTCGACACACAAGAATACACAACACTTTCTTCCCCATGTCAGTGGCCTGTATTTGGTTTTAAGGTTCTTAATACACATAAGAGTAGGGTAGACAGTAACACCACTGAGTTGGTGTGAGTGCCGTCTGTTCAAGCTGGGCCAGACACACTGCCCTCAGTGTGTGAAGAGACTATATCACTGTCCTGATGACACACATTGGCAGTCTGGAGAAGTAGTCTGGGGAATACCTCGTATGTTTTAATTGTATGAAATGAGGGGCGCCCGGGTGGCTCAGTCGGTTAAGCGTCCAACTTCGGCTCAGGTCATGATCTCACGGTTCGTGGGTTCGAGCCCCCTGTCAGTCTCTGTGCTGACAGCTCAGAACCTGGAGCCTGCCCCGATTCTGGGTCTTTTTCTCTCTCTGCCCCTCCCCAACTTGTAAGCTCTCTGTCTCCCTCTGTCTCTTTCAAGGGTATGAAATGAAATTCTTCTGAGCTGTGGACCGTCGCACTACTGGTTTAGGGCTGGACCCGCCTGCTGGGTGGGCTGTGGTGGGGCAGCGGGGTGGCAGAGGGACTTCATTGAGCCCCAGACTTCAGTCAGTTACCAGGTCTCACCTCCTGCTGTAGTTTCTCCCCTTTGCTGAAACAAGTGTTGCTGTAAGCCCTCTGTAATCTTAAGGCTGCTGGGACCAGAAGGTCTGAGATGGGGCTGGTCCCCTAGAAGCTCCTATAGTAACACTGGAGAAATCCTGTGTCTTCTTAGTCCCTGCTGATCAGGGTCCAAATCCACGGGGCCAGATTACAAGGAAAGGAGCTAAAGATGTGAAACTTTTAGAGAATCCTTCACTCTATATATCTGAGTCTTGTCAGCGATTCCTGAACACAAACTGGTGTGTGGGGGGGTGTGTGTGAGTTCTCACTGTTCTGTATTCCACACAGTGAAATGATAAAAACAAATGTAAAGTTCATGGTTAGAGATTCTTAACTTTGGGGGTTAGTCATCTTTGACAAAACAAACTGGGATAACCTTTTGTGTTAGCTTCTAGCTTAATGACTAATAAAAAAGATCAGCTTAGGTAAATATTCTGGCTCTCCAGTGTGCAGTGGGTTTAAACATTTTTTTTCTGTTTTTTTTTTTGCTTCAAGGATTTTGACTCTTTCTTCTCTGCCAAAGAAGAGAATATTATTTATTCATTTCTTGGTTTGGCTCCCCCTCCAGGCTCAAAGGTAAGCTTACACACCCCATTGAGGCTCAGTACGAGTCATAGTAAATGAAGATAGAAATCAGCATCCAAGCTGTTTAATAAATGATGATCTTTTTTTAAAAAAATTTTAATGTCTAATTTTTGAGAGAGAGAGAGAGAGAGAGAGAGACAGAGACAGAGCATGAGTGGGGGAGGGGCAGAGAGAGAGGGGGAGACCCAGAATCTGAAGCAGGCTCCAGGCTCTGAGCTGTCAGCACAGAGCCTGATATGGGGCTCGAACTCATTAATGGTGAGATCATGCCCTGAGCTGAAGTCGGACGCTTGACCAACCGAACCACCCAGATGCCCCATAAATGATGATCTTTAAGTTAACACGATTTTTAATATATTCCTTATTCTGATGAAGTTTTATGCATAGAGATAATGCAAGGTTTTTACTAAAGTATGTTCCAAAACTATGCTTTTCATATTTTTGCTATATTTTTTCTATATTTTATACCTTGTTGTAGTAAGTTTTACAATACTGAAATTAAGAAATACTGCATTCAGTAATTTTAAATACACTAAATAAAGATGTACAAATTTGAGTTCCCAGATTGTTTATGGAGTTATTTTTTAATGAACTGACTTCTTATGTGACTTATTTTAGTTAATTTTACAATACTATATCACCCTATTTTAATTCTAGTTAAAATGAGTTGAACTTTGCTTTTTTATCTGATAAAGAGGGGGGAAAGTAAAATCTAGACACAGTCTCAGCGGGTTTTTTTTCTTCTGGTGTTGTCTCATCTTTGATTACGTAAAATTATTTCAGTTTCATACAGAATTATGCTAATGAAGCTAATATTAGGAATTTGCCTACTGGAGATCACCTAGCTTCAGTCTCTGCACCAAATCACTGCATCCTTACTTCTCCCAAGATCTCACACATGACTGTCCACAGATACAAGACAAGTACACATTTGTTTGATTCATGTATTTCTTAATTTGTTTGTACTCAGCTTCATTTCAAAAATGATTTGTGATGAGTGAGTCCAAATTAATTCTCATTGTAGGAGAAACACCTCAAAATGCTACCTTATAGAGATGGGTTGGTCTCAGAGGCATGTGGCCGTGCTGTCTTTCATATGTCAGCATTCTTCAGGTAACGCCGTTTGGGACCTCTTAGTGCTCAGGTTAACATGTGCGAGTCTAGCACCAATTCCTTGTCCAAAGGTAACATGTAGGTTTCACAGTTGGTTAATGGGTTTATAGGAGGAAGAAAATCTTCCCTTTTAGTGAAATACCTTTATGGCCTGAGTCAACTTGAATGCAACACATTTCAAATGCCGTATTGACAATTAAAAAAAGGGTATTACATGCAATCTAATCTTTTTTAATTGGTGTAGGAGTTTGGTATGAGAGTTTTATTTGGTAGAGGAGTTTGTTAACCGGGTCCTATTTAGTTATTATGTTTAAGACACGGTGCCTTGGTGTTAAGGTATATTTCTTGGTGGGGATGCTCAGGTGACTTGTGTCTTGAAGATAGGAAGGAAGGGTAGAGGGAAGACTGTTTCGGGCAAAGGGAAGAGCAAGTGCAAAGGCCCTGAGGCAGGAAAGAGCCTGGAAATTGTAAGAGCTGCCACGAGGTTGGCATTGCCAGAGTGAGGGGTGGGGGTACCACAGGAGGTGGGATCTGCGGGTAGGCAGCCCATGGGCCACAGCAATGTTCCAGATTCTATCTCAGGTGCAGTGGAGATGATGTAAGAGGTTTAAGTGGAGAAGTAATCTCTCTTTTGTTTGTTTTTGTTTTATTTTATTAATTATTATTATTTTTTTTAAATATAATTTATTGTCAAATTGGCTAACATACAGTGTGTAAAGTGTGCTCTTGGTTTTTGGGGTAGATTCCCGTGGTTCATTGCTTACATACAACACCCAGTGCTCATCCCAATAAGTGCCCTCCTCAATGCACATCACCCACTTTCCCCTCTCCCCCATGCTCCCCTCCCATCAACCCTCAGGTTGTTCTCTGTATTTAAGAGTCTCTTATGGTTTGTCTAGTGGAGAAGTATTCTTATCTCCTTCTTGAAAACTCATTTTGGCTACTATGGGATAAATGGACTAGAAGGGTACAAACTGTCTTGGCAATGGATGAGATATCATGGCGACTTGGACCAGGGTGGTGGGATAGAACGATACAGAGTGGAGATTTTAGGGCCTGTTTTGGAGGAAGACTTGGTAAGACTTCCTGATGGATTGAATATGGGGGTGGGGATGGAACGAATGAGTGCTTCTAGCCATCGGGTATAGACATTCACCTTGGTTGGAGGTGCCATCTTTACAGGGGGGTGTTAAGTTTGAACAAGACATCTAAGTGAAGAAGTGAGGTAGACAGTAGCGAGTTGATCTGTGTCTCATTGAGGTCTGGTGGAGGAGGCACATGGGGAATCCACTAGCATGTGGGTGGGGCTAAAGTAGAGAGGGGGTCAGTAGCAAGGAGGCCGGGCTTGGAGGTGCTCCAAGCTTAAAGCGTGGAGGATAAGCAGAGGCCGGTTGAGGAGGCAAAGGTGGACAGTCTTGAGGCATGAGGAGACCCAAAGCGTGTGGTGTTAAGGCAGCCAAGGGGGAACATTTTTCACATAAGAGGGTCTGATGCTTCCGAAAGATTGAGTCAGTGAGGACAAAAAAGTGACCATTGGCCTAGATAACACAGAGGTCCTTGGTAGCCATGTCAGAAGTAGTCTCTGAGGAGGGGTGAAGATAGAAGGAAGATTGGGGGGGTTGAAGGAGAGCTGGTGTAAGAAGGAGGAATTACATATGGTCAGTTATCTCTGGGGAGTTTCCCAGGGATGGGAGAATATGGCAGCAGCATTGTTTTTAAAGCGTCTGCACATTACTGCTGTGGGAACCTTGGGTCCAGGTGCTTTGAGCTGCTGGCGCCAGGTGTCCTTGCCTTCTCTCTCCTGCCACCTGCTGGACAGACTCCTGCTACTTCTCATCCTCCCCTTTCCAGGCCCCAGACCAGTGGGCGGTGGGAGGGGAGTCTAGATTTTACAGCTGAAGACCCAATGGGGGGTTTTGTAAACAACAAAGACTTTTCTATTCCGGGTCAATGGTAGTCTGGCCAAGCCTAGGAAGGAGGATTTTCCTTTAACCTTTTATAGGTCAAATTCTTAGACAGAGCCCCCCTCTTCCCCAGGAGTCACAGTGAATGGGGGGCAGAGGGGCAGCAGAGCAGAACACCCTCTATGTTCACAGACCATCCTGGGCGTCATGTTCTTTCCATTTCTTTTCTTGTAATGTGCTGTTTTTCGTAATGATCATTTCTTACTTTTTAAAAGTTTGTTTATTTTAACGTTTATTCATTTTTGAGAGAGACAGCGTGAAATGGGGGAGGGGCAGAGAGAGAGGGAGACCCAGAATCCAAGCAGGCTCCAGGCTCCGAGCCGTCAGCACAGAGCCCGACGCGGGGCTCGAACTTACGGGCTACGAGATCATGACCTGAGCCAAAGTTGGACGCTCAGCTGACTGAGCCATCCAGGTGCCCCACTAACTCTTCAATTTTCTAATCTCTTCACTTTCATTTTCTGTGTTTTTGTCTTTCTCTCCCTTCTGGGACATTTCTTCCACTTTTTATACCACCTTCTATTTTTTCCCCTATCGATCTTGTTTTATTTCTCACAAACTTTTTTTTTCTCTTTGGTTTTCTCTGGCTACTCCCTTACCAAATAGCTTCCTGTTCTTGTTGTACAGGTTCATTATTTTTCTTACCTCTGAGTTTATTAAATATGGTTTTTCTTTTTACACACTTTCTTCAACTCTCTGCATTCTCTCTTTCTCTAAGTGCCCCCTTTCTCTGTTTCCTTTTTATTTTTATGTAAGATGTTTTTCTCAGATGTGTGGGGACCCTTGACTGTATTTAAGATCAAGGTGCTAAAAGGCTGAATGGTTGCTCTATATCCATGATCATGACTGTCCAGGTGGTAGACTTTCCCATGGGATGATTTAGAGAGGACTTACTGGCTTTCTGTTAGGGATCCTGTACCGTGGGCTTTTTCGGTTGGTTCAGGTGAACTTCTCCAGGGGGGAATCTTCCATTTCCTGAAGTGGTAGTGGGGGTGGTGGAGGTGATGGTGGTGGAGGTGATGGTGTTAGTGGGTGTGGAGGGGATAGTGGTGGGAGTGATGGCGGTGGTGATGGTGGTGGTGGTCGTGGAGGTGATAATGGAGATGATGACTGTGGTGGTAAGCGGAGAGTAATTCTGGTTGCCAGTGTTCTGGATGCAGGTTGGGAAGGGGGATAGGAATGTCTTCTTTTTTATGATGTGGACTTCTCAGGTAGATCCTGGGTCCCCACCTCAGCTGGCCTCATGATCAAGAGGTCAGAGTCTTTCTGGTTCAACTTGTGCAGAGACTAATCCTCTTTGAGTAGGCAGTTGCCTGCCATCCAGGAATGTGGAGGGAATCTAAATCTGCTTCTCATTCCCCCTCATCCCTTTTTGTAAGAAATGATGTCTTAGATTTTTTGAGGTTAAGCCAATTATTACTCAACCATTTCCTTTTCTGCCTTCAAAATTTGTGCACTTTTTTTTTTTTAATGCAGTAGCCTCTCACTTGTTCTTTTTGTCCTTGTAAGTTTACCCTTTATTTATTTATTTATTTTATTTATTTTTAAAAAAATTTTTTTTAACGTTTATTTATTTTTGAGACAGAGAGAGACACATGAACGGGGGAGGGGCAGAGAGAGAGGGAGACACAGAATCGGAAGCAGGCTCCAGGCTCTGAGCCATCAGCCCAGAGCCCGACGCGGGGCTCGAACTCGCGGACCGCGAGATCGTGACCTGAGCTGAAGTCGGACGCTTAACTGACTGAGCCACCCAGGCGCCCCAATAAGTTTACCCTTTAAAAGAAAATCTTTTTGGGGCGCCTGGGTGATTCAGTCGGTTGAGCGTCTGACTTCAGCTCAGGTCATAATCTCACGGTCTGTGAGTTTGAGCCCCGCATCGGACTCTGTGCTGACAGCTCGGAGCCTGGAGCCTGCTTGGGATTCTGGGTCTCCCTGTCTCTCTGACCCTCCCCCCTTCATGCTCTGTCTCTCTCTGTCTCAAAAATAAATAAACATTAAAAAAAATTTTTTTTAATACAACAAAATGTCTTTTTTAAAAAACATGTTTATTTTATTTATTTTGAGAGAGAGAGAGAGAGAGAGAGAGAGTGAGTGCAAGCTGGGGAGGGGCAGAGGGAGAGAGAGAGAGAATCCTGAGCAGATTCCACACTCATCGCAGAGCTTGATGAGGGGCTCAATCTCATGACTATGAGATCATGAATCTGAGCCAAAATACAGAGTTGGTTGTTAACATGCTGAGCCATCCAGGTGCCCTGAAAATGTCTTTGCTATCATGTCAGTGGGGTTCCGGGAAGGAGCCAAGGCAAGTAGCTGCATTTAATTTTCCACAAATAACTAGAAACTGCCTCTCATTTTCAATGACCCCAGTCTTCTCATAAAGTATCATCCTCTATTCTTCCATGAAGTTCTTTCCATATGTCAGTTAATTCTATCTAATTTATTTCAGTTATATAGTGAAATTAAATGTCTAATTTTTGATTGTCTTTTTAAAAACACTATACTGAGATGTAATTTATACACTACACAATTCACCCAGTGAAAGTATACAATTGACGGCTTTTTAGTATATTCACAGAGTTGTGCAACCATCACATCACCATGATCTACTTCCAGAACATTTTCATCAGTCACTCCCCAAAAACCCCAACCCCCACTAGCTGTTACCCACCCCCCCCAAAAAAACTACCCATTCTCTCAGCACTAAAGAACCACAAATATACTTTTTTCTATGTAGATTTTCCTCTTCTGGGCCTTTTGTATAAATGGAATCACACAACATTTTGTTCTTTGTGCCTGTCTTCTTTAACTTAGCATAATGCTATCAAGGTACATCCATTTTCTGGTATATATCAGGACTTCTTTTTTATGCAGATAACATTTTATTTTGTGGGTAGACCAATTCTCTTTATCCATTCACCAGTTGATGGACACTTGAATTGTTTTCATTTTGGGGCTATTATGAGTAATGCTCTTACGACCATTTGTGTATCTTTTGTTTAATTTTATTTTAAATAGTGCTATTTTTTAGTAGAGAATCACTTGTATAGGTTTAAAAATCCAGGTACCTGAGTTCTGCTTCAGACCCACTGATCCTGAATTGCTGGGGAGAGGCCGAAGGATCTCCATTTTTAAAATGTTCTTTGATTTAGGGGTGCCTGGGTGGCTCAGTTGGTTAAGCATCTGATTTCGGCTCAGGTCATGATCTCACGATTCATGAGTTTGAGCCCTGTGTCAGGCTCTGTGCTGACAGCTTGGAGTCTGGACCCTCCTTTGGATTCTGTGTCTCCCTCTTTCTCTGCCCCTCTCCTGCTTGCCCTCTGTCTGTCTGTATCTCTTTCTCTCAAAAATAAACATTTAAAAAAAGTTTAAAAAAAAAGTTCTTTGGTTGATTCTGATGCACACTTCTGTTTAGCAGCCACTAACCTAGGGACTCATTTAAATATTCATGTACAGGGGCGCCTGGGTGGCTCAGTCGGTTGAGCGTCCGACTTCGGCTCAGGTCACGATCTCGCAGTCCGCGAGTTCGAGCCCCGTGTCGGGCTCTGGGCTGATGGCTCAGAGCCTGGAGCCTGTTTCCGATTCTGTGTCTCCCTCTCTCTCTGCCCCTCCCCCATTCATGCTGTGTCTCTCTCCGTCTCAAAAATAAATAAACGTTAAAAAAAAATTTAAATATTCATGTACGTGCCTCTCCAAAATGAATGCGATAACATATTTGCTTTGGTTAAAAAACTCGTAGAGAAACTATGAGGTCACTTTGCTTCCTTCCTTCCCTGGAGACCAGAAACATCATGAATTTTTAAAAAATTATATATAAAACTATATGTAAAAACTGTATATTTATCTGCATAAGCAGTACATATGTTTTGTATTTTTAATGCCTAATCAGTATCACTTTTTTTAGAATGTTTTATAGCTGGCTCTTTAAAAAAACAACATTATGCTTTGAGATGTATCTACACTAACGTATGTAAATCTGTTTCAGCCTCTGCTGTGTTTTATCTTGTCCCATTTAAAAAATATCTAATCTTAATTTTTAAATCCTGCCTTGATTTGTGCTTAAATACTGTCATGTTACATGAAATTCTTTTTTATTTATTTATTTTTTTTAACGTTTATTTATTTTTGAGACAGAGAGAGATAGAGCATGAACGGGGGAGGGTCAGAGAGAGAGGGAGACACAGAATCTGAAACAGGCTCCAGGCTCTGAGCAGTCAGCACAGAGCCCGACGCGGGGCTCAAACCCACGAACTGCGAGATCGTGACCTGAGCTGAAGTTGGACACTTAGCCGACTGAGCCACCCAGACGCCCCTGAAATTCTCTTTAAGGAGAATAAAGGGATGGCCATGGCATTATAAAACCCAGCGTAGCGAGAGCTAAGAGACCATCCAGTCCAGATTCTTCTCTTCCAGAGGAGGGACTTGAAGCCCACAGGGTTTACAGATACTCCATTCACTAGCGGCATAGACTGTGCTAGAATGGTGGTGTCAGCATTGCTTGGCTTTATAGGTGTTTATGCATGCACACATGGAGAAAGTCCTTCAGGTGTCCTTTGGGAAGACAGACACTTCATGATTTATGGAAATGATGTTATTTGTCACAGTGTCATTTTGTAGTAAACAACACTGTGGAGAAGTAGCAGCAAGGAAATTAATCTAGCTCTAAAAATAGACACCTTGACAATTACATAGAAAATGTATGCTTATAAAATATTAAGTATTATATACCACATTTTTGCTTTTAGAATATTGTTCTTGTCTAAGGCGGGAGCAGCCGGTCATTTTCCCCAAGAGGGCCTTGCAAGTGAGCACTGGCTCCATTAAGGCAACTTTAGTTCTTTAAAGCCATCTGGTCATATCTGATTAAATGAGCATCATTCTTAATACCACACTCCAGGCAAGGCTTTGATTGTATAACCAGTTTCCAGTTAATGCCCTGGCAATAAGGAATACACATCCTTCTTCTTTTTTTTTAATGTTTATTTTATTTTTGAGACAGAGAGACAGAGCATGAGCGGGGGAGGGGCAGAGAGAGAGAGAGAGACCCAGAATCCCAAGCAGGCTCCAGGCTCCGAGCTGTCAGCACAGAGCCCGACTCGGGGCTCGAACTTGTCAACTGGGAGATCATGACATGAGCCGAAGTCGGATGCTCAACTGACTGAGCCCCCCAGGTGCCCCAAGGAATACACATTCTTACCGAACCCAGGCAAATAACTATATTGCCCTGAAACATGGAAAGACTTAACAAGAATCTTCGAATTCTGAAGGAGTCAGGCAGAGAGAGTATCACTTACAAATGTCTCATTTCAACTTACAAAAATAGAGCCTCCTACATTGTTGAGATTTATAAAAAGCTTAAGAGGAAAGACAGAGGGTTTCCTCATATGTCCAGAAAATAGGACATTAAAATAACGTCAACAGTATTCCAAACAAAACCTGTCCTCCTCCATCACTGATTCATTCAGGTCTATGTAATTCTTGTTCCACTGGACCTACAGTTCGTAGTTTCATGAACCCATCTGCTTCTCAAGTGAAATTCTGGAAATCCTGACTCAGTCCACTGGTATGGTATCAGTGATCGTTGAGCGTTGCCATCAGAAGCCTATCCGCAAAAGCACCTGCCATATAATCCTTTTCCATGGGGCTCTGGGTCATTCTGTGTGGCAGGTGAGGCATGCTGGCTCCCCGCGGACTGGAAAAGCTTTCAGGGAAGCATCCAAATAAAACAAGCTAAGAAAAATCTCTGCGGATGACAACAAAAGACTTAAAATAACTGTGGTTAATTTTATAACTGATAATTTTCAAAGGTGAAAGATTTTATGGGAATTATAACAAGAATAATGGCCCGGTATGAACATTTGGTTGTTTCTGTGGCGTGCAAAACAAAATAATAAAGTCAATCCAAAAAGTTTTAGACAAAGTATCTATAAACACAATCACTAAACCTATTTTCAAAGAAGATAGCAAACATTATATTTGTAAAAATGGATGAATAGCGGAAAACTTTAAAAAAATTTTTATTTAATTAATTAAATTTTCATTTATTTATTTAATATACATCCAAGTTAGTTAGCATATGGTGCAACAATGATTTCAGGAGTAGACTCCTTAATGCCCCTTACCCATTTAGCCCATCCCCCCTCCCACAACCCCTCCAGCAACCCTGTTTGTTTTCCATATTTAAGAGTCTCTTATGATTTGTCTTCCTCCCTGTTTTTATATTATTTTTGCTTCCCTTCCCTTATATTCATCTGTTTTGTATCTTAAGTTCCTCATATGAGTGAAGTCATATGATATTTGTCTTTCTCTAATTTCGCTCAGCTTAATAATACCTCCAGTTCCATCCACATAGTCACAAATGGCAAGGTTTCATTCTTTTTGATTGCCGAGTAATACACCATTGTATATATATACCACATCTTCTTTATCAATTCATCCATCGATGGACATTTGGGCTCTTTCCATACTTTGTCTATTGTCGATAGTGCTGCTATAAACATGGGGGTGCATGTGTCCCTTCGAAACAGCACACCTGTATCGCTTGGATAAATGCCTAGTAGTGCAATTGCTGGGTCGTAGGGTAGTTCTGTTTTTAGTTTTTTGAGAAACCTCCATACTGTTTTCCAGAGTGGCTGCACCAGCTTGCATTCCCACTAATAATGCAAAAGAGACCCTCTTTCTCCGCATCCTCGCCAACCAACATCTGTTGTTGCCTGAGTTGTTAATGTCAGCCATTCTGACAGGTGTGAGGTGGTATCTCATTGTGTTTTTGATTGGTATTTCCCTGATGATGAGTGATGTTGAGCATTTTTTAATGTGTCGGTTGGCCATCTGGACGTCTTCTTTGGAGAAGTGTCTATTTATGTCTTTTGCCCATTTCTTCACTGGATTATTTGTTTTTTGGGTGTTGAGTTTGATAAGTTCTTTATAGATTTTGGATAATAACCCTTTATCTGATATGTCATTTGTGAATATCTTCTCCTATTCCATCGGTTGCCTTTTAGTTTTGCTGATCATTTCCTTCTCTGTGCAAAAGCTTTTTATTTGGTGAGGTCCCAGTAGTTCATTTTGGCTTTTGCTTCTCTTGCCTCCAGAGACGTGTTGAGTAAGAAGTTGCTGTGGCCGAGATCAAAGAGGTTTTTGCCTGCTTTTTCCTCTAGGATTTTGATGGCTTCCTGTCTTACGTTTAGGTCTTTCATCCATTTTGAGTTAATTTTTGTGTATGGTGTAAGAAAGTGGTCCAGGTTCATTTCTCTGCATGTTTTGGTCCAGTTTTCCCAGCACCATTTGCTGAAGAGACTGTCTTTATTTCACTGGATATTCTTTCCTGCTTTGTCAAAGATTAGTTGGCCATACATTTGTGGGTCCATTTCTGGGTTCTTTATTCTGTTCCATTGATCTGAGTGTCTGTTTTTGTGCCAGTTTTTTTGTTTTTGTTTTTGTTTTTTTTTAGAGAGAGGTTGCAAGTGAGCAAGGGGCAGAGAGAGAGAGAGAGAGAGAGACAGAATCCCAGGAGGGACAAAGACAGATATAGAGAGAGGGAGTGAGAAGCAGGGCTCCCCTGAAGCGGAGCTCATGCTTTTTACCCAAAGTGGGGCTTGAGCTCACCCCAAGTGGGGCTCACGCTCACCCGATGTGAGACTCGAACTCATGAACCGTGAGATCATGACCTGAGCCAAAGTCAGATGCTTAACGACTGAGCCACCCTGGCGCCCTGAGGAAAACTCTTGATATAACACAATTACCCAGAAACGTACTAGACCACGAATATACCCAGCATATGTGCCATGAAATATACCACGAATGCCAAGCACATTCTTACCATATATGGTAGGAATATATCAATAATATTCAGTAAGGGTATTCTGAAGTCTGGAGTGGATCCTAAATACCTATATATTAATAAAACTATATGAGTAGGTGATGGGAATACCCAACTGAAAACTACTGTTCCAGAATATGCTAGATTGAAATGAAAGAAGTAAAGATATGATCAAGTTAGGATTTAAAGCAAATTACTGAAGTTACGATTGATAACCACGGTTGTCAAATGTCAGGAAAAGAAGCACTAGGAATCAATGTCTTTGATACATTATTTCAGGCACGGGAATATTACTAAGCTATCAACAGCAAACATCCACTTATATATATAATTAGATTGCCTCTAGCTGGTGGAGAGGAAGACAGCCATGCCCACCTTAGAGCACTGTTCATACACCGCAGTCGGGGGGACGACTGGGCGTCAGAATCCTGTATCCCAGGGAGGCTCTAACACTCCCAACAGCAACACCCACATTGCTCAGAAGAGCCTTCCAGACCCTCTGGCTAAGTCAGGCCACGTCCTCTTTGGGAAGGTGGCTTTGCTCTTGGGACACGCCCCCGTCTGATGAACGACACCCAGATGACGCACCTGCATCGTGTCATTTTGGGCCCCAAATGATGTGTGATGAAAGTTTTGATACCCGTTTTCTGGCATGATCGGTGAGCTCCCATCGAAAGCAGTTTTGAGTCCCGGCAACAATATCTCAGCCAGCGAGGCATTTCCCGGTGATCTGCGGGAGGAAGAGCAGGCGACCAGGTGACTGGGGCGCCTTCCACCGCAGGAGCCTGGGGGAGGCCGCGAAGGAGACACGGAGAAACCTCGGGGGCGGGGAGCCGTGAGAGGCCCGAGTCTGCTGCATAAGCACGTGTTCTGGGACTTCCTGACCTGACGCTGCAAGGTGAACGACAGCGTGGACGCAGGGGAGGCCCGATGGTGGTCCAGGGGCTACGCAGGGGGAAATACACGGAGCAGGAAATAGAACCGTGAAGGAGACACCATGCGTGGAAGCCAGGAGCCTGGAATTCGGACGCAGGAGGCCCGACCTGCGAACACACGGGGGTTCCAGGAAGAACAGAAGTCCCGATGGAAGAGAACGAATTGTGAAGGGCACGCGGGAGGGCCCGCCAGGTGAAGATGCTGGCGCCCCTGGTCCCCTGAGCGCGGGAGCCCAGAGCGGAGCCGTCTGCGGACCGGGAAGCGGGGAGGCGCACCCGAAGGTGGCGGTGGCGAGCAAAGGGCTGATGTGAAGGGGGAAACGAAGGCCCAGAGCCCTGCCCAGGTGGGAGGGGCCCCCAGGAAGTGTATTTCAGCCTGGGGTTGGGGAGGCCGGGGAGTGATGGGGAGCAGGCCGGAAGCGGGGACCCTGTGCCCCAGCTGCACCCCGCCTTTAGCCCTGCAGTGATCAGTGGTCAGCAGAGGTCCCTGTCCCCGGGCGGGGCGGGGCGCGAGCTGGGGGCGGGGCCGGGAGCGGCTCCTCCCCAGGGGGGCGGGGTTAGGGCTGCCCTTCAGGAGCACCGGAGAGCTGTCAATGCTGTTTGAATCCAGGCTACCTCCAAGATCAGTTAAGCCAAACTACTAATTTGTGAGCCGCTTCTATAAGGGAAGACACTGTAATGATAGTGACATCAGGAAAGTTAAACTATCTCAGGAGAATCCAGGAGTTGTGGAAGGGACTATGGTAAAGACGGACTTACGTGAGAGTATCTACAATGGGTGGAAGTATGGAGAAAAGAAAGGAAATGCAGGTGTTCTGCACATGTCGCTTTAATTGGAGGAAGGCAGGTAAGCCATTTTGATGGGGGTCCTTTATATCACATAATTGCGATAAATTAACAGGGAGCTTTCAGTTTTATGGGTAGGAAACTAAGCAGCAGTGAAAAAACCACTTCAGAACCGTGAGATGAACAAGGTCGAGGGCAGAGCTGAGGAAGACAGAATGAAGAAACTTAAGCCAGGAACGTAATGAAAGGAATAGAGTGGAAAAGACAGATGAAGAGTGAATTAATATGGCAGAGGTGGGTGGGGGATGGGCTAGATGGGGGATGGGAATTAAGGAGGGCACTTGTTGGGATGAGCACTGGGTGTCATATGTAAGTGATGAATCACTGGGTTCTATTCCTGAAACCAAGACTACACTGTATGTTAACTGACTCGAATTTAATTAAAGAAAAAAAAAAGATCTCCAACTACGATTGTGAGTTGTCTGCTCCTCCCTTTAATCCTGCCAGTTTATGCTTTGTATCGTTCATAACTCGGTGGTTAGGCGCATTCATACTGATGAGTGTTATGACTTCCTAATGGATTGACATTTTTATCAACTTCAGAGGTCCCTTCTTCAGTCTCTGGTAACTCTCTTTGTCTTTCTGTTTTTTCATCATGATATTAAGTCCACTCCAGACTTCTGCTTGCAGTTCGCGTGGTGTATCTCTTACCGTCCATTTACTTTCAACCTACCTGTGCTTTTATTTTTATGGTGTGTCTTTGTAGACAAGGTAGAATTGATGCTTGTGCATTTTCATTCATTCTGACAGTCTCTGTGGTGGCACCATTTAGTCCATTAATTTTTGAGTAATCATTGAATTGGTTTTGTTTAGATTATTATTATTTTATTATTTGTTCCCTTTCATTCCTTAGCTTGATGTCATTTTGCTTTCTTTCAGGTTATTTGAGTGTATTTTAGAATTCCCTTTCAATTTACCTATTGGATTTTTGGCTGTATGTCTTTGAACTACTGTGTGCTGACTGCTCTAGTGATTGTAGTGTATATTGTTAGCATTTCACAGTTTAGTTAGAGTTAGTATTGCAACACTTTATAATATGTGGAAGCATTGCAGTCATATATGTGCATTTACTGGCCTCATCCTTTATGCTGTCTTAGCAGGTGTATTACACTTGTGTGTATATTAACTCTGTAATATTGTAATTTTTGCATCAAACAGTCCTATGTATTTTAAAGAAAGCAAGAGGAAGAAGAATCTTTTCTATTTACCCAGACTTTAAAAAAAAATTTCTGATGCTTTTTATTCTTCCTGAAGAGTCAAGTTTCCATCTAGTGCCATTTTGGCCCCAAGAATGTACTTTAGCCTGGTGCATTGTTCTAGAGTGCATGTTTGCTGGCAATGAGTTTTCTGTGTGTGTGTGTGTGTGTGTGTGTGTGTGTGTGTGTGTGTTTAAGTGTCTTTATTTACTTTGAGAGAAAGAGAGTGCATGTGAGCGAGGGAGGAGCAGAGAGAGATTGGGAGAAAGAGAATCCCAAACAGGCAAGCAAGCTCCATGCTGTTGGCACAGAGCCCCACTTGGGGCTCGATCCCATGAACTGTGAGATCATGACCTAAACTGAAACCAAGAGTCAGATGCTTAACTGACTGAGCCACCCAGGCACCCTCTCTTAGTGTTTCTTTCTTTTTTTCTTTTCTATTTTTTAACTGAAGATGTCTTGGCTTTCATTCTTTTTTTTTTTTTAATTAAAAAATATTTATTTATTTTTGAGAGAGAGAGAGAGAGAGAGACAGAGTGTGAGCAGGGGAAGGGCAAAGAGGGAGGGAGACACGGAATCCAAAGCAGGCTCCAGACTCCAAGCTGTCAACACAGAGCCTGACGCAGGGCTTGAACTCACAAACTGTGAGATCATGACCTGAGCCGAAGTTGGACGCTTAACCGACTGAGCTGCCCAGGTGCCCCTTGGCTTTCATTTTTGAAGAATGTTTTTAATGAGTGTAGAATTCTTAGTTGACAGTTTTTTTCTTTCAGCACTTTGAGAGAGAGAGAGAGAGAGAGAGAGCGAGCACTCAGGGGAGGAGCAGAGAGAGGGAGAGAATCCCAAGCAGGCTCTGCATTATCAGCGCAGAGCCTGATGTGGGACCTAATCTCACAAACTGCAGGATCATGACAAGTTGAAACCAGGAGTCGGATGCTCAACTGACTGAGCCACCCAAGCACCCCTCTTTCAGCACTTTATATGTGTTTTTTGCTTTTGTCTTGTGGTCTCTACTTATTTTTTTCTTAAGTTTATTTATTTTGAGAGAGAGAGTGCAAACAAAGGAGGGACAGAGAGAGGGAGGGAGCATCCCAAGTGCACACACCATTTGTGCAGAGCTTGATGCAGGGCTCGAACCCATGAATGGTGAGGTTATTACCTGAGCCAGAGTCATACGTTTAACTGACCGAGCCACCCAGCTACCTCTGGTCTCTATACTTCTGATGAGACATTGCAGATTATTTGAATCCTTGTTCCCTGTATGTGATATGTTATTTTTCTCTGGTCGCTTTCGAGATTTCTCTTTCGCATTGGTTTTCAGCCATTTGATTATGATGTGCCTAAAAATGATTTTCTTTGTACTTATCTTTATTGGGGTTTGCTGAGATTCTGGACTCTGTAAAAATATGTCTTTTACCAAATTCAGGAACATTTTAGCCATTATACTTACAAATATTATTTCTGCCCCATTTGCTGCCATTTCTCCTCCTGGAACTCTAATTACATACATATGAAAACTTTTGTTATTATTCCATACTTCCCTGAGGCTTTTTCATTTTTTTTTAATGTTTATTTATTTTTGAGACAGAGAGAGACACAGCATGAGCAGGGAAGGGGCAGAGAGAGAGGAGACACAGAATGTGAAGCAGGCTCCAGGCTCTGAGCTGTCAGCACAGAGCCCGACACGGGGCTCGAACTCACGAACTGTGAGATCATGACCTGAGCCGGAGTCAGACGCTTAACTGACTGAGCCACCCAGGCGCCCCCTTTTTTCATTTTTAAAATATCTGTTTCTCTTTGATCTTCAAATTAGATGATTTCTTTATCTTTCTTTCTTTCTTTCCTCATTCATTCATTCATTCATTCATTTACATTTTAGAGTGAGTCGGGGGAGGGGGAGAAGTGGGGGGAGAGAGAATCTTAAGCAGGCTCCACACTCAGTGCAAAGCCCAACTTGGGGCTCGATCCCACGACCCTGGGATCATGACCTGAGCTGAAGTCAAGATTCAGATGCTCAACCAACTGAGCCGCCCAGGTGTCTCCAGATTAGATGATTTCTGTTGATCTAATCTTTTATATTCACTTATTTTTTCCTCTGTCATCTTCCTTCTACATTCTGCATCTAGTCTAGTGAGCTTTTTACTTCAGACATTATCCTTTTTCAGTTCCAAAATGTTCCACCCGTTTGATTTTTATTATTTTCATTTCTCTGCCAATGAACACTTTTCAATCGTCTTATCATTGCAAGCATGTTTTCCTTTACTTCTTTGACCACGGGTAGAATGATTGCTTTGACATCCTCGTCTGCTAATTCCAACCTCGGGGTCCTTCCACAGAGCATTTCCACTTACTGTTTTTTTTTTTTTCTCTTGAGGAGGGGTCATAGTTTCCTTGTTCTTTTTATGTCAAGTATTTTGGATTGTGTCTGGGACATTGTGAATGTTGTGTTATGCAGACTGTATTTTGTTGCATTCCTCTGAAAAATGTTGATGATTTTATTCCAGCATACACTTAATCTGTGGGACTCAGATTGCAAACTCTATGTTTCTAGTAGCAGCTCAGATCTCAGCTGAGTTATTTTTATTTTAGCCAAATCAGTCCCATGCATGCATGGTTAGGGGCTCAACTGGAGATTTTGCAGAGTTTATGTACGGAATTTGGGGCTCCCTCTCTCCCGTCCAGTATTCTGTCCTCATTTCCTGGTAGCTGTGGTTGCCCCAAGTTCTGCTTTCTGATTCTTCAGGCCAGAAATCCTGAGGTTTTTTGTTGTGGTTTTATTTCCCCCGTAACATTTGCTTATTGTCAGACTTAAAAGCCCTGAAAACAGTAACTCACTCAGTGTCATTCTCATCTTTTTTATTTTTTTTAAATTTTATTTATTTATTTTGAAAGACAGATTGAGATCAAGCAGGGGGAGGCACAGAGAAGAGAAGGAGTCTCCTCCCTGTCAGCACAGAGCCCAACGCAGGGCTCGAACTCACGAACCAGGAGATCATGACCTGAGCCAGAGTTGACTGTTTAACAGACTGAGCCACCCAGGCGGCCCTCATCTATTTTTTTAAACCATTTTAACCATTTTTTTTAAATTAAAAAAAAAAATTTTTTTTAGATTTATTTATTTTTGATAGAGAGAGACAGAGCACAAGTGGGGAAGGGGCAGAGAGAGAAGGAGACACAGAATCCAAAGCAAGCTCCAGGCTCTGAGTTGTCAGCACAGAGCCCGACGCAGGGCTCGAACTCACAAACTGCGAGATCATGACCTGAGCCGAAGTCGGACGCCTAACAGACTGAGCCACCCAGGCACCCCTTTAACCATTTTTAAGTGTACAGTTCCGTAATGTTAAGTAGATTCACAATGCTGTGCAAAAGATCTCCAGAACTTTTTCACTTTGCAGAACTTTCTACTCCTGCAACTCCCAATTTCCTCCTCTCCCCAGCCCCTGGTCACCAGCATTTCACTTTCTGTTTCTATAAATTTGACTATTTTAGGTATGTCATATAAGTAGAATCAAAAACATTTGTCTTTTTGTGAGCGGCTTATTTCATTTAGCATCATGCGATCAGGGTTGCTCGGTGCTGTGGCCCGTGACAGGATAACTTTTCTTTTTAAGGCCTCATGATACTCCCTTGGACGTATATACCACTTTTTGTTTATTCATTCATTCACGGATGGACATTTGGATTGTTTCTACCTCTTGGCTGTTATGAATAATACTGCTATGAACATGAACATGCAAATAATTTTTATCATGTTAAGTATCAACTCCCTCTTGAATCTTACTTTGGTTCGTTTTCCTATTTTTCCTTTTGTTCTGTTTGTTTGTTTGTTTTAAGTAGGCTCCACACCCAACGAGGGGCTTCAACTCATGACCTTGAGATCAAGAGTTGCATGCTCTACTGACTGAGCCAGACAGACACCCCTGTTTTGTTTTGTTTTATCTTTTAAACTCAGAATTTATAGTCATTGTCTGTTGGAGGGTTGGGTTTAAAAGGAGATCATTTGGCTATAATGGAATTGGGATTGACAGTGAAATTGGATTTTAACAAAGATTGAGCCATATGTTATATATAAGAGCATAATAAAACAATCATTCAAAGAAAAAATTGAAATAAAGGGATGAGCAGGCACATAGAAACAACAAGAGAGCTGGAGTGGCATTAATATCAGGTAAAGAGGAATTCAAGGCCAAAAGCTTTAACTAGGTAAAAAAGATATTATATAATGAAAAATGATAAAAATCTATGAAGAAAATATAGTAGTCATGTATCTTTATGGATCATGCTAAACAGCAGTCAAGCACATAAATCAAAAACTCCTAGAAATACAATGAAAACTCATTAAAAATATCTTTCAATAAATATGTTGTACTTGTTACTTATCAGACACTATTTTAAGCATGCACACAACTATAATTAGAAACTTCATTTAATACATATGTATGGGATATACATCCACACGAATACCAGTATGTTAGATAGATATTAATAAAATATATTCTTCCCTTGTGCTTCCTAAAACAATTTCCATAGCTATCATACACCGGGTCACAAAGAAAACCTTTGTAAATTTCAAAAGGGGATGATTTTACAGACTACGTTCTTTTTTTTTTTTTTATGGCTTTTGGAAAGCCCTTTTTATTTTATTTATTTATTTTTTAATTTTTTAAATATTTACTTTTGAGAGAGAGAGAGAGAGAGAGACAGAGCATGAGAGGGGTGGGGCAGAGAGAGAGGGAGACACAGAATCCAAAGCAGGCTCCAGGCTCTGAGCTGTCCATACAGAGCCCGACACTGGGCTCGGACTCATGAACTGTGAGGTCATGACCTGAGCTGAAGTTGGACACTTAACCGACTGAGCCACCCAGGTGCCCCTTTACAGACTGCATTCTTATCCCAACTACAGAATCACAATCTGAAAGAAAAATATTGTAAAAAATTAAGAAATAAATGTGCAGTATACCTTTTCAAATAACTCCGTATCCAAAAAAAATTTAGCACTGATATTACAGATCATCAAGTAATAAGCAAGAGAGATTATTTCATACCCAAACCCCAGTATAGAGCCAGATCTCTGTACAGAGTGAAATTGTTAACTTTAAACACTCTACAAAACCAGGGTAAAAGCTTAGTAAAATAAATATTCAATTTAAAAATTAACAACAGGAGGGGTGCCTGGGTGGCTTGGTCAGCTATGCATCTGACTTTTGATTTCGGCTCAGCTCATGATCTCAGTTTGTGAGATGGAGCCCTGAGTCGGGCTCTGCACTGACAGCACAGAACCTGCTTGGGATTCTCTCTCCCTCTCTCTGCCCCTCCCTTTCGTGTGTGTGTGTGTGTGTGTGTGTGTGTGTGTGTGTACCTTCTCTCTCTCTCTAAAAAAATGTAACAACAGGAAAATAAAATTAAAAAGTAGGCAGTATGAACCAATAAAAAGAAAAACCAGGGGCACCTGGATGGCTCCGTTGGTGATGATCTCATAGTGGGTTCAAGCCCTGTGTTGGGCTCTGTGCTGACAGCTCAGAGCCTGGAGCCTGCTTCAGATTCTGTGTCTCTCCCTTTCTGCCCCTCGCCTGCTGATGCTCTGTCTTTCTCTCTCTCAAAAATAAATAAACATTAAAAAAAAAAACAAAAAAGAACAACCAAAATAAATACAAAAGAAGGAGAAAGTATGTGTCTGTGTGCCTATGGACATGTGTATAGGTACATATATATAATTTATATTTGATTTGAAGAAATGTAATTTGAATGTACATATATGTAATTTGATTATATATAATTTTAACAGAGAAATGAAATAGATAAAACCCCTCACCAGTTGACATATTACTCAGAATACCTTCCATTATACGTAGATCAATTCCTGTTATAAATACTGAGGGGAAAAGTCTAAAAATGTTAGCAAATGTATAATGCAAAGCAGAATTTATTCTATTAACATAATTAATTACACAGAACTGATTAATGGAGAAAGCCTATATGATTCCATAAGTACAAAGAAGAGATTTGATACAATTCTTCAAATATTCCTAGTTAAAATTAAAATGGATTAAAATATAAATAGAAAGAAACTAATTAACCATGATAAAAACCAATTATCAAAAGGCAACTGTGCCACAATGAATCATGAAATGTTGAAATCAGTTCTTTTACAATTAGAAGCAAAACAGACATGCCTGTCATCACTGTATTATTATTAAACTTTGTTTTAGAAACTGTATTTATTATAGTAATGTAAAAGAAAGAAAATGTCTTGTATATGTAATATGTAAGAAATTTAAAAATTATCTTTATTAAATTTTTTTTGATGTTTATGTTTGAGAGAGAGAGAGAGAGAGGGACAGAGTGTGAGCAGGGGAGGGGCAGAGAGAGACGGAGACACAGAATCGGAAGCAGGCTCCAGGGTGAGCTGTCAGCACAGAACCCGACGCGGGGCTCGAACTCACAGACTGAGAGATCATGACCTGAGCCGAAGTCGGATGCTCAGCTGACTGAGCCACCCAGGCGCCCCCAAAATTATCTTTATTTTTATATGATGCAACCGTACACCTGCAAATCTCAAGAAACTCCAATAAAATCTATTAAAATTAATATGAGTTTATTAAATTTCTGGATACAAGAAAAACACTAAAAAATTAGGAGTTTTTTCGGGGCACCTGGGTGGCTCAGTCGGTTGAGCATCAGACTTTA
The DNA here is from genome assembly GCF_027475565.1 of Acinonyx jubatus. Classification (NCBI taxonomy): domain Eukaryota; kingdom Metazoa; phylum Chordata; class Mammalia; order Carnivora; family Felidae; genus Acinonyx; species Acinonyx jubatus. The sequence goes on along the minus strand of NC_069384.1, from coordinate 6,155,539 downwards.
GCCCAGGTCATGATCTCGCAATCATGCGGGGAGTTCGAGCCTTGCATTGGGCTCTGTGCTGACAGCTCAGAGCCTGGATCCTGCCTCAGATTCTGTGTCTCCCTCTCTGTCCCTCCCCTGCTCACGTTCTGTCTCTCTCTCTCTCTCTCAAAACATTAAAAACATTAAACATTAAAAAAAATTAGTAGGAGTTTTCATTTATATCAACAATAATGGATAGGAAGTTACAGTGTAAAAATCAAATCTTCACAGTGGTGATAAAACTCTGTGAATGATTTAGGAATAAATTTATGAAGAAGCATACAGGGCTTCATGTTATAAAGAACATAATTTTACTCTGAAGGACGCCCACAGCTACTAAAGTAATAGCCCTACAGTGTCTCTGGGTAGGATGACTTTACAAAAAGAACTGAAAAATTTCTAAACTAATAAATATGTAGTGCCCTTTTAAACAAAAGCTTATTTTTTAAAAATTTGACACTAGGAAAAATGACCTTAAAATTTATTGGAATAATAAATGTCTGAGAAGAGCCAAGAAAATTTTTACAAAGACTTTGTGTAGCACCTTTTAAGATTTCTGAATCTTTTTTTTTTTTAAATTTTTTTTTTCAACGTTTATTTATTTTTGGGACAGAGAGAGACAGAGCATGAACAGGGGAGGGGCAGAGAGAGAGGGAGACACAGAATCAGAAACAGGCTCCAGGCTCTGAGCCATCAGCCCAGAGCCTGACGCGGGGCTTGAACTCACGGACCGCGAGATCGTGATCTGGCTGAAGTCAGACGCTTAACTGACTGCGCCACCCAGGCGCCCCAAGATTTCTGAATCTTAAAAGCTACACTGATAAAAGCAGTATATTGGCATGGGAGCTGATAAATACATTCATGGATATGCCTATATATTCATGTATAGAATTGTGTATTAACAGATCCAAATATATACATAAAACTTAACAAATGACAAAAACATCTTAGTTAAATGGGAAAACGATGGTATATAAGTAATGCAGACATATTTTGCTTTTTTTCTGGATGAAAACAGAGCCCTAATTTACATTATATACAAAATTAAATTCTAGATGGATTAGGCCTCCAAATGTTAATAACTCATGTAAAATAATAGAGCTGCATTTCAGAGAATAAAAATTAGATAAATTTATTTTTTTTATAAAAGGCTAAGAATTAAAAAACCCCAAACTTGTAAAACTTTATAGACTAAAAATAAAAATTGTAACCTGACAAAGAGCTAATATTTCTATTATCTAAAGAACCTCTAGAAATTGACAAGACAAACAACTCAAGTAAAAAGGAGCAAAACATATGAAGGCAAGTATCTGAACAGGAAAAGTAAGTGGCTAAAACTTGTGAAAAATATGCTTTTCTCTTCTAGTAATTAGGAAACTGTAAATGAAAACAAAAATGAAATTCCATTTTCTCCCTAACACTTTGGCAGAGATCAAAAACAGAGATCATCTTCATTGGCCTTCATGGCCTCTATCTTCATGGTAAAGGAAAAGAGGACATTCATATATTTACTATGGAATATGAATCGCTACAATTTCTTATTTTGGAAATAAATCTAAAAAAAAAACCCCACTGTTCAGCTTAGTATAGTGTTGTTTGTAGAAGCACAAATATATGTAAACATTTTGAACAACCATCATCTGGGAAATATTTGGATAAATTATATATGTAATATGCAGCAGATGCTAAAAATACGAAGTTAGAACCATCTGAATTAACCTGGACAAGTGTCCATGATATATTAAAATAAACAATCAAGTTATACCCTGTGTTCCCATGTCTGTTTTAAAAAACACAAAAATAAAACAAAAATAGCAACCAACCAAAAAAAAAAAATAGCCTCTAGATATGTATTAGGATAGATTTAGGTATGTATCACAGTTTAGTATTGATTATCATAGGAACATGTTACTAGAGGGTGTGTCTATGGTTTAAGTGCCTTTAAGTAACTGATTTCTCCCCCAATTTTATTGAGATATAATTTACATGGAACATCGTATTGGTTTCAGGTGTACAACGTAAGGATCTGATGTGTGTGTATGTTGTGAAATGATTACTTCAGTAAGTTTAATTGACATCCACTACCTCACACAGTTATACAGCTTTTTTTATTGTGATGAGAAAAATAACTTTTAGAAGACAGGGAACTGTGGATAAGTTCAAAGAACATAAATTAGTACGTGTAGACCTAGCTCCACCCCGAACTTGCAATGTAACGCTTTCTGCCTTGACTTTCTTTCTCTAGAGTGTGAATGGTAATGACCATGCTCCTTATCAGGCCTACAGTGTTGTAACGATAAAATGAGGGCTGAAGACAAACATGATTTGAATAGTTAAAAGGTATTAAAATGCAAGCTATTATCCTCAAGAATATTCTCAAACAGTCTCAATTTATATGACACAGGTGACGAAATCATCCGAGGAAGCATCTTCCCTTCCCAACGGTGATGTCGTGGGAGAGGTGCAGAGCGCCACAGAGGTAAGAGTTGGGTCTTGAACCATCTTCCCTCAGACCAGCTTGCTCAGAATGTCTACATAGTTCTCATTTTTCTGTCATTCTCCTCTACATAGATAGAATATCTATTTATCTATGTATCTATCAGTTATCATCATCCATCATCCATCCATCCATCCATCCATCCATCCATTTACTCATTTTCTGTATCTATCTATCTATCTATCTATCTATCTATCTATCTATCTATCATCTATTTACCCTCTATCATCTTTTTTACTCTCTAAAATTATAAAGCCTGCCTCTACTCAAGCAACAGAAAACAACTCTACCTAAACATTGAATCCTTTGGAGTTCTCTTCATAAGCCTTAAATGGGTGGATTATAGCTCCTCGTTAGTGAATCTGTTACTCTACCAGGCATATGAATCAGGTCTATTGACTTAGAACAGCAGGTGCAGTGAGCAATATTGGGGGTTGCGGATCCTAAATTGTAGTAGCCAGGTGACCTGATAAATAGGAAGTCTGTGTTTGCTTTGTTTATATACTGTGTTTACTTACTATCCAAATAAGAAAACCAAAGCATGTGCGGCTTGGTTTTCCCTTGAAAGCTTATCTAAGGTTAGTGATACCATGGGTCTGCTTTATGACCAGGCAACAGAGAAGGCTGAAGAAAGTGGAGAAAATGAGGCACAAAAAGAGGACAATGAGGATTCGGGCAACCTCGCTGAGTCTCCAGAGAAGAATGTGAGTGTTTGTCTTTTTTTTTTTTTTCACCATCATTTCACTGGATTCGGTTCATCAAGCTTTTTCTGAGCTCCTCCTGGGTGCCAGGAATCTTTCTGGGCACACAAAAGTGAGCATGGAAGCCCAGAGCTGAGGGTTTAGCCAGGGAGGAAGCAGGAGGAAGTGCTAATGACTGTGGTCAAGGCAGAGGGCTAAAAGGAAGTGGGGGAGGGACCCTGAACCCAGGCCTGGAGGGACAGGCTAGACAAGGCTTCAGTTATCTTAGTTGTGATGTTAGGGCTGGGTTAGGTTCAAGTTCTCTGTAGAACAAGGGACCTTATTCCTTGGTCATGAGTAATGACGGATTCCCAGCAAACAACCACCAACAGCACTGCCTACTAGGGACACAGAGGTAAGGGGGTGGGGGCATTTTGTGGGAAGCCAACAGGAGCTGAGGATAGAGAAGGGGCCTTGGGGAGGGAAGGCCACCCAGTTCTGATGCAGTCATGGGAATGTGACCTGCTTCAAGGCCTGTGATCTAATTCTAAAGGGGGTCTCAGGGGGTCACAGAATAAGGGGCGGGGCAGGGGGGTGTATGGGAGGGAAGGGGAGACTGTGGTTCTAGAATGGCCAAGCAGAGATAAAGGGGGATCAGATGGGCTACTTAGTCAAGGAATTCTGAAAATGTACCTGGGAACCCAGGTAAGGGGAGACCCCGGTGCACGGTGCACGGGGAGCTGAATGGGGGGTTGCTGGCCTCCTTCTAGAGTCTCAGTGGTGTAAACGCATTGGGCCGCTTGTAACAAAAACTGTTGACTGAGTACTGATGGTTCGCATTTTTACCTACTTACTGATTCTGGGAAAGGTGTTGGACTCCCATTCCTGGCAGATGGAATGTGGTTAGGAAGGACACTAGGGAAGCAGGCTATGGAAGACTGGGTTGGGGGGGGGGGGGGGGGCATCAATTTGTTGTTATCTTAAGGGATTTAAATTTGGGAGGGGCCGGGGCAGTAAATTCCTCATATTAAAGATTGCTATTTCAAAGCGTTGATTACTTAAGACTCTTTGAAGTCTTTTGTTTGGAAGAAAGATAAAACCTTTAATCCTGACTTAGAAGTTAGATGGGGTTTGACAGCAACCTATATAATTCAGAAATAATAAATGTTAAGTTATATATAGTGACCATTTCATTACCTTGAAATTTGAAAATCCATGTTTTTATAATTCGGGCTTTGCAGGAATTGCCTAATGCACTCCTACAGTATTATTGATGTACACTTGGAAATTCAGTTTGCTTCTTGTAAGACACACAAAGATAAGAAACTTTATACCGTAATCCCTTTCTCCTGGGGACCTAGAGGAAGGTAGCATTTTCATAACCAGACCCTGGTTTCTACAGCAAGGATGGGTCTGCTTTATTTTTTTTTTAATTACAAAAAAATTTTTTTTTTAATGTTTATTTATGTTTGAGAGACAGAGAGAGACAGAGTGTGAGCAGGTGAGGGAGACACAGAATCTGAAGCTCCAAGGCTCCAGGCTCCAAGCTGTCAGCACAGAGCCTGACGTGGGGCTTGAACTCACGAACTGTGAGATCATGACCTGAGTGAAGTCAGATGTTTAACCAATTCAGCCACCCAGGCGCCCCAATGATGGGTCTGCTTTAGCTTCCCAGCTACTATTTAGTGAGGTACTAAGCCATCTGGCCTGGGAGTTCTCTTTATTACTTTTTTCTTTCTTTTTTTTTTTTTTTAATTGTGAGCCCTTTACAAAGTAAATTGCAATCTTGTGAATCCTGACAGGAATTTAAAAAAATCATTTCTGTCATTTTTGCCTGTGCTATGATGAAGAAAACACTAAGTAAAAAACATTTTAATTTTAGATGATTGCATTAGTCACGTTAAGTATCAAACTCACTTTTCAACTCTTTAATAACATTTAGTCTACATAAGGACACATTCTGACATTTTTCCATTTGACAGGTGATCCATGCTGTGTGACTCATTTTAATTCAGTTAAATAAAAAAAAAAAAAAAGAACCCATGATTTGTCAGTAAGCATTACAAATGACACAATAACGTGATTAGCTCTGGGATTGAATATATAAGAAAATGGATTGAAATTAAAATTTTTTCTAATGTTTTATGTATTTTTGAGAGAAACAGAGCATGAGCGGGGGAGGGGCAGAGAGAGAGGGAGACACAGAATCCAAAGCAGGCTCCAGGCTCTGACCTGTCAGCACAGAGCCCGATGCAGGGCTGGAACTCACAGACCGAAAGATCGTGACCTGAGCCGAAGTCTGATGCTTAACTGGCTGAGCCACCCAAGTGCCCCTGGATTGAAATTTAAAAAGGAGACAAAACTATCAGATACTTAGAATGCCTGTATTTTGTACTTAAAGAACCTCCCATCTGTTTTAGTGGTTTTGGGGTTTATTTTTAAAGGTTAAGCTGGGAAGGCCATCCAGGCTGTTTGATATAACATCTTTTTGCCTGAAGTGCACTCAGGCTTGGATAAACTAATTTGTAACAAACAGAAAAGCCAATTAGATTGTTGTGTTTTACCCTTTAAACATTGATTTTCAAAGTACTAGACATATCTAGTAGGTTCTTTTTTTTTCAATATATGAAATTTATTGTCAATTTTTTTTCTTTTTTTTTTTCAATATATGAATCTAGTAGGTTCTTTTAGATATTACAGCTCAGAAAAAGCCAATGCTTTTTTAACTTTTTTTTTTTAATGTTTATTTTAACAGAGAGAGAGAGAGAGCATACCTTCAGGAGCAGGGGAGGGGCAGAGAGAGAGGGAGAGGGAATCCCAAGCAGGCTGCACGCTCAGTGCAGAGCCCGACAGAGGGGGCTCGATCTCACAACCCTAAGGATCATGACCTGAGCCGGAATGAAGAGTCAGACGCTTAACGCACTGAGCCACCCAGGCGCCCCCAGTGCTTGTTTAGATAAAACTCTGGCTCTGTTGAAAACCATCTGGAACGCTGGCAGGAACTTCAGCTGGGGTGAGGGGCTTTGCAGGGACTTAGGTCACCCCTAAGTCACAGTGGGACGGGGAGAGGGCTCTGGTCCTTTGTGGTGGTCGCACTGACCCATGGCTTCCCTGCTGTCCGTTGCAGCTACTGAGTGCTGGCCCCTCGGCTGGGTCGGGCCCTCTGACCCAGCTGGACGCGGGCGGACATGCCTCTGACACAGGATGGCTGCTGTCCTGGGCGCAGAGTGTCCCTCCTCTTGTCCCTCTGTCTTCAGCCTGCCTGCTTCTGTCAACCCCACTCTGAACCTAAGTTCCAAGCCCCCCTTTTTTAGGGATCACCTCTGTTAGCCCAGGGTTTTGAAAAGCAAGGCCTAGAATTTCTCCCCTGGGATCCCAGAGCCACAGCTAGTCTGGGGCTGTCTCCTTGGAATGTGGGAGGAGCAGACTCGACTCCCTGTCCCCAGTTTTGTGTGGTGGGGAGAACCCAACGGTAATTCATACCCTGGCATTCAGCCACACTATTTAGACCAAAGAATGCACACATATTTTCACCTTTTATTCTGAAATAATTACAGACTTAACCGGGACCTCGTTCAGTGTCCTACCTGGCTTTGCCCCCTGGTGACGTCGCACATAGCCACGGTACAATAGTGACACCAGGAACACGGTGTTGGCGCCTCTCTGTGAAGCAGACTACAGACCTTATTTGGTGTGCACCACTATTTCAAACCTTTCATTTGTGCGTTAAATGCCACTCATCTGTGTGCCACGAGCAGCTTTCAAGCGTGTGACGTCAGCAACTGGCAGTGGTAAACCGAGTGACAGGCCAGCTGAGGAAGTGTCTGAGGCGTGGGCTTGCTCACCTGATCTCAACTGTTGCACATGCTCACTGGGCACATACTCGTAAACACCCAAATGACGCCATTTTGTTTTGTTTTGTTTTGTTTTATTTTATTTTATTTTTAAATGTTTTTTTTTTTTTTTTTTGAGAAAGTACAGGGGAGGGACAGAGGGAAAGGGAGAGGGGAACAGAGGATCCAAAGTGGGCTCTGTGCTGACAGCAGTGAGCCCGATGTGGGGCTCGAACCCACAAACTGCAAGATCATGACTGGAGCTGAAGTCAGACGCTCAGCCAACTCAGCCACCCAGGTGCCCCTCAAATGATGCCATTTTAATGGGGAGGAATATTTATCTAAGAATATCACTCTTGATTTTAAAAAAATCAGAAATGGGGCGCCTGCGTGGCTCAGTCGGTTGAGCGTTCAAACTAGGCTCAGGTCATGATCTCATGGTTCGTGCTGACAGCTCAGAGCCTGGAGCCTGCTTCGGGTTCTGTCTCCCTCTCTCTCTGCCCCTCCTCTGCTCACACTCTGTCTCTGTCTCTGTCTCTCTCAAAAATAAATAAACATAAAAAATTTTTTTAAAAAATCAGAAATGGAGACAGAAACCATTACCTCCTTTAATGAGATGGACCTCCCCTGACCGCCAACCCAAGCATCTGGGCTCTTAAGCTCCAGATGCCAAGATGGGTGTTACCTACGTGCCGACAGGTTGGGGGGCGTTTGGGAGGCGGTGAACACTGGAAACACCATTCATTTATGCCTAAGAAGATCTCACCTGCTGCTTCAGACCCCCGGTAGAGAGGGGACTTTGTGGTCCCCTTCCCTGCCGACCCGGGAGGGACGAGGGGCTAGGGAGGGGAGGGGAGGCTTGTGAATGGTACCTGAGGAGGAAGGGAGGAAAGCCTGAGGGCACACTATGAAGAGGGGGCTGCGGCCCCGGGGCATCGTGAGAACTTTATGGGAGCCTGGAAATGTTCACCTTGGCCTTTGGTTTCCCTTGAGGTAAAATTATTTTAAGTTGTGTTCTTTGCCAACTCAGCGGTCCTCTCCCAAACCTTGTAAGACCTTAGCTTGACTGGCTACGTGATTAGGTCCTCCCAGCTTCCTCCAGAACCGGCCCTGAGGAAAGTTGCTTTTGTGAAGGGCGGACATTGGTTTAGGTCCGTGAGGAGCTGGGGAATCTCAGGCTGGGTCCCTGTCGTGCCTGAAGATCGAGAGAACTCTGCCCTTGTCCCTGAGATTTCCAGCCGCTCTGAGGCCACCTGCCCACCTCAGGTCACCCTGGGCTGGCCCTCGGGCTTCCTTCCACACCAGCCACGTGCCCTGACTGGCCACTGCCTGACACTCACCACGGCCGACACCTGTCCTTGGTCCTGGCTACTTGCTGCCTCTGCAGCCTGCCTCGCTGGCCAAGTCCTGGCAAAAATAGCTGCTGGTGAAGGTTCTAAGGCTCCCCACTTCGGAGGCTTCCCCTCACTAGCTTTCTTACAGGAACAGCAAGGGACAGTGATTTCAAGTTGTCGCTTCGTCAGGTGAATGGTGCATAGCCTGTCCTATGATTTGCAAGAGCTTAGCTCAGTTGACCATGCGATTACCATGATCTTAAAAAAACCCTTTTTGCCAGTGTAATTATTTGCCAGTAGTAAACGTCTGTTCAAGCATTGTATATAGGTGACTTTTTTTTTTTTTAACGTTTATTTATTTTTGAGACAGGGAGAGACAGAGCATGAACGGGGGAGGGTCAGAGAGTGGGAGACACAGAATCTGAAACAGGCTCCGGGCTCTGAGCTGTCAGCACAGAGCCCGATGTGGGGCTTGAACTCACGGACCGCGAGATCATGACCTGAGCCGAAGTCGGCCGCTTAACCGACTGAGCCACCCAGGCGTCCCGTATATAGATGACTTTCAATATCTGCCTAATTCTCATCTTTTATAATTCTGTGAACTAAGGATGGAAGTGTAAGTTCTATTTAAATGTTACATCCTCATTAGTTGATGAACGTCTGACTCTTGACCTCGGCTCAGGTCATGATCGCATGGTTCGTGGGATCGAGCCCTGCGTTGGGCTCTATGCTGGCAGCATGGAGCCTCCTTGGGATTCTCTCTCCCTCTCTCTCTGCCCTTCCCTTGCTTGTGCTCTCTCTCTCTCTCAAAATAAATAAACTTCAAAAGGAAATCATAGATCCCCCGCCCCTCCAGGGGATTCGAGGCAGAACTAGCAAATATGAATTCACCCACTCAACATTTTATCGACAGATTGAATCCTGCCACATGCCAGGCAGAATCCTGGGGACTGGGGACAGAGCAATGAAAATGACAAAGACCCTGTTCCCACAGAGCTTATGTTCCGCTAGAGCCAGTGATGGTAACAGCTGGGGTTCTTCAAAGCATACTTGAGTTTTTTGCATCTAAGTATTTCTGTAAATTCTCTGGGCAATTGCTTAACCCATTTAATGTCTCTTTCAAGAAATTCAGGTCAATTCAGATATCGATAGAGAGTCCTAGGTCCCTCAGTAACTGCTCCTAGCTGACCTGTAAAAGTTGAGACAGGTACTTAATTCCTGTGGGACCCCTCCAGTCCCCCAGCCTCACTCTAAGGGTACCCTCATTTTTCACAGTGTACATCTTGTTAATGTGTTTGTTTTGGCTGAATACAGTTCATGTAAAGAATTGAATTTAGAAAAAGGTGAAACTCTGTGTAGCTGATAATTCAGTGTTGCATATTTTTATTTGATCTCGTGGATATGAAGAGAATCCAGTTACTAGCAGAGTATATGTTCATGGATCTGGTCACTTAGCACATTTTATTGAGCTCTACACCTCGGTTCCAGACAGCGGCTGGATCCTGGAGATCCAAAAATGAGTAAAGATGCAGGTCGTGCCTCAAGAAGAATGCAGACCAGTCAGAGAGAAAAGTGATAGTCGCGGAAGCAGATAAGGGGGTCCCGTAACTCAGCCTTATGGGTCAGGAAGGTCATTTTAAGTAGTGTCCTGGAGGGTGTGGCCAATGTGAGAAAGTTGCATATGGTCCATAAGGTTGAAATAAAGGGTGGGGAGGGACGAGGTGGGAGTGGGGGAAGCAGGGTCTGGATTGTGATGGCCTTTCAGCCATTCTAAGAATAATGGTTGGAAGTTCCATGAAAAGATGGACGTGATCAACATGAGGAAAGCATGGCAGGGTGTTGTATTTTATTTTTCATTATTATTATTTTTAATGTTTATTTATGTTTGAGAGAAACAGAGAGACAGAGCATGAGAGGGGGAGGAGCAGAAAGAGAGAGGGAGACACAGAATCCCAAGCAGGCTCCAGGCTCTGAGCTGTCAGCACAGAGCCCGATGTGGGGCTCGAACCCACGAACCGTGAGATCACGACCTGAGCCGAAGTCTGATGATTAACTGACTGAGCCCCACCAGGCGCATCAAGGTGTTGTCTTTTAGAACAACATCCCTGGCCACAGTGTGGAGAGCAGGTCGGCGATAAGGAAGACCAGAGGCACCGTGACCTGGGTGAGAGAAGTTGGGGGTCGTGGCAGACGAGGGACAGGCCTGGGCATAACTGGGCGATACTAGAGAGGTAGTCAGCACATTGCTGAGGAACCAACACCCGAATTCTGCACCGAGTGTGGGTCTCTCTTTTCTTGGACATTATTTTAGCGCTAAGACTTGGCGTGTCGCCAGTGGTGTTTAATGTAAGGGTGAGTTTGGAGACTCCCAGTATTGGGAAAATCTCTGAGGCTGACTCAGCCTGGCCAGTTCGAGCAGCCTTTCAGGTTCTGTGTTTTCTCTGCCAACCTTAGGAATCTGAGAGTATTATTCCAGAACCGACCAAGAACATGGAGCTGGACCGAGGGATGTGGCTGTGTGATGGGGCCTCATCACCCGCCTTGTATGATTTTGCTTTTTCTGTTACTGATCTTGAGACATAGCATGTGGAGTGGGAAGGGCATTGAATCAGGGACCAGGAGCCTCGAAGTCCATCCCGACTGTGGTGCTTACTTGGCCTCTAATCTTTGGCAAATTACTTAACTCTGTGGCCTCAGTGTCCTCCCCTGTCCAAAGGAGGGATTGAGTGTGAGGCTTTGGGAATACAGATTGCTTTCATGTCCCCAGTCCAAGATTCTGTGAGCTCACTGCCTGAGTTGTAAGGCATTAGGAACTTTTAGGCACTGTTCCCTTCGGTTAATTAAAGTAATTGTAGTACACTGGCCTCACAAAGGCTTCTCATAGGGCCATTTTGGAAAAGGGATGGAAAAACTCTTCCTTCTTTGCCCTTTTAGGAGATACAGCCTGGTCCTACAGCTTTAGGGACATAGAAATTCCAGTGGGCAGAGTAGACACCTGTGTGAACTTGGCATGGCCTCACCCTCTCTTACCTTGTAAATTTCTTTCTTTAACCAGAAATCAGTGTTTAACTACTAAATGGCTCAGCAATGTTAGTATTTTGTTTTGATGGAAGAAAAGCTTTTGATGACCTACCTTTATTTGCTGTTTCAAAGCTGAAGTAAAGGCATACATATAGGCACGTAAAGTCAGAAAAGACATAATTTTGTTCAGATTTTCTAATTGCTTACGTGTATGGTCTGAATTTTCCTGGGTAGTGATAGAGATCTGCAATATTCTTTGAATACAGACAAAAATTAATTATATAATTAGGCACTATTAAAATTTTTTTTAATGTTTATTTATTTTTTTTTGAGACAGAGAGAGAGAGCGTGAATGGGGGAGAGGCACAGAGAGAGGGAGACACAGAATCCGAAGTAGGGTTCAGGCTCTGAACTGTCAGCACAGAGCCCCACGTGGGGCCAGAACCCACGAACTGTGAGATCATGACCTAAGCTGAAGTCAGATACCCAACCGACTAAGCTACCCAGGTGCCCCTAGGCAGTATTACTAATTAATTATATCTTTTCAGGAGTAAGAGTGGTGGAAAAACGTCTCTAATCTCATAATATTCTAAGGGCTTGAAATATAACGCATGAAATAAGTAGGCATTGCTTAGTTATCATGTCTTGGCTATTTATATATTTTATCAACAAATTACTGTCTTTCATTTCAATGGAATGTACTTTTATCGTAGTTGGCTTCATTTTTAGATTCAACTTAAAATTTATGTGAATTCGTATTTTTTCCTTTATTTTCTATTTATGGACCTAAGGAAGAAAAGGGAGAGGCAGCAACGGAAGAGGTACAGTAGCGTAATTAACGGTGGTGCCTAATGAAAACATCTCTTAGGTCAGAGAATCGCAGCCTTAGCCACGTTCTCCTTGTTCTTCATGACGTGAAGAAGCCGATGCAGCCTGCATCCCAGAAGAGCCTCCCTTGGGCTGCTGAGAAGGGAAATATAAGTGGGAGGTGAATGTATCCAAGAGGGGTGGCTAGAGGAATAGGGCGTGGCTAGAGAAATGGGGCGTGGTTAGAGAAATAGGCGTGGCTGTGGACCTTTTCCGAGCCTTGTGTCTGCAGAGTCAGGCCAGGCTGCACCGGGTCCTTCTTCCACTCTGCCTTTACCCCTTATTGCATAGTGTGCACACTTCATGCAGCTTGCACGGTGCTTGGCAGTGCTGTTTTGACCCGGTTGGTGAGGGAAGGATTCCCTTCCGGTGGCCACGGGGATGGCTGATACCTGCCGCGTGACAGCGGGCAGATGAGACTGCCAACAGATGACTAGTCACCTCTTCTCAAAGCCCAAGGGATGAAGACATCAATAAGACGTCAGTACAGTGCAGGGACACAGGGAGCTGCACTGGGACAGTGTGAACAATCAGGGCGTGGGAGGCGGGCTTTGTGGATTCAAGACAGCAAAGCGTGTCCTGGTTCACTTGTTTGGATTCGCTTGTTTGACTCATCGCAGGGGACGGGCAGGCCCTGTGCCCGGGTCCTTGACGAAGCCGGCTGCTTGGCTAGGAGACCTCCTTTGTGGGAGCTTAGGCCAGTGTGTAGGCCATTTCCGGCTGTCCAGATTTTACCAGATGTCAGGGCAGCACATAATATTGAGTCCACGTTAGACATTGTGCTACGGCTATGTTTCGTGGAAACCGGGAAGCTTAAGCATGCAGCGCATCGCTGGGTGTCTGGAAAGTATGTGACCTTAGGAAACCATAACATGGTCCGGGGATTTCTAGTGGGAACCTACCCAGGGAGAGCCTTATTGATTTGGGAAGAATTACTTTTTTTTTTTTTTTAATGTTTATTTTTGAGAGAGAAAGAGAGCACACGTAAGAGACAGCCAGCAGGGGAGGGGCAGAGAGAGAGGGAGACACAGCATCCGGAGCAGGCTCCAGGCTCTGAGCTGTCAGCCCAGAGCCTGACAGGGGGCTTGAACCCACAGACCATGAGATCGTGACCTGAGCCGAAGTTGGATGCTTAACCCACGGAGCCACCCAGGCACCCCGATGACAGGTTTTTAAGGTGACTTACATGTACAGGGTCTTTCCAAAGCATTCCATTAAGTTCACATAAGGAAAAACATCCTTCCGTACTCGTATTTCATTGATTTCCATGGTGTTTATTGAAATTGTGGAATTACAGAACGGCTCTAACTTGCATACACAAGTATGTCAACATAACCCATCCTGGAGAGTGAAGACTGCAGTGGGTGCCGATGGCAAACGTACTGCTTGTGAGTGCCCCCCGTGCTCTGGTTATCAACCAGCGTTATTTAAGGGAGACGAGGTAGACTGCAGCAGAGGTTCTCAAAGTGGAGTTCCAGGGCAGCAACCGCAGCCTCATCTGGGAACCTGTACGGACACACACTTTCAGGCCTTGTCCCAGATCCACCGAATCAGAAACCCCGAGGCACAGCCCAGGAAACTGTGGTTCGGCAAGCTCTTCAGGTGTTTCTGATGCCCCATCACGTCTGAGAACCTCTGGATTAGAACCTAAGTTCTAGGTAACCTGATGTGTTTGCAAGGGGAGGCCAATTGCAAGAGCTCCAACTGTTTTTTGGGTTTTTTTTTTAAGTTTATTTGTTTATTTTGAAGGAGAGAGAGAGCGTGCACGCCCGAATGCGAGCAGGGGAGGGGCACAGAGAGAGATGGAAACAGAGAATCCCAAGCAGGCTCCGCGTCATCAGCACGGAGCCTGATGTGGGGCTTGAACCCACAAACTGTGAGATCGTGACCTCAGCCGAGACCCAGTCAGACGCTTAACCGACTGAGCCACCCAGGCGCCCCAAGAACTCCCACTGTTTTGATCCTCATCATAAAAAGTCCATTGAATTTCAAAGACAATAGGGTTTACTTTATGTTAGGAACTTGTGTTTGGTAAAATGAAACCCCAAACCCTTATTTTTCTTTTGGGGATTGAAATGAGTAACAGGAGATGAGAAGGGGGATAGAGACCCCAGACCCAGGAATGTCTGAAACTCGGCTTAGGTCTTTTTACGAATGAATTCTCTTCTTTCCCGTTCTTTTCCCGCCGGTTGAAATGTTCTAATTTTACCAGTGTAATTGTGAAAGCTTTCAAGAATGATCTTTTTCTTGTTTGAGAAATTTTGTTTTGCTTCCGGATAGGCACTGGGGGCGGACTTGATTATAAGGAACTTCATGATAATTGTCATTAGTTTAGCACTGCAATGGCAGCATCCTGTGTTTGTACCGCTGACGATGTGCAAGAGGCACTCCGTGTCAAAATGAAGCAGAATCGAGATTCTTGCCCGGCTGCTTGCTGGTGGAATCTGTGGCTTAGTAGCTGAGCGTTGGGGAGTTTTAAATTTAAGCCCTCATAGGGATGAAGTCATGTCAGTGTGTAGAGGCATCAGTTGAGAGAATGTTAGTGGATTGTGAGGGCAAGTCCAAAGGGACATTCTCAGATTCTCCCTCTTTTTTTTTTTTTTTTTAATATATTTTAAGTTTACTTACTTTGAGAGAGAGAGAGAGTGCACAAGCATGAGCAGGGGAGGGGCGGAGAGAGAGGGAGAGAGAGGGAGACAGAATTCCAAGCAGGCTCCGCACTGTCAGCGCAGAGCCCAAGGGGGGGCTCGAACTCACGAACCGCGAGATCATGACTTGAGCCAACACCAAGAGTTGGACTCTTAACCGACCGAGCCACCCAGGCGTCCCAGCCCTCATGTTAGCTGAGTCTCAGTGACTTTCATTATAATCAAGAGTTTTAAGAATGCTGTGAATGAACATTTTGGATTGTTTTAAAATGCTAATCAGGGAGAGCTAAATTAAAATGGAGAACTCCAGAAAAGGGTGACTAATTTACCAAAAATCACCAAATGTGTTGTCTCGGTGTTTCTTCAAATCCTTTATTGGTGAGGGTCATCAGCATTAAAGAGGATCCCACATGTCGAAAGAAATTCCCTTAAAAAAACCTTTGTTGCTTTTTAAATTTTTTTAAATGTTTATTTATTTTTGAGAGAGAGAGAGAGAGAGCAGGGGAGGGGCAGAGAGAGAGGGAGACACAGAATCCGAAGCAGGCTCTGAGCTGTCAGCACAGAGCCTGATGCGGGGCTCAACCCCACAAACTGTGAGATTGTGACCTGAGCTGAAGTCGGATGCTTATCCGACTGAGTCACCCGGGTGCCCATGTTGCTTTTTAAAATTATAAATGGTTCATGGTCTTTATAGAAAATTTAGAAATTACAGATAAGAGAAGAACACAAAAATAGTTTATAGCCCATTACCCAGAGATAACCACTAGCTACACACAGCACATGTACACAAATGCACACATACATGTACACATGCACACGCACACACATGCACACATGTACACGTACACACAACACACACGAGCATGCACGTACTCATGTATATGCACACACATATGTGTACATGCACACAAAACGTGTGCACAACACATTGCACAGAACATGCATACATGTACACACTCAGATGTGCACACACATGTACACACATGCACAAACACACAGGTGCATACACACAGACACGCACATATTTATCAAACCTCGATGAAAACTCCTGTAATCTACTTTCACTCATGGAATGTGTGTGTATTTTGGGGGAGGACATAGAAAATATAGATCTGCTTCATTATTTTTAATGTCATTTTGTCAAATTAATCCCTGTTTTTAGACCTAACGGTTATTCCTAGCCTGTTTTACTCTATGATTTTTAAAATTATAAGTTATACCTTTCCAATAATTAGTTTTTCTCTTGAGAGGCAAGTTTCCATTTTTAAAAATCCATTTTTATATATAAAAATAAGACAAAGGTACTATTAATTTGGAAGTAATTTCAGGTTATATGTGTGAGTTGCTGATGACTTGGGATTGAAAAAATTAGATTGCTGTAACAAAATATAACCAGCTTCTACATTTAAAAGCTTCATCTTTTCTGATAACATTCTGTTTGCTGAGATTCTCTTTGTATTTTATTCTTCCAACTGCTTCTGAATTTTTAAAGGTAATCTGATGAGAATAGTCCATTAATATGAGTAAAGACTGTATGCTTAAGAGGAATCATGAAACCCATTAGAATTAACCTACTGCTCTGCAGCACCGTCCTAAATTGTGGGCTCTGTGTGTTGTGTGTATTGTGTGGGTGATGTGTGTTGTATGCTTTGTGTTGTGAGTATTGTGTCTGTTGGGTGTTGTGTATATTGTGTGTGTGATATGTATTGTGTGTGCGTGCTTTGAGCATGTGTGTGTTGTGTGTATTGTGTATGTGATGCGTGTGTATGTGTTGGGTGGGGGATGTGGGAGGCCCTCATCTCTAGTCTGAGATTTTACATCTCTTTCCTTGCTATATCTGTGATCTTCCTCAACAATAATGAAAATTTTGTTAAAATTAAGACGGAAGAAATAACCGAAGAGGGAGCAGAAGGGGAAGCAGAGGAAGAGGAAGCTGAAAAAGGAGAAGAAGAACAAGGAGAAGAAGAAGATTCTTAGGCCTTTTCATGCTTTATTTCTTCAACTTTTCCAGGTAATCGCCAAGTCCTGGGGTTGAGAACATGTTCATTATACTGTTGGATTTCTTTTTTTTTTATGATTAAATTTTTTTTTAATGTTTATTTAATTTTGAGAGAGAGAGAGAGAGAACATGAGCAGGGGAGGGGCAGAGAGAGAGAGAGAGAGACAGACAGACAGACAGAATGTGAAGCAGGCTCCAGGCTCTGAGCTGTCAACACAGAGCCCGATGTGGGGCTCGAACCCACAAATGGTGAGGTCATGACCTGAGCTGAAGTCAGACGCTTAACCACCCAGGCGCCACCACACTGTTGGATCTCTAGTACCCCTGGCTTGGCAGTGGGAGACGAAGATCCAATTCAGGCCTGTCTGTCTCCGCCCACCAAGCCCCCAGGCTGCCCCCTTCTGGAGCCTCAGGGCGGGTGAGCTCCATCTAACCGTGTCTCGTGTGCCAGGGTATGGGAGGCTATGGTTTATATGATTTCTAGGAAAAAAGCGTACCTTGGAGGCTAGGAGGAACTTATTTTGTATTTATTTCCTCCTCTTCCTCTGTGTGCCCTTCATTTAAGTGAAATCACAGGCGTGTTCTGTTAATCCACGTTCCATTACACCGACGCCTACTGCCCAGTAAACTTACTCATCTACAGGGGAATGACAGCCGGGGTTCACAATGAGGGCAGTAAATTACAACCTTAAAAAATCACAACGCTGACTGCTGGTCACGAGAGAAAAATATCGCTGCTAGAGATTTCGCGAGAAGTACTCGACAGACATTTTCATTTATCAAACATTCACCAGAATACTCCTGTAGAAACATTGTGGAGTTCAGTGCAGATTGCCTGGCATATCTTTGACAAGTATGCTTGCTGTCTTGTAATTTTAAACTTCGGACCATGTAGAATCGTTATGTAATTCTTAACAGTTTGTAAACATATGAATATGATAATGATACTGACAGTGGATATTGAGGACCTGGAGGAAATGCTCAAACACTGAGTTGATTCAAAGGGGGAAAAAAGCAAATACAGCTGTAGCCCATACATTTTGCCTGTTTCACTGATTCTTGAGTTTAGAATCTAGTCCATAGTAGTCTTTTGTGAGGTTAAAATGCCTGAGAGTGAAGGAGTGAGTGACATCCCCCTAAAGTCCTCCCCGCCCTGCCTAACTCCTGGAGAGAGTTCGT
Source organism: Acinonyx jubatus (assembly GCF_027475565.1). NCBI lineage: Eukaryota > Metazoa > Chordata > Mammalia > Carnivora > Felidae > Acinonyx > Acinonyx jubatus. The sequence goes on along the minus strand of NC_069384.1, from coordinate 6,137,460 downwards.
ACGTACCCTTACAAGTGCAACGTTGCAATGCCATCGTGCGTTCAACTGGGCAGACCACTCAGTGTCCAAAGCCAACCCCGTCTCATAGCTCATGGGGAATCCACGCATTTTATCTGAAAAGGTGGTTTTAGGTACAACACGGGGAGAACAATGAACCGAACTAGAAAGGAATTCTCATTTCCTGGGTTTGAAACTGATGCTAAATTAATGCGCCAGGAGAAATAATCTATAGTCTGAGACTGAATTCTTCCTCCCCAAGATGGTTGCTTCTCAATACTGCCCTCCAGTCTCGGTGTGGACCATTTAAACATCCTAGTTCGGGGCTAAGCTGTAAATTCAGCCTCTCCGTTCTCCATTGAATTTCAGTGGGGAAACTGTTAATTGGAGTTGTTGGCATCCTTGTGGTGTTTGATAGGTGTTAGCGCAGGGAAAGGATATAAACCCGGTCTAGTTTTCCATGAAAAACACTCACTTTCCTGTCCTTGCACTTGGAGGCAAATGGTGAGTAGTGGTTTACAGAGTAAAAGGTAAAACTTCTCCCTAATGCATGATAAATAATGAAGATTGTGGTGAACATTGTCTGTCTCTCCTTAACACTCTTCTCCCTAACATTTTCTCTTTCTTTTAGAAAACTCAAGCCACGAAGCAGTATTTCAACCGTCTCCCCCCAAACCAACCTCAACAAAATGCTTTGGCACAAAGCTAGCGCCCCTCTCTCAGTACGCCCGGGGTTCACTGAGGAATTGCGTTATCTGACATGGTGAGATGTATGCGGATATGTCTCCCCAATCATATCAACGTGAAATTCTCCGTGAGGACAACACATATATACCTTCATGTGCCTGACATCTTTGGCCTTTGCTTATTTATTTTATCTTATTTTTTGCTCTGCATGAATAGATCTTGTTACTAATACCCTGAAAAAAAAAAAGGATGTTGAAAAATGATTTCAAAACATACAGCTTCTCCTTGTGACATAATCAAAGTATTTCTTTGTATGTGCCTTATGCGACTTGTCTGATAATTCACTGAAAATAAAGAGCTTGGAAAATAAAGAGCTTTCCAGAAAACAATCTTCCAAATAAAGATTAATAGCAGACATCTTGTCCCAAGGAACATTAATTTTTTATTTATAATGTCTACTTGGATTTGCCTGAACTCCGTCTGCCTGTTGCCAAGTCTGAATTCATAGCACACCCTTTCTGTCTGCGCGGGGCTCCGTGTTTCCTGAGGCACCGGTTACTCGGCCCGTGTTTTCCAACGACACTGGTTGTCTTGTTAGGTCATATTTTGTGTTACACACTCAACCAGGCACATTATCTTGGAGGCCTTCTTTAAGTGTAAGTCTGCCATCCGCATGCGTGGGGATGATGGTGAGGGCAGATACACTTGCGCCCCAGTGCCTTTGCTCGTTTCTGCGCCAAGGGAGTGTCTGTTTCTGTTCCCGCGGCCTTTTACTGATTTGCAGCCAGGGCTGCTGTAGGCAGAGCCCGCTACTCTCATTGTGCCTCGTGATGCCACAGTTGACCGAGAGCCAGTCCAGCCCCTCTGACTTGTCCACCAGGTAGGCTTGAAGCATTTCTCTGCACACCCACCCCATCTCCGATCATCAGAGGTATTTTTTTCTTTCTTGTCCAATTTTGTGGACATCCCTCCGCTCTCGGCATCTGTGCTATTCCTTAATATTTCTGTTGCTGCAAAAGCATTGCTTCCATCCTGTCAGAAGATCTCGCCCCCTCGATGCATTTCTATTGAACGATAATTCTGGCCCTTCACCCTGGAGTGGCCGTCAACGGCACCTCCTCTGTCTGCCTATTGATTTTGCAGTGAAGCGTGTTTGCATCATTTGGGAATGTCTTGGGTGGTGGCTGAGGTTGTGGGCATCACAGAGACTCTGGAAACCGCTCTTTTCTTGTTACCCTGGTAACAAAATGAGGCATTTTGAAGAGAATTAAGATTATTTTGTTCCTAATCGTTGAAGTAGGCTACCTGAAAAACATTTCTTTCTGGGGTGCCTGGGTGGCTCAGTCGGTTAAGCGTCCGACTCTTGGTTTCGGCTCAGGTCATGATCTCACAGTTTGTGGGTTTGAGCCCCGTGTCAGGGCGGGTGTGGAGCCTGCTTGGGATTCTGTCTCTCCCTCTCTCTGCCCCTCCCCCCCACTCTCTCTGTCTCTCTTTCAAAATAAACAAATAAAAACTTAAAAAAAATAGAAAACAGCAACAAAAAATTCTTTTTTGCTAAAAATGAGGTGAGACTACAGTGAAATGAAAATTCATATCATTAAAAATTAATGTCAATTTTGTACTTTATTGCAGTAAATGTTCTCCTATCTAAAGAGCACACATAATTTTGTAATAACTCTGCTCATAAGAAGCCTCAAGCTTTTTGCTGTTGGCTGGGGTTGACTTTCAGCTCTTTTGTGGTGGAGTCCAATGGAGACAGATTTATTTAGCTGGATGCCAATTTTCCTTCTCTATTTCTCATATTTTTAAATGAAAATGACTTTATGCTAACAGTAAGCAAGATAACAAGAAGGACCACTTATTTAAATTGAATTGTTTTTCTTACATCGGTCGTTCTGTAATCAGAAAATTAACATTGTGTGAGTGTGGTCGTATTTACTCTCCTTTCCTTGTCTTAACGTGTTATTGCAATGCAGACTTCCCTTAGGTCCGTAGTGCTATACAAACAGCATCAGCTTTCTTGCAGGCTCGGTTTAACCTTCAGTGGCTGGTGGGTCCAGTGGCACAGCGAGGAAAATCCCCCAATATGGACTGTGCAATATCAAAATGCAGTTTCTTAAATAATTTTTTAATGTTTATTTATTTTTCAGAGAGAGAAAGAGACAGAGCGTGAGTGGGGGAGGGGCAGAAAGACAGGGAGACACAGAATCCGAAGCAGGCTCCAGGCTCCGAGCTGTCAGCGCAGAGCCCGACGCGGGGCTCGGACCCACAAACCCGTGAGACCATCACCTGAGTTGAAGTCAGACGCTTAACCGACTGAGCCACCCAGGTACCTCATCAAAATACAGTTTTAAACACACTTTATCAGCATAGGAAATTTCTAGAAACCAAACAGCATTATGAGTACGTAAAAAAAAGAAACTGAAAAGGAAAACCCAAGTGAACAAGCAAAATCGTTCCAAAAAAAGAAAACATGGTAAAATGGAATACTTGTCTGATGATCTGAAGGTAATAGAGGTACAGAATTTGATTTATTAGTTTACAGGGGGCTGAAATTCAAAGTAATGGTTTCTCTTTTCTTTAATGTTTTAAGTAAAAAAACTACACAAAAAAAGTCTAAACGCACTTTTCTAGCCCCTAAGCAATAAATGCTCCCTTCTTCACTCTACTTCTCCCCATCTGGGGTCTCCTCGCATTTCCTGGGGTTGGAATCTTCATTTGGATCCCAGATCCAAGATGTGTGATAAAGACAGTGTGTGGTTTTAAGACTCAGTGTGAGAGGCGCATGAGCAGAGTGAGATCTATTGCCTGCTGAGTTCCTTGAGGAATTTCAAAAAACATTTTTTTTTAATGTTTACTTATTTTTGAGAGAGAGAGAAAGAGAGAGCATGAGCGGGGGAGGGGCAGAGAGGGAGGGAGACACAGAATCCAAAGCAGGCTCCAGGCTCTGAACTGTCCGCGCAGAGCCCGGCGTGGGGCACGAACCCACGGACCACGAGATCATGACCTGAGCTGAATGAAGTCAGACACTGAACTGACTGAGCCACCCAGGCGCCTCCTTTGGGGAATATTTTTCTTTTCTTTTTTTTTTTTAATTATTTTTTTTAACGTTTTTTAAATTTATTTTTGAGACAGAGAGAGACAGAGCATGAATGGGGGAGGGACAGAGAGAGAGGGAGACACAGAATTGGAAGCAGGCTGCAGGCTCTGAGCCATCAGCCTAGAGCCCGACGCAGGGCTCAAACTCACGGACCACGAGATCGTGACCTGAGCTGAAGTCGGAAGTTTAACCGACTGAGCCACCCAGGCGCCCCTGGGGAATATTTTTCAATGTTTCCTTGCAAACCCAGTTTCGGCATAACGCCTGTGCACGCGTGGTGAGGTGTAGTGACCCTAGTGAATTGTAATAATGGAGAAGGACCATTAGGTGGTGATAAAACACAAGCTTCTTGACACAGTGTGCTGCCCCCAGAGCCCCCTGGCAGCTTGTATAAGGTAGGGTACTGTTGACATCAGAAGGTGGGTCCAGGGGATTTGTCAACTGGACAGAGGAAGGACAAACAGAAACCCGGCACACCCACTGGTCAATTAATTAGCACATCGTTTATAAAGCTTTTATCTGAGATCATTTATCTTGGGTAAAACGTTGTGCATTCTTTTTCTTTTAATATATTTTTTAATCTTGTTAATGTTTATTTATTTTTGAGAGAGAGACAGAGCACGGGTGGGGGAAGGGCAGAGAGAGAAAGAGGGAGACAGAATCCAAAGCAGGCTCTGTCAGCACAGAGCCCGACACGGGGCTTGAACCCTGAACTGAGAGATCATGACCTGAGCCAAAGTTGGTCGCTTAACCGACTGAGCCACCAGTCGCCCCCAAAATGTGCATTCTTAAATGTCAGGAAAACCATTGTTTTGTTTGGATGGATCATTTGAATTTCACCTCCTTGCCTTACCCGGAAGGAGTCTAAAGTCAGTCAACAACTGATGGCCTACGGACACTTCTGGTGTAAGTGCATGATCCTCCTGTGGCCTATAAATGGTTCTAACCCCTCCCAGGAGTATAAACAGAGCCCTGAGGAGCCAAGTGGCCGATTGTCCCCCCCATTCCAAGCCCTTCGGCCCTAACACAGCATATTTCCAAATGTCGGGAGATATATTCATGATCCTCACAAAAGCATTTCTTTCATGATTGTCTAAGATCCTTGGCTTTTTTTTCTATTTCTTTTGGAAGGACTCTGTTGTAAGTAGAAAAAAATGAGCTGTGAAATCTTTAAACCTATCAGCGGGTCAGGTTGTTTTCCAGAACTAGAAATCCAGAGATTGTTGAAAGATGTGGTGATGCTCTCAGGGCCGGAAGGTGCACCGTGAGAGGTGACTCAGCCAGGGGGTGGGTAGTGTGTGTAAGATATAGGGGACAGGGAGTAGCTGGGGCGGAACACATTTGCACTGGAGTATGATGCCTTCTCGGCGGGTCACAAGATTCAAACACCCAGTTCAAGATTCAAAGTGGGCCCAGGTTATTGTGTTTCATCATGTTTTTATTTGCTAAAGTTTGTTGGGTGTCTGCTATGAGTCAGTCTCTGTATTAAGGGCTTCGCGTAATCCTTACAAGTAACCTGATGAGGTAGACATCATCCTCATTTTGCAGATTAGGAAAGTGAGGTGGCGGGGAGGTGGGGCGGGGGAGAGCGTTCAGTACTTGCGTAAGGTCACACAGCCCAGAAATGGCCAAGCTGGGACTGAGATGTACCTGTGTTCCACCCCACGGCCAGGACCAGCCTTCCCAATAAACCCTTTTCTTTTGCCCTTGACCACAGCCACACCCTCTGGACAGTTTCTGGTTGGGCAGTGGGCAGCGGGTGCCTTGTCCTCAGAGCGCGTCCTTCCCAGGACTCTGACGGTCCTCGTGTTCTGCCTTTAGACCCAATGCCATAGTCAAGACGCTCACGCATGGAGGAAGGGAACTGGAACTTCTCAGCTGTAATCCACATGTGCTGATTTCTCAGTTGAACCATCAGGGAGCAATTCTATCCCCTTCATTCTCAGATTCTTGGGCCGCTTGCTGTGGCCGCCAACGCCAGGCCCAGTTATAGATGGATGTGAACCTCTGTCAGCCCACAGTACTCTAGAAATGGGTCGGTGGCTTCAGACCCAGAGTCTTAGGTTGCAGAGTGAAGGAACGAAAAACTGTCATCTGCCTTTTTCAGTCTACTTGTCCTCGGGTATACCTCACTTGCTGATGCTGAAGGGTATACCCAGAATTCCCCCGGGGCTTAGCTGTCACTGGCCACCCAATGATGCCCCAGTGTCTCAGCTAGCTCCTTACGGTATTTTTAGCAGAGAGGATGGTTCCTTCTGGATCTTCGTTGAGGAAGATTTAATGCGGCGACATACACTTGAGTCCCAGGACATGAATTTTTAGTTTGCCGGTTTTGTAGCAGATCAGATTTCTCTGTGTTCCCTTTATAAAAAAAAAAAAAAAAAAATGCCTGTCTACCACTGCAAGGAAACAGAAATTATCTTGGGAGGAAAATGAAGCTCATATTAAAAACCTCATACTCACAGGCTAATTTCTCTTTAGTTTCTTCAAAAATGAAGCAGAGAAGTACAACCTGGTTTTATTTTGCTCTAAGGAGTGGAGCTCTTCTCCAGCCTTTAACTAGGTTCATAGAGATTTAAATCTTGAGATACTATTCAGTCAAATCCACCAAAAGGCAGCTTGATGGTATCTCAGAGTGGTTACAAGGGATTTCAGTGATACGAGGAGGTTCTCTGTGAAATATTTACGCAGGAGAATGAGAGTTCCGGATGGTTCCTGAACACGCATTGGAGATGGCTCTCCATCTGGCTAGCATCCCTGGGGACTTTTCGTACAACAATGGTGTCTTCAACTCACCATGAAGGCATCAGAGTATTTTTGGAAGCTCCTCAAACGATGAGATGTGCAGCTGGGTTTAAGAAATGTTGGCCAGAAGGAATCTAGACTCTGAGAAAGAGCCAGGCCCTCATTCTCTCACCTATGAGGGCCAAGCAGACTGATCACTCCCAACGGACTCTTAACAAAGGAACCAGTGGTTTTCAAATATATATTTTTAAGCCATGGAGCTCTCGGTTCAAATGGATCTCCAAGTGTAAAAATCAGATGGAAGGAGAGCAGCTCTGAGTAGAATTTTGTGGACCTTGGCCCCGAAGACGATCCCAATGCAGAGAACAGTTTGGAAGTTCTGCTTGGTTGTAGGCTTTTCTTTAAAAAAAAAAAAAAAAGTTAACATTTATTTATTTTTGAGAGACAGAGTGAGACGAGCATGAGTGGGGGAGGGGCAGAAAGGGGGGGGGCAGGACACAGAATCCTAAGCAGGCTCCAGGCTCTGAGCTGTCAGCAGAGAGCCTGATGTGGGGCCAACTCACGGAGCTCGAGATCATGACCTGAGCCGAAGTCGGATGCTTAACCGACTGAGCCACCCAGGCGTCCCTGGAAGCTTTTCTTTTTAAATCAGCTTCACTGAGGTTTACTTTATATGGTACTATGCACCTGTGTTGTTTTTCTTTTTTTTTTTTTTTTTAATTTTTTTAATTAAAAAAAATTTTTTTTCAACGTTTATTTATTTTTGGGACAGAGAGAGACAGAGTATGAACGGGGGAGGGACAGAGAGAGAGGGAGACACAGAATCGGAAACAGGCTCCAGGCTCTGAGCCATCAGCCCAGAGCCTGACGCGGGGCTCGAACTCACGGACCGCGAGATCGTGACCTGGCTGAAGTCGGACGCTCAACCGACTGCACCACCCAGGCGCCCCACCTGTGTTGTTTTTCTAACACTGGCACGTTCTCCAATTTTCTGATGCCAGCCAGATATCTTACAATTCAGTTCTGACGCTAACTCCTGGGGTTAGTTTCTGAACTTTTTATCCAGGTTTCCTATGTAGGCATGAATTATGTAGGCACAAATCACTGGCCATTGATGATTGAACTCACTCTCCAGGATGTGGGGGTCAGGTGGGCTGGAAGGTCTAACCTTCTAATCACAGGTTGGTTTTCTGGCAACCAGCTCCCATTCCCCCTTCAAGCGTCTTCTCAAGACACACTGGGGCTCATTATGAATAACAAAAGACACTCATCACTCAGGAAATTGCAAGGGTTTTAGGAGCTCTGTCAGGAACCAGAGAAAAAGACCAGATATACGGCTTACTATACCACAGCACCCACGGGTTCGAGCCCCACGTCAGGCTCTGTGCTGACAGCTCAGAGCCTGGAGCCTGCTTCAGGTTCTGTGTCTCCCTCTCTCTCTGCACCTCCCCTGCTCATGCTCTGTCTCTCTCTCTCTCTTTCTCAAAAATAAATAGACAGTTAAAAATTTTTTTTAAAGATTTACTTAAATTTGGGGGGCACTTGGGTGGCTCAGTCAGTTAAGCATCCAACTCTTGGTTTCGATTCAGGTCATGGTCTTGCAGTTTGTGAGTTCGAGCCCCACCTTGGGCTCTGCACTAACAGCCTGGAGCCTGCTTGAGATTCTCTCTCTCCTTTCTCTCTGCCACCCCCCACTCCCCCCCCCCCCCGCTGCCAAATAAATAAACATTAAAAAAAAAGATTTACTTAAATTTGACTCAAATTCCTGTTTCATTCATAGAAGGAAACCCGTCCCCCACTGAGAATTTTCCAAGGGCAGAGACTATCTTGGTGAAATGTTAGTTTAGTGGAGAGAAAAATTTCAGTGATTGTATTGTATGTGTACGTATTACATGTGCATACACATCTATTTGTCACAGTTGCTTTGCCTCATAAGACAAGTGGTATAATTCCATTTGTTTGATTGAAATACTTCTTTTTTTTTTAGTTTCTTTATTTTACTTTGAGAGAGAGAGAGAATCCCAAGAGAGAATTCCACAAACCATGAGATCATGACCTGAGCTGAAATCAAGAGTTGTATACTTAACCGAGTGAGTGACCCAGGGGCCCCTGAATGGAATAGTTTTTAGGTTAAAAAGGAAAAGCAGGGAAGGGAAGGCAAAAGAACCCTTCTACTGTGGGTCCTTTTGGCAAGAACTACAACATTCATGTGGCTGAATTTGGATGGGTCTGATCTGGAACGCCATGTTTGGATATTTGTTATCTCAAGGAGTGTTTATGCTTTTCCTAGTTAGTAAATAGAGTTGGTGGCCGAGCTAGGACACAAATCTGGGTAATGTGACCTCCCAAAGCGGCACGCTCAGGTGGTCCTGGGGGCTGCATCCGATGTCGTGGAGAGGACCGGGAATGTATCTGAGCGCCTCGCCTCCAGTCGCGCCCATGCTCAGTCCATGATCGTCAGCCTCATCAAACCTTATGGCATCCCCTCGCTGCTGGAAATCCTTCCCGTCCTGCCTCTGGCTTTTAGCATGAAGTCCAGATGGCTCCAAACGTCCAGTGAGGCTCTATGTGACCTGGCTGTGCTTTCCAAGGCTGCTCATTTCTCTGCATTTCTCCGCCACAACCAGGCCACAGTTAATTGCTATTTTTTTTTTTTTATTAAGTGTCCTGTGTTCTCTCCTGTACCCGAGCCTTTACCCCTGCTATTCTCTCTCTCCTGTCATGCCTTCATTCGTTTCACATCCAGAAAAACCTCACCCTTCAAGTTTTAGCCATGATATCAGATTCTCTGCATGGCCTCCCTCGGCCTCCTCACTCTCCCCTGTGCCTGGTTAGTCCCTCTTAGCAGCACACACACCATTTGTTTAGAACTCCCATTGCCCCCTTGAGCCATAAATACAAGGCCACCTCGGGAAAATCAGGAGACAGCCACAGCAACCCAAACTTCCAAGAGAAGCAAGTGGCCAAGCCATATGCTCACTCTTTAGTTCTCTCGTTTGACCGGTACAGAGAGAAGAGGTGATCCAGAGCCTGTCTGTAGGGGACCACCATTCCAGCCCGCTGGGGGCCCGGTCAAAGACCTACTGCTGAGTCGTTACCTAGTCTGCTTCACCAGGGCTGGGGAATAGTGGGCACTAGCGGGAAGTGGCGATGGGCTTTCCTTTATCTGGCAGGGCAGCAGTGTATTCGTTCACGCCACCCCCAAACGCAGATGACTATAACTTTTTTTTTTAATGTTTATTTATTTTTGAGACAGGGAGAGACAGAGCATGAACGGGGGAGGGTCAGAGAGAGGGAGACACAGAATCTGAAACAGGCTCAGGCTCCGAGCGGTCAGCACAGAGCCCGACACGGGGCTTGAACTCATGGACCACGAGATCATGACCTGAGCTGAAGTCGGCCGCTCAACCGACTGAGCCACCCAGGCGCCCCCGATGTGTCTATAACTTAATCTTTGTTATATAATCATTGTGCATGTGTATTCCGGTATTCCTTCATGAAACAGGTCCAGAGAAGACAGAATTATGGATGAAATCGGAATCAATCAGTTAAGGACATTGTTATGGATAAATTGAGTTAAGTTCAGGAAGCTGGGATATAGCGCCATTCAATAAAAAAAAAAATTATTGGGGTGCCCGGGTGGCTCAATCGGTTAAGCATCTGACTTCAGCTCAGGTCATGATCTCGTGGTCCATGGGTTTGAGCCCCGCGTCGGGCTCTGTGCTGACAGCTCAGAGCCTGGAGCCTGCTTGGGATTCTATGTCTCCCTCTTTCTTTGCCCCTCCTCTGATCATGCTCTGTCTCTCTCTCTCAAAAATACATAAAACATTAAAAAAAATTTTTTAAAGTATTTAAACAGATTGCCACTTAAATGTGATGTATTGTAGGTCAACACGTAGCTGCCTCCCTGTTTTCTCTCTGATCCGGCCACATACTGTAGGTTGCTATTCCTCAGACCTGCCACTGTGTTCTTGCCTTTGATCTTGTTCTCTGCCTGGCACGCCCTCCTTCAGCTCTAGGTGTGGCTTATTTCCATCACCTCCTTGAGATGTGTGCTCCATGCCATTTTACCAGGAAAGCCTCCCTTGATCACTTGACTCAAAGGGAACTGTCTCCCCAAAGGCTAAACATAAGGTCACCATATGACCCGGCAATTCTGCTCCTAGGTGTGCCCCGCAGAGACATGAGAACGTGTCCACACAAAAACCTGGGCACGAATGTTCACAGTAGCAGTATTCACAGCAGCCAAAAAGTGGAAACAACCCAAACACCCAACAACTGATGAGTAAATAAACACAACGCAGTAAATGTATACGGTGGAATCGTATTCATCCATAACGAGGAATGGAGTACAGACACATGCCATTGCATCAAGGAACCTTGAAAACATTGTGCTAAGTGAAAGAAACCACACAAAAAGCCACATATTGTATGATTCCATTTATATGAAATTCCCCGCAATAGGCGAATCCAGAGACAGAAGGTAGATCAGTGGTTTCCAGGGGCTAGGGAGAGGGGGCCATGGGGAGGGACTGCTAAGGGGTATGTTTTTCCTGGGGGGGGAGAGGGATAGATAATGACAATGTCCTGGAAGTAGATAGTGAGGACGGTTATACCACTCTGTGAATGCACCAGAAACCACAGAATTGGACAGTTTAAGATGGTGAGTTTTATGGTGTCTGAATTATATCTCAATGAAGCCGTTATAAAAAATGTGAACTCCCTGACCTCCTATCATGTATTGTCTCCCTCAGATACAATTGCTTTACTGTCCTGCTAAGCCCAATTTAACATGCCATTTTTAAATTTTGTTTACTGCTTGTCATCTCCCACTGGATTATAAACTCCATGTGATTAGAGATTTTTTTTTTAATGTTTATTTTTGGAGAGACAGACAGGCAGAGTGCGAGCAGGGGAGGGGCAGAGAGAGACAGAGACACAGAATCTGAAGTGGGTTCCAGGCTCTGAGCCATCAGCACAGAGCCTGACACGGGGCTCGAACTCATGGACCCTGAGATCATGACCGGAGCTGATGTCAGACACTCAACCGACTGAGCCACCCAGGCGCCCCTGGAGATTTTTGTCTGTATTGCTTACTGCTGTATCCCTTGGGTCTAGAACAGTACATACAATAGGTGCTCAATAACTATGTTGAATAATTGATTGTGTAAATGTAACTATATACGCATTGCTTTTCAGACCTATCTCCTCCATGTGGGGCCACCCTATGCGGCCTCGTCGCCAATGGTCTCCATGCCTGTTCCAGCAGTATTCCGAGTACTTTTGGGTTCCCAAAACAAGGCAGTTTGGAATAATCTAGAATCCCGAGATCTAAGATTATATACACATTATATATTATATATACATGATATACATTAAAGCTGGCACAAGAGAGTCATTTCAAAAAGATCATTAAAAAATTATTGCTCAGAAAGGAAAAGAGAATACAAATGGAGATGCTTTTGTGGTAGATCACTATAAGAAATAGTGACACATGGGGCACCTGGGTGGCTCAGTCGGTTAAGCATTTGACTTTGGCTCGGGTCATGATCTCGCGGTTTGTAGGTTCAAGCCCCGCGTCGGGCTCTGGGCTGTCAGCTTGGAGCCTGGAGCCCGCTTCGGATTCTTTGTCTCTGTCTGCCCTTTCCCTGCTCGTTCTCTGTCTCTCTCTCGCTCAAAAATAAATAAACATTAAAATCTTAAAAAAAAAAGAAAGAAAGAAAGAAACAGTGACGCGAGGTTTGGGTTGAAGACATTAGCACAGACTTAGGACTTTGTAAGATAGAAGACCGTTCTCTCAGTGAGAACCAGAGACTCCTTTCTGGGGTCACTTTGCCTACAATGTGTGGTCCCAGCAACTAACCTTCAATCCTTGCCTCTCTTCCCTCCAGGAAGACTTTGCTTCCTTGATGTTTTCAAATACTGTGTTTTCCTTCATAGGAAGTACGAGGTTCAGTAAGGCCAGCAGATCAGGAGACAATTGCCATCGAAATGATAGTTGGTTATTCACAGCTCCCAGAGGAGGGAGCACACCACACTATGACACGGGGCGGGGAACACGTGGATAAACCCCAGGTGGGTCAGGAGACAGAGGGAGAGGGGAAATGCGGGCAGGAGCCTTTACTATGGTTCCTACAGGAAGGCACAACCTTCGCAGAGTAAGCAGGCATGGTACAGGCCGGCTGGAATGATTTCAGCAGACTCTGGGGCATAGGGACTGTCCCTCATTGTTTGGTACGTGGCCCCAGGTGATGAGGCCCAGGCGGCTAGTGGAGAGAAAGTATGAGTGTGAGGGAAAGTGGTCAGGGGTGTGGGCTCTGCCTTGGTGGGTTTGCACTTGAAAAGCATGCAAGTTGTTTACCGTCTCTAGGAATTGGCTAGTCCTGGGTGGGCAGTCTCTCCAGGGTCAACAGGGCCCCAGGTGTCAGAGCATCAGAATACAGAGAAGAAGGCATGGCTAATACATCAGGAGGGTAAACAGCACTAGGTCTTAGATCTCAGGACTGGAGATAATCCGAAATGCCCTGTTTTGGGAACCCAAAAGTACTGGGGAATACTGCTAAGACGGGCGTAGAGGTCATGGGCGAGGAGGCCGCATAAGGTGGCCATACACTGAGGAGATGGGTCTGAAAAAGCAGTGACAACCACCAAGTGGACAAGCCAAGTCTATAGGAATCTTAAGTCTATGCAGGTGCTGAACGAATCCTGAAAGAGACCAGACTGGCTTGTGTCCTAGAGCGCTTGCAGTGTTCACAGGGACTCGAGTGTTACTTGTTTGAGGCGCCCTGCATGGGGACTGAACTAAGTTGGGAGCTCCTCGCTAAAATGTTGGCCCACATCCAGGCATTGTTACCCTGCACACCTTCCGACCTGTTCACGTTGTTATGTCGGAGCCCGGAATGCGTGTAGTTCTTTATTATTCGGGCCAATATATATTGGGATCGAATAAAATGTTTGATGTGTGTGCAAAGGCAGAGTTGATTTCTAACAATCCATAAATTGTATCTCAAATGTTTAACTTGCACACACACACACACACGCACACACACTTGGATCTGCCATCAGAATGGCACAGTTACCCAGCTCTTGGAATCAGGGAAATAAATCTGGTTCTTAGTGGAAATGTCTCAGCAAAAGGTGGAAAAATCCTTAAGCCTCATTTCTTCGGTAATCTTTGCTCCCTGTCTCCCAGGGCCAGTCCTGAAGCCGATGAATGTTGCAAATGGCAGCAGGTGACCTCTTATATTTCCTGTGGCTAGAAGTCCAGCCGGTACTCGATTTTACTGCCCCTCATGGGTAGGAGGGTGGTTTAGTGGCCCCGAGTAATTCTGAGTAACAAACCAGCCTCTGAGGCCCCCTTTTTGGCTCTGCTCTGGAGAATGGGCATGGGAACAGAATGACTGTTCCACTGAGACAAGAGAAGGAAGCCAACAGGGAAAGACTGAGAGTTTCAGAAGCACCTCAAGCTGGAGCCTCGTTTTGTCTCCTTTGTGATATTCCTGTTTCAGGGGGAGGTAGTGGTGTGGGTTCTTTTCTTTCTTTCTTTCTTTTAATGGTTTCTTATTTATTTTTGAGAGAGGGAGAGTGCACATGTACACGAGTAGAGGAGGGGCAGAGAGAGGGGGAGAGAGGGCGAGAACCCCAGGCAGGCTCAGCACTGTCAGCGCAGAGCCTGACACGGGGCTCGAAGGCGTGAACCATGAGATCATGACCTTGTAGCGGCCCCTCAGATCAACGTGATGCTTGAAACATCCTATTGGAGGAAAACATTAACTAGAGCTGTAAAATAAACGATATAGCTCTAAGAAAAACCTCTACCGAAATGTCTCTCTGGGGAGGCGGTTGATTGATGTTGCTGAGGCCGAGCTGCTGGGAATGCCTGGCCCGCTCAGGGTGGACCGCTGCCTGCTTCCTTTGCTCACACTTCTCCGCTTTCTCAGGGACCATGACCACCTAGTATGGATCTGATCAGATTCTGTGGATCTGATCAGATGCTTTGATTGTGCTCCCTCAACCCTAGATGACTCCCGCTACGTGTTCAACAAGTTCTGTTTTCCTCCTGAGAACACTCCTTAAACAATGTGATGAGTTGTGACGTCCGCTGATGATTGATATCGTTTTCCCAATAAATAGGAGAATGAGGAATTGTTCGAGGCGACAGTCCTTCCAGCTGTCGTCCCCAGCTCCCTGTCTCTTGCAGCGGACTTGTTTGTGCCTCGTTCTTCTCCCTGGGTTACGAAACCGGCACGACCTGAGCCAACCTGTGTGGTCTGAGGGGAAGGTCAAATGGTAAATTCTGGAACTGACAGAGATTGCTCAGGGGTCCTGAATACATGCATGTCGGAGTCAGGGTTTGAATCATTATCTAAAAGCCACAACTCATCTTCTCTTACCCTGTTTATATACAACAGGAGGTGATAAGCGCTGTAAATACTCCCACCTGCAGGCCTCCCTCTCTTCCTTTTCTCTCCTTCTCTTTCCCGAGGCTCCCGCTCTCCTCTCTCTCTCTCTCTCCTTTCTCCTCCTGCTCCTTCCCCCCTCCTTCCTGTCACCCTCCTCCTCCTTCCTCCAACCCCACCCCTTGCCCACCTTCTTGCTTATTATTATAGCTCCACCCACTGAACGTTTACTGCCTTCCAAGCATTGTGTCCAACACTTCACCTAGAGTTTCTCATTAAGTCATACAGTTGGCATCACCATCCCCTTTTTGCCACAAGGAGACTGACTTAGAAACAGCGGGTGGCTCCCCTAAGTTCTTGTGGCTCCCCAGGGGCCGGGATTTGACTCCAGATTTGCCTGACTTCAAAGCTGGTGCGCTTAGCTACTCTGGCCGTGGCCTGCTCATATGGCTCCTTATATCCATTTATCTTTAACTCTCACTGGTGCAGAAAGAACAGCACATAGTTTTCCCTCTCGGCATCAGTCGTCCCCAGACCTAACTGTAAGTTTTATGAAACTTCAAAGTAAATAGTAACTGCCCCTTGCATCATTTAAAAAACATCTTTTTTAATGTTTATTTATTTTGGAGAGAGACAGAGCACAAGTGGGGGGGGGGGGCAGAGAGAGAGGGAGACACAGAATTGGAAGCAGGCTCCAGGCTCTGAGCTGTCAGCACAGAGCCGACATGGGGCTCGAACCCTGAACCGCAAGATGATGATCTGAGCTGAAGTCGGACACTTACCCGACTGAGCCACCCAGGTGCCCCTGCCCCCTGTATCATTATATATTGATGTAGGTTGGGTTGACCTTACCTTCATAGTGACATTTGAGATTCTGGCCCTCATGGAGCTGGTCATTTCTTTTTGCGCGTACTGTGCTTACCATGACTAGTGCATGGGAGGCCAGCCTCTGGCCGTCTCTCCAGAGACCTCTCTTGCAGCCCCTTAAGTGATGCTAACAATTCCCCCAGGACCTTTGCTTTCCTCTAAGAGCCAATATGGTACATCTGTGATTCACCGCAAGTAATCCTGATCTCTGGAAAGGAATTCACGCCTACAAAACATAAATGATGGTTTTTAGTTGGTCACTATTATTTTTACTTTATTCTATCAGTAATACATGTTTGAAGAAGAGTAGTTTTTTTTTCCTTGTTGAAGTGACTCGTCATGGGATTCCCACCAAGACGTGAAATAGACAGGATGTAAGGACATTTGTGTAAAGGCATAAATTCCGTTGGTAAGGCCACACTGTGCTCCCGAGTGTGGAATACTGGCCCCAAGATGGATTATCCTCCTAAGTCAGAGGGTCACAATGGCTTTCAATTCAAGAATAAAGCCACTACAAACTACATAAATAGACACCAAGGAACCAGTCTGTTTTCAAGAAATTTCTGTAGGGGCGCCTGGGTGGTTCAGTCCATTGAGCATCTGACTTCAGCTCAGGTCATGATCTCACAGTTCGTGAGTTCGAGCCCCGTGTCGGGCTTTGTGCTGACAGCTCGGAGCCTGGAGCCTGGAGCCTGGAACCTGCTTCGGATTCTGGGTCTCCCTGTCTTTCTCTGCCCCTCCTCAGCTCATGCTCTTTCACTCTCTCTGTCTCTCTCTCTCTCCAAAATAAATAAATAAATAAATAAATAAATAAATAAATAAATAAATACACACACTTTGAAAACAGATTTAAAAAAAAAAGAAAAGACGTCTGTAATTTGGAAAGCACCCTCTATTTCCTGACAAACTATTTGTCCGTTTGAAAATCCAAATAGGTTAGCAATTACAGATGGCTTTCTAAAATCCTCTGCACCTTTCTTTCCTCTTTCAAAATAGTTTTTTATATTTGACGTCAACAACTAATCATCTAGGCCAATTTACTAGCATGTGGCCCGGCTTTAAGTTTTATTTATTTCCAGCCCCCCCCTCCCCCCCCCCCCCAGTCTTTTGTGGTGAGGTGTGGAAAGGAGAGTGGAGGAGGGCCTGGTAACTATGGCAACGGCATTGCCACAAGGAAGTGGCTTTCAGAGCAAAGGCATTCAGACCAGGAGGCTAATTCCTCTAACAAAGCCTTTTTTGTGTTCAAGTGGGCCCAGGAGACCTCAGGGTTGTGACAATGGCTGACAAACCTTCAGCCCCAGGACCTGTGAGGGAAAGATGTGAGTCTCAATCTTCGCATCATTAATCATTTTATGAAAAAATGAATTTAAAAAAGCCAGCAAACCTCGGGGCACCTGGGTGGATCTGCTGGTTAAGCATCCAACTTTGGTTCAGGTCATGACCTCGTGGTTTACTGGTTCGAGCCCCACGTTGGGCTCTGTGCTGGCAGCTCGGAGCCTGGAGCCTCCTTCGGATTCTGTGTCTCCCTCTGTCTCTGTCCCTCCCCCCCTTCTTCTGTCACTCTCTCTGTCTCAAAAAAGGAATAAACATTAAAAAAAAAAATTTTTTTTTTAATGCTACCAAACCTGGTGAATGTCCTCCTATGATTTGGGTTCCTCTCCTAAAAGGTATCATTGCCTCACTAGACATGTTCCCACAGAAATGCATTTAGGGCTTGTCCACATAGTCTGGAAGTGTTCTTTCAATCTTTCTCATTTTGTGTCCCAAATGCCCAGTGACCAAAGCTGTCTCAAATGGCTGAACGGGATTGGAAACACCCTCCTTTCTAAAATGGGTTTGTTTTAAGATGGTTCCTAAGACGGTTCCTACTGTTAGAATGTCATCCTTCCTTCCGATGCCGCTGGCTTACTCGGATTTACCCTCAGTTTTCCGACCGAAATGAAGTGGGATGAAAAGTAGCATCTTTGCCATGGTCATATCACTTATTTCTAAGGCTGTCTGCTTTAGCCACATTATTTAGGGAGTTTACCATCAACTAGCAGCTCAATGTAATGAAGTCAAGAGAAAATCGATCCAAAGGTAAGAAAATGTTTGGGGTGGGAAGTATTGAGCCCGAAAGGAGGCTCGCTTTTGAATTCTAGAGGAAGAGTGCTCAGTTTGCAAATTTTAGGACAGTAAACATGTCCCTGAATTCCAGTTCTTTCAATCCATGATGACAGCTACGTTGGAATTTACAATGGCGAGAATCTTAGGTGTCGTGGCTTGATTTTGGGCTTCTTGTTTTCCAGGTACGAAATTTTTGATGAAGTATTAAATATCGTTTTGGGTGATTCGTGAGTGCTAAAGTGGGAATACAAATAATACCAACCCCGAGAACGTTGTGAACGTTAACTGATTTGGTCTGGGTAGTGTACTATGTAATGTACGTGAGGACAGGAGGTGCTTCTTCACCTGTGTGTTATGATGTCAGTACAAGCTTCATGGCCCCACGATGGCTGTTAGTCAGACCATGTGCACATTTCTTTGGAAACTATTACTTCAGTACGGAATGTGGTGATGGGAAGGTCCAGTAAGAATTAGCCTAATTCTTGGCTTGAGTTTCAGGTTATTCAAGATGCTGGTTTCAACTTCTGGACTTTACAGCTTACCAGTAGGATTCGCCATGGGATTGGCAAACCATTCTGTTCTCTACACGACGTCCTGCCCTGGTGATGGGGAGAGTGTTCTTTTTCCAACAGAGGAGAATTAGAATGAAATGTCTGGAGGTGAGTAGTGTTCCTTCAAGCACCTGCCAGCTTGGGATCTAAAGCAGGGTAAAGGGAATGCCAAAAGGAATTCCAAAGGCAGGAAGTTAGAAATCAGCATCCAGCTTCATTTCCAGCCCAAGAGCCTTGACCTGTGGTTACGAATCTATGACATCACAGTGTCCCGTGGATTTTACAACTCAAGAATCAGAGCAGTTGAAGGTCTAGCCAGACGGCCTCTTCCAGATGGCTCGAGTTTCCTTTCTTGAAACTGTAAGGGCGGGATCTGCCAGAGCCTGTGTGTGAAGACCTGAGTCTATGACTTTGCTGGGAGTAGGGGAAAGGGGCAGGCCTCCCAGCTCATCTGCTTTATGGCTGTGTGAACTTGAGTGGCCTTGGTGACACGCAGGAACAATGTGCATATTGATGAGGGAGCATAAGGCAGGCTGACGCCCGGCAAACACCCCCACCCCCACCCCAGGTGGGACGTGTGTGACATTCCTCAGTCACCCCTGGCTGCCTCAGAACAAAGGAAAGGAAAGAAAACAAATGGCTAACTGATGACATCACAGGACCCGAGTCTCCATCAATTTGCAAATGTTTTAGTAAATTACATGGAAAAGACAATCTTACAAAGACGACTTAGTAAATTACATGGAAAAGACAATCTTATCAACAGCCTAATCTCCAGAAACCCATAGACTCAGTTTCCTGGAGCCCCAACATCACCCTCCCCTCCACAGTGATGTGGGGAACAAAGGCAGAAGGAAAAGGCAGGTAAGATTTCGTTTCCTTATAACCTGCAGCCCACTGACAGCACTTGAGGCAAATCCAGAGTAGGATTTTCTCCAGGAACCCCCTGCCGTCCTAATGTTGATGATTAAGTAGAGGGAAAACGACCTTGGTTTGACCATAGCAAGGCTGCAGGTAACTTAGGAGTCCTCTTTAGCAGATCAAAGTCTTTCTCGAGGCCTCCTTTTTGACTTAACCTCCCCCAACTCCCTAGTATATAAGCAGTCACTCCACACAACCCCAGTGCAGCTCTTTCTGCCCACAGGTCCTGTCCCCCGTGCTTTAATAAATTCACCTTTTTGCACCGAAGAAGTCTTCATGAATTCTTTCTTGGCCGTCAGCTCCGGAGCCCCACTGCTCCAAAACCCTATCACGTATTACGTGAAAATATACCCTAAGTCCCTAGCACAGCTCATGGTGCCCCCAAAGCCCTTAGCTCAGGCATAAGGGCTTCCTAAGGGGCTTGGGGGCTGACCACCCAAGGGCAAGAGCTCCCCCACACCTCCCTGCTGTGCTCTGAATTAGGTGAGCTCCCTATGGGGTAACGCAGGGTGGGTCGGAGAGTCAGAGAGTCGTGGGGTTCTGGGCTGTAGGTGCAAGGAGACTCCCTCCCCCTCCCCCACCCTCACGAGCCACAAACATTGGTGGAGTCTCCCCGGGAAGCAAACCCAGAAAAGTAACCACCTGTGTTAAGGGTTTTAGGCTCCTAATGCCTTCAGAGGTCCCTGTGAGGACCCTGGACACCTCCACAAAGCTGGTTAGGGCTGGAGACTGTTATGCCCAGAATTCGTGATCCCCAAAGACCACTAGGAAGCCGAGTCCGATGCAAAAGCAAAGAGCCTTTATTCGAGCTCAATCCCCTACCTGCACCGACGCAGTGGTGAGATACCAGGGAAAGAGAGCGAGTTTCAAAAGGACAAAGGTTTTATTGGGGCCTAGGGGCAGTTGGTGAGGTAATGGCTATGGCCTCAGCCGATTGGCTGGGGAAGGGTCCTGGGGAAGGGTCCGAGTCCTGTTAGGCAGGTGAGGGGGGGGTTGCTCAAGGGGAGGAGGTGTGGTCAAGGTGAAGGACACAGAACAAGATGGAGTCAGCCGGCATAGGCCCGCCCTTTCAGAGACAAGCTTGCAGCCCGCTCTGTGTCAGTCTCTATCTCTCCTTCCTTCTGGCTGTTTCTCTCTGTCTCTGTCTCTGTAGACAGCAATAGAAGTTACAGGGCAGAGACAAATCCTAACGCACTCCAAAAAGACCCAATTAACTGTGCACACGTGTAATGACAACCCAAAGAAGGTCAAGAACTTTCTCGAAAGGGTAAAGTCCTCGAAGTATGGGTATAAACTATGTCAGGATATCAATAAGCAGTGACTCACAGGAACAGTTATAAGTTTGCTCCAAGTGCCCCTGACCTGCAGGGTGAGGCCTCCCCAACCCCACTCGACTTCAACATCAGCATCATCTTTCTGAAAAATCATAAAAATAATTCATGCTCGTGGTAAAAAGAAAAGATTCAGAGAAGGGAGAGTAAAAATTCCCTTTCACTTGCTGATCCTTCTCTCAGTCTTTACCATTTAATAAAGGCTAATTGTTAGTAACTTATTAATAGTTAATAAAAACGATTAATATAGTTTGGCATATTCTTCTAGAATTCAAATATATATTTCCTAAAAGAGAGAAAGCAAGTTGTAGAATGGTATGAAGGCTATAATATAGTGTAATGGGTATAATATGTATTACTATAGGTAATAGTATAGCATGGGATGATACATTTTGTTCTGACTTTGTTTCCTTTCTATGTAAAATATCCAGGCAGTGTTTCCCTATCAGCACGTTTAGATTTTCTGTCTGTTTCGAAAAGCCAAGGTCAGTGTTACTATACTGACTTACCCAGGCTTATACTGTACACTTTGGGGATGGTTTCTAGTTCTTTGCTGTAACAAATAATGCTACCACGGACATTTCTGTAGAGCCGTTATTGCGTATTTATGTAAATATCCACAGGCTACATTCTTAAACAGGATTTTAAGAATTTAAACGCTGTTAGCTTGTACATTTTAAATAAATGTTGCCAAATTCCTTCCCAGATATTGTACTTACAATCCAGCCCACGGCTTATAAGAATGTCTGTCTCCCATACTTCAACTGAAAATTGTTGCCAACATTGGAAGTAACGCATTTTTATTATTTTTCTCTTAGTTTCTGTATGAGCCGGTTTGAGACAGTTTTCCTATGCTTTCATGTGAACTACCTATGCTAATCCCGTTTTTCTCTCCCTGTGGGTGGCTCCTTACAGATTTGTAAAAGCTCTTTGTATGGTGAAGAAGTAAGTTCTGTCTACCCATGTGCCGGACTTACTGGGAATAGATTAATCATCATTTGTCTTCTGACTTCGGTTATGATGTTGTGTTTTTCTCTCATGCAGAAATTGGGAAGGGTTATGGACTTAAATTATTAGCCTCTTTTATGGCGTCTGGGGTCAGCAGTCTTTAACTAGCAAGGGGGCATCTGAGGTTGACGTGGCATTTTTGTGGTGGGGGTGGAATGTCTTGTGACTGGAGAAGCAGCTGGGTTTTTGTAAAACAATGCCTGCTTCCCTTACTTTAGGGCCCTGGGGAAATCTCAGAAAGACTCACTAAAATATCGCCACCCTCCTGCTTCCAGGGATGCTTCTAGTTCTGTGGTTATCAGAGCAGGCCTCTGTAGGTGTTTCCTGAAGAAGTGACACGTTGCTCTGCCTTACTTATCGGATGTTGTGGGAAGTGGGCCTTTGGTCCCGATTAATAGGGCAGACTCTGCTTGATCCAGCTCCTGAGTTTTCTGTAGAGACAGCTGCTCGGGTGAAAATCCCAAAGGAGATGTACAGAGGCAGTAGAACCCCACATGCCTTCCTTTTCCCCTGAAGTTCTGGGGTAAACCCAAGGGGTGGCGATTAAGACAAGTCAGGAGACATCGGGTCTGTTAGTGATTTGGCCACACTCTTTCTGGACAGACCTGGAATGATGGGTTAATAAACCATAACCTCCAAAAGTTTCCTTTTTTTTTTTTTATTATTTTGTATAATTCTTTCAGATTAATTGTTTGCCTCAGGTTATGAGGTGTTTCCATGATGGTTCAAATAAGATTTGTGTTTAATTTAATGGTATTAGTCTCCTGGGTAACAAATTACCATAAATTTGGTGACTTCAAACGGCAAAAACTTATTCTCTCACAGTTCTGGAGGCCAGAAGTCCAAAACCATGGTGTCAGCAGGGCTGTGCTCCCTCGAAAGGCTCTAGAGAGGATCCTTCCTTGTTTCTTCAGCTTCTGGTGGCTTCAGGCATCTGTTGGCTTGTGTCTGCCTCTCACCCATCTTTGTCTCCATTTTCATGTGGCCTTCCCTTTGATGCCTCTGTGTGTCCTTTCCTCCTCTTATAAGGACACCGCTGTTGAATTTAGGGTCCACCCTAAACCTAGGATGATCTAATCTTGAGAACTTCAAGTGAACTTCCCTGCAGTGATACTGTTTCTAATAAACTAATGTTCTGAGTTTCCGGGCGGACATGAATTTTGGGGAGACGCTATTTAATTCACTACATCAATTGGAGAAAATAATCTCAAAACTTTTAGGAAAATGTAGACTCCTTTTAAGGGGTTAATATCCAAAATATACAAAGAACTACAACTCAACACTAAAGAAACAAACAATCCTAGGGGCGCCTGGGTGGCTCAGTCGGTTAAGCGTCTGACTTCGGCCCAGGTCATGATCTCACGGTTCGTGGGTTTGAGCCCCGTGTCAGGCTCTGTGCTGACGCTCGGAGCCTGGAGCCTGCTTCGGATTCTGTGTCTCCCTCTCTCTCTGCCTCTCCCCTGCTCATGCTTGCACTCTGTCTCTGTCAAAAATAAACTTAAAAAAAAAATTAAGAAACAAACAATCCTATCAAAAAATGGGCAGAGGACCTGAATAGACATTTTTCCAAAGAAGATATACAGATGGCCAACAGGCACATGAAAGGATGCCCATCACTCATCATCAGGGAAATGAAAATCAAAACCACAATGAGATATTACTTTATACCTATCAGAATGGCTAAAATCAAGAAGGCAGGAAACAAGTGTTGGTGAGGATGTGGAGCAAAAGGAACACTTGTACGCTGTTGGTAAGAATATACACTGGCAGCCACTGTGGATACGGCATGGAGGTTCCTCAAGAAATTAAAAATAAAAATACCATATGATCCAATATTACTACTACTGAGTATTTACCCAGTGACAATGAGAACACTAACATGACAAGATATATGCACCCCTACGTTTATTGCGGCGTTACTTACAATAGTCAAGACATGAAACAACCTCTGTGTCCATCAGTAGATGAACGGATAAGGAAACTGTGATATATACACACAATGGAATATTACACAGCCATAAAAAGGAGGAGATTTTGTGCCATTTGAGGCAACGCGGAGGGACCTGGAGGGATTTATACTAAGTCAAATAAGTCAGACTGAGAAAGACAAATACCATACGATTCCACTGATAAATGGAATCTAAAAAATCCACACAGCGTATACAATGAAAATGTTTGGGGATATAGGTGTTTCTTAAAAACAAGTCATAAAAGAGGCCCAGAGAAAGGCCCAGGTGTAGAATCATAAATAGTTGGATTTTATCAGAATGATGGTGGGGGGGGGCACCTAGTGGAGGTTTCTCCGCGTCTCCTTCGCGGCCTCCCCCAGGCTCCTGCGGTGGAAGGCGCCCCAGTCACCTGGTCGCCTGCTCTTCCTCCCGCAGGTCACCGGGAAATGCCTCGCTGGCTGAGATATTGTTGCCGGGACTCAAAACTGCTTTCGATGGGAGCTCACCGATCATGCCAGAAAACGGGTATCAAAACTTTCATCACACATCATTTGGGGCCCAAAATGACACGATGCAGGTGCGTCATCTGGGTGTCGTTCATCAGACGGGGGCGTGTCCCAAGAGCAAAGCCACCTTCCCAAAGAGGACGTGGCCTGACTTGGCCAGAGGGTCTGGAAGGCTCTTCTGAGCAATGTGGGTGTTGCTGTTGCGAGTGTTAGAGCCTCCCTGGGATACAGGATTCTGACGCCCAGTTGTCCCCCCGACTGCGGTGTATGAACAGTGCTCTAAGGTGGGCATGGCTGTCTTCCTCTCCACCCGCTGGAGGTGGTCGGTTTCCAGAAGCCACAGGTAAATGCGTCCCCGGTACAGAGCGCATCCCAGAGGTCTAAGCGGGGATTCTGAGAAGAAAAGCGCCCTCGGAACCTGACAGAACGATGATGACCCCGGAAGACCTGCTTCCTCAGGGCCTGGCTCTGCTTTTCTTGGCGGGCGACTTGGTCCTTCCAAAGTCCCTGGGAAGCCAGCTATGGTGGGCACGCAATTCCCAGGGAGAGGAGTTAAGGGGAGCGCCTGCCTCCCAGCACGGTTTCTCTGCTCTCTGCCCCCATCCTGGGAACGCTGCTGGGCTGGGTGGGAGAGGAGGAGATGGGCAGGTGAGATCTAAACACTGGTGAGAAACGAAATTATTTGGCTAGATTTAGAACTTTGGAGTATGGTTTCCATTCACTGCGTATAAACATATCACAAGAGGACAAAATATGTACAGACCTTAAAACCAGTTGATGGTCACGTTTATGTTGATTTAGGGTGAAAGCTCAGAAGAACTCTTCCGTGGATGACATTTGCAGGTGGTGGGGACCATCTGTCCAATCACTAAGAAAGCCTTGAGTTGAGACTTCCAGCTCTTGAATTCTGGACTGTTCTGAAACCCAACGAGTGGGTCATAAAATGAATGCTCAATGCCCTGAGCCAGCCTCCCTATGTCTGGGGCGGGGGAGGAGAGGGTGGAGGTTCCCCTGCTCTGTTGCTTAAGGATGAGTCGGATTCCCTCACATCCAGGCAGGTGTCTACACATGCATGGTGACACGTTCATTTTGCACATCGATTTAATTCACTTGGCTGATTTATACAAATTATAACAGAACCTTTTATACACTGGCGGAAGAAAGAGAACCATAAACTACTGGCTGAGAAATTTCATTTCAGAAAGTGGCCTTTTTCTTGGAGGAAAAAAACCCCACAAGTAATGACTTATGTCACCTGATAGGAATAATTCACGGACGACACGAAGGCATGAAGCCTGAAATACACTTGCAAGTTGCAAGCCCAGAGTAGATCCTGAGTATTTAAGAGGGACAGAAATGGACTTTAAAATGTGGAGAGGCCAATTCTAAAACATTATTGTAAACATCAATACAAAGTCAAGCATTGAAAATGCTTTCTGTTGGGGGCTCCTGGATGGCTCAGTCGGTTAAGCGTCTGACTTTGGCTCAGGTCATGATCTCACGGTTGGTGGGTTCAAGCTCCACATTGGGCTCTGTGCTGACAGCTTGGAGCCTGGAACCTGCTTTGGATTCTGTGTCTCCCTCTCTCTCTGCTCCTCCTGCTCATGCTCTGTTTCTCTCTCTCAAATATAAATAAACGTTAAAAAAAATTACACAGAAAAATGCTTTCTGTTATAGTGTAGCAGGTCCTTCCTAAAGAGGTGCAGTTATACGCGCGCAGAGGGCACCATTGAAAAGTTCCCCAGTGGCCAGATGCCACAGAGAGACATTTCTCCTCTTGTAATGGCTACCTGAGTATCTAGGAATTGATATAATTTAATAATAATACTTGGTTTATTAAATAAAGATTTGGAGTTATTCTCAAGTCTTAGCACTTTGTCATCAGGGACAAAATACTTCGGGGGTATGAAGGAAAAACTGGCTCAGAAGATTCCTGCAAAATAAATTATTAACTCAAGTTGGGGTAAGTTTGCAATTTTAGAATATTCTAAGGACAGAGTTGGGCTGGGCTGGGCAGCTGCCCTTCTGGTCGTCACAGGCCCCTACTGGATGTGGCTATGGGGTCCATACAGGAATGGGGAGACACTTGTCCATGAGCCCCAAAGTCACAGAGGTTTTTTTTTTTTTTAAGTTTATTTATTTTGAGAGAGACAGAGGAGCCTGCACAGGGGAGGGGCAGAGAGAGAATCCCAAGCAGGCTCCACGCTCAATGCAGAGGTTAGGGCCTCGATCCCATGACTGTGAGAGTATAACCTGAGTCGTTATCAAGATGCTTAACCAACTGAGCCAGCCAGGCGTCCCCCCCCCCCCCCCGCCCAAAAGTCACAAAGTCTTAATCAAAATATCCCGTTTGTGGTTTATTTACAACACTGCTTTCTGAAGGAGGCATGAGGATGAGCTGGGTCCCCCACATTTTCCCACACTGTTTCCCCGGTTTCCCCCAAGCTCTTCCCCAGGCCCCGAACACCATCTCCTCCCGCCTCCTATAACCTCAACGTGCCTTCCCCTCCATCACCTGATGAAGGTGGATACCTGGGGCGGGGGCGCAGGAAACTCCCAGCCCCCATGTCCCATCCACGTGTGAACTCCATTAAATGACCCCAGCTACACTTAAGCATAATATTCAACACAGCACCTGGCACAGATCAGGAGCTCAGTGAATAAAGGAGACACATAGGATTAGGACCAATGCTTGGGCTCCGTGCAAACTCCCATGTCCTGCCACATCCTCACCTGTGTCTACAGTGTGGAAGGGAACAATGGCCCTCCGTGACAGTTAATGGTCTATGTAGCAATCTAGGCGGTACGTTGCATCTGTGACATTTAAGGCATGAAATGTGGCAGCCAGGACCCTCGGTGCCTTTATAGGCCTGGAGGGCCCGTGTGCGGAGGGCCTCTAGTCCTCTGTCATGATGCCTGGGCTTCTGCCCACGGGTGCTCCCGACTTCCTTTCCCAGAGTAGAACCGCACGGTTGGGCCGAACAGACAGACGGTCAGCCGCTCCGTCTGCCTCTCTCCTCCTCCTGGGGGTACCTTTCTCTGCTGTGCTCTCTTCCCTTTTCTCTTCTTCCTTCTTGTCATGCGTCCTGTGTTTCTTCCTTTCCGGGAGAGGCTGGTCTCTCACAGATACCCAGCCAGCTGGAACATGGCTCTCCACACGAACTGGGCATGGTCCTGAGAAGTTTGGTTCTTCTCAGCTGATTTTGTTTCTTGATGCTGAAGAGCTGCTTCTTCCAGACTAAAGTGGCTTTCTGGGTGGAGGCCAGAGGTGGGCGCGTGTCGCGGGTTGAGTTGTTTTGCCCAAATTTGTATGTTGAAGTTCTGACCCCTTGTCCCTCAGAAAGTGGCCATTTTTGGATACAGGGAGTTTGCCAAGTTAAAAATAACATAATTAGGGGGCACCTGAGTGGCTCAGTCAGTTAAGCATCCCACTTTGGCTCAGGTCATGATCTGGCAGTTTGTGAGTTCGAGCCCCGTTGTGGGCTCTGTGCTGACAGCTCAGAGCCTGGAGCCTGCTTTGGATTCTGTGTCTCCCTCTCTCTCTGCACCTCCCACCCCCACCCCACTTGCATTCTGTCTCTCTCGCTCTCTCAAAAATAAACATTCAAAAAAAATTTTTTTAATTACATAATTAGGGTGGCCCCTAATCCAATATGACTGAAATCCTTATTAAAAAAGGAAATTCAGAGACAGAGTTGCACATAGAGAGAAAGCCATGTGAACACGAAGAGAGCTATCTACTGGCCAAGGGACAGATCTTTACCTCACACCATCAGAAGGAACCAAGCCTGCGGCACCTTGATATCGGACCTCTGGGCTCCAGAACTGTGAGTACGTTTCTGTTATTTAAGCCCTGCATTGTGGCATACCTTGTTATGGTGGCCCTGGAACATTAAAACAGGGTGACTGACATATCCAGAGCTATTTTGGGAACCTGATGGTTCAAGACAAGTATCATGGAAAGAAAGAGGGATGTACGTATACAAGTACATATGTGTGTGTGTATATATGGCCTCATTCATGGTATAGTTTCATTTTATCTATGTATGAGGAACGGGGAATCCTTTTTTCTTTATTTGAGATTATTGAGGGGAGGGGCCAAGATGGTGGAGCAGCACGGAAGTTCTGTTTCTATCGTCCCTGAAATGCAGCTAGATCAGCAACCAAACCATTTTGCACACCTACAAAATTGATCTGAGGACTAACAAAACAATCTGCATAACTTGAGCCACAGAATTCAGCAGGTATGTGGTGTGGAGAGGTGAACTCGGGGAGAGAAAAGCCACAGAGCATAGGGAGCTCTTTTTGTTCTCAGAGAGAGGACGAAGATGGGGGGAGAGTACAGGAAAAGTACCCTCCCACCCCCGAAAGCAGCTGGAGAGAAAGAGAAAGAGAGAAAACACCCGCAAGGGACTGAACAAGAAAGGGGGAAAGGAGAAAGGAGAGGGTTTCAAATACCGTTAGGACTCTACAAACAAGGGAGTACAGAGTTGGAAACTCCGCAGCTCAATACCTGGCCATGCTCTGGTGGGAAGGGTGAATCCCCAGAAGCAGATAGTGAGGTCCGAGGGGTCCTTGGACCAAACGGGGAGAGGCAGTTCCCCTGCCGGGAGGACATTTGGTAGAGGCCATGCAGCCTCCCCACAGGCGAAGGTCCCAGCGTACCCCAGATTTCAGCCACATTTGCTGGTGTTGGAACAAGGACACTAGGGTGGGGTGAAGCCTGGCTCCAGATGTGTGTTGTGATTTACCATAGTCCCTGAACTGCTCCTGCTACGTGATCACAGGAAATTTTTCTGGGACGGGCTAGCACCCAGCCACAGTCTATGGGTCTCTACAGTGGCACAGCCACACGAACGTTCCCGGGGGCAAGCTGGCACCCAGCCATTGCGCAGGGAGACCCTCCCCCAGAGGGTCGAAGCAGGTGGAAGTCGCGGGGCCCTCAGAAGTGAGGGGTTTGGAGATACAGCCCCCTCTGAGATAAAATTTGGGAGGGAGGTGCCACTTGGCAGGCTGACGGCTTGGTTGCAAACAATGTAGAAGCGGAGTGGAAGGAAGCGGGAGACAAAGGAGGGGTGCTTGACTGCCAGTCATGGAGAGCACAGAGTTCTGATGCTAGAGACTGGGAAGCTGGGTGATGCCAGTTTTACTTCTCCCTCATATGTGCATACATGCCGATCCACCCCAGTTAGGCAAGCAGCGCCACCTAGAGGAGAACAGAGCTGTTACACCAAGCCCCGCCCAACTGCGCCAACCAAGCCCTAGAGGACCACCGCAAATCTCTCCAGCTGCTTAGTTTATGGACTATAAAGTGCTTCATAGTTTGACTTCTTGGGGAAACTGGATGTAGATTCGTTCGGATTTCATTCTGCTCGCTGGTCCATGTATTCATTTTTTTCTTCTCTTATTCTTGTATACAGAAAGAGAAAGGTTTTATTTGTATTTTCTCTTTTCAAAAAATACTTTTCTTTAACGTTTTTCCACTATAATTTTTACTTTAAAAAAAAAATTTTTTTTTAACATTTATTTACTTTTGAGACAGAGAGAGACAGAGCACGAACGGGGGAGGGTCAGAGAGAGAGAGGGAGACACAGAAGCTGAAACAGGCTCCAGGCTCTGAGCTGTCAGCACAGAGCCCGACGCGGGGCTCGAACTCACGAACCGCAAGATCATGACCTGAGCCGAAGTCAGACGCTTAACTGACTGAGCCACCCAGGCGCCCCTATAATTTTTACTTTTTAAAATTTTTTTGTAAATTTTAAATTCTATTTTGCTTTCTTCATTTTATTCTATTTTATTGTATACACTTTAAATTTTTTTTAAACCTTTTCTTACTTTTTTTTTCCCCTTTTCTTTTCTTTACCTTTTTTCTCTATTCTATCAAGCTTCTTTCAACAACCAGACCAAAACACACCTAGGATCTAGCTTCCTTTATTTGATTTTGTGTGTGTGTGTGTGTGTGTGTGTGTGTGTGTTGTTTTAATTTTTAAAATTTTATTTTTTACTTTATTTAAGATTATTTATTTTGAAAGAGGGGGAGGGGCAGAAAGAGAGGTGGGGGAGAGGCAGAGAGAGAGAGAGAAGGAGAGAGAGCATCCCAAGCAGGTTCTGCACTGTCAGCACAGAGCCCGATTGATGCAGGGCTCAATCTCATGAACCGTGAGATCATGACCCGAGCCCAAATTAAGAGTCAGAGCCTTAACCAACTGAGCCACCCAGGGACCCCTGAGGAATCCTTTTAAATAGAGGGATGTGCACACCTCTCCACTGACTGACTGACTGACTTATTTATTTGTTTATTTTAGAGTTTATTTATTTTTGAGAGAGAGAGAGACAGACAGAGCATGAGTGGGGGAGGGCCGGAGAGAGAGAGAGGGAGACCCAGAATCCGAAACAGGCTCCAGGCTCTGAGCTGTCAGCACAGAGCCTGACGTGGGGCTTGAACTCGGGAACAGTGAGATCGTGACCTGAGCTGAAGTCGGATGCTTAACCAGCTGAGCCACCCAGGCGCCCCTCTCAGCTGACATATTTAAATGGGGGCTAAGCTTTGCTTCAGTCCTTGGGGAGGGTGTCTTCTACAGCAACATTATGCTTTAGAATTTCACCTTGGGTGGGTGCCCTGAGGACTGAATGGCTTATTTAGAAACATGTTTGTCCGTTTGGGTTTAGAACATCCTGTTTGCCAAACATGACTAAGTCTGATGCTTTTGATCTTTCTGTCATAAAACCTCATTTGAATGTTCCGATTCAATGGCAACTGTAGAAAAAGAAATCCTCATGTCTTAGGGAACATACATACACAACTGTTCACTGTGGTTTGTCTCTGGGTTGTGCCCATGGCATTTGCAGAACTTGGTGCAGCTCTGGAACGTTTGGATTATTTCACAGCAAGCAAGTGTACTTTTGATGTTTTCGGTGCAACTATGGGAAAAATCATGTGCGTCTCTGCTGATGTCCCCAAATATCCGTTTTCTATTCTGATGATAGTGGAAGTGGCTTCCTACTTTTGATGTTCTTGTACTATAAATTCTGACCATGATCTCTTTTCAGTGGTCACAAACTTCTCAAACTCTTTTGTTGGCATCCCCTTGACGTAGTCTCCTGTTGAAACACAAACTTCCCCATTATCTGGATTTTTCTGTTCTCTTTATTTTTAAAAATTCTTAAAATTCAATGATCCAACTACAGACTCTTAGAAGGGATATTTAGCCTAGGGAAAAGAAGATTTGAAAAAACAAAATGATGTTTCAAAACTCACCAGTGATATTACAGGGAAAGGCATCTGAAGAAGACGGAAGGCTGCACTGGAACGTCTTGGAGCTCAGCTTTGAGAAATCATGTATAAAGGTTGGAGGGGGAGGTGCTCTATCTAAATGGAGTAAAACTCTTTGGCAGGGATCTGTACGAAGAGGGTCAGGGGACTGAAAAACGTAAGATCTTTCCTTGAGAAAGATACTATTATGCAGGAGAAGGAGGAAGGCCAGAAGAATCACTCAGTCTGTGGTCTGCCAAAGAGGCTGGAAAGAGTAGAACAATATACAAAGGGAGGTGGACATAGGAGACGTGGAAGGGTAGCCATAAAGCCTAACAGGCATTTATATGGTGGATGGGAGCATCAGCTCCAGATGAGACAGAGCCCAGAGAATTCCTTGGTGCTCCTGCAAGGTACCTTTAAGGCTGCACAGTCATGAATAAGGGCTCCAAAGACTGGGAATAGACTCGTGCGAGTT
The DNA here is from genome assembly GCF_027475565.1 of Acinonyx jubatus. Lineage (NCBI taxonomy): Eukaryota > Metazoa > Chordata > Mammalia > Carnivora > Felidae > Acinonyx > Acinonyx jubatus. Next base: position 6,105,563 of record NC_069384.1, on the reverse strand, counting down.
CTTTTCAGAAAAAAGGGAAAAACAGACTCTCTGGACTGGTGAACGTCAAGTCGGCCCCTGGTAGCTTCTGGAATGGTGCGTGAAGCAGACGGTTTCTGAACATTCACAAAAGGAAATCGTGAACTCTGAGTGCCAGCTGAGGTTCCTGATGAACCATCACCAATTAGCCTCATTTTCCTTCTTGTTTTTAATGAGCGCATTTAGGAATATTGCATGCATGTTTTCATCTCATGAAAACACTTGATGAAGTTTCTCATAATCTTCAACGAGTTGGGGACATGGAGAAATAGGCTAACAGCCAGAAGGTGGATCTTTTTTTTTTTTTTTTTTTTTTTTTTTGGTGGCAAAGGCTTTGTTTTTTAATTTTTTAAAAATGTAAATCCAAGTTAGTTAACACATAGTGCAGTATTGGTTTCATGAATGGAATTTAGTGATTCATCACTTACATATGACACCCAGTGCTCATCCCAACAAATGCCCATTTACCAATTACCACCCCCCCGTCCCCGCCCTGCCCCAGCAGCCCTCAGTTTGTTCTCTGTATTAAGGGTCTCTTATGGTTGGCCTCCTTCTCTGATTTAATCTCATTTTTCCAGAAGGTGGATTCTTAACCGATGAATGACTGTGTTCAAATAGAGTCAATTAAGGACATGGTGTTGAGGTAAAGAGCTGTAACCTTGGGCCACAAGTTTCTGCCTGGGATGGTTTTTGCTGTTAATCATTCAGATGAAGAGCTAGTGGATTTGCTTATGAGACCACAGGGTCCCTGCAAGCAGTCTTGTAGACATTCGTGTCCCACATACAGCTTTGGCTAATGACTTGCCTGTATTGGGTGATCAGTGAGTATTTGTCGAGAGAATCAATGTAGAAACGGAATGCTTGTGAATTAAAATTCACAAAAAAATCTCAATGGAAACTGCCATTGAATACTGAAGATGAAAACTTTCTCTAAATATTGGAATACCTGCCAAAAACCAATATAAGATTTTAAAAGAGGACCTTTCTGAGTCACTGGCTATGCAGGTTGGGGTTGCCTGAGCTGGGGATCCTGCATCAGGATGCTTAAAACCTTATCAAAAATGTTTGGTTACGGGGCACCTGGATGGCTCAGTCAGTTGAATGTCTGACTTCAGCTCAGGTCACGATCTCACAGTTTGTGGGTTCAAGCCCCGCGTCAGGCTTTGTGCTGATAGCTCGGAGCCTGGAGCCCGCTTCGAATTCTGTGTCTCCCTCTCTCTCTGCCCCACCCCTGCTCACGCTCTGTCTCTGTCTCTCTCAAAAATAGCATTAAAAAAAAAAAAAGTTTGGTCACCATGAAGCCTTAGGATACCCAGGTTTACCGGGAGATTTGGGGACGAAGGGGGTTAATGGGCTTCCTTGTTTATAAAATCAGGAACGCTGATAAAAGAAGTAAAGCTTTGAAAGCTACGAGTCCTGTACCTGCTCAGGGTCATCATTAGCCAGCTTCCCTTGGCGTGTACATCTGATGGAACATGCTTCTGGCTGCAAATCTCAGCAAGCCCTGTTGGATGGGAACATGAAGCATTGCTGTACTTGTAGACGTGTTATTTCCTTTGTGGTGTGAATCAATTATACCTGTGAGATGCCAAAAAAAAAAAAAAAGATTTAAAAAGAGTAAATAAATATTTTTTGCATTTAGTGTATTCTCTTTTTCCCCCCACTGCATGTGCTGTGGCTGCGCTATGCCTATGGTTGGGGCTATGGAAAAACTCAGGCCACACGGATAGAAAAGTGGTGTCTGTCTGGTCCCATTTTTTGTCTGTAGTGGCCGGATCACACCTAGAGTATTGTATCTATTTATATGTGACATGTTTTCAGAAGGAATGTACAGACTGGACCAAGTCTAGAAACGGGCAACTGGAAACGACAATTTTACAGAACTGGTGAAAAGGATGAGAGATATTCAACTGAGGAGGAGGAAACTTGAAGGAGAACCGGTTGCTAGAATGGTGTACCAGATTAGTGCTGGCCCTGGAACCGATTGCATCCAAATCCACTGGGGACATTCTCAAAACTGAGGATTTCCAAGACCCAACCCAAGATCCTGTCCAACTCCAAGAATCTGTCACAAGACAAGGAAGAGGTATTTTTATAGGTTGTCATGTATCTATCGTCCTAGGGGAGCATTACCTTGGAAGAATCCACCGGGACCCAGGTAGATTGGGTGTAGGACGTAAGAGTGACTCAAATCAAAAACCAAAACCAAACAAACAAAGATCTGGTGGTTGACAGATCTAGTGATGGGTGAATTGTCTTCACGTGTGGTTGAGAGCTCCCTGCCGCTGGAGAGGTTTAGAGAGGGAGTGGATTACTAAGATGCTATTAAAAAGGACTCCAACTTTGGGAGGGGAATTAATTTGGAAAAGCTTAAAGGTTCTTCAATTAATTCAACAAAGACTCATTGAGAGGTACTACAGGGCTAAGGATAAAGGGTTGAGCAAGAACAAGGCCCTGTCCTCCTGGAGCTCACATTTTATGATTCAATGGTTTCAACAAAGTGCAGCCTTAAAGAAGGCCAAAGTAGGAGATGGAAAAACCATGGGCCAGCAATTACACGGGGAGCCATTTCACTTAGAAAGAAATGTATTCCCATTTATTTAGCAAGCCATTAAGTTGAAAGAAAAGAAACAGGGAAAATTGGTTTTGAGTGTAAAATTTAGGCTAAGAAAGTTGGCAAGTATATAATGCACCATTAAGTCTTCTGACTTATAGAGAGAGAGAAATTTAGTGTTGCTGTGTTCAATAGAATGAAATCCTGATGCTTAGCCTTCAGACGGACGAGAAGAGCAGACAGGCAGGTTGGTGATCCCAGAAGGGAGTCATGGGTGCACCTGGTTTTAGTCATTGGTCTTGGAAAGGGGTGTCAGCTGGTAGGTAGGTTTTTGGGAAAAGGGCCCTTCGGCAGTAATGTTTTTGCACTTCTTTTGAGTGTCAATCAGAGGAAATTCATTTATTTATTTATTTCAATCTGTATTTATTTTTGAGAAAAAGACGGAGTGTGAGTTGGGGAGGGGCAGAGAGAGAGGGAGACACAGAATCGGAAGCAGGCTCCTTGCTGTGAGCCATTAGCACAGAGCCTGACGCTGGGCTCCAACCCACCAACCGTGAGATCTGAGATCGTGACGAAGCCGAAGTCGGACGCTCAACCGTTTAACCCACTGAGCCACCCGGGTACCCCCAGGCCAGGATATTTTTACTTCACAGGGTTTCCAAACTCCCGAGGAGCAGAGAGCTTGGTAAAGAGGCTGTCCCATGGCTCTGTGTCCCCAGCGTTGTGCACATCCAGGCAGAGTCTTGTTCCTACATGTCTTCTGTTGTTCGTACACGTGTAGAGGCTGTTGTGAAACGGCAGGTACAGATTTGTGTAAAATTTACAAGGCTTTTTGATCCGTGTTTCTCTTCCTAGACAACACACATCATCACGTGGGGGGGTGGGGTGGGGATGCAGGGCATCTTTTTTTTTATGTAATGAGAAGAAAAGAAGAGCAAACAGTCCTTTCGCTAAATATGTGGGAATCCCTGAACTTGCCTTTCACCCAGGGCCCTCTACCACTGTGTGCACGGTGCTGCCCCGGCTTCCACGCCGTCTGCAGCCTCTCGCTGGGCAGTGCGGACTCCTGACTTCCTGCGGGAAAGGAGATCCCATACCCCTTTTGGTTTGAACTCCGCACGCCATGCTGATCGTAGGGAGATTTTGGTTAGCAATGCAGGGTTTAAATCCATCTTTACCCATGTTTTAGCACCTGTGGCTCAGAATCTCAGCCCACCCTACACTCATCTGTTCATTCATTCATTCACTTCTTCACTCATTCCTGTAGCCCTTGCTGAGGCCGCTGGGCACCAGGCCTGTTCCCACTGAACCCGCACCCGGCCCAGACGTCTGGGAATGCTTCAGTGGACTCGCCAAGGTTGTGAGCTTGTATGAGGGAGGGCCTGGCCTTTGGATCCATTTTATAGGGTTCCCCTGTTTTAGGAGTACGTATTTCTACTCAGTCTACTTTCTCACCTTGACAAATAATTACTAAATGGATGCCCGTTCAATACCTCCCATACTTTTCATCAAAGGGCTGGCGTCGTCTGCCTTTCGGGAACTCCTCTTCCCTGGAGACCCTCTGACCCACTCTGTTTCTGGCTGAGCCCTGCTGGGGATGCAGCGAGCCCAGGGATGAGGCAGGTGGGGTTCCCAGACAATGCAGGGTCAGCCAGTTGGCCAAGGCCTGCGTACAGGTGAATGGAGCCCTGAGGCCACAGCCACAGGGGTCCCTGGGAAAGTGGGATACTTTAAGTTGGGTCTACGTGAGTGCCGTATTTTCTCTCTTCTATGAGAGTTAGGAGAGTTCAGTGGGAAGGTGTACATGTCACAGGATAGATTCAAATAAAAAACGCTGTGAAATCATCACAAAACAGGGCCATGAGTGTGTACCTGGGTGGTCGAAAGAACACCTGCTGTGCACTGGTCAGTGTGGATAATTCTTGGACAAAGGAATGTTGTATGTGGAGTCGAATCCTTCCCACCCTCCTGGGGCCCTCCTGCCGCCTGAGATGACGGGCTGACCACAGAAAGGAAGGCGAGCCATCACACCCCAGGTCTACATGACCATCTTGGATTCAGTTTGTCACAAAAGTTGCAAGTAGAAATTTCATGACTCAACGATACTGAACAAATTAAATAGAAATCATGCCCGTTTGCAATTCTCACAATAATTAATAATATCAGAATGAGAGAAAATAGTTTCCTTTAAGGCATGATATATATACATTTATAAGGATATTGTCAATAATTACCTTAAGGTAGGAACATATTACAGCCAGCAGAGATGGGCTTTATCTTTTTTATTTTTTTTAATGAAACAAAACTTTTAAGTAATCTCCACACCCATCGTGGGGCTCCAACGCAGGACCTTCTAGATCAGGAGTCACACACTCTACCCACGGAGTCACTGAGATGGGCTTTATCTTAAAATGTAGTGTGTTCGGATTATCCTCAATTGAGAAGCGTACTTATGGGTAGAAACAAACTTTCTTAAAACAAATTAACTGGCAGTTAACACATCAGTCTTTGTACTTGACCATGAGTATCCTTCTCAACCTGAAAAGTATATAATTAATAAGGGAGCATAAGGTAGGCTGATGCTCTACAAAGAGCACCCCCCCCCCCCCCCCCCCCCCGCAGCCAAGAACAAAGGGGAAAACAAGTGATTAACTGATACAGATCAGAGTCATGCAGGACACCAGTCTCCATCAGTTTACAAATATCTTAGTAAATTAAAAGAAAAAGGCAGTCTTATCCACAACCTAATCTCCAGAAACCCACAGACTCAGTTCCCTGGAGCCCCAACATCACCCTCCCCTCCACAGTGATGTGGGGAACAAAGGCAGAAGGAAATGGCAGGTAAGATTAAATTTCCTTATAACAGCCCATTGACAGATACTTGAGGCAAATCCAGAGTAGAAAGCTTCTCCTGGGAACCCCTACTGTCCTAATGTTGATGACTTACTAGAGGGAAGACAACCTTAGTTTGACCATAGCAAGGCCTCAGGTAACCTAGGAGTCCTCTTTAGCACATGAAAATCCTTCTGGAGGCCTCCCTTTCGACTTTACCACCCCTGCCCACAGGTATCTTTCTGCCCACAGGTCCCCCGTGCTTTAATAAATTCACCTATTTTGCCCCAAAGACCTCTGAAGAATTCTTTCTTGGCCTTCAGCTCCGAACCTCCATCACTCCAAAACCTCTTCATAATCGCTAAGACATAGCTACATTAGCAACACATTACCTCTATAAAATTAAACTAGGAAGACTAAGTTTCTCTTTTAGTTATTTATTTATTTTTTAATATTCTGGGTTTGAGAAACAAAAGAGCTCTCATGAGGGTTTTGACTTCATTAAAATCTAGAGAATGCCCAACAACCCCAATTATTTTTGTTAGTTCTCCTTTTATAAGGCAAAGGAGCCAATATTCATGTTTACCTGGTGGCTGTCCAGGCAACCGCAAAACTATTTTAGGTGTAAAAGACATCTTAACAGCTTCGTGATTCTAAATTTGGGACCTGAATTTAGGAAAACAGTATTAAAGTGACTTGTCAAAAGAGATTGGCTGCAGAGCAAGAAATATGTCTTCTTGGCATCCTCATTACTAAGACTGAAAATACAGCTTTTAATATGAACATGCTGGGGCGCCTGGGTGGCTCAGTTGGTGAAGCGTCTGACTTCGGCTCAGGTCATGATCTCACGGTTCATGGGTTCAAGCCCTGAGTCGGGCCTCTGCGCTGACCTCACAGAACCTGCTTGGGATTCTGTCTCTCCCTCTCTCTACCCCTCCTCTGCTCTCTTTCTCTCTCTCTCAAAATAAATAACATTTAAAAAAAAACTTTGCTCATTGGGGTGCGGTGCCTGGGTGGCTCAGTCTGTTGAGTGTCTGACTCATGATCTCGGCCCAGGTCATGACGTCACGGTTTGTGAGATCGAGCCCTGGGTAGGGCTCTGTGCTGATAGCGTGGAGATTCACTCTCCTTCTCTTGCTTTCTCCCTCTCAAAATCATTAATAAACATTACAAAAATAAAATGAACATGCTGAAAGTTAACATAACAATAATTCAGAATATCAATCCTCACCGAGGAAGAGTCTGTATTGCTGCATCTAAAGTGACCCAAGACCATCCGCTTCTGGAGCTGCCTAATATGGAGCAAGCTTTTCTCTTCGCAGATTGTACAGATTCCACTGTAATCTACCACCGTAGCTTTTCTCTATCACAGTTTACAGCTAAAAACTCTGGACAAAACATGCATAGAAATTACCCGATGACTCTGAAAAGCAAAAATGGCCGACGGATCAAGGAGAGGGTGAATTTTCCCTTGTGTGAAACTCACATGGGGTGAGTTTTCTGTTTTTGTTTTTGCTTTTTTTCTTTCATTTCTTACTCTTTCAGCTCTGACCTGTGTGTTGTCCTGGTTGGGGAAGTGTGTGCTCAGCGTGGGCAGCAAAACCTTGAAGAGAAGCCGCATGTGTCTGGCCAGGGTGCCTGGAGAGATGGGCTTGTGTGCTCCAAAGAGCTACTTTCTCCCTCCCCTTTCCCTCATTGCTTTGCCCTGAGTAGAACCCAGCTGCACTGAACACCATGGTAGCAGTGGGAGCTGCTGACACTCTTCTAGAAATTTGCTTTTCTGGATGGAGATTCAGGACAGGGGGCTTCCAGGAGCTAGAGGATGGAGAGACAATTCTGACTCTGAAAACTGAATGGACGTTGAAGCCATTGCCAGAGAGGGTGAAGCAAAACTCGTGGTCTGAACTAACCGGTTGGTTGGCAGCTAAGATAATAATACACAAAAACATCAACAGTCTCCGGAAGATTGTAACATGACCCAGAATCTCACAACACAGTATTTAAACTGTCTAGGATATAATATATATTTATTCAACTTACAAAGAAACAAAAAACGTGACCCATTCTCAAGGGAAAACACAGCCCCAAGATCCCCGAGATGTTGGAATGATCAGACACACACATCAAAGCAGCTATTGTAACCGTAACAATCTTGAAATGAATGGAAAGTTAGAACTTCTCAGCAGAAAAATGTGGAGTAGAAAAAGTAACATGGAAAGTTTAGAAGCGAAAAATGCAACTCTCAAATTAAAAAACAAAACAAAACAAAACAAAACTCACAATGCTAGACAGACCCAATAGCAGAATGGAGCTGACAGATGATGACACAGGAAAAAATGAGGGAGCTTGTAGAGAGATTCAACGTGTGACCCCAAACTTCTCAAATTCTGTAAGACATAACTTCGTACAGTTAAGACACTCAGCAAACCCCAAACAGGATAAAAAGTAAAGAAAAGCAGGGGCGCCTGGGTGGCTCAGTCAGTTAAGCATCCGACTCTGGTTCAGGTCATGACCTCACAGTCCATGAGTTCGAGCCCCGAGTCGGGCTCTGTGCTGACAGCTCAGAGCTCGGAGCCTGCTTTGGGTTCTGTTTCTTCCCTTTCTGCCCCTCCCCCACTTGCGCTCTGTCTCTGTCTCTCTCTCTCAAAATAAATAAATAAACAATGAAAAAAAAAAAGTAAAGAAAAGCATATCCAGACACGGAAAACAAAATTGCTAAAAACCAAAGAGAAAGAAAACACCTTGAAACAGCCACAGAGAAAGGAAAGTTTGCATACAGGTGACTACGGTCCTCATCTGAAACCCTGGAGGCTGGAAGGCAGTGGGTACCAGGCTGGCTCAGCTGGGCTCTAGGCTGAGGCCGAGGGTGGCTGGTAACTCAAGACACGGGGGAACCTGAGCCAGGAGCTGAACAGAAGAGTCAGGGTCCCAATGCCAGAGACCAGGCAGGGTGGGACTGCTGTCCAGAGGGTTCAGAGGGTAGATGGAAGCCTGGGCATGTGGCCCACAAATAAAATGGGATGGAAGATTCTGGAACCTCCCTATGGGGGAGGGGAGCTGAAGTCACCTGACTGATTGCCCAAATGGCTGCTTGTGTGTGAAGTTTTGCTTTGCTGGCAGAGGGTGAGACAACCTGGCTTGGGAACTGGGATGGGGCCGGGCGGGGGGGGGGGGTTCCTTGGGCTACTCCTTTCCTGATACCCATCATGCTCTTGGGAATTGTTATCCATATGCTTCTCTCCCTTGTCACACTTCTTCCTGAAGGCCCACCAGGATGCCCCATTTGTTTCTACATTAGCATCTAGCACTGTGCCTGACATACCATAACTCCCCATGGATCTGTGTTGAACAGAGGAATCGATAAAGAAATATAGTTTGCAACCACCACTGTTTTATGATTTTTATTCATAATGCACAGCAGGTTTGGGGGAATGACTGGCTGAGAAGGCAAAGCCAGGAGGAAGTTGTGGCAGGGATTTTAACACTCAATTTGGATTCAACAGGGGTATGTAACCTGATGTGAGCCCTCGGGGCAATCACAGAGGATGCCCAGTGAAAACACTGTTGGTTCCAGGGGCGCCTAGGGGGGCTCAGTGGGTTAGGCATCCGACTTCAGCTCAGCTCACGGTCTCGCGGTTTGTGAGTTCGAGCCCCACGTCGGGCTCTGTGCTGACAGCTTGGAGCCTGGAGCCTGCTTCGGATTCTCTGTCTCCCCCTCTCTCTCCCTCTCCCCCCCTCTCACTCTCTCTCTTTCTCTCTCAAAAAGCAACAAACACTAAAAAAAAAAAAAAAAAAAAAAAAAAAAACCCAACAACTTTAAAACATTGTTGTTCCAGTGTTTTCAAGAGCTCTTGGGGCAGGTCAAATGTAAAGACTGGAAATGATGGTCTTGCCCTTGCCTGTTCTGTAGAATCTAAACGGAAGAATTGGGCTGCGTAAATTATTAAGCAACAAATTTCTAATGCTATAAAATTAGTGATGTGTCTTTTTTATGATCTCTTTTATGGAGATTAAACCCTTTGATGGGGAAAATACCTGTGTCTGCTTTTCGAGAGCCGGGTGAAGTACTTGAACCTCTGCCCATGGCAGCCACCTACGCCTTTGGCTTTTTTACCCTCTTTCTTCGTAGAGCTCTTTCTTCAGTTTCTAAATTTATTGATTCGATGCCAGTAGTTTAATTCATTCCAGAATTGTATTCACTGGCAGATGACGCTGCACTTCCTCCCACGAGGGAATCCTTTTATGGTCGACGATAATTCCATCAAGACGGATCCATGAAGCATCCTGTTTATAGTTCTGCAAATGGAGCCTGGATTACATAAGGGATCCTCGTTTGTTTGCACGCAGCTCCCACAAGGGTGCATTGCAGAAATATTAACTGTAGGATGCGACTCCTTTAGAGCAGATAAGAATTAATAGTTGATGGGATCAAATAATTTCCCAAAGTCCTTTCACTGTGACCAGGGCTGGAAGTAAGGGACAGGATAAACAAAAACACCTTCCCCCAAATACGGGGCACGACCAGCGTCAAAATGACAAAGGTAGACACAAGATTTGGGCCACCATCACTAGTGTCCTCTCCCCTCTCTGGGTTCCCAGCCCAGCTGCCCCTGGTGCTCCAGGGATGTCACTGTGGCTGGGACTGTCCTTGGCAGTGGCCTCCTATGACAGCACACCTACCGGCATCTTGTGTCCCAGCACACCGCCTTACATGCCACCTGCTTCTGCAGGTAACGCACTCGTTTTCAACACAGCTCTTTCATATCTAAAATTTTTTTTAATGCTTATTTTTGAGAGAGAGACAGAGTGTGAGTGGGGGAGGGGCAGAGAGAGAGAGAGGGAGACACAGAACCGGAAGCAGGCTCCAGGCTCTGAGCTGTCAGCCTAGAGCCCGACATGGGGCTCGAACTCACGGACCTCGAGATCATGACCTGAGCCGAAGTCGGACGGTTAATCGACTGATCCACCCAGGCGCCCCAGCTCTTTCATATTTTAGCCTGAATGACTGACAACTGGCTGTATCCAAGAATACAGCCATCTCTATCTCTGTGATGCAGAGGGTGGGCTTCTAGGGGGTCCTAGAAGGCAGGCAGGGCTTTCCTCAGTGTCCCCTTGTGCATGATTTAACACTTATGTGGGAACCCATTCAAGGTTCAGGAACATTAACACCCATGCCTGGGGTCTCTGTCCCCAAGTGAGGTGACAGGTATGTGAGCCAATGGAGGGCAGCCTCAGGCGTGCCATGTGGTGAGTGCTACTGCAGAGGCAGGGACGGACACGGCTGGAGGATGAAGTCACTGACGTTGAGCTGGGGAGAGAAGGTGGCATTCGATGTGGGTTTTGAAGGCTAAATAGGAGTTTTCTAGGGACCCAGGGAAGGGAAGGATGAGCAGGAAAGTCATAAATAATGCCAGAGTGCTATGTCACAAATGGCAGACTGTCGGCATGGCTGGTGGGAGGTGCTGTGCGGCCGGGTGAGGATACACCTCTCCAGAAGCACCCATGGTTTTCAAGCAAGGGCTTGAGTCAGTTAGGTCAGATTGTTCTAACAGTGGAGCTCAGGCCGGTCATGGAGCGCCTGTAAAACACCAGCCAGAGGTGGTGGCACCTGGGCCGGGGTGGCAGGAGGGGCTGGGTGGAAAAGATGTGCTCCGGGAGAATGGACTGGGGTGTGTGAGGGAGACACGAGGGAGCTCAGACTTCTGGCCTGGGCGTCAGGCTGGAGGGTAACACTGTAGATCCAGAGAAATGGTCTTGGGAGGTCTGCCTTCCTGATGGGGAAGCATATGAGCTTAGTGATGATGGTCTGCTCCGATAGGTCCCTTCCCTCGCGCATGGAAAGATCTCGAACGCATCCGTGTGCTTTCTCTGCTTCCCACCCCCGGCCCCCCGCCTGCTTCACAGTCTCTTGGCATCTCTGTTCACGGCAGGAATTTTGGCTTGGGTTGGCACATTCATGCTTGGGCATTCTGTAAACGGGAGCCAGCCATTGATGAGGGACTGGGTCTCATCCAAATGGGTAGACTTAGAGCTTCCTGCTTTGCCGCTCACTTTTCTTGGACAAGACACATGAGAACTCCTTCCTTGGCTGCATCGGGGCGTGAAAAGGCAGGCAGTGCTCCGAAAAGTGCATGCTCCTCGTCCCAGGGAGAGAAGGATCCAGGACCTTAAGAAAACAATCACATGAACACATGGCGTTTAAAGCACTCAGTTTTGTTTCCAAGCGTGGTGGTTATTTTCTGTCCCTGGGGCTTGGAGAACAATGTGGTCCAGCCCCACAAATGTCAGGGGCTCAAGTTCCCTCCCCATAGACAACCTTGCTCCCCTCTGTGTTCGTGAACTTTGATGTCATGCTGTGCCAGATGGGTATCAGATAATAGCAGAAATAACAGACGTAACACGTCATTAATTATTTTCCATGGGTTTATTTTGCTTTAGAATGCTCTTACCCAAAGCGGGGACCAAAGTTGGAATGTTAGCCCTATAGCAGGCTCTTTGAAAAAATGGTTATATTATTTGGTAAGTTTGGAAAAAGCTGCATTTCTTGTGTCCCTCTTGAGATTCACAATCCAAGGGCGCCTGGGTGGCTCAGTCAGTTAAGCATCTGACTTGGGCTCAGGTCATGATCTCACGGTTCGTGGGTTCAAGCTCCGAGTCGGGCTCTGTGCTCAGAGCCCAGAGCCTGCTTCGGATTCTATGTCTCCCTCTCTCTGCCCCTCCCCTGCTCTCTCTCTCTCTCTGAAATATAAATAAACATTAAAAATTAAAAAAAAAAAAAAGAAAATTCACAATCCATAATGAGGGCTCTGGGAAGTCCTGGCTTAAAAAACTGTATAGTAACATTCACGTGAATAACGTGATCACCAATACTGTTCTGCGTATTTGAAAGTCGCTATGAGAGTAGATGTTAAAAGTTCTCATCACAAGCAAAAGACACTAATTATGTGGGGTGATGAATACTAATTGTTGGTAAGCATTTCATAATATATAGCTATATCAGATTATTTATGTTGTACACCTTACACCTACACAATGGTATGTGACAATTACATCTCAATAAAATTGGGGCAAAGAATTGTATAGACAGGGTCTCCCCAAATTAGTTGTTAGTACACGAGACCCTGGACCTCATTTTCTGTGTTTTAAATACAGGTTTTTAATGTCCAGGGGACAGACTTTTACAAATCTTGTCCCGGCACAAACGATGAGAACCTTAAAAGTCACGCTCTTCAGTCCATAAAAGAGGAAAAACCAAGTTGTAGAACCACAGGTGATGGACAGCAGGGCTCTTTCTGGACCTTGAAAGAGTATCTTGCCCTCTTTTGTATCAATTTCTCTACCCCCTGCTCCTTTTTAAAAAATCTTGTCTCTAGTTTGTTTGTTCATTTATTTTTTATTGCTCTCCACCCTATTCCTGGATGTTTTGCCTCAGACAAAAGTAGGGTGATTGGTTCCTTATCTCTTTTTAAAATTTTAAAAGGTATCTCATCCAGCTCCCAGCCCAGGGCTAATTATGGATTTATGGGTTTCCTTCTCTGAAACCAATCTGTGCTAACCTCTGTCAGCTCCCCATTCATTCAGACTAAAGTGGGAGGCACTGCATCCTTAATTCTTTCCCCCAACTTTAAATCCATAACATTTATGATAAAAAGCAGGGGGGGGGAGGAACTGGGTGGGTGAATGAAATGCGTGGACATAATATTATAACTTTAGGTTATTTCTAGCTGGTAAGAGATTGCTTTACATGGACCCATCATTTGGTCTGTCTGTGGTTCAGTACTCCCATCTGTAAAATGGGGATATAATAGCACCTACCTCATAAAGTTGTTCTAGAAATAAATGAGTTAATGCATGTAACACATTTAGAGTAATGACTGGCATACAGCTTTAATAATAACTAATAGTAAGTCTGCTTTTACAAAAGATGGTCAAGTGAGTTTGCCTAAGTTGACTATGATCAACTCTTTCTCCCAGGCTTTACCCAGTAAAACCAAGAAGGAAAAGTTCTGGAAAACAGAGCCTTCACATCCCAGCGTTATTTATGCATCTACCAAGCATTGTAGCACTCCTTACTTTATTTTGGAGATCAAACGTGCTTCTGTGGGCACTCAAACAACCATGCAAAGGATCCTGGAATAATGGTGTGTGTATGGGCAGGGGCGGGGGGGTGGGGGGACTCTGCGGCCTGGGTCTTGGTCCTCTGCCCCCCACTTTTTGGAGTTGTGCTCCTGGGTCATTTACCCAACCCTCAGAGCTGGCATGTATGGAGGGCTCGCCATGCCACTCCACATGCCAGGCAGTTCAAAGCACCTTCTTCACACTTCTCCACTGTGGACATGGGGCAGGGAGGTGACAGGGCTGGTAAGTGGCTTTGGAGCCTGTGAGGCCAGTCCCCTACTGGGTCTGCCTGGGGGGTTATTAGAAGTGTGAACAGGGCTGCTTGCATAAAAAGTGCCTTGAAGCTGGGGCCTCTGGGGAAAGTCACTTTTGGTTCCAGTGTGATTCCACACCATGGAAGATGCTCTGTTTTCTCACCCCACTCTGGCACAGCTGCAGGTGGGCAAGAGGGAAAGACTTATCTAAAGGGTAGGAGCCTGAGGAGAGACAGAAGGCCCGGAGTGAATCCTCGGAAGCTGCCAGTATTTGACTTTCCTTGGCTACCTCTGTGTTTGCTACCGTGGTCCCGTTAACCATCGTGGGTGCTTAGAACTGGAAGGAATCCCCCCATCCTCTTGTGTAGACATGTGGGGGCATCGTGGAGCATGGCCCTGGGCATAAGATGGTACCTCAGGAGGAATGGAAGGAAGGAGAGCATTGATGGGACTGGAGGCTGTCCCTCAGTCCCCAAAAGAGCAGCTCTGACCCAGCTCGCTTCCCGACACTGGAGGCCGACACACATTCCATTTGAAAAAGGAGTTTCTAGGGGCACCTGGGTGGCTCAGTCAGTTAAGCATCTGACTTCAGCTCAGGTCAAGATCTCACGGTTCGTATGTTCGAGCCCCGCATTGGGCTCTGTGCTGATAGTGACAGCCTGCTTGGGATTCTCTCTCTCCCTCTCTCTCTGCCCCTCCCCTGCTCTCTCTCTCTCTCTCTCAAAATAAATAAAACGAGAAAAAAGGAGTTTTTAGTGCTAAAAAGATATGGAATATAGCAGACTAAGTCAAACCCTTGGTTAGAAGCAACTGGTCCTTCCTCTGTGTTCCCACCATATTTTGTTAAACTTCTGTTAACGTTCCTGGCCAGGTTCACCTCCTGACATGGTCCCTTACTGAAAAATTGATCTCTTTCCTGCCACTGGGTGTCCCTGAAGAAGAAAGATGATGACTTTTTTTTGTGTGTGCCCTCCTCAAGGGATAACCAATGTCTTAAGCCAATGCTCCAAAATTTGTATGTTTGAATGAATGTCATGTTTAGCAAATGGCCCCCAGGACTCAACCCTCCCTTCGATGTGTTTTCTTCAGGAGCTGTTTGCTGAGCTCAGGGTGCGTGAAAACCTCCTCAATTGTGGAAAACACTTTAAATGTGAAGTTTGATTTTCAGTCTGTCAACAAATCAGTTAGCACCATGTAGACAGCTTCTCTGACAAGGGTGATGTGTCCCTCGATGGATGGGTTTCCGGATGGCAAATGCTTCTAAAGGCAAGGCTGAGAGAAGGGGGTGCCTTCACGCTCTGGCCACGAAACATGGAATTAAAACAAACAAACTGAACAAAGAAAATACTGCAGAATGAAGTACTCTAAATGATGAAAGCACGAGGTGCCACAGGGGCATGCCCAGCCTGTGACCGCACTATCTTACTTAACCCTCACGACAACTCCATTGTCTTGGCCACTGATGGTGTCGCCATCTTACAGGGAGAACGTTGCACAACCAGGTGATCCTACTTCTCCATCGCCTCCCTGGCTTGGAACTTCTGTCCTTCACATTCAAGATGAATATCTGTTTTTATTTATTTTTTAATTAAAAAGTTTTTTTAAATTTATTTTTTAATGTGTATTTATCTTAGAGAGAGAGACAGAATGAGTGGGTGAGGGGCAGAGACAGAGAGACAGGCACAGAATCTGAGCTGTCAGCACGGAGCCCGACGCGGGGCTTGAACCCATGAACCATGAGATCATAACCTGAGCCGAAGTCGGACGCTCCCTGACTAAGCCACCCAGCTGCCCCTCAAGATCAATATCTGTTTTTAGACTTCAGAATCTGGTTAGGTTTACATGCTTCAGCACTCACTGGAGATGTCAGGGGGAGCATCCATCTGGGTGAATAATGGTGCACTGTGTCAAGAATTTAGTATCAAAAGCCCCCCCCCCACCCCGACAGCTGGAAATCAGTGGCCATTCTCTAAGAATCCTTGAGTTTTTCATGTACCATAAAATTGCATTACTCTAGAATAATCCCGAAAGAAGGTGAAATACTTATAACAAAAGAAGCAACTTTATTTACTGCACTTTGGTTGTGGCCTGGTGGCTGGAGGGTTCTATTTCTTCAGAAGTGGCCAGGGTCATCTGAACTCAGCCTTCCTCCCTAATTTGACATTCTCTAGACCAGTGTAGACTGCCCGTTCTAGCCCCACTCTGGGTGTGAATCCCTTCATTGGCTGGGCCACACACGACCCAACCTGAAGGTATGACTGGCTGCAGCTATGTGGGCCAGCTTGGGCCCTCCCGTCCGTCGGGGGGAGGGTGGGGATTACAACTGCACTTGACAATTATAGCTGCAGCTTCCCCCCCACCCCCAGTGGGGGAACAGGCAGCCTCAGTGTGGTCAGCCCAGGCGGGCGGGCTTCTGCGGGCCACGTGGGTAGGGTGTCCCCTGAAGGGTCCGTCCCACGGCCCACACGTACACCAGCCGTCTTTTCCTCTGAGCTCTGGAGCTCAGTTCCGACAGCCCTTCCCTTTGCTCCGTGATGACTTTGTTTAACGTTTCACTACGCTGCTGGGGACCTGAGAAACCTTCCCGGCACCACAGTTCGAATTAGTACAGTGGCCTCCTTGGGACACCGTTTTCCAGGCCTCCAGGAACCTCCGATCGGTCTGTTAATTTGCATGAGGGTCCTTGGGGGTCTCAGCCAGAATGTCACTTCCAGCCAGGCTGTTTAATCAGAAACGCAGGAGTTTCCTGCTGGCAGTGGCCTTAAGCTCTCTGAGATGGGTTCGATGTAGGCAAACTGTCCTCCCCGCACCAGTCGTCACTGGCCTACATAAGGAGGGGAAGGATCGCTCTCTGCCTCTCACAACTCCCAAGACCCAACCCATGGGCATTTGACCTCTCTGCTTTCTCCACTCTTTCCAGCCACTGCACACGCTTCTGTCCATCTTCCCACTTATTCATTCAACATGTATTGTTCAAGCATCCACTGGGTGCCGGGCCCTCTGCTGGGGATGCGGTGGTCTGCCTTAAAGTCCTATTCTGCAAGGGGAGACAGAGCACACAGAATGAAACAAATGGTCTATGATGTCAGGCAGCGAGGCAGGACGGAGCGGGGTTAACAGGACATGGAAGGACAGAACAGGACGGTGTGGGTGCCTGGGTGCTCAGGGAGGGCCTGCCTGGGACCTGGCATTGGAGCAGAGAGATGAATGAAGCCAGGGACAGTCCCGTGAATATCTGGGCGAGGAACATTCCAGACAGAGGGAAGAGGAGGTGAATAGATCTACACTGGGGATGAGCTCAGTCTGTTCAAGGAGTACGAGAAGGCTGGTGTGACCGGAGGAATGGGACTTTGGCCAGGGGCCCATTATGTAGCACAACGGTTCCAATCTGCAAATTGGCCCTTTTGTGTGGGCATCACTAAGAAATATGTGTGCTGGGGGTGCCTGGGTGGCTCAGTCAGTTAGGCGTCCGACTTCGGCTTAGTTCATGATCTCACAGTTTGTGGGTCTGAGCCCCATGTTGTCAGGCTCTGTGCTGACGGCTTGGAGCCTGGAGATTGCTTCGGATTCTGTGTCTTCCTGTCTCTCTGCCCCTCACCTGCTCGCTCTCTCTCTCTCTCTCAAAAATAAATAAACATTAAAAAAAATAACTGTATTCTATAGTGATCTGTGGAGCACTTGGTCCCCTTGCTTCCTATTAGAGCAACTGTTCCCAACTCGGGGCAGGATTCCTCCCTCGAGGACAAGGGGCAAGGTCTGAAGACAACTGTGTGTGAGCGTGTGTATGCTGCTGCCATCTAGTGGACAGAGGCCAGGGATCCTGCTAAATACCCTACAACATGCAGAGCAGTCTCCACAACAACCTCTGACCCCGCTGTCTACACTGATGGTGCAAATTCCTGTTGTGGGTCTCAGCAGCCTGTAAGGCTGGACGTTGGGCCGGCAGTCACGGGGTCCCGGGGTCCCTGCTCTGGAGCGGGTGTGGGGTGGGGGTAGGGAAGAGCATCCAGCGAAGAAGCTTGCATGGCTCACAGCTGAGACCCACCCCGTGGTGAAAGGGACAGAGCAAGGTCTTTGCTAAGGTCTCGCAGTTAAGGTCAGAGTCTTAACTACGGGCTCCCGCCCCTGGGACGGTGCTTTCATTTTCCTGACGTGTCCAAGGCTGTGCCATTGGTGTGCACCTCCCTACCTGGTCTGCCCTGTTCTTTTTCTTTTTTTTTTAATTTAAATTTTTTTAACGTTTATTTATTTTTGAGACAGAGAGAGACAGAGCATGAACAGGGGAGGGGCAGAGAGAGAGGGAGACACAGAATCGGAAACAGGCTCCAGGCTCTGAGCAGTCAGCACAGAGCCCGACGCGGGGCTCGAACTCACAGACTGAGAGATCGTGACCCGAGCCGAAGTCGGACGCTTAACCGACCAAGCCACCCAGGCGCCCCTGGTCTGCCCTGTTCCATTCGCCCATTTCCACATGGTAATACTGAGCCACTGGGCAGGCGAATGCCTGTCTGAGGGCCCTTCCTCTGCCCGGAAGACGTTCTCCTCACCCGGTGCTCTTTCCATCATTGTGTTCTCAGCTGGAACAGTGTCCGTTCCTCCCCAGGCCAGCTGCCCTGGGACCCAGTCCCCCAGGATGCCAGAAGCCAGTCGGCTGAGCTGAGCCCGGCGAGCTAAGGATGTGGGAGGGGACTCAGGGAAAGGGTAGGGGAGTGTGTGAGGACCGGCTTCATCTCCTTCACCCTCTGGGTCGGTCCCACCTGATGGCTCCCTGGGCTGCATCCTGCCTGGTTCCGCTGGCTAATAGCGCTCAGCTTTGAGTGTGCCAGGCCATTTGGTTACCCCAGGAAACTGCTGTCTAAAAGCCGGGAACCTCGCAGAAGCACGGGGGAGTTTAATCATCCAGGCTGGTCTTTGTGCTACATTGCTACTATGTTCTTATTCATCAGCCTCTTCGCAGGCCGCCTTCCCTCCACCCCGCTGAGGCTCCCGGCTCCCTCCTGGGGGGGCCTCTGCTTGCAAACTCTGGACAGATGCCCAACCTTTCAGAAAGGCTTTGGCACTCCAGCTCACTGAATTATTTTGGGGTCTTGCCCACCCCTCTCCTCCACATCAGTTTACTTCATCTTTGTGCAAGAAGAAGCATGCTAGTCTTGGGGTGGGGGAATCAGGCCTGGCATCCTCGGGAGGCACTGCAGATAAGAGATTAAGGGAAAGATGCTGGATTAATTTGGTCTGGGTAGGGCCTGGGCCCTGGGATTTCAGGGGATGTTACTCTGCAGCCAGAGGCGACAGCCATGGAATTAGATGATCGGTGATGTGTCTCCAACTCTTAAAAAAAAATACATGTTAGGTTAGGCGGGGGTCCCCATGACACCACATCTATATGTCACTATTCGTCTGCTCACCTTCCTCTAGTCCTTACCTGCTCTGGGCCTCAGTTGCCTTCTCCGTGAAATGCGGAATGGGAATAGTACCTACTTCATCTGGCTGTCCTAAGGCTTACACAGCCCCCCAAACTCCCCATTCCGTTAGCAGACCTCTCTTCTTGCTGCTAATCAAACCGTTGGCGACAAGAATAGCCTATGGGGGGGGGGGAGGGGAGGGTATCCTTTCTGGAGGCAACTCGGGTTTGAGAAGCACAGGGCCGCACTGCCTGCCCGGTACAGAGTGTTCTCCGAGTTCACTTTGGGACGGTCCCCCGGGAGGCCAGGAGGGTAAACGCAAAGAATCGGCCTAAGGGGATGTGAGCAAATTCCACCCTCCCGAAAGTCTGCCGCCCCGCGAAGGATGCTCTTCGCCTCGGGGCTACGGAGGCGGAACGCCGCACGCGGCCCCCGCCCCCTCCGCCGGCGCTCCGCCGGGTGGTCCCGCCGCCGCCCCCCGCCCCCCGCCCCGCGCCGGGCGTGAGGGGAAGGGGGGGCGGAGATCCGGGGCGCCCCCACCCCCCGCCCCGCCCCCGCGTCCCCGCCCGCCCGCCCGCCGCCTCACCTATCAGATTTCCCGGGCGCCTCGCCGCGCCGCTCCTCCCACCTCCTAAATGCCGCGCGGAGGGGAAAGCCGCCCTCGGCCTGGACCCGGTGCCTGCGAAGACTGGCCGCGCGCCCCTGGCTGTGCCGGCCGCAATGCGGCTCTGAGCTCGCCGCGGCTGCAGCCGGGCCTCGGGGGAGTGCGGGGCGCCCGGTGAGGCGGGGGAGGGGGCGCGGGCGCAGGGGACACGGGAGGCGCGGGGGTGAGGGGAGCGCGGGTGCAGGGGCGCGGGGTGGGGGGCGCGGGCGCAGGGGACGCGGGAGGTGCTGGGGTGCGGGGTGCGGGGAGCGTGGGCGCGGGAGGTGCGGGGTGGGGGGCGCCGGCGCAGGGGGCGCAGGGAACGTGGGAGGTGCAGGGGTGGGGGGGGTGGCGCGGGCTCAGGGGGACGCGGAGGTGCGGGCGTGAGGGGGTCGCGAGGGACGCGGCAGGGGGTTCCGGGAGGTGCCGGAGCCGGGGACCTGGAAGTGGGAGAGCGGGGCTCCGGGGTGCAGGAGGCTCCGGGGACGCGGGACCTGCGGGGGCAGCGGGGGCTGGGAGCGGAGGACGCGGGGTTGACGCGGGCGCGCCCGGGCGCTTTTGACTGCCCAGCGCTTAGGAGGAGCGCGGGTTCTGCAGGCTTGTCCTGTTTTCTTTTTTCTTTTTAAATTAAGGAAAAGAAAATGGTTACACATCAGATTTCATAAAACTTGGTCTAACAGTGAAGCAAAGTGAATTTTTAAAAAAATAAATAAAAACTTGGTCTAACAGTGTATTTATTTTTTAAAAAATTCACCTTGCCTTTTTTTTTTTTTTTTTTGGTGAGAACATTTAAGTTCTACTCTCATCACGTTTAAACTACACGACACAGTGTTAGCAGTTATGCTCATGATATTACATACATCCTCCAACCGGTTACCTGTTTTCCCAGCGTCAGCCCCTGGCAACCACTTTTCTATTCTCTTCTTGGGAGTTCCGCTTTTTTATTTTTATTTTTTTTAATGTGTATTCATTTTTGAGAGATAGAGCACGAGGGGGAGGGGGCAGAGAGAGAGAGGGAGACCCAGAATTGGAAGCAGGCTCCAGGTTCCGAGCTGTCAGCGCAGAGCCCCACGTGGGGCTTGAAGCCACCAACTGTGAAATCATGACCTGAGCTGAAGTGGGAAGCTTAACCTACTCAGCCACCCAGGCGTCCCATTTTATTTTATTTTTTTTTAATTCCGCCTGCAGTATTTGTCTTTATCCGGCTTTTTTTCTTTCTTTCTCTTCTTCCTACTTAGCACCATGCCATCCAAGTGCATTCGTGTTGTCCAGTCGGCAGGATTTTCTTCTTTTTAAAGATTGAACACCGTTCAGTTGTATGCATACATCACATTTTCTGTGTCTCTTTTATCTGTCCACAGACACCGGTTGTTTCCGTACCTTGGATATTGTGAGTACTGCTGAAGTGTGGATGGGAGTGTGGATACCTCTCTGAGATAATGTTTTGGTTTCCTTTGGATTATGTGCTAAGAAGTGAGATTGCTGGATCATATGCTCCATTTTTACCTTCTTGAGGAACGTCTGTATTTTCTAGAGTAGCCGTGCCAGTTTGCATTCCTACCGACAGTACTCCAGGGTTTCCTTCTCTCCACGTTCTGGCCAGCATCTGTTATCTCTTGTCTTTTTGATAATAGGCATCCTAACACACAGCAGGTTATTGTGGTTTCAATTTGCATTGCCTGATGACGAGTGATGTTGAGCATCTTTCCATGTACCTGTTGGCCATTTGGATGTCGTTGGAAAAATGTCTGTTCAGGTCCCTTGCCCAGTTTTTAATTGGGCCATTATTATTACCTCTGCTACTGATAACACTATATCCATGTACAAAGTATTATCTCTGCTCACACCACACACTTGAGGAAGTGGTGTTGAGAGGTGGGCACAGTGCAAACATAGGATGGGGAAAATTAACTTGGGATGGAAACATCGTCCGGTTGAAATGAGTAACCCAACCTGAGAAACAAACAAACGCGACCCCCTGGCGCACTGGAGGAGGTGGGGGGGAGGGGTGGCTCCTTGCAGTGGCGTTTGTGGAGGACTGACCCGCAGGAGGTTTCAGAGGCTTCATGAAGGAGCCACAGGAGGGGGTTTGGTTTTGTGGACAGGATGAGAAGGACATCTCTTTAGGTCGTTCCTAAGTGCGGTGAGCTGCCTTATGATTTTATAATCAGTGTTTCTCATAATGTCTCCACCAGTCACGTTTGTGCGTGTGCACGTGTGTGTGTGTTAAATGTGTGCAGTTTACCCTGCAACTGACTTTTTTTTTATCCTATTCCGGCTTCACTTTTTTTTTTTTTTAAATTTCTGTTTAGATCTCTGACTTGTTGGGGATAAATACAGCTTCCAATAGAAAACTCTGAGTTTGCTCTGCAGTAATCAGATGTCGTGAACTTACTTGTCACCCTTCCTTTATGTTACCATGAGAAGCTTCTAAAAGCCCCTGTTAGGTATTTGCCTGTTGTAAATGTTAACAGCACCGCCCCCGTCCACGCCTCCTTCATTTGCTGTTTCTGCCCTTGCTTCCTGAGATGCAGGAAGCAAATTTAATGAAGACATGGGGTGTGGGGGGGGGGGACATCATATTCCCATGAATCCTGGGGGTGGGAGGGCCTTAGGGTATTTTATAGATGGAAATTCCTAGGGTCACATTTGTGGGTAAATACATACTGATTCTACTCATCCTCACATGTAATGAAACATTTTAGTTGTATAGTCTTGTAGGCGCACCTCTTTAATCGCGTTTCTTTTTAAACAGGTGCATGTAATACACAAATTGTTTCAAAGACGGCTTTTAATATCTTCCTTTTAGTGGAATAAATCAGAGAAAGACAAATGCTCTCACGTAGATGCAGAATCTAAAAAAAAACAAAACAAACCCCAAACTGAACTGGTAGATGCAGAGAACACATTGGTGGTTGCCAGAGGTGGTATGTGGGTGGGTGGGGGAAAATGGGTGGAGGGCATGAAAAGGTACAAATTTTCAGTTACAAGATAAATAGTCCTGGGGATGTAACGTACAGCGTGGTAGAAAAAAATACGGACATCTATCTTTTCTTTAAGGAATGGCTGCTTATCTATTGAGACCTGTTTTCTGTCTCCTTTCAATTTTTCCTTTCCAAGTCAGTTCATTTTTTATGCTTCCTTCGTTAGGTCAACTAAAAAATAACTAAACTTGTGTGGTCCATTGACATTTAGCTCCTGCATCTGCAACTCAGAGCAGAAAGCTACCTCGCTAAGTTATCTCGAAACATTGACAAGGACAGTGTTGTCTTTGCAAAGGTTCCAGAACATGAGCGCCGTTTCTTTTGTGGGATTTCTTTTCAAATTTATTTTTAATTAAAAAATTTTTTTCTTAATCTTTATTTTTGAGAGAGAGAGAGAGAGAGAGAGAGATACAGAGTGTGAGTGGGGGAGGAACAGAGAGAGAGGGAGACACAGAATCCCAAGCAGGTTCTAGGCTCTGAGCTGTCAGCACAGAACCTGATGCGGGGCTTGAACTCACAAACCTTGAGATCATGACCTGAGTCGAAGTCGGACGATTAACCCACTGAACCACCCAGGCACCCCTTATTTTTAATTATTTTAATGTTTATTTTTGAGAGAGAGAGCTTGAGCAGGGGAAGGGCAGAGAGAGAGGGAGACACGGAATCCGAAGCAGGCTCCAGGCTCTGAGCTGTCAGCATAGAACCTGCTGCGGGGCTTGAACTCGTGTACCATGAGATCATGACCTGAACCAAAGTTGGATGCCTCACCGACTGAGCCACCCAGGTGCCCCTCTTTTGTAGGATTCCTAAGTAGGTACTTTGAATAAACAAGGACCATTGTTGATGTCCGATTTTATGAGCGTCTATATACCTGACCACTCCTCCTCGAACAGGTGCCAGTCTCATCGTTCATCAGGGGACACCAGTGGGCAGCCCTTCTTCCTCAGTACTGCTGGACTGGCAGTGAGACCCCAGCCAGTTTGGATCAATCCTGGAAGGGTTTCGGGGGCCTCATCGCTGCCTTGCTGAGCCTGGAGTTGGCCTTGGGCCCTGAGCCAGGCGCTGGTGTCCCAGGGGAACTCTTTGTCTCCCCAGGATGCTTGTCCGTTTGACTGGGCTTCAGATCAAATTTCGACTTAGTCTTCTGCCAGGACTAGATCCTGATCCTGAATCCCGGTTCCAGTGACCGTAAAACGCTGCTTGGTCCTTGTCAGCCTCTTTCCCCAGATGACTGGGATGCTGGCGAGGATGAGCTTGAACTACCACATCTCTGTCCACCTGAGCATAGCTGTCAACATTCAGCCAGGGGCTCCTCCCAGGAGCCTTATTTCTGCTCCTCTCTTTCATTGGTCCCCTTGGGAGACCCCAGGCTTGGGACCTCCTGTGGTACTCTCCCGACCTTCCTCCCTCTGTCCGCCATGATGGCATGCCTCTGCTTCCCTTCTTTGTCCCCAGGGAGGCCCCTCGAGTGGGTAAGGCCTCCTCCCAGCGGCCCAATTCCAGGCTCTTCTCCTTTGCCCCTAGCCCGAGGACGGGGGTTCCTTCAGGCTTGGTGGCTGCTCTCCCGTGGGTTTCAATGAGACATTTCCTTTTGCCTGCAAGGGAGCAGAGGTATCCTAGCCTGTGCCTGAAGAGGGGGTGGCTAAGAGGACTTATCTTCCATGTGGCCTTCACTTGAAACCCAGAATTAGGAGATTTGGCTGTTGGGTAATGAGACTCGTTTGAAAACAGATCAACCAGGGTTTATGTTTTGTTTTTTTTTTTTTTTTTTTTACCTGAAGTCATTTGGGACTAAGTTGGGTACCTAAAGTAGCTAATCATCCATTTACTCGTTCGGCAAGCACGCACGGAGAGAGGAAGGGCTTGGGCTCTGGATCCAGATGCCTGATTTCACAGCCCAGCTCTGCCAGGCACTTGTGTGACCTTGGGTATGTTACTTAGTTTCTTTGTGCCTCAGTTTCCTCTATTGAAATCCGAGAGAAGAGGGCTCATTTCATAGTTGGGGGCGGTCAGGAGGATTAAATGGTTCCGTATGAAGAAAGCTTTAGAACAGTGCCAGGTTATGAACAAGAGCTACGTCAGTTAGAGCCATTATTGTTATTTGGTCGTTTTCTGCCAAGCACTTTACCGTGGTTTTACCATGCCGCGTAAGATTTTTTCGGGTCCAGGGGCGCCTGGGTGGCTCAGTCTGTTGAGCCTCTGACTTCAACTCCGGTCACGATAGAGGTGTTTGTGAGTTTGAGCCCCGCGTTGGGCTCCGTGCTGACAGCTCAGAGCCTGGAGCCTGCTTCGCATTCTGTGTCTCTCTCTTTCTCTCTCTGCCCCTCGCCCCCTCAAAAATAAAGCAAAACATAAAAAAAAATTTTTTTTTAAAGATTGCTTCGGGTCCAGGGGTCCCTGGGTGGCTCAGTCGGTTAGGCGTTGGACTTCAGCTTGCAGCATGATCTTACAGTCCGTGAGTTCAAGCCCTGCATCGGGCTCTGTGCTGATAGCTCAGAGCCTGGGGCCTGCTTCCCATTCTGTGTCTCCCTCTCTCTCTGCCCCCTGCTTCCCCACTCATGCTCTATCTCTCTGCTTCAAAAATAAACAATTAAAAATTAAAAAAAACAATAAGCAATTATGATGTAAGTATAAGTTTCCTATTAAGAATTCCTGGGGGTGCCTGAGTGGCTCAGTCGGTTAAGCATTTGACTTTGGCTCAGGTCATGATCTCGTGGTCTGTGAGTTCGAGCCTTGCGTCAGGCTCTGTGCTGACACCTCAGAGCCTGGAGCCTGCTTCGGCGGATTCTGTGTCTCCCTCTCTTTCTCTGCCCGCGTCCCCCCCCCCCCCCAGATAAATAAACATTAAAAAATATTAAAAAAACTTTTTTTAATGTTTATTTATTTTTGAGAGAGAGAGAAAGAGAACACAGCACGAGTGGGGGAGGGGCAGAGAGAGAGGGAGACACAGATCTGAAGCAGGCTCCAGGTTCTGAGCTGTCAGCACAGAGACCAATATGGGGTTTGAACCCATGAACCATGAGATCATGACCTGAGCCAAAGTCAGATGCTTAACTGACTGAGCCACCCAGGCACCCCCATTAAAAAATATTTAAAGGGGCATCTGACTTCAGCTCAGGTCATGATCTCATGGTTCATGGGTTCGAGCCCCGTGTCGGGCTCTTTGCTGATAGCTCAGAGCCTGTAGCCTGCTTCAGATTCTGTGTCTCCCTCTCTCTCCCCTCTCCTACTCATGCTCGCTCACTCTCTGTCTCTCAAAAATAAATAAATGTTAAAAAAAATTTTTTTTTTAAAAGATTGTTTCAGGTCCAGAATGAGGCATGAAGATAGGGCAACAAAACTAGTTTTCTTTTGTTGAATTAAAACAATAAACACACTCTGGTTTTAAAGGTAATTGCTAAAAAAAAAAAAAAAAAAAAAAGTGCCCAAGCAATTTTGTACAACAGCAGAATTGCTGTAATAGAATTACTAATGTCAGGAGCACAGTATTTAATTTGTTGTCTCACTTTTGGTGCCTGACCCTTTTATGGAACCTCTGATCCTCTTGACTATCTGAAGCCGTTCTTGGACCTTACTGTATAAGCTTACAACTGTCTGTTCTGTTTCTTGCTATCTGTCTCATATTTTTCGGTCCGTAGTCGTGGTTTGTCTCCATATGTTTCCTGAGCTCTGCAGTGTCTCCTTGTAATCCCATGCTTTCTCATTGTCATCTTGCTTTGCTGGTTTCCTGTTCTTAACGTCTTGTAGCCGCAAATCATTTCTTGTAAATGTTTTTTTTTTTTTTTTTTAGCTTGGAGTGTGGTCAATCTTTTTAAAGCTTAAAGTGCGTGGTGTTACACCGACAGCTTTTAAAATCATTTTTTACAGTAGTAATCATCCCACTTTCTCATGAAATATTGCAAGTCAACCTCAAGGCTAGACGTGGAGCCAGGGTTGGAGAAATATCCATCCATCCGGGGATACTTGCCTTGTGTTCACGGAGTATCACGGGGACCTCTGGGGAAACTCGTAACCCACTTCCGGGACGTATTTTCGTCCGGACTGGTTTCTTCATTTGTCTTTTGCACATTCCCTTCCCTTTGCTGTCCCTTCTCTATAGTTTTATGCTTAGCTGCTATCTCTCTTGATGTCGAGTGTATTGAGAAGGGCAGATTCAGCTAGACCTTCAGATATAATTTGAGTGAATGATCTTGGATTGCATCTCTCCTAATGGGAGAACTGTGTTTGCCTTGGACCTTTATTTAATCTGTGTTCTAGATATCACATTTTCTCTGCCTTTCTGTTGCCTGAGGATCTGAAGGAGGAGGTATGGCTAATTAGGATTGGTGGGTTTAGTCTCTATGTGTCCTGTAATTGTATCACAAGTTGTTTTCAGGATACCCTTGGGGTTCAAACTGCCTCCGAATTCAGAATGTAGCTTGCCCTTGGTAAATTTTTTCCCCAGAGTATGAAGTATTTCAAACATACAGATGAGTTAGGATTTAAAATATGTTAAGCATTTAATTCAAGAGGCTGGAAAAAGGCAGTTAACATTCCAAAGGCAAGAGAAGGGGGAAAATGAGGATATGAGTAGCAGTGAATGAAATAGAGAATAAAACAAACAGCGGTAGCTACAGACTCAAAAAATGTTTGTTAGAAAAAACAACAACAGGGGCGCCTGGGTGGCTCAGTCGGTTGAGTGTCTGACTTAGGCTCAGGTCACGATCTCACGGTTTGTGGGTTCGAGCCCCGCATCGGTCTCTGTGCTGATGGCTCAGAGCCTGGAGCCTGCTTCAGATTCTGTGTCTCCCTCTCTCTCTCTGACCCTCCCCTGTTCGTGCTCTGTCTCTCTCTGTCTCAAAAATGAGTAGACATTAAAAAAAAAAAAAGAAAGAAAAGAAAAACCAACAACATAAAGCCTAGCAACATTGAACCAAAAAGAGAAAAGGAACACAAACAAACCAGATTAAAAATAAAGAATATCCACAAGCACAGAGAAACAACCTTTTAAAATCAGAATATTATGGACAACTTTATGCCAATACATTTCAAAGTTTAGATAAAATCATTTTGTAAAAAATCACAAATAACAAAGTTCACTGAAGAGAAATAGAACCTGAGTAAAAAATAACAACTAAAGATACTGAATTTGTAATCAGAATTCTGCCTGCTCCCATCCTAAAAAGACAACAACCCCCCAAAGATTTAGGGGTGAACACTAAATTTTAAAGGCACAGCACAAAACCACTCTTTCTATTGTGCAAGCTGTTTTAGAAAACAGAAAAGTTCTCCACTTCAGAAAGAGATAGTAAAAAAAAGAATTAATAGGTTCTCTTCTAAAAAAACCCAGTATCTCTTCTAAACACAAGTGAAATGTTCCTAAATAATATGTCCGGTTTTTATTAATGTACTATATCAATAAATTAAAGGAGGGAAGAAATGCATGATTACCTCAAAAGATGTAACCAAAAATAAATGAATCAATAAAACTGTGCACTAATTCATAATAAGGGAATGTTAAAATTTCTTTTAATGTTGATTTTTGAGAGAGACAGAGGCAGAATGCGAGTGGGGGAGGGGCAGAGAGAGAGGGAGACACAGAATCTGAAGCAGGCTCCAGGCTCCGAGCTGTCAGCACAGAGCCCTATGCGGGGCTCAAACCCACCAACTGAGAGATCATGACCCAAGCCAAAGTTGTACGGACACCCAACCGACTGAGCCACCCAGGTGCCCCAAGAAGGGAACTTTCTTAATTTGCCAAAGGTATTTATCAAACGCCTAACATAAACATCATATTCATGGTGAAACTTAAAAGAATTCCCACTAAAGTCAAGAGCAAGACAAGGATGTCATTATCACTGCTTTTATTAAACATTGTACTTGAGGTACTAGCCAATGCAAAGACCAGAAAAGAAACTAAGCTGTTCTTATTTGCAGACAATATTGTATCAGACCCAATAGACCAGGTTATGCCATAGTAACAAACAGCCCCCAAATCTCAGGTCTTAATGCTGTACGTTTATTTTCACAGAAGTAAAGTCTGTTGCTGATCCAAGCTACTTTTCGAGGCGGCTGCCCTTCATACAGCGATTTGTCATTTTCTGCCATTTGGATCTTACGGCATGTTTCTATCAAGATGTACTTGCAAAAGCAGAGAAGAGAGAGCTAGAAAATCGAGCACGTGCAGTGAAATCTCTTACCACTTCAGCTCTGATTTCACTGGCCGGGAAAACCCAGATGGCTGTGTCTAACTTCAAAAGTTTAGGAAGTGAGGGGCGCACCTGGGTGGCTCAGGGGGTTCAACGTCCAACTCTTGGTTTAAGTTCAGGTCATGATCTCACTGCTTGTGAGGTTGAGCCCCATGCCAGGCTCTGTGCTGACACCACTGAGCCTGCTTGGGATTCTGTCTCTCTGTCCCGCTCCCACTCATGCTCTGTCTCTTCCAAAATAAATAAACAATAAAAAACATTAAAAAATAGTTTGGGAAGTGAAACCCTCCCGTGTGCTAGGAAGACACAGATAACCAAAATATCAAATACGTAAAACATTCAACAGAATCTGTTAGATTTGTTTATTCTCTATTTCCCTATGGGTAGAATGGAATTTGTTAGTTTTCTTCATCAGATCATTATGTTTTTTTAATTTTTTTTTCAACGTTTATTTATTTTTGAGACAGGGAGAGACAGCATGAACGAGGGAGGGTCAGAGAGAGAGGGAGACACAGAATCTGAAACAGGCTCCAGGCTCTGAGCTGTCAGCACAGAGCCTGATGCGGGGCTCGAACTCACAGACTGCGAGATCATGACCTGAGCCAAAGTCGGATGCTTAACCGATTGAGCCACCCAGGTGCCCCCATCAGATCATTATTATTATTTGGTTTGCTTGTGTTGTTTTCTGAGACGATGTGTAAAAATATAATTTATCCTATGGTACTGTCAGTTTTTGTGTTGTATATTTTGAGGCCAAGTTGTAAAAAGTGTACAGGTTTATCAAGGATCTATATTACAAATTATATGGTGAAGTGTTGTGTTGTATTGATGCTTCTGGCTTGAATTCTCTTCTGTGTCACAGAGCTGCTCTAGGGATCTCCTTGACCCCAATTCTTGCTGGCGTCTTCCCCACCTGTCTTTGTATCTTTATTTTGGGTGTATCTTTTGAATCTGCATATAGATGGATATTTTTTTGGCCAATCTGATAAATTGTTCTTAAATAAGTGAGTTTAATTTATTTATAATAAGTGTGGTTTCTGAAGTACTTGGACTTAATTTTATTGTCTCCTGTGTTTTCTCTTTACTAGGTTTTTTTCTTTAGTTCTCTTTATTTTTTGTTTCCTGTTGAATTAGTAAAGTTTTCTGTGTTCCCATTTTCTCCCCTTGCTGATTTTCAATCTACAAACTGTATTTCCATTATTAAAAAAATCTTTTTTTGGGGCGCCTGGGTGGCTCAGTCGGTTAAGCGGCCAACTTCGGCTCAGGTCATGATCTCGTGGTCCGTGAGTTCGAGCCCCGTGTCGGGCTCTGTGCTGACCGCTCAGAGCCTGGAGCCTGTTTCAGATTCTGTGTCTCCCTCTCTCTGACCCTCCCCAGTTCATGCTCTGTCTCTCCCTGTCTCAAAAATAAATAAACGTTAAAAAAAAATTTTTTTTAATGTTTATTTTTGAGAGAGAGAGAGAGAGTGGGGGAGGAGCAGAGAGAGGGAGACACAGAATCCGAAGTAGGCTCCAGGCTCTGAGCTTTCAGGTAGAGCCCTATGTGGGCCTCGAACCTATGAACCATGATATCATGACCTGAACTGAAGTTGGATGCTTAGCTGATTGAGCCACCCAGGCACCACTCGTTTTAAGTTTTTTTTAAACATGAAAAATTAGGGGCTCCTGTGGCTCAGTCAGTTAGGCATCTGACTTCAGCTCAGATCATGAGCTTGTGGTTTGTGGGTTCGAGCCCTTCATGGGGCTTGGTGCTGATAGCTCAGAGCCTGGAACCTGCTTTGGATTCTGTGTCTCCCTCTCTCTTTGCCTCTCTCCGCCTTGCACGTGCTCTCTCTCAAAATAAATAAATAAACATTAAAAAAATTAAACATAAAAATGAGTTATTCTTATGGGCATAAATTAATTAAGTTTAACCACATATTTGGTCAATTTCTATGCTCATTGTTGTGCCCTGTATTCCTTGACAGAGGCCTGAGTTTGACGATCTTTTTGAAGTGCATCCATTAATAATTCTTTTAGTGAGCCTCCATGGTGATAAAGTTCCTATTTGTGTGTTTGAAAATGTGGCTTTACTCTTGTATGTTATTTTAACTGGGTACAAAACTCTAGACTGGCAGTTTTTTCCCTCTGGTGTTTTGAAGGTAACACTGCATTATTGTCTGACTTACATTATCAGTTATGGGAAATTTCTGTCCATCTCTTTTTCGGGCTTTTGTGGATAATATTCCTGTCTCTCTGGTAGCCTTTGAGACTTTCTCCTTGCCCTCGATGTTTGTTAGTTTCGCTAGGATAATTTGAGGTGTGGATTTACTTTTAATCTTGTGCTGGGCACTTAGGCTGCAATTTTGATTTGAGAACTCCCATGTTCCATTCTGGAAAATCCTCAGCTGATATATCTTCTCATCTATTCCCTTTATTCTTTTTTTCAGGAATGCTTACAAGATTAAGCTGACCCTCGTAACCTGTCTGTTACATCTCCTTTGTCTTTCTGGTAAGTCTTGGCTGTGTTGGAGGCAGTTATTTTGGGGGGTGGTAATAATTCTCCTTTCAGTTGGGCTTTTCCTCACTGTGGAAAGTGGAAGGCAGGGGTGGGTTTTTGATCCCATTTTACTCTAGAGGGCCATTTCCCTGAGGCTTCCTACTTACCACCCCTGTTCATTTTTCTCAAGCTCGGGAAGGGAGACCAATAAAAATAAGACTTTTGTGAGTGTCAGTTCCTCACCTTTCCCCTAGGTACACTTCCCCAGTGAATATTTCCCACAGGTAAAATTCAGGCGTTTTCAGTGTTTTTCCCTGGCCACCGCTTTCAGGGACCACGCCCATAGTCATACTATCATTTGAGTGTTGCTTGTCTACTTTTGGCCAATTTGAACTTACGGTTTTATGTCATTGTGGACAAAGTAGAGAAACAAATGTCTCAATACCCTATTACACATTTAAGCAGTAAGAGTTGGTACTGTTACTCAACCCATGAGCAGGTCAGAGTGGGTATTCAGTGCCCCCGTTTCGTATGAAGCCTGGCACAATGCCCAGGTGTTTGACATCTTTGGAGGGAAACAGGTGTCTATACAATTGGACATGGATTAAGAAACTGAGAAATTTGAATGAGGCAAAATCAGTGGTAGAGGGCTGGCCTTACTAAGGTAGGGGTATAGATGGAAAGATGGTGGTCAACATGCCATAGATACAACCTGTCACCAATGCTTCTTAGCTCACACTCAAGAGTTTCCTGGAGGACCCAGAAGTAGCCAAACTGGATTTTTTTGATACCCTAATTTGGCTTTCTCAAGGACAGAGTGTCCAGATACCCCCTCTGCTAGTTATTAACTAATCACATGACCATCCCCAAAATGTGCAAGATTCATCATTCTAGGACTGTAGTTTTTTCTTCTCATTCTAACTCTCCTGTGAATCTTGGTTTTGCTTCTGTTCTAAGAATTAGTTTACCAGCTGACTGTCCCATGAGAGAAAATAATTTGTATGAAAGATAACTAAACTACATGCAACATAAAGGAGCTGTTTCTGTTATCCTTTGATAGATTTATGCTTTCTTTTTTTAAAAAAATGTTTATTTATTTTTGAGAGAGAGATGTGTGTGAGTGTGTGAATTGGGGAGGGGCAGAGAGAGAGAGAATCCCACGCAGGCTCCACACTGTCAGCAAAGAGCCCGAGTGGGGGCTCGATCTCACAGACCGTGAGATCGTGATCTGAGCCGAAATCAAGAGTCGGACACTTAACTGACTGAGCCACCCGGGCTCTCTGACAGACTTATGCTTCCCATTTGGGACTTAGGTGGTAGCGCTGTGTCTAATATTGACTGACAGGCACTTGTTCCAGTTTCCTGTTTTGCTGACTTGTAACACAGTCTATTAACACTTGTCTTGTTGAAGGTCTGTCTTGAGTCATCTGCAGCATCCTGTGGCCCGCCGCATGGAAAGTGGTTTGCATAAGTTATTCCATTAGATGAAACGTGGAGTAGCTTTTCCAGGCTAATGAAAGTTGATCATGCCAGGCACTGTGTGGGAGGTTTAAATGGTTAGAGAAGCCGCATGATGAGGTTAGGAAGGCATTTTTCATGTGGTTTCATGTGGTTTCTTGGTGACTCAGATTCGTAGATCCCATGGCTCTCACCTGCTGGCCCACCTCACCTGTGCTGTTGACCCAGCTCCAACCCCACTCGTCAGTCTTTTTCTGTGTCTGCTTTCTTTCTTCATTAGTCCATGGGATGTGTTCCTCACAAACTGGTCTAGGGCCAAAAAGTTTGGGCAGCCCTGCCTAGGAATTTTCTTTTTTGAGATATACTCTGAACGTTAACTTTGTAAAGTTTCCCCAAAGTCTTGCAGTGAAGAAGCTCGTCTAATTCTGTTTAATCCAGTGGTTCCCCAACTTGCAGTCTACCTGCCTGCCACCCCGATGCATTCCCCCCAGACACATGGCAGGTCCTCTGGGTGTGTGGTGGGCACAGTTTGGGAAAACCTGTCCTATAGCGATAGAAAAGCCTCTACATCCCTTCTAGCTCTGATCTCGGCTTCCCTTCAACCCTTGATTTTTTCTTCCCTTTTCTTGTTTTATTAACACTGTTACTAGTGTGCAGTATCGATATAAGTTTTATCCACAAAGCTTACAATTTAGTGAACTTCCAATTTTTTTATCATTGTGGTAAAAGATACGTAAATTATGTTGGCCACATTAGCCACAATTCCATGAAATTCAGTACATTCACGACGTTGTGCTCCCACCCCTGCTGTCTAGTTGCAGAACACTTGCATCACCCTAAAGGAAACCCTGTGCCCATTATCAGTCACTTCTCCCCACAGCCCCCAGCCCCTGGCGACCACTGTACTACTGGCGGACTTTTCATCTGACTGCTCTAGGGAACCTCATAAATGGAGTCAGACGGTATCTGGTCTTTTATGACTAGTTGATTTCACTCGGCATTATGTCTGCGAGATCCATCCCTGTTGTGGCAGGTGTCAGAATGTTTTTCCTTTTTAAAAACATTTTTTAATGTTTTTATTTATTTTTGAGAGAGAGAGAGAGAGCACAAGCCGGGGAGGGGCAGAGAGAGAGGGAGACACAGGATCTGAAGCAGGCTCCAGGCTCCGAGCTGTCAGCACAGAGCATGACGCCCGAAGCTCGAACTCGTGAGCCAGGAGATCATGACCTGGGCTGAGGTCGGATGCTGAACCGACTGAGCTACCCAGGTGCCCTCAGAATGTCCTTCCTTCTTAAGCCTGAACACTATTTCACGGTGTGTATAAACCATGTTTTGTTTATCCAGTCATCTGTCAATGGACGTGTGGGTGGCTTTTTGGGTAGATCCTCAGAAGCGGAGTTACTGGGTCATATTGTAATTCTGTTTCCTTCTTTGAGGAATTGCCATGCTCTGTATCGTAGAATGCGGCACCATTTTACATTCCTGCCAGCCTTGCGCAAAGGTGGGCTCCAATTTCTCCACACGCTTGCCAACACTTGTTAATTTTTTGAGGGGGGGAGGGGCAGAGAGCAAGAGGGAGACACAGAATCCGAAGCAGCCTCCAGGCTCTGAGCTGTCAGCACTTGTTAATTTTTTAAAATTTATTTTTATAAGAGCCCCCCTCGCGGGTATGAAGTGGCATCTCATGGTGGTTTTGATTTGCATTTCCCTGATGATGAGTGGTGTTGAGCATCTTTTCATCAGTCTGTTGTCCGTCTGAATTTCTCCTTCGGAAAACTGTCTACTCACGTCTGTTGCCCATTTTGGAAATCAGTGTTCTTGTCGTTGTCGATGAGTCCCCTACTTGTTAACAGGTAAGACTCTCTTACCGGCATCAACTTTACTTCTGGGGAGGATGTTGGCAGCATTAATTTCTTTTCTGCCATCAGCCATCATTTATCACTGTCCTACTTGTCCTAGTCTCTGGCTGAACTGCGAGGCTCCATTCCTTCCCACCCCTTTCTACGGCCTATGTTTTGGACCCTTGTCTTTTTAGCTGTTGTTTCCTTGGCTGGGCTGTTTTGTTTAAGTCCACTTCCCCATCACCTTCCTTTTCTTCCTAAAGGATTGTGTCATCCGCTGTTTGATTTTGGCCACGGTTACTCCACAGAAGCAGCGTTGTGGAAGTCTAAGAGCTTCTAGCTCCCCGCAGCCCTCTATGGGATTGGCACTGATGATGGCCCTCCCTTCTTTGGGCTTCCTTGGTCCCTGGGATACTTCTCTGTGACACCAAGTCGGGGAGTAAGCAGTGGGTGCAGGACTGTAGGCCCCGGGGCACCTTAGCTTGGCTGTCGATGCTGACTCTGTCCTTTAACTCATGCCAGGACCCGGGCTGGTGACTTCACTCTCGGGGTTCTCCCAAAAAGAACTTTGGCGCCCACCGTGAACATGTGTGGGAAGGATTTGCAAGCAATCACATGAGAAGCACTTGGCATGGTTGCCCGTGTGCAGGACGTGTCTGTGTCAGCCACTGTTGGCACATTAACGTGATTTTCCTCCTGTGTATCCACTTGATCCCTCTCCGTTCCCAATTTCCATCTTCTGACTCGTGTTTCCTATATTCTGTTCTTTGTTCTAATCCCAGACATTGTGTCACTCTTGCCATTTCAGTGTCCCACCCTGTGCGGGCAGATCTAATGAGGTCGGTTCTCTACATTTTAGCGGGAGGCTTCTTGTAACACAGACCTCAGAATTGTGCTATAGGGATGTATGTTCTGGAGGACACTTGACTCTTGTCAGATCACTGCACACCAGCCGCCCCCTCACCGGCTCATCCACAGCCATGTCGGCGACTCTTCAAGTCTGGGAGAATTTAGCCTTTTCACCAATTTCTATGAATTGCATTATTAAAAAATTTTTTTTTCTTTAATGTTTATTTATATTTGAGAGAGAGAGAGAGAGAGAGAGAGAGTTGAGGAGCGGCAGAGAGAGACGGAGACAGAATCAGAAGCAGGCTTCAGGCTCTGAGCTGTCAGCACAGAGCCCGACTTGGGGCTTGAACTCTGGAGCTGTGAGATCATAACCTGAGCCGAAGTTGGATGCTTGACTGACTGAACCATCTTGGTGCCCCAGTAATATTTTGTTTTAATGTTTGAATTAGTCCAGTCCTGCTTTTTGGTTTTCTTATTCCTGCTCTTTTCTGTAATTTTTTGTTTGTTTTCTAAATTAGTTGAGAGAGCTTAGTTTTTAAAAATTTCTTTCTTTTCTTTTTAAAAAAAGTTTGTTTATTTTTTGCTTGTTTATTTATTTATTGAGAGAGAAAGAGAGCACACGAGAGGGTGTGAGCAAGGCAGGGGCAGAGAGAGAGAGAGAGGTGAGAGAGAATCCCAAGCAGGCTACATGCTGTCAGCACAGAGCCTTATGTGGGGCTCCATCCCACAAACTGAGAGATCATGACCTGAACTGAAATCAAGAGTTGTATGCTCAACTGACTGAGCCACCCAGGCTCCTCTCTTTTCTTGTATAATGAAAATACTCAAGGCTATGCATTTGCCTCTGAAAGCAACTTTGAACACATCCTTAGGAATGCTCTGTGGTGGTCTCATTTGTTTTGTTTTATAAGTAATCTGTTTTTACACATTTAATTTCTCCTTTGACTTCTTAGTCAATTTTCTTTATTTCTTGGGATTTGGGATGATCTTGATCAAACTTAATTCCTTTATTGCTTTATGGTCAGGATGATGGCTTATTGTTTTCCTCTTAAGTCTGTATACAGTTCCATTGCTATCAGGAGTATATGTGGTTGTAACAATGGAAATACTGGTTTAAAATGAACACGAGCAGGATTTGAAAACGGTGCTTATACCTCACTTATTTTAGTCTAAATTTGAGTTCTTGTTTCTCCAACTGATACGTTGTGTTTCTTTTTGTTATTAAAATAGAATATATATTCTCAATAAAATTCTTGGGGGCACATTGCCAGTTTGGGTTTTCATAGGAAAGTGGTCCCGCCTGTTGTATAACAACCAGCACTCAGAGCCAGATAGAGTGACAAAATGAGGAGGTGTTGTTAAAAGTGGAACAGGACGGCTCTCTAACAAGCCCACCAATGTTTAACGATTTTAATGAACTTTAAAAAAAATGTCATATTTTCACTGTGATTCATTTTACATTAAAATCTGTGGTTTTCCTGCCAGAGTTATCTTTAGCGAAAGCTGTGTACGTTCAGCTAGATTTGGAGGGGAGGGAATGTGAGTGAGCCTGGAAGCAGATCCCAGATCCCACAAGAAAGCCAGGTGTCGGAGCAGGGATTTCCTGGGCATCTGGGTCTTGGTTCTGTGAATCTTGGACCACACTCCCAATCTTGGCCACACTCCCTGACACGCGTATAGCAGTGACAATCTTGGCCACGCTCCCTGACACGCGTATGGCAGTGACAATCTTGGCCATGCTCCCTGACACGCGTATGGCAGTGACTCAGTCAGGACCACTTGGGCATGGGTGACTTAGCCAGTGAAATGTCCTCCTCACACATTTCTGGCTTCTCCCACTGATCCCTGGCGTCCGTGCTGGGTTTTCAAGTGACACACGAGGGGGTGACTGGCATTTGACGAGAGATGATGGTCACCTGTTAGCATTTTCTTTTTCCATCTCAGGGAATGTGGTTTCCGTCGGTGCACGGAAAAGCTGTGAGTGCCTAGAGGTGGCCCGAGGAGGGAAGGCCGTCCAGGGAGGGAAGACGCAGAAATACAGGAAAGGCAGGACACAGCTGAATGGGAATCGCCTCCCCCCCCCCCCGCCCCCCGCTGTTCTCCAGTCTTCAGTGTAACCCTTTGTCTTGGAGAACTGTCCCTCCCTGTTGAGTTTTCTCCTAACAGAAAGAAAAATCTAGTGGGGAACAGTTATGTGGAAAAAACCACTTTCCCTTTCAAAGTCTTCCCAGAGAGAGGAGGAAGCCCTCGCTGACAGAGCGCGTGGGCCGTGGGCGGAATTCTGTCTCACACCACTGTGCTCGCAGGTGGTGGCTGCTCTGAGTCATGTTATCATTTATTCCTCAGTAAACGCGGAAGCGTCTAGGGCCGCCGGAACAAGGCACCACAGACCGAGGGGCTTCCCCGAGAGAAGTTGGCTGCCACCCTTTGGAGGCCCGAAGTCCCAGATCAAGGCGAGGAGGGTTGGTTCCAAGGGCCACGAGGGAGAATGTGCTCCAGGCCTCTCCCCCAGCTTCTGGCGGTTTGATGGCCGTCCTTGACGTTCCCTCGCCCGGGGCTGCATCACCCCGGTCTCTGCCCTCACCTTACGTGGTGTTCTGTGTATGTGTGTCTGGGTCTGCATTTCCTCTTTTCTAAATTAAAAAAGTTTTTTTTTAATGTTTATTTATTTTTGAGGAGGGGGGGAGCAGAGAGAGAGGGAGACACAGAATCAGAAGCAGGCTCCAGGCTCTGAGCTGTCAGCACAGAGCCCGAGGTGGGGTTCAAACCCACGAACTGCAAGATCATGACCTGAACCGAAGCCGGATGCTCAACTGACTGAGCCACCCAGACGCCCCTCCTCTTTTTTTTTTTTTTTAAGTTTATTCATTTATTTTGAGAGAGAGAGTATGAGACAGGGAGGGGCAGAGAGACAGGGAGAGAGAGAATCCCAACCTTGCTGTCAGTGCAGAGCCCGACACGGGGCTTGAAGCCACAAACCATGAGATCATGACTTGAGCCAAAATCAAGAGTTAGACGCTTAACCAACTGAGCCACCCAGGTGCCCCGTGTCACATTTCCTCTTTATAGGGGCTTCAGTCATATTGGATTAGGGGTCCACACTACTCTGCATGACCAGATCTTATTACATTTCCAAACAAGGTCACCTTCTGAGATCCTGGGGGTTTCGAACGACTTCAGCATATGAATTTGGGGGTGAAGAGACACAATCCTGGCCCATAACAGTAAATATTTATTTACACACCCATTAAATGTTTAAGGAGCCTCTATTATGTGCAAAGTGTGATATGAGGCATTGAGATTTAAATAAATATGAGTAAAACATTTCCTGTACCAAACCACTTACAGTAAAGTAGGAGAGGCGTATAAACAAATAGCTGTGATTGGCGGAGTCATGGTAAAGGTAGGTACGAAGAATTGTGCCAAGAAGGGAACTGGTCAAGCCTCCTCACTGGGGAAGAGACCACTGTGGGGGCAAAGCTTGAGCCGGATGCGAAAGGATTCAAAGAAGCTCACTAGGTACACTGCACGAGACAAAATGGCGCATTCACGGACTTTGAAGCCATCTTGTGGCAGGAGGATAGGGTGCACTGTGGTGGGTGGCCACTGCAAAGTCTTAAGTGTTAGAGCAATGCTATTGGACTTGTAGTTTCGGGAATGTTCTTCTGACTGACAGCATGGAGGCTAGAGCGTAGGTGGCTAAGTCTAGAGTTTGTGAGATAAAATGGTGGGAATGACCACGGGTCTGGTGCTTGTGGCACTGAGTGGATTCCAAGGCCCTTCGGTCTGAGAGAAAGAGTGGAGCTTGAGATTATCGGTGGGATGTCCAGTGACACTTGGATTTGGAGTCAGGCAAAAAGCGTGGAAGGACAGTATGCATTTGGGGATTGTTTTGTGTATAGCCATGGGAGCGGATAATTGTGTCAAATAGAAGAGGGCATCGGGGGCACACCTGGATTTTAGGGGCAGGATGAGGAAGAAGAGCCAATCAAGGAGAGTCAGAGAGAAGGATCAGGGAGATCGGACCAGGTGGGCACCCCACCGAAGCCGAGGAGTGTGGCGGTGACAAGGAGAAGAGCTTGGACAGAAACCCCTGACATCACAAGTAGGTCATGGAAGATAAAGCCGAGAAAAGCAGTGTGGCCTGTGGCTCAGTCTTGACATGATGTTTTCAAAGTCTCTTCTGATATGTATGTGTGTGTCACCAGTTTGGTATCCGGAACGGCAACTTGAACCTTTCCTGAAATCTTTGGAAGAACACCGAAGATGAGTCCATCCATAATGCCCAGCAAAGTTTTCAATTCTTGTTACTCCCTCTGTATGCTAACCCCCGCCACCCTTTCTCCTGCCCTGGTGTCTCTCATCTTCCTATCGACCCTACTCTGCTCCCCTAGTCACTCTGCCTTTTCCAGCATTTCTCAACTCTGTCCTCATCTACCACCCGAACTCTGTGCAAGGAGCAAGCTGGTAATGGGCAGTGTTCTCGATAGACCGGGGACCAGGGCTAGGCTCTGCGCATCCCCCTGTGAATTCTTTCCTGACCCCAAACAGGCTGTGGCTCACCTTTGGCAGGGTGTTTTCGGATGAGCAGTGGGCGTGGACGTAGGTTGCTGTGGTCGAAGATTAATTAACTAATTGGTGGACAAGGCAGTGGTGAGCTCCCAGAAGGTGTCAGGTGGTTGGGATAAGGTCTCTTAAACACTTTTTTGGAGCGAATATTTGTTTTGCAGTCAGACCTACAGCAGAAATTCACACAGGCAGTGATTGTCATCCTAAGTGAAAAGTCAACACATTTGCGTTGTTCGTTATTATCTATTGTCATTGGAACTGATGAGGAAGAAATTCACAGTTCCCCCCCGGGCCTGAAGCCTGGGTCCCGGAGTGTGGACAGGGATTGAGGTGTGAGTGTGAATGCCCCTTGAGAGGAAGGAATGAGAGCAGAGCATTGGAGCTTAGCGATGGTCGTAGACTCTGCCCGGATGTTCACTTCAGATCATTTGTTCAGTAAATATTTGCACACTTCCTACCACTGTGTTAGGCCTTGAGGTTCCTGGGGCTCTGGGGAGTGAAGCAAAGCAGGTACATATCGCATCATTCCTGATCCGAAGATTCCCGATGGAAAGTGACTATTGGACTCTTTTGTTAGAAGGCTGAGTACTTTAGGGAGTAGGGCAATGGGTGCCATGATGCACCTAGAGGGGGAAGCGGAGATAGACAGATGGCTCCATGTACTACCTGAGGGCCGTGAGGCTTTGCCTTGACTGGCCGTCTTGCACTTGGTCCCCGGCAATAAGGGACTCCTAAAAAGTAGGTGTGACTCAACATTACTTGTCACCACTATGGTAAGGTTTTCTCAAGTTCAGTAGTGAGGGAAAAGTTCAGTTTAAACTACTGAACTTGTTTATTAGGGATAACGACGTTCACTTTCCCTGCGACCGAGGTGTCTCTACAAGGCTTGCACTGTGATCTAGGTAAGAGTATTTGTGACCAGAACAATATTCGTATACAAATGGCAGTTGTAAAATTTGTTTCCAGGGTGTCGGGTAGAAATTTGCTTTCTTAAGAAGACTGCAAAGATGTTTGCCCAGTCTTTCTAACATTTGCTAATTCTCAAGTGTCCATTGGTTTATTCTTTATGGCTCATGTTTGTAAATGAACCTGCAGGTTGAACAGGCCTGCAAGGTTGAGGGAGGTGTCTTGGCAACTGGGTAGGTCAGTGTTTGAATCATGAAAAGGGGCCCTTCAGCCTCCCCGATCAGTGAGTTTCTTGTCCAGGCGTCACGGCCTCGAAGTTTTGTCCAGAACCTGGGCAGAGGCACCGGCTTCAGGCCAAGCCAAGTGATCTTGAGCCCAGCGAGCAGATGTCATGATGTGTTGCCTTATTTCTGTTAGAAACACAAATTTCGTTTCCTAGTCAGTCACGTGTTCTCAGTGCGATCCTTCCTGAACAATCAGCAAGTAAGAGAAGCTGAGGGAAGTTAAGTGATCATCCTGTAGGAAAAAAACCCACAGGCCTAAGACCGTAGCTCGTCACCTTGAGGTCGAAATCACCTGCCACACCTCCCGCAGTGACATCGAGAGCCCACTGTCCGAAGGGCTTTAATTCTAGCAGGAGATACATGGTCATCATTGCAATCAGCAGTGGAAGCCTCAGGATGGGCCTGCCTGCTGGCACTTGGATTTCAGCTTTTTTGCTCGTTTGTAGACTTTTGTGGTCTTCTTCTGTCAGGGTTGAGAGGTAGCCATGAGTGACCAGATCTGTGAAGAGAGAGTTTTTCCATCATCAGAGGAAAGTAGCACGTTGAGGGTGCTCTTGACGGGCCCTGGAGAGAGAGGTGTTTGGGGTTCGGGCCAGGAGGCTGTTCGGCAGAGGATTAGCTCCTCTCAAAGGGTCCCTTCCGCCGTGTGGACAAATGATGAATGCTTTTGACCTTTGTGTGTGCACAGCCGTGGTTGATTACCATGTACATGCACTATTTTCTCAAGGAAATTTCTCTTCCATTCTCTTAACCATATGCCTACCTCCTGGGACCAATAGGCAAACACTGGAATTAATGTGTGGAGTTAATTCCTGCCTTCCTTGTCTGCATGGCTTTTTGTTCCCTTCCATACGAAAGCATTTGATGTTCTGTCTGAACACCCTCATAACACTCCGCACGCTGCCTCTGGTAACCCGCCAGCCCCCTCAGGGTGAGCAGTAGGGGGTGAAACTCTCGGTTTGGCTGTTTCTTCCATTGAGGTACGCCAGGTTCTGTTTCTTCTGGGAATAATTGAGGTCTTATGAAATGTACACAATGCAAAAATACCTAAGGCAGCGGAAAATTTTCCGAAAAAAATTCATCCCAGGGAGATGCCATACAAAGCAAGGGTTTTCAAGTAAGGAAGTGTATCCACGTTGCAAAGAAGCAAGTTTTGGCTTTTGGAGACGTGGGCATCTTCTCATTGGCTCATACAGAGCTTTCCTTTGGGCTTCTATGTGGCAAATATGGTGCGTTGGCAGCTGCTACCACAGTGAAAAATACCGAAGGAAAGTGGTCCTTGCTCTGCTGGACGAAGCAGCAGGAGTTACCAAGCAGCGGGAAAGCCAGTCCAAGGTTTGCAGAAAAAAATAAGAAAGTATGGGGCGCCCGGGGGGCTCAGTTGGTCAAACGTCTGACTCTTGGTTTTGGCTGAGGTCATGATCTCACAGTTTGTGGGTTCAAGCCCCGTATCAGGCAGTGTGGAGCCTGCTTGGGATTCTCTTTCTCTTCTCTCTCTCTGCCCCTCCCCCGCCCCCCCCCCCCAATAAATAAACATGAAAAAAAGTTTTGAAAATGAAACTCCTATAAAAAAAGGAAATAATACAGTACGATCCATTAATGAAATTGACAAAATACCAGACGGTGGGTGCCATGAGCAGTAAATGAAGGCAGCGCTTTGCTGCGGAGTTGGGGGTGGCGGGTGAGGGGTGAGCTAAGTTGGCTGAGCGGAAGCGTGTGGGGGTGCAGGTGGAGGCCCAGAACGCACCCAGGGAGGGACGTCTGCACGGAAGGGAAAGAACAGGTCTGTTTGTGGGACTGAAGGGGAACAGGAGTGGCCTGAGGGCAGAGGTGCCGATGTTAACGGAACAGATGGTGCGGGGCAGGGGCTAACTGATGAGGAGCCCTGAGTCGTCATCGTAAAGGTTGGCTGAACCTGCTCGTCCAGAAATGAAATTTCAAGCCACAAAGACACCTCGCAGGCAGCACGGGCCAACCTGAATGCTGCCTGTTTTGTCCTCTGCCTCTTGTTCAGGGCACCTCATGTAAAGTGAAATCTGGGCCCGGGACGCCTGGGTGGCTCAGTCGGTGGAGCTTCTGACTCTTGATCTCCGCTCAGGTTGTGATCTCACGGTCGTGGGATTGAGCCCCGAGTCGGGCTCTGTGCTGACAGCATGGAGCCTGCTTGGGATTTTCTCTCTCCCTCCCTCTCTGCCCCTCCCCACTTGTTCTCTCTCTCTTTCTCTCTCGGAATAAATAAATGAACTTTTCTTTTTTTTTAAATTAAAATCTGGGCAGGCCAAATTGCAGAATGATCACATTCACTGGTTTTAATTACTATTCTTCCTTCTCTTCCCTGTTCTGTGGTTTGTATGCTCAATTCCTATCACTCTAGAATTCACGTTGAGGCCATCCAGGCAGCCTAGATTCTGTGGCTCTACCCTTTGGGCCACAGGACTGTGGACTAATCAGGGATAAGATGCCCCTCCGCCCCCGAGAAATCTCTTGTATTTGTTTTCAGTACTGTTTACGTGGGGTTAAACAGTACTTTCCTGCCTGTATTTCACCAGACCCAGGCAATCGAAGAGCTTTTCCAATTTTTCCAGGTTTTTGTCACATAGTTGACTGTGTAGAATAATCAGCAGACCCATTCATGATGTG
The DNA here is from genome assembly GCF_027475565.1 of Acinonyx jubatus. Lineage (NCBI taxonomy): Eukaryota > Metazoa > Chordata > Mammalia > Carnivora > Felidae > Acinonyx > Acinonyx jubatus. Next base: position 6,061,545 of record NC_069384.1, on the reverse strand, counting down.
GTGCTGTATCCTTTCTGCATTTTACCAGTTGGTTTTGTTTGGCGTTTGGTCAGAAGAAGGGCCCCCAAATCTTAGCTTACTGAAATAATCCATAGCTTATTTTTTAATTTTTTTAAATGCTTATTTATTTGAGATAAAGAGGGAGAGCAAGCAGGGCGGGGGGCAGAGAGAGAGGGAGAGACAGAGAGAGAGAGAATTCCAAGTAGGCTCTACACTGGCAGCAAGGAGCCTGATGCAGGACTTGAACCCACAAACCATGAGATCATGACCTGAGTTGATAGGAAGTGTTGGATTCTTAACCAACTGAGCCACCCAGGCTCCACCAAAACTTATTATTTATTTATTTATTTATTTATTTATTTATTTATTTATTTATTTATAAATGTTTATTTTTGAGAGAGAAAGAGAGAGACAGAGCGTGAACTGGGGAGGGGCAGAGAGAGAAGGAGACACAGAATCCAAAACAGGCTTCAGGCTCTGAGCTGTCAGCACAGAACCCGATGCGGGGCCCGAACTCGGGAATGGAGAGGCCATGACCTGGGCTGGAGTTAGACGCATAACCAACCGAGCCACCCAGGCGCCCCCAGAGCTTATGCTTTAAGAAGCCCACTGTAGATTGGCCCTTCCTGAATCTATGGACAGACACTATTTGTTGCCGTCGCTCCCTTTGACGCTGTGGATGCAACTGTCCCGTACAACTGCTCAGTGTTATTTGGACTGTTCGGGAAAGAACGCTTCAGAGGTTTAAAGGAATCAGGTTTTTTTGTTTTGTTTTGTTTTTTAACGTTTATTTATTTTTGAGACAGAGAGAGACAGAGCATGAACGGGGGAGGGTCAGAGAGAGGGAGACACAGAATCTGAAACAGGCTCCAGGCTCTGAGCGGTCAGCACAGAGCCCGACGCAGGGCTTGAACTCACAGACCGCAAGATCATGACCTGAGCCGAAGTTGGATGCTTAACCGACTGAGACACCCAGGTGCCCCAGGAATCAGGTTTTAAAAACCTTGAGCTGTGATTTTGGTTTCTGAAGGCTTGAGAGCTGCTAGTGAAACATGTTTTTTTTTTAATAGAGAAAGCTTCAGCAGGGAGTAGAGTGCAGAGCAAGGGGGCAGCAGGGGTGCCTCTAGACCCCCCGAGCACGTTCACGTCTCTCTCCGTGTCTGGGTTCGTGTCACCAGGCCAGGTATGATCATCTTGTCCATGTTCAGGAGGGAATGAGTCTAGAGCGTCTGGAAATGGCCCTTCCCAGTGGGAAGCACAGCGGATAGCGTGGAAAGGTGACATTTTCCTCTGGGTAGTAAGTTCATGTAATTGAGGAAGATGCAAGGAGTCTCAGGAGACCCCGGGACTGCTCGCGGTGACACAGCCTTTCACGTAGTAGGTGCTCAGTAAATGCTGGAGGACGATCCTTGCTCTGGATGGAACTGTGCTCCCTGCCCCTCAAATTCATGTATGTGGTGGCATTTGCGGGGGTGGGGGGGCTTTGGGAGCTAATGAAGTTCCGATGAGGTCATGCGTGTGGGGCTTGTGTGGTGGTGGGATTAGTGTCCTTGTAAAGAAGAGACCCAAGAACCCAAGGGAGCCCCTGTGCACCTTCCTTCCCCTCCCTCTCTGTCTCTCCCTCTCTCCTTCTCTCTCCCCCCCCTCCACGTGGGGACACAGTGAGAAATCGGCTGTTGCAAGCCACGAGGAGGACTGTCCCCAGAACCCAACCATGCTGGCGGGCTGATCTCTGACTTCCTGCCTCCGGAGCTGCGAGAGATAAAGGTCTGTTGCTCAAAGTACCTCCCAGTCTGCGGTATTTTGTTGCCTAAAATGTCATTCCTGAAAATGCCTTCTCAAAGCTCTAAATTCATCGACTCGGAGACAACTGATCATTGGCATGAATCCCGCACTGTATCTCCTCAGATGCCTCCTTGGTTTGATTGGAGCGGCCATGTGCAAAGTTAGTGGGAGGCTTCTCTGTTGTCTTATGAGTAGGAGAGAGAGGCCCCATCGGACCCCAGACTCATCAGGGTGGGAAGCCTCGGGAAGGACTGTGGGCTCCCTGGGGTCCTCAGAAAATGCAAGGTCCTGAGCCTGCCCTGCCTGGTCTCTAGCCTGACACCCAGATTTTCCTTTGGTACAACTTGCCCTGTTTCTGGAACCCACCAGGCCCTTCCGGATTCCCTGCCTCTGCCCCTCGGCCTCCCTGGAGCATCCCCTCCCACCCCCATCCCGGCAGACCTCTCTTTCCTCTACGCTCTCCAAGAAAAACCGGAGCTGGTCAGCGGATAAAGCGGCAGGAACTATCACCGTGGGGGGAGACCCCAGGATAGAGGTGGGTTCAACTCCGAATATGGCACAGACAAGTGGGATGTGTAGCCAAGGAGCAGGGCGGTGGTGGGGGGCGGGGGCAGTCAGTGGATGACAACTTCTTTTATTTTTTAATTTTTTAATGTTTATTTATTTTTGAGAGAGAGCGCAGCAGGGGAGGGGCAGAGAGAGAGAGGAAGACACAGAACCTGAAACAGGCTCCAGGCTCTGAGCTGTCAGCACAGAGCCCAACTTGGGGCTCAAACCCATGAACCGCGAGATCATGACCTGAGCTGAAGTCGGACGCTTGACTGCCTGAGCCACCCAGGCGCCCCGCAGATGAGAGGTTCTTAAGAGGAAAGAAACATCAGAGCTCGGGGGTCTGGCCAAACCAACCTAGCAGGATTCTAGCTAAAATTGGGCAGAAGTCTGAAGGTCAAGGCCTCTTTGGGAAAGGAATTTGAGGAGCCGATGGGAGCCTGGTCGGAGAGTGTTCGTCCGGCACACGGTCCTCCTCGCTGTGTTCAGCAGTAGCTGTTGTCCTGCGCACGCTGTGGGCCGTGAGCCCCTCCCAGGTCTGTCTTCATCGTGGAGCTCCTGGCACCCGGACCCCGGCCTGGCACAGGGGGGCCTCTCAGGAGGGCCTGGGATGAGGGCAAGTGCTCACTGCCTGTGACAGCCACGGGCCACGCCGAGGGCTCTTCTGACAGGATACGTTCCTGTCCTCATTGGTCAGCCTGGAAAGACGGGCACAGGATGCCCCTGAGGCCAGACCTGTGGGGACATTTCACTGACACAGCATCCCTCAGCCACCAGCGGCAGGAAAGACGGATGATGAAGGGGTTTCTGTTCACAGCTCTTGGATGGGCTCATGAGATGATGTGAAAGGCCAAGACGTCCCTCCCCTGGGTTGGGACACTTGAATGTCCTTCCACTAAGGAGGAGGCCCCTCTAAACGCCCGCGCATGACTCGGCCACGGGCTGCACAACGGTCGGGGCGGCTGGTGGGGAAGGCCGCATCCACTGGCCGCCTCCTGAGGGCTTCTGAGTCTCACAGGAGCCAGGATAGAAGGTAAAACAGTTTGTAAACCGGAGAGGGGTTGAAACAGAGCTCAAGTTTATTTTGTTAATCAGGAAAATAATTTTAAATTGTCAGCCAGTGTAACCATTTTAAAAATACAATTAAGGGGCGCCTGGGTGGCTCAGTCAGTTAAGCGTCTGACTTCTGCTCAGGTCATGATCTTGAGGTTTGTGAGTTTGAGCCCCATGTCGGGCTCTGTGCCGACAGCTCGGAGCCTGGGGCCTGCTTCGGATTCTGTGTCTCCCTCTGTCTCTGCCCCGCCTCTGCTCATGTTCTGTGTCCCTTTCTCTCAAAAATAAATTGACATTAAAAATTTTTAAAATACAATTAAAAAGGGGCCCCTGGGTGGCTCAGTCGGTTAAACATCTGACTTCGGCTCAGATTATAATCTCACGGTTCGTGAGTTCGAGCTACCCTTCAGGCTCTGTGCTGACAGCTTGGAGCCTGAGCCTGCTTCAGATTCTGTGTCTCCCTCTCTCTCTGCCCTTCTCCCGCTCACGCTCTCTCTCTGTCTCTCAAAAAAAAACATTAAAAAAATTTTTTAAAAATATAATTAAAGAGTACATTTTAGGGACACCTGGGTGTCTCGGTCGGTTGAGCATCTGACTCTTGATTTTGGCTCAGGTCATGATCCCCAGGGTTGTGGAGTCGAGCCCTATGTTGGACTCTACTGAGCATGAAGCCTGCTTGGGATTCTCTCTCTGTCTCTCCCTCTGACCCTATCCTGCTTGTGCTCTTTCTCTCTCTCTTAAAACAAAAACAAAACAAGTACATTTTATCCCCCAAAGTGGTAAACGGGTGCAGCTCACAGACGCCGCCCTCTGCTTGACCCCAGCCTGACTGCCAGGCCCCAGTTCGGCTGTGAGCCAGCCAGCCAGCCGGAGCGGAGAGAAGCAGGGAGGGACACACACACCTTCTCAAGAGTGAGTGGCAGTGTGGGGGCTGTCCCCCCAGTGCCTCCAGCTCCATGGTGCCGCCCGCCCCCCCAGGTGCCACCTGGGTAGTTCTGAGGCGTGACCGTCCTCGGCTCAGGTGTGCGAGCCTGTCCACCACGGGCTGTGTGGGACCCTGTGCACCAGACCTGGGGTCCGACACCTACTGTGGGAAAAAACCCTCTGTTCTTATTTTCATGAGCCTCTAACTGTGATTTCGTGCTTTCTTCCGTTACAAACGTGGGCCCCGTATTAGCTTCCTGGGGCTGCTGTAACTACGGACACCAGGCGGGTGGCTTAAAACAACGGAAAGGTGTCGTCTCATAGCTCTGGAGGTTGGAAGTCTGAGATGAAGGTGTGGGCAGGGGATGGTTCCTTCAGGGGCTGTGAGGGGGACTCTCCTCTGGGCCCTTCTCCTGGCTTCCGGTAGTTGCTGGCCATCTTGGCCTTCCTTGGCCTGTAGATGCATCACGCCGTCTCTGCCTACATCCTCACGTGGTGTTATCCCCGTGTGTGTCTGTTTCCAAATACCCCCTTCTCTAAAATAAAAAAAATTAAAAAAAATTTATAATGTTTATTTATGTCTGAGACAGAGACAGAGTATGAGTGGGGGAGGGTCAGAGAGAGAGGGAGACACAGAATCCGAAGCAGGCTCCGGGCTCTGAGCTGTCAGCACAGAGTCCGACATGGGGCTCGAACTCACGGACCGCGAGATCATGACCTGAGCCGAAGTCGGACGCTTAACCGACTGAGCCACTCAGGCGCCCCAATAAAAAAATTTTTTTTAATGTTTACTCATTTTTTGAGAAAGAGAGACCGAGTGTGAGTGGGGAGAGGCCGAGAGAGAGGGAGGCACAGAATCCGAAGCAGGCTCCGGGCTCTGAGCTGCCCGCACAGAGTCCGACATGGGGCTCCAACTCACAGATCGCGAGATCATGACCTGAGCCAAAGTCGGATGCCTAACCGATTGACCCACCAGGCGCCCCCAAATACCCCCTCTTCATAAGGACATGAGGTATAACTAGATGATGGCCCACCCTGATGACCTTATGGCGATTTGGTAAAGACCCTGTCCCCAAATGAGGTCACGTTCTGAGGTACTGGCGGGGGGGCAGGACTCCCAACACCCCAATTTCAAGGGGGACACAAATCAGCCCGTAGCAGACACTGACCCACACAGCAGAGCCGTGACTCTGTCTCTCAAAGAAATCACCCGTGATTTCACATCCCGTGATAGTAGTTGTAAACGTTTCCAAACATGGGCACGGCTCCTGCTGCCTTCAAAATTGAGGCAGTTATCAGACCTGGAGCCAGAAATTGTCAGATGCTGCAATAAAGAAGTGCACACATTGCCCTGGTGTGCTTTAAAAACTATTTTGGTGCACTTGTTCCAACGTCGTTGATTTCCTTTGTAATCCTATATGTTTGGAAGCAGCCAGCCAGGAGCGAGGCTCTCTGAGGGCCTTCTAGACCGCTCTGTCCGCTCTCCTTTGGCTTTGGGTCACCCCGTGAACAGGGCGCCCCTGCTTGTCTGTGACCGGAAGCACGCTGGGCCGAATACTGCTGGCCAGGTGGAGCTTGAAGAGGAGTCGAGTTATGAGTCGATACTCTCAGAGGGCACACTGGGATAAGACCCAGGACGCAAATAATTACTGCCATGAAGTCAGAGCTTTCCAGCCACCCTGTGAGGCAGACGTCACGATCCCAGTTGGAGACAAAGACGCAGATCAGCAGCCTTGAAGTGTCCTGGGCCAAATTACGGCGCCCTGTTGATGGAGCCAGACGTGAACAAGATCTTCTGTTTCCAAATTCCTCGATGCTTCCATCCTAGCAGGCTGCCTGAAATGAACAAAGAGGGATTTTTAAAATCTGCTGTCTGGCATCTTAAGCTGACTTTTAATGGGAAGTGGAGATGGTCCTGGCCTGGCAACGAATGAAATATTGTAGAATGTTGTAGAAACCGCACACTTTGATCAAGGAGCCTGTCTTCCTTGTCTGGGCAACTGGTAGGTTAAAGCAGCCGTCAACACTTGAGAGCTCCCAGAAAAAGGAAGCCCCAGGCTTCCTTTTCCTGGGGTCCTATTAATTCTATTTTTAATTTTCTGTAAGCTACTACGTTTTGACATCTTAAAAACAACAATAACAAAAATGCTTTCTGGATGGGGAGGGACTGCCCCCCCCCTCCCCCAAGGTTGAGTCAATTCTTAGGGATAAGGTAGGACCCAGCCAGGACCAGATCTTGAATATGCAAACTAACCTGTCCAGAGTCACAGGTCCTCTGCTCCCTGGCCCCTGTGCCCCAGGAGATAAGATTCCTCTGCCTTGATCATCCCACGGCCAGGTGCTGGGTATCTAGGGGCCATCCCCAGAGCTGGCTCCCAGAATTATTCAAACTAGCCAGTCCTAAGCTGTTCACCCTGCTGTGTGTATTGCCTTTACCACAAAAGGCTCAAACCTGTCTGTTGCTTCTGCTTCCTGACCAAAACCTGTGACCTTCCTGTGGCCCAGAATGACAAGCCATGTCTTTTGTTTCTAAGAAGACTGTAACATTAACATTTTCTGTCAATGACATTGACTTGTCCGGGTTGTCATTCATTCCTCTTTATAAATTAAGACCTGGGCACAAAACAGGTTTGTCCTGTGATACACTGGTCCGTGAAACATCCTGTGGTGGGGGGGGGGGGGGGGGGAATCAGATTTGTGGCCAAATGAATTCGGGCTATGTTATAGAAGATCTCCCCTTTTCAGAGATTTATTTTTAATTAAAATTATTAAAAAATAATGGTGGTACAACTTACATACAGCAAAGTACACACGTCTTAACCTGTATGGCTCAGTGAAATTCTGCATATGTCTACACCCATGTAAACCACTACCCAGATCAAGAATAAAACCAGCTTTCCAGAAGGGTCCTCATGCCCTCTCCTGGTTAATAATCCCTCCATCAAAGGTAACGACTATTCTGGCTTCTATCATCACCGATATATTTTGCCTGGTTTTGAGCTTCTTATCAGTGGAATCATTCAGAACATAACTTTCACGTCTGGCTCTTTTCATTCAGCATAATGTCTATCAGATTAATACGTAGTGGGTATATCAGAAGTTTGTATTTTTTAATGGCCGTGTCACATTTGATTGGCCCATTCTGCTGTCCAAAGAAATTTTTAATTTACGTTTGTGCCTTTATCAATGTATTGTGTCCTGTCTCCATGTTCATTCTTTTTTTGACTACTTGGTGAAAATGACTCTGGGCCCACAGTGACTTCTGTGCTGTCAGTGGGCTAGGCTGTGCCCTTGTCATGGAGGTCTGCATCTCGGGGCCGGGTTGGGGGACTGTCCTCAGGGTTTCTCCTCTGCTACGGGCAGTTCTGCTCCTTATATCTGCTGTTCCTGTGTTTTTAGAGATCTCTTTACTTCTTTTTTTAAATTTTTTTAATTAAAAAATTTTTAATGTTTATTTTTTGAGAGAGAGAGAGAGAGAGTTGGGGAGGGGCAGGGAGAGAGGGAGACAGAATCCGAAGCAGGCTCCAGGCTCTGAGCTGTCAGCACAGAGACCGATGTGGGACTCAAACTCACAAACCGGAGATCATGACCTGAGCCAAAGTCGGATGCTCCAACCGGCTGAGCCACCCAGGCGCCCCAGAGATCTCTGCTTCTTGCTAATCTCTCGTCACTCACATCCCTTGTTATAGGAACAATTCTTTATGTTAAAGTTTCCCTTTGGATTACTGTGTGGCTTCTCTCTCCTGTTTGGACCCAGATGGATATCACAGGTTTTGGCACCAACGGGCAGCAACGTGTTCCGTGCGTTCTTGGCCATGCCCCATTTCTGTTGTGTCTGAGCTCAGGAGTTGTTTGCTGGGTCATGTCGTCCAGCTTTCCCTGCCGTAGATGCTGCCAGACAATTACGGCTTTCCGAAGTGTTTGTATTAATTTACACGCCCATTTCCTTTTAGTCATCCTCACGGGTGGCTGTGGTACTTGTGGTTTCATTTGCATTTCCCTAATGACTAATGATGTACTTCCTTGGGTTTTGGCCATTTGGATATCTTCTTTTGTGAAATACCTGTTCGCAATTCATTTTTTTTTTTAATTGTGGGGTTTTTTTTGTTTGTTTTTGTGGTATCCTTGTTGATTCATAGCAGTTCTTGACAGAGTCTAGATAATAGTCCTTTGTCACATCAATGTATGGCAGATATGTTCTCCCATTCTGTGGCTTGCTTTTGAACTCTCTTGATGGGATCTTTTTTTTAATGGTATCTCTTGAAGTTCCATTCATCACCCCTTTCCTTTTAGATCGAGGAGGTCCTCTCCTGCCTGCCCCCCCCTGCGCCCCCACTCCCGCCCCAGCCCAGTCCATTAAACTTGATTTTGCAGATGTTTTCCTGCCCCTGGAGATGGATTTCCATTCCGTTTGTCTTCAGGCCCTGTAGCCTTAGGTCAGGAGTTTTACCCACCTGGCCTGGGAAGGGACCCTCCACATGACTGTCCGTTAAGATGCTGACTCCTGGGCTCCCTGCAGACAGCCTTTCCCTGCCCTAAAGGCCCTTGATGTGCTGTTACTTGCTTATTCCCTTGTAATTTGACGTGCCCAGGGTCTAACCTGTGCACAGCCCTGTACAGTATTAGGAGGGCACACCCCTGGCCCTCTGGGCACGCCGACCCAGGAGGAACACAGCTGCCCCAGCCTGGAGCTGTAGTGATACCTACAGAGGAGCCCGTGGAGGGCAGGAGGCGGGGGAGGGAGGGAGGGACCTGCCGCCTTCTGGCTTGCCTTGATCTATAATTCATGCACAATACTGATCTACTCCAGTTCCCAGGCTCTGTGTCCGTGTCTGTAGTGCTCATAGGTTGAAAGAGCAGAGCCGGGGACCCAGAATCTGCTAAATAAACTGCTGTTCCGTTACTGACTGGACAGCTGGGCCACGCGGACTGGTCCCAGTGGGTTTTGAAGGTGGGGCTTCCACAGCAGAGCAGTTGTTTGTTCTTGGCTCTGTCTGTGGAGCTGCTTTATGCTAAGGGTTCCCTCCTCTCAGCCAGACTGTGAGGGGCAGAACCTGGGGGATATGTATTTCCTTTGCTTGAAACGTGGTGTTCCAGGCTCTGTTCCTTATTGATGCTGGGTGCCCTCCGGTGGAAGGTTGGATTCAGGGTTCTTTCCTTTTCTTTCTTTTTTAAAAAAAATTTTAATGTTTATTTATTTTTGAGAGAGAGACAGAGTACAAGCAGGGGAAGGGGAAGGGGAAGAGAAAGAGGGAGACACGGAATTTGAAGCAGGCTCCAGGCTCTGAGCTGTCAGCACAGAGCCCGACATGGGGCTCAACTCACGAACCGCGAGATCATGACCTGAGCTGAAGTCAGATGCTCAACCGACCGAGCCACCCAGGCGCCCTGATCCTTTCATCATTCCACTCAGGTGCTTTTTTTGTCTTGCTCCCTGCAGAAGGACATTTTGCAGACAGGAGCACTGAGTTGAGAATAGATGGATTTCTTCCCTGTGTTAAATTCTGTAAGCCTCAGCCACAGACTCTTACGTAGGAGGTCAGTTTTCAGCATGAGGAATTGGACCCAAACTCACTTGTGAGTCCACCGCGTCCCCTTACTGAGCTCCCGGTGCTGTCCTAGTGCATCAGGCCCAGCAGGCTTCTTGGGTTTTTGCATGCTGTTATTGTTGTCGACAGGTGAACCAGGCGGCAGAGTTTGTCTTGATCGCACCCACTTTGCAGATAAGAAAAGTGAGGCTGGAGTGGGAGGGGGGGCCCAAATGCTTCTCAAGGTCACCCGGGTAGGTGGTAATGTGGTTCTCTCTGGCACGGCCGATGTAATGGGGAGGGGCTGCTGGCGAGGAATGACTGATTTGAATGGCGCTATTCTTTTTGTCTTTTCCTCATAGTGACTCTCGAGAATGAGAATCCGCATTTTGGACAAACGAAGTGAGTCCGGAACCTGACACTGCCCCTTGGCACTCACTGACAGCTCTTTGGCAAGTTGCCTCCCGGAATCTACCCCGTGGCTTAGCTTTCAAGCCAGAGGGTCCATCGGAGCCAGGAGAAAGTGAGTGATTTCCTTTCTTAATGTTACAACATTAACACGGGTGGTCCTGGATTTGCTGACAATGACAGAGATGAGTGGGCACAAGACGAAAGAATCAGGACATTGAAAGAAGTCACCTAAAAAAGTAAAACCAGCACCTCTAGCAGGGACAGAACCAAGGTACGTATCCCCCCCGCCTTCTCTGAGGTTTTGTGTTGCGAGGTGTCAGTCATCCATGGTCAACCGTGGTCCCCAAGCCGATGGTCCCCATTCTGACCTCTCATCAGAAGGTCAGCAGCAGCCTAGCACAACGTCACCCGCCTGCCTCGCTCACCTCATCACATCACACAGGCATTTTGTCACCTCCCATCATCCCAAGGAGGGTGAGGACAGCACAGTTAGATATTGAGAGAGAGACCACATTCACATAACTTTTATTACAGTGTATGATTAAAACTGCTCTATTGGATTGTTCATTATTGCCGTTAATCTCTTACTGTGCCTAATTTAAAAATTAGCAAGTTATAGGAACGAGGGTTCGGCACTGTGCTCGGTGTCAGGCACCTGCTGGGGGTCTTGGAAGGTAGCCTCCCGGGTAAGGCGGGGGGAGCGAAGTTGTACAGATCACAACATTGGTCTTGCTTCTTTCTGGGCGTGGTAGGATGGTGTTTGACTCCGTCAGAGAAGAATGCAGATGGTTCGTACGTTGAGACCTAGAACACGTGGTTTCCAGTCTCGTAGGTTCTCTGGCTGGATTTCGTTATGGAGTCCGGGACGGGCAGAGCTAGAAGGACCCAGTGGGAGATCTGATCCTGTGTGTTAGAGGGGGAGTCTGAGAGCCCCATGGGCGAAGGGCCGGCTGGCCCGGAGCGCTGTGCTCCGGCCTCACGCTCTGGAGTGGACGACCCTGTCGGGCATCCATGCTCACTGCCGACGCACGGCTCTCCACCTGTGCAACGAGACCCCAGCGTCTCTGTCTTCCCCCCGCTAAGCCTCCCGGGGCAGAGCTAAGCACGCTGTCCTCCTTTTGAGGTCTAACGACTCCACTTTGCTCCTTCCAGATGGCTTTTGTGAAGATGCGACTGGTATATGTCTCGCTGGTGGTCCTGGGAGCCCTCTGTTTGTATTTTAGCATGTCCAGTCTGACTCCTTTTAAAGGCGAGCCGTTTGTTTTCAAGAAAGAAAGAGGGAGCTTCCTTCAGCTCCCAGATATCAACTGCAGGCAGGACCCCCCTTTCCTTGTCCTGCTGGTGACCTCCTCCCACGAACAGTTGTTTGCTCGCACGGTCATCCGGAACACGTGGGGGAAAGAAAAGAACGTGAGTGGCAAGCAAATAAAAACGTTCTTCCTCCTGGGAGCCACGGCCAACAAGGACCTGTCGAGACTGGTGGCACAGGAGAGCCAGCAGCATCGTGACATTATCCAGAAGGACTTCATGGACGCCTACTTCAACTTGACCCTGAAGACCATGATGGGCATAGAGTGGATTCACCGCTTCTGTCCTCAGGCGGCTTTTGTGATGAAAACGGACTCCGACATGTTCGTCAACGTCTACTACCTGACCGAGCTGCTTCTGAAGAAAAACAGAACCACCCGGTTTTTCACCGGCTTCTTAAAACTGAACGAGTTTCCCATTAGGGACAAGCACAACAAGTGGTTTGTCAGTAAGTACGAATACCCGTGGGACAAGTACCCGCCCTTCTGCTCGGGCACTGGCTACGTGTTCTCCAGCGATGTCGCGGGTCAGGTGTACAACGTCTCGGAGAGCGTCCCGTTCATTAAGCTGGAAGACGTCTTCGTGGGGCTCTGCCTCGCCAAACTGCAAATCAGGCTGGAGGAACTTCACTCCGAGCAGACCTTCTTCCCAAACGGGTTACGCTTTTCCACGTGTCGTTTTAAGAAGATCGTGGCCTGCCATTTCGTCAAGCCTCACCACATGCTGAGCTATTGGCAGGCTCTGGAAAATTCTCTGGGGGAAGAGTGCCCAGCTGAATGAGGAGAGCCTGGGGGCACCCGTGGACACACGTCAGATAGCTTTGGAAGATCTTGGGTGGCACTGCTGAGGATCGACGTGGGGGTAGGGGGGGAGCGAGGAGGGGGGACAGGCAGGGGAGGGTGATCTCCTCCACGTCTGAACCAGCACGTGAGCCTGAGAGAAACCGCTTGGTGCCCAAGCAATAACAGATGCCATCTCCTGAGTACCTATGCTGTTGCACTAAGCATGTGATGCACGCCCACGTCTTCCCATTTGCAGGGGCCGTCTCCACAGTGCGTCCACACTGCGTCCCCCTCTGACACACAGGAAACAGCAGCGTGCGGAGGCACAGGGCCTCGTCCCCAGGCTCCCCGCCAGTGAACGTTGGGGCAGTGATGAAAAATCCAGCACCATCGGAACTCAGGTGCAGCCAACGACTGGGTCGGCCCCTCCGTCCCGGAGAGACGCCTGCTGCTGACGCCCTTCAGCCCCTTTGTAGAGTCCCCTCCGCCTCCGCTCCTAATCCTTGTGCTTTTAGTGCTGTCACTGGGGCGAAGCAGCGTGCTCCCAGATCCTTAATTCTCTGCGGTGGGTCCAGCTGGACCCCGAGTCCCTGTGAGCGTCTCGGCCCTCCGCTCACGGCAGAACGAGAACATCCCAGGCAAGAGCCCGTCAGAAACCGCCATCCCTAGATGGAAGATTCGGCTTAGAAATGGCTGCAGAGTCGGCCTGTGGTGCAGATTCTTGGCCGCACTGCTGACCTCTCCCAGGGCGTCTGTTTGTTGCGGATGCCCCTGGTCTGTCGGGGTTCCCACGGGAGGGCAGCGGGGCACAAGGCTCGGCCTGGGAAGGACTCTGGGAGCTTTTCTGGGAATTCAGGCGGGTTTAAGTCAAGATGTCCTCAAGGACCCCCTGGGACACCGAGTGCCGAAGGCACTCTGGTCAGGAGGGGCTGTCTTCCTGTGCCTGCTTGGCACACCCAACCCCAGCTCATCTTTGGATTTCCCAGACGGCCAAGGAACGACAGAGTTTGTGGAGGACTTCATCCTTCGACTTTTTCCTGGCTGGACGTTTGCAGGGGCCCGTTCCGCGGGCCATGGACGCGAGGCGCTGCTGTGCAGAGGGGTCTCAACTGCGTTTGGCCGCCATCGATTACACGCAGAGTCACCTTGCTCCTGGTTATGGGAATAACTGGTTCTTGTTTTTTACCTTATCCAATTTGACTTTACCAGCACTCAAAGCCAAGGCCCCACGTGGCCGCGTAACTCACAATCGTTGGACTAAGCTCCTACCTGAACTCAGGAAGAGGTATTTGCCGCAAAACGGCCGTGGCGATGTTAGCTTGCAGGTCGAGGTGTGGCATCCTAGTTTGCAACCGCATTTGTTGTATCTGGACGAGTCGTTGCTTCGCAGATGTGTTTCCTTACCCTGGCTGATCTGAGCGTGCTGGGTCGTGTTCAGAAAACGCTCCTTCCCAGGTGGGAAAATCGGGGACTGAGCTCATTTTTTTGAAGCCCGGATTTTGCCAGAGCCTGGGTCCTGCAGAATGGGTTGCCCCTGATTCGGAAGGTGATGGTGGGTGGGTGTTGAGGGTGAAGCAGTTCGTCTGGCCGTAGGGCTGTGTTTGTGCCCAGATGTCCACCTTGTCTGGTGTATGTGACCGTGTGGCCCCTGGGCTAGGTGGGTGAGGTGTGGCTGACTCAGGATCTGGACTTCTCTGCATCAGCCTGCAGCTCAGCCATGGCGGCCGTGAGCACAGGTGTGGCTGTGTTACCCAAGTCGTATTCTTGGGCCCAACAATGATAGAAATGAGGCCGGACCCAAAAGTCAAAGGCACGGGAAACAGCTTGAGCTGAAGGAGACACAGCACCAAGAGAGCGGTTATGCTGGCCTCCCTGGACAAAGGGGAGGCCCTGCTTATATAGAGAAAGATCCCCCCCAGTGTTCCCACTCCAGTCCCTTACGCTACTAAGGGACAGAAAAGTGCCTCATCCTGATTGGTCGATACTGGCAGGCCACCCGGTAGCTGGTGTTTTCGGAGCCAGGGTCTTTCGGGTTTCCAGAGCTTCTGGTTTGCTCCTGGGTTGACAGGATATGGCCGAAGCTGTTGTTTTTAGTCTTGCTTGGGTGGGGTTGTCTCCTGGTTCTGCTCTGAGAAGCAGCTTAGTAATAACAGCCAACAAGAATGCCCCAGGTGCATAGCGTTTTTCATTTGGGGTTTGGTCCTATGGTCCCTGATGGTCTTCTGTCCCTCCTGAGAGATTTTATCCTCTTTTTTTTTTATATTTTTAACTTTTAAAATTTATTTTTGAGAGAGAGAGGCAGAGCAAGACAGAGCATGAACAGGGGAGGAGCAGAGACAGAAGGAGACACAGAATCCGAAGCAGGCTCCAGGCTCTGAGCTGTCAGCACAGAGCCCAATGCGGAGCTTGAACCCACGAACCGTGAGATCATGACCTGAGCTGAAGTCAGATGCTTAATCGACTGAGCCCCCCAGGTGCCCCTCATCCTCCTTATTCTTTTTAAAAAAAATTTTTTTTTCAACGTTTATTTATTTTTGGGACAGAGAGAGACAGAGCATGAACGGGGGAGGGGCAGAGAGAGAGGGAGACACAGAATCGGAAACAGGCTCCAGGCTCCGAGCCATCAGCCCAGAGCCTGACGCGGGGCTCGAACTCACGGACTGCGAGATCGGCTGAAGTCGGACGCTTAACCGACTGCGCCACCCAGGCGCCCCATCATCCTTATTCTTAAGGGGAACATGGATCGAGTTCTCAATCTTCTTTTTTTTTTTTTAAAAATTTTAATGTTTTATTTATTTTTGAGAGAGAGACAGGGTGTGAACAGGGGAGGGACAGAGAGAGAGGGAGACACAGAATCTGAAGCAGGCTCCAGACTCCAAGCTGTCAGCACAGAGCCTGACACGGGTCTCGAACCCGTGAACCTTGAGATCGTGACCTGAACCGAAGCCTGACGCTCAACCAACTGAGCCACCCAGGCACCCCTCAATCTTTTTTATCTACTTCCTGCTCATCAAGGGCAGAGACCCCACCTATCACTGGAGGTCATGGAAATGTCTTGCTGTCTGATCTAACACTGATACGGAAACATGGTCCCCAGTCGGTATGGACTTGAATCCCCATGCGAGCATCAGCTTGTTGTAGTCTGGAGGACGCACATTGGACAAATGAATTAAAGAGGCGTGGCCCAAATAGAAGCAGCAGTAAAATAGCCCAGGGAGAGGCAAGAGACAGGTAACACTTGGCAGGTGGAGCCCCAGATGGCTTGAGCCTGGGGTTCTTAAAATGATGTAGCCAAGAGGCCAGGTGGAGGGTGATGTTAACCCTTTGTTTCCCGTCTCTGAAAACAATGTAGAATGTTGAATGTAGAATGTAGAACATTGATGTAGAAACATCAGAATGTATTTGCAATAGCACATTTCTCTGCTTGTTCAGCCAGTAAATTGTCTAAGGCTAATTGGTGCTCTAAGACCATGGAAGCCATTGAGTCTGATGATGTTTAGATAAGTATAAAATCCTGTCGGGTTCCAGCCACCACTGCGGACACAGTGGCTGTGACATTTTGTGTGACCGCACTGCTTCAAATTAGTCTCCCGGCTAGTCCTGTCACGAGTCTCACCAAGGTGACTGTTCCAGCAATCAGCAGTCCTACAGCTCGCCTGGACTTCGTGGTGAGAGCTGAGTGTCATTAGGGTTATTGGAGAATATTTTAATATTTTCAGGGCGAGGTGCAACACATCCCACAGCTCAGTCACTGCTAGTATTATTGGTATCGTGACATTGAAGTGGCGTCCCCTTCCCATCTACCATTCCTAGGAACACCGTTCCTTTAGCCAGACACAGCAGCCTTGGGGAGGGATCGGTGGGGACTGAGGGGTGAGTGGCTGTGAGGCACCCACAGGGAGTTCTTGTCATCATCTGGGTCGCCATCACCAGGGGTCCAGGGCATCTGTGGCCTTGTGTGACAGTCCGGGTAACTGTGCCACCAGAGCCATATCTCCTGGATCTTATCTCCAGGGCTGTGTTTGAGTTGGGGGTCGTATTTCTGCACATAAAGAGGGTCAGGGCTGGGGGTGGGGTGGGGTTAAGTGCACCTTTTGGTGAGCATAAAATGGGTGCTAAGTAGGCCGGCTCCGTGGACAGTCAGAGTATAGATGGAGGGCCTATGAGGATCTCAAGAGGTGTCATGTGGGGACAACCTGGGATCTACCTTGGTACATCAGGTTATGGCTGAGGGATTAAAGCATTTTGTTGTCATCAGGTCAGCGGGCATCAGGTGGGTGTGGAGGACTGGGCTTGTGTGAGATTTACCGGTTCTGTAAACGGGGTGGGTTTGGACCTAGGACCACTGTGCGGGGTAGACCCCCCTCCCCCCCAAACATCTTTATGTGCCTTTCCATGGACCTGTTGGTGACATACCCAGCAGTGGGATAAATTTCTGGTGTGGTCTGAGACCATGGTTTTAGTAATTTGGAACAAAGAATTTTCTTCCCATTTTCCCACGTTTTGCTTACACGGTATTACTATTAACAAAGACCTAAAGCACCAGGACCAGAAGGACGTGGTTAGTTGCTGTTGTTACTGTGAATCCTAGCAAGGACACAACAGACCCAGAACCACCCCAGGAAATGTTAGACTAGACGGGACCCTCTCCCCAGCAGGGGCGAGCACTGGAGAAACTCAGCAGGGGCGCGTTAAATCCTTGGGAGCCGGACCCAGCTGGGTATTCCTTCAGCCCTGCAGCGGAGGGAGTGGCCAGGACTACCTGGTAGGGTCCTTCCCATCTGGATTGGAGTTGGTCTGGCAAGATTTTATTGCCACATTCCCGTCTGGCCTCTTGAGTCTTGGCTTCGGTTAACCTGAGAATGAAATAGCCCCCGCCCCACTCCCCCAACCACCTGTTGCTTGGGAGGGACTTGGGCAGCGCCAACTAGCCCCAGTAGCCTTTTCTGTCCTCGAACAGAAAGCCTCTCCCCAACCAGTAAAAACGTCTGCACACGCAGGGAGATATTAACCAGCCATTGGAGGCGTCTGAGTAACATCAATGCCTGTCTGTCCGGGAACTCGGGTTCCGCCTCCGGGTGTGTTCATGACGTCACCTTGCCAGCCGGTGAGCGTAGGAAGCTCTGTGACAGTGTGAATTAGGAAGCAAAGTGATGCTTCTCCAGTGACACCCGACGATTAGTTTTGCGCTGGGACCCAGGGGAGCCGGGACGGTGTCTTGGCTCGCGCGCATCCAGAGGAGAGTGACTGTGGTGCTCCCTGTTTTCCAGGTGCTGAGATGAGGGTGATATTACATGCACTGTCCCCTTAAATGCTGGAGGCAGCTCTCTGGGGAGAGGGACCAGGAAGCCCAGGCAGCGGGGAGCAGCCAGCGTGAGCTGCAAAGTAGCGGAATCAGACTGTGAGCCCCTGGGCGGGCGTCCCAGGCAGTCAGCTGTGCTCCTTGGGGTGCAGGAGCCCATGGTGTGGGCTGCACGTCCCTGCTCGCCCTGTGCACCCCTCCACACGCCCACCCACAGGTGTCCGAACCCTGGCCCCCGCCTTCCTCCGGGACTGGGCTGTGTGGCCCCAGCCCCAGTGCTCTTGCACTAGATTCCAGCCCTTCCCTGCGTCCTGGGGTGCAGGACTCCTGTGCGGGGTCCCCCTCTGCCGGGTCACCCCATATGCACACAGGTGTGCTGTCATTTGCATCTTAAAAACTCATCAACAGCCTTCCTTGACACTCTCTTTCCCTCCAGCCAGGGCTCCATTTCTGTTCCCTCTGCAGCCCCACCCACAGGGAGTTCTGCGTGCTCTTACACTTCTTCCCTCCTGCTGTTTCTGAATCAGATGTTGGGTCCCCTCCACCAGGCGGTCCTCTCCGAGGACCTGTGTTGCTGGTCCGGGCTGGGTTCTCGGTCCTCGTGGCCTGACCGCACAAGCTGTTCTCGGTGGGGTTGGCTCACGTCTCCCCAGCTTCCCGGACTCTTGGTGCTCTTGGTTCTCCCACATGCTGGCGCCTCCTTTCCCATCTACTGTGTTTGTCCGCTGCTGGCTGTGCCTTCAGATTGTATCCAGAAGCCCACCTCTTCCCACCACCTCTCTGCCGCCCCCTGCCCAAGCCCCGCCCCTCGCACCTGCCTGCCTCCTTCCTGCAGCGGCTCCCGCCTGCTCTCTCTCGGGTCCCACCGCTGCATCCTGTGGGTCTGCTCCCAAAACGGCTTCCAGAGCACCCTTCTTCGAAAATATAGATCAGAGCATCTCCTGGTCTGCTCAGAGCCCTCCAGAGGCTCTCCATCTCTGAGTGAAAGCCACATCTTTAATATTGTCATCTGCCCTTATTCCTTAATTTTGTCCCTTCACACTCTCCCCTTCCTGCCACTATAGCCTCCAGTAGCACCACCCTTCTAGCCACACTGACCTTCTTGCCTTTCCTGGGACATCACAGATGGATTCCGCCAACCTCAGGGCCTTTGCACTGGTGTTCCTTCTGCCAGGATCACCCTTTCCCCAGAGGGTCTCATGACTCACTCCTTTGCCTCCTTCAAGCCTTTGGTCAGATATCACCTTCTTAGCGAGGCTTACCTGGACCAGCTTACATGAAATTGCAGCTTGCCCCCCGCCCCCGCCACGTCCCCTTACCTTGTGTTATTTTTCCCCACCGCACTTACCAATTTCTAACAGAGTATATAATATCTATGTATTATGATTATCTATTTTGTTTATTGTTTATATTTCAACCCACTTTAAGGAAAGCTCTCTGCAGGCATAGATCTTTGTTTTCCTCACTGATGCATCTTAAAACTTTAGCACAGCTCCTGGCACATAGATACTCAGCAAATATTTGTTGAATGGAACTGAAATGGCCTTTATTGAAGTGGTTTTAGAGGGGACAGGAGAGCCTAGACTGGAAGGCACATGGTTTCTAAAGACTTTTTAAAAATTTTTAAAATGTTTTTTATTTGTTAGAGAGAGAGAGAGAGAGAGGGAGTGCTCGAGTGGGGGAGAGGCAGAGAGAGAGGGAGACAGAATCCGAAGCAGGCTCCAGGCTCTGAGCTGTCAGCACAGAGCCCGATGCGGGGCTCCAACTCACAAACTGTGAGATCATGACCTGAGCCGAAATCAAGAGTCTGTCGCTTAACTGACTGAACCACCCAGGAGCCCCTGGAAGGTGGAGGATTTCTGAAGCACAGCCAACACCGTGGCTCCTGGTGAATCAGTAGATGAGGAAAGGGGTGCACTTTTTAAATAATTTGTTTATTTTTTAATTTACATCCAAGTTAGTTAACATATAGTGCAACAATGATTTCAGGAGTAGACTCCTTAATGCCCCTTACTCCTTTGGCCCATCCCCCCTCCCACAACCCCTCCAGTAACCCTCTGTTTGTTCTCCATATTTAAGAGTCTCTTATGTTTGGTCCCCCTCCCTGTTTTTATATTATTTTTGCTTCTCTTCCTTTATGTTCATCTGTCTTGTCTCTTAAATTCCTCATGTGAGTGAAGTCCTATGATTTTTGTCTTTCTCTGACTAATTTCTCTTAGCATAATACCCTCCAGTTCTATCCACGTAGTTGCAAATGGCAAGATTTCATTCTTTTTGAATGCCAAGTAATACTCCATTGTGTATATATACCACATCTTCTTTATCCATTCATCCATCGATGGACATTTGGGCTCTTTCCATACTTTGTTGTTGATAGTGCTGCTATAAACATATAAACATTGGGGTGCATGTGTCCCTTTGCAACAGCACACCTGTATTGAAAGGGGTGCACTTTTACTGCAGACTGTGACCTGAAAACCTAGAAGTGTTTTAGAGCATTGTTTCTTGACTTCATGTCCCCCCTTCTCCATAGCAGAAGGCCTCAGACAGGTAGGACCTGTAGGGAGGTGGGACCTATGGCAGGTAGGACCCTATGATGCACTCCGTGTGCCTGCCCTCCAGCCCCCACGTGCCAGCCTTGTCTCACCTGTCACCCTCTTGACACCCCACTTCCACCTCTTTTCATGATTATAGAAATCTGCCTTTTTTCCTCAACTTTTAGTCCCAGAAGACACTTAACCAAATTGTCAGAAAACACACACGGGACGACTGATGTGACTTTTCAGTGCTGTTGTTTTCTGTGTGTAAATAACTACATACGTGGCAATCTTTGGGACACTGAAAACCACACTTGGCCAGTATTGGAGGGCGTTTTTCAAAACCAGAACTCCGAAGCAAAGTCCGCTCTCTTGAGCTGTGTGGGTCAATTCTGGACTTGGGATTGCCACTGCTTGGCGTCCTGGGGCCTGGCCGACTCACGGAAAAGGAATGTGGATGGCCCAGGAAGGTTGTCCCCGGACTCCTGCACCTCACGAATCTGTTTTGATCCCGCGGAACGGGCTTAGTTGCTGAAAGCCGGCCGTGGCTGAGGGGGCAGTTTCCTGGTCAGCAAACCTGTTGCATACATTTCAGGGACCGTGTTTAATAACAGGAGACTAGAGTTTAACTCAGTACCTGCCGGTTGAACTAGGAAACCACACCAATGCTGTGATGGAATAAATCATCCTAATGTGACAGCAACAGAAATTGTAGAGCATCTTAATTTTACAAACTATAATACCTGCCATTTGTTAAGTTACTGAATATTGTTCCCTTGCCCTCCAGGCTCGGAGAATCTACGGTGAATCACATCAGTCATTTGGGTGGAAAGGCAGATACCACTGCCACTTTGCGACGAGGGGACTTTTTTTTTTTTAATTTTTTTTTTAATGTTTATTTATATTTGAGACAGACAGAGACAGAGCATGAACAGGGGAGGGGCAGAGAGAGGGGAAGACACAGAATCTGAAACAGGCTCCGGGCTCTGAGCCGTCAGCACAGAGCCCGACGCAGGGCTCGAACTCACGGGCCACGAGATCATGACCTGAGCTGAAGTCGGATGCTCAATCGACTGAGCCACCCAGGCGCCCCAACGACGAGGGGACTTTTGTCCTCAGGTGTAATCGAATTATCCTGAACTTCAGGTTGCTCTTCCTCACCGAGTAGTTAACTCTTTTTAGACACCTTTACCCACCTCCAACGTGGTCCACACATCACGTCTTGTACTGAATGCAAACTCAGGCCGATTCTCACTTCCTGGTGGGCTCTGGGGCAACCATCTTCTCTGACTGGGTCACCTCGACCCTGTGTCGCGGGTTTTTGCCCCGGAAACCCTACAATTCTCCCAACTTTTCTTTCCTGTTGTCTGGGGGCACATGGCCCCGGGGGTCACGGTTCTGATTTCTCTCTTAGATAGTGACACCTACAGTAAGAGGTGAGAAAACAGTTTCAAAGGAAAGTAGGATTTCTGTGCTTGTGGACAGAAAGAGGGTTTAGAACTCGGTCCCATCCCCTCAGGTCACGCGTGAAAACTAAGATCTTCGGCTGGTGTTTCAACTCGGCGCTCGGAGGGACCCCTGACTCTCAGCCTGACACCATACCTACAGTGCCATACTGTTTCGTTCTTTTCTTTGTCCAAACTAAATGTACTTAATTCCTACTTGTCTTAAAACAGCACTGCAGCCCCACGTGTAAAAAGAGGGGAAAGAGAAATCCAAGCAATAAACCCTGTCCAGCTTCCTCTCCTTGGGCTCTGTCTGTCCATTCAACAGCCCGATTAACATCTCCTCCCAGGTACCCCCAGAGTGCACACGACACAGTGAGGCTAAAACCAGGCTCCACAGCTCCTTCCCCCAAGCCCGGTCTCTGAGGTCAGAGCTTCCCCATCTCAGGCGGTGCGGCCACTGTCCCATCCCTCCATCCATTCCGTTCAGGCCAGGGGTCACCTTGTCACTTTGCTGTCCCTCACTTCACCCTGTGTGTCGGACAGTTGCCAGCCTCTTCTCTCCATGTCCACCACTGGGTCCTCAGTCCCGGCCACCATCTTGGTTCAAGTGGACTCATGTTGCATCCTCCAGGTTGGTCTCGTGGATCCCTCCAGTCACGCCTCCTTCCAACCCATCCTCCACTTTGCACCCAGAGTAATTTTTTTTAAAAGTAGATCTTGGGGCCCCTGGGTGGCTCAGTCGGTTAAGTGTCCGACTCAGCTCAGGTCATGATCTCATGGTTCATGGGTTCGAGCCCTGTGTGGGGCTCTGTGCTGACAGCACGGATCCTGCTTGGGATTCTCTCTCTCCCTCTCTCTCTTCCCCTCTCCTGCTTGCGCTCTCTCTCTCTCAAAATAAAGAAACTTTAAAAGAACACAAAAAATAAATAAAAAGCAGATCTGAATAGGGAACTCAGAGACCCAGAGGTGCTGAGTGGTTGCCTCTGGGCACCTGCCTTCTTGTCCATGAGTGTGGGCCATGCAGAGGTCGGACTAGTGACTCCAACTCCAGCTGGGCACCTCAAAATTGCTCTGCTTATCCCCAAAGGCTTGCATGAAGCACTGAAATCTTTTAGAACAAAAGGAATTACTTTTCATTGAATGTTTTGATCCTTTTGGTGTGGTTACTCTGGGTTGGGCTGCCTGGGTTTGAATTTAACCTTCCTCCTTCACTTCCAAAAGTAAGATACTTACCTTCACCTCAGTTTTCTCATCCTGAGAATGGGGTGATAGTGGTTCCCACCTCACAGGGTTATTGTTAAGGTTGTTGAGACAATGTGTGTAAATGACTCAGTAATACGAGTGTTTATGATGATAGTATTTGGGCTATGAATTTCGGCGCGTACTCTGATGGCATATTTATGGCGATCTGTACGCAAATCAAGAAATCTTTTGGGGTGAGTCTTTAGGACTATGCTCCCTCCTTGAATTTTCCCTGGCACTTTTGGAAAAATCCTTGTATCTGAGGAATTTGTCAAAATCTCAGGGCATGGTATCCTAGATTCAATTCAGAATTCATGAAAATCTAAACAGGTTAAAAAAACGGAGCTGTAAGGTGCCTTAGACATTACCTGTGGTTTGATTACCTCCTTTTTACTGAAGAGAAAGCCAGGTCTAAGGAGGACGGGGTGGCTTCTCTAAGTCCTCTAGGTAGCGGCATCTGCAGGGTCAGAAGCCAGCATTGGAAAACTCATGTCAGTCATTCACTCTTTTGTTTATGCATTCATTGGGCACATATGCTCAGTGCTTTTCACAAGATGTCAGGAATGAGGGTCAAGCCAAGGTTCTTGGCTGTGGGTTTTGCAAACAGCGTTAGCTGGGTAGGGTGAACACACAACACCAAGGAGGTGATTGGGGCATCGGCTCTCTTGACAACTGAAAGAAGTAGCGTTTGTTCGACGCCTTCCTTGTGGACAGATGTCACCACCCATTTCCACAGAAGCTGTCTCAGTGAACCCTCACAAGAAACTTTTGGGGTCCCATTCTCATCATAATCAACACCCTGGTTTGAGCTGAGGAAACCGAGGTTCCCAGTGACTCAGTGGGGGCTCGGACGTGGCAGAGACCTGGCCCCTCACCCTTCACCAGGGTTGGTGAGTCCTCGCACGGTGCCGAGGGGGAACAGGGCATCCTGAGCCTTCCACAGGGACCCAGGGCTGGCCCCACCCCAAAGCCTGCCCTCTTGTCCTTTTCTTGCACCACCTTCTGAGTGTTGACACATGTCTCTGTCTGCTCCTTCCTGGTCCTGTTTCACCTTCAGCAACGTGGTCCTTTGTCATCTGTGGTGTGCCCAAGAACTTCCTGTATAGCTGGGCCCTCTGACCTGTCCTGTCCAGTTCCCTAGGTTTGGGGCGACAGCATGGAGCTCAGGGGGTTACTTGTTGTCAACATTGTGCAACTGGTCACACGCCTGTGATGCACTGTGTGCTACTTGCCGCACTGGTGTGCCAGCAACGCGGGCTGTGGGACGGTCTGCCGTCACAGGTTATTCCGGACTCCCAAGTGTCAGGTGGAATGTTTAAAAAAGCGAAATACGGTGCACAAGGTAGAGCAGCCTCCTGACTACGGCCGTGTTTCTCGAAAGCAGACAGCACGCAGCGCCGTCCAGAGTCCTTGGCTCCGCTCCGCCCTGATACACGGGCCGAGAGGGACGGCCTGGCCTTGGCCACGCTGGCGGGCTCACCACACTAGGGTCCTGTGGCTCTGTGGCACGTTGAATAATTAACAAGCCCGCTTTACCATAACAGCTGCTGTGCCTTCTCGTTTTAGACAGATGAGAAGATGTTTCTTCTCCGGGTCTTCCATTTGCAAGTATTTCCTTTCTCATGATTTTTCTTTCAAGAATTAATTTTTGGGACTTGTCATCTCAGGACTGATAGCTTAGCTGTTTCCTGGAGACTGTAACCCTCTCCAGGCTTACAATCCTCTCTGTCCAGGTCCTCGACACGGTGCGTGGTAGAGAGGATACACCGGCCATTGTCCAGTGGGTTTTAAGGTGGTTTCCTGAGGGACATGTTCAGGCAGAGCAGTGAGCTGGACCAGGGGAGTTAAGTGAGCCTCAAGGTCCCTTCAAACACCAACTCCTGAAGCCTCTTTTCTTTTTTTAAAAAAAACTTTTGTTTTTTTAACATTTATTTATTTTTGAGACAGAGAGAGACAGAGCATGAACGGGGGAGGGTCAGAGAGAGGGAGACACAGAATCTGAAACAGGCTCCAGGCTCTGAGCTGTCAGCACAGAGCGCGACGCAGGGCTCGAACTCACGGACCGCGAGATCATGACCTGAGCCGAAGTCGGCCACTTAACTGACTGAGCCACCCAGGTGCCCCCTGAAGCCTCTTTTCTAGATTGTTATAGCCACTGATTTTTACTTATGTTCGGTCCTACAGGATTCAAAAGTCTGTATGTGAACATTAGGGAACTTTGTCACGGGCTGAGATGTATTTGAAATAAACTCTCAATAATGTCTCTGGGTTATGAAATGCACTTACCTTCTCTGTTGTGTTTTGTTTTTTGCTGGATTATTTATTTCTACTGAGAGAGTGACAGCAAGCAGGGGAGAGGAAGAGAGAGGGGGAGAGAGAGAATCCCAAGCAGAGGGCTCAAACCCATGAACTGTGACATCAGGGCCTGAGCCGAGGTCAAGAGTCGGACGCTCAACCGACTGAGCCCCCCAGGTACCCCTACCTTCTCTGTTTTGAATATAGGTGGAAAGATTTGTAGCTTGTGGCTGCTGGGAACCTGGAAGGAGGAACTCCTCTCGATTTTCCTTCTTTTCACGTAGGCGTACAGGAAAGGACCCCTTCCTCTCGGATTGGCCCTATCACTGAGCGGTGAAGCTGTCCACCCCAGTGTGGGGCCGAGAGCCATGAAAGGGCCAGCTGAGCACACGAGAGGAGGAAGCAGGAATGATGCCAATTGGAATACTGGCATCTGCCAATTGGAATACTGGCAAACAAAAACATTAGATTTTAATTAAAGAAAACTCCTTCCTTATCAGACGTGGTCAATTTGAAAAATACTCCTTTTAAAAAAATGTTAATTAATTTATTTTTGAGACCGAGAGAGAGCGTGAGTGGGGAGAGGCAGAGAAAGAATCCCAAGCAGGATCCACGCTGTCTGCGCAGAGCCTGATGTGGGGTTGGAACTCACCGAGTCGTGAGATGGTGACCTGAGCGGGAACCAAGAGTTGGACGCTTAACCGACTGAGCCACCCAGGTGCCCCCAGACGTGGTCAACTTTAAGTATCCGTGGACAAGTTCCTTTCATAGCCAGATGTAGTTTTGGGATCCCATTGTTTTGCATTATCTCTTCTACCTCCATTCTCTGGTTTGAGAAATGATTGCCTGAGGCGTAGACAGCTGGTGTGGCATCTCCACAGCCTGGCCCGGGGCTCCTGTCACACACACGCTCCTGGGAAGTCAATGCCAGGTCATTTGTCTCAAGGGACCAGTCTCTTGGGTCCCAAAGAGATAAACCAAAGAAGTAACGAGACCCTTTGTTAAGTTCTGCTTCGGGAAATGTCAGGTGGAGGGAGAACTTACTTATTTTACACCTGATCATACGAGACGTCAAGGAAAATCCACTGTGACTGGAAATTACTTAATGTTAACTGAGGAGACTTTGTGGTCAAAGTTTGTTCTTCCTAAACGACAAGAAATAAAAGTGAATTTGTATGTTACTGAATGATATTGGAAAATGTCTCTCTGTATTTTAAGGGATGTACTAGACTCTTATGTCAGTTTTTGGAAGTGGGCGTATGTGTTTATTTATGATTTACTAATTATCTTTAATAAAAAAGCAACTATTAAAATGGCAGAATGCACTTACGTGGCTAGTTCTAAGTTGTAGATAGGTGTGATAAACTTGTCCTCCTCCTGTAAAGTCAACCATCCGAGGTCTAAACTGGACAATTTTTTTTTTCCTCCATTAAAGCTTTCTATATTTATTTTGTGTTAGGAATTTTTAAAAACATTTTTAATGTTTATTTATTTTTGAGAAAGGGAAAGAGACAGCGTGTGAGTGGGGAAGGGGCAGAGAGAGAGGGAGGCACAGAATCCAAAGCAGGCTCCAGGCTCTGAGCCGTCAGCACAAAGCCTGACGCAGGGCTTGAACTCACGAACTGTGAGATCATGACCTGAGCCGAAGTTGGACGCTTAACCGACTGAGCCACCCAGGTGCCCTGTGTTTGGGAAAAGTTTTTAAATTTTATTTATTTATTTTTGAGAGAGAGAGAGAGCACAAGCAGGGAATGGGCAGAGAGAGAGAGAGAGCGAGAGCAGGGGAGGGGCAGAGACAGAGGGAGAGAGAGAGCAGAGGAGGGGCAGAGAGAGAGGGAGAGAGAATCCCAAGCAGGCTCCGTGCAGTCAGTGTGGACGGAGCCCGATGTGGGGCTCGATCCCATGAACCATGAGATCATGACCTGAACTGAAACCAAGAGTCGGACGCTTAACCAACTGAGCTACCAGGCACTCCGTTGGGGAAAATACTTTTGAAATTCGACTTTGATTTTAGAAAAATATGCTGAACAACATTGACGTGCTTATCTTTGTAAGAGATGGGGATTTCTTATTTCCCTTGGATTTTAGAAGCAAAAAACACCCTGGGGCTCTGACTCTTGGCGGGTCTTTAGGGGGACAGTGTCTGGGTGGGTGTGGAGGGGTGAGGCATCGTGTCGGTAGCTCTAAGCCCAGAGTGTGAGGAGACAGCCGTCCTTCAGAATTATCTTCCTCTCCGGTATATTTATATTTTTTGAAAGCTGTCATTCAAGTGTAAGAAGTGAGGACTTGTGAATTGACACGAATTAACTTGTCTCTGGGTTACGCACTGGCCCCTGGGGCTTTCAGTGCCGTTTAAATGGAAATAAAATGCAACCGATGTGCTTTTCTTGGACTTTTGGCTTGCGTTTGCCACAATTCTTGTGCTACTGCACACTTGGAAATCACTGTCCATCCCTCCTCCTTGCAGCCCATCTCGGACACAAAGCGGAAGCTGGAGGGGACAGGGAGCCTGGGGGGGCTGGGGATGCGCAGAGAAGGGGATGCCTTCAAAGGATGCGTGAACTGCTCTTCCCTGTCCCCTGTCCCCTAGCCGGGCCGCTCTCCTGCCAGTGACACTCCCTCGCTCATCACACCCCGCCCCCATCTGCACCTCCGCTTGCTCCCTGCCTTCCAGAACGTTCCCACAGCACACACACATGTGCTCACTTCCCACTCAGAGACAACTTTCTAGACCTCCCTCTTTTTCCAGTACTGCCCCCTTTCTTTACTTTTCTTTTTAAGAATATAAAAACCTCTCCAAAGTACAGCCTTCTGGCCACCACCAGCTCCTATTTCCCCTCCCCCCCGCTGTGGCACTGAGAGTTCTGGCAGAGGCCTCACCCCCTCCTCCTGGCTAGCACCTGCACCTGATACCGCTGGGCCCACCCTCCTCCCATGGGCTGCCTCCCCGGGCTCCTGGGACCCCACAGCCTGCAGATTCTCCTCTCTGCGGCTTCTCTCTGGGCCCCCTTTCCCTGGGTCCTTCCCTGGGTCCTCCTCCTCGTCCAGCCTCACCCTCCAGCATTTGGGGAGCTGCAGGGCTGAGACTTCAGACCTCTTCCCCTTCTTTCCACTGACGCCTGCCCTCAGTCCCAGGAGCCCTGTCTGCTTGTGCTGCAATAACAATAGTATCAGACCGGGGGGCTATGAGAAAATTCATTTCTCATAGCGCTGGAGGCTGGAGGCTGGTCCAGGATCAAGGTGGTTCTTGGTGAGGCACGATTCCTGGTTATGTTTTTATACGGTGGGAAGAAAGAGCTCATTTCTCTGGTGTTTCTTCTTCTTTTTAAAAAAGTGTTTATTTTTGAGAGAGAGAATCTGAAGCAGGCTCCGTGCTGACAGCAGAGAGCCCGACGTGGGGCTCAAACCCATGAACCATGAGCCGAAATCAGACGCTCAACCTCCTGAGCCACCCAGGTGCCCCCCTGGTGTCTCTTCTTATAAGGACACCGATCCTCTCGCGAGGGCTCCATATAAACTTAATTACCCCCTGAAGGACCACTTTCTGATACCATTGCATTGGGGGTTAGGGCTTCGGCGTAAGAATTTGGAGCAGGGCGAGGAGGATGTGGGGGTGGTGGGTGGGGACAGACACAGACATTCAGTCCACAGCAAAGTCATACAGCTAGAAACCAATCCTGGAGTTCTAACTCGAATTCCGTTGCCTAAAGCTTAGAATTCAATCAGAGCTAACGGTATATGTCTTAAAGGAGGCATGGTGTGATTCTACGCTTAGTTTTCCAATATTTACTGAGTGACAGTTGCTACACATTTATCACATTTGTGTTGAATGTTTTTCATGTGCCAGGGTTCCTGCCCGCATGGAATTTCCTTCCCTTCCCTTTCCTTTCCTTTCCTTTCCTTTCCTTTCCTTTCCTTTCCTTCCCTTCCCTTCCCTTCCCTTCCCTTCCCTTCCCTTCCCTTCTCTTCTCTTTTCTTCCCTTCCCTTCCCTTCCCTTCCCTTCCCTTCCCTTCCCTTCCCTTTTCTTTTCTTTTCTTTGTTTCTTTATTTACTTTGAGAGAAAGAGAGTGAGCAGGGAGAGGGGCAGAGAGAGGGAGACAGAGAATCCCAAGCAGACCCCACACTGTTAGCGCCAAGTCCAATTCAAGGGCTCAAACTTACGAACTGTGTATCTGAAATCAAAAGCTGGACATTTAACTGACTGAGCCACCCAGGCACCTTGGAACTTATTTTCTATTAAAGAAAACGATGGGTAGACAGGCTTGCAGAATGCCATGTACTAAGGGCTTTGATGAGTTTCATGCTAAGTGCAGGGGGTGCACGCAGAGAGGGCGCTTCATGTATTCTGTGGGGACAGGGAAAACTCTCCAGACAAAGTGAAATATAACCTAAAACATACATAAGACTTAGTCACGTGGGAGGAAGAGGAGGGTTCCTGGGAGAAACACTGGGGAGAGGCTGAATGTGAGCGGGAGCAGGGTGCGTTGGGAGGGAAATACTGTTCAGTGCACCAGAAGCAGAGTGCAGAGGGACAACGCCAAGAATAAGACTAGCCATGACCCTCAGTTTGTTCTCTGGAGGGGGGGGCGGGGGTGTAGGAGAGGGGAAAACAAGTGATGGGCGTTGAGGAGGGCACTTGTTGGGATGGGCACTGGCTGTTGTATGGAAGTAACAAACCATTGGAATCTATCCCCAAAACCAAGAGCGCATTGTACATGTATGTTAGTCAATTTGACAATAAATTAGGTTGAAAAAAAAATAAAACAAAAAACAAAAATTAAAACAAAACAACAACAAAAGACTTGCCGTGGACTTCATGCCTTTGTCTGCCCCAAATTCATACGTTAAATCCTCACCTGCAGTGTGATGGTATTTGGAGGTGGGATTTGGGGGGTGATGAGGTTGTGAAGGGGGACGGAGCCCTCATGAACAGGATTACTGCCTTACAAGAAGCGCAGTGCACAGGATGATCCCTCTCTCCCCGCCATGTGAGGACACGGCAAGAAAGCCCAGAAGGCATCTGTCTGAAAACCAGGAGGAGGGCTCTCGCCAGGAACCAAATTGGCCAGCGCCTTGTTTTTGGGCTTCCAGCCTCTAGAACAGTGAGAGCTAAATGTATGTTGTTTGAGTCCCCCAGTCTGTGGTGTTTTGTTACAGTAGCCCGAGCTGCCTAAGACAGACTAGATAATTTAGATCCAGATGATGGATGGCTTTGTAGGATTCTGAAACGGTCAAGATTCTGAAACGGTCTCCCAGGATTCTCTGCTCTGGTCCCCACCACTGTGAACATGATGAAGCATCGTGGCCATGGTTTTAGCTTACACGGCCAATGGGACTTTGCAGGTGTAATTAAGGTTACCAATCAGTTGGCTTGGAGTTCATGAAAACGAAGATTATCTGGGTGAGTCCAGTCTAATCACAGCCCTTCAAACTCAGAGTTTTTTCTGGATGGTGATGGACGGAAAAGTGCTAGAGATGCCATGTTTGGGAAGGAGGCAACATGCTGCTGCTGGCTGAATGTCGGAGAGGCCGTATGTCAGGGAACGTGGGAGTCTTCCCCTGACGGTCCACACGGAAGAGGGACTCTGATCCTACAGCTTCCGTGAACCACATCTGCCAATAACCTGGATGAACTTGGAAGTGGATGCTTCCCCAAAGCTGCCAGGTAAATGCCCATCCCAGCCGGTACCTTGTGACGGCGTGAGGCTGCTCAGCAGAGCCCTGGCCAGAACCACGAGGCACTAAGTAGTCTGTGCTGGGCTTACATAGTGATAGAAAGCTAATGTTCAAGCCAAGTTAGACAGTTAGACTTTATCTGAGGCAGAAGAAGATAATACCCTTTGAAAGTCCAAATACATCCAGCAGGAGTTTCAGGAGGACCAAAGGAATGGAAGAAAGGCAATCTTCTAAGGCTGTCCTCAGATATATAAGAAGAACCAGAAGAAGATTGTTAAAAAATAGATTAGGGATCACAAAGGGTTTCTTGGAAATTAACAATATGACAGCAGAGAAGGGGACGTGTGGTCAGAGGCAGAAGATAAATGTAAGGAAATATCCTAGTAAATGAAGCAATGGAACAAAGGTGAAAGAGGAAAGAACAGACCGTAAATGAGAGGGTGGGTCATCCTAAAATAGGAGGTGCAAAGAGGCCATGAGAGAAAGGGGAAAATGGGGGAGGAGAGACCTGTTAAGAGGTTACTCAAGAGCAATATCCAGAATTGAAGGACACACACCTCCGAATTTTGTGGGCCCACCAAGTGCTCATCATACTGGACGACAACAGTCACACACACCAACCACAGGACATTTGAAAATGTCCAAAGAGAGGATCCTAAAAGCTTTGGAGGGAAAGGTAACAGGTTTCAGAATTGCGTTGGATTTCTCAGTATCAGGACCAGTAGCTAGGAGGGAATTTTTCTTTTGGGGATTATTGTTTCCAACCTAGACTTTTTTTTTTTTTTTTAACTTGGCCAAACTATCCGTTAAGTGTAAAAGCAGAAGAAAGACATTTTTAAACATGGAAGAGGGAAATAAAAGCATTTTTGTCAAAAACTAAGATTTTACTATGAATGCATCGAAAGGAAAAAAAAGTCACTGCAAAATGGACATCAACAAAAAGAAAATTAAACCCAGAAAAATGAATACCATTCATAACTCATGCGAATTGACATTTGTGAAGCCTTACACAGACAAAGGGAGAAGTAAGTCTCTCTCGCACATGGGTAGAAGGAGCACCGATAACAGTAATGACCTAGCTGAGGCCATGGGATAAATGTTAGCACATACCAAAGAATGATTATTATATGGACCACATTTTCTGACCACAGTGAAATACAGAAAGAAATAAATATGTAAAAAACACCCACTCGAAACACCACTCTTCCTTCCTATTATGTGTTTGGAAACTGAAAAATGTATCTCTAAAGAATTCATGAGTCGAAGAGGTCAAACGGATATCACACGTATACAAGACTGAATAAAAATGTATTTAATCTATTAAAACTTGTGGGATGCGAGTAGGGTTACGGTGTAGGCTATGTGTGTACAAGGGGCCCTGGGCAGGGCTGAAGCTTCATCATCAAGTGCTCCCCATGCAATGGTGTCTGCCCAGATGAAGGGTAACTTTTCCTCTTCCAAATGAGAGCTCCACCCACTGACCAAGCTGTGCACCCAGCAAACTGAGTCCACCCTAAGAGAATACCTTTTGAAACTTCGCACACAGGGGCTTCATGGGCTAGTAGAGGCCTGGATGAACCTGAAACGGGACTAAGAAGGAAAATTGTAACCCCAGAAGCATATCTTTTGAGGGGCTGAGAAAGACCTATTCATGTCATACAAAAATAACAACAGAATAATTGAAAAAAAAAGCAGTAATAATAACAATGGTAAGAGCAGAAAGTAACAAAATTACAATTATACAGATAAGTACTAAACAAGGAATAACAATACCCAAACACATTGGAAGTACTTTTATAAAGAGGTATATTTTGGGTATAAATCATTAAGGAAAGGAGAGGGAAGCAGCAAACATTAGGAATTTTATTTTTTGCAGCAAAGCATCTTTTTTTAAAAAAATTTTATGTATTTTTGAGAGAGAGAGACAGAGTGTGAGCAGGGGAGGAGCAGAGAGAGGGGGAGACACAGAATCCAAAGCAGGCTCCAGGTTCTGAACTGTCAGCACAGAGCCCGACGCAGGGCTCGAACCCACGAACCGTGAGATCATGACCTGAGCTGAAGTTGGATGTTTAACCGACTTGAGCCACCCAGGCACACCGACATATTAGGAATTTTAAAGAGGAAATCCATCTATAGATTGAGTAGAAAATGTAAAATTGAAAGAGAAAGTGTGAGCCAAAATATTTGAAAACATCTAAGAACTGAGACAAATTTCTAGGAAAACAATTACCAAGAAGAAATGGAATTTATGTCCATTGGTAAACATATGACTCAATTATAAAAACTGTATCAGTGGTCAATCATAGGGCCATCTCATCAAGAAATCGTTTATCTTCCAAGATTCAACAACTTTTATTGTGTAAATTATTCCAGAAAGTAGAAAAAGGGGACATCATTTTCCAGTGGGCATTAAGAGGCTAATGCGACCTTCATGCTAAAACTTGACAGGCACAGTAAAAGAAAGGAAAATTATAGACCAATCTCATCTGTGAAAATAGATGTAAAAAACAATTTAAAAAAACCCAATACTAAAATGAATGTGAAATACATTAAAAATGTGAGAGTACTTGGGGATGCAAGCTGGTGCAGCCACTCTGGAAAACAGTATGGAGGTTCCTCAAAAAACTAAAAATAGAACTACCCTACGACCCAGCAACTGCACTACTAGGCATTTATTCCCGGGATACAGGTGTGCTGTTTTTTTTATTTTTATTTTTTTAATTTTAATTTTTTAATGTTTATTTATTTTTGAGACAGAGAGAGACAGAGCATGAATGGGGGAGGGGCAGAAAGAGCGGGAGACACAGAATCGGAAGCAGGCTCCAGGCTCTAAGCCATCAGCCCAGAGCCTGACGCGGGGCTCGAACTCACGAACCGTGAGATCGTGACCTGAGCTGAAGTCAGACGCTCAACCGACTGAGCCACCCAGGCGCCCCCAGGTGTGCTGTTTTGAAGGGACACATGGCTATCAGCAATAGCCAAAGTATGGAAAGAGCCCAAATGTCCATTGATGGATGAATGGATAAAGAAGATGTGGTATATATATATACACACACAATGGAGTATTACTCGGTAATCAAATTACTCGGTAATCAAAAAGAATGAAACTTTGCCATTTGAGACTACGTGGATGGAACTGGAGGGTATTATGCTGAGCGAAATTAGTCAGAGAAAGACAAAAATCATATGACTTCACTCATATGAGGACTTTAAGAGACAAAACAGATGAACATAAGGGAAGGGAAGCAAAAATAATACAAAAACAGGGAGGGGGACAAAACAGAAGAGACTCCTAAATATGGAGAACAAACTGAGGGTTACTGGAGGGGTTGTGGGAGGGGGGATGGGCTAAGTGGGGAAGGGGCTTAAGGAATCTACTCCTGAAATCATTGTTGCACTATATGCTAATTAATTTGGATGTAAATTTAAAAAAATAAAAAGTAAAATTAAAAAAATATGAGAGTACTGTTTAATATTAGAAAATTTGTTGGTGTAATGTGCGCTGATGGGATGTATTGGGATGCAAGTTTGACCCTTGGAACAGAAAGATCTAAAATAATAGCAACTTTAACCAGATAGAATTTTGTGCCTCACGTGAAACTGTAGGCAGATGGCCCGAAGCTGGAGTGGTGACTCATGATGAATGGTGACACACACTCACTGCTTGCCTTGTGCTCTTCAACACGTGGCTTCCGTCTTGTCACCCAGATGGCTGATTCAGCTGCTCTCTTCATGATATGTCTCAGCTAGCAAGAAGGGAAAAATGGTCAAGCAAAGAGCATGCCCCCCTCTCCCCATTCTCCCTCCCCTGCACCTTACAGGACAAGATGTGAAAATTGTACACACTTCTCCAAATCACAGCTCGTTAGCTGGAACGTAGTCACACGGCCACATCTCGCTGCAAGAGATTTTGGGAAAGTCACGAGTGGCAATGTGTATCCTTACCTTTACTACTATGGAAGAAAAAGAACAGATAATGGGGAAAAGCTAGCTGCCTCTGCCTCAAAAGAAAATAAAATCCTCTCATTAAGTGCAGATAAAGTTTTTAATAAAATTAAAAACCTTTTGTATTAGTTGGCATTCTCCAGAGGAACAGACCAGTATATATTTCTACCCAAATCTATACGTTAATAGAATGCACGCATGCATTTGTACACACACACACACACACACACACACACACACACAGATTTATTTCAAGCAATTGGCTTACGTGATTGCACAGGCTGGAAAGTCTGAAATCTGTAGGGCAGACTGGCAC
The DNA here is from genome assembly GCF_027475565.1 of Acinonyx jubatus. Classification (NCBI taxonomy): domain Eukaryota; kingdom Metazoa; phylum Chordata; class Mammalia; order Carnivora; family Felidae; genus Acinonyx; species Acinonyx jubatus. The sequence continues at coordinate 6,026,443 of NC_069384.1, read as the reverse complement.
ACTGGAAACTCTCAGGCGGGAGCCGATGTGTCAGTCATGAAACAATTTCTTCTCCCCCAGGAAACCTCCCTGTTGCTCTTAAGGCCTTCAACTGATTGGATGAGACCACCCACATTATTGAGAGTAATCTACTTTACTTAAAATCGACTGACTGTAGGTGTTAACCACATCTAAAAAATTTCACCACAGGAGCGCCTGGGTGGCTCAATAGGTTAAGTGTCCGAATTCAGCTCAGGTCATGATCTTGTGGTTCGTGGGTTCGAGCCCCATATCGAGATCTGTGCTGACAGCTCAAAACCTGGAGCCTGCTTCGGATTCTGTGTCTCCCTTTCCTTCTGCCTCTCCCCTACTCGCGCTCTGTCTCACTGTGTCTCAAAAATAAATCAACATTAAAAAAGATACATGGCCACAGCCACACCTCAATTCATGTTTGATTGGATAACTGGAGATTCTAACCTAGTTAAACTGACATATCAAAGCAACAATTAAAACCCTCATTCCAAAAAAAAAAAAAAAGCAGCAAATTAGGATTTGAAAGGTGATTTTCTTAACCTGATAAAGAGAATTGTAGTGCATATGGGTATCTTTTAACCAATATTTGTGCACACTTCTAGGCTGTCCAGCATCTGTATCTCCTTTCTACATTTGGGAAATTTGCTTTTCTCTGAGTCTCATTGAGAGTCTAGTCCCATATCCTATTCTAAAAGCCCCAAAGGCCAGATTCTGCCTGTGTACTGTACTCCCACCCCACCCCACCCCCGCCACTCTGTGACTTAAACCTAGACAATTGGATGCTCTACCAGTGGCCTGGATTCGAAATGAGTATCACAAAGAAGCGGGTCAGGTGCAGAAGCATCTGGCCAGAACCCTCAGTAGGCTATTCTTGGAACACTCCCCTGTGCCCTGGGCTTCCACACAGCTTCCCTTAGTTCATGTCCATTTTCTCAGCTCGCTTTCTCCAGCCTTCTCGTTGATTATGTTAGGAACCTGATATCTCTTTGTTGTTGTTGCTTTTGTGATAAGTTTAGCCTGAGCCAGCTTCTGTTGTTGGTAACCATAAACCCTAATTGGTACCTACAGAAAGCTTACAGCAAAACTCAAACTTAACGGTGAAATGTTAGAAGAGCTACCTTTTAGGGCATGTTTCTGATCCGGAGGAATTATCGCTCTCCGGGGGACACTTGGCAATACCCGGAGATAGTTGTCATTGTCACAACCTGCAGGGACAGGTGCTATGTTATGGCATCTAGCATTTAGTGAGCAGAGGGCCGGGATTCTGCTACACGTCCTACATAATGTCAATAGCGCTGAGATTAAACAATCCTGCTTTACAGCAGGAAATAGGATGAGGAGGCTTGCTTTTGCTATTTCTTTTCAGAATCTAAAAAGCACAATGAAGCAAGTGAAAAAGAGTTAAGGACTGAAATGGAATTAATAAAATGTTTACTATTTGCAGGTGATATGATTGAATATTGAAGATAATATTCGGAAACACTAGTACAGCCATAAATAGCTTATCAAGGTTGCTGGATATGGAACCAATATACATAAGTCAATAACACATCAACAACTACTTAAAAAATAATAACCCTCTGGGTTATTTTTGCAACTTCTTGTGAGTCTATCACAATTCCAAAATAAAAAGTTGTTAAAAGATAAGTATTTAAGAAGGTCCTTTGGCAACAGCAACAAAATCCATATTGTTTAAGAATAATTTAACAAGGGGTGTCTGGGTGGCTCAGTCGGCTAAGTGTCTGACTCTTGATGGCAGCTCAGGTCACAATGTCACAGTTCGTGGGACCAAGCCCTGAGTCAGGCTCTGTGCTGACAGCACAGAGCCTGCTTGGGATTCTCTCTCCCTCTCTCTCTCTGCCCCTTCCCCCCATCTCTCTCTGTTTCTCTCTCAAAATAAATAAACATTTGAAAAAAAAAGAATAATTTAACAAAACTATGTAAGAACTTGGTGAAGAAGATGATACATCTTTTTTTAAAAGTTTATTTATTTATTTTGAGAGACAGAGACAGCGGGAGTGGGGAAGGGGCAGACAGGGAGAGAGAGAATCCCAGGCAGGCTCAGAGCCTGATGTGGGGCTTGAACTCATGAAACTGCGAGATCATGACTAAGCTGAAACTGAGAGTCAGTTGTTTAGCTGACTGAGCTTCCCAGGCATCTCAGAAAATTATACACCTTAATTGAAAAATAAGATAAGAATTGCATGAATGGAGAGGCATATCATATTCATGTTTGGAAAAACCCTAAGTTGTAGGATGTCACCTCTCCTAAAATTCATTCATCACATTCAATATAATAACCACAACCATAGCGATTTAAATTTTGTTTTAAATGTTTATTTATTACTGAGAGACAGAGAGAGACAGAGCACCAGCAGGGGTGGGACAGAGAGAGAGGGAGACACAGAATCTGAAGCAGGCTCCAGGCTCTGAGCTGTCAGCACGGAGCCTGATGTGGAGCTCGAACTCACAAACCAAAGGATCATGATCTGAGCCAAAGTTGGACGCTTAACCGACTGAGCCACCCAGGTGCGCCCACAACCATAGTGATTTAAAACAATGTACGTTTATTATCGTATGATTCTGTAGGTCAGAAGTCCAACATGAGTCTCGCGGGGCTCAGATCATGGTGCCCGCTGGGCAGACTGCATTTTCCTCTGGAGGTTCTAGGGGAGAATCTGTTTTCTTGCCTTTTCATCTTCTAGAAACTGCCTCTATTCCTCGGCTTGTGACCCTCTTCCTTCATTCATCTTCAAATCCTCAGGGGCAGGTTGAATCCTTCTCATGCTGCCATCTTTCTGGGTCTCACAGCCAGGAAATGTTTTCTACTTTTAAGGACCCTTGTGATGACGTTGGATTTACTGGGTTAATCCAGGATAATCTCCCCATCTCTAGCTCAACTGATTAGCAGCCTTAATTCCCCTTTGCTGTGTAACCTACCATATTCACGGGAACCATTTTTGGGAGACATTATTTTGCCTCCCACACAATGTATGTTAGACATTTTCCATAATGAAAAGTAAAGAAGCAAAAAACACCTGAGAATAATTGCCCCTCTTTGTATCTTTAGACTGTGTTTATACGTCAGCAGTATAAGCAGTTAGGTTTGGAGCAAAACCAGAATTTGCATTTGAACATGGTCCCTGTTTGTGAGGATTCTTTTTTTTTTTCGCCTAACGTATTATACCAAGGAGGAAAATGTAGATATTGTAATGTCATTACTGTGTAGGTTGCATCTAAATCATTACACAGAAAGAAAGGAAAGCCCTCCCTTCCCCAGACTTGATCTCCTTTGCTATTTCTCTGGGCATTTATGTCTACATTTCTAGGTGATATGCTTATTATACTGCGTGTCCTGTGTTGCTTCAGACATTTTCTGTTGACTTCCTAGTACCACAGGTGAGGATTTGCCACCTTGCCTCTCCTACTACTCATCTCCCTCATTTTCTCATTATAGCACAATGTCTGCTAAATCTTCATTCACTATTTTATTACATATGACCATGTAAATATCATGTATATATATCGTGTGTATACATCATATGTATACATATCATGTATACATGAGTATGTATTATATGTGTGTATATACACATGATTTATATATATAAGATATATATAAGATATTTTGTATGATTTGTATATATATGATCTTTCGTATGATATATGTGTGTGTGTGTGTGTATATATATATATATATGATCTTTTGTACTATGATTTTTAGAAACCATTTGTAGAGGGGCTTGGTTGGCTCAGTCGGTGAAGTGTGCAGCTCGTGATCTCAGGGTTATGAGTTCGGGCCCTTATTTAGGTGTAGAGATTACCTAAAAAATTTAAATCTTAAAAAAAAAATTGTAGACACTGTTTTATAAAACTTAAAAAAAAGACATTAAAAAACAAAGAACTTGGCAAACACGGAGAATTTAAACTACCCCCACGTTTGCCACATTTTACCTTATATTTAACATTGTTTGAGCCATGTGAGTAATTTGTTCAGTGAAATACAGTGATTTCAGCATTGAGGGGGTTACTATATTGTATAAGCTCAAATATAATGACCATAATTGCATGATAATAATGGAATCTCATAATCTTGTTACCTCACAGCTTTTTTTTTTTTAAACAAAAGAAAATGTGGAAATTTTAGTGGAAAAGTGTACCTTTAAACCAAATTTTGGCCATCAAAGGTTGCAGTAAATTGGTTTTGAAACAGTCTTCCCACATACTGAAGTTCTCACTACTCATCATTCCTATTCCCAACACCACCCAAAACCATCTCCACGGTAATCAGTGTACTTTTACGTGGCTCATCTTGGATTTTCACCGTTCAACCAAATAGCAAGTATGTACAAAAGTCGGTCTCTCAATGAACAGTGCAAAACAAGAAACATGGCCTTGGTCAAGGATTCACTGCAACACCCACAGTATATTAGACAAACCTGAGTTAAATGAGACTATGAGGGGGAAATGGCTAAATCTATATGTTTTGTGGTAGCTTTTTGATTATAAAAAGCCCTTCGCCTTGACCTTCAGCATGAGAACACGTTGAATTATGCAGATATTAGTTGTTAATATTTCCAACTCTCTGCAGCAATGGTGGAAAATGAGCAGTGAGGAGGCTCTATGCGCATGCAAAATAACACAAAGATGTTGAAAGAAGGTAAATCTGCAAGATGACCTTCCTCTAAAGAGGAATACTCAGCCTTGGCTGAACACTGCAGTTACCCAGCGAACTTTAGAAATAGTGATGTTTGCATCTCTCCCGAGAGACCCTGAATTAATTGGTCTGGCCACATCCTGGCCATTGGGAGTTTTAAAAGCTCCACAAGTGATTCTCAGATGCAGCCAGGCTTCTGAGCTTAAGAGCTACAGCTCTGGGGCTGATGCCGACCTCTAGGGACAGAAAGTGTTAAGAGGTCCTTGTTTATCTCCGACGGATAATCGATTGGCCTCTTCAGACATTTTGCATTTTATTATTTTTGCCTTCAGATATTTTAGTATTTATTCAATATAGATTTTTCATTATTCATTCCTTTATTTAATGCTTTTTTAAAATTTATTTTTGAGACAGAGACAGAGCGTGAGCGAGGGAGGGGCAGAGAGAGAGAGGGAGACACAGAATCTGAAACAGGTTCCAGGCTCCAGAACACGATGTGGGGCTCAAACCCACTAAACGTGAGATCATGACCTGAGCCGGAGTCGGACGCTCAACTGACTGAGCCACCCAGGTGCCCCTCATTATTTTTTTATTTAAGTTCAAGTTAGTTAACATACAGTGTAGTCTTGGTTTCAGGAGCAGAACTCAGTGACTCATCACTTACATAAGGACACCCAGTGCTCATCCCTGAAAGTGCCCTCCTTAATGCCCATCACCCATTTGGCCTATCCCTCTCCCCCCACCTCCTCTCCAGCAACCCTCATTATATTTTTAAATAAAATTAAATTTCATCATAATTTTAAGTTCAATGTGTATTGGATTTTATTTCTACCTATAAAAGAAATACATGTTAAGTGCTCCCCAGGCTTAATTAGTGTTATGATTTTGGTGTTTGTTCTTTGTTTTTTATTTACTTTTTCACGCTAGAAAAAAGTGAAATAAAAAAAAAGAGGGGTGCCTGGGTGGCTCAGTCAGTTGAGCGTCCGACTTTGGCTCAGGTCATGATCTCACAGTTAGGTGAGTTCAAGCCCCGCGTCAGGCTCTGTGCTGACAGCTTGGAGCCTGGAAGCCTGCTTCTGATTCCGTGTCTCCGTCTCTCTCTGCCCCTCCCCTGCTCATGCTCTGTCTCTCTCACTCTCAAAAATGAATAAATATTTTTAAAAAATTAAAAGAAAAAAAGAGAAAAAAGTGAAATAGATGTAAAACATGAAGTGTACATAGAGTATAATGAATAATTATAATATAATAATCACTATAAGGTGAACTCAGGAAATCATACTGGGTCAACCAGCATACCAGAAGCTTCTTCTTTGTCCTTGCCTTAAAAAAGAAATAACTCTTGATTCTTTTGATAATCAATTCTTTGCCTTTCTTTATAGTTCGACTGTCTATGTGCACTTTCCTAAACGATACAGTAGAGTTCATCTATTTTTTCCATTTTTTATCCTTACAGCCGTAGTTTAATTACTTACATTGCCATAGTATCTTCCACTGAGTGAATATACCAGATTGACCTTCTACTGTTGATGGAAATTTGGGTTGTTTACATCTACGGGCTGTTAAGAACAACGTGCTTGAACACTCTGGTTGTGTCTCCTGGTGCCCATATATCCTAATTTCTCTAGAGAATATATGCTTAGTGTGGGATTGCTGGCTCATCTGGTATGCATGTTTTCAATTTTAATACAAAAAATGAAATTGATTTCCAGAGTGGTCGTACTAAGCCCTACAAGCAGTCACTGAGAGATCTCGTTGGGCTAAATCCTCCATAGACCTGGGTGTTATTAAGCTCTGTTAGTGTTTGCCAGTATGGTGAGTATGTAATGGTATTTCCTTGAAGTTTTAATTTGCATTTTCTCAGTTTATAATGAGACTAAGCATCACGTCACATTCCCCCGGTTCATCTGCTACTTTCTTTGGGTGTTGTTTGCTGTTCCTTTACGTATTGCTTGAGAAAAGATTCCTAGCTCATTCATTTTCAGCCTTTCTTCCTTTCTAGGTGTGGTTAAGTTCCTCTGTTTCTTCCTAAATCCAACTTTTGCTAATGTTATTTCCTAACATAGGAAGATTTTCCAGATATGTTCATTAAGTCATATTTGTTGTTCATGATATTAATTTCTATCAGGTTTCTCTCTCTCTCTCTCATTTTTTTTTGTCTGCTTATTCTATTGTGCTGACAGGAGAATGGTAAAATTCTCCCACCATGATTGTGAATTTGGCTGCATATATTTTGAGGCCAAGTTATTAGGTATGTACAAATTAAAGATTCTTACCGCATCCTGGTCTATTGAGCTTTGCATGATTTGAACTCAAGTAATGTTTTTCTGCCTTGCAGTCTTTAAAAAAATATTTATTTTTGAGAGAGAGAGAGAGAGAGAGAGTATGAGCAGAGGAAGGGCAGGGAGAGAGAGGGAGACGCAGAACCTGAAACAGGCTCGAGGCTCTGAGCTGTCAGACAGAGCCTGATGTGGTGGGTCTCAGATCCACGAACCTCGAGATCATGACCTGAGCCGAAGTCGGACGCTTAATCAACTTAACCCAGGCACCCCTGCTTTAGAGTCTTTAGCTGATTTTGATACAGCTGTATCAGCTTTATCTTGTTTGCATTTTTGCGTCAATGTATTTTCCCATCCTTTGATGCTTAGCCCTAGTGTGTCCTTATATGTTAGGTATATCTTTTGTGGATATCATACAGCTTGATTTTCTTTTTCCTAATTAGACAGGTTTTTGCCTTTTCCCTTTTCTCTGAAGCATATAGCTTGTTTACATTTAATATAATTACTAATATATTTGGGTTTCATGTTATTTTGAGATTTTTATAGGTACTATCCTGTTTCCTTTTGTCTTATGTCTTGCTTTTTGGGGGGGTTTGATTAGTGATTTTTTCTCCTCTAGTTAGCTTGAAAATTATGACTTCTGATTCTGTTGTTTTAGTCATAACCCTAGAAAGCACACCACAGAGACTTACTTGATCAAAATTTAGAGTTAATCAATGCCTTTATTTTCTTCGTGGATAATAATACGGGCCTAAAGATGTTAATTATTATTTCTTTCCTTCCTGACATTCCCTAATGTCATCACGCATGTTAATTCTCTCCTTGTAGCCCCATTAGTTAGTATTATTTCATAGTTAATGTTTACTTACCTTTACCCATCAGAGATCACTTTCTTTCTGCCTTTAAAATGTCACTAGAGAGAGGACATGGTATTAGCAGCTGAATTTTTAGTACTTTCCAGCACCTTCTGGCTTCCACTGTTCTGGCTGAGAAGGCAAGTTTCAGTGTCATTTCTTTGCTTTAAGATTTTTTTCCTTGGTTGGTCTTCTGCAGTTTCATTATAGATATGGGTTTGTTTTTATCCATCCTCTTTGGGAATCAGTGGACTTCATGAGTTTGTAGATTGGTGTCTTTCATTAATTTCCAATCACTGTTAGTTAAATTTTCACTCTCTTCTTTCTTCCTTAAACAGCTGTTTTACTATCTCATGCTACCCTCCTTTTTAATGTATTTTTCATTTTTTTTTTTTTTGTCTCTGGGTAGACCTCTGAGTGATAACTTCTAATACACCTTCTAGATCATGAATTCTCTGTTCTGATAGTTTAAACAAATTCATAGCTTAGTTTTAATTGGGTTATATTACTTTATTTTTTATTTTATTGTTTAATGTGTTTCTCATATAGCGTGTTAGTTCTCTTGGGCCACTGTTTATAGTTTTCTGTTTGCTGGTGATATTTCTAAGACTGTCTTTTGTTCTTTAAACTTAGGAAGCACGGCTGCTTTATAATCTGTATCTGATAACCCCAATATCCTCAGTCTATGTGGCAGTTTCAGCCATCTGTCATGTTTGTTATACTGTCGTGTTCTTGTGTGGTTGACTTATTTTGATTGTGTGCTGCTCATCGTCCTTAAAATTATCTGTGGGATTCCCTGGAGCCCGTCATGAAAATGCCTTCCTCCAGCAAGAGTTCACATGTAAGAGCCCCACCAGTCCTAAGAATTTTCACTTCACAGCTCAAGGCTCCTTGGACCGTCCCCAGGGGGTTAATCTGGGCTACAGATCGGCCAAGCACCTGCCCACGTCATGACAGATTTTGTCCCTTTTCTTTTCTTTCCTCTTTTTCTTTCATGTTTTCTTATTCTGATCCACAGCATTCTTCCCAGCCCTTTGTGGATGGGAGAACAGGAGCAGCTCCCCTTAACGCTAGGGATGTAACTGGTAACACAATGAGCTATAGTTTGGTTGTCATCCTGAGACCAGCCTCAAGGAGGGATAAGCCCTGTACTTGGTCTTGTCGAGAGAAATGTGTGTGTGTGTGTATGTGTGTGTGTGTGTGCATGTTGTTTTTATATTTCTATATTATGCCATAGATAAAAATATTTGTCTAGAGAAATAAAAAATTAGCAAAGCAAAATACATATGGAACAACTTTCCACCTGGCTGGCTGCCTCCACCACGGTTCCTCCGTGCAGGCGGCAGCTGGTGTGTGAAGGAGGAGGGTGAGACGGTCCACGTGAGGGCGTCCCCTCCTACTACTTGTCTCACAGGGTCATGTTCTTCCTGCAGTGAGAAGAAAACAGCTAGATGGCAGGGTTCTTGTCTTACATTGTACCATTCTCCAGAACCTAGCTGATAAACCTGATAAACCACAGGTGCACAGTAAGTATTTGCTGGCTAAAGTAATTTTGGTGCCATGGTCTCATAATTATTAACACAAAAACCCCCAAACAGCACAGAATTATTATTTCTTCCAATAGTCTAGAGGATTATATGCTTTCCAGGACAGCAGCTATACTTGGCTGCCGGCTCGCATCTCCCTCCCCTTTCCTCTGGTTACCATCTCTCACCCCTGCAGGTGGACTGGGAGGACATGTGATCCAGTATTGGCCAATCAGAGAGCCTCCGCGTCTTTCGCCCTTAAATTGTTCACGGATGGGGATGTCAGGCAAGCCAAGCTGGCTAGAGTTCTTCTTTGAGAGTGTGAGTACCAGAACTCTGGAAAGCTCTCTTATGCTTGTGTCAGGGAGCTAGAAGGACAGGTTTCAGGCTGCTTTCCCCAGTATTTTATGCCATTTGGAGAAAGCCTTCCAGTGGAGGCAAGGACTCCAAGCAGAGACAAGACGTGGGAGAGATTGAAGAAGATCCCGTGGTGGTAACACCCCTTCCCTTTCTCTGAGGTCGCTGGAACAGTCCTGGTTCCTTAACGTTTCCTTCAATTCTTTGAACTATCCGAGTATCCTTTGAACAGATTACCCTTCTGTCATAAATTATCCTGAATTGGGTTGCTACCACGAGGATCAGAAGCGGGCTCTGCGCAGTCAGCCTGGAGCCTGATGTGGGGCTCGAACTCACAAACCATGAGATCATAACTTGAGCCCAAGTTGGTTGCTTAATCATATGAGCCACCCAGGCTCCCCTACCCTTTTTATTCTCGATTGTATCTAAAGAGTGGGGACATGGTCAGAGGAAAGACCACGCACAGACACCAGCTTTGAAATAAAGTAGGGCAGGTAAACACAATTTTACCTGTTCTCTTTGAGTACAGTTATTATGTCCCTCTGTCTCTTCCATAGTTTTTTTAGTGCGTGTTATCCTCAGATTCGAATACCACATGTACTTTCTTATTATCCAAGAACAGCTGTGTTATGAATGGAAGAGAAGGAGAGCGGCACAGTGAATTTTTAAGCAGAACTTCAAGGGAACAAGACATAATGTCCCTCTGTATCAAGAAATCCCAAATTTAGTGCCACGCTGACATCGAGGGAGAGTCAACTTCACGGTGTCAATCTCTTTCATTCAGGTAACAGGGTGACAGCAGGGCTATGCACCTGTCGCTCCCCACTCTCTCCTACTCAATCCCACCACAACGTGGCCCTTCGCAGAGGATCTTGGGGTTACACAGAGAGGAGATGAGTGTGGGAAACCAAGGTTTTTATTTTCTTTTTCCTCTTTTCGTTGTTTTCATCCCCCCAAGACTTGCTCCTCCCCTCAGTCCCTCTGACAAATAAAATGTCTTCTTAACCTAAATACAAGAAACTTGAATGAGATTCGATAATCAACATGTTCACCTAAAGACATGCACACGCAAATCCTTCACAGCACTATTCACTCCAGCCCCAATGGGAAACAATCCGAGTGGGGTAAGGGGTAGATCTTATGTGCTTGTATAGTGGAATACTATACGGTGAAGAAAACAAAATGAACGAGCTCTACACGCAACGGTGGGGGTGGATCCCACAAACAGGATTTTGCGTGAAAGTCAAACGAATAAAATGCATTAGAGCAAGTCCCCAAATAAGCAAAACTAGTCAGTGGTGTTGGAAAGGTGTGGACAGTGGTGCCTTTGAGAAGGAGAGAGTGAGAAATAACTGAGTGGGGGGGGGGGTCTGAGAGGGGCCTCTGGGATGCTGACAGTGTTCTTTTTTTGGGGGGGGACTTTGGGTGACTACACAGGTGTGACCACCTTGTAAGAATTCATCAATTTGGATACTTACAGCTTGTGAGCTTTTCTACGTGCGACTCACATGGACAAGACAGCTTAAAATAAAATCCATGCTCTAACAGGAAGAAAAAAACACCACCAGGGAAGTGGTTCACATTAGAAGAGCTCCCCCATGGACTGCTCAGAAGTCTCCCAAGGTGTGATGAGGAAACAGCGGTCTGGAATCTGCTCACATGAGTCTAGACACGTGGCCAGGGACCTGAGCTTATGGTTCTTGAGCCACGTTCCTGCTTTGCTTTGCTCTGGGCACCTTCTAAAATAGAGCTGAGGGGCACCTGGGTGGCTCAGTCAGTTGAGCGTCTAACTTCAGTTCAGGTCACGATCTCAAGGTTCTTGAGTTCGAACCCCGCTTCGGGCTCTCAGCTGTCAGCATGGAGTCCACTTCGGATCCTCTGTAGCCCTCTCTTTCCGCCCCTCCCCGCTCTCAAAATTAACACATTAAACAAATAATAAAATAGAGCTGAGAAGTTAGTGACCTCTGCCCCAACCACCATATAAGTAACAGGTGCTTGCTACCCTGTTCTCTCTCTCTCTTGCTCTCGTGATCTAGGGCGGTGGACCGTCCTTCTCCCCCAGCTCACTGTAATGCCCCCCACTGGCTCCCATCTCTGCGACATGTGAGTAGTAAATCTTGTGTCTTTACTCCTTTGTGTGGGTGTATTGAACCTGTTGCCTTCAATCAAAACTACCCTGTGGTTTTCACTTCCCCCAAATACATACACCTTTCCAAAATGATTCAGATAAGCTAGGGGAATCAGAGCCAGGGGTACACCCATAACACTTAAGGAACGTGCCGACTGCTCTGGTAGAGCAGGGGTCCAGGACTGGGTTTGCTGTTGCTCTGCCGCCAAATACCATTTCGTACTTATAATGCCAAGTGTGCTATCTGTTTAGACCTGAGCCACCAAGCAATGTTTTCGGAGACTGTCTTCTCTTCATTAAAGCGCAAAGTCAACAGGTCCTGCAGGGGTGAGGATGGAAGGGACTCTTTTTTTTTTTTTTTTTTTTTGCCTTCTTTGCTCCGCAGGGTCTCCTTTGCCAAGCCTTGATGGAGACATGGCCAGCAGGAGGGGATTTTCCTGGCCCCCTTTCCAGCATCCTCCAAATGGGCATCCTTCTGGCCCTCTGACCTGACCTGCACTCCCCTTCCTCCAATAGTTGCTCCTTCTCTCCCTCGGGTCCCATCTCAGGGCGTCATGGAATCGATCACCGGGATGCATTTTCAGCTCCTCCTTCCCATTCCCCCTTCCCACTAGTCACCAAGCTCTGTGCTTTCCCCCTCACCCCGTCTCTGGAATAGAGGTTCTCAACCTAAACACGCACCGCAATCACTCGGAGAGCCCTGTGCCCTCTCACGGCCAACAGCACGGGTCCTCTCACCATCTAGCACTTCTCACATTTGCCTGGAACCTGTCCAGTTTTCTTCTGCCAACACCTACGGGATCTCCATGCTTTTGGGAAACCTACTCGGATCCTTCCATGATTTAACAAACCTCTTCCTTTTCTGTTGTCCCACGGTATGTTGTTTATACCCAGGAAACATGCACACAGTCTCCCTGTGTCCCGGATATATGTAGATTTTCTATTCCAATGACACTGTGAGATCCTAGTAGGCAGGGTCCCCCCCATTGTATGTAATGAGTGACCTGGTCTCCTGTGCACCTAAAATGAATGGTACAAGCAATGTTCCATCCAACAGAGAATTAAAAATAGCCACTCAAATGATTTTCTGTGCACTGCGGTTCAGAAGCCAACAGAGAGAGATCTTCTTCAAAGCAGATGTTCTGGAAATGCACATACATGAGATGATACATTCTGAATCTGAATTCCAGAGGCAGTGGAACTTGAACTGGTATTGGAGCATTCATTCCACACCCTCGTTACCGCTTTCTTGCTCTACTCTCTACCCGGGAGGCTACAAAATAAAAATATTTGATATCCAGGCTACTTTGCAGCTAGGGTGGTTCTTTATAGAACTCTGGCTCTGGAGATGTAGGCAGAAGTCCCTGGGGGAGGCTTTTCCTGTGCTTCTTCTCTTCCATCTGCCTGGGATGCAGACATAATAGCTGGAGTGGCAGCAGCCATCTTTTGACCCCATAGAGTCACATGGTAATGATGATGTTTGGGGGTGGTCTCAGCCTATCTGCAGTGATGCTATTGGCTAAGAGAGTTCCCAGGAAACTTGGAGGAACAAGCTTTATTACTCACAAGTCCTGGAGGGTACACGGCATGTCCCATGCCAAGAGATGAAATGGATGCCTAACCAATCACAAGGTTAATGTCAGGTGCTTACACTACACATATCCTTGAATGGTTGCATTGGCCTTGGACTGTCTACCACTAACCTTCATGTTACATGAGGAAAATAAACATCTTTATTTGCTTAAGCTATTCTTTGTCAGGTTTTCTGTTTTGGCAAAACAAAACAAAATGAAAAACAGAAAGAAAAGAAAGAAAGAAAGAAAGAGAAAAAGAAAAGAAAGAAAGGAAGAAAGGGAGAGAGTGAAGGAAAGAAAGAGAGAAGCCTGATATCTGTAATGCAAGGGCAGAAAAAAATTCCCTTCTTCTCTTCCCTTCTAGATTATTTGGCTGGTCTAATAATTAAGCTAACATACCACAAACAGGAGAACAAATTAATTGCAATGTACAGGAGCCCCATAAAAATACGAGACTCAAAGAAGTGACCAAAGTGAAACGTTTTTATACCTTTTAGGCAAAGAAACAATAAATTCGTGAAGAATTAATAAGACAAAGGGGTTTGGGCTTGGGGTAGTAAATTGGGGAAGAAGTAACAAGTCTTGTTTATACAGCTTTTTGGCCCTAAATTCCCAGTCTTTGGTGAAGGGAATGCCTTCCGCCCTCCTGATATGGAGAGCATACCTTTCACAGGGGAAATTTGTGTCCTGCTCTCAGGGAGACCAAGGAGGGCCAGGGTGCCCTCCCCACAGCTGTTTCTCAAATATCTCTCATTCGAATAATCAATATGCCAAAGTGGTGTATTTTGGGTGGCATTCCCTGGTCACTAATTGCATCAAATCCTCTCTCACCCTGCTGGTTAATTAAGGGGAGAGAGTTCTTAACTTAGCCTGCTTTGGGTTAATATAATGTTAACCTGAAAAAGAAAACGGTTAGTTCTTTTACCAGCCAAGGGGTTTATTGCAAAGGCAAAGAACTGCAATTCAGGACAAGGGAGCTAAGGCAAAACCATGGGAAGTGTGGAGAACAAAGGAGAGGAAGCTCTCCATTGTGTAGGGAAGGGGGGTGGGAGGGGCTCTTGTGAACACAGAGTCCACTGGGCTAAACTGGGAGCTACATGCGCAGTGGCCTCTCATGGGCTGGGCTGGCGAGATCCTGATTAGGTGCACCTCAAGTCAACACTTCTTAATTGGGCCTCATTAGCTAGGGATTTGTCATACCTCTAAGTGTTTAGTTCATGTTTCCGGTTATACTCTGAAGGAAGTGTCTGCTAAGCAAATTAACAGTGTAATCAAAATCCCAGAGAGAATGTTTAACTGATAAAGAGTCGGAGGTAAATGACAACAGAGTGTAATTGACTATTTTAATATCGAAGGGTCTTTTCTTGGAAACATTTTTTTTTTAATTTATTTATTGATTTTGGAATAGACAGAGACAGCCCAAGTGGGGGAAGGACAGAGAAGGAATCCAAGCAGGCTCTGTGACACAGAGCCTGATGCGGGGCTCGAGCCCATAAATCTGCAGGTCATGACCTGAGCTGAAACCAAGAGTCAGATACTTAACTGACTGAGCCACCCAGGAGCCCCTCCTTGGAAACATCTTGTGAAGCAAATAGTCTCAGTTATTTATACACTTAGGAATCATGAAGTGTGAATTTCTTTTTGCATTATTCTATAATCCACATTGATGTGACTTCCCTCTGGATTATGGGAATGAGAGTTTTGAGGGTACCTCAAGGAATATTTACAGAAACACTAATTATAGTCTATAAGGATTATATTCATTTTTAGCCTTAAACTAGATGTGTAATCTTTCCATGTGATTCCAATTTAAGTGGGGGATAATTTGCTAATCAATTCACTTCTGTTGTTCAGCTTTCTCAAATGCTACTTTTTTTTTGTTTATTTATTTTTTAGAGGGAGAGAGAGAGCGAGAGAGAGCATGCCAGCAGGGGAGGGGCAGAGAGAGAGAGAGAGAGGGACAGACTGAATTCTAAGCAGGCTCCGCGATGTCAGCACAGAGACCCATGCGGGGCTCAAACCCATGAACCATGAGATCAGGACCTGAGCCTAAATCAAGAGTCAGACGCTTAACCGAGTCACCCAGGTGCCCCTCAAATGCTACTCTTGAACTTGGGGTCACAAGTTCGAGCCCCACGTTGGGTATAAAGTCTACTTACATAAATAAATAAGAGAAAAGAAAAAAACCCAGCATTTATCTGCCCATACAAAGACCTGGACATGATGTTACAGCTGCTTTTATTTAGAGTAACCCAAACTAGAGACACCCAACTGTCCATCAATAGGAAAATGGGTAAGTAAATGCTGGTATATTCACACAATGCAGCACTACCCAGAGCAATAACAAAGGAATAAACTCCTGATGTACACAATATAGATAAATCTCAAAAACACGATCCCGAGCAAAAGAAGCCAGACACAAGCGTGTTAATACTATATGCATCCATTGATGTGAATTCTAGAAAAGACTAGTCTCACCCACAGTGACTGAGGGTAGAGTGGTGGCTGCTTTGGGTGGCCAGGGGTTCAGGATATGGACGTCTCTTCCCTCAGGGTCCCATAGATTCATCCAAGTTCCACACACAAAATGCCATCACCTTATCTCAGAAACCCCCATTCTCAAATTATTACAGCATCAAGTCAAGTCCAAAATCTCGTCTGTCTCAGTAGATCATCTGAATTATTGAACTCAGGTGTGAGTGGACTCTGGGTATGGTCCATCCTGGGGTAGAATATCCCTGTGAAGTTAGAAAATGAATTGGCTGCTTCCAAAGTACTATAGTGGGACAGGCAAAGGATGATGATAGTTATAGACACTCGTATTCAAAAGAGGAGAAAATGGGGCCTGTGAGTGGTTCAGTCGGTTAAACATCTGACTTCAGCTCAGGTCATGATCTCATGGTTTGTGGGTTCGAGCCCCACATCGGGCTCTGTGCTGACAGCTCGGAGCCTGGGGTCTGCTCGGGATTCTGTGTCTCCCTCTTCTCTCTGCCCCTCCCCAGCTCACACTCTGTCTGGCTGTCTCTCTCTCTCTTAAAAATAAATAAGCATTAAAAAGAAATTAAAAAAAACAACAACAAAAGATGAGAAAATCAGAGGAAAAGAGGAATCACTGGTCCTAAGCAATTTAGAATCCAGGACAAACTCCATTGGGTTACAAGCTTAAGTAAAAGCCTCTGTGGCTTGAGGCTTCACTCCAAACCCTTTGCTCTGCCTTTGGGGAGGGCCATCTTGTCTACCCTCAAGTCGGGACGTTCCCCATATAAGGTAACACAGTGATAGGTTCTAGGGATTAAGATGCGGACATCTTTGGGGGCCACTCTTCGGCCTGTTGCAGGTGGTTACACAAGCATATAAACTTGTCAAAATGCATCAAAGTGTGCACTCACGACCAGTGTACCTCATATGCAAATTACTTTAATAAAGTTGATTTTATTTATTTATATATTAACTTTTTTAATTTAATTTTTTATTTTTTAAAATTTACATCCAAATTAGTTAGCGTATAGTGCAACAATGATTTCAGGAGTAGATTCCTTAGTGCTCCTTCCCCATTTAGCCCATCCCCCCTCCCACAACCCCTCCAGTAACCCTCAATTTGTTCTCCATATTTGTGAGTCTCTTCTGTTTTGTCCCCCTCCTTGTTTTTATATTATTTTTGTTTCCCTTCCCTTATGTTCATCTGTTTTGTCCTCATATGAGTGAAGTCCTATGATTTTTGTCTTTCTTTGACTAATTTCACTTAGCATAATACCCTCCAGTTCCATCCATGTAGTTGCAAATGGCAAGATTTCACTCTTTTTGATTACCGAGTAATACTCCATTGTATATATATACCACATCTTCTTTATCCATTCGTCCATCAATGGACATTTGGGCTCTTTCCATACTTTGGTTATTGTCGATAGTGCTGCTATAAACATGGGGGTGCATGTGTCCCTTCGAAACAGCACACCTATATCCTGGGGATAAATGCCTAGTAGTTCAATTGCTGGGTCATAGGGTAGTTCTATTTTTAATTTTTTGAGGAACCTCCATACTGTTTTCCAGAGTGGCTGCACAAGCTTGCATTCCCACCAACAATGCAAAAGAGACCCTCTTTCTCCACAACCTCTCCAACATTTGTTGTTGCCTGAATTGTTAATGTTAGCCATTCTGACAGGTGTAAGGTGGTATCTCATTGTGGTTTTGATTGGTATTTCCCTGATGATGAGTGATGTTGAGCATTTTTTCATGTGTCGGTTGGCCATCTGAATGTCTTCTTTGGAGAAGTGTCTATTCATGTCTTTTGCCCATTTTTTCACTGGATTGTTTGTTTTTTGGGTGTTGAGTTTGAGAAGTTCTTTATAGATTTTGGATAATAACTTTTATCTGATATGTCATTTGTGAATATCTTCTCTCATTCTGTCGGTTGCCTTTTAGTTCTGCTGATTGTTTCCTTCGCTGTGCAGAAGCTTTTTATTTTGATGAGGTCCCAGTAGTTCATTTTTCTTTTGTTTCCCTTGTGTCTGGATACGTGTTGAGTAAGAGGTTGCTGCGACCAAGATCAAGCAGGTTTTTGCCTGCTTTCTCCTCGAGGATTTTGATGGCTTCTTGTCTTACATTGAGGTCTTTCATCCATTTTGAGTTAATTTTTGTGTATGGTGTAAAAAAGTGGTCCAGGTTCATTCTTCTACATGTTGCTCTCCAGTTTTCCCAGCACCACTTGCTGAAGAGACTGTCTTTATTCCATGGGATATTCTTTCCTGCTTTGTCAAAGGTTAGTTGGCCATAGGTTTGTGGGCCCATTTCTGGGTTCTCTATTCTGTTCCATTGATTTGTCTGTTCTTGTGCCAGTACCATCCTGCCTTGATTACAGCTTTGTAGTATAGCTTGAAGTCTGGGATTGTGATGCCTCCTGCTTTGTTTTTCTTTCTCAAGATTGCTTTGGCTATTCAGGGTCTTTTATGGTTCCATACAAATGTTAGGATTATTTGTTCTAGTTCTGTGAAGAATGCTGGTGTTACTTTGATAGGGATTGCATTGAATATGTAGATTGCTTTGGGTAGTATCGACATTTTAACAATATTTGTTCTTCCTATCCAGGAGCATGGAATCTTTTTCCATTTTTTTGTGACTTCTTCAATTTCTTTCATAAGCTTTTGATAGTTTTCAGTGTATAGATTTTTCACCTCTTTGGTTAGATTTATTCCCAGGTATTTTATGGTTTTTTGTGCAACTGTAAATGGGATCGATTCCTTGATTTCTCTTTCTGTCGCTTCATTGTTGGTATATAGGAATGCAACCGATTTCTGTGCATTGATTTTATATGCTGCAACTTTGCTGGATTCATGAATCAATTCTAGCAGTTTTTTGGTGGAATCTTTTGGGTTTTCCATACAGAGTATCGCGTCATCTGTGAAGAGTGAAAGTTTGATCTCCTCCTGGCCAATTTGGATGCCTTTTATTTCTTTGTGTTGTCCGATTACAGAGGCTAAGACTTCCAAAACTATGTTGAATAACAGTGGCGAGAGTGGACATGCCTGTCTTGTTCCTGACCTTAGGGGGAAAGCTCTCAGTTTTTCCCCATTGAGGATGATATTAGCGTTGGGTCATTCATATATGGCTTTAATGATCTTGAGGTATGCTCCTTCTATCCCTACTTTCTTGAGAGTTTTTATCAAGAAAGGATGCTGTATTTTGCCAAATGCTTTCTCTGCATCTATTGAGAGGATCATATGGTTCTTGTCCTTTCTTTTATTGATGTGATGAATCACGTTAATTGTTTTGCGGATATTGAACCAGCCCTGCATCCCAGGTATAAATCCCGCTTGGTCGTGGTGAATAATTTTTTTAATGTATTGTTGGATCCAGTTGGCTAATATCTTGTTGAGGATTTTTTCATCCATGTTCATCAGGGAAATTGGTCTATAGTTGTCCTTTTTAGTGGGGTCTCTGTCTGGTTTTGGAATCAAGGTAATGCTGACGTCATAGAAAGAGTTTGGAAGTTTTCCTTCCATTTCTATTTTTTGGAATAGCTTCAAGAGAATAGGTGTTAACTCTTCCTTAAATGTTTGGTAGAATTCCCCTGGAAAGCCATCTGGCCCTGGACTCTTGCTTTTTGGCATATTTTTGATTACTAATTCGATTTCCTTACTGGTTGTGGGTCTGTTCAATTTTCTATTTCTTCCTGTTTCAGTTTTGGTAGTGTATATATTTCTAGGAATTTGTCCATTTCTTCCAGATTACCCATTTTTTTGGCATATCCTTGCTCATAATCTTGTCTTCTTATTGTTTTTATTTCTGTTGTGTTGGTTGTGATCTCTCCTCTTTCATTCTTGATTTTATTTATTTGGGTCCTTTCCTTTTTCTTTTGGATCAAACTAGCTAGTGGTTTATCAATTTTGTTAATTCTTTCAAAGAACCAGCTTCTGATTTCATTGATCTGTTCTACTGTTTTTTTTTTTTTTTTGGTTTTGATAGCAATAATTTCTGCTCTAATCTTTATTATTTCCTGTCTTCTGCTGGTTTTGGGTTTTATTTGCTGTTCTTTTCCCACCTCCTTAAGGCATAAGGTTAGGTTGTGTATCTGAGATCTTTCTTCCTTCTTTAGGAAGGCCTGGATTGCTGTATACTTTCCTCTTATGACCGCCTTTGCTGCGTCCCAGAGGTTTCAGTTTGTGTTGTTATCATTTTCACTGGCTTCCACATAATTTTAATTTCCTCTTTAACTTCTTGGTTAGCCCATTCATTCTTTAGTAGGATGTTCTTCGTCTCCAACTATTTGTTACCTTTCCAAATGTTTTCTTGTGTTTGATTTCGAGTTTCATAGCGTTATGGTCTGAAAATATGCATGGTGTGAACTTGATCTTTTTGTACTTACTTAGAACGTTCCATGTGCGCTGGAGAAGAATGTACATTCTGCTGCTTTAGGATGAAATGTTCTGAATATATCTGTTAAGTCCCTCTGGTTCAGTGTGTCCTTCAAAGCCATTGTTTCCTTGTTGATTTTTTGGTTAGATGATCTGTCCATTGCTGTGAGTGGGGTGTTAAAGTCTCCTACTATGATGGTATTAGTATCGATGAGTTTCTTTATGTTTGTGATTAATTGATTTATACATTTGGGTTCTGTCACATTTGGTGCATAAATGTTTACAATTGTTAGGTCTTCTTGGTGGATAGACCCCTTGATTATGATATAATGCCCTTCTGCATCTCTTGATACAGTCTTTATTTTAAAGTCTAGATTGTCTGCTATAAGCATGGCTACTCTGGCTTTCTTTTGTTGACCATTAGCATGATAGATGGTTCTCCATCCCCTTACTTTCAATCTGAAGGTGTCTTTAGGTCTACACTGGGTCTCTTGTAAACAGCATATAGATGGATCTTGTTTTCTTATCCATTCTGTTACCCTATGTCTTTTGATTGGTGCATTGAGTCCATTGACGTTTAGAGTGAGTACTGATATATATCTTCATATGTATTTTATATTTTCGTATATATTATATATATATATATATATTTTTTTTTTTTTTTTTTTCATCTTTTCTCCCCTCAGAAAGTCCCCTTTAAAATTTCTTGCAGGGCTGGTTTAGTGGTCACAACTCCTTTAATTTTTGTTTGTCTGGGAAACCTTTTATCTCTCCTATTTTGAATGACAGCCTTGCTGGATAAAGAATTCTTGGCTGCCTATTTTTCTGATTCAGCACACTGAATATATCCCTCCACTCCTTTCTGGCCTGCCAAGTTTCTGTGGATAGGTCTGCTGCAAACCTGATCTGTCTTCCCTTGTTGGTTAAGGACTTTTTTCCCTTGCTGTTTTCATGATTCTCTCCTTGCCTGAGTATTTTGTGAATTTGACTATGATATGCCTTGTTGATGGTTTTTGTTGAATCTAATGGGGGTCCTCTGTACTCCCCAGGATAGGAAAGTTTTCTGCTATGATTTGCTCACATAACCCTTTTACCCCTATTTCTCTCTCTTCCTCTTCTGAGACCCCTATGATTTTGATATTGTTCCTTTTTAATGAGTCACTGATTTCTCTAATTCTTAAATCGTGCTGTTTTGCCTTAATCTCCCTCTTTTTTCCGGCTTCGTTATTCTCTATAAGTTTGTCCGCTATATCGTTGGTTCTCTGTTCTGCCTCGTCCATCCTTGCCGCCGCTGCATCCATCTGTGATTTCAGCTCAGTTATAGCATTTTTTAATTCATTCTGGCTATTTTTTATTTCTTTTATCTCTGCAGAAGGGGATTCTAATCTATTTTCGACTCCAGCTAGTATTCCTATTATTGTGATTCTAAATTCTGGTTCAGACATCTTGCTTGTATCTGTGTTGGTTAAGTCCCTGGCTGTCTTTTCTTCGTGCTCTTTCTTTTGGGGTGAATTCCTTCATTTTGTCATTTTGAAGGGAGAAAAGGAATTAGTGAGGTAGAAAAATTGAAATTAAAAAAATTAAAATTAAAATAATATTAAAATTAAACACACACACACACAAATAGAATAGATGATGCTAGATCCTAGGTGTGTTTTGGTCTGGATGTTGAAAGTGTTTTGACAGATTAGAGAAAAAAAGGGGGAGGGGCGGAAGAAAAAAAAAGGAAATCGTTTGAGAATTTGAAAAAATGAATACACTGAAGTGGGCTAAAATGAGATGATGGGGTAAAATAGAATTGGAAAAAATGTACACAAAAGTAAAGAATATAGTAGGAAAAAATTAAAGAAAATATTTTAAATAAAAATTAAAAATAATGAATTTTTTTCTCTTTCTGTATTCAAGGAAAATAAATGAAAAAGAGAAAAAAGAGAAAAAAAGAACTCGTTTGAAAATCTGAAAAAGTGAATACACTGTAGTAGGCTAAAAAAAATGATGGAAGTAAAATAGAATTAGAAAAAGTTTACATAAAAGCAAAAAATATAGTAGAAAAATTAAATAAAAATATCTTCAATAGAAATTGAAAGTAAAAATGAAGGTTTTTCTCATTCTGCATTCAAGAAAAGAAATGAAAAAGAGAACAAAAGAAAGAAAAAATAAAAAGGAAATTGTTTGAAAATTTGAAAAGGTGAATACACTGAAGTAGACTAAACTAAAATGATGGAAGTAAAATAGAATTTGAAAAAATTTACACAAAAGTAAAAAATATAGTAATAAAAATTAAAGAAAAATATTAAAAAAATTGAAAATAAAAATGAAATTTTTATTTCTGTATTCAAGAAAAAGAAGTGTAAAAGAGAAAAAGAAAAAGAAAAAAAAAGAAAGAAAATTGAATAGACGGACCTGCTAACAGATTAAAATAGGACTGAAATTACTTCATTTGCCTCTAGAAGTCAGACTACGTAGTGCTTTATAGACCATAAACTAAGTAGGCGGTGAGACTTGTGTTCTTGAAGAGCGAGGTTGGCCCAGTTGGGCGGGGCTCCGTGCAACAGCTCCGCTCTCCACTAGATGGCGCTGCTCAGCTCACTGGGGTGGAGTGTTGCGGGGCTCGTAGGTGCATATGCGCCTGCGCGGCCGTGGTAAAAATGGCGGCAGCCAGCTACCCGGCCTGTTCTCCCCATCAGCAATCGCGCACCCGTCCTCTGGCTTCAGCTCTCGTCCACTCCCTGCTTTTCCACTCTCCGTGACCAGGCCCCAGACAGTACCTCTCTCCCGGGTTTTGTCCCAGATGCGGCTGTTTTCCCCGACCCCTTACTTCCAAAGGACCCCGGCTTTGACCCGCTCCGCCCGTCTGCGGGAGGGTCTCACCGAGCCATGGCCAAGTGAGCAACGGCTGAATGTCAGCTGCAGCCAGGAACGCCCGCTGGACGCTGCTGTTGCCGGTGCCCCGAGACTGCGGCCGGGTGCCAGCCTGTCTCAGAAAACGTTCGCGAGACAGAGTAGCCGCAGCGTTTCAGGTATTGTGGAAAATCACAACACACGTCTGGCACCAGGCTTTACCCTTAATGACCTTGTTCCAGCACCAGCGAATGTGGCCGTTTTCTGGGGTCTGCCGGGACCAGGTGGCTTCAACAGTCTCCACCAAATGTCCTTCCAGCAGTGGAACCACTTTTCCCCGTGTGGCCCGAGAACCTCCCGGACTCCACTCTGCTCCTGGGGATTGCCCTTCCCACCAGAGCACTGCCAGGTAGGGAGCTGCGGGGTTGCAGGCTTTGCGCTCCCCTTGTTCACAGTCTTAATGGAATTTAAACCCTCTCCTTTCTCCTTTCTCCCTTTTTAGTTTAGTCCCTGCGGCCGTTTCCAATTTTCCACTTTCTCTCCAGCTGCTTTTGGGGAGGGGCGCTTTTCCTGTATTCTCACCCCTCCCCCCCAGTCTCTGTCCTCTCTCCGCTTGCAAAAGCACCTCCCTTCCTGTGCCTTCTCGCTCCCCAAGTTCACTTCTCTGCGCCGCGTACCTGCTGAATTCTGTGGTTCAGTTTGTGCAGATTGTTGTGTGAATCCTCCAATCAGTTTTCTAGGTGTGTAGGATGGTTTAGTGTTGGTCTGGCTGTATTTCATGGACACGAGACACACAAAAAACTTCCATGCTGTTCCGCCATCTTGGCTCCTCCCCTATATATGAATTATTTTTTAACGTTTATTTGTTTTGAGAGAGAGAGAGAGAGAGAGAGAAAGAGAGAAGGGGAGGGGCAGAGAGAGGGAGACACAGAATCCCAAGCAGGCTCCAGGCTCTGACCTGTAGCACGGAGCCTGACGTGGGGCTCGAACTCCCTAACTGTGAGATCACCCGAGCTGAAGTCAGATGCTTAACCAACTTAGCCATCCCAAGTTGATTTAAAAAATAAATATATAAATCAAGTTGATTCTTCCTTGCCATATTGTCACTAAGGGTGTTTTCAGACTCATGTGGCCTAAGTGCCACAAAGAAAATTGCATTGGAGCAGGTGGAATCAGTTCTCGGATCATTATTATAGTTTACTGCAATTGTAAATAAGATCATCCGACTTATTTCAAACTGAGCGTCAGGTAGCTTATGAAAGCTGGTGAACACTCTTGAAGAGATTCTTTCGTGCAGCTTCAAATGCAAAATGCAGTAAAGCCAGGAGAATACTCAGTCTTTTGGTACTCGAACCTGTCTGGGGGGCCTCCGGCTTGAGCCTCTGAATTTGGTAGAATAACGACGGGACCTTCAGCTTTGCTCAGGGTGGTAGTGTCTCTTCTATTATCCTTGTACAGATGATTCACGCGGCTCTCTACAGGGGAGTGACACCCTCGCTCGCAGCGCTGTGTTCTAGAGGCTAAGTAAGCAGAGCGCAGGGCATGGAGCTCGGTGTGGGACTAGTTAGCTCCAGTGAATCACCTATTGTATTCTGCCCAGGACCCCACAAACCAGCCCAGTGTCTTCTGTGGCTTTCCTGCGCTGGGATCACTTGGTGTGCACGACAACTCCAGGGACTTGTGGAAACGCATGTTCCCTATCCCCACTAAGATCGACCAAATTGCACTTCCCACAGGGTAGACACCTGGGTCCTGCATTTCCTCGGCTCTCTAGGTGATTCTCTGCTTAGTAATGTCTGAGAACCACTAGATGAAAGATTCTGAGAGAAAGTAGCAGGGAGGTAGAGGAACCAAGAGGCTGCAGGATGCTGGAAATCAAGGAAAAGCTTTGGGAAGGAGATGGCTTCCTCCCCGCCATGGGATACTAGAAGACAGGGTGGGTGATGACCAGGCGGTCACTGGCGACTTCAGCAGGTGCGGCTTCAGTGGTGTGGGAAGAGGAAGGGCAGGGGTCACAGCAGAGTCAAGTGAGTGGCTCCGTGAAAGTTAGACTGGACAAACATTTTGTTCCTGCAATCCTGCCTCTTGGTGTCTTCCTGGTAGGATATCACTTGTGCACAGAGGCATGTACAATAATGTGCCCCCAAAGCTCTATTTTTAATGGAAAAACCCCCACAACAACAGGTTTTAAATGTCCATCAATAGCGGAAGCCTAAATAAACTGAGGGTGGGCAGAGGCCAACACCCATTTGGATCAATTTGCACTAAATAATAAGCTCACTCCAGCTGAGAGAAGCTCTTCCAGGATTCTGGTTGGTCTCTGCTTGAAGAAACCTACAACAGGAGGGTTGTTAGGATAAACTTCTATCCCCATGCTGAGGCAAGATTGGGACATGATAATACTGGTTACCTCTCTCTCTACTACAGTCTTGATTCTCTCTCCTCACCCTCTGTTAGCACCTCTAGGTTCAGGCCGATGTGGTCTAGAGTGGTGGTGACCCAGCTCTCAGCTCTGGAGGGTTTTTAGCCCCTAGTAAGCTCCCCTTAATCCATGGCTGCTGCACCTGTCCATTTACTATCAAAATTGGACAAGGGAGTACCAATAGGCACCCCAGAGGGTCATGTGAGTGACAAAGTGTTCTTCCTTTTCTCTGCATGTAACATCAGCCTCTTTTTTGTGATCAGGGTCAATTACTCTTGCCAGAATGGTGATGCCTTTCTTTGCCTGCCGGCCATATGGCACAAAAAGCCTGAAATACCAAGGAAACAGTCATAGCTTAATGTTTAATGAGTCTCTTGCTGTGTCCCTTAATGGAAAGAGTCCCTCTGGGAAAGAGGACCTCTTCCTGAAGAGTCCAGAGTTGCAGTGATGGGAAGCACAGTTCCCCAGGGGAGTCATTGGAAGTGAGTGTAAGTAGGGCTGATGTCACTTCTGCCCCTCGTGCCCATGTTTTTAGGTAATACCTGCTGGGGACATACTACCATGCCTTGGTTGTTGATTTAGCTGGAATACTGAATCCTGGAGGGAGTGCCCACACTTGCAGTCTATTATCTCCAAGCTGACACATTACCTGTGCCTTCAAAGGGTTGTTCAATTGTGCTATTGGGCAAGAGACTTCAGGGTGGATTCATATGTGCTAGGACCAGTGAATTCATGGTCATTTGCCCACTGTCAAACTTTCTTTGCTGTAAAATGGGTTCCTGGGTCCAATGAAATATTATGTAAGATTCATATTGATGGATCAAATACTCTGTGAACTTTTAGCTAGTGATGCTGCATAAAGCCCTATGGACAGGAAAGGCAAATCCATACCTGTATGGGATGAGTCAATACCCATTAAGGTGAATCATTCCTTTCCAGGTTGGCTAATTGATCTGTGAGTGATGATACCATATTGAGAGTTCAGGGTTGGTCTCTGTTGCTTGTGGGTTGGACATCCAGCAGTAGCTGTGGTTAGATCAGCCTTGGTGAGTTGGAGGCTCCGCTGGTGGGCACATCACAGCCTCCTTCCCTGCCACCACACCTGCTCTTTTCAGGATTCCATTATACAAGAACTGGTGTGGTCAATGAATGAAGAGGGCTGATCTCAGTTGGCCAAGTCATTCTCTGTACTTGCTTGGCTGGTGTCTCTTCCATGGGAGAAGATCTGGTTGATGCTAACATAGAACACAAAGATCTTTACACTTAATGCCCCTTCCCATAGGACCATCTAGACTTCTGCATTTCTAATCTTCAAATCTTTCTTCCTCCAGGCCATTGAAAAATGAGCCAAGCCATTCACCACTACCCACAAGTCCACGTACATTCTGACCTCAGGCTACCTCCTCTGTCAGATGACAGATGTGCTGCTTGAAACTCTTCCCATTGGGAGGCATTCTCTCACCATGTCTTCTGGGGCCACCCCTGGGTACTCTGGGGCTATAATGAAGCAACAGACCATTTCCAGGTACTACCCTGTAGCAAGAGGACCCGTCTTTGAACCAAACTTAGTCTTTTCATCTCTTCCTTTTGTAGCTAATAAGGGACAAACCTCACCCATGTGGCTACAGGTGTAGATGAAGGAGAGATGCTAAAGTGACAGTGGTAAGTGATGTGGGGGTCCAGGCCACCTGCCTTCTGGGTGTGCTGATGCCTCATCTCCAGGTTCTGCCTCTATCATGAGAATTATTGGTTGACTGCTTGCCTGACTCTGTGAGTCTGTGGGTCTTGACAGAACCCAGGTTGCGATGGGCAGTTATGGTGTCCGTGGCCATGTCCTCAGTCTCTATCAGGACGTGATATCAGGAAGAAAGCTCTTCCTTGCATGGTGTATATTTCTCTGTTGCAGTTGGCATGATCTTGCTCTAGGATCCTAAGGGTCTACACTGTGATTGTCCTGCTGGGGCTTGTCCTAAACGGCACATGATGTGTTTTCCCACCACAGATATATAGGGTCTACCAGGCATATGGGCACATTGGCATCACAGCCTGGACCCACTGCTGTGCCCTGTCCTTCTCTAGGCTTCACTGAGAGCTGGCACCTTCCATGTCACATAGTAAACGTGTTGGGCAATATCCAAAGTTTGGAATATGCTACGTCCGGAACCCAGAGAGGTCTTCCAGACCTGCTTCCTTCTTAGCGGTGGGAGGTTTAAGATACAATAATTCATCTTTTTCTTTAGAGGGGAAGTTCAGCAAGCTGAGCTCTTAATTCACTGATGCCCTAGGTTCCTCAATCTATATAGCATTTTCTCCCACCTTCTGGAATACATATGTCTTACAAAGACCTCCAACATCCTTGCCACCTTTGTTCATTCAGTCTACTTAACGTGTCATCTATATAGTGGACCAATGTGATGTTCTGAGGAATGTCCAGATGGTCCAGGTATTTTGAGATTATATTATGGTAGAGGGCAGGAGAATTAATATAGCTCCAGGGCAGGGCTATAAATAAATACTGTTATCCATCCCATGTGAATATAAACTGCTTCTAATCCTCCTTCCTGATAAAGATGGAAAATAATGCATTCATCAAATCAATGGCTGTGTACCACATCAATGCTAGCTGGCTCTAGAAAAGAGACCACATCTGGCACAACAGCTGTCTTCAGACTACCGTGTGGTTGGGTTTGCAGTAGTTCATGTTTGTTTCCCCAAATCTCTATGATTGGAAGGGGTCCAGATAGTGAATGAAATGGGGGAGCTAATGGAGTTCATCACTCCCTGCGGTGATCTTTACGAGTCTGTCATTTCTCCTGGGAAATACTGTTTTTGATTTACTATCTTGGCCTGAAGGCAATTTCATGTTCCCCTTTGGCCTTCCTCACTGTGACAGCTCTTACCCAAGGCCAAGGAATCCACACGTGTGCGTCAGTGCCTACGGCTGCTGTGACAAAGCACCAGTAGCCAGGTAGCTTAAACAAAGGTTAAGATATTGTCTCACAGTTCTGGCGGGGAGCGATCATCTGTTCCAGGCCTTTCTCCTGGCTTCTGGTGGTTTTCTGGCAATCTTTGGGGCTCCTTGGCTTGCAGAAGCATCACCCCGATTTCTGCCTACATCTTCATGTGGTATACTTCCTGTGTGTGTCTCTGTGTCCAATTTCTC
Organism: Acinonyx jubatus; assembly: GCF_027475565.1. NCBI lineage: Eukaryota > Metazoa > Chordata > Mammalia > Carnivora > Felidae > Acinonyx > Acinonyx jubatus. Next base: position 5,997,782 of record NC_069384.1, on the reverse strand, counting down.
TTTCTTTTCTTTTTTTTTTTTTAAATAATATAACACCGGTTATATAAGACTAGGTCCCATCCTAATGACCTTATCTTAACTAATTACATTTGCAATGACCCCATTCCAAACAAGGTCACGTTCTGAGCTACTGGGGATTAGGAGTTCCAGATATGAATGTGGGGGGAAACACAGTTCAACCCATAAAATGTGGGGAGCTCACTCTATCATCCACTCCAAGCTCGCCTGGGGAAAGAGAGGTGCAGGGCAGTGTGCACCCAGCCAGTCTCAGTAAGGAGCCTGCTCTGCCTCACTAGTCCAGAACCAACTTCCCAAGAGTTTAAAGACCCCAGTCCAGGCCTGAGCCAGATCCAGGGTTGCTCACCACAGGGAGGACAGGAATGTGCAGAGCACCCAGGTGCCTGGGACCAGGCCAGCCTGAAAGTGTGTTCTGATGGAACAGGGCCAAGCAGGCTGTGTCTTTCTCTCTCTTTCTCTCCCCAAACCTCTCACCTTCCTTCAGGGAAGAATGTGTGAGAGGTGGATGTGTCTATGGAACATTTCCAAGAGGCTCGAATGTCTACCTCTCACCTTCCATTGGGGAAGAATGTGTGAGAGGTGGACATGTCTATGAAACATTTCCAAGAGGCTCGAATGTCTGCTCTATGGGCAGGCAGGCCTCCGGGCAGAAAGAGAAAGTGGTTTTCTCAGTTCAGCACAGTGAACTGTGCTGATGTTTGCTGATGTTCTGACAGTCCAGCATCCTTCTTAAAAACCTGGAACCTCCTTTTGGAAAAATACTTCTTCTCCACGTGGGTGGCCTCTATGGGTCTGCCAGTGAAGGTGTTCTGCCAGCCACAGCCAAGGGTAGGTGCGTGACCCAGACTTGGCCAAGCAGACTTCTCCTGGGACTTCAGTCTTGAAGGGGATCATCACATATGTAGGGGAACGCTTCCCACTACTAGGGGTACCATGGTATAAAAAGATGGAGATAACAGGGAGTTCCCTCAATGCTTATGTGAAGACGCAAGAGGCAACATTTCCTACCCTCTTCCTACAAAGTTAACCATTTGCAAAGCCAACGTTCATTTTGTTTTCGTGGATTGGGAATTCAGTTTCCCATCCATGGATGGAAAAGGGTGGTGGAGCATGTTCACTCCACTGATGGGACCTGAACCAGAGCGTGGAGACGTCCTGCTGTGTAGACACCAGGTTCTGGTCTTGCTTCCAAACCCAGTTCTCAGATCTGCCCATTCTTTGAGCTGGCTGCTGTTCCCTCACATTTTGCTTGTGATCCAGAGTTAGATGCTGTTTTCAGTCAAAGAACCTGAGTTGGTAAGTAGGAAGCCGCCCAGCGGCCTGGCTCCCGGGGATGTGATCCTGACTACTGGCTCCTGGCATGTTGGCTAAGAAATCTACCAGGTTCCTCTGCAGATTTGCCGTGTGGACTTTTGCTGTGCTTAACTTGCATTGACTGATTCCAAATGGTTTTGGAGAAAACTTAACTGCTGAGAGGTGGGAAGATGGGGTGAGGCCACTTTTCTTAAAAAGAGACAGATTTGGACAGGGGGAGATGTCATTATAACGAACAATCCTTTCTCATGAAGAACTTTCTGTTTTCATGATAAATCTAGATATTCGTTTTGTTGTAGACACTGTGCTTCAGTAATCAATACCAGACAGCACCGGTGCTGACCATGGGCATTTAAGAGGCATCTTCTATATCAGCCACCACTGGGAAGTTATTGTGTATATCCCTGTAATGTTGGTGTGATTGATTTTCATCATGAATTTCTTTTGTACTAAAACAATACACGTATAGGGTTGTCATGTGAAATTTTCTTTGTGCTAGAAAGGCAAATAGGACTCAGTGTTTGAAATGCTTCTTTTCCTCTTCTGTTTTGCTGATGGATTTTTTTTTGTGTGTGCCTTATTTATTAATAGAAGTGAAAAATAAATTATTTAATGTTTTCCTTGATGCACTGGCCTGGAAAAATATTTTTATCCTTGGCCAATGTGTTGCTTGGTGTGTGCTGTCTCCTGAGCGCCAGGTCTTAAAATCCCCATTGAATGTGCTTTTCACTCCACTAGAAGGGAAATTAAAACCCTTTATCTTTGTGTTGAGAGTTGAATTAGCAAAAATGGAGCTGGTGATATTTGAGCTCTTTATTCTAGTTGACCTTTTCTTCCCAAGAATAGCATTTCTTTCATTTAAGACATGACATACAGTTGATAGTCTCTGTTGCTGTGAATACCTTTTTCTAAATGTAAATAAATATGTGCTTTTGTTTTCAATCAGGCCACATCATTCCAACTTCCAGAAAGTTTCAGCCCAAGCTACAGAGGTTCATGGACTTATTTTCTTTATAATAACCCCTGGCACACATTCATTCATTCATTCATTCATTCATTCTCCATGGAGAACTTCTCTATCCCTGCTACTGTTCTAGATAATAAAGATACACTGTAAGCAAATAAGAAAATAGATCCCTGCTTTTGTAGCATACAAAGAATGTTCCGGCTAATTTTAGCCTGAATTATGAAAGTAGAAATACAGTTTCTACTGTAGAAATATGGTAGGAGAATAATCATTCGTGGATTTTTATAATTAGTATAGTTTACAGTCTTCTTTTTTGTGTGTTCCAATTTAAGGGCGAGCATTCACAGGATTACTGAGTCACCCAATCTCACTGAACAAATTGAAGTGAGTGCTTGTGTGTGTGTGTGTGCGTGCGTGTGTGTGTGTGTGTGTGTGTGAAGGGGTGGGGAGGGAACCAACCCAGATGTAATTTTTTTTTAATATGAAATTTATTGTCAAGTTGGTTTCCATACAACACCCAGCGCTCATCCCAACAGGTGCCCTTCTCAATATGGAACCCAGATGTAATTACAGTAAAATTTTATGTACAAGTCTTACTTCTGCTCATTGCCCTGCAATGCCATCTGGTGGTTGAAATGAAGGAAAACATTTCAGCCTCCACAGACAATTGCATAAACATTTGTCCCCTGCCTGTGATGAACAGACAATTTATTATCAAAACTGGGGCAGTTTTGAATGTAAAAAGGGGAAGTACTCATCATTTCCCAGGGACAACACGAGTCAAATACGACTGCCCCAGGCCAACCTGCACTAGATGCAACAGTAGTAATTATAATACATCAAGCATTTACAGCACACCCTTTCTTTACAGGCATTATTATTATTTTTTAAATATGAAATTTATAGTCAAATTGGTTTCCATACAACACCCAGTGCTCATCTCAACAGGTGCCCTCCTCAATTACAGGCATTATTTTGTAACATCCACACAGTAACCCCATGAAGGGTGAGTTCAATTATTATCTTCACTTTAGTGATAAAGACAGGGGGCTTTCAGGTTTTCCATATAAAATATAGAATGTCCAGTTAATTTCAGCGAATCAGCAAATAATTTTTTTGCATAAGTACGCCACACACATTCAGATAAGCAATGGTTCACTTTTTTTTTTATTTTTTTCTCTTTTTAAAAAAAAATTTTTTTAACGTTTATTTATTTTTCAGACAGAGAGAGACACAGCATGAACGGGGGAGGGGCAGAGAGAGAGGGAAACACAGAATCGGAAGCAGGCTCCAGGCTCTGAGCCATCAGCCCAGAGCCCGACGCAGGGCTCGAACTTACGGACCGCGAGATCGTGACCTGAGCTGAAGTCAGGCGCTTAACCGACTGAGCCACCCAGGCGCCCCAACAATGGTTCACTTTTTAGCACATGTCGTGCAATCTATCTGAGACATATACTAAAAATTATTTGTTGCTTCTCTGAAATTCAAATGTAACTGGATGGTATATTGTTTTTCCTAAGTCTGGCAACCCCGGGCTGTAGAGGTTAAGTAGCTTGCTTCAGGCGGTATCGGCGGCCAGCACAGAGCTGGTTTTTGAGACCGCTTTTGCTCAGAACAAAGCTCAGGCCTTACCTGCATGACCACCACCTACTCCTAACCAAGAAGCACCCATCTGGGTGGGGAGGCAGAAGTCCGAGCTATGTAACCACACTTGGACCTCCACCTCCATACGCAGGTATGCACGGAGGGAGTAGTATATGAAGGATTGACTCAGAATCGTTAACAGCACGGTTTGTTTGAATTTGGTAAAACCCACAAAATTTTAGCGCAGAAAGTGCAGTAGGGCCATAGGAAGAACCTAGACCCAGGCACCAGAAGACGCTGGAAGATTGGGGAAGATTTGCACAGGGTGGGATAGAAATGCCAGCTTGGAACTTTGGGCTCGGTACAGTGGAAATGAAGTCTGGTAGGCATGATCATGGAGGGAGCCTGGGAATTCTTAGGAGGCATTTTCATTTTTAATTAATTAATTAATTTATTTATTAGAGAGAGACACAGAGAGAGAGGGCGTGCACGCACGAGGTAGAGGGACAGAGAGAGAATCTTAAGCAGGCTCTGCGTCCGGCACAAAGCCCAAACTCACCAACAGCAAGATCACTGATGTGGGAAACGAAGGCAGAAGGAAATGGTAGATAAAATTAAATTTCCTTATAACCTGCAGCCCATTGATAGATACTTGAGGCAGGCGGAGAATAACAGGGAGGCCAGGGACTTAGTGTTAATACTTTGCTGGAGGGGAAAACAACCCGAGTTTGACAACACCTAGGTTTCCAGGATCCTGGGAGTCTTTGTTTGCATATGAAACTCCTCTTGGAAACTTCCCCTCCTCTTTACTCCCCAAACTCCCAAGAATGTAATCAGCCTCTCCTCATAATCCCCAGGGCAGCTCTTTCTGCCCATGAGTCCTGTCCCCAGGCTTTAACCAAAGACGTCTCAAGAATTCTTTCTTAGCTGTGGGTCTGGACTCCCCCCACCATTCCCAAACCACATCAATCATGACCTGAACAAAAATCAAGAGTCAGATGCTTAACTGACTGAGCCACCCAGGTGCCCCCAAGAGGCATTTTCCTGCTCACTTTCCAGTAGGGTGTCACAGAGGAGGGGCCCACACTAAGGCCCCCCCTAGGAGGGATGGCTCTTCTGATCAATATCCTTGGGTGGCCAGCCTCCACTGGGGGCCAGCATGTGGTTGTGAGCGCTGGGGCTAAGCCTGAGCCACCCACTTTTAGAATATGTGTTTTGAGGAATCTTCTGGTTCACAAACCCCTCTTATGAAACTACCCTCCAACTCTCAGACAGGGTCCCTGGCTGTCTCTCTGCCCACCCGGCAGGTGGCAGTGGGGACCCCAGACCAAGGTGGATGATCAGAGTCTATCCCCTGGGGACTTAGAATTGGGGCCCAAGACACTAGTTAGTCTCTGGTGATAAGGATATAAAACCTTGGGAGCTGGGAGGGTCCTGACAGGAGAGAGGGAAAGAGGGAGAGAAGGAGGAAGAGGAGGAGGAGGTGGAAGGGAAGGGGAGGGGAATGAGGAAGAGGAGGGAGAGGGGAAGAGGAGGGGGAGGGGAGGAGGGAAAAGGACCGAGAACCACAAAAAGAAGCAGGGACCCTGTGGCCTCAGTTGCACCTGGGAGCCCAGGCCTAGCTTACTGATGACCTCCCAGCTCCCAGTTCTGGAACCTGCTTTCCAAATGAGTATCATGTTCCAGTTCCGGAAGGTCCTGAAACCTTCATGTGCTCGAGCAGACCCTCAGCCTTCCCGTCTACACAACATGTCACTATCGGCACTTTCAGCCTGGATGATGACACCCAGCATGTGGTCCAAGAACCACAGCCCCACCCACTGGGTCTCCCCTTCTCATTTTCAGTACAGAGAAACCCTGCATTGTCATCAATTTACCAGAAATAGGTTTCTTTGGAGACTCTTCCTCCAGGATGTCTCTCTTGTACGTGAAACACTGGAACATGGCCTCCAAACTGTGCTAAGTCAACCTCCCTATGTGTCAGGGGGACCCCCTCCTGGCTGGGCTGTCGGGGTCCTGCTCTTACCTCAGCTTTTCCCTGTCTTCCCTCGTCATGAGCCCTTCCCTGCAGCCATGAAATGTCCGTTACATCCCTGCCTTGGGGCTATGCCTGATTTCTCAGCTTCCAGGTATCCCCTCTGAAGGACTTGGGGGTTTGGTGTCCCAGAGGACTGCGTACCCAGGTAATGTGCCTACTTAGTCAGGTCCGTCGCCACCTAGTGGCCAGGTGAGGCCATAAGAGAAATTCTGCCCAGAACAGAGGTGGCATTTTTCTTGGGCCAGATGAAGTGACCCAGGATGGAGTCACTTATGCTAGGCCAGGTCACCAAACTGGGGCTTAATTCTTAACCTAACTGCAGTTTCAACCTCCCCCAGAAATGTAAGTCTTAACAGGTCAGTCAGGAAGTTTCTATTAAACACCAACGAGGTAGTCTGTCACAGGGGCCCCCTCTACCCACCAAAGGAAGAGGAGGGAATCTGCAAAGGACCCCTGGCCCCTTTCCCTAAGGGAAACGGAAGTTGCTTGAAACAATCCTTTCTTTTCTTTTGCTAATAATTTCCTTGCCCCACCCTCCTTCCTATATAACCATTTTGTTAGCTCAGAGCCCCTCTCTACTTGCTGGATGGGATGCTACCCAACTCAAGAATCACCTAATAAAGTCAGTTCGATCTTCAAATTTACTCCGTCAAGTTTTGTTTCTTAACGCTGTGAACTTCGCCCCTTACTGTGGTTTAGACCTCGTACTTGCTTGTGGGATTTATTTTTCTTGCACGTCTTTCTCTCCTACCTGACTGTTTGCTCCATGAGGGCGGAAACCATGTCTGTTTTCTGTACCTTCAGTAGACGAACTGATCCCTGACACGTGTGCTGAGAAACCAACGAGTATCGGGACACTCTGTGTTGTAAATGACAGAATTCTGGAGGTACTTCACCTTTCGAGGCTTCACCTGGATCATCTTGGGCACAGACTGAATCCCAGGCCCTCTCTGCCATCGTGTTGGCTTGGCTGAAGGCCAGCCTGATCTATTCTCTTCCAGGTCATGGTCAGGTGGACAGCTAATGAGCATTAGTTTATTTGGGGGGAGACAGAAGAAACAGACAGGAAATAGAATTCATGTACTTCCTGTGAATATAATAGTCACCAAGTTTGTTTCACACTGCCCCAGAGACTAGTGCGTAATGTCATTTGTCCCTAAAATATTTTCCTGCAAATATTGTTTGCAGAATATATAAAACAATCCATTTGGTTTGGTATTAATGTGTTTTTCTGCCATAGTGTGTGCTGACCAGTGATGAGCGAGAAACCCTCTGAAGGCCTGGTCTACAAGGGATGCCATTAAAAAAAATTTTTTTTTAGTATCTATTTATTTTTGAGAGACAGAGAGAGACAGAGCACAAGTGGAGGAGGGGCAGAGAGAGAGGGAGACACAGAATCTGAAGCAGGCTCCAGGCTCTGAGCTGTCAGCACAGAGCCCTGTGCGGGGCTCAAACCCATGGACTGTAAGATCATGACCTGAGCCAAAGTTGGGCACTTAATCTACGGAGCCACCCAGGCACCCCAGGATGCCATTTTATTATTATTATTATTATTATTATTATTATTTTAACTTTATAAGTATTTTATTATTTGTTTTGGGGAGAGTGCATACTGGGGAGGGGTAGGGAGAGGAGGACAGAGGATCCGAAGCTGGCTCTGGCTGACAGGCTGACAGCAGTGAGCCCTATGTGGGGCTCGAACTCATGAACCGGGGGATCATGACCTGGGGTGAAGTGAGATGCTCAACCGACTGAGCCACCCAGGCACCCCAAAGGGAAGCCATTTTAGATTTCTAAGTCAGCATGACGGTACGTAATCTTTGTGTCGATCAAAAGGCTGATTTAGGGTCTGCTGAGCATGCTTCTTACGTAGCCTGAAGGAAAATCATCTTGTTTTTAAAATATTGATCACTGCCCCTCCTAACTCCGTGCATTCCTGATGTTAAAGCTCATGATTCCTGCCTGTATGTTAATCTGTGGTCTTTTGAGCTCTCACAAGATGTAAAAACTGTTCATTCTCTGGGGTACTTTCTTCACTGTGAAGGCGGCGGGCAGCTCTCTTGGGCTTGAAGAAAATTCTTTCTTTTAGAGATTCTAAAGATTTGTTCCTTTTGCAGGGACACCAGTGAGAGCTAGTGAAGCTGCCTGAAGCATCACCTCCAAAGGCCAACAGTAATACCCAATGCGGAGCATAACTCTGACAATCGCAAAGCACTCTCTCACAGCGTGACTTGTGTGAGTGAATTTCTTGATGATTTAACTTTCAACTTAACATTTTTTGTCTTAGGCTTTTTACTTAACTTAAACCTTTTATTTTAGCATGGTTTTGATTTACGGTAAAATTGTGAGTGTAGTACAGTGGGTTCCTATAGTCTCCTAAAGTTAACATCTTATGTCTGTATGGTGCATAAAACACATCACAGAAATCCGAGTTGAGGGATTCCACAAAATATCTGCCCAGTCCTCAAACTGTGAAGGTCATCAAAAACAAAGAAAATCTGAGAAGGCTGAGGGGGCCAGGTGACTAAATGTCACACACGTGGCTTCCTGGACAGAATTCAGGATAGGAAAAAGGACATTAGGGGAAAACAGGACATCTGAGTAAATTATGCACGTTGGCTCATAAGAAGGCATCAATAGATGTCATGTTGACCATGGTCGTGTAAGATTAATAATAGGGGACACTGGAAATCCTGTGTATATCACTGTATTTTTTCTTAAATCTAAAACTACCCTAAAATAAAAAGCTTACTTCACACACACACACACACACACACACACACACACACACACACACACACACACAATCCAGGTGAAATCTAAGAAATACGAAGGTACAACCCTTGAGCTCATAGATAAGAGAAGAGATTGGTATTTGGCAGAGGCAGGAAGTAGATGAAGGGGGTAAAAAGATACAAACTTCCAGTTATAAAATAAATAAGTCCCAGGGACATAATCCAGAACATGGTGACTGTAGTTAACAGAGTTGTTCCTTATACTTGAAAGTTGTTAAGGAAGTAGTTCTTAAAAGTTCTCATCACAAGAAGCAAAGTTCCATAACTGTGTGAGGCGAGGGATGTTAGCTGGGATCATTTAACAGTTTATACAAATAGGCTGTCCACTAAAGACTAGGATGATGTTTTATGTCAATTATATCTCCATTTAAAAAATCCTGACGCTTTATAAAGCAAAATAAAACAACTAACACTCTCACAGCGAGAATCCTAGTGTAAAGGGGCTAATGAGTTGAACTGCGGGTGGCAGTAACTTCACCCGTAGGAACAGACATTTGAAATCACTTTCATTGTAAGGACAGCTTTCCAAAGGGGAGGTTAGGTTAGTGACGCATCTTACACATTTGTCGTAAATATTCTAATGCAAAGACAGGATGGGAAGACCACAGGGAGTCTTTGGGGTCAGAGTCAGGGGCAAAGCTGGTTTACAGATGCCATGACTCTTGGCAATGTGATAAAATGTTTAGAGCCTCAGTTTTAGTGTCTGTAAAATGGGTATAGTAATGCCCAGCTCTCATGAGTGTTGAGCTGATTAATGAGACCATCGAAATGACCCCTTACACAGTGTCTGGCTCAGAGAAACAAACCTTTCTACCTTCCACCGAGGCTGAGCCCCAAAATTGGTATGAATCACAAGGAAGCCTTATTTGGAAGTGGAAACTCTGTAGAATGTATTGAATGTAGAAAGTTAGTTTTAATTCAAGTGCATATACCCTCTAGAGCAGAAACACCAAGGTGAAATTTTACTGCCTGTTGTAGGTAATTGGGATTTGCATGCCAATAACTGATTAAATTAAACCCTCTGAAAATTATACTCTCTACAAGTAACTCCCAGGATCTTATCTGCATTGTTCATTTCATTCAGAATAGTTTCAAATAATTACAAATTTGATATTATCATAAATTCCAAATGAAAGAAACCTAGATCCATGAAGTTTTAATTTACTGTTAAAATAACCAGGTGCTTGAAAAAATGTGGTGTCTTTCCCCATATGTTCCACATTCCTCTCCTGACAGTGTGAGGTCCTGGGTCTAATGAGGCAGCATTAAATATAAATAATGTGCTTCTCTCCTACTGCCAAACCCGATGACATACTCACCAGTGGGGAGCGGGGGCATTTACTTTCAGAACGTAGTGGAAAGTGTCCTAAAGACAAAAAGGGAATCAGAGTGATGTAGTAAAACAAACAAATAAACAAACAAACAGCAACCCAGCCAGCATGACTTAATTTTTTTTAATGTTTATTTATTTTTGAGAGGGAAAGAGACAGAGCATGAGTGGGGGAGGGGCAGGGAGAGAGGGAGACAGAATCTGAAACAGGCTCCAGTCTCCGAGCTGTCAGCAAAGAGCCCGACGCGGGCTCAAACTCACGAGCTGTGAGATCATGACCTGAGCCGAAGCCAAGAGTTGGATGGCCAAGCGACTGAGCCACACAGCGCCCCATTGTGAAGCACTTTTAGAGGTCACTAGACCTATTTAGAAAGGAACCAGGGTATCTTCCATTTTGTTGTGTAAAACCGAGGCCATTTGTCCCCCTAACCTAGAGACCCGTCGGCGTTTTTCTGCAAGTGAGAACAGCAGAATCTCTTTCTTCTCTGTTGTGGTTGAAATAAAAGAGCTTTGACCGTCTCAACATGTGAACCAAAAAATCCAAGTTTAGACCCTTCAGCAGACCCAAAAGAAGACCAAGCCTCCTCCTCCTGACACCCAATGGGGCTCAGTCCATAAAGCTTGACTTTGGCCCAGATGACCATTCTTCTCCAGCTGGTTTGCATGGTGAGTCCATGAAGGACAGACACAATGTTAAGCTCAGTAATGGTGGTTTCATTTCAGTGTGAACTAGGGGAGAACATTACAGGCCCGCCAGGTTCATCATTCCACAGATCCTAGGTGTAGGATGGGACTAGGGTAGCCAACTGTGTTTTAAGCCAGAAATCAAATGAAAGAAAACCGTGATGTGCACACCAGCCATGGGGGATGGCTGCAGTTTCAGAATGTGGACTGGGAAGATGTCAATGGATGGAGATGTCACGATGGCACAGCCCCAGGAGCCTGAGGTCAGACGATGTACAGGAGCAGGACTGGCTGCTCTCACTGCCCAGCGGCCACTGGTGCAATTTTGCCAGAAACCTCATGTTCTGTAGGACCAGAGATCTGGGCTACTGGTGGGAGGGGTCACACTGAAAGGGTTCCATTGAATACTTGGGGCCTCCCCTGCTGGTGGCTGAGGAGGCAAAGGAAGCAGGTACTCTTTCAGCAGGGGCCCTTGACCCCGGTTATCACTGGGGCTGTGGCCGCTGTGTGTCACAGCAGCACCGGGAGCACAGCTCTTGCTTGGAAATTGTCTGGGGCTTCCCTGGGTGCCACCCAGCCTGGTGATAATGATGGTCATTGACCCTCAGGCAAGTGGCCTGGAACAGCAGACATGCGGGTGGAGCGTGGGGGTCATCTTGGAGCAGTGGTGGAGGAGGGAGACGATGCGTTTTGGCCGTGGCCCCTGGTTAGCCTCAGGTGCTGGACACCCACGCCTTCTCTGTGGAGCCATCTGTGGATTGGGGCTGGCCACTGTCTTACAGACCAGGAGACAGAGAGGGACTGGTGTAGAGTGGGAGCCATCTGAACGGTGTGAGGGTTGTCCCGCAGCACACGTGTGAGGTTCTCGGACTCCTGTTCTCTTGGCCTGACCCCGGATTTGGGCAGGGGCTGGGGCTACACTGGTGCTCCTTGCGGGGCTTCGTGCTGATAAGAGCTGAATTCCTGCACCTGCTGCTGGACTTGCTTTCTCCTCTGACGCTGTGAGTGGGGGACGTTCAACAGGGGCAGCTTGTGACCTTGACAACATCCTGGACCTGTGGGGCCGAGGCTGGTGACGAGGCGCTTGCTCTTCCTTCCTTCAGATGAACAGCCTGGGGCCAGTCTGCACAATTCTCAGGGGGCCAAGTGGCACAGAGCGGTTTCCTTGACAAGACAGTCTCTTCTTCCCTCCCCTCTCACTGCCGTGCGTGGAATTGTGTCCTGCAAAAAGGGATGTTCAAGTCTTAATCTCTGGTCCCTGTGAACGTGACCTTATCTGGAAATAGGGTCTTTGCAGATGCAATCACACTAAGATGAGGTCATACTGGGGTGGGGCGTGTCCTAATCCAATGTGACTGCTGTCTTTATAAAAAGACATCGTGAAGACGTGTGGAGAGAAGGCCATGAGACCACAGAGGCAGGGATTGAAGCCACGGCCAGGCGCACCACAGATCGACGGCCACCACGAGACTTGGAGGGAGGCTCTCCTAAGGTTTTGGTGGGAGCACGGCCTTGCCGACATCTTTGTTTCTGGCTTCTGGTCTCCAGACCTGTGAGAAAGTAAACCACCAGCTTTACCCCCTGGTCTGTGTTTACGCCATCCTGGGAGATGAATGCCCTCGTTCTGTTTCCTCTCTCCAGTTTTCCAGTATCACCTCCCAAATCAACCACCTGCTTACTGGTCCATGGCTTCCCAGGGTTTTCTTGTTAGGAACCCAGGCCAAGACGCCCCTGTGCTGTGTGAAGAGGGAAACCTTAGTGTCTAAATGAGACTTAAGTTTCTGAACGAACTCCTTTTTTTGTGAAATATTCAATTATAATGATACCACTTGCTGGCCTGGCACTGTATAAACATATCAGATTTAATCCCACGCAACCCCACATGGTAGATAGTAACAATCCTATTTTGCAGAAGAAACAGTCTGGTTGAGTTTAAGTAACTTAGAGCATTTGTGACCCCAGACCTTGTTCTAACTACCTATCACCAAAAATGCCCAGGAAATCTGGAATTTCTCTGATGGTCTCTAGATTTTATCTACAAATCCTCTTGTATTTGTTGGTATATATGTTTGGCTGCTATAAAGACCAAAATAGTAGTGGCTTGCACAGGCAGGTGTTTATTTCTCTCTACAAACGCTTACATATTGGGGGCAGGCCTGCTCTTCAAGCTTTCAAGGGCTCAGGTTCCTTCTTCCTGCCTGCTCTGCCATCTTGGGGGTGTGGTTCATGATGGCTCATCGTCATCTCCACTCTCCAGCCAGTAAGAAGGTGGGAAAAAGGGAGACAGAACAGATTTCTTTGTAAGGACAGGATCTATTCACGTCCCATTGATCAGAATTTAGATGCACGGCCGTGCTTAGCTGCAAGGTGCGAGGGCTGAGAAATCAGTCTGGATTTGTGTCCTGCTAGAGCGTAGGGTTCTGTTGCCACAGAATATGAGAGCGTGGATGTTAGGGGATGGCAGCAGCCATTCATGGGACACCTTTGTGCATGGAACGGCACCAAGCCTTGTTGGGAAGAGAAAGATGAATGAATGCATTCTGATTCCTGAACCCAAAAGGAGGAGACAACGAAAGTGAAGTTTCATTAGCTGGTAGAGGTAGACGTTGTGGCCCACGGAATGGCAAGGATACAATATATGGGGAGTGTCGGTATCCAAGTAGGTTCAACCAGCAGGTCCTGGCCGGGAGGATACACAAAATAAACCAATAAAGAAATTAAGGTGGGAGGAATAATATTAAGCTAATTCAAGACTAGAAATACAGATCTCCTTGGGGTATTATAAAAAAACCCAAACAATACACTGACCTCAACTTCAGTCTTGGAAGGAAATACACCAGGTGAATAAAGCAGAGCAGAGGGGCGGGCGCCTGGGTGGCTCAGTTGGTTAAGGGTCTGAATTCTGCTCAGGTCATGATCTCGTGGTTCGTGAATTCCAGCCCCACATCGGGCTCTGTGCTGACAGCCTGCTTGGGATTCTCTCCCTCTCTCTCTCCATCCCTCCCTCCCTTTCTCTCTCAAAAATAAACATTAAAAAAAAAAAAGCAGACTGGAGACATGGGAGCAGTGAGGCCAGAGAACATTAACTGGACAGCAGCACTTTCACAGCCGGTGCAAGAAATCAAGGGGTCTGCAGGGTCGTGCTCCATCTGGAGCCTGTGGAGGAGAATCCGTCTCCCCTCCTCCAACCTCAGATGTTCTCAGCCTCTGTCTTCATGTGGCCTCTCCTGTGTCTCTCATACTGTCTTTCCTGCTATATGTGTCTGTATCTGTGTCCAAATTTCTCCCTTGTATAAGGACACCAGCCACACTGGATTAGGCCGCACTCTAATGACCTCATTTTAATGTGACTTGTTGGTAAAGATCCTGTCTCCACAGCAGGTCACATTCTGAGGTCCTGCCGATGTGGACTTTGACCTAGTTTTTTGGACAGGCACAGTTCAACCCACAATGGCTTGCTTGATGGACATTCATATCTGAGGTCAAAGGAAATTTAAGTCTGTCTTAAAAGCAAGAAAGATCCCACCCTAGAACCAATATTAACATCTAGGTGTGAGAAGTAAGGGAGATGATTCATTTTCAGAAATACCAAATAAATGCTGTGTTGTCTAGTTAACAGTAGGTTTATAACCTATTGGAAATATGTACAACCCCCCCCCCCCCCAACAATGGAGTCCCAAACCCTTAGACACTTCACTTCCTGGTTCTTCTTCCCCTCTCTATTTCATGGGCTTATTTTCATGGGGTTTGCAATGAGCATGCACCAAAGAACAAAGGGAGGAGGGACTGAAAGTCTGGAACCTCAGGGAATGTAGGTTTGTTCCAATTAGACTACTCTTTGCCTTATATGGGCATAGGCGCCTTCCGGGTAAGGCTGTAACCTCTGTAGTGTTCAGCCAATGAGGAACCAGGGGAGGGACTTACCTCTATAGTGCTCAGCCAATGAGGAACCAGGGGAGGGACTCACTCTGTAGTGCTCAGCCAATGACGAGCCAGGGGAGGGACTTACCTCTGTAGTGCTCAGCCAATGAGGAACCAGAGGAGGGACTTGATTGCTAGGAGATAAATTGTCTGCTGTAACTGTCCCAGTGTGCCTGTCCATCAGATACCTGCTCTTGCAAGAATGTTGATTAAAGCCTGGCTTCACTGGGCTTGAATCTCCACCTCCCTCCTTTGATTGGGTCGGTGACCCACACGGGGAGTTCCATTTTCCAAGCAACATGAACCCCTAAGTGAGCCTGAGTTGCCAAGAGAGGGCGATGTGGTCACTCCTCAGCCACACGCACCTGTGAGGCATCAGGCCAGTCTGACATGAGGATGATTCTGCAGTAAAATAGAAGAAATTAGATGATGAGGTTCCCAAAGGCAGTTTATACTTTCCTATGCTTTCAAATTCATTTTCAAAAATCTTTTGTTTGTCTTTGAGAATCTTAGTTTGCTTTCAAGGGTCACTTTTAGTGTCCAACCATTAGTGTGTGGGCTGCATGACACAGGACTGTCATGAGGTGGGGACTCTGGGCATAGGGCCAGGCTGCAGCAGAAAGCCCCCCCCCCCCCCGCTTTTCTTTTCCTTTTCTTTTTTAGCTTATTTATTTATCTTGAGAGAGAGAGAGAGAGAGAGACAGAGGGAGAGGGAGAGAGAGAGAATCCCAAGCAGGCTCCACATCATCAGCCCAGAGCCCGATGTGGGGCTTGAACTCACAAACTGTGAGATCATGACCTGACCCTAAACCAAGAATTAGATGCTTAACCGACTGAGCCACCCAGGAACCCTCAAAGGCATTTCTTTAGGAAAGAAAGCAGCCCTTGCAACTTCAAGGGCACATTATTCTTGTGGACCTTCCTCCGGGGATTTTGTGACTCAAGGGCACCACGGACAGAGAGCATTTTGCAAATTCCTAGTCACAGGAGGGGTCTATCAGCTTTGCACTCCAGTCAACCACATTCACAAATATGACAATATCACGGTGTGGTGAAGTAAGTCACCTTTGACACTGCATGTGGGATCATAAGTTGGCATAGTTCTGGAAACTCCTTCAACTTTATCAGCATATATATTTTCAAGTTTATTTATTTAAAAATTTTTAAATGCTTATTTATTTTTGAGAGAGAGACAGAGACAGAGCATGAGCGGGGGAGCGGCAGAGAGAGAGGGAGACACAGAATCCAAAGCAGGCTCCAGGATCCGAGGTGTCAGCGCAGAGCCTGACACAGGGCTTGAACGCACGAACTGTGAGATCATGACCTGAGACAAAGTCGGACACTTAACTGACTGAGCCACCCAGGGGCCTCCAGTTTATTTATTTATTTAGAGGGGGGGAATTGTGGTAACATGTGAGAGCAGAGGAGGGGCAGAGAGAAAGGGAGAGAGAGAGGGAGGGAGGGAGAGGGAATCCCAAGCAGGCTCTGTGCTCTCAGTGCAGAATCTGACACAGGGCTTGAGATCATGAACTGAGCTGAAATCAAGAGTCAGATACTTAACTGTCTGAGCCACCCAGGTGCCCCAACTTCATCAATAACTTTTTTTTAATTAAAAAAATTTTTTTTATTATTGAGAGAGAGAGAGAGCATGGGAGTACATGAGTGGGGGGAGGGCAGAAAGGGAGGGAAACACAGGATCTGAAGCAGGCTCCAAGGCTCTGGGCTGTCAGCACAGACCCGATGTGGGGCTCAAACTCACGAACCTCGAGATCTTGACCTGAGCCGAAGTCAGACGCTTAACCGACTGCCAGCCAGGTGCCCCTTCGTCAATAATTTTAAAGTGACTAATGTTTTTCATGATCCTAATGAAAAGAGCCTAATGTAGATACAGTACCAAATGCAAAATACAACCCCCCAGCCCAACACTCTCTGTACATAAATATATTCATCTCAGTATTATTTGCAATACTAAAAAGCTGGAAGCAACATAGTGTTTAACCACATGGGTATTCTTACTGTCATGATGATACTTATAATAATGATGTTATATTATGAATCATAATACAGCACATTATTATGAAGCCATTAAGACTGTTCATGCATGGTTTTTAATGGTAGGGAACAATGCTCATGATACCGTGTTACATGAAGAAGGATATAAAGTCATATTCTACTATATAATACATGAATGTATACCGGTTCTTCAAGGAGAACATGTCTAGAATCGAATATATAGAGGCAACTTAATGTTTAACAATAAAGAATTCTTTAAATAACTGATGGTGCATCCATAAAGCAATACTCTTCTGGCCACTTCAAATATTCTGTAGGAATCCATAAGTTGATGGAAAGACACTTAGGCCATTTGCTTAAGTGGTTGTAACCGCTCCCTAGGATTACAGTTACAGAGTCCTGCCCATAGGCTCCTTAAAGGGACCCACATTTATTCTCTTGCAGTTCTGGGAGCTGGAAGTCTGAAATCAAGGTGTTGGCAGGACCTCGTTTCCTCTGAAGCCTCTGGGGGAGACTCCTTTCTGCCTCTTGTAGCTTCTGGGGCTTGCTAGCCACTCTTGGTGTCCTGTAACACCTCACTCCAATCTCCCCCTCTGTTGTCACCTGGTACACCCCAGTGTGCCTTCCAGCGCTCGCTCTTCTGTGTATATCTCTGTGTCCACATTGCTCTCTTCTTCTTTTTTTTTTAAGTGTATTTATTCATTCTGAGAGAGACTCAGAGAGCGTGCAAGTGGGGGAGGGGAAGACAGAGGGAGACACAGAATCCAAAACAGGCTCCAGGCTCCGAGCTGTCCCCAGACAGCTGTCAACTCACGAACTGTAAGGTCACGACCTGAGCCGAAGTCCGACGCTTAACTGACTGAGCCACCCAGGCGCCCCTCACATTCCTTTCTTATAAGGACACCAGTCATACTGGGTTAGGGCTCTCTGTAATCCAATATGACTTTACCTAATTTAACTAGTTACATCTACCAAGACCCTGTCTCCAAATAAGGTCACATTCTGAGGTTCTGGGTAGATACAAATTTTGAGTAGTGAAGACACTCACTACTCAATCCCGTTTAGTGGGTTAGGTGGAAAACACAGATTTGGTATATAAAATTACACTGAATGCTTTGTAAAAAGTTAAATGTTAAACTTAACATACACACATACACTCATAGACATACAAATGCACATACACACACATTAAAAATCGGAAGGCTTTATAACAAACACTATAGTGAGTCTCTCTGGAACCCAAGGTTTTGGGTTCTGCTTTAATTATCTGTTATTTGTGCGCCCCCCCTCCCCCGCCGCCCTGAATTTTCCACATTTTCTACATTGACAACACATTCCTTTTATAATGAAAACAATATTGAATTAAAAAACATTTTACCAAATTGTCAAACATTAAAATAGCTGATGGTATTGATTGCATTGGCCATTAACTACTAGGGGCACTGTAAGTATCTTGGAGAGATTTTGCTAATCCAGGAAACTTTCAGACTTCTTGCAATGTGTGTGTCTTTTGACCCAGCAAGTGCATTAAAAAAAATAGACTTTTATTTTTTAGAGCAGTTTGGGGATCACAGCAAAACTGAGCAGAAGGTACAGACAGTTCCCACATAAGCCTTGCTCTACACACGTATAGTCTTCTCCATTGCCACATCCCCTGGCCAGAGTGGTACATTTGTTGCAATTGATGAATCTACATTGATACATCATGATCACACAGAGTGCGCACTTGACCTTACAGTTAACGCTTGGTGTTGTACATGACAGATTTTGCCAAATGTATAGTGACGTGCACCCACCATTATAGGATCGTGCAGAGTATTTTCACTCTCCTAAAAATCCTCTCTTCTCTGCCTATTTATTCCCCCACTTCCCTGCCATTACTCATCTTCTTACTGTCTCCATCATAGCAACTGCATTTTTCAGAAGGGATCCTAAGGAATCATCAGGGGCAAACTCTCTGATCAGCTGAGACGGTGTTGATCACCATATGTACCGCGAAGCTGGACAGAGGGAATCGGCTTAGGTAAGTGATGCTACCATCCATTGACGAAATTATGCCTAGTCATTAAAAATAATGTATTTACTGACTGGGGACAGGGATTTATAATATATTAAGTAAATAAAATTTGACTACTAAACAGTAGGTCCCATCTGAACATTTTTTAGCAGATACACACCATGCTGTTAACAGTGCTTGTCTTCATGGTGTGCTTAAAAGCAATCTATTTAAAATGTTTCTCCTGGGGCACCTGGGTGGCACAGTCGGTTAAGCGTCCGACTTCATCTCAGGTCATGATCTCACAGTTCGTGGGTTCAGGCTCCAAGTTGGGATCTCTGCTGGTAGCTTTGAGCCTGGAGCCTGCTTCTGATTCTGTGTCTCCTTCTCCCCTGCTTGTGCTCTCTCTCTCTCAAAAGTCAACAAATATATATTTAAAATAAAATGTTTCTCCTTTTGGATTACCTGCATTGTCTATTTTTTTTTTCATAGTGAATAGGTATCACTTTTTAAGTAAGGAAAATAATAGAAGCCACTCATTAAAAATTTATAATGCTTATCCATGGATGATATTGAGATTATAGATGGTTTTTCTTTTCTTCTTTATATTAGTTGAGCTTAACATGAAATAGCTGTTTCTGTAAGAAAAAAAAACAACACAGGTAAATGTGGTCCAACCTACTGCTTTTAGTACTTTAAAAAAGTTCTACACAGATCATGGCCCTTATCTGCTTAAAGTGCTCAAAGAACTCCTTCCTGTTCCTGGGATTTAAGATTGTGGCTCTCATACAAATTTGAAAGGAACATGTGGGGCGCCTGGGTGGCTCAGTCCGTTGAGTAGTTGAGCGTCTGACTTCAGCTTGGGTCATTATCTCGCGGTTCAGTTGGTGAATTCAAGCCCCATATGCAGCTCGCTGCTGTCAGTGCAGAGTCTTCTGCAGAATCCTCTGTAGCTCTCTCTCTGTCCATCCCCCTCTCGCGTTCTTAAAATATACATCTGGGGCACCTGGGTGGCTCAGTTGGTTAAGTGTCCGACTTCCACTCGGGTCATGATCTCATGGTTCATGAGTTCAAGCCCCTCCCGTATTGGGCTCTGTGGTGACAGCTCAGAGCCTGGAGCCTGCTTCGGATTCTGAGTCTCTCTCTCTCTCCCCCTCCCCTGCTCATGCTCTGTCTCTCTTTCTCTCTCAAAAATCAATAAACATTTAAAAAATTTTTAAAAATGTTTAATTAAAAAACCTAAAATGAAAAATGTTTAATGTTTAATTTTTTTTAATATGAAATTTATTGTCAAATTGGTTTCCATACAACACCCAGTGCTCATCCCAACAGGTGCCCTCCTCAATACCCATCCCCCACCCTCCCCTCTCTCCCGCCCCCCATTAACCCTCAGTTTGTTCGCAGTTTTTAAGAGTCTCTTATGCTTTGGCTCCCTCCTTCTCTAACTTTTTTTTTCCTTCCCCTCCCCCATGGTCTTCTGTTAAGTTTCTCAGGATCCACATAGGAGTGAAAACCTATGGTATCTGTCTTTCTCTGTATGACTTATTTCACTTAGCATAACACTCTCCAGTTCCATCCACGTTGCTACAAAAGGCCACATTTCATTCTTTCTCATTGCCACGTAGTATTCCATTGTGTATATAAACCACAATTTCTTTATCCATTCATCAGTTGATGGATATTTAGGCTCTTTCCATACTTTGGCTATTGTTGAAAGTGCTGCTGTAAACATTGGGGTCCAAGTGCCCCTATGCATCAGCACTCCTGTATTCCCTTGGGTACATTCCTAGCAGTGCCATTGCTGGGTCATCGGGTAGATCTGTTTTCAATTTTTTGAGGAACCTCCACACTGTTTTCCAGAGTGGCTGCACCAGTTTGCATTCCCACCAACAGTGCAAGAGGGTTCCCTTTTCTCCACATCCTCGCCAGCATCTATAGTCTCCTGATTTGTTCATTTTGGCCACTCTGACTGGCGTGAGGTGGTATCTGAGTGTGGTTTTGATTTGTATTTCCCTGATGAGGAGCGACGCTGACCATGACCTGTTGGCCATGTGGATGTCTTTAGAGAAGTGTCTATTCATGTTTTCTGCCCATTTCTTCACTGGATTATCTGTTTTTTGGGTGTGGAGTTTGGTGAGCTCTTTATAGATTCTGGATACTAGCCCTTTGTCCAATATGTCATTTGTACATATCTTTTCCCATTCCATTGGTTGCCTTTTAGCTTTGTTGATTGTTTCCTTTGCAGTGCAGAAGCTTTTTATCTTCATGAGGTCCCAATAGTTCATTTTTGCTTTTAATTCCCTTGCCTTTGGGGATGTGTCAAGTAAGAAATTGCTGCAGCTGAGGTCAGAGAGGTTTTTCCCTGCTTTCTCCTCTAGGGTTTTGATGGTTTCCTGTCTCACATTCAGGTCCTTTATCCATTTTGAGTTTATTTTTGTGAATGGTGTGAGAAAGTGGTCTAGTTTCATCCTTCTGCATGTTGCTGTCCAGTTCTCCCAGCACCATTTCTTAAAGAGACTGTCTTTTTTCCATTGGATGTTCTTTCCTGCTTTGTCAAAGATTAGTTGGCCATACTTTTGTGGGTCCACTTCTGGAGTCTCTATTCTATTCCGTTGGTCTATGTGTCTGTTTTTGTGCCAATACCATGCTGTCTTGATGAATACAGCCTTGTAGTAGAGGCTAAAGTCTGGGATTGTGATACCTCCTGCTTTGGTTTTCTTCTTCAACTTGACTTTGGCTATTCTGGGTCTTTTGTGGTTCCATACAAATTTTAGGATTACTTGTTCTAGCTTCGAGAAGAATGCCGGTGCAATTTTGATTGGGATTGCATTGAATGTGTAGATAGCTTTGGGTAGTATTGACATTTTAACAATATTTATTCTTTCAATCCATGAGCATGGAATCCATAATCCTCCATAAGCTTTCTATAGTTTTCAGCATACAGATCTTTTACATCTTTGGTTAGGTTTATTCCTAGGTATTTTATGATTCTTGGTGCAATTGTGAATGGGATCAGCTTCTTTATTTGTCTTTCTGTTGCTTCATTATTAGTGTATAAGAATGCAACTGATTTCTGTACATTGATTTTGTATCCTGCAACTTTGCTGAATTCATGTATCAGTTCTAGCAGACTTTTGGTGGAGTCTATCTGGTTTTCCATGTATAATATCATGTCATCTGCAAAAAGTGAAAGCTTGACTTCCTCTTTGCCAATTTTGATGCCTTTGATTTCCTTTTGTTGTCTGATTGCTGATGCTAGCGCTTCCAACACTGTGTTAAACAGCGGTGAGAGTGGACATCCCTGTCGTGTTCCTGACCTCAGGGGGAAAGCTCTCAGTTTTTCCCCATTGAGGGTGATATTAGCTGTGTACTTTTCGTAAATGGCTTTTATGATGTTTAAGTACGTTCCTTCTATCCCGACTTTCTCGATGGTTTTTCTTAAGAAAGGATGCTGAATTTTGTCAAATGCTTTTTCTGTATTGATTGACAGGATCATATGGTTCTTATCTTTTCTTTTATTAATGTGATGTATCACATTGATTGATTTGCGAATATTGAACCAGTCCTGCAGCCCAGGAATGAATCCCACTTGATCATGGTGAATAATTCTTTTTACATGCTGTTGAATTTGATTTGCTAGTATCTTGTTGAGAATTTTTGCATCCATATTCATCAGGGATATTGGCCTGTAGTTCTCTTTCTTTGCTGGGTCTCTGTCTGGTTTAGGAATCAAAGTAATGCCGGCTTCATAGAATGAGTCTGGAAGTTTTCCTTCCCTTTCAATTTTTTGGAAAAGGATAGGTATTATCTCTGCTTTAAATGTCTGGTAGAATTTCCCTGGGAAGCCATCTGGTCCTGGACTCTTATTTGTTGGGAGATTTTTGATAACTGATTCAATTTCTTCACTGGTTATGGGTCTGTTCAAGTTTTCTATTTCTTCCTGTTTGAGTTTTGGAAGTGTGTGGGTGCTTAGGAATTTGTCCATCTCTTCCAGGTTGTCCAGTTTGTTGGCATCTAATTTTTCATAGTATTCCCTGATAATTGCTTGTATTTCTGAGGGATTGGTTGTAATAATTCCATTTTCATTCATGATGTTATCTATTTGGGCCATCTCCCTTTTCTTTTTGAGAAGCCTGGCTAGAGGTTTATCAATTTTGTTTATTTTTTGAAAAAACCAACTCTTGGTTTCATTAATCTGCTCTACAGTTTTTTTTAGATTCTATATTGTTTATTTCTGCTCTGATCTTTATTATTTCTCTTCTCCTGCTGGGTTTGGGGTGTCTTTGCTGTTCTGCTTCTATTTCCTTTAGGTGTGCTGTTAGATTTTGTATTTGGGATTTTTCTTGTTTCTGGAGATAGGCCTGGATGGCAATGTATTTTCCTCTCAGGACTGCCTTCACTGCGTCCCAAAGCATTTCGATTGTTGTCTTTTCATTTTCATTTGTTTCCATATATTTTTAAGTTTCTTCTCTAATTGCCTGGTTGACCCATTCATTCTTTAGTAGGGTGTTCTTTAACCTCCATGCTTTTGGAGGTTTTCCAGACTTTTTCTTGTGGTTGATTTCAAGCTTCATTGCATTGTGGTCTGAAAGTATGCATGGTATGATCTCAATTCTTGTATACTTATGAAGGGCTGTTTTGTGACCCAGTATGTGATCTATCTTGGAGAATGTTCCATGTGAACTTGAGAAGAAAGTATATTCTGTTGCTCAGGGATGCAGAGTACTAAATATATCTGTCAAGTCCATCTGATCCAATGTATCATTCAGGGCCCTTGTTTCTCTATTGATCCTGTGTCTAGATGATCTATCCAGTGTTGTAAGTGGAGTATTAAAGTCCCCTGCAATTACCACATTCTTATCAATAAGGTTGCTTATGTTTGTGATTAATTGTTTTATATATTTGGGGCCTCCCGTATTTGACGCATAGACATTTATAATTGTTAGTTCTTCCTGATGGATAGACCCTGTAATTATTATATAATGCCCTTCTTCATCTCTTGTTACAGTCTTTAATTTAAAGTCTAGTTTGTCTGATATAAGTATGGCTACTCCAGCTCTCTTTTGACTTCCAGTAGCATTATAGATAGTTCTCCATCCCCTCACTTTTTTTTTTTTAACGTTTATTTTTGAGACAGGGAGAGACAGCATGAACGGGGGAGGGTCAGAGAGAGAGGGAGACACAGAATCTGAAACAGGCTTCAGGCTCTGAGCTGTCAGCACAGAGCCTGACACGGGGCTCGAACTCACGGACTGCGAGATCATGACCTGAGCCAAAGTCGGATGCTTAACCAACTGAGCCACCCAGGAGCCCCCATCCCCTCACTTTCAATCTGAAGGTGTCCTCAGGTCTAAAATGAGTCTCTTGTAGACAGAAATAGATGGGTCTTGTTTTTTTTCTCCATTCTGATACCCTGTGTCTTTTGGTTGGAGCATTTAGTCCATTTACATTCAGTGTTATTATTGAAAGATATCGGTTTAGAGTCATTGTGATATCTGTAGGTTTCATGCTTGCAGTGATGTCTCTGGTACTTTGTCTCACAGGATCCCCCTTCGGATCTCTTGTAAGGCTGGTTTAGTGGTGATGAATTCCTTCAGTTTTTGTTTGTTTGGTAAAACCTGTATCTCTCCTTCTATTCTGAATGACAGACTTGCTGGATAAAGGATTCTTGGCTGCATATTTTTTTCTGTTCATCACATTGAAGATTTCCTGCCATTCCTTTCTGGCCTGCCAAGTTTCAGTAGATAGGTCTGTCACTAGTCTTATCGGTCTTCCTTTATATGTTAGAGCACGTTTATCTCTAGCTGCTTTCAGAATTTTCTCTTTATCCTTGTATTTTGCCAGTTTCACTATGATGTACAGAAGATCGATTCAAGTTATGTCTGAAGGGAGTTCTCTGTGCCTCTTGGATTTCAATGCCCTTTTCCTTCCCCAGATCAGGGAAGTTCTTAGCTATGATTTGTTCAAGTACACCTTCAGCCTCTTTCTCTCTTCCTCTTCTGGAATTCCTATTATACGGATATCGTTGCGTTTGATTGCATCACGTAGTTCTCTAATTCTCCCCTCATACTCCTGGATTTTTTAATCTCTCTTTTTCTCAGCTTCCTCTTTTTCCATAATTTTATCTTCTAATTCGCCTATTCTCTCCTCTGCCTCTTCAATCCGAGCTGTGGTCGTCTCCATTTTATTTTGCAGCTCATTAATAGCATTTTTTAGCTCCTCCTGGCTGTTCCTTAGTCCCTTGATCTTTGTAGCAATAGATTCTCTGCTGTCCTTTATACTGTTTTCAAGCCCAGCGATTAATTTTATGACTATTATTCTAAACTCACTTTCTGTTATGTTGTTTAAATCATTTTTGATCAGTTCGTTAGCTGTCGTTATTTCCTGGAGGTTTTTTTGAGGGGAATTCTTCCATTTCGTCATTTGGGATAGTCTCTGGAGTGGTGCGGAAATGCAGGGCACTTCCCCTGGCCATTGGGAGTAACCTGTGTTGGTGGGCGGGGCCACAGTCAGACCCAATTTCTGCCCCCAGCCCACCACTGGGACCACAGTCAGACTGGTGTGTACCTTATCTTCCCCTCTCCCAGGGGCAGGACTCACTGTGGAGTGGTGTGGCCCCTCTCCGGGCTACTTGCACACTGCCAGGCTTATGGTGCTGCTCCGATGGGATCTGGTGTATTAGCCAGGGTGGATCTGCAAGGTGCACAGGGGTGGGAGGGACAGGCTCAGATCACTTTGCTGATGGTGGTCCCTTGTGGGAGGGGCCCTGCAGCACCGAGAGGGAGGCCGACCAGTTGGAGGGATGGATCCACAGAAGCACAGCGTTGGGTGTTTGCACGGTGCAAGCAAGTTCGGTGAACTGGTTCCCTTTCGGGTTTCGGCTGGGGAATGGGAGAGGGAGATGGCGCTGGACGGAGCCTTTATTCCCTGCGGAGCTGAGTTTTGTCTCCCAGGGCTCAACACCTCTCCCTCCCGGTGTCCTCTCGCCCTCCCACTCTCCGAGCAGAGCTGCTGACTTTTAACATTCCAGGTGTTAAGTCCCGCTGGCTGTCAGAACACACTCCGTCTGGCCCCTCTGCTTTTGCAAGACAGACTTGGGGGCTCTGCCTTGCCGGGCAGGCTGCCCCACCGCCCCGGCTCCCTCCCGCCGGTCCGTGTAGCGCGCACAGCCTCTCCACCCTTCCTACCCTCTTCCGTGGGCCTCTTGTCTATGCTTGGCTCCGGAGAGTCCGTTCTGCTAGTCTTCTGGTGGTTTTGTGGGTTATTTAGGCAGGTGTGGGCAGAATCTAAGTGATCAGCAGGACGAGGTGAGCTCAGTGTCCTCCTATGCTGCCATATTCTCCTCTCTCTCTCTCTCTCTCTCATGCTTAATTAAAATTTTTTTTTTAAATGAAAGGAGCACGTGTCTGAGATTTTATTTAACTCACTAAATAATGAGGGAACCAGCAAGATGTTACAACAGGTTCAATGGAGAACTCAAAGAACACACATACATATGCTATTACAAAATGTTGAAAACTCTAAAAAATAGATACAAAACTGGTCATTATCTGAAACACGAAAATCAGGTGCTTCTTCACCAAAGTTCACTTGTGTATCTGTGTGCTAGAATAATTAGTATTACTATAGGTTTCTTACAACTTTGCATTAGTTGGTTCTCTAGGAATAGACACAGTAAGGTGTGTGGTGTGGTTCCTGCTGGATGCTGGTCTGTGTAAGCACACCCTGAACGCCCCTGTAAACCTCTGGCTTCAGAATACACAGATCCCGTCTTCCCGCTGGAGCCCCAACAAGCAGGAAATGTGGAAACCTGCTGTTCCGTGCTCGAGGTCAAGGGCTCAGGGGGTGACCAACCTGGAGCATCTCAATTGTGACCAAGAGTATCTGGATGGCAGGCTTTGATGTCCTTGGAACGCTGGCCCTGTAAGGAGGGCGAAGGCTGCAGGTAGTAAGGGGGCTACTTGCTAGATCATAAAAACAGCAGGTGCTTTATCTAGTTGGCCACTCCTGTGCTCCCTGTATGTAAGTTCCCCCAATAAGCCGATGTATTCTTATTTTATTTTATCTTATTTTATTTATTTTATTATTTTTTATTTTCTTTTCTTTCTTAAAAATTTTTTTATAGAATTTTTAAAAAAACTTTTTATTTATTTTTGAGACAGAGACAGAGTGTGAGCGGTGGAGGGGCAGAGAGAGAAGGAGACACAGAATCTGAAGCAGGCTCCAGGCTCTGAGCTGTCACCACAGAGCCTGACACAGGGCTTGAACCCATGAACTGTGAGATCATGACCTGAGCTAAAGTCGGATGCTCAACCGACTGAGCCACCCCGGTGCCCCTAAAAATTATTTTTTGAATCCAAGTTAGTTAACATATAGTGTAACAATGATTTCAGGAATAGAATTTAGTGACTTGTCACTTACATATGACAGCCAGTGCTCATCCCAACAAGGCATCCCCTTTATGCCCATCCCCCATTTAGCCCATCCCCCCCCAATCTCCCCTCCAGCAGCCCTCAGTTTGTTCTCTGTATTGAAGAGTCTCTTATGGTTTGCCTCCCTCTTGGTTTTTATCTTATTTTTGCTTCCTTTCCTTTATGTTTTTTAAAAAATTTTTGATATTTATTTTTAAGAGAGAGAGAGAGAGAGGGAGAGAGAGCAGAGGAGGGGCAGATACAGAGAGAAACACAGGTTCTGAAGCAGGCTCCAGGCTTGAGCTGTCAGCACAGAGCCTGATGTGGGGCTTGGACTTGTGAATGGTGAGATCATGACCTGAGCTGAAGTCGGACACTCAACTGACTGAGCCACCCAGGCTCCCTCCCTTCCTTTATGTTAATCTGTTTTGTATCTTAAATTCCACATATTAGTGAAATCATATGATATTTGTCTTTCTCTGACTAATTTTGCTTAGCATAATACCCTCTAGTTCTATCCATGTTGTTGCAAATGGCAAGATTTCCTTCTTTTTGATTGCTGAGTAATACTCCAGTGTGTGTGTGTGTGTGTGTGTGTGTGTGTGTGTGTGTGTGTGTGTGTGTATACCACATCTTCTTTATCCATTCATCCGTCAATGTACATTTGGGCTCTTTTCATACTTTGGTTATTGTTGATAGTGCTGCTATAAACATTGGGGTGCATGTGCCCCTTCAAATCAACACTCCTGTATTTTTTGGATAAATACTTAGTAGTGCAATTGCTGGGTCGTAGGGTAGTTGTGTTTTTAATTTCTTAAGGAATCTCCATATTGTTTTCCAGAGTCCAGTAAGCCTATATCTTGACTGCTGTCTCTGGGTCAATTCTCCGATGGTGAGACCACCACCCACCCTTGGCTTAGGGTCTGCTGGGGTGCGGCTGCACAACATATATGTACATATGTATTATATATGTATGTATGTTTTATGAGAAACTGACTCATGCAGTTTTGGAGGCTGGGGAAGTCCTAGGGGAGCAGGTACTGTGGCTCCCGTGCAAGTCTGAAGCCCTTAGTCCAAAGGCCTGAGGACCAGGAACACCAATATCTGGGGGAAGGAGAAGGTGTGTGTTCCAGCTAATAAGCAGAGAGAAATTTTGCCCTTCCTCACCCTTTGTTCTCTCCAGGCCCTCAGTGGATTAGTCGAGGCCCACCCATATTGGGGAGGGGTTTCTGCTTTCCTCAGTCTCCTAATTCAAATGCTAACATCTTACAGAGACATCTTCAGGGACACACTCCACACGATAACGTCTAACCAGCTATCTGGGCTTCCCATGGCCTGGTCAAGTTGACACATCAAATGAACCGTCACACACTTAGAGTTTTTAAGAGCTCAAAGACAGCTCAGGTCCTGTTACGTCAGGTGACCCCACGTAGAGAGCAAGATGGAGTCACTCATGTCAAGCAGCGACTTGTGTCAAAGCAGTGATGTAAGCATCCAAGGGTGTTGTAGCTATGACCAGGTGTCCCTGAAACCAGCACTGGCTGGAGACACCCCAGAACTGATAACCGGCAGGAGCAGGGGAGGCCTGCAGGGGCCGAAGGCTGATGACACCCCTTTAAAAAGGGAGGGTTTTTGCAGCAAACTGTCAGACTCCTCGGACGTGACCCCTCTGTGTCTGACCACCTCAGAAAGGCAGCTGCGGCCAAAGACTCTGCCTGGTTCATCTCCAACAGGAACAGAGACCTTCCGCTGCTTGGACATAATAAACAGTGATCTCCGAGTGCCGACCCAGACCCGATGGAGGCCTTATCTCAACCGCGTGCCCACAGGCTGACTTCGCGTTGGGTTCGTTAACTTCTTACGCCCTGTTCTACCTAACTTGCTGTGTAACTTGTCTCGTGCTTTGCTTTGGGTGACGTGTAAGAAGCCAAATTAAAAATGTAGTGCAATGGGGGCGCCTGGGGGGCTCAGATGGGTAAGCATCTGACTTCAGTTCTGGTCATGATCTTGCAGTTCGTGGGTTCGAGCCCTGCGTTGGACTCTGTGCTGACAGCTCGGAGCCTGGATCCTGCTTCGATTCTGTGTCTCCCCCTCTCTCTGCCCCTCCCCTGCTCATGCTCTGTCTCTCTCAAAAATAATACATAAACGCAACATATTTTTTTTTAAGTGTAGTGTAATGTCACTGAGTTTGGAATCCTGAATCTGCTTCATAACTATGTTAACCTTGCCTTATGACTGAATAAAGCCAACAATGGGAAAGACACCTCATGTGCCTTCATAGTGAGCTCATGAAACCCCACAACCTTCTTTGCTCATTTAAAAGGTTTTCACCGCTCTTCCTGACATTCCTTTACAATTTTTTAAAATGTTTATTTATTTATTTTGAGAGAGAGAGAGGGAAAGGGAGAGAGAGTGGATGTGAGTGGGGGAGGGGCAGAGAGAGAGAGGGAGACAGAGAATCCCAAGCAGGCTCCACCCACGGGGCTCAATCCCATGAACTGCGAGATCATGACTTGAGCTGAAAGCAGGAATCTGATGCACGACCAACTGAACAGCCAGGTGCCCCCTGACATTCCTTTTTATATGTGAGGACAAAATCCCAAATCTTGACTGTACCCTTTAGTCTGGACCTTGCCTCTTCTCTGGGCTAATGGAAGACCCCTGCCCCCCCTGCCAGCCCTACCCCAACTCCCACCCCTTTGCATTCAAGCCGGGCTAGGCTCTCCAACTTCCTCAGGCTTTTGGGGCCTCCCACCACCCACCCTGACTCAAGGCACACCCTTCATCTGTGCCTCCAACCCCCCCCCCCCCCACCATGGTCCTTCCTGAACTCCACCTTCCTACCCAGTGTGGTCCTAACATGCCCACCCCACACCTGAGCTCAAACGCCTTTCCTCAGGGAAACCCCCTCCCAACCCCTGCACCTTCAACAAAGCTTTTTTGGGGGTCTTTACCACAATTTGAATTTTAGTGTGAGTATGTTTCAGGTAGATTTGAACTTTGTGATTTTAAAATAGCATAGGCTAGGGGCGCCTGGGTGGCTCAGTTGGTTGGGCGTCGGATTTTGGCTCAGGTCATGATCCCGCACTTCGTGAGTTCGAGCCCCGCGTCGGGCTCTGGGCTGATGGCTCAGAGCCCGGAGCCTGCTTCAGATTCTGTGTCTCCCTCTCTCTCTGTCCCTCCCCTGCTTACACTCTGTCTCTCTGTCTCCTAAAAATAAATAAACATTAAAAAAATTTAAAATAGCATAGGCTAAAAATACTAGTACCTCTGTCTTTATGCTCAAACTTTGAAATAATGAAAACCTCCCAAAGTCCAAAAAAAAAAAAAAAGTCCCTCGAGACCACACAGTCTCAGAGTTGCATTTCCAGTGATTTGGATACAGGGTTTCCAGGCTGGGTAGCTGGTAGACAGAAGTGCCCAGGCCCAGGGTCTGCAGTGCCGGCCCCTGCATCTGTGGGGGCACCACCGAGGTGGTTACTGTTGTTACGTATGCACGTCATATGGCACTTGTAGGGGGTCAGAATATAGCACCCCAGAATGGGCCAGGTTGTCATAAGAATTATCATAAGCTGAAGATAACTGAGAAACAGCAGACCCTAAACTTTGCCTCCTCCTGCGGGTATCAGGAAGGGCAAACACCATCTTCGTCACTGGGGGCTCTTCTCAGAATGGTTACAACAAACCTGACCCGATACAACCCTTACCTTCCTTTTCGTCTCCCCCCTGTCTTCACCTGCCCACAGTTTGCCACACTTAAAAGCCTGGACTTCTTTTCCTTTGCCCTGTCACTTCTCTTCAAGTTTATTGTCTTGTTAAGACTCCTTTGAGTACTCAGCACCGAGTTTCCCCTACCTGTATGCATTAATAAACTCTTGATATCTTGCTGTTCTCTTGTTTTGTCTTGTCAATCTGTCTTTTGTCAGTTTAATTTTCAGGCCCTACCCACCAAACCAAGGAGGGTATAGGAACAAATCTTTCCCCTCCCCTACACTCTCATTGTTATCATAACTCAAAATTTCTAGAAGCTCTAACAATAGTCTCCAGTAGTTATGCTGAGGCTGAGCTGTGCTCTGAAGGTCAGTGCTTGGGACTCCTGGTGCTGACTGATATTCTTCTTCTTCTTCTTCTTTTTTTTTTTTTTTTTTTTTACATTTATTCATTTTTGAGAGACAGAGAGAGAGCACAAGCAGGGGAGGGGAAGAGAGAGAGGGAGACACAGAATCTGAAGCAGGCTCCAGGCTCTGAGCTGTCAGCACTGAGCCCGGGTACTGACCGATATTCTAAATGACTCGTGCTGAAGCCGAGAAAATGAGGAAAAGTGTATCAGGGATAAAAATCAGCTACACTGGCCTTGGGTGTTCATTTCAGTGGCTCATTGTTTGGGAATTATTTGAGTTTTGAATTATGCTTGGCTTTCAGGGACATAGCTCATAAATAAGATGCCACAACTTTGTGTATATTTGAGAGCTTATTCGACTCACATGTTGTTAACTCCTGGAATCTGTTTCGCTCACCGTTTTTTCTGACCAGCGCAGGGCCTTGTAGGGGAGGAGGAAAAAAACCTTTTTTTTGCCCTCTCAGGTACAATGCCTGGGACCTGTGAAGCCAGGTTAGCAGGATAAAGGTGTAATCTGCATGCATATAGGAACCAAGTGGTTGGAATGAATACTTATATATACCTGATTTAGAAGGGGAGAGTAAAGGGGGGGGGAAGAAAGGCTTCTTATGGGAAAAACAAATAGTGTTTTTTTGGAAGGACAAATAGATTTTCAGTAGAAGAGACACGAGAGAAGGTTTGTGATAATGTTTATCTATACAGGTGATGAGTGGTCTTTTGACGTTATTCTCATTCAGAGTCGGAAAGTCCCCCTGAAGAAGGGATCTCCAGTAGGCTTCATTAGTGGACCCACCCTATAAAGGAATTTATGGCAGCTGTATTCCCCAGTTGTTAATGCTTTTAGTCAGAAAAGGGAATCTCTAAGAAGGTTTTTTTTTTTTTTTTAATCTCTTAAATCTCAACTATTTTCAGCCTAAAATAAATCTCTATGCCAAACTGGCATCTTTTGGGGGTGGTGTACTCTGATCCTGTTCCACTGGGGAGAACCGTTTCCCCCTATTTATTTGCTTCAGGGTCTCACGCTAAGTGCGTGATCCACACCCTCTGTTGGTGTCTATTCTGTTCAGACGCCCTTGGCTCTGAGTCCCCTGACAAGATTAAAATGCAGTGGGTGAGGGGCACCTGGGTGGCTCAGTCGGTTAAGCCACTGACTTTGGCTCTGGTCACAATCTCACGGTTTGTGGGTTCGTGCCCCACGTCGGGCTCTGTGCTGACAGCTCGGAGCCTGGAGCCTGCTTGGGCTTCTGGGTCCCCGTCTCTCTTCCTAACCGCCCTCCCCCCCCCCCCCCCCCGCCCCGCCCCGCCCCTGCTTGCGCTCTCTCTGTCTCAAAAATAAATAAACCTTAAAAAAAAATTAACACACAGTGGGGGAGACTAGGCAGGTGCTGAGAGAGAACGGCATGAGAGCAAACAGTTCCACGTGGTGCTGCCGTGTGGTGGGTGCCAGGTGGTGGTCTCTTCCAGAATTTTCCACGGGCTCTAAGAAGCCAAGTTCCTTTGTTCAGACTGAGTGCTGGCTGGGTGTGGGCGTGGGAGGGCCAAAGACACCTCTTGGCAGTTTTCCTACAAATGCTCCTCGGGAAAGTGCAGCCACATTCCAGAAGGTTTCACCCTCAGGACTACTTTTCTTTCACCGAAGAGTCTTCTTGTGGGTGTGGAGGTTCTTGGCCGGAGAAGGAACCGGCTCGGCCAGCCCCAGGCCCGTGCTGACGCCAGAGATCAGCAAGGTTGTCCAGGCCGGCGTCCTCGGCAGGAAGGGCCCCCAGCCTGGGTAAGAGGACCTTCAGCCCCCAAGGGCTTGGCTCTGTGGGACTGAGAGAGACAGAGAGACAGAGAGAGAGAGAGGCCCAGAAGAGGAGCCAGGGCAGAGGGCCGAGGGGAAGGAGTGGTGGCCCTGGAGGCCGTGACCTTCTCAGGCCCCGCTGGGTGGCCTGGCTTGCTGTTTGGGGCTGGCTAATGATTAGCAGGGAAAATGTCACTCTGGGGCATGCACACCTTCCGGGAGCGAGGGGCCAGTGGCAGGCAGGGGCCACCTCTGTGTTTACAGCCCGGCCTGTGACGTGACAGGGCCATTTCAAGAGGAACTTCCTGCTAACCGGCAACCCGGGTGGAGATTCTCGGCGGCCACACAGGTTTGTTCCTGCGTTTGCGTGGAGGGAGGACGGAGGCCCAGATGCCTCTGGGATCAGAGAAACTTCTGTGACACCGGAAGAGGAGAACTTCCTGCCTGAGGTGAGCCAGCTCCAGCCAGTGGTGGGCGTCTGTCCAGCGGGTCCACAGGCACCTGTCTCGGGCCGAGGGGCGGGTCGCTTTCCCCGGGAAAGTGTCCCAGGACCAAACACACACTCTTTGTTTCCCAACTTCCACCCAGTTAAACATTAAGAAAGCAGGCTGTTCGGGGAGTTCAGGAATTCAAGATGACTTCTGATGGAGCGAGAGCCTCTGTCATAGCACGCCGCTGTCTGGGGGCGGCGAGAGCTGAGAGCCAGCTGGGATTTGGGGGGGTCGGGATTCCAGGGCTGGAAAGTCACCGTGGCCCCATGGGTCATTCCCCGCACTTGTAAATGCCGTTTCTCCTCCTGTGGGAAGGAGAGCCTCACGGAAGTCTCCGGAAGCCCTCACGGGGGCCTCATTCCTGCAGGCAGGACAGCCCCTCCGGATGTAGGGGTGCAGGACGTGGGCTTGTCAGAGTGCAGCCTTTATGTATATTTAGGCACAGACGTTTGCAGCAAGCCGCTCGTGTGGATTTTGCTGTGACGGATTCTCGCTCACCCTGACCAGCACCCAGCTTTCTTTTCGGGTCTTGGCTTCGTGCTGGTGCCTGTAGCAAGAAGTGTGGCAGGCACCTTGGCGAAGCTCTTTCCAGGGACCCAGAAACGAGGGCTTGTGTGGGGGGTAACTGAGTGAGATAATGAAACGTGGCAGTTTTCTGAGATCAGTGCGGTGGCCCCTCACATACCTTCCGTGTGGTTTTTGCCTTGTCAGGGCAGCAGGTTAATGGTTGGAGGTTAACTCCTGTTTAGTACAAATAAAAAAACCTTTTTTTAATGTTTATTTTTGAGAGAGAGACAGTGAGAGTGGGGGAGAGGCAGAGAGAGAGGGGGAGACACAGAATCGGAAGCAGGCTCCAGGCTCGAGCTGTCAGCACGGAGCCCGACGCGGGGCTCGAACCCATGAGCTGTGAGATCATGACCGGAGCCGAAGTCGGATGCTTCACCGACTGAGCCCCACAGGCGCACCAGCACAGTTTTTTTTTTTTAAAGTTATTTATTTAGTTTGAGAGAGAGAGAAAGCGCAAGTAGGGGAGGAACAGAGAGAGAGGGACAGAGAGAGAATCCCAAGCAGGCTCAGCTCTGTCAGCGCAGAGCCCGACATGGGCTGGAACCCATGAACCTGTGAGGTCATGGCCGGAACTGAAGTCAGTTGCTCCACAGACTGAGCCACCCGGGTGTCCTGTGTTTAGTACAATTTAACAAGACTTAAGACTTTAAGAAGACTTTGCAGGTTCTCAACGAGAAGTAGGTACTTCAAGTCTTCCATAACAAAATGAATGGGAAGTGAAATCTCCGGGGTCTGTCCAACTATCCCACAGAGATGTCAACTTGCAAATTACCTGGCATTAGGTCCTCATTTAATTAAAGCGAAGGGACAGCTCATTTCTGCACACATCCTTCACATACCAGCCGGGCACAAATCCACTCCTGCAGCAAT
Source organism: Acinonyx jubatus (assembly GCF_027475565.1). Classification (NCBI taxonomy): domain Eukaryota; kingdom Metazoa; phylum Chordata; class Mammalia; order Carnivora; family Felidae; genus Acinonyx; species Acinonyx jubatus. The sequence goes on along the minus strand of NC_069384.1, from coordinate 5,962,880 downwards.
CCTGACCCGGGGCTCCCTGGACCTCACTGGGCGCTCCTGCCCTGCCAGTCCTGGGGATTCTGCTGGACTCTGGGGAAACAGAGTCACCGCTCTTACAGAGAAGAAGCCAGAACGGCGTGTGAGGGACGGAGGCCGAACAGAGGCTTTAGAAAACACAGCACTCAGACTCGGCCTGACTCAGCACAGCTATTGGTATTTCCTGATGGACCTTAAACTTCGGCTGCAATTTCAATAAACACTGGGTCCAAGCTTGGCATTTATGGCCTTCGGTGAGATGCGTAATCTTCTCTATGAGGGCTCAGTGTCTCCTGCATCCTCAGCTGGGGTGTAGCCTTCTAGACGACCGGTCTAGCCACCGACCTGTCAGAGCAGTGTGCATCGAACCTTGCAAATTAGTAAATGATTTATTGGCACTTCATAATTGGGGACCTGGAGTCCGTCTGGGAGGGCTGGGGTTTCAGTCCGGCCTGAGTAGGGCTGCTGCACAGCTTGCCGCCCGGGCCTATTTGTGGAGCTCTGCGGGGTGTGTTGTAGACCCCACGGGGGCCGGGGTCCCCACAGCGGCACAGACTTTGAACCTTGCGCTGTGCCATGCACGCAAGTGGTTATGGTTTAGCACGCATGCTGAGTTTTGCTTTCCCAACACATCAGAGAAACAGAGGGGTGGAAACCCGCGTTCCTTCTGGTGAGCCCCAAATAGCCAGGATCACTGCTTCAGCGTGAAATGGGTTCCGCAGACGTGAGGTGTGGTGGTTACTTGTGCCTGTTTCACTTCCTGTGTTTGTGCTTTTGTGTTGCTGTGGGGTCGGCCTCTTTCGGCTGTAGGAGAGGAAAGGGGACGGGAGCCCTGGACAGGTGTCAGCCCATCACAAAATCCCACAGCCGTGGGGAGGGGGGGTCTCTGATGAAACCTGGTGCCCCACATTTCAGAGGGAGGGTCCCCCCCGCCCCCCCTCCCCAGTTGATGGGGCTGTGACGTCTGTGTGAACGCCAAAGCCAAAGTGAAAACCATCCCCTGGTTAGGGAGCTGTGCTCCACACGGTGGTGGTGTTGAAGGCTGTGAAAGAAAGAGACCCTTTGCTGAGCCAAGGGGCCATTGTTTTTGCGGGCAGTTCCCCACGCGTTCAGTGGGTGATTTACCTTACATGCTCCAGTGGGACCACACGTTGCTGGTGACTGTGTTGCATGGGCCTACCACAGGGAAGAAGGAAAAAGTAAAAATAAAAAGAGAACATGTAGGGATGGAGGGGTGAGCAAGAGGTTTATCCAAGAACAAAGGGATTGGAAGGAAGGGCCAAGAGGTGCACATGACAGGTTCCCCATGATCTGCCTAGGGCTCAGTCTACCCTGACCTCTCCTAGCTCCGACCTCTCCCCCTCTCCCTCACCCTTGACTCCACCCCAACGCCAGTGCCTCTCAAACATGCCAGGCATTGTCCCACCCCGGGGCCTTTGCACCTGCTGCCCCTGTGCCTGGAAAGCTCCTTTGCAGATATCCTCGTGGCTGTCACCTCACCTCCTTCACTGTTCACGGAACACCTTCTCGGGAGACTTTCTGTGACTTCCCTGTTTGTAATTACAGCCGGCCACCCCATGCACGCACACGACCCCTTGCAGACGTCCCCCTGTTCTCTCTCTATACATACCTTTTGGCACCTTCTAATAAGCTTATGTTCTATTTCGCCTGTTTTCCCTTTTGGTAACGTGAACTTGTTACGGGGAGGATTTTTTTTTCCCCTCGGTGATTAAAACATCATGATTGAAATGAAAAGCAGCAAGCCCTCACCCCTACATCCTGGTGAGCTAGTCAGCAGTAAGGCTATACCGTCTGCCTTCCATAACTTATACCGGGACTGGGGAGCAAGATCGTTTAATGCAGGGATTCTCCAACTTGAGCCTGGGCCAGAATTGGTTCACTGTTTCATTGTTTGGACAGATTTGTGTGCTCGCCCCTGGAGCTTCTGATCCAGCAGGTTTGGGGTGAGGCTGGTGCCACCGACCGTCCCTCTGCGGACACCCATGAGCCGGTAGGGGCTCCGCGTACTCGGGATGCCAAACGCTCGTCAGTGACAGATGGTTACCTGGCTGCTTTGTTTCCCCAGGGTGAAGAAGACGCGTGGTGATGGAGGGCAGGTGGAAAGGCATCTCGACCGTGCTGGTCATCCTGGCTGGGCTGGCAGGTAGGGGTCTCCTGAGCTTGGTGGAATGTTCCTGGGCATCCGCTGGAAGTGGGCAGGAGGGAACCCAGACGAAGCTTCCTGGATACGTGGCTTCCAGAAGCTTCTTCCTTCTTCCGTTCTCACTGCTTCCTCTTTCCACAGAAGGGTCTCTTTCCTTGGGTGCACTTCCTGCTCTCTTGACTAAATTTCCTACCGGTCCTTCCACTGGGTCGTCTCTGCTGTGAGCGTTTGCCCTTCCATTCCTCCCTGTAAGTCATTGTCCTGTCCTCTGCCTGCTTTTCTCTTCTTCCATTTCTATCTGGCCTTCAAGGAAGGCCCAATTCAGACATCACCTCCTCCCTGAAGCCCTCCTGACCTTGCCGTTTTCTGGGTAATAATCCCAGCTCCCATTTACTGACAGGGGAAGGGCCCACCGCTGTTTCTCCCATCAGCTCCTCCTCGTCCTGGATCGCCCCCAGGGGGTCAGTCGAAAGGGACTCCAGGGGGTCCCAGGCCAGGGTCTCCCGATCACACTCTGCTTTGCAGGAGGTGGAGCTTGAGACTGCGGGGTCCTTGGGGTGACTGGAGTTGGTTCCCCCAGCTTTCTTTTGATTATGTCTTGCCTAGACTTCTTAGAGGGCAGCCATCCTGTATTTCTTGTGCAGTGATTTCAAGGCATTGTACTGAAGAATGATGAACATGTAGAAAAGCTCACAAGTCACAGAAGTACAGCTTGATGAATTTTCACAAACTGAACACCTTCGTATGTTAACAGTGAGACCAAGAACCTCCCGTGAATGCCTCCCTTTTGGTCATTCTGATACCCCTCCCCCAATATTCGATATTTATCGAAAAACGGAAAAGAATGAAATAATATAGGGACTCTCAGAGTGTGTTACAGGCAATAAGGACCCTTTTGTAAGTTTTGGTTTGGAGTACGTTGAGACATTAAGCCCAGGGGCCCAGGCTGTGGTGTTAATGTGTATTTGAGGGCAAAGATGTTCAGAAACCCCCGACTCACAGTGCGCAGTGTGAGGTGTTCAGTAGGCGCTTGATAAGCCCTGGTTTGTGGAGAGGAAAACACCAGCCCTGTTGCGTAGAGCTTGAGGACTTGTCCAGGGGCTTGCAAACCACGCTCAGCACTCATTTGAGGGATAAGGCTCCAACGTGGCTATTTCAGCCACGGTTGCAAAAATCTCTTCTGGCAGTTTAGCGGGGAGCTGATGTGCTGTGGGGTCTATGGTTTTTCTGGGACATTTTCCCTGAAGTTGTGTTTGGAACAAAGGGGAGGCTTTGGTGGAGGCCTGGAGATGGCTGTTCCAGGAGGGGAGAGTGTTATGGGCTCATTCGAATGCCCCCTGGGGGATGGGACCCATTGCTATGGACTGAGCACCTCGGATGCTTCATCTTGGAAAGTCTGGGGGTAGAGACACCTTCATTTGTAAACTCTGAATAGCTGAGAGCAACTGCCACGCACAAAGCATTCCTGCCAGTCCTGTCCTCTCTATCTTGCCCCAGTGCAATGGGTTATTTAGAACTCAGCACCCTCATTTATTCGCTCAGTGAATATTGACTGAGGGCCTGTTATGTGCCAGTTAGTTGTAGGCATTGTGATGTGGCAATGAAAAAACCAGGCACAGTCCCTGCTAACAAAGCGCTTAGAACCCCACAGGGGAATTAGGCACTTATTGGTAGAAAAATCAATGTTCTGTTTTTAGTTTTTTGAGGAACCTCCATACTGTTTTCCAGAGTAGCTGCACCAGCGTGCATTCCCACCAACATTGCAAAAGAGATCCTCTTTCTCCACATCCTCGCCAACATCTGTTGTTGCCTGAATTGTTAATGTTAGCCATTCTGACAGGTATAATGTGGTATCTCATTGTGGTTTTGATTTGTATTTCCCTGATGATGAGTGATGTTGAGCATTTTTTCATGTGTCGGTTGGCCATCTGGATGTCTTCTTTGGAGAAGTGTCTATTCATGTCTTTTGCCCATTTTTTCACTGGATTGTTTTTTGGGTGTTGAGTTTGAGAAGTTCTTTATAGATTTTGGATACTAACCCTTTATCTGATATGTACTTTGCAAATATCTTCACCCATTCTGTCGGTTGCCTTTTAGTTTTGCTGATTGTTTCCTTCGCTGTGCAGAAGCTTTTTATTTTGGTGAGGTCCCAGTAGTTCATTTTTCCTTTTGTTTCCCTTGTGTCTGGATACGTGTTGAGTAAGAAGTTGCTGCGACCAAGATCAAGCAGGTTTTTGCCTGCTTTCTCCTGGAGGATTTTGATGGCTTCTTGTCTTACATTGAGGTCTTTCATCCATTTTGAGTTAATTTTTGTGTATGGTGTAAGAAAGTGGTCCAGGTTCATTCTTCTGTATGTTGCTGTCCAGTTTTCTCAGCACCACTTGCTGAAGAGACTGTCTTTATTCCATGGGATATTCTTTCCTGCTTTGTCAAAGATTGGCCATTTCTGAGCCCATTTCTAGGTTCTCTATTCTGTTCCATTGATCTGAGTGTCTGTTCTTGTGCCAGTACCATCTTGCCTTGATTACAGCTTTGTAGTATAGCTTGAAGTCTGGGATTGTGATGCCTCCTGCTTTGGTTTTCTTTCTCAAGATCGCTTTGGCTATTCAGGGTCTTTTGTGGTTCCATACAAATTTTAGGATTATTTGTTCTAGCTCTGTGAAAAATGCTGGTGTTACTTTGATAGGGATTGCGTTGAATATATAGATTGCTTTGGGTAGTATCGACATTTTAACAATATTTGTTCTTCCTATCCAGGAGCATGGAATGTTTTTCCATTTCTTTATATCTTCTTCAATTTCTTTCATAAGCTTTCGATAGTTTTCAGTGTATAGATTTTTCACCTCTTTGGTTAGATTTATTCCCAGGTATTTTATGGTTTTTTGTGCAACTGTAAATGGGATCGATTCCTTGATTTCTCTTTCTGTCGCTTCATTGTTGGTGTATAAGAATGCAACCGATTTCTGTGCGTTGATTTTATATTCTGCAACTTTGCTGAATTCATGAATCAATTCTAGCAGTTTTTTGGTGGAATCTTTTGGGTTTCCATATAGAGTATCATGTCATCTGCGAAGAGTGAAAGTTTGACTTCCTCCTTGACTATTTGGTTGCCTTTTATTTCTTTGTGTTGTCCGATTGCAGAGTCTAAGACTTCCAAAACTACGTTGAATAGCAGTGGTGATAGTGGACATGCCTGTCTTGTTCCCGACCTTAGGGTGAAAGCTCTCAGTTTTTCCCCATTGAGGATGATATTAGCGTTGGGTCATTCACATATGGCTTTTATGATCTCGAGGTATGCTCCTTCTATCCCTACTGTCTTGAGGGTTTTTATCAAGAATGGATGTTGTATTTTTTCAAATGCTTTCTCTGCATCTATTGAGAGGATCATGTGGTTCTCATACTTTCTTTTATTGATGTGATGAATCACGTTAATTGTTTTGCAGATATTGAACCAACCCTGCATCCCAGGTATAAATCCCTCTTGGTCGTGGTGAATAATTTTTTTAATGTATTGTTAGATCCAGTTGGCTAATATCTTGTTGAGGTTTTTTCATCCATGTTCATCAGGGAAATTGGTCTATAGTTGTCCTTTTTAGTGGGGTCTCTGTCTGGTTTTGGAATCAAGGTAATGCTGACGTCATAGAAAGAGTTTGGAAGTTTTCCTTCCATTTCTATTTTTTGGAACAGGTTCAAGAGAATAGGTGTTAACTCTTCCTTAAATGTTTGGTAGAATTCCCCTGGAAAGCCATCTGGCCCTGGATTCTTGCTTTTTGGCATATTTTTGATTACTAATTCGATTTCCTTACTGGTTGTGGGTCTGTTCAAATTTTCTATTTCTTCCTGTTTCAGTTTTGGTAGTATATATGTTTCTAGGAATTTGTCCATTTCTTCCAGATTACCTTTTTATTGGCATATACTTGCTCATAATCTTGTCTTCTTATTGTTTTTATTTCTGTTGTGTTGGTTGTGATCTCTCCTCTTTCATTCTTGATTTTATTTATTTGGGTCCTTTCCTTTTTCTTTTGGATCAAACTAGCTAGTGGTTTATCAATTTTGTTAATTCTTTCGAAGAACCAGCTTCTGGTTTCATTGATCTGTTCTACTGTTTTTTTGGTTTTGATAGCAATAATTTCTGCTCTAATCTTTATTATTTCCTGTCTTCTGCTGGTTTTGGGTTTTATTTGGTGTTCTGTTTCTAGGTCTTTAAGGTGTAAGGTTAACTTGTGTATCTGAGATCTTTCTTCCTTCTTTAGGAAGGCCTGGATTGCTATATACTTTCATCTTATGACTGCCTTTGCTGTGTCCCAGAGGTTTTGGGTTGTGGTGTTATCATTTGCATTGACTTGCATTCAGTGACATCCATATACTTTTTAATTTCCTCTTTAACTTCTTGGTTAGCCCATTCATTCTTTAGTAGGATGTTCTTCAGTCTCCAACTATTTGTTACTTTTCCAAATTTTTTCTTGTGGTTGATTTTGAATTTCATAGCGTTGTGGTCTGAAAATATGCATGGTGTGAACTTGATCTTTTTGTACTTACTTAGGGCTGATTTGTGTCCCAGTATATGGTCTATTCTGGATAACGTTCCATATGCACTGGAGAAGAATGTATATTCTGCTGCTTTAGGATGAAATGTTCTGAATATATCTGTTAAGTCCATCTGGTCCAGTGTGTCCTTCAAAGCCGTTGCTTCCTTGTTGATTTTTTGATGAGATGATCTGTCCATTGTTGTGAGTGGGGTGTTGAAGTCTCCTACTATGATGGTATTACTATCGATGAGTTTCTTTATGTTTGTGATTAATTGATTTATACATTTGGGTGCTGTCACATTTGGTGCATAAATGTTTACAATTGTTAGGTCTTCTTGGTGGATAGATCCCTTAATCATGATATAATGCCCTTCTGCATCTCTTGATACAGTCTTTATTTTAAAGTCCAGATTGTCTGCTCTAAGTATGGCTACTCTGGCTTTCTTTTGTTGACCATTAGCATGATAGATGGTTCTCCATCCCCTTACTTTCAATCTGAAGGTGTCTTTAGGTCTACACTGGGTCTCTTGTAAACAGCATATAGATGGATCTTGTTTTCTTATCCATTCTGTTACCCTGTGTCTTTTGATTGGAGCATTGAGTCCGTTGATCCTTAGAGTGAGTACTGAAAGATATGAATTTATTGCCATTATCATGCTTGTAGAGTTGGAGTTTCTGGTGTTTTCTCTGGTCCTTTCTAATCTTTGTTGCTTTTGAGATATATATGTATATATATATTATTTGAGATATATAATTGATATTATATATATATTGAGATATATAATATATATATTATTTGAGATATATAATATCTATTTTATCTATTTATTTATTTATTTACTTATTTATTTATTTATTCATCTTTTCTCCCCTCAGAGAGTCCCCTTAAAATTTCTTGCAGGGCTTATTTAGTGGTCACAAACTCCTTTAGTTTTTGTTTGTCTGGGAAACTTTTTTCTCTCCTTCTATTTTGAATGACAGCCTTGCTGGATAAAGAATTCTTGGCTGCCTATTTTTCTGATTCAGCACACTGAATATATCCCTCCACTCCTTTCTGGCCTGCCAAGTTTCTGTGGATAGGTCTGCTGCAAACCTGTTCTGTCTTCCCTTGTAGGTTAGGGACTCTTTTTCCCTTGCTGTTTTCATGATTCTCTCCTTGCCTGAGTATTTTGTGAATTTGACTATGATATGCCTTGTTGATAGTCGGTTTTTGTTGAATCTAATGGGGGTCCTCTGTACTTCCTGGATTTTGATGTCTGTGTCTTTCCCCAGGTTAGGAGAGTTTTCTGCTATGATTTGCTCACATAACCCTTCTACCCCTATTTCTCTCCCTTCCTCTTCTGGGACCCCTATTATTCTCATGTTGTTCCTTTTTCATGAGTACTGATTTCTCTAATTCTTAAATCGTGCTCTTTTGCCTTAATCTCCCTCTTTTTCTCGGCTTCATTATTCTCTATAAGTTTGTCCTCCGTATCGCTGATTCTCTATTCTGCCTCATCCATCCTTGCCGCCGCTGCATCCATCCGTGATTGCAGCTCAGTTATAGCATTTTTCATTTCATTCTGACTAGTTTTTACTTCTTTTATCTCTGCAGAAAGGGATTCTAATCTATTTTCGACTCCAGCTAGTATTCTTATTATCATGATTCTAAATTCTGGTTTAGACATCTTGCTTTTATCTGTGTTGGTTAAATTCCTGGCTGTTGTTTCTTCGTGCTCTTTCTTTTGGGGTGAATTCCTTCGTTTTGTCATTTTGAAGGGAGAAAAGGAATTAATGAGGTAGAAAAATTGAAATTAAAAAAATTAAAGTTAAAAAAATATTAAAATGAAACACGCACACACACACACACACACACACACACACACACACACACACAAATTGAATAGATGATGCTAGATCCTGGGTGTGTTTTGGTCTGGATGTTGAAAGTGGTTTGACAGATTAGAGAAAAAAAGGGGGGGGGGCGGAAGAAAAAAAAGGAAATCGTTTGAGAATTTGAAAAAATGAATACACTGAAGTGGGCTAAAATGAGATGATGGGGGTAAAATAATTGGAAAAAAATTACACAAAAGTAAAGAATATAGTAGGAAAAAATTAAAGAAAAATATTTTAAATAAACATTGAAAATAATGAATTTTTTCTTTTTCTGTATTCAAGAAAAAGAAAAGAAATGAAAAAGAGAAATAAGAGAAAAAAAAAGAACTCGCTGGAAAATTTGAAAAAGTGAATACACTGTAGTAGACTGAAATGAAATGATGGAAGTAAAATAGAATTTGAAAAAGTTTACATAAAAGCAAAAAATATAGTAGAAAAATTAAATAAAAATATTTTTCACAGAAATTGAAAGTAAAAATGAAGTTTTTCACTTTCTGCATTCAAGAAAAAGGAAAGAAATGAAAAAGAGGAAAAAGAAAAAGAAAAAAGAAAACAAGGAAATCGTTTGAAAATTTGAAAAGGTGAATACACTGAAGTAGACTAAAATGGAATGATGGAAGTAAGAAAGAATTTGAAAAAATTTACACAAAAATAAAAAATATAGTAAAACAGTTAAAGAAAAATATTTTTAATAAAAATTGAAAATAAAAATGAAGTTTTTCTCTTTCTCTATTCAAGAAAAAGAATAGTGTAAAAGAAAAGAAAAGAAAAAAAAGAAAATTGAATAGATGGACCTGCTAACAGATTGAAGTAGGACTGAAATTGCTTCGTTTTCCCCTAGAGGTCAGTCCATGTATCTCTTTATAGCCCATAAACTAAGTAGGCGGTGAGACTTGTGTTCTTGAAGAGCGAGGTTGGCCCAGTTGGGCGGGGCTCCGTGCAACAGCTCCGCTCTCCACTAGATGGCGCCGCTCAGCTCACTGGGGTGGAGTGTTGCAGGGCTCGTAGGTGCATATGCGCCTGCGCGGCCGTGGTAAAAATGGCAGCAGCCAGCTATCCGGTCTGTTCTCCCCATCAGCAATCGCGCACCCGTCCTCTGGCTTCAGCTCTCGTCCACTCCCCGCTTTTCCACTCTCCGTGACCAGGCCCCAGGAAGTACCTCTCTCCCGGGTTTTGTCCCAGATGTGGCTGTTTTCCCCAGCCCCTTACTTCCGAAGGACCCCGGCTTTGACCCGCTCCGCCCCTCTGCGGGAGGGTCTCACTGAGCCATGGCCGAGCGAGCCACCGCTGAATGTCGGCTGCAGCCAGGAACGCCCGCTGGACCCTGCTGTTGTCGGTGCCCCGAGACTGTGGCCAGGTGCCAGCCTGCCCCAGAAAAGGTTCGCGAGATAGTGTAGCAGCAGCATTTCAGGGATTATGGAAGATCACAACACACATCTGGCACCAGGCTTTACCCTTAACGACCTTGTTCCTGCACCAGCGAATTTGGCTGTTTTCTGGGGTCTGCTGGGACCAGGTGGCTTCAAAGGTTTCCACCAAATGTCCTTCCAGCAGTGGAACCGCTTCTCCCCGTGTGGCCCGAGAACCTCCTGGACCCCACTTTGTTCCTGGGGATTCACCTTTCCCACCAGAGCACCTCCAGGTATGGAGCTGCGGAGTTGCAGACTCTGTGCTCCCCTTGTTTACAGTCTTAATGGAACTTAAACCCTCTCCCTTCTCCTTTCTCCCTTTTTAGTTTAGTCGGTGCGGCTGTTTCCAATTTTCCACTTTCTCTCCAGCTGCTTTTGGGGAGGGGTGCTTTTTCCGTATTCTCTGCCCCCCTCCCCCTCCCAGTCTCTGTCCTCTCCCTGCCTGCAAAGGCGGCTTCCTGCCCGCTGCCGGCTTCTCTCTCCCCACGTTCACCTCTCCGCGCCACGTACCTGCTGAGTTCTGTGGTTCAGGTTGGGCAGATTGTTGTATTAATCCTCCAGTCAGTTTTCTAGGTGTGTAGGATGGTCTAGTGTTGGTCTGGCTGTATTTCATGGATGCGACATACAAAAAACTTCCATGCTGTTCCGCCATCTAGGCTCTTCTCCTGATGATTATATTTCAGTGCAAGGGTTCCCAGCCCTCCTCTTCCTTGTCCTGGTCCTCAGGCGGGGCACAGGCTGCTTACCCTCCTCATCCTCCTTCCTCCCCTTCCTCAGGCTGGGTGCGGGCTGCCGTCCTCCCTATATCAAATTATTATTACAAACATGGGAAGCTCTTAAAAACCCTGGCTGCCAGTTGGCTCCTCTAAGGCGATTAGAACATCTGTCCTAAATGGACAAAAGATTTTTCTTGAGTTCTTCCAGTGACGAACATGCTTCATCCCCTGTTATCATGATTCCTTTCATGTGAGCTGGAGAGCCCTTGAGGTCCACTGTGTGGAAGACCAGTTAGAAATTGTCACTCCAGGGTCACCGGGGTTGCTCAGTTGGTTAAGCATCTGACTCTTGATTTTGGCTCAGGTCATGATTTCAGGTTCATGAGATCGAGCCCCGCATCGGGCTCTGCGCTGATAGGGCAGAGCCTGCTTGGGATTGTGTCACCTTCTCTCTCTGCCCTTCCCCACTTGCATTTACTCTCTCTCTGCCTCTCGAAATAAATACATGAACTTAAAAAAGAAAAACAAGTTGTCACTCCAGGTGATGCACCAGCATTATGGTGCATCTGGGGAGCCAAGGGTTGAATGTTGTGGAAAGTGTGAAAGAAACAATTCTACTTAAATCTACACCACTCTTGGCTTGTCTTACAAAATCAACACATTCCTTCTTGCAGGTTATATGCTCATGAATGTTTACTGAGTGTTTGAGGGTCACGTTTAGGGCTTGACATGGACTGTCATATTTGGTTTTTGAAACAATCCACTGTGGTGCCAGTGCCCTTGTTCTGTGGCTGAGGCGAGTGGGACATGGAGAAGTTGAGATAATTTGCCCCGTGAGCCAGGAGCCCCACCTGACAGTCCATGGGCTTCTGCTTTTGAGCCACCTGCCTGTCTGCTGGAGTTTTGAACCCAACACTAGATATGGTGGGATTTTTTTTTACCAGCCTGCCAGATGCATTGTTTGATCGTTCTCATCATTACGGGAACCCACTCCCCTATCCTTCTGCCTGTTTTCCCTCTTTGTATTTCCCCACCCGTGTCTCTTCTAGTCCTTAAGAGGAGAGGCATGGAATCAATGATAGTACAGTTCTCTTGATACTTGGCGACTGGCTTACCTATTGCTCCACGACCGTGTACTCAGATGCAACGTTTGTCTCTCTCCATCTGGATTCCTTCTCTCTCAACCTTGTTTATCCTCCAGCCCTTGACACTGTCCTAAGGATCCCATCTGGGGGCTTTAAGGGTGCAGGGGCATGAAGTGAGCTATGATCTCAGCATGCTGGGGTTCCCATTCTCTTCATGAAGAGAGACTGTTTTCCAGCTTCCCCTCTGAGCCCTGGGATTTCCACAGGGGTGGAAATCAAAGACCCTGCCCAACTTCCTTGGAGGATAACTGTCGTTTCATGGGGAAGGTGAAAACTTGTCTCAAATAGACCCGGGAGCTCTTGGGGCCAGGCTGGGATCAAGGTAACATCGCTCTGGAGGTAGAGGAGCAGTCTTGCTGGGAGGTGCTCTGAGATGTGGAGGGAGCGGATGGAAAGGAGGGATGGGTGGCTTCCTGTCCACTGGGGAGACATGGTGTTGGGACCAGGAAGACATAGGGTCTGAGCCAATGGCCATCCAGAGGCCACGGCTGGTGAATACAGAAGGGTTAAACCCTACCTTAGACTTACACAGATTTCTTCACTTACCGCCTTGAAACACTGGTTGCCTTCCAGCTTCTGGATCCAGCTATCAAATCATAGAAGGTCCCAAGAACGCAACGGTGCTGGAGGGCTCGGAGGCTCGCTTCAACTGCACGGTCTCACAGGGCTGGAGGCTCATCATGTGGGCTCTGAATGGCACGGTGGTTCTGAGCATCACGCCCTCAAAACCCATCATCACCAACGACCGCTTTACCTCTGTGAGCTACGAAGAGGGCGGCAACTCCATCTCTGAGATGATAATCCATGATGTGCAGCTCCGTGACGCGGGGCACATCAAGTGCAGCCTCCAGAACAGTGACCGTGATGCATCCGCTTTCCTTTCAGTGCAAGGTGGGTGCACAGGTGGCTCTGAGCGGAGCAGGTGGAGGCGGCTGGGTTGGATGCCAGGGGCACAGGAGGACCCTGCATGCATCCAGGGTCTGCCCTCAGCGTGTTAGGCTTAGAAGTATGAATGCCTGTTGTTTTGTTGTTTGTTGTTTCTTACCCCAATTCTTCACCAAATCTCTTTCTGCCCTTCTTTCTGTTTCCCCTACCTCATCTCTTCTTTCCTTTCTCTTTTCTTTCACTAAGACTCTTAAAGACAGGTCTTATCACTTTCCCATCGCTATCCCACCGAGAGCTTTTGTGGACATATACCCCAGATTCTCCCAGGCCGGTTGTGGCCACTGCTCTTTGATTTAGGAATAGTTGCCCATCACTGCCGTTTCTCTGGTGTTTTATATACGTGCTGTTCTTTCCTCGCCTTATGTCACGTATGCACTTTGAATCATGATTTTTTTACCCTTTTCCTCTTTCCAGTTGAGTTCTCCCAATCCTTTACTCTTTCCTGCCCCCAGCGGTTCTTGTAGTCAAAGGTGGGTGTTCACTAACTCTACCAAACATTTTAGGGAAAAGAGTAAGCGAAATTTATCACAAGGGATAGTTTATTTTTCATTTTCAGAGGTAATTTTGAGGTGCTCTAAATCATGGTATGTAGTGAAAAGAAAAATAAAAGGATGCTTTACAAGAATTCAGAACATCTTTATCAAAGTTTAATCACTTTGCAATTCTTAAAATGCAATTAGATGGTATTTGTAGATGCATTGGAGCTAGTTGAGCTCCTCATTTCTGTGGCAGCGTTTCTTAAGAAAACCACGTCGTATTTTGAAATTTTTTCTTATATCTATTTATTGGCTTGTCTAGGAGAAATTTCCAAACATTTGATCTGTGTTAATGTTGCATCAAATCCAGTTTGATAACATTTGGTAGGAATGCAGGTCTACCTATTTCTACCTGCTTTTTTTTTTTTTTTTACTTAGCCAAAATGTTGTCCCTTTACTTTTATGTGTCTTTAATTTTATACAGCTTAATGATATTTTCAAAATAGTGATTTTTATGAGACTACCTGGATTATTGGCTTAGTTTGCATGACCAGATTCTTACCATAATGATTTGTGGCATAAGGGAAAGAACACAGGAAAAATGGAATCAAAGACACGAGTTCTGGGTTCGCTGTCATCAGTTGCCAACTTAGTGACTCCTGAGGTGGCCCGACTTCTTCATCTTTAAAAGAAGGATAAGGCTCCCCCGCCCCACCTCACAGGTGTACTGTGAGGGTCAGACGCAGCAGTGACTGACGATGGCTTGAAGACCCCAAAGTCCTGTTTGATTCAATTTATTGCACATGGAGCTGGGAGCCAGCGTGGGCTAGTGGTTCATAATGCAGGCTTGGGAGCCTGAATGCTAGGTTCAGATTCCAGCTGTACCACTTGCTAACTGTGTGACCTTGGCCGTTATTTAATGACTTTGTGCCCTAGTTTCCTCATCAGAGGGTTGTTGTGGGATCAACTGCGTAGGTCCAATAAAGTCTTTACAACAGCACTTGGGTCATGGCCATCTCCGTATAGCCAATCGCATTCCCGATAGCAGCACACCATTGTGTTGGGCATCTGGAAGGGCACTCAGAGATGTATAGAAGAAGACAGAGTCCTGTCCTCAAGGGCCTCCCGGGAAGAGTAGACCATGCACATGCAGGGATAACATGAGTGGCCTGGAGATGCTGCCAGGTGCTGTGAGGGAGACAAGTTCCGGTTTGAATTGGGAGGGGAGATAGAGAAAGAGCAAAGCCTGTACAGATGACTCCATGTTGAGGTGCCCTTCTGTGCTTCGAAGGTTTGGGGATGCTAGGCCAAGGGGGGAAATGAGGAGGGGGACACCTGGATCAAGGACACAGGGCCAAAGGCATGACTTAATTGATATGTTCATGGCACATCAAATTCATAGATCCATGTGTTTTTATAGCAGCTTTGCTCAAAGCTCCACATCTATAAAGTTGTCTGTGCCTAAACACGCATTTTTGTCGGTTGGCAATTACCGTAGCTTTTAGTTTTGATACACATGGAAGATTAAGCATTTGGGATGATAAATTCTTTCCCAAGGTCATGTGGAAGGAACCCATAGACCAGGCACCGAACTTGGTCGTATTACCTGGGTTCCAGTGGTCTGAATGGCTCTTTGTTCCCAGAGGAACAAATGTTCTCTAAGCAACAGGATCTCTTTCAAGGGAAAAGAATCTTGAAGAAAGAGGAAATATCCATGTTATTTTTAAAATGGTTTAGCTGAAGATTTATTTTTTTCCAGCTCATGTATCAGCAAGAAAAAGAGAGCTTACATAGCTCCCTCTAGAGTCATCTTAGATCTGTATGAATGCTACAGTCATCACCTTTGTACAGGGTGTTCATTGCGCTATGCGATAAGCTTTGTGAAAGCCAGTGGGAAAAGTTGAATCACAAATATGTGTAGAAAAAGGAAATGCTTCTGGTTGCTGATTTGTCCATCCATTGCCAAGTCTGCCCATTAAATCACACACCAAATTCTAGACCCCTTGTATTTCGAGGGCCAGTAGACTTGAGTTCAAGATCGTCCCTTATTAATTGAGGCAATACCGCTCCTTCCAGTTTCTGTCATCTTAAACCTCTCCACCAAATGAAACAGTGAGTGGAGAAGAAGGAATAAGTACGAAACCCTTTACATGTAGGGAACAAATCCATTTCCCTCGCATTGTTGCATTTACAGTAATCCCTGCATTAGCAAACAGGCTTTACTTACTCCGAGAGACTATTGAGGAAAGGAATGGTTGGAAATTTAACATTTTAGAGTAAGAAGAGCTTTCAGAGCTGACCCAGTTCCATCTAGTTTGGGAACTGTTGGGCATCCCCTAGAACTTTCAGGGTCCGTAAGGTCACGACTGCTTCCATTATAATACTAACATGTGAATTGCCTTTCCTACGCTCATTTCACTTGTGCCCACAGGATGTCTTTCCCAATAACTGATGTATAATGATACAAAGTCATGCAAAAGTGAAAGGTCAATTAAAGCGCCAGATAGAGCAATGGGTTTGTATGTCAAAGAGAATGAGAGTTCCTTTATATAGTTTCAGTTTCCACAGTGCAACTACCCTGTAAGAAATCACTGCTTGCCAAGTGTTGGTACAGTATCAAGGAACATACGTGATTATTTGAAAAACCTTCTCACTGTTTCACCTATATATCCATGGGAGGTCAGATTTATTTATTTGTTAAAAAAATTTTTTTAAAACGTTTATTCACTTTTGAGAGGCAGAGAGTGAGCAGGGGAGGGGCAGAGAGAGAGGGAGGCACAGAATCCAAAGCAGCTCCAGGCTCTGAGCCGTCAGCACAGAGCTCAATGTGGGACTCGAACTCATGATCTGTGAGATCATGACCTGAGCTGAAGTCGGAGGCTTAACCAACTGAGCCATCCAGGCACCTCCATGTGAAGTCAGTTTTAAAAATATACTCCAGTAAAGCCATTTATTGAATATATTGCAACAGCTTGAATGCAGAACCAGATATGAGAATCCAGCTAGACGTTAAAGAGATTTGCAGAAATCTAAAACAATGATATTCTTCTCAATAATTTATGTTGGGTTAAAAACACAGGTGTTTTTCATCATAATATGGTAATCCACGGTGACATGTAGTGATTTGTCATTGTTATTTTAAATATCTTTAAAAATAAATATTCTAATTTCAAGTATGGTAAATATTTTTTAAAGTTTATTTGTTTATTTTGAGAGAGGGAGAGAGTGAGCGTACAAGCAGGGGAGGGGCAGAGAGAGGGGGAGAGAGAGAGAGAGAGAGAGAGAGAGAGAGAATCCCAAGCAGTCTCCATGCTGTCAGCACAGACCTGATGTGGGCCTTGAACTCAGGAACCATGAGAGCATGACCTGAGCCAAAATCAAGAGTCAGATGCTTAATCGACTGAACCACCCGGGTGCCGCTCAAGTATGGTAAATATTGATAGAACATAAACAAAATGTCTTTGGAGTCCTCAGTGATTTTTAAGAGTACTGAAACAAAAACATTTGAAAACCACTGATCTAGTCAGATTGTTTCATCTGACCTTTAAAAACAGAGAGTGATTGCCCAGGTGAGGGCAATTTGACTGAGAACTGAGGGTTTTTTTTTAATGTTTATTTATTTTATTTTGAGAGAGAGGGAGAGTGCAAGCAGGGGAGGGGCAGAGAGAGACACACACAGAATCTGAAGCAGGCTCCCAGCTCTGAGCTGTCAGCACAGAGCCCGACGCAGGGCTCAAACTCATGGACCTTGAGATCATGACCTGAACCAAAGTTGGCTGCTTAACTAACTGAGCCACTCAGGTGCCCCAAGACTGAGTTTTTGATTCTTAGTCCAGTGTTCTTCCCATTATATTATAAAACAGGGAGGATATTTTAATTTGGACGCTTGGATGTTTCACTAAGGCTGTGTCTTTACCGGAGCCAACCCTCAGGTTATTTTATTAATATTAGCACACACAAGTCCTATTTTCGTATAGGTTGTTTATAGTGTGAACATTGACATATGCAGGTAGGCCATTCATAAAAACCGTAAGGTTTTTAATTTATCTATTATATTCTGGTACATAATTTTGGGCAATTATTGTTATAATTATATTAGATTTGATTTTGAATTCATTTGCAACTGGAAAAACATTTTAAGGAAATACTATAGGAAGTTCTGTTTAGAAATGTATGACCCCCAAAATAAAATGAAATGAATCTGACTGACCAAAGGCCAGGAGCAACTTGCTTCCCATGACCCTGAGATACGTTCTCCTGACAATGGAAAGAATGTATAAAGGTTTTTTTTTCCCTTTTTGCTTTTGCTCCCAGGAGAGCCCAGGACAACTTTGCAACTTCACTTGAGTGACTGAGTAGCCTACTCTGGCAGGCACACTTGCCCTCTCTTTCCCATAGAATTCATATTCTCCTGGATCCTGATTTTTATTTATTCATTTCCTCTGGAATTATATGTTTTCTGGTGAGCAAGCTCCCCTTCTTTCATGAACCTGGCAGGTCTAAATAAAGACACAAGTCAAACCTGAGTTAAGGTTCTCGATACAGACACAGCCAGTTTGGCCTCGGGAAGATGGCTCTCGTGAAATGCAATCCAAGGGGAAAATTAAAGACAGCCTGAAACCAACAGAGGTATGGTCACCCCTTTGGAACATTTCTCTTTTCTTCTTTAGTTATGGGGGCATTGCTCATTCCCGGAGGCAACCTTGTAGTCGCGGAGGATGAACCTTGTAATGTGACTTGCCACGCATGGGGCTGGATCCCGCCCCCAGGTATTTCCTGGGATATCGGCGTTCCCGTGAGCCACTCGAGCTATCATTCTGTTCCGGAGCCCAACAATCCCCAAAGTGCAGTGAGCGTCCTGACTCTCACACCACAGGGCAATGGGACTTTGACTTGTGTGGCTACCATGAAAGGGCTGCATGCCCACAAGTCTGTAACTGTGAATCTTACTGTGGTTCAGCCTCCTTTGGGTAAGTGAAGACCTTTTGCTTTATATAAAATAAAAGTATTGTTGCATGCTTATATTTCATATGGGGTGCTCTCAGTCAACAATGCCTAGGAGAATTGTATGATGACCTTGATTTTAGGTAGGGATGGTGATGGAGACAAATTAGTGTCAGCTTAATGATGCCGCAATTCCACTTGCTTTTAAATTTTATCTTCAAGTGTCTCTCTTTTTTTTTAATGTTTATTTTTGAAAGAGAGAGAGAGAGACAGAGCGTGAGCAGGGGAGGGGCAGAGAGAGAGGGAGACACAGAATCCGAAACAGGCTCCAGGCTCTGAGCTGTCAGCACAGCACCCGACGTGGGGCTTGAACCCACGAACTGTGAGATCATGACCTGAGCCGAAGTCAGAGGCTTAACCAACTGAGCCACCCAGGCGCCCCAAGTGTTTTTATTTTTGACTTCCTTATGGAAACCATTAAGAACCTTGACAATTATCTTAAAACACATCAGGTTCAGGGATAAACACTTGAAGTCAGTGTTTCTCTGTAGCTTTTATCTGTTGTTCCAGTTTGATCCCATCCTCTTGGCCAGTATGGGGCAAGCTCTTCTAATATTTGAGGAGGGTGTGCAGGCCCTCTTGGATTCCTTCCAATCTCAGTAGCATATGGTTTCTTTTTTCTTTCTTTCTTTCTTTCTTTCTGTCTTTCTGTCTTTCTGTCTTTCTATCTTTCTTTCTCCCAACAAATCCACAGTGTATTTGAAGGCACCACGTCTTATATTTTAAAAAATATAACTAAAAACTCAACTAAATGACATAAATTTAGAGTTTAGATTCCCAAGAGAACCTACTGTAGGGTCCTTGGCATACCAAAAACTCTAACCACACAGCCTACAGGGCTGCAGAGCCTGCTTGAACTCTATCAGCCTGGAACCAGAAGAAAACGTGGGGCCAGGACTGGAGATCAACTTTCAGTCTTTCATTTTGCAGAAGAGGACTGAAAGGGAGGCCTAGAGAGGTGCTGTGCTCTGGCTGGGGCAGAGCAGGACCTAGAAGCCAGGTAGGGGTTCTCTCTTGGTCCAAAGAGTTTCCCACTACAAAAACACCTTTACTTGAGATCTTCCAAAGTTCAGAACAAAGTTATAGCCAGAGAAAGATTGATGATGAAGAAGAGGAAGAAGGAGAAGGAGAAGAGGAGGAGGAGCAAGTGGAGGAAGAGAAGGAGCAAGAGGAGGAAGAGGAGGAAGAAGAAGAAGAAACACAGCATTTGCCAAGTAAAGGCTCTGTTTTAAGTGCTTCTCAGATGTTAACTGAACTAACATGCACAGCAGGTCTATGAGTGGACCCTGTTACTACTTCTGTTGCAGAGGCAAGGTGACAGGGAAATAGTATGGTTTGGAATTTGCCCGTGTCCGCAGAACTAGTAAATGGCAGAGATGGCCCTGCTGGTCTGTCTCCAGAATCTGCTCACCTGTCAGCTCTGCGTTTCACTTGTGTGGGCATGTGGGCAGCCACGTGGGGGGATGGGAGAGTGTCCTATGGCTTCCATAACAGTGTTCCACAAAGTGGGTGGCTTATACCAGAGAAATATGTTATGTCACAGCTCTGGAGGCTGAATGTCTGAGATTAAGGTGTTGGTAGGCCTGGTTCTTTCCAGGAACCATAAGGGAATGATCTCTAGGCCTCTCTCTTAGCTTCTGGTATTTGCTGGTGGTCTTTGGTGTTTCTTGGCTTGTAGAAGTAGCAACCTGACTTGTGTTGTCATCTTCACAGGATGCTTTCTCTGTGTGCTTGTCTGTGTCCAAATTTCCCCTTTAAAATTTTTTAAAAATTTATTTATTTTGAGAAAGAGAGTGAGACAGGGAGAGAGAGAGGTGGGGGAGGGGCAGGGGCGGGGGGAGAAAGAGAGAGAGAGAGAGAGAATTCCTAGCAGGCTCCACACCGTCAGCACAGATTCTGATGCAGAGCTTGAACCCATGAACTATGAGATCATGACCTGAGCCAAAACCAAAAGCTGGATGCTCAACCAACTGAGCCACCTAGGTGCCCCTAAATTTCCCTTTTTTGTAAGGACACTACTCATATTGCATTATGGGACCCATCCTATCAAGTATAACCTCATCTTAACTAAATTGCATCTGCAATACTCTGTTTTCAAATAAGGTTACATTCTGGGAATGCTGGGGGTTAGTACTTTAACACATGAATTTTAGGGGGACACAAGTCAACCCGTCATCACAGATGATGTCTCCGTGAACCTATAAAAAGCCAGTCAGAGACTAACCTGTGGTCAGTACCAACAGTTCTGTGCTTTGCACTGTGGGGATTGGTCTTGGTGCAATGAGCACAAGCTTGTCCCACCATTGCTAAAACTTTGCCTCTTGTCTCTGATTCAGATGCTCCCAGAGACCAGGCAGACAACAGAAACGAAAGCATAAGTGAATACATGTGTCAGGTAGAAGATGGAGTGGAGGGGCCCATTGGGAACCAGACATCATGCTCCATCCACATGGAACAGCTCTATCAGTGCCAGCTGGTTGTTGCCAATGGGAAAGGAGATCCAGGGCTGGCAGATCTCTGACCTGGATCTGGTGACTATCAATGCTTTTGAGGGCGAAGGACACCGAAATCTGTGTTTCTTTGGTTTTAAGTCAAGATTAATTTATTTTAGCTTATTAAATTCAAGGGAATTTGGCTTATTCTCTGCTAAGACGACGTAAGAAGATAAAACGAGAATTCAAACCCAGCTTGCTTTTCTGTCTCCAGTTTATTATTTTGAACAACTAAAACCTTTAGAAAAATTGCAAGACCAGTACAATGAATACCTGTGTGCCTTCGCCTAGGTACAACAAATGTTAACATTTTGTCCTGTTTGCCCCTCTCTCAGCTTTTTCTTTGGCTGAGCCATTTGAGAGCTTTTGTTAAATAAATACCTAAATACCTTGGCATGTGTATCATAAGAACAAAGGCATTCTACTTAACCACACATGATGTCGTCAGCAATCACGAAATATAATGCTGACACAATACTATTATGTAATATACAGCCCATGTTCGCATTTCCCCAAGTATCCTTTATAGTGATTTTCTTCTCCACACCAGTATCCAGTCAAAGACCACGCATTGCCTTTGGCTGTCAGGTGTATTGTGTCCTTCCCTTACTCTTGAATGGCTCCCTCACCTTTTCTGTCTTTCCTGATATAAACCTATTTTGATTTGGGGCTAAATATTCTTGGCAAGCCATGGGTATTGTCATGTGGGCACATGATGCCAATTTTCTCTGTCATTGGTAATGAATTTGGTCATTTGGTTAATGATTTCTCTGTTGTAATAATACCTTTCTCCTTTATAATTAATACATAATCAGCATATACTGTATGAATGTCTCATTTCCTGGCAGTCTTTCACCTCATAGCTTTTGTGTTCCTCAATAAGTCATTGCCTAAATCTGTTGCTTCTATGGTGGTTGTAAAAGAATGATTTTCTGGCTCCATAATTTTTCTATATTTGTTAGTTGGTGGTCTTCTGTAAAGAAGGGGCTTCTTTTGCCTTTTTTTCCTTTTCCTTTTCTTTCTTTTTTTTTTTTTAACAGTTTTAGTATGGACTCCTTTTTATCCAATACACTATTATCTGCTCCTGTCATTATTCATTTTGATGTTCAGGTTGCTCTATATTTGGCTAGTGGGAATCCCTTCCAGCTGGTCCAGTGTCCTTTTTGACATGGCCCTTAGTTTTTGAGCAGTCAGCCTAGTAAGATGATATTCTGAAGTCCCTATGCATTTCACCTCTTCTGCCTGGAATCAGCCATTTCTCCAAGGAGCCAGTCCAGTTTGCTTTGAAGCTGTTTAAATATGATAAAGTATGGTCCAGGCTTTGAAAGGGAGGATTAAAAAAAAAGAAAGTTCCATTAGCCCCAAATGCAATGAAATTGACTGTTGAAACTGCACATCTTAACAAGGTAACACTGCAACAGAGCTCTGGTCTGATGGATCATGCCCCAGAGAAATGGATTGTAGAGATTCGCTTGCCTGCAAAGCTTTTCTTTTGTAGGGAAGGGTAAGGAGCACTTAATTTCCGTTGATCAGGTTTAATTCAGCTGAGGGCCTCGTAAACTGGGACTGGGGGAGTTAGGCCTTAGTTACGGCAGCTGGGGTCCCCGCAGCCTCAAAGGGAAGCCCAGTGGGCGCCTTGCAATGAGTCTTACTTTATGGGACTCATTTGGAAAAGGGTAATTTGTTTCTAAATTATTCATCAAGACCCAGAGCAGCTGGCGGTTGGCTGCGTGCTGTATATTTTATGCAAGTTTTAGTAGCTGAAGACCTCATTACAGCGCGGGCTGCTGGTGCGTGGGAGGCTTCCAGAAACACAGCGGTCGGAGAGCCCAGAAGCAGCAAGCCTGGGCTGTGCAGGCTTCTCCAGGAATCGATAAGCATCAGTCCGGCCACCCATTTCCTCCTAACAGCGCAAGAAGTCTTCACTTCTGGAATAGTCCCTGTAAGTCGTGGCAAGAATGACAATGGCCGTTTAGGAAGCCTGTAATTAGTTCAAGCCAAATAAAACACTCACTGACTCCTGAAAGAGAAGCATCCTGAAAAGGATACTGCTATTTTTTTTTTTTTTTTTTTTTTTAAGATCGATTTTCTTGATTCCAGAAGCAACACCGCCTTGCAGACACAAGGACGGCCGAAAGTGAGAGCTCCTCTCACAACCCCCCTTCAGATAAGCGCTCTCAGCCCTCTGTGCGCCCAGCTGCCTGGTTTCCTCTGTTTTCTTGCCTGGTGTGCAGGCCAGTGAAGCGTTCCAACAAAGCAACATTGTTGGGACAGGGGAGCACCCAGTAGAGTGGAGTGATTCCTGGTTATAATCTGAGTTTTGTGGGGGGTGGTGATTTCGACGGCCTGGAGTGGCAGTCCTGGGTCACAGCTCTGGCTCCTGCTGTGTGATTCTGAGCAAGTCACTGACTTCGGAGCTTAGTCTTCTTGCCTGTTGAATGAGAAGCAGAAGCATAGAGCAGAAGTTCTCTTTCCTGGCTGCCTGTTAGCCTCCAGGAGCTTTGACGCACATGGTGAATGCTCAGGGCCCATCCCAAAGGTTCTGACGTAATTGGTTTGTGCGGGGCCTGGAAATGGACATTTTTAAGAAAGCCCCAGTTCACTGGGCAGTCAGAACCGGGGGCTCCTGCACAGGGAAATCTTGAAGGCCTTGCCTCCTGAGCCAGCTTCATTAGTGCTGTTATCCACACAGACGTGGACACCAGAGAGCCTGGGCTCAGATTCCCAGCTTGCCTGCTGTGTGACTTCAGGCAAGTTACTTAACCTCTCTGTGCCTCAATTTTCTCATCTGTAAAACAGAGATGATAATAATATCTACCTCACACAATTGTTGTTGGTGTCAGAAGTAAGCAGGTTAAAACGTCTAAAGTGCTCAGGACAGTCCCTGCTGCAGAGCCCAAGGGCAGGAGAGGGGGGCAGCTTTTATCACTTGTCTCATTGATTCAGAGATCTCCTGTGTCCCTTCCAGTCAGCAGAGGAGCACCTTTTCACATGCCGCTGGTGACATTTTGTATCGATCCAATTGGTTTCGAGAAATTCTATAGGCCCTTTTAAAACCCAGAGCATTTCTGTGAGAGCATCTGGGAAGAACTGTCTTCCTTTTCTGCGCAGATGGGTAAAGGACAGCCTTGAAGCTGAGATTAAAGGTGCACAGGAAATTCAGGATTGTGGCCGTGACATGCACAGTTGTGTGAGGGAACGTAGGGCCGAAGGCAAGCAGTGCTCAACTTGGACATGGTCTTCCTTGGTCACGAGGTGCACATGTGCATCCTTTCCAGCAACTCTGTCGTTCACCTTGAACCGATTACATCCACATCCTTTGCTAGGACATACGTCAGGGTCCAGCACCTACCTGGACTCCCCATTTCCCGTAAGACCTGGGCTGCAGCTTCCCAGAAGGATTCTTCCAAATTGGACACACAACACAAATAGACAAGAGTCACAGTACCGGGTTTTCTCCTGTTCTGAGAAACAGAACTGAGCCTGTTCTGGTTTTCTCTTGTCCAGCATTCACTGAGTGTCTTTGTTCCACGTGTCTTATCTGTACAATGGAGGATTATGGACAAGGTCATACCAAGATTCTGTGCTTTCTGCCCGCTCTCATGCTTTCCATCAGTAGATGACCATTATTTATTTTTCTTCCAATCCACTGTAAATGTACCATTTAAAAAGCATCACACTAAGACGTCTATGATATATATGCCTGTGTGCATTCATATGTATGTCATATATGATAAATTAAAAATTGTTATTCAAATAGGAAAAGTTCTTCTGTGTAGCTCCAGTACCAAATTACCCCCCCTTTGTGGCACATACACCATGCTGTCTGGGGGGCCCCACTGGACTAGAGGGAGAGCGAAAGTCTTCCCTTGGTGTGAAACCCCAGGGGAGATTTGACCCCCAGTGGAGGGTGGTCACAGCATATAAGAAGCAAAAGAACGAGCCGTGTGCCTCCTGATACCAGTCGCTGTTTTGGTGAGAGTTTGGGGCTTTTAGGTGAGTGCAGGCAACACTTTGCTGAGCGCGGTGGTTAAATTAAGAGATAAGAGAGTGAGTGAGATCACAGTACCCAGCAGGGTAGCCCTTCCCTTACTTTAAATAAGTCCTTCCTGAGGGATAGGCGGCTATTTCTGCGGTAGATCAGAGGAAAGGTTGTCACGGTCAAGACTTGGTTGACAGAAGCTTGGCAGACCGGTCATTTTCTCCAGTAGGGGAGGAAAATGCCCTGACAGGGAATGTTTGGGGCAAGTCAGCAAATGTGTGTTGACTTCACCAGTGTGAATTTCAAGCCTATCTCTTGAATGTTTCAAATAGGCTCCGGGCCAGACATGGAGCTTGAACGCGGGGCTTGAACTCACGGCCCTGAGATCAAGACCTGAGTTTAGATCAAGAGTCGAGTGCTTAACTGACTGAGCCACCCAGGTGCCCCCCCTCCCCGTCTCTTGAATATTGAGCCAGATCTTCATGTTTAACCCCAGCTGGCTCCCTTAAGAAAGCTAATATTTGAAAACTTCAATTTGTAAACAGTTCATCATACTGATTTAGAATGATGTCAGCAATCTCGAACGTGTGTGTTGTACCCTACAGTGTTCTCAGCATTTTGGCATGCATCCCGAGTCTCTGACCAGCCTGGGGGGTAGGGAGCAGGAACTGTGGATGAGTGAGCCAGTGGCCAGTAGAACACAAGTAAACAGTGGCCATGAGATGTCGCTGGATGCACTGACATGAAGCCCAAAGCTCTTTGTCAGTTGCAAAGTTTCCTCATGGTGCTCTGAGTTTAAACTCCAGATTGTGATTATCATAAATGTGGTTTTGGACTTATTATTGTTATTAGTATTATTTTTTTTATCACATCCGTAAGCTGGAGCATCCTGTTGTGTGGCAGGTTGCTTGGGATGTGTTTGCATTTTGGTATTTTCAAAGTGTAGGTCACCAACCACCTGTATCAGAATCACCTGGGGTGCCATTGCAGACCCCCTGACTTGGCACCACTGGAGGCCGGCTCTGCATTTGATGTGCAACGAGCATTCCAGGTGATGCTTGGGATTTTGCTCTCGGTGCAGCAGGTGGACAATCTGTATTACTCTCTGGATGGGAAGACACTGGATTGTTTAAAGCTCCAATTCTGGCGCTGAGGAGGGGTGCTATGAGAAGGGTAGAATTCTGCCCCTACCAACTCTGCCTTTTCTGGGAATTCTTTTCTATCCCTGTCTGTCTCAATTCATCTCAGAAAAATGATGGGTCATGTGGAGATACATCATCCACCCTTCCTTCCACCCTTCCTTCCACCCTTCCACCCTTCCTTCCACCCTTCCTTCCACCCTTCCTTCCACCCTTCCTTCCACCCTTCCACCCTTCCTTCCATCCTTCCTTCCTTCCTTCCTTCCTCCCTCCCTCCCTCCCTCCCTCCCTCCCTCCCCTCCATCCTTCCATCCATCCTTCCATCCACCCTTCCTTCCACCCTTCCTTCCACCCTTCCTTCCATCCTTCCTTCCTTCCTTCCTTCCTTCCTCCCTCCCTCCCTCCCTCCCTCCCTCCCCTCCATCCTTCCATCCATCCTTCCATCCACCCTTCCTTCCACCCTTCCACCCTTCCTTCCACCCTTCCTTCCACCCTTCCTTCCACCCTTCCTTCCTTCCTTCCTTCCTTCCTCCCTCCCTCCCTCCCTCCCTCCCTCCCCTCCATCCTCCCTCCACCCTTCCTCCACCCTTCCTCCACCCTTCCACCCTCCTCCACCCTCCTCCCTCCCTCCTTCCTTCCTCCCTTCCTCCCTCCCTCCCTCCCTCCCTCCCTCCCTCCCCTCCATCCTTCCATCCCCCTTCCTTCCACCCTCCTCCACCCTCCCCCCCTCCTTCCTCCTCCTTCCTCCTTCCTCCTCCCTCCCTCCCTCCTCCCTCCCTCCCCCTCCCTCCCTCCCCTCCTCCCCTTCCCTTCCTCCACCCTTCCTCCCCCCTTCCTTCCACCCTCCCCCTTCCTTCCCCCTTCCTCCACCCTCCTTCCACCCTTCCTCCCCTCCTTCCTTCCTCCCTTCCTCCTCCCCCCTCCCTCCCTCCCTCCCTCCCCCCTCCCCTCCATCCTTCCATCCCCCTTCCTTCCACCCTCCTCCACCCTTCCCCCTTCCTTCCCTCCATCCTTCCTTCCTTCCCTTCCTCCCTCCCTCCCTCCCCCCTCCCTCCCTCCCCCCTCCCTCCCCTCCATCCTTCCACTCATCCTTCCCTCCACCCTTCCTTCCACCCTTCCTCCCACCCTTCCACCCTTCCTTCCACCCTTCCTTCCCCCTCCTTCCCCCCTTCCTTCCATCCTTCCTTCCCTCCTCCCTTCCTCCCTTCCTCCCTCCCTCCCTCCCTCCCCCCCTCCCTCCCTCCCTCCCCCCCTCCATCCCTCCCTCCCTCCATCCATCCTTCCCTCCACCCTTCCTCCACCCTTCCTCCCCTCCTCCTTCCTTCCTTCCTTCCTCCTCCCCCTCCCTCCCTCCCTCCCTCCCTCCCTCCCTCCCCTCCATCCTTCCCTCCACCCTCCTCCACCCTCCCTTCCCCCCTCCTTCCTCCTCCTTCCACCCTCCCTCCCCCCTTCCTCCCCCTTCCTCCCACCCCTCCTTCCTTCCTCCTTCCCTCCTCCTCCTCCTTCCTCCCTCCCTCCCTCCCTCCCTCCCCTCCATCCTCCCATCCATCCTTCCTCCACCCTTCCTTCCACCCTTCCCCCCTCCCTTCCACCCTCCTTCCTTCCTTCCATCCTCCTTCCTTCCCTCCTCCTCCTCCCTCCCTCCCTCCCCCCTCCCTCCCTCCCTCCCCCCTCCCCTCCCTCCTTCCCTCCATCCTTCCTCCACCCTTCCTCCACCCTTCCTTCCACCCTCCACCCTCCTCCTTCCATCCCTCCTTCCTTCCTCCTCCTCCCTCCCTCCCTCCCCCCTCCCTCCCTCCCTCCCCTCCTCCTTCCCTCTCATCCTTCCATCCCCCCTTCCTCCCCCCTTCCTTCCCCCCTTCCACCCTTCCTCCCCCTTCCTTCCACCCTTCCTCCCCCTCCTCCTCCTCCTTCCTCCTCCTTCCTCCTCCCTCCCTCCCTCCCTCCCTCCCTCCCTCCCTCCCTCCCTCCCCTCCTCCTCCCATCCTCCTCCACCCTTCCTTCCACCCTCCCTCCACCCTTCCTTCCACCCTTCCTTCCACCCTTCCTTCCTTCCTTCCTTCCTTCCTCCTTCCTCCCTCCCTCCCTCCCTCCCCTCCATCCTTCCATCCATCCTTCCATCCACCCTTCCTTCCACCCTTCCTTCCACCCTTCCACCCTTCCTTCCATCCTTCCTTCCTCCTTCCTTCCACCCTTCCATCCACCCTTCCTTCCACCCTTCCTTCCACCCTTCCTTCCTTTCTTCCTTCCTTCCTTCCATCCATCCTTCCATCCACCCTTCCTTCCACCCTTCCTTCCACCCTTCCTTCCACCCTTCCTTCCTTCCTTCCTTCCTTCCTTCCTTCCCTCCCTCCCTCCCTCCCTCCCTCCCTCCCCTCCATCCTTCCATCCATCCTCCATCCTTCCATCCACCCTTCCTTCCACCCTTCCACCCTTCCACCCTTCCTTCCTTCCTTCCTTCCCTCCTTCCTTCCTCCCTCCCTCCCTCCCTCCCTCCCTCCCTCCCTCCCCTCCATCCTTCCATCCATCCTTCCATCCACCCTTCCTTCCACCCTTCCTTCCACCCTTCCTTCCACCCTTCCTTCCATCCTTCCTTCCTTCCTTCCTTCCTTTCTTCCTTCCTTCCTTTCTTCCTTCCTTCCTGCCTCCCTCCCTCCCTCCCTCCCTCCCCTCCATCCTTCCATCCATCCTTCCTTCCACCCTTCCTTCCACCCTTCCACCCTTCCTTCCTTCCACCCTTCCTTCCTTCCTTCCCTCCACCCTTCCTTCCACCCTTCCTTCCACCCTTCCTTCCATCCTTCCTTCCTTCCTTCCTTCCTCCCTCCCTCCCTCC
Organism: Acinonyx jubatus; assembly: GCF_027475565.1. Taxonomy (NCBI): domain Eukaryota; kingdom Metazoa; phylum Chordata; class Mammalia; order Carnivora; family Felidae; genus Acinonyx; species Acinonyx jubatus. Next base: position 5,934,156 of record NC_069384.1, on the reverse strand, counting down.
CTCCCTCCCTCCCTCCCCTCCATCCTTCCATCCATCCTTCCATCCACCCTTCCTTCCACCCTTCCTTCCACCCTTCCACCCTTCCTTCCACCCTTCCTTCCTTCCTTCCTTCCTTCCTTCCTTCCTTCCTTCCTTCCTTCCTTCCTTCCCTCCCTCCCTCCCTCCCTCCCTCCCTCCCCTCCATCCTTCCATCCATCCATCCATCCATCCATCCATCCAATGTGCCCAATATGTACCAGGTGCTTGGGGTATAAGAAAAATAAGACATAGTCCTCGACCTTGAGGAGACTAAGTTTAGTTTAGATAGTAGCAAATGTGTAAGAAGAACTGAAGGTGAAAGCTGCCAATTTCACAAACATTTATGGTGGCAATGAATGGGAGATGTATAAAAAAAAGGAAATTTAAAAAACCATCACAGGTAATGCGGAGAGGCTTTGCACAGACAGCAGAAAACAAGTACCTTTTTATATTATGTAATTCTTCAAAGCACAGAGTTCTCTGAATTTTAGCATGTGCTTTGAGATCAGTCCATGTATTATTTTGCAGTGGAATCCTTTCTTGTCCATGAGTCAGAATCCAGGTGGTTGATGATTGTAGAAACTAGGGCATTAGTGATCATCTCTAACCATTCCTGTAAGGTTGTCTGAGCATTTAACTTTGACACAGGATTAGCAAATTATGATTTCAAGGTCAATTTTCATGGAAAACTCTAAGAACACTCAAGAACTGTTTTCCCACTATAACCTCTGGTTCCAAAGTGCTAGAAAGTCTGTTGATTTAAAATTTTTTTTTAAATGTTTATTTAGTTTTTGAGAGAGACAGAACATGAGTGGCAGAGGGGCAGAGACAGAGGGAGACACAGAATCCGAATCAGGCTCCAGGCTCTGAGCTGTCAGCACAGAGCCTGACAAGGGGCTCAAATTCATGGACCATGAGACCATGACCTGAGCTGAAGTTGGACGCTCAACCAACTGAGCCACCCAGGTGCCCTTAGTCTCTTCATTTAAAAACAAACCCTCTCTTCCTTCATAGGAAGTCTATCATTTTAATATTTTTCTAATGACTTGCATTCAATACAATAGCATTCATTTACAATGAGAATCCAACCAAGCACTCAGGGTTGAGTGACAGACTTTACTGAAGAGCAATTCACATTGGAACGGATCAACTTAAATGCGGGTTGACCTCAATGTGGTTTCGGGGGGCAAGTGCAATGCCGGCTGGATAAGGGCTCTCTTCGGAACGTGGGTATGGTTCTTCTAACCCACGACTGCACGGTGCTTTCCAATGGGACTTCCTGTGGTGAGGACCATGTTCTGCACCTGTGGAAACTGAGCACTTGAAATGTGGCTAGTGTGACTGAGGTGCTGAGTATTTAATTGTATATAATTCTGGTTAATTTAATTTGAATTTAGATAACTGTGCGAAGCATGTCGGATAGTTCTGGCTAAGACAGCGCTGTACTACATCAAAGTGGCTTTTTCTTTTCTCTTCCCTTCTCTCCTCTTCCCTTTCACTCTCTGCAGGCACTACCTTGCCTGTCTGTTCCCTTTGCCAAATCCGTGACTACTGGATGCAACAAGAGGGCAAAGCAGACATTAAGGGCGGTGCCTCCCAAAGAGCCATGGAAAACAACAATGAGCAGATGAGGAATGAAGTCTGTGGGCGGGGTGTGGGCGGGCTGGGGCCGAAGGCCCTTGCAGTACAGTCCCTTAGACGTGACTCTTCTTCAGTTTGGCCTCGTTTCCTCTGGGCTCTGGACCCTTGATGGGTGGGAACGTGGAAGGGAGAACCAAATGCTGGTCTTGCAGTCTTGTCTGGTCGTAGCTGCCTAGTAAGTATTCCTTGGCGAAATAAAGGATGTTGGGGTGAGGCAATCACTCCTCCCACTTGGGAGCGGTCTTCCTGTGTTGCCTACTCTACCTCTAAGAACAATAGAGGCGCTAACTGACAAATACTGGGACCGTGTTACTCAGCAGGTGCTTATTGGCAGCAGTAAGTATTGTAATGGAAGATCCTGTAGAGTATTGAATATCTGAGCACACTGAAGAGAAGTTGACCTATGACACCCAGCTGTAGTGGCCAAATGGTTATAATATTATCGGAAAACAGAATCTAACTTACAGGGCGGCAGAAATAGTGATTACGAACCCTAGACGGTGGGAAGCATCACTAAATAAATTTTTTTTTCTCCTCTCAACTTTATAGGCAGTAATGATAAAGCAGGTACATCATTGCCTACCTGGGCCATAATTCTGCTTGCAGTATCATTTTCATTGCTTTTGATCCTGATCATTGTTCTGATTATAATAATCTGCTGCTGTTGTGTCTCCGGGAGAGAGAGAAAAGGTAATTTTTTTTGTTTATATAGATTTGTGTATATATTTGAACGTTTGGTACAAACACTTGTCGGTCATTAGCTCCTTAACTCTTCTGTAAGATGCATGGGCCTTTGGAGCGCACTTTATTTGGAAGCGGGCTTCAGAGAAGGAAAGGATTTTATGAAGAAGGAATACATTCCTTTGGGGCTTGCTGTAACCACTCCCAGAAAGACTGAGATCTGCACACTTTTGAGAGGGTGAAGAGACAGTACCTTTCTCAGCAAAGACGCTGACTATTTGAGTTCTGTGCTTATTTGCGAGGATAGAAGGACATTGTAATCTGCCACTTAGATGCTGTGCTTTTATCTAGAATAGTATCTACCTATCTGAGCACATGAAAAGATTATTTCCTATTTTGTGTAATTCCAAATTGCATTTGGAGGTGAATGTTGGTACAGTGGTGGGAAGAAAAAGAAGGTCTGCCAATAAAAATAGTACAAATAAACTTAATAATCACGCATTTCTTCTGAATGAAGTCTTTCGAGGACTCCAAGATGTATGAAAGCAGTGGCCTCGTTTGGGGGTCAGGCTTCACAATGGGGTGGGCTCACCAACATTGGGGGGGGGCTTGTCGTGAGGTTCAGCCATTCGTGACTTCAGAAACCAAAGGATCTTTGTCATGTAGAAGGCTTGGGACTTTCCAAGTGCTGAATGTGTGTGTCCAGCCTTACCTTTCTTTGTCTCGGAAAACCTCACCTACACCTATTTGAATATTCTCTACACTTAAATTATTTTTCTTACAATCAGACTTCTGATATTAGGCTATGTGTCAGTTTAATTGCATTTAAAATGTCATTAGTAATAATTGCCATTTGATGAGCCCTTTTTTGTGGGTGACCCAGGCACTGTGTTAATTATCTTACATGGACTATCTCTCTTAGATAGTCTATGCAAAGTGCATAGTTAAGCCATATCTAACCTAATTGCCTAGCCTCAGCCCCTGCATGGATTTGGTTCGGGATTGGGAATTAATTCTGTGATACAACTTTATTCCCTAGGAAACAGAACATGAAAAGTAGTAAGCCTCTGTTGGCCCAGATTTGATGGCAATTTGCTTTAACTTGGGAGTTACCCTATATGCCACAGATGGATTACTCAAGTAAAATACACTGGATTTTAGATGAAAACGATTGGATAACTTAAATTTTAATGTAGACGTGACTAGGATTGTGCAGTGCCTTCAGAATACTATTTTCCACATTAGCTACTGTGGTGTCGTTGAAGGAGCATTCTGTTTATTTGGATTCCTGCTTCTCCTAAGCTGTTTTTTGCCTGTTCCATAATAGCCTAGTAGGAAGGTTGTGATGGTTGGTGGCCCAGGTAAGATGTGCACCGGGGGGACTGTCTGATTTTTAGCATTCTCATTTACAAGATGGGGATAAGTGCCATCCTATAGATCGGTCATGAGGACAAAATAAATTGCTACATGAAACTGTTTCCATTTTAGATTAAAAAAAATTTTTTTTACTGTGTTTTATTTTTTGAGAGAGACAGTGTGCTGACAGCACAATGTGGGGCTTGAACCCGCAAACCGTGAGATCATGACCTGGGCTGAAGTTGGACACTAAACTGACTGAGCCACCCAGCTGCCCCTCCACTTTAGATTTTATCCTTTACTTAACTTTGAGATAAAAAGCTCATGTAAGAGTGAGCTGTGTTTATTCCCCTGCGTCTTAACAGGTCCAGGTAAGTGTTGTGAGCAGGGCCTGTGGCGACCTTACAAAGCCCACCCCCATTGGGTGGGACTCACAATGGACACTACATTTCACCTTGACATAAATGGAAAGGATGCAGTGAAGGCCTGGGTTTCCCCCATGACAATTATTTCCATCCTTAAAAATGGCAAGCATCAAGTTGTTTTCAGAAGTATTTTCTGGCCCTTTGCTTTGCTGATGCCTGGAGAATTCTCAGTGGTCTGACTGGTTAACTGGAGACCGACTGAAGAGAGCTGAGGACCCCACTAAGTGTGGCCTGAAGGCCTTGGGATTGTTTCTGCTAATAGAGCAAAGAAGCCAAGAGCCCATCTCCTGCAGCCCATTCCTTAAGGAAACAATAGTGACATTCTGTGTCTCTCTTTCAATTCAAATAAGATTGCTTCTGAAGTCCAATTTGGGGTGTGAATTGGCAGATGATATTACGACTGGAAGTAAGTGGGAATATTCTCTAAAAATAAGGAAAATGAATATATTTTAGATCTCAGTAAAGCTTTTTTTTTTACATTTTTTTATAAATGTTTATTTATTTTTGGGAGAGAGAGACAAGAGTGTGAGTGGGGAAGGGGTAGAAAGAGAGAGGGAGACACAGAATCCAAATCAGGCTTTACGCTTTGAGTTGTTAGCACACAGCCTGATGCAGGGCCTGAACTTACAAACCTCGAGATCATGACCTGAGCCGAAGTTGGACATGTAACCGACTGAGCTACCCAGGTGCCCCTGTAAAGCTTGATGAATAGAAGGCCTAGACAGGACAGCAGAGTTGCAAAGAACACTGGCTTTTGAGACAGATGATTGGAGACTGGAGCGTGACTCTGTTTCTCTCTACTTTCAAGTTCTATGTCCCCTCCAGTCCAAGAATCCTTTGATTAAAAACATCAGCAATTTAATGACAGCTCAGGGTGGGGGGGCGGGGGAAGGGGATCCACCTCTATGAATCGATACCATTGGTACATGTTGATTGAAAATGAGTTCTAGAATTAAGTAAATACAGTGCTTAAGCAATGTAATTCCTTATTTGTTAAAGTATGATAATACAACATGATAGTGTCTAGTTTGTTAATAATATGATGACACTAATACCTATCTCTTGTGTTGTAATGATTAAATGAGATAAGTGCTGGCACACAGTAAGTACTGAATGAATGACACTAGGGACTGGGAATGCAGAATGCCTCTCCCTGGTGAATGGAGTCTTTGTAGTCTTGCTAGTCAAATTCAATATTCACTAAATACTTATTAGGTACCTACTATACTACAGGTACCTAGGAATTATTTATGTTTATGATAGTTAATAGTGAATTCTACTTCCTTTATGCTTGAAGGTCATTTGATAATTCGCTGTGGGGGAACTTAATAATACCTAATGGGTCACAGATACTCAGCAATGTATTTAATCGGCGGGGGGCGGGGGTTGTCTATAAAAACTGATGATATTTTATTTTGTGATTTTGTGATATGTGATTTTGTTCCTTTTTTTCCCCCAGAATCTAGTTATCAAAGTGAAATAAGGTAAGTTTGAAATCACATCACTTTCCTGAAAACAAAGACAAACAAATGAAAAACAACCAAACAACACCAACTCTACCACCACTAACACACACACAACTGTGGTGTTTCAGGATTATGTTACTCAAAATTAAGTACTGAAAGTGAACTACTCTGAAAAACACATATGCCAAACACAAACTCATATGGCAAAATTAATCATAGAATAAAATAGGGGCTGGTTACTGCCTAAGTTTGACTTGCCCTGGCTCACTTAGGAAAAAGGAGATTTTCTACCTGGTGTCTGGCATTTACAACTCTTTCCACAAGAGGACACTAGGCGCCTGCACCATGACTGTTGGCCCTCCTGTTTTTAGTCAATGCAAGGGACTCAAGGAACATTTCAAGGATATTAAAGAACCATGCAGAAATCCTGCTGCAGTTTCTAGGGTGGTGGAGAACAGTGGGGCCAGCTGGATGGCTTCAGGCACATGAAACTGACCAGACAGACAAATTAGGTAGCATTTACTGCTTGTACCACTGATAGGGGAGGGGATAGAAAAATTCCTGACAATCCCATGGCCGTCCAGAAGTAGCCGCAAGCACTTTGAAGGCAGCCGTGTCAAGGACCTACAGTAATACAATAACTAGTTTAAATGTCTGCAATATTTATACAAGTATAAATGCGCTAAGGGGAGGGATTTTTAGACAGCGGTGATTTTGGTGGGGGTGTTACAGCCAAACCGTGTCTAATTTTCACTATTTTATTAGATAATTTTCGTTTTTGATAGGCTGTGGTTTAAAAATACCTTTAGGCTACACGCGGTGAATGAAGATGTGTGTAATCATTGTGTAACAGACACTAGCTGTTTTCCCTTTGACCCTGGTCACTCCCCGGTGATAATGCGGTATTGGGAGAGGCAGCTGCGGTCTCCCTCAGGACACCACAAAGCAGCAATCTGAAATGACACCTCCTTTGGGGGCTGACTTAGGGCAAGAGGAGAGGAAGGCAGACTCACTCTAGTAATTATTCTGGTATCTCTCAGCCTGATGGCAGCCTGGATTCTTCCGTGGACCGTTATTGACTTCGTAACATCTTTCACTTGTGTTCTCTGGGATATTAGCTGATTTCAAAACATAGGACACTGGTCAGCAGCGATTCGGGGACACGGGTAGAGAATAAGAACTACTGACAACAGCAGCAACAATATGGCAGTAGTGATGACAACAGCTGGTTTATGCCAAGTGCCGAACACATGTGCCAGGTGCTGTTCTACACACAGTGGAGCCCGTTTTCTCGCCGGATGCTCATGATGATTTTATGGGCCATTTCTTCATTTTGTAGAGGAGGAAACTGAGGGGTACAGAGAGGTTAGGTAGTATGCCCCGGGTCTCCCATCTGGAGAGTGGATGGTCAGGATGTGAGTGAGGCCGTCCTGCTCAGGGCCTGGACCTTGCCCCTGTGCAGCTCTCGCACTTAGATCTGAGTGCATTAGGTCTGGGGAGCAAAGACGGGGAGACTCACTGGGACCCCCATATCCTAGCTGCTTTCCCTGCACTGTGCCAGCTGTGCTGGCTCCAGCTGCTTTCAGACATCTTCTGCAGTAAAATAACATACTTCTTCCTCTAGAATCAATGCATGTTTATTATAGAAAAAATTAAAAATACAGTTTAAAAAAATATATTTATTTATTTTTGGGAGAGTGCAAGTGGGAGAGGGGCAGAGAGAGGGAGACAGAGGTTCTGGAACGGGCTGTGCGCTAACAGGCTTGACGGCAGCAAGCCCGATGTGGGGCTCGAACTCACGAACCGAGAGATCATGACCTGAGCTGAAGCTGGACGCCCAACCGACTTGAGCAACGCTCAGCCCAAGTGCCCCAAACATATCGTTTTGTTTGTTTGTTTGTTTGTTTATTTATTTATTTATTTATTTATTTATTAAAAAAGATTGTTTTTTTAACGTTTATTTTTGAGACAGAGAGAGACAGAGCATGAGCAGGGGAGGGTCAGAGACAGGGAGACACAGAATCCGAAATAGGCTTCAGGCTCTGAGCGGTCAGCACAGAGCCCGACGTGGGGCTCAAGCTCACGGATTGCGAGAGCATGACCTGAGCTGAAGTCAGCCGCTCAACCGACCGAGCCACCCAGGTGCCCCCAAACATATCATTTTAAGAAATGATTTTGAAATCACCCCTAATTCTATTGTTCAGAAGTAGGTATTGTCACCTGAGTATGTATATGCTCACTTTGATGTATATGCACGCATCAATGCGTTCACATCGATACACACACACATGCATTTTGTTAAATTTGGACCATAATAAACCTTACTTCATAACTTGCTCTTCTCTCTTGAAACTCTTCTGAAGATTATTTCCGTTGACAAATACTTGCCGGCCACATTTTTGCTTCATTTGCTTAATATATCTTACTGAAGTGTGAGTACAGAAAAGTTCACAACTCGCGGGTGCATCGCTTGATTACCTTTCATAAGGCATATGGGCCTTGAGTGGGGCCATGCAGAACTAGAACACCCCTAGCGCCCCAACCTCCCTGCCCCCCCACATCGCTGCCTCTTCCTCAAATGTTACGTCTTCTGACCTCCATCCCCACATCCCCAGAGATCAGATTCATATGAACTTTGTGTAAATGGAATCATGTCATGTGCACTCACTGATTTTGGTTTTCACCCTGTGAGATTGGTCCGTGTTGTTCAGAGAAGATGTGGATGGTTGATTATGTTACGGTACCACACACTGGGTATATATGCCATTTATCTTCTCCTTTTCCCTTTAAATGGGCATTTGGATAGTTTTCAGGTTGGGGTCATTATAAATACTGTGGCACTAAGCAATCTAGCATGCATCTTTGGTGACATGTTCATAAGTCCTCATTCCTGTTTTGTATTCAGTTGGGGATGTGTCTACTGGTGAATGCTGGGCTGCAGGGTAGGCAGGGTAGACGATTCTGTCATCATCCAGTTTTCTGAAGTAGGTGCACCTGTTTATACTTTTACATGCGGTGCATGAGTGTTCTCATCAGTAATAACTTTTATAGGTGGCATGGAATTTCATTTTAGAGATGGATTGTCATTTATTTTACAGTCCCCTAGGGTGGGACGTGTGGACTGTTGGCAGCTTTTGCTGTCATAAAGCGTTCATGAGTGAACATTCTTTTAAGTAAATCTTTGCCCATATCTTTGGCCATTTCCCTATAATACATTCTTAATGGTCGAGCATGAATATTTTTAAGTCTTTGGATACCCATTGCCAAGCTTTCCTCCCCTGGGCAGCTGCACCAATTTTTACTTTATTTTGGAGATTGGCATACCTTTTCTTTAAAGGGCCAGATAGTAAATATTTTTGGTGTTGTGGGCCACACTGTCTGTCACAATTACTCAGTTCTGTTGTTGTAACATGCAGGCAGCCATAAATAACATGAAAGTGGACAGGTGTGGCTCTGTTCTGATAAAACTTTATAAAGGGGCGCCTGGGTGGCTCAGTGGGTTGTCGTTGGCCAACTCTGCTTAATTGGGTCACTGGTTTCTGGGGGTGGACTATCGACTGGGGAATGGTGCCCACGGGGCTCTCGTGATAAGGTTCCATCTCTCCCCACCTCAGTGGGAGTGTGAGCAGGCAGACCACTTGCATAGCTGTGCTGGTGGCGATGAGCGTCTGTCCTGATGCGGTGGTAAGTTCAGTGTGCGAGGATGCCCTGGGTGGAGCAGTGTGAACCAAACATCCACTACTGATTAACATTTGGCTTTTAAAAATGGTCTGATTCCAGGAAATCTGCAAGTGTGAAGACAAACAAAGAAACTTTTGAGACAAACTTAGAAAGTGGCAGTGAAAACCTGGGCTACCATTCAGATGAGCCACGGACGGCAAGTGAGTGGTCGGTGGGGCCGTGGGAATACCCGAAGGGGCGTGTGGAGGAGGGGCTGGCCAGCTCAGCACCAGCTGTGCAAGCCAGAGGACTTAGCCATTCCTGGGCATTGTTCTTTGAGTAATTTTCAGAAGAAGGAGAAATTTCAGAACTAGTAATATTCTAGTAGGTAAACAGTCTACCTATTTGTCCAAAGTTTAAAGCAAAGTGGGATGACAGTTTAAGGACTTTAAAATAAACTTTCTGTTTTCATGTTCTCTTTGGATATAGCCTTCTACCTTTAGTAAAGTATGTGAGGAGGCATTTTAAGACATTGAGGGTCACTTCCCCAAAACTTCAAATAAAGGTGAGACTCAGCAAGAAATCCATTCCTATTGAGCTTTAGAGGGAGTGGGAGAATGTTGAGAACAAAACCTAACTTTGAAAAGTCTTTGTGGCACCTGAATTCTTACCTTTACAGGACACAGTCCTAGTGAGGGCATCTTGGAAGGCTCGGGCACTGGTTAGTGGCAGGGATCTTCCAGAAGGCAGATGAGAGGGGAAGGGAGTACAAATGGGTTGGAGGGGGAGACCTGGCCCTTCTAAGTTGCCTAGAAAATCAAATTCCATGGAAAGATGTTTCATTAATCAGTTCTTACTGACAGGCTCCCCCCAAAATTGTTTTCACTAAGATTGGGGCTGTGCTCATGTCCCATCTCTCCCACTTTGCCATGGCCGCCTCCCATATCTATTCAAAATGGCTCACTTAAGATTTTTAAAAATTCCATGAAGCACGACTGGTTCCTTTTTTTTTTTTTTAAAGTTTATTTATTTATTTTGAGAGAGAGTGCGCATGAGGTGCAGACAGAGAGACAGAGAGAGAGTCCCACACTGTCAGCACGGAGCCTGACTTGGGGCTCGATCTCACGAACCGTGAGATCATGACCTGAGCTGAAATCAAGAGTCGGTCACTTAACCGACTGAGCCTCCCGTGCACCCCTTGACTGTTTCCTTTCATAATCGGGTCACAGCTTAAAAATTTCCTGTAGGAGAATATTTATTTCTTAGTGTTTTAAGCAATTAATCGTGTAGCTTGACCAAAATCATAGCCCAAACCAAACCTATCTTTTTTCCCCTCTTTTGCCCTGTGTTTATTTACCTTGGTCGGCATTACAGCTATGGATTCACCTTGTCTCTGGATGAGACTAATGAGTCAAGGAAGAGCTTGTTTGTGAGTTTGCCATATTTTTATTTCATTAGAAAGGTAGGAGTTGCAAAGTATGTAACCTCAGGGTTAACTCTAAAAACAATCTGTTTACGGTTAAAGATTACTTTATGCCAGGGTTACTATATAAAAACAAATGCGTTTCCTTCTAAATCAGAATTGTGAGAACGTGTTATTTGGGTTTTGTCATTTATCACTCTAAAATCCTTCTTCTGTTTCAGAACTTGCTTCTTTTGCTCCAGTGTCCTCTGAATCCAGTGTTCAGGAACAACACAGCAGTAGGCAACCTTATCAGGTGATTCAGACCATTTTACCCATTTTGAGACTTTTTTTTTTCCCCCCCTTTAACAACCCTTGCCTGGTGGTAGGTGATTATAAAATCATGCCTGTTTTATGCTCATGATGGAAGAACATGGCCTTTGCTCACTGGTCAACCTGTCAACACGGAGGGAATGGGCCAGGACATGTAGTATCTCTTGGCCTTCGTAGTGGGTTTTGGGGGGAAAATCAGAAGTGTAGGTGGGGGCTTATAGATCTTGGGGTATCTCTTACATGAGGGTGCAGGTGTATGTACAGGTCTGGAGCTCCAGTGGGGGAGCAGAGGTGGTAGGTATTGTTGGTTGTTAGGCAAACTCTGATGGTCTCCATCCTTCCAAAGCGCACATAAAGAACATAGTCACCCAGGAACCGTGACGACACAGTATGTTACTTTTCTGACACAGAGTCGGTGGTGGTTGTCACAGATGAGTTAGAGTGCCTGCACAGAAAATACAATTCTTTGCATAGGCACAGTCATATTAGGCAAAATATGTATTTTCTGACCATTTATTGGCCTGCACAAAGGCACCTTGAAATGAGAAACACTTCGATGTGACTCTGCAGTGGTGTCCCCGATATGGATGAATGTTCTCCCCTTTGGCTTTTGGAAAAGGCCCACTGGCAGATTGGGATCCCGAAAGCACTCGGGGTCCGAAAGCACTCAGGGTCCGAGGTCTTGGCCGCATTCTGACCGGGAGTCTCTATCAGCCTGAGGTGCTGCTGCTGGGAGTGCCTTCCTAGACCCATTGTTCTTTGTATGCGTAGATATTGACTTGGGCTTCCGGGCAGCCCCAGGCCATGATATTCCTCTCGGCAGCTGGGATTCAGCTCAGTCCATACATCTTGTCAGTGATGTGTGCCTCCTGGGCCTTTGGGGGTGGGTGGGGGGAGGTGAGGTTTGATTGATGCTCATGCATGTATTAAGAGACCTAAATGGTCTCAAAAGAGTGGTAGCCAGGTGGGAAGACATATGGGGGGGGGTGTCTGTGGCACGAAAGAACATGGGCCTACGTGACAAATAGTTGAGTTCCTGGTACAAGTTCAGGCTATTTCCCTAGGGTGAGTGTCGGGAAAATGGAGAGGTAAATTTCTTCCCATCTAATCTGCTCTCTTTGGCACATAGGTCTTCTGATGCATTTAATCTGGCCCTGGGTGAGGTGGCTTGTGGAGACACAACAGATTCCCTTTCCAGGGGCCATCTCTTGACTAAGGGGGGGGGTGCTGACCCAAGAGAGTAATCACCAGGCTGTGAAGGAGCCTATCAACCCTCTAAGACTGGACCTGAGTGGGGGCCATGGGCTGATAGAGGGGTTCTCTTTGCTCAGAACCAAGCACGGTCGTCCAAGAACACGTTTACTCCAGCCCTTATTTCTGTGGTTACCTTTTACTGTCAGGTGTCTTTCCACTGGACAAGCCAAAGTGCTTACGTCTGGCGTTGGGTGGGGGGCATTGGGATAAGTGGGGAGGGGAGTCAGAAGAAGTCACGTAGATGATCCCCCCCTGAAGTAGAAATGAGGACATGGGAGAACTCTAGATGCATTTGGATACAGGAATGGAGAATGACGTTTCAGAGCTTAGAGTGGATCCTTCTTGAGTTTGAAGTGTTTTGAAAATACGCAGGGAGAGAAACTTGAGAAGTTTCTGCTACTTAAACGTGTAATCAGCTAAATAATCTATTGGTGGAAAAAGAACAGTGGCCTGGAGGTGCTGGGCCCTGGGGGACTGTCACACACACCTGTGTTTCTTGAAGTGTCTGTCAGTTTTCCAGGGGAAGGCGCATCTCGGCCCAGAGCATCAGGGTCCTTAAGAAACCAACAGAACACAAGGAAGATGAGCTGTTCTTGCCTGGATTAGAAGCTGGCGAGAGGCTATTTAAATAGCTGGATTCTTCTGTTTAGAGTTGGGGAACTTCAGGGCAAACCCTGTTTTGAAGAGTCCACCGTTGATCAGTAACCAGAGGGTGCCTCTGCAGGTGCAGGCCCAGGCACTGTCTGCAGGTTGTCCATTTGGAGAACCCGGACGCAAGATGTACCGTGGGGTACACTTGCCATGAGCACTTTGGGAAGGGAGGGAAGAAGGCAGATGGTGGAGCAAGTGGCTGAGCCTAGGGGCCCTCGGCCCAAAGAGGACATATTCTGCACGTGGTCAACTGGCCACTCGAGAGCTGCCAAGAGGCCACGCCGCTGCTTCTAGAAACAGGTCAAGGTGACTTGCAGCACAGAGGTTCCTTTTAGAACTTCCCCAGGCCAGGCCTGTAGCCCTGCCAGGTCCGTGCGTCCGTGTTCATGCTGTGCAGCCCGAGGAAGACCTTCGTCAGAGCTCATTAGGCCTCACTGAAAGATGACAGTGCAATCTGCACTTTCTTTTCTCATAGGCTCTCTCCGTTCTGTAGTGACCCCTGAAGGCCCAGGAGAGGCTTCTGAGAGCTACTCAGAGCTCTTTCATTTGTCTTTCATCCGGCCTCTTCTCCAGAGACCTCAGTGTGACTCCAGCCTGTGACAGCCACCTGCGCCACTGTTGGGTGTTTCCATGCTCATGGGCCCCGGTGGGACTCCTGCCCGTAAAGCTGGCTTGTTGGAGTTTAGGATTGTGGGCTACAGACTACGTGATTGTGCAGAAAATCTGCACCAGCCTCGGCTCCTCAAAAGCCCGTAGCTTCAGCTGAGACATGTCCAGCTGGGAGTCAGCCTGCCCAAAATCTCTTCCCGGTGTTCTCTGCATGGAGCTCGTTGGGGCAGATGCATATCCTATCCATGGAGGCATGGTGTGCACAACACCAGCCGAGGCTCCTGTTTTGTATTAATAGGTCTCACAGTGGGGTGATCTTGGTTTTGCCAGCAGCTCAGCAACCGTTGAGTACGTGCCCTCGTTCTCTTTTCGTGCTGGCTCTCTCGTCTGCTCAACCTGCTGGTGTTATGTTAACTCAGCATTTTCAGATCTTAACTGGTGGCCCAGGCCTACGCACAGTCTAGCACAGCGTTACTGGGCGCTCATTAAAAGCTATGCACTGATGTGGAGAATGTCTTCAGTGCTTAGCCATATGCTGTCACAAGCAAGGTGATACAAGGAGTGTGTGTGCGTGTAGATGCGCTCCCTTTGCAGATAATCACAACCTGATCACCCCAAGACATTTGTTAGATAGGTATAAAGGAGGACGCACCATAAAAATACTGTGTTTGGGGTTCATTGAAGAAAAGTAAATAAGTCCATGTCAGATTGCCACTTTGCTCTTGGGCACTTTGGTTTCCTTCAAGATTATCCTGTTCAAACACAATCTGAGGAGGAGGGAGCCTGAAGGGCCAGGGGCTGCACTCAGGAATCATTGATGTGGCCTTTGGGATGCCTAGACTCTTCGTCTCCCCTGTGGATCTCCTGGCTCAGTGGACTTGGGATGCAGCCTCAGTGCGTCTGAATTTTGGACAAGACAGGGCGGTTGTCTAGGTGGTGAAGTCTAAAGGCAATTGGCTACCTTATAACAAGCTGGAAATGAGGGGCTGCTGGGAGAGACAGTGGAACATTTCCAGTGACCAACTTGCCTACTTTGTGATGATTATTTGCTAGCGTCCCAGGGCATTCACGACACCCAGGTTACGTACACCGGGTAGCAGTTACACTGGACCTTTCCCGAGGGTGGAGGGCACCTGTGCTCTTGTTGGAGTCATGTGGATCTCCTATAAGTAGAGGAGGGTCCAGCCCCCGAGCCCTGCATGTGCCCACACTGGCTCAGGGACCAGAGAAGTGTCCCAAGGAGCAGGCAGCGTCTTTGGGCCACTCTTCTCCTCACCTTCAAGACTGCAACTTCCGGCTCCACCCAGAGTCCACGTCTGTGTCTGATCTCCAGGTTGTGGTGAACCTCCACGTGCCATGTCTTTGTCGTGCAGCATAGGCATGATTTTAATTACATTCTATGCCCAACAGTTACTAGAGCAGGAAATTGGAGTTTTAATACTTACGAGGGGCATTTGTGGCTGCACCAGACCCCATAACTCTTGCCCCATTGATACCTTCTGATTGAGGTCCAAAACACAGGAGGCCCACACTGCCTTGGGGAAGAACAACCTGAGACGTCATGGGGAACCTCTTTTTTAGGATCTCTCATCGTGTCCAGATGCTTTCGGTGCTGACAGCCCCGAGAAAGCTTCGGAGGGGTGAGGGCTCTGCTCAGGGACAGGCTGGCATGAGTCAGGTCCATTGGTGACCCTGGGCTGTAATCACAGGAAAAGGTACCTGCTGGCTCTTCTGGGGCTCCCTCTCTGGCTCATCCCCACCTGTCAGCCCACTGCCCTGCTAAGGCCGCCCTGGACACGGGACTCTTCACCAGAGGCTGAGAGATGGGGGCAGTCCTTGTTCCTACCAGCAACTGGCAGAAAGGGAGGATGTGTTTCCAGGATCCAGGATCCCAAGGAATGCTTGCTGAGCCTGGAGGCACAGCCAGCACCTGTAAGTTCCTGTGTCTTGGTACCTTGCTGGCTCAGCAGTGGCTCTCCGTGGAGCAGTATACCGGAAGCTCTTCGGGTATTTGTTAAAATGCAAAGTCCTGAGCTTCTTCCAGCCTTTCTGGATCAGAACCTCTGGGAGATGGGGCCAAAGAATGGGTGTTTTTACCATGTTCTCCAGGCGATCTGCTTTGACAACAGTATTTTAGTGGCCCCACATGAAAACGGAAGACATGTACAGCCTGTTTCTAAGGGCAAGTCACTGCTGAGTGCTGGGGTTTTTCTTACACCTGTGCACTGGGAATGACTTCTACTCCACGAGTGTGCCACCAAGTAGGTGGCTAGGCAGTGCTGCGAGGAGCGTTAGATGGAAGGGTCTGGATACCGAGATACTTTGCAATCTAGGCTGCACTGTAGTTGGGGTAAACTTATTTCTTAATGTTTATTCATTTTGAGAGAGAGAACATGAGCAAGTGAGCATGTGAGCAGGGGAGGGGCAGAGAGAGATGGAGAGAAAGAATCCCAGGCAGGCTGCTTGCTGTCGGCACAGACCCCGATGTGGGGCTTGATCTCACAAACCATGAGATCATGACCTGAGTGGGACGCTTAACCGACTGAGCCACCCAGGCACCCCAGGGGAAAGCTTTTTTAAACCTCTTATGTTTTAAGTGGGTCCGAAGGCATACTGCATTCACTCTGGATGAAAGAAAAAACAGGATTTTAGGCTGCAGAGACCCCAAGAGCATGTATTAAATTGTAGGAAAGGTCAGAAAGGAAAACAAGAGAGTGATTTTCAGAAGTTACAGACACCAAAACGTGACACTTCTTTCCCCTGATGATTCCTATCCAGGCTGGATTTACGGTTAGGATACATAATACTGACTTTATATTCTAAAAAGGAGTTGATGTTGGTGATGTACAATAAACTTAGGTATAACTGCCCGTGAAACACGTTAGGACAAAACTAATAAATAAAACTAGAGGGGCGCCTGGGTGGCTCAGTCCACTGGGCTTCCAACATCGGCTCATGTCATGATCTCGCAACTTGTGGGTTTGAGCCGCACGTCAGGCTCTGTGCTGACAACTCGGAGCCCGGAGCCTGCTTTGTTGGGATTCTGTGTCTCCTTCTCTCTCTCTGCCCCTCCCCGGCTCATGATGTGTCTCTCTCTCACAGAAAAATAAATAAATATTTAAAAAATTAAAAATAAATAAAAATAAAATGAGAAATTCTTACTGACAATTATAGCCAGTGGGAAGGGCAAACACCATTTTTTTTTAATATGATGTCATGGGGTTTGCAAATATTTTGCATCTTGATCAATAGTTAAAACCAAGAGGCCTCCTTTTCCTCTCCTCTTTCCGGGCCTCAACTCACTGTCAGTCAATTTTTCTGTTTATTTTGGGCAACTCTGTCCCTTTCTCTCCGGAGTCTGTCAGTTTTGAAGGGTGAACGCTTGAACAACTTGAAATGTGGATCGACTCTTCCCCGTGAATCACCACCCTCCTGAGATCAACAGAAACAAACTCTTGATAAATTTAGAAAACAGCCAGGCGTTAGTGTGGCCCAGTCGTGAAAACAAAAGGCAAATAACAACTGCAAAAATGTCGGGCATATTTACTGCAGAAACCCACTTCCTAGAGCACGTTGCTGAGGTGGCTCCGTCAGCCTCCTGTTTTCCCTGCTTGACCAGGAGTCACCAAGTTCAGACCACTAGCCTGAGTGATTCTATCCTGCAGACTTATTGACATTCCATTGCAATGTCAATAATGCATGGTGCCCGGTTGCATTATTTAGGATGTGCAGTGCGGCTGCGGTACCCTGGAACCTGAGATGGCACTCTCAGGACTGGCAGGAAAACATATTGTGTGTTTTTTAGTAGGGCAGTATAGTCAGGCAGGCACTGGTCCCTCTGGAAGAGTGTGTGGTTTGCTGGGGATCACACTTCCGAATGAGAACAGAACAGCAAAGATGGCATTTCTGGCAAGAGGCAGCAGCCTGGCTGCCCGAGGAGACAGACGAATGATCTGTGCCCCTGTCCTGTAGAAGGAATGTGTGTTATTAAAGAAGGTTAGAAATCTATCTATCTATCTATCTATCTATCTATCTATCTATCTATCTAAATGTCTTTATTTTGAGAGAGAGCATGAAAGGAGGAGGGGCAGAGAGAGAGAATCCCAAGCAGGCTCCACGCTCTGTGTGGAGCCTGATGTGGGGCTCGATCCTGCAACCCTGGGATCATGACCTGAGCTGAAATCAAGAGTTGGATGCTCAACAGACTGAGCCACCTGGGTACCCCCCCGAAGGTTAGCAATATTTTATATTTTCATATGGAAGTTAGAATTTCTGTAGGAAGATTGAAAAAAAAGAAAGAAAAGAAAACAAACCAGAACAGCACATCTTTGTGGTACTTTGCCTCCATACAAACGAATATTGGATTCTTTGACCTGCGTTGCTCATGTGGCCCTGAGCTCGGAAACTTCAGGCGTGCGTGGAAATACTGACATAAAGGAAGGATGTGCGTTAACATTTTTGCTTCCTCTCTGGGTCCTCGTTTCTTCTTATCTGATGAGTGGAGGTTTCTTCTCAAGTGTGCCTTTTCCGTCCATCTCCACTGATTAAATCCACCCTCTTCTCTTGTCACCAGGGACCTGACCGCCGGTGGCGGGGTCCAGCAGGTCGCCCGCAGGTTTCCTTTCCCGTGGCCAGTCCTAGGACCGTGAGGAATGTAACTTTGGTCTAGCGAAGACGTCCCTCGGGTTCCATTCTGCACATGGCTGATAACATGCATCACGCCCGCGTTGTCCTTCCTCTCTGTCCCGAGGCTGGGCTTCCGCTTCGCCAGTGTTACCGGGAAGCTGTGATGCTGGAGTAATCGGAATGGACACTTTATCGTGAAAGAAGGGGTCCGTTTCCCCACCTTTCAGCATAGAATTTGGTTTTCAAAACATTTCACGATTTTAGTGAATTCCACCAAGTTGCTGAGTAAAAGCTACGAGTCCATCGTGGTGATTTACTCGTCACCGGACACTCCTTCTTGCTCTCTAATAAATGGCAGATAAGCCTATATCATACCATGACTTTTAAAATATTTTTGTTATTGTAATCATATGAAGACAATATTTATGTATGTTTAATATGTGGGACATTATTGTGTATTGTTTGTGAAAAAAAGAGCATACATATTAGGATCAATCAGAAATCTAAGATTGCCTGGGAAATCAGAACTCGTAGGTTAAGAAAAGATTAAGTTCAAAGCCGACGTACACATTGTGGATATTTCCATGAAGACATTCACTTTTGTCTGCTCCTTATCAGGCTCCCTCTCCAATGAGTTAGATGTGGATTTTGCTTTGTGGGGGATGTAACTTACATACCACAAATGCCATGAAAACACTGGAAATGGGTAACGTGTTCTTTAATAAATAAAAGAGAAAACACCAAAAAATATGTATTGCCTCTCTTAATTTCTTACTATTCAGGTGGTAGTTTAAGGAATCATGATGTTTAGGAATCAAACATTTCTAAAAAGCAACATGAGATGTCTGAAAAAAAAAAAAATCAAAGGGCGCCTCGGTGGCTCAGTCGGTTGAGCATTCGACTTCGGCTCAGGTCATGATCTCACGGTCCGTGAATTCGAGCCCCATGTTGGGCTCTGTGCTGACAGCTCAGAGCCTGGAGCCTGCTTTGGATTCTGTGTCTCCCTCTCTCTCTGCCCCTAACCCACTCGCATTGTCTCCATCTCTCTCAAAAATAAATAAACATTAAAAAATTTAAAAAATCACATTTTCATGTTAGTCTTTGACTACTGTACATTTGCCCATAAAAGTTAATACGAGGGGCTCCCAGGTGGCTCAGTCGGTTAAGTGTCCGACTCTTGATCTCAACTCAGGTCTGGATCTCAGGGTCATGAGTTCAAGCCCCATGTTGGGCTCTGCACTGGGCATGAAGCCTACTTGAAAAAAAGCAGTTAATATGAATGTTGTTATTAAGAAAAAAATTTGTCTTTTCCAAATATTGCTTTTTCGTGTAGATATTGTCAGTACATTTCACTGCCTACCCATCTCTTCATATTTACCCTGGAGACAGGACAGGTGGCTGAGTCCTGCACCAGTTGGTACAAATTTCTGTGATGGTTAGTAATTAGCAACTGCTCAGTAATTAACGACATGCCCAACCATGGACTTGCTAAAGTGGAATTTGACTTTTAAAATGGGTTAAGATTTTAGTGATTCCTTGGAGTTACTAAGTAAACAATGTACATTTATCGTGATGACGTTTATCACTTAACACTGCTGCCTGCTAATCCAATCAATGGTGGACAAACCTATATACCACCATGACTTATAAAATATTTTTGTATCTGAAATCACACTCAGCCTCTACCCTGAAGGCTTTCATGTGAATCAACAACTAATTCCAGAGCTATCTGCTGGTGCAGATGTCTAAATCACTGGCACTCATACAGTATCTGCTCTGATTGGCTGGTGTTCATGCCTTACTGGTTGTCCAATATTTTGAGTATCACCACTGCCTAGAGGATCCTGAAGAAAATGCCATCTCTTCTAGCACTGTGTCCCTAAAGTGAGGGAATTGGCCACCTCTTTCTCTTCGAAGTAGAGCTAAAATGCAAAATTTCAAAAACCCATGATGATCGCTAGATCACTTTCCTAAGATAACTTTTTATGAAAAAAGTTGCTAATTCACCTGCTTCAAAATGAGACTCTTATTCATTATAACTTCTTAACTCTCTGCCAGTGTGTTTCTGTTGTCCATCATCATCCTTGAGTGGGTACAAGTCAAGGGGAAAGACAAGAGTTTCAGAAGACCTTTTGGACAGAGCTGTTCAGTGAGTGAACTCTGTATTCTTTACTTCATGGTTTGCTCTCCCGAAACCTTCACAGAACCCAGATCCTGAGACAAGGCAAATGTCATGTCATTTATGCCTTTTGTAACCTTTACAGGCGCTAGCGTTCTTGTAGGCATTGAGTAAATATTGAGATCAAACAGGGCAATATTGAGAAAGACAATATATTGAAGTGTAATGAATATTTGCCATCTGCCTGCTATAAGAATTCCATTTTGGTGGTTGTTTTAGGAATCAGTGGGAGTTGCATGGGAAATATAATTGAACTTTAAGTTCTGAACTCTGGAGAGCAATGCCAAGTGATTTTCATGGAAACTGCTTCAACTTCGTTGGTGCCTGTTGCCCCAAAATATTTATCAATCCCTCGGGAAGTTTCTCTGTGTCACTAATGAGCTATTTCCTTACTGTAGCTTATTCCAGAAGTAAGGTTCCTCAAAGGGACCCCCAGCCAGTTTTTATTGCACAGGAGGTGAGTAAGTTATTTGAACAGAACTGTCTATAGCTGTCCTGCCCAATACCATAGCACAAGTGGCTATGAACATTTAGGTTATTTGGAATTAAATAAAATAGAAGATCCATTCTCTAAGTCCCACCAGTCACATGTCAAGTGTTCAATAGCCACACGTGGCTGGTGGCTACTGTATGGGACAGTGCAGGTGGAAGTTTTTCACTGCTGCAGAAGATTCTATAGGATAGTCCTGACCTAGAGCTAGCTATTTGGAAATGACCTTGATGTGTCCAGGATGGGCTTTTTTACACAAACACTCAATTGGTGTTTTCTGTCAGTGTTATGTCTGTGTGCTTGCTAGTTTCTATTTAGGAACCTGTAAACCCCAAGGCGGCTCTCAACTGAAAATGGTATTTTGCTGATATGGTAAATTCATCTCTTACTTCTGCAACGCAGAGAGCTGAAGCATGCCCAGGGGGATGCGGTGAGAGGGGTCAATCATGGCTAAATGTCACGGCCAAGGGTGTTCCTCAGAAAGACAGACATGGCTACTGCTAATGAATGACCATGAGGCTGCAGGTTTACTTAAACAAATACCTCTCAAAGGCATGTGCCATAAAATCCTGGCTGGGGAAAACACACCTGTCCATCCTTCCAGGGGTCTTTGACCATGGTTCCTCTGTCAGATTCCAAGCCAGCCCCCTGAACTCGAGGACCTTACACAGTTTACGTAAGAGTAGGGTATAAGTGGTAATGTCAACACATCAAAGGTAATTAGAGACTTGAATAGAAGCACTTCCTTTGCTCTGTGTGACCCTGACCTTGGAAACTGTGAGAGATGTTCAAGTTGCCTTGCCAGATCCTGGGAGTTTGATCACCAAAAGGGTGGATGGATGCTGCCAATCATATAGGAGATTCTGTGTCAACAACCTATCCTTGCCACATCAGTGCTTATGATACTGTTGGGGACGAGTACTCCATCCTGCGTAAAGAGGGTGCATAGTCCTCCCTGGGGAGCACCTGGGAACTCGGAGCAGAGATGAGGGAGGTAGAGGAGAGGTGAGACAGTAAGGAAGGGCAGGGGGAGCGGGGGAGAATGGGACGTACAGGGGGTCTAGCAGGCCTGGGCCAGGACCCGAGGGCCCGAGCACCTGTTATTGTCCAAAGGGTTAGACTTGAATGGAGAGAGCTCCCAACAGTCACTGCCAAGCCCTGGAAGCCTGGAAGTGGGGAGTGAGGTGACAAGACTCCCTCACTCTCTTGCTCATGCCTCCCCTTGACCAAGCCCGACCAGAGCCAGAGGTCCGTGGGGCCCACCCATGTCATCCGTCCAGGATGCAGAGAGGGAGAAAATGGATATGGAGGGCAGGCAGGCAGAAGATACCCAGCCAGGAGGATCTGGCAACATTTAGGAAACAGAAATCAAGGAATGGAGAATGTTTGCAAAGTCACGGGGAAAGACGTTTGGCCTTGTAGCATTCCACTTTTTCCATTCTTAAGGATGCATCCCTTTATACCGAAAGAGGACACCATTTGGGGAAAAGGAATTTCGCTGCACTGAACTTGAGTAAGTCACGGCTTCGGTGACACCTCAGTAGAACAAAGAGATGGGATGGTGGTCCCTGAAGTCCCTTGTGGCACTTATCTCTGTAGAGATGCTCTCAAACACACACACACACACACACACACACACACACACACACACACACACACACACACACTTGCCCCGTCCTCACCTGACACGGCCCAGCTGTCAGACCGAAGCTGTTCCCATCTGAGTGCGTGCAGGCGGCCCTGTCCCCGCTGTACCGGGGGAGATGGTAAATATTTAATTCTTACCTAGTTCAGCCTGTAAATCACGCCTCGGGCTGTGGCTTTGGGTGAGTCTCACTTTCCAACATTTCCCAAGCAGGCCCTCCTCCTCTCCCTGGACCTGGATGAAATGCAGTCTTGGAGGCAGTGGGCGGGGTCCTGAACAGAAAGCAACCCCACCTTTGTTTCCCCTCCTTTGTTGCATGAGACGTGTTCTTTCTAAGCATACAGTGGGATTTGGAGTGCACACACCCGCAGGAAGGTTCGTGAGGATTACCACTCAGCCTAGTGGCTTCAGACAGAGAGGTTCATGACCAGCATGTAATCACAGTGGGTTGACAAAGCAGAAAATGAATGATCCCAGTAAAGTATGGGGGAAACACAGTGCACAATGTATTGATATATTTCTGCTCAGAAACCTTAAGAATGCGTGATATTTTATAGGGCAACAGAATTTGAGAACAGTTGCTAATCTCGTGCTTCAATTTCATGGCTAATAACCTCTGAGGTAGTTCAAATAATAGCAAATTACTGTCTAAATCAGAAACTAATTTTAAGCATTATAGTCGATCTAGATTTTTTCCTTAGAAAGTGCAAATGGGATGAGATAAAGTGAAATGTAGTTAGCCAGAAGGCTCGGACCTTGGCAGTAGGAGGTGACACAAGAATGTGCCCGTACCTTCTGCCTCTTCCCAGTTGTGTGGTGTGCATGTGTGTGTGTGTGTGTGCGCGTGTGCATGTGTGTGCATGTGTATGTGCTGTGTTTGTACATGTGTGTGCTTGTCTGTGCATGTGTGTGTGCTGTATTTGTGTGTGGCATGTGTGCGTGTGTGTGTGTGTGTGTGTGTGTGTGTGTGTGTAAGGAGCAAGGAAAGGGGAGAAACATTTGTTTTGTGCCAGCCACAGGAGTCAGCAGACTGTAGCCCATGAGTCAAGTTCAGTCTGCTGCTTTTATTTATGTGGCCCACAAACTAAGAATGGTTTTTCCATTTTTAAGTGGTTGAAAAAAATCAAAAGAAGAATATTTCACTGAATGTGCAAATTATAGGGAATATAAATTTCAGTGTCTACAAGGACAGTTTTATTGGAATGCAGTCAAAGTTTACGTATGGTCTATGGCTACTTGTAGGCAACAGAAGCAGAGTTGAGGGGGACGGAGCCGTGTGGCCCGTGTAGCCTGAAGTAACTATAATGTCGCCCTTTGCAGAAAGCGTGGTCTCGCGCACACAGGCACTTTCATGGGTTGGTTCGCTCAACCCTTACTTAATCCGGCCATGTTCTTTTGTCTCCATTGTACCGACAAGCAAAGTGAGGTCACATAATATGGTTCACAGCGACAGGCCTGTGTTCTGACCCTAGGTCTTTCTGATTCCCAAGCTGGTTCTCTGTCTACTCTCTGTTCTGGGTCACAACTTCTCCTGGATCTCCACCACTCTTGGGATAAAATCTAAAACCCCACCATGGCCTATGAGGCCTGACTGGCTCTACCCCCAGCTCTCCCTGGCCATGCACCACTCTCTCCAAATCATGCCTGAGTGCAGGAAATTCCACAGGGGTCTGTGGTGCTGCCCACACCAGGGCCTTTGCACGTGCTTGGAACATTCACTTCCTCCCTCTTCACTTTGTCCAACTGTAGCTGATCCTTTGGATTTTCCTTGGTGGAGCCACTGTGTCAACTAGCTACTCTTCCCACTATGGTTCTGGGTGAGGTCTGGCCACAGAGAAATGTGCCCAACATCTGGGAGGTGGGTGTGAAGGCCCAGTGGCCACACATTCAGAAGGATGATGCCCCAGATGCCCTTGAAGCTCACACGTGCTGAGGCTGATTTGCTGACTCTCTGGAACTGCAGCCCCTCGGGCACCCCCATCCCCATGACCTCCTTCTGTCCCTCTGGGTCCTGAGCATGGGGCGTGTGCAGTCTGAGGGGTAGGGAGCTGGTTTCCCCACGGCGCCTGTGTCATGGGGGTTAGGAGAGCTGGGAGAAAGACAGGGTCCTAGTTTTTCTTCCCAGGTCCAAGTTTGTGTCTCTGCTGTTCCAACTCTTCTTGCTGATGGTGATGACTACAGGCCTATCCTGGACGCAGAGGCAGGAGTTGGCTATGGACTTCTCGTTGGCTTCTCTTCACAGTCCCTGCCTGGTGGCTCTCATGATCCTCTCACCTTCCCCTCTGGGCATTTACTTCCCCAGCATCTCTTATGCTTGTGTGAAGTCAAGTCCCTATAATGAATCCTTTACTCCATGTCATGTGGGGCATTTTGCTTCCTTGATGGAACTCTGACAAACCTACCGCCTATTGGGTTCATGCCTTGACTATGTTTGCACATCACTTTAGACTTTGTTGTGCTACCTAATGACGTAATTGTTTGTATGATTAACGAGTTACTGAATGCCTACTTTCCCATTAAATTCTGCAGAGGTGGGCAGCTCCGTGTCTGCCCTGTTCCCCTTGTAGCCTGGGCACCACTTCCGTCAACCAGCACATTCCATGTGGTCAATAAATACTTGCAGAATGAATGATGTATTCCAAAAGCAGAGAGGGGACATGAAAATTGACTTTGTTTACATTGCTTTCAGAATCTCTAGGCTGTCAAGGTCCGTGGACTCATGCACCTTAGTGGCCAATTTCCACTCATTGGCTCACCTGGTGTCACAAATCAAGGGGGCATGGCACCCACCTGCTGCAGAAAGACCTACCAGTAAGGTAATCGCCATGATTTTTTTTTTTTTTTGGCCAGGGAATCATTTAGAGTTGGATTTGCCTTTTTGGAGGTCTGGAGGCCCCCAGAAACATGATACAGGGGAAAGAGCTGGAAAGAGGCAACAGAGCTTGCTGCCTGGGTGACCTTGGGCATGTCACTTGACTCACGTGAGCCTCATCCCATTGGTGAAGGTGGGAGTGTGGGTGGGTGCTTGAAATTCTTGATGATTGACAGGTGGCAGGCAGCTGGGGGCGGGTTTCCTTGGGAGAAGCCTGCAAAACCTTTCAAATGCTAGATGGTGATAGATCTGTGTATATGAGCTTACTTTCCACTAAATATCCCACAATAAATGAAAACATAAAATATGTTTGTCGTGCATCGAAGGTACTGGGTTTTCCATGAACGCAATTGCCATGGAAATTGAGGGCAGACGGCAGTGGATTCTATGGGAAGCTTCATGGAGGATGATTTGCCATTTTGGAAAATGGCGTCGGCAACAGCACCACCGTTTGGAGTATCTGAGTTGCTGTCATGAGACACATGAGTTGCTGGAGAGTTACAGCTGCTGCATTCCTGGTAATTCTTTAAAAAAAAATTTTTTTTTAACGTTTATTTATTACTGAGAGACAGAGCATGAGCAGGGGAGGGGCAGAGAGAGGAGGAGACACAGAATCTGAAGCGGGCTCCAGGCTCTGAGCTGTCAGCACAGAGCCCGACGTGGGGCTCGAACTCATAGGCTGTGAGATCATGACCTGAGTCAAAGTTGGACGCCCAACTGACTGAGCCACCCAGGTGCCCTTGCATTCCTGGTAATTCTAAGCATGGAGGCAGGGATGTGACTGTCTCACGTGTCCTCCTATGGAGTTCCATTGACCACTGCATTTGCTGTCTTATCAACAGCTTCCTGGAAAAATAAATCACCAAAATCCATTTTATTTCTTTTTGAGAGAGAGACAGAATGTGAGCAGGGGAGGGGCAGAGAGAGGGGAAGACACAGAATCTGAAGCAGATATTCAAAGATATTAAGATATTCAAATGCACTCTCTCGTGTAAATAATTTATGCAAATATAGGCAGATTCCAGCACTGATATCCCATAATTAAAAATCTTGAATTTTGTATCTCTAAGCTTATCAATAACAAAGCAGTCCTCTAATTCCAAAATTTCTTTCTCTTTTTTAGATCAACCTTTTCATATACCAGGAAACCATACATATGACCAAATGACCAAAACAAAACCAAAACCCAGTAAAGCCCCAAATTCCCCAAACCAAAAGACCCCTGGAGTTGTAGAAATTCATCCCTAAGCCCTATGAATATTTTAATATAGACATTTTCCCAAAGTATATTTTTGTGTATTGTAATACACAAGAAGTGTTGTTTGTTTCTTTTTCTTTTTTTTTTTAATGTTTATCTTTGAGAGAGAGACAGAGAGAGAGAGTGTGGGCAGGGGAGGGGCAGAGAGAGAGGGAGACACAGAATCTGAAGCAGGTTCCAGGCTCTGAGCTATCAGCACAGAGCCCGAGGTGGGTCTCAAACTCCAAACCATGAGATCATGACCTGAGCTGAAGCCGAGTGCTTAACTGACTGAACCGCCCGGGAGCCTCAAGGAATGTTATTTGAATACTTGTTGCTTTAACATGATTTGTGTTAGTTTAGAAAACAGAGAGGAAAACTTCAATGAAATACTTTTCTGTCATGTGAGTCGGCAAATACTGTGAGTGGGAGTTATGTAAAAATTAAAAACGAATAGCCACAGAGAGCTTGACCATCGTTGGATGATCTGACTTCGAAGGCAAACCCTTGGTTCCCCCTGGGGTATAGCTTCTCTAGGACCATGGGAGTAGCATGTGGATGGAGGGCCAAATTTGCTTCAGAACCTTTATTTTGCCGTCTTCAATGGAAGCTAAAGAGTCAGCCAATCAACGTTTATTGATTTTCCAAGGTTCCTTAGGATGCAAAGAATGATATTGCCGCCCACACAGAATTTTCGAGTCATTGGTTTCATCAAAGTGCTGTTCTAAGGCTGACTATGCTCACGATGGTACCCTGGGGACCTGCCGTGGGTTCTCACGTGAGCTATATCATCTGAAAGAGAGATACAGCTTCTCTGCTTCTCCGGTCTGTGTACTTTACATTTCTTCAAAGACTGGCTATACTGCAGCCAACGTACAGGTCAGGACTTTCGGAGGGAGTAGGGACATTTTCAGAGGGTCCCAAATTGTCACTTAATGTTAAAATTGGCTCATATCCAGTTACCTCCTTGCCCAATATCCTGACTTCAGGCACAGATTTCTAGTTCAACTCTGGAGAAGGTGATTCCAGGAAGCAGGAGTTAGGGAGTAGGGAGACTGAGGCTGGGAAGGAGGAAGACAGCGGGTATGGATGTTATCCCCAATGTGCACAAAGCCAGTAAAGTTGGCGACTGTGACACTGAGGGCTCAGGGGATGGGGGGGGGTCCTCCTGCAAGGACAGCAGGCTTATTCCTGCTCCATTCTCACTGAGTGGGGACATTAACACCCCCCTCCCTCCCTTCCAACTACCAGAGAAGGTGCTGGAGTGCAAACAGGGGAGGGTTAGGGGGCTGCCTGGGATGGGGTCCTGCAAAGCGTGGGGTGAATCTGAGTGCACAGGGCACTCTTTACCACACCCGTGACAGTGTGTCTGAGGGACGGGACTCCGGTCCCCGGCGGCATTGGCCTCAGCGGCTTACTCTCCCCTTTCCTTTTCCTGCCTGACTCCATAATCAAACAAGTGAAGATCAGGAAAGAGTAGAGGGGGGGACTCAAGCTCCTGGCACCAAGACTTGAATAATTTAAGTCCTGCTTTCTTGGCAAATTGCTGAGTGAATTGCAGCTGTGCTTGGATCATGATGATTATAAGGAAACAAATTAAGGAAGAAGCCTGGGGGTATTGACGAGACCTTTCTTCCATTGTAATCGAGATGAAGTAGTTCTGAAGACCCATAGGGCTAACCACATTCAAAAATTTACCAGTGTGATGTGCTTTAGACTCAGGTGTCTTTTCAGGGCAAACAAAGGCAGGTGTGATTTCAACCTGCAAAATGCAAATTTTAGGTCTGTTTTCTGGAAAACGCACAACTCTACCCTTCAAAGACCAACGGCCAGCAGGGGTGGAGGGCACTGGCTACAGCTGGCCATGTTTTAGGACAGGACCAACATACCCTTGACTTTCTATTTCATCATCAAGATAAAAATGCTAACATCTATCCGCCTATGACACTGTGTGATATAAAACTGTGATGTGTGCCTTCTTAAAGGCTTAAAATATAGAAGACATCACTGAGGGGAGAGACTAAATAATGTCAGGTCAACTGTGAACTGTTAAATGAACGTTTAAGAAAGCAAGTGATTAGCCTGATTACCAAGTGGCAAGGTCGTGAGTGTGACTGTTAGTGCTCATGTGTAGGGAAGGGTGGCTGCGAGATTTTGCTGCTGTTTTCCTGCAGTAATGAGTTCTTTTGGAGAAATGGAGTTCAAGGATGCTTACGTTTAGGAAGAGATAGTGATAAGAGAGCATCCATGGCTAGCCTGGGGCCCCAGAGACGACTCAGAGATGGAGCTATGGCCAATGGTACACCGAGCCTGTTTTCTGGAGAAGAGCACACATTTTGGGCAACGTGAAAGAGTTGTTGTTGGAAGGCAGGCTCTTAGTAATGTTGGAGGAATCAATAAAGACGTGGTGTGTGACGTGCGTAAGTCCAGGGAAGGGGGGGAAGGCAACAGAGGTGGTGGATTTACTGTGCGAGGGAGGAAGGGGGCCAAGGATAGAGAAATCACCAAAAGCGGAAGAAACACTACCAGGGGTCAGAGGATAGCCCAAGAGAAGCTGAAGCAGCAGACAGTGGTCCCGTGAGGAACAGGTGTCTGTGAGAAGCAGGGTAGAACCCAGAGTGGGGAAGGAAACACTAGGAAGGACGTATTCTTGGCTGGGTCTTCCGTATTCCATGCGTGATGGGTTACTGAGGACATTCCGAGGGAGATTTCTTTCTAAT
Organism: Acinonyx jubatus; assembly: GCF_027475565.1. Lineage (NCBI taxonomy): Eukaryota > Metazoa > Chordata > Mammalia > Carnivora > Felidae > Acinonyx > Acinonyx jubatus. The sequence continues at coordinate 5,904,891 of NC_069384.1, read as the reverse complement.
GTTTATTTATTTTTGAGAGAGAGAGCCAGAGCGTGAGCAGGGGAGGGGCAGAGAGAGAGGGAGACACAGAATCTGAAGCAGCTCCAGGCTCTGAGCCATCAGCACAGAGCCCGATGCGGGGCTCGAACCCACTGACCATGAGATCATGACCCGAGCCGAAGTTGGACGCTTAACGGCCTGAGCCACCCAGGCGTCCCTTCTGAGGGAGACTTTTAGAATGGCCAGATTCTCTTTGGAGAGCTTTGACCTTGAATCATCTTCCATTATGTGACCAAAGTGCTGGGTCTCATCTCTCATTTTCTTGGTGGTAGAAGCTGGTTGCTGGTGACTTGAGCTGAGTCTGCATGGAAACAGGCCTCCTGGTAGGAGGCCCTCAGTCCTGGCCGAGTGCACAGTCAGCAATTTCTGCAGGGGATGCTTTCCGTCTCAGGCACGAGTCTCACTGCAGTATTTAAGGGGGAGGGGTGCACAGGACACAGCAGCCCTGGCAAGACCTCCCCTCCCTCAGCCTTCCTTCCTGAGGATGAAATGAGAGCTGTTTACCTACTTTCTCCTGAAAGATTATCAGAAATAATCTCATCAGTCTGTACGTACATCTCTCTTTGGCTCAGTCTCCACCAGAACAGGTTTTTGGTGCCTTTTTCCCATCCTGACTTGTGTCCCGTAAGGTTCTCTGTATCTCTTGAGCGGACTTGGTCTTCCACCCCTCAGAACGTTCCACCATGTCCTCTGCAGTCTGGTCTGTCACCAGCAAAGTCTCCTGGACCTTCAAGCTCTTCTCAGAAAGTTTCCTTCTTTCTCAGAATGGGAAGGACACTCCCCCAAGGAGGGGGGGGACACTGTAGTCTCCCCTAAGGACACTGTAGTCCTCTTGAGTGTTGGCTGTTTCTTCTCCAATTCCCCCTGGAGCACAGGGCCAGGACGGGGTTGGGCATCCTTTCTGCCATGAATGGCCTTCTCCCCACCATTTTCTTCCTGCTTTCCTCAAAAATTCTGGCCTTGTCAGGTAACTGCTGTTACCATATCTATCAGTCTGGGTTTTCCAGAGAAACAGAACCCACCTCTAATAATAGAAAATATTATTATGTCATATTGTAATGTATATAGGATATACTATATATATATTTACTATAAGCAACTGGTTCACACGATTATGGAGGAGTCCAAGACCTGTTATGGGCAAGTGAAGACACAGGGAGCTGGGGGGTGTAGTTCTATTCCAAGTTCAAGGGTGTGAAAACCAGGACAGCCAATTTGTGTGAGCTCCTGTCTGAATCTGAGTCTGAAAGCAGAACACTAATGCTGCATTTTAAAAACAGCGAGGCAGAGAGAAAAGACTCTTTCTTATTCTGCCTTTTATTCTATCTGAATCCTCAACAGGTTGGATATGGCCCACCCTAGTGGGAGAGGCCATTGCACTTTACTCAGCCTGCTGATCCACATGATAATCTCATCCTGAAACCCCCTCACACACACCTGGAAAAAGGTTTAACCAAATATCGGGGTGTCCAGTGACACGTACAATCAGCCATCACACCAGATTGTCCTGTTACACTCCCCAGCTCATCTTCTGGTTGCTTCTTGTTCATTGAAAATTGGATACTCCCTTCATTATTTTTATCTGGGGAACTGTAGAGAAAAAAAAAATATATATATATATATATATACACACACACACATACACATTTATGTTTCTGCATAGTGAGAACGTTCTGAGAAAATTTTATTAAACTCGGGGCCTGGGCTAAAAAAATAAGCCTTGGAAGTTGAAGTGTGAGTAGACAGGGAGAACTTTCCGGAAAGATTTGCCTCCCTGGAAGTGTATGTTTACAGTTCAAGGTGGGGATGAGACCCAGGGCCCTCCCTAGGTTATGAAGCTGGAGACACTAATCTCTTCCTCTTAGAGTAATTTATTTACATTCCAAAGGGTGAGAAGCCAGGATTCTTTCCAAGGAGAATTTATTTACACTAGAGAGAGTGATAAAGATTCTTTGCTTGACCAAACTTTAGTCAGGCTCCTGAACCTTCTCCTAGACCGGCTGTGTATTTCCTTGTAAGATCTGGTTTTAGCAAGAACGCTGCCACGTCAGTTACCAGCAGCCCCCACCCTGGGTTTCTGGTCAAGTTCCTCATCCTCCCCTCTCTGCCCATGTGGGGTCTGATCACCTGGCCTGCTTTCAACAACAGTCCTGTTAAGTCCATTTTGCCAGAGTTCCCCTTACCCCTGGTATCTCCTCTTAGTAATTTTCATTTTTTTATTTTATTAAAGTTTTTTTTAATGTTTATTATTATTTTTTTTTGAGAGAGAGAGACAGAGTGAGAGCAGGGAAGGGTCAGAGAGAGAGGGAGACACAGAATCGGAAGCAGGCTCCAGGCTCTGAGCTGTCAGCACAGAGCCCGACGCAGGGCTTGAACCCATGAACCGGGAGATCATGACCTGAGCTGAAGTCGGCCGCTCAACCGACTGAGCCACCCAGGCACCCCTTAGAAATTAAAAAAAATTTTTTTAAATGTTTATTTATTTTTGAGAGACAGAGAAGTGGGAAAGGGCAGAGAGAGAGGGAGGCATAGAATTTGAGTCAGGCTCCAAGCTCTGAGCTGTCAGCACAGAGCCTGCTGTGGGACTTGAACCCACAAACCGTGAGATCATGACCTAAGCTGAAGTTGGACACTTAACCGACTGAACCACCTAGGTGCCCCTCTTCTTAGTAATTTTTTATCCACTGTCTCACACCTGCTCCTTGGCTATAATTTTCATTTGCCATATCAGAGTTTTAAGCCTGGTCTATAGTGAAGTCTCTTTTCCCCTATTTTAATAGGTCTGAATAAAATCTGTTTTTACCACACCAACTACTGTCCAACTCTGGGTTTTCTTAGACAAGAGATAAGTTTTATTTTCCTTTTGCAGAAGGGGAGGAGGGCTATGACATCCTATACAACCACCCAGATTTATGCTTTTATTTGTGGACCACAGTGTGTGTAGGGGGACATCTGATGTAGCTCTAATTGTATCTCACTGTATTACCCCAGGGGCAAGAATTGGGGTATGAGGAAGGAGGGTGGTTACTAGAAGTACTAATTAATCTGTCCTTGTTCTGGAAGGTCACATCATTAGCCTGATACAAACAGCTATAGCTACTGCACGCAGAACATTGTCTTCAACGCTGCTCCAGCATTCTTGGGATAACAACACTCATGTCAAACCACCGCATTCGGTCTTCTCGGGTCCTTCATTTCCTCACGGTGCACACATTTTTCTCTACTCCACTCCCCACCCACTGCTTTGATCATTTCTCACACCTCCAAAATTTAAATTCTAAACATATTCCTCTTAGACTTCCCACTTCTTCCTTATCTTTATTTGCTGCAGTCCTTCTTCTCCCATGATGCTTTGGTCTGCATTGGGACCGCCAACGTACGAGCCTTCCTTCTGCTCTTACCATTACTCCTCCCCCCAGGTTGGAGTTCTTGGTCCTTAAATATAACTAACCGCTCCATTGCCAACACACAGTTCCTTTGCCCCTCTTGACATTGCTTGGCAAAACTCCAGCCTTCACTACAGTAAAATTTCTGGCTATTTCACACCTGCTTTCAAGCAGCAGCATGTGGTGCTAACTGGTCCCATTCTGAATTCGTCACACAACCTCACATAGCTCTTCCGCACTAGCTGCTCCATTGTGCCTGGATCCTGTCTCCTTTGGCCATGTCAGGTGGCCTCCCTGCACTGTTGGCTTTTCCTTCTCTCCTGAATCATTCCCATCAGCCAGCACACTCTATTCCCTGCACCAGAGCATCGTCCTTGTTTGGTTTCTCACCCTCTCTGGTCTTTCTCACCTCATCTGCTGTTCTTTATAGCAACAGTCTTCATTAAAAGTTCTTCAAATCACAGTTCCCACTTTCTTGCTTCCCAATTCCAAACAAGCTTGTGTCCTTTACACCAAGATCATGCTGATCAAGGCCACCAATGACTGCCATCTCGTCAAACCCAGTGGACACTTGGCACTCTCCATGACCCATCAGTGGCATTTGGTCACTTCCTCCTTGAAATCTCCATCCAGTTTCCATGAAGCTCCATTCTTAACTTCTCCTTTCATTAACTTTTCCCTCTGTGTTTTTCTGTTCGTTCTTTAAGATTCTCTTCTTCCTGTGATGTCTAGATGTTGGTTCACTCTGGACTGAGTTTTGTTTAATTTTTTTTAATGCTTATTTATTTTTGAAAGAAAGAGATACAGAGCGCAAGTGGGGGAGGGGCAGAGAGTGAGGGAGACACAGAATCCAAAGCAGGCTCCAGGCTCTGAGCTGTCAGCACAGAGCCTGATTAGGGGCTTGAACTCACGAACTGCGAGATCATGACCTGAGCCGAAGTTGGAGGCTAACCGACTGAGTCACCCAGGAGCTCCTGGACTGAGTTTTAGATTCTTAATCTATAATCTATCCCTAGGTGGCTTCATATTTCACTTAGTCTCATGGCTTTAAAAACCATACATAAGCTGATAGTTCCTCATTTTGTATTCACCCTTGACCTCCCCATGAAGGCTGGACTTTTTATCCAATTCTTGGCATCTCACTGGATTGTTGAATAGACTCCTCAAATCTACATACCAATACTAGATTTCTCCCCAACCTCACTGCTCCCTGTGTCCGTAAATGATGCCACCTATATAGTCTGGCCAGGTGGCTTTGGTTTTCTTCTTCACATCTGCCATTCAGTGTCTTGTTGGAAATATCCTTCAGACACATCTAGGATTCACTCATTGTCACTGCTTCTGTGATTGGCAGAATGGTGGTCCCCCAAAGATGTCCATTCTGTAATCTCCAGAACCTAGGAATGTCACTTTACATGGCAACAGGGGCTTTGCCGATGAGATATGGTCACAGACTTAGGGGGGAGTTTATCCTAGATTATCTGGGTCACATGGGTCCTTAAAAGTGGAAGAGGAAGACAGAAAGGTAGGTCAGAGAGATGTGACATGAGTAGGAGTCAAGTGCTGCTGCAGGCTTTGAAGATAAAAGAGTCCATTAGCCTAGAAATGTGGCATCTTCTGGAAACTGGGATAGCCCTCATATCACAGCCTGCAAGAAAACAGGGACCTTGGCTCTGTAGCCACAAGAAACTCGTTCTGAAAACTCAAAGGAACAGGAAACACTTTCTTCCCTGGAGCCTCCAAAGAGGAACACCACCGTGCCAACACTGATTTTAGCATCGTGAAACTGTTCTGGACTTCTGACCTGCAGAATTGTAAGATCATATGTTAATGTTATTAGATACTAAGATGCTATTAAATAGTAAGTGTGAGGTAAGTATGATACTAAGTGTGCTTGTCACAGCAGCAATGGGAAACTAATACAGCCTCTATTACTGTCACCCTGTTGAAGGCACCATCAGTTCTCATTGTCAATAGTCTCCTATTCACTTCTCCTCCACAAGACAACCAAAGTGATATTTTCATATATAAATCAGATCATGCCATTCTCCTGCTCCTCTAAAAGCCTCTCAACACATTTAGAAAAAAATCCACTAAAAAAAAAATCCAGGTCCGCAAGGCTCTACATGACTGACACCTGTAGAGCTTTATGATCTTGAATTCTTCTAGGCTCCTTCCTTCTCATTTTGCTCCAAACTCACTGGTCTTCTTGCAATTTCTACAATACACCAAGCTCATCACTGTCTCAGAGCTTTATCCTTGCGGTGTCCTTTTTCTTGAATCTTTGCTTTTCCCCCAGATATTCACCAGATTGGCTCCCTCATTTCATCAGGTCATGCTAACATGGCACCCACCATGGGCAGGACTTGTCTGTCAGCCATATTTATAATTGTCTCCCGTCCTACTCCTCCACCTCTATTCCTTCACCTGCTGTATTATTCTTGGTAGCATTTACTAGTACTTGAAACAAATATTACAGACTCATTCCTTTGGTAATAATTGCCTGTCTCTGTCACTAGAAAATAAGTTTCATGAGGGCCCCTAAAAGTTTACCTTGTGTATATATTGCTGTTTTGTGCATTACTGGCTAGAATAGCTTCTGGTATATAATAGGGTTCAATATTTTTTTGTTGAATGAATAAGTGAAGGGCAGTATCTGAGTCTTTGATTTGATAACCCATTTCTTCCATACCTAAGTGCTAGGAGAAGGAATGGAGACAGATATTCTCAATGTTATACATAATTAATTCATTATCAGATCAACATGCCATCAGGCTCCCCAGGTGAAGGGTCTTTGTAGGGCCATGGAGGGCAATGGTGCTGGATTGGGCTTGCATGTTGCACATATCCCAATACAGCAGAATCAGAGCCAAGGGGAAAGTCAAACAGGAAAGCATTTGATGGGTTTTAGTCAGCTGCTGCCTAAGGGTGTTGGGGCTCGGAGGTGCAAGAGGTCAGAGCATTTTGCTTGCTTGCTCCTTTGGTTTTCTGCTGAACTCACAGAGTTTTTGAACATAATGATGACTGGAAGAAGGTTCTCCCCCACTCCTATTTACAAAATGAGCCTGTACCATGCTGTCACAGCCTACAGGAAAGGTCACTGAGCATGACCTTCCAATTAAGTCACACATCTAGCATCTCTCATTTCTGATGACATCGCTGAAATGCTGAGACATCAGGGCATGGGATTTTTTTTTTTTTTAAAACAACAATTTATTCATGGAACAACTCCTTCACATAGGGAGGAAATTCCAGCAGGTGAGCCCTTGGGTCTACACAACCAGCAGAACTCCTTTGTCTCATCATCCACTTCCTTCCACCTATGCTTCAAGACCCAGTGGCACAGCAGGGCTCAAGCTTCTGTAGGCTTCTTTGTGTACATCACAAATTTTCTTGTAGTTTTTTTTTTAACCTTTACTTGTCTATTAAAAAAATAGTAATTTTGTCCTGGTCAAGTTACTCCTTTCCTGGATGAAGTTGTATTTTGGTATGCATGTTGACTTTCGTATTTCCATCTGTAGCAATCTACAGAGTCATGTAGAGCTGCACAGAGAGATGCCTTGTAATGGATAATGATACATGATGACATTTCCTAGAGCTTACTATGTGCCAGGCTCTATGCTAAGAGTAATACAGTAAAACCTTGGTTTGTGAACATAATTTGTTCTGGAAACATGCTTGTAATCCAAAGCACTTGTATATCAAGACGAATTTCAAGAACCATTGGCTCAGTTGTGATCATGCGATGTTTGGTGTCATGTACTACTCGTATTGCAAGACATCGCTCTTTATCAAGTTTAAATTTATTAGAAATGTTTGCTTGTCTTGCAAAACACTCACAGAACAAGTTACTCGCAATCCAAGGTTTTGTTGTACTTTATATGGATAGTCTTTCCTCCTCCCTTCTCTTGACTTTAGTCCAGCTTCTGTTCCCAAGACAGCAGGGAATCTGTTCATGTCGAAGTCAATGACCGCCATCTTGTTAAGACTCAAGAGAGCCACATGGTTTCTCTCACTGGCCCTCTTGGCCACATTTGACCCAACTGACCACTTCCTTCTTCCGAAACGTTTTCTTCTTTCACTCCCATTTTGCTTCATTCTCTTGATTTTCCTCCTCCCTCAAATTGCTTTCTTTTCTTTTTTTAATATTTATTTATTTTTGAGACAGAGAGAGACAGAGCATGAATGGGGGAGGGGCAGAGAGAGAGGGAGACACAGAATGTGAAGCAGGCTCCAGGCTCTGAGCTGTCAGCACAGAGCCTGACGAGGGGCTGGAACTCACAGACTGTGAGATCATGACCTGAGCTGAAGTTGGATGCTCAACTGACGGAGCCACCCAGGCACCCCTCAAATTGCTTTCTTTATTGATTGTTTTTACCAGATTTCATGTTGGGGAAACTTGATCCATGACCCTTTTCTTTTTCTGTTTACATGTCTCCTTAGGTGATTCATTATGGTCCTATGCCTTGATATACCATACCTATGCTAATAACTTCCAAATTTATTTTTACTTCTGACTTTTCCCTTGAGCTCTAGCTTCATTTATGCAACTGTCCCCTTGACGTCTCTGTTTAGATGTCTACTATGATTCTCAAACCAAAAATCCCCAAATAGAACTTTTAGTGACACCTACTATAAAATGGAAAAAAAATTTAGAAGCCATTCTGGACTCAACTTTTTGCATTATTGCAACATCCAAATCCATTAGGAAGTCCTGCCAGTCTACTTCCATAATATACTTCCCCAACTTATCCAGTTGGTACATCCCCATGGCTGCCACCATGGTCTAAGCCACCATCACCTCTTGTCTCGATAACTACCCTAGCTTCTTTACTGGTCTCCTTGTTTTTAGTCTAGTTCCAGTCCAAATAGCATGAAGTGTTTAAAAATGTAAATCAGATCTTATTTATTTTTTTGTTAAAACTATCCAAGAACTCCTCATTACACTTTAGGAAAAAAAATTCCTCCAAGGTCTACTAATCTGGCTCTACCCTATTATTATGACTTCAGTTGGCACCCCCTACCCCTACTTTACCAGCCCCTGCGCACGCACACTGCAATACCATGCTGCAGACTCCATGGCCTATTTTGTCTTTCCCTGTTGGTCAATTTTGTTTCAATTCCAGGGCCTTTGTGTTAGTTGCTCCTCTGCATTGGACACTGTTCTCATACATGTCATTCGGGTCTTATATTTGTGCCACCTTTTCAGAGAGGCCTTCCTTGCCTGATTGGGAAACTGAGGTCCAGAGAGGTCCAGTAACTTGCGTGAGGCTGCTGTGCTGGTAAGTAACATGTGTGAGATCTGATCTCGGGTGGCCTGACTCTACTTCCTGTGTTGTGACCACTGTTTTCTCAGTCACTACTTTCTCATAATAGGGGCTTGTTAATTAGAGCTGCACTTGCAGAAGGTACAAGGGATGAAAGGAAGTGGAAGCGTTGAATAAGGAAGAAGTGAGTCCATGAGCATTTCTGGCAACAGCAGCAGAGCCCAGTAACAGAGCAACTGGATGCTGAATAAAGTGAAGAGTGAGCCTGTTAAATCCTCAGGGCAGCCAAGAATAAGACATTACATCATTATCCACAGCTTACAAGATCAGGACTGCAAAACTAGCCTGCTCTCCCCAGCTAGGGAGGTATTGTTTATTTCCTAGGGACGTAAAACAGGCGTAAGAACCTAACATGTACTTATATCTGTGGTTAGCACCTTATACTTGATTTAACAACCTAGCAAATACCCTCAACAATTTGTCACAGTGTGACCGTTATTCTCAACTAAGCCCTTTAGTTTAACATTGCTATTAAAATACTCCCCATGGGTATTGGTTGAAGTAGAAATACTTGAAACTGGTGAGTAACATTGTCACAGGACTGGAATCAGAAAAGGTGATGGAAATAATAAATAGAAAGAGTGGATGTATCAACTCTTAGGTCACCTAGGTGTTCCTTTTCGGTGATCTCTAGCCCAACCTTCTTGGGAGGGAGAAATACAGGAGATCCTTATGAGGTGGCCAAGAAGGAGGGCTATTCCATAAACATACTCAGATGCCAGCATAATCTTTTAGAGCATGCACCTAGTTTAATAGGTTCCTCCCCGAATGTATGTCCATCTAGAACCTGTGAATGTGACCTTATTTGGAAACAGATGTACTCAAGTTAAGATGAGGTCATTAGGATAGGCCCTAAATCCAAAATAACTGGTGTCTTTACAAAGGGGGGGAATTTGAACACAGAGGTGTGGACGCACAGGGAGAAAGCTGTGTGAAGACAGAGGCAGAGACCGGAATGATGCGGTTATAAGCCAAGCGCTGCCAAGGACTTCCAGCAACGTCCAGAAGCTGGAAGGGGTGAGGAGGGACGCTCTGCTAGAATCTTCAGAGAGAGCATGGCCCTGTTGATGCTTTGACTTTAGACATCTGGCCTCCAGAACTGTGAGAGAATAAGTCTTTGTTTTTATAAGCCATCTACTTTGTGGTAATTTGTTACGGTAGCCCCAGGAAACGAATACAGAGTGACTAGATAGTTGGCCACAATGAGATGCTCAATTTAAGTAAAAATTCCTGTAAAATTTCAAAAAATAATATAAAAAATAGAAAACATGTTTTTCTTTTAAAAAGGAGTTTCTAGCAGTCTATTTGAGCAGACAGTGCATGCCCATGGTGCTCACATGAAAATCAATCTGGGAATGTGTGAAAAGCACCCCCTCCTTCCTCTGTTCCCACTTACTCTCTTCATGGGCAACAGTTTTATTAGTTTCTTGTGTATTCCTCCTGGACAATTTTGTGCATATACAAGAAATTGAAGGACATATTCTCCCCCTATTTAAAAAACAAATCATAGCATCCTATATATGCTCTGCCTAGCATCTTGCTTTTCTCACTCAATTATTTATCTTGGAAAACTTTCCATATGAATATATAAAGAGCATCTTGGTCCATTTTTATAGCTACAAAATTTTCCATTGTGTGCTTGGAATGATAATTTATTTGGCTGGCCCTGCCATGACGGTCATTTAGATGGCTTCCAGGATTTTGCTTCCCCTCCTCCAGACCCTGGAAACCACCAATGTACTTTCTGTCTCTATGAATTTGACCACTCTTGGCACCTCATACCAGTGGCATCATTTGATGCTGAACTTTTAATCTGGTGTATTTCATTAGCATGATGCCTTCAAGGCTTTTCTATGTGGGAGTGTGTGTCAAAATTTCCTTCCTTTTTAAGGCTGAAAAATATTGCACTGTATGTAGAGACCACATTTTGCTCATCCATTCATCCACGAATAGACTTTTGGCTTGTTCCCACCTTTTGGTTCTTATGAATAATGCCACTATGAATATGGGGTTACAAATATGTGTTCAAGTCCCTGCTTGCAGTTCTGTTGGGTATCTACTCAGAAGTGGAGTTGTTGGACCAGGTGATAACTCTATGTTTAATTTTTTGAGGAACCTTCATACTGTTTCCACAGTGGCTGCAGCCTTTTACATTCTTGCCAACAGTGCACCGGCTTCCAAGTTCTCCCCGTCCTCGCTAATACCTTGCTTTTTTCACTCAATTATTTATCTTGGAAAACTTTCCATATGAATATATAAAGAGCATCTTGTTATTTTCTGATTTTTTTAAATAATAACTATCTTAATGGGTGTGAAGTGGTATCTCATGATTTTGATTTGCTTTTCTCTAATGGTTAGTAATATTGAGCACATTTTTATGTGCTTTTTGGCCATTTGGGTGTCATCTTTGGAGAAAAGCCTATTCAAGTTCTTTGATCATTTTTTAAAAAGATTTATTTATTTATTTATTTATTTATTTATTTATCAAGGATGAGCAGGGGAGGGGCAGGGAGAGAGGGAGAGAGAGAATCCCAAGACGTGGGGTTTGAGCCCACAAATCGTGAAATCATGACCTGAGCCAAAACCAAGAAACAGACACTTAACCAACTGAGCCACTCAGGCGCTCCACTTTTTTATATATTCAAACACCACGATACATTTGCTACTTTTGATAAAAAATATATAACAGGCAGTAGTTATAACATAAGGACTTTTCTGCCTCACATTGAACAGAATTTATCCTTTCCTTTCCAACTCAGCGATGTCTTGCCCCCGTGACTTCACCGCCCTGCAGGACAGGAAAAACCGAGGTGTTGGCCATGATGCAAACATCCAGATGTTGACGTTGTCGAGCCAACACTTTCGACTTCTTGGTGTAAGATTTTCAGTTCATTTACTTAACATTTACTATGATCCTGCTATAGTGGGCACTGTTTTTGCAGTTGACAAAATGAAAGTGAACTAGAAATGGTTACTGTCTTTGTAGATCTTGCAGAGGAATAGACAAATAATTATAAGAGAAGGTGCAAGGGCTGTAGGTCAGTGGGAATGCAGGGAATGTTCTTGGGCATTACTCTAATTAGAAATGTCTTGGGCTCTATCACATGAGTCCAAAGACATAGAGGACTGTTACTCTATCAGATAATCATAAATTAGAACCAGAACATGGGGCGCCTGGGTGGCGCAGTCGGTTAAGCGTCCGACTTCAGCCAGGTCACGATCTCACGGTCCGTGAGTTCGAGCCCCGCGTCGGGCTCTGGGCTGATGGCTCAGAGCCTGGAGCCTGTTTCCGATTCTGTGTCTCCCTCTCTCTCTGCCCCTCCCCCGTTCATGCTCTGTCTCTCTCTGTCCCAAAAATAAATAAACGTTGAAAAAAAAATTAAAAAAAAAAAGAACCAGAACAAAGGCTATTTGCAATGTCTCCACCCTAAACTCATCACTTTCCTATAGGCTCTTCAGCTACAAACTGGTACAAAGGTGGGGTATAAATTCATAAAGTCACGAGTAGCGAATAGTGGAGATGAGTCATTCTAATTAAATTTTTCTTGAACACCTACTGGATGACCAATATTGTGCTTAGGCAGGGTCATAAAAATACTTCTCTGATCTTCTCCACCTCAGCCTTGTAGTAAATCTGTCTCCTGGGGCAAGACTGACAAAAATGGCATATGGTGCTTATGGCAGACATCACCAGTTGATGGTGGCTTTTACCCACTTAGTCCGTGGTGGCTTCCCAACCCATGGCCATCAGTCAATAAGAGTTGGCATTATAGATTAAGCCCATTTGCTATTTGGTTGCTGAGGTCTCTATTTGGGTCTCCTCAAATTTGGGGGTCTCTATTAATGTCTGTTGCTTGGAGGAGAGAAAACTTTAGTGATTCAGGGAATGAAGCCAGAGAGGCTGTCCCCTTCTGGGCCTGGATTCTGGTGAGTTAAGGTTGCCACCTCTTTTTTTACTCCTAAGTTTATAATTTCTCTTTAAAAAATATTATGTTTAAGAACAAAAGCTTCAATGTGCTGGTCCTTGAAAAGAAACAGTCATTGCAGGCTTTCATTTGACTGATGTGTTCACACATTTGTTTTCATCCTGTTCGTCTCTGTATCCCGAGCTCCTGCCGTAGTGCTTAGGACATGATAGGGCTCAGAGAACATTAGCTGGATGAATGGCTGAATTTACAGGAAGCCAGAGTGTTGAGATTACCCATTTGGTTAAATAAAAGTACACGTAGATGGTAGTATAATCACCAAGTCATTGTTTCCCAGGCAAGGAGGAGTGTTCTCTGATAAGATTGCTACTTGAAAGCCATGTATTCAGGTATTCATTCATTCATTTATTCATTCAGAGTATGTTTGTCTTGGGTACTTGAGGGCAGACCAGGAGCATGATCCCCCAACCCCATGGAGCTTCCAGTCTAGTTGAGGTGACACACCTTGACACACCTTAGACAATTAAATACACAACTACAAACTGATAAATACTGGAAGAGAGAGTTCAAGAAAGAAGCAGTTTAGATGGGGTGTAAAGTAATCAAAACCACAATGAGATACCACCTCACACCTGTCAGAGTGGGTAACATTAACAACTCAGGCAACAACAGATGTTGGCGAGGATGCGGAGAAAGAGTGTTTCTTTTGCACTGCTGGTGGGAATGCAAACTGGTGCAGCCACTCTGGAAAACAGTATGGAGGTTCCTCAAAAAATTAAACATAGAACATCCCTACGACCCAGCAATTGCACCAATAGGTATTTACCCACGGGATACAGGTATGCTGTTTCGAAGGGGCACATGCACCCCCATGTTTATAGCAGCACTATTGACAATAGCCAAGGTATGGAAAGAGCCCAAATGTCCATCAACGGATGAATGGATAAAGAAGATGTGGTATATAGATACAGTGGAGTATTACTTGGCAATCAAAGAAGAATGAAATCTTGCTATTTGCAACTATGTGGATGGAACTAGAGGGTATCATGATAAGCAAAATTAGCCCAAGAAAGGCAAATATCATATGACTTCAGTTATATGAGGAATTTAAGAGACAAAACAGATGAACATAAGGGAAGGGAAGCAAAAATAATATAAAAACATGGAGGGGAACAAAACATAAGAGACTCTTAAATATGGAGAACAAACGGAGGGTTACTGGAGGGGTAGTGGGAGGGGGGATGGGCTAAATGGGGAAGGGGCATTAAGGAATCTACTCCTGTAATCATTATTGCACTATATGCTAACTAACTTGGATGTAAATTAAAAAATAAATAAGTTGTTAATAACAAAAAAATGCGGTGTAAAGAAAGGTTGGCTGGTGAAGAGGTGGGGTGGAACTCGGCACTCAGTCCTTCACCTGGAGGTCTTCTGAGCCCTGACACACACCCCAGCAGGAAGGACCAAGAGGTACCAAGAAGCTGCTCTTGTTGTATAGGAGGCCCGTGGGTTCTTAGAGTGAACTGTTCTCCTCCATGAGTATGCGGTGTCTTATCTAACATGCTCTACCTGTGGTGGGATCGGAGTATGCTTTCCAACATCATTAAAATTTTAGCTGCTCAGACTTTGGTTCCAGAGAGGCAATAAACTAAATATTTAAGAGGGCCTAGGATTAAAGTAGACAGACAACCCCCCAAAAGTCTCCTTCTTTGTAATTATAAAAATTAGCATAGTTTCCACTTCATGAAAATGTACGCTTACAGTTTATTGGTTTTCACTTTATGGTGGCTTAACTAAATCTGAGCTCGGATTTTTAAAATTCCATAAAAATAGTGACTTGATTCTGTTCTATTTAAAGCTTCAATTTCTTTTCTCAATTTTATGAAACAATTTTAATTTTATGTCAGATTTCAAATCCTGGTAAGACTTTGGAATGCTTATGCTATTTGATTGGCTCCCTCCCTCCCTCCTTTTCTCCTTCTTTTTACTTCTTCTTTCTTTCTTTCTTTCTTTCTTTCTTTCTTTCTTTCTTCTTTCTTTCTTTCTTTCTTTCTTTCTTTCTTTCTTTCTTCTTCCTTCCTCCCTCCCTCCCTTCCTTCCTTCCTTCCTTCCTTCCTTCCTTCCTTCCTTCCTTCCTTCCTTCCTCTGTGTTCTCTCTCTCTTTGCAAAATATAGAATTTGAACCTAAAAAAACCCTCTAAAATTAAACCCTAAAAAAAAGTTAGAACCTGTCTTCTCTTTACTAATACACTCTGTAAAGTTTTTTAGTTATCTCTAGAGTAAGACAAAGGAGACCATTTTACAACCCTGTCTACCAATAAGGATAGATACAAGAAACAAAATGTTTAAAGACTGATCGTTAGTATTCTCTGTTCATGTGACCATACTATCGACTTCCAGGAAGTCAATATTCATCAACTTTCCATTTGCTTCTGCATAACCAAGTCTTCCTATTATCTATTTTTCGTCCCTGGTATCCGATGTTTGGGGCCACTTGCTGCTCCCTTGGCTGGGGCAGTGCTTCCACTTCCTGAATGTCCTTCTCAGGGTGGTCTTTGCAGCAGAGGATCAAGATGAATGTCCCTGGAGTTCTGGCGATAGCCCAGGATGGCTTACCAAAGGCATGAGGCTCTTGTGTGATCTCATAGTTTCATATTTCCCCTATAATTGCATTTCTATTATGTTCCTATTTGTTTTAAAAATGTTTATTTCTCCAAATCTTCAAGTAACCTTGATGCTTTCAGATGCTCTATCAGGCACTTGTGCCCTACAGCTGTGTGTCTGAGGAACAGGGAGTACTTGGCCCAGATGAGCTGCACAATGTCTAGTTAAGGTTGATTGAATGCTCTTGGCGGTGGGCGGAGACCGGAGCCTGATCTTCTCATGTTGCCGGAGGAGCCAGCAACCTGCTGTCCCAACTGTGAACACAGTCCTACTCCCATATCTTCCCCACATGGCTCCTCAAGTGAGTCCACAGGAACCAGCAGGAAACTGGAGAAAAGAGGGCCACTTACATGTGGCTCAGTCAGGGCACTGTTTACATTTGTAGGGAGAATCTCTTTCCTGATAGAAGGCACCAAATGCAGCTTTTTCAATATCCTCTCACATCTCCAAATGCCATCTCCTGCCTGAGGGACCTCCTTTATTGCCCCAGCTAGAGATGGGATCCTCCTCCTTCAAACCCACATGGCAAAAGCAAAGTGGAACAAAACAAAAGAAAGAGACAGAGTTGAACAGAAAGTGATCGAATTAGAGAATCATTATTTTGTCATTGCCACTAATTGGGTCAGGTGAAACCATGAGTTGAAAAGTTTGGGAGCAGGATCATCATGCCGCATCAGAGTAGCACTCCCCAGGCTATTTATTAATCACAAGGGGAAACTTCCCTTCCCATCCCAGCCACCTGTCAGCATCAGGGTCAGGGGAGAAGCTGACATCATGGGCTCCTGCTCTGATGAAAGGAGAAGGGCAGGCATCAAATATTTAGCATTCTGGCCCAACACGTTGCACCTGAATCTAATAATGAGGCCACCATGAGACAAAATCAGACTGCATGACATTCTACAGAACAATAGGCTTGGGCTCTTAAAAAATATGGTACTAATGAAAACGAAAACAAAAACAGAGGCAAGGGATCTGTTCTGGGTAAAAGGAGACAAAAGAGGCATGAAGATTACGTGGTCCTTGGTAGGGGTCTTGGATAGCTGGGACATATGATAATATTATTTATCAGTGTTAAATTCCTCAGGTGTGACAGTGATATTCAAATTATGTAGGAAAATATCCCCCCCCCCCCTTTTTTTTTAAAAGAAACATTTGGGGATGAAACCTTTGGGGATGAAGGGTTATAAAGACTTGAACTTACTTTCAAATAATAGATAAATAGATAAGGATAGAGCCAGCAGCAGAAAGAGAGAGGGAGAGAGAGAGGGAGGGAGGGAGGGAGGGGGAGAGAGAGAGAGAGAGAGAGGAGAGGAGGGCAAGCAAATGTTGGGGAGATGTGCATAGTTGGTGACATGGGTTCAAAGGTATGTGAGTGTTTATTGTATTTTTTACTTTTTTTTTGTAGATTTGAAGTTTTTCACACTTAAAAAAAAAGATCCATGGCAACATGGCAACATTCCTATCTACAACTCTCATTTGGCAAATTTTAAATCTTGTGCTCCAGTTGTTTGTGGGTGTTCTACTGTCCTAATAAGATGCTGACTTTTTCTCTCTTCTGCATTCTACAAGCACCCAATGAGGCTAATTCATGGCTTGCAAGCCACCATACAGATTCCATAAATATCACTTGCATGAGTGCTGTGTACTAATACCTTGAACATTGAGTAAATGAATGAGCTTCTGCTCTGGGGCAAGTCTCTCTTGCAAAATCTCTTTCATAAGGAATTTTCACCTCTGTGGTCATGAAGGTCTTGTGGGTCCTTTCAGCATTCAGGCTCCACGTTCAGGATGCTGTAGGTCTTGACCTTGAAGGCCTGACCTTCATCTACACAAGGTGATGGGAATTTTTGTGTGTGTGGCTTATATGAGAGAGCTGCCCAAATAACTTGAAAGTAATGCAATAATAAGGCTTTTACAATGGAGGAGAGATGAGGCACATTTAAGATGATAAAGTTTTTATGAAGTTATGTTTTAAGCACGGACAATAGAAGGGAAATGCACATTTAAGTTAGAACAGTCAGTTTTTGCAAAACAATATATTTATTCAAGGTTCAGGAACCTTGTATATTTTTCTCATTTCCATTTGACTTGGGAAGCACTTGTTAATTTTATAAAGGGGCTCTGTGATGGCGATGAGAGGCTCTCAACCTTCACATCACATCCCAATGAAGTCTTGGGACTTTCACGATCTTTTTCTTGAGTACCCCACAATTTGTTGCTTTTCTGAACCCATCCTGGATGGAGATGAAAGCATATAGCTTCTTCACTGAAGAGACAGGTTGATAGTGAAGGACTACTCCCTTTCTCTTAGGAGGACTGGTGTTTTTCCAGTGGGGTTCCTTCATGAGTTTTGAATTCTGAGCACCTCCAGGTTCGGCTGGATGCTGATGGGGACTCCTGCTGCTGCTGAGGCTCCAGGTGGAGGGGTCAGCACTGTTCCTAGGGATGTACAGGAAAGCAGACACTCCACCTATAGTTCAACCCCATTATCAGTCAGACGGCCAGCTGACTGCCTTCCCTAGCTCACCTGCAAAGCAGGCACACCTTGCCAAGGTGAGCGTTATTACTTCTTGGAGACAAGGCAGTTGGTCTCACCCAATGAGAGGGATGTCGCTTCTATAACATGATCTTGTTGTTGCCCCCTTGCAAAGCAATAAACCCTGGTATTATTGTGCCCAGGAGTGTTTGGCTTCTTCCCAGGGCCAGCTTCCATTACAGGAGCCTCCTTGCTGGCTGTGAATGGGTTTGTCTTCGTCTGCAGGAAGGAGGACACTATTCTAATGAGATTGTTTACCTCCAAATCTTTCCCAATGATTGGAACAGTGTCTGTGTTCTCAATTCATAGGCTTGCAAGTTATTGGAGGATATAATAAAATTAGACCAAAGCCCCCGCTAAATTCTATGTATCATGCTTTGCTTTTGTTATTGTTTTTGACTCTATTTGAATTTTTTGATTCCAGTCTGGAGCACAAAGAGATCCCCCTCTTCTCTTTCAATTTCATGGACCAGTGGGGCTGAAGGGTATATTCACAGGGCACACTGTTGTTTCTCTCATCTTGGGTCCTGTGGTGTCCTAATGATTGACTTACTTGAATATTTAAATTTTACTTTATATTAATTTTTTAAAATAGGAAATATATTTGCAAGACTTGAAATTCAAAACAATGAGATATTTCTACCCATTCCATCTCCCACCTGCCCTGTGCTATGATCCTCTACTTGCCCTCAATGTCCATTTTATGCTCTCTTCTGCCCCGTCAGCCTAAAAGCTGCCCTGTGAAGTGCACTGACTAGCCTTCTTGCCCATCAGCCAGGAGGAGGTGCTGTCAGGGGGTCAGGGAGAGTGCTGGAGGGAGCCTGGGTGGCATATACGTATACAGTTTTACTCTCCTCCTTAGACGAAGGGCAGCACAGTTTTCACTGGATGGTATATCTTGGAAGTACAGTATATCAGTGCATAAGGAGACTCCTTCTGTTCTCTCTCCTTTTCTTCTTCTTTTCCTCCCTTCCCTCCTGCCCTCCCTCCTTTGCGCCTGCCTTCCTTCCTCCCTTCCTTCCTTCCTTCCTTCCTTCCTTCCTTCCTTCCTTCCTTCCTTCCTTCCTTCCTTCCTTCCTTCCTTCTTCTCCTGCTCTAGTCCTGCCTGAATTAATAAAGTTTTTGTTCACACTTGCTGTGTGTGTCAGGGTTGGGGGCGGAAGGTAAGTTGTATGTCCCATGGTGTGGTCCCACTGAGTGGGAGAGGGAATCTGTGTTTGGGTTTGGATGTTCCCAAATTCACCTTCTTAGGGGATTGAGCACCAGGATGTTTGGGAGCTAGAGAGAAAAAGAGATTGGGAGAGTGGCAGGGAAGGCTGAGAGATAGGGATGGGTGGGTAGGTGGGGGGAGGTACAGTGTCTTTGACCACAGTGGGTCAGCACTGTCTTTTGCTTCACCTTTGCAAAGCTTTCTCCTCAGCCCTTTGGTCTACAATGTGTGAGCCCAGGGGAGCCCTTGGTCCTGTGACCTCAATATGTGCTTGTGGTCTGACAGAGGAGCTAAAAAGCAACCTGCATTAGGGTCTATCAAATGAAAAAAAATGTTTTAGCTATATTTGACTCAGGTTTTAATTTATTCATGGGGCTGATGGCCTCCCAGCATGTTGCCCATCTGGCATCGCTATCTGGGAGCACTATTTAATCTGAGGAGCTGAGAGCCTTTGACCCCCTTCTACTTTCCATTCCCAGTGGCTGACTTACTTACTCTTATCAAGTAAGAGTTACTAGTTCAATTTCCCTTCCAAGAAAGGAAGGAAAGAAAATGGCCATTCTGGAAAAAAGTGGGAGGCTTTCTTAGAAGAAGGTTTTTGGGGGGAGAAGTCACAAGGTATAAACAACTCAACAAGAGCAGTGGAAAGCCGTTGTTCTCCACTGGGAAGTTCTGCCAACATAACTATAGGGTCATGAGAGAGGAGAACTCTCCTGCTTTCCCACCTGGAAATGTTTTCCTTTGAGCTTTTTGACTGAACAGAAAATCCATCTTGACTTGGAGGTGAGCAGTACAAGTCATTCCTACCTGCATTTGGAGACCCAGGCTCTGTCAGGGGCAAAGCAGGCACAAGCTTCCAGAGAGAACAGTCTGGAAGGGGATCTCAGGCAGGACCCAACTTCCAAAGGTGACCAGCTTGCCCACAGCTTCCTTTTCTGCTGGGCTTAGGTGCCCTTCCTCCTGAAGTTATTTAGAATAACATGGCCCCTAAATCTAGAGCCCTGGCAAACAGGTGTTGGGTATGGCTGCCCTTTCATCAAGTTTCTTGAAACCAGAAAAGAAGAGTGGAGGCAGAGGTATACTTTTATCATCACCCTTTCTAAACTGCAAGAAATAATTATTGAGGCCTTTTTTAAACACATTAATTCCCTTGTCTGAATAGAGATTGAAATTTGTTAACTGATAATTAATGTCTTTTTTGCCTTTTAATTAAAAGTTAACTGCCAGTGGAAAGTGCCAAGGAAAATTCTCATGCTGTACGCAGTCAGTTAATGCTTCTGTGCTTTCCTGACCCATGGCCAGTTGGAGGGCCAGAGGGTGGCATCTGCATGCAAGTGACAGGTTAGGGACTTGGGGAGCTTGAAATAAAAGTTCTTTCTTTTATGCAAAATTATGCAAAAGGTAAGCCTGGAATAATTAAAAATGAAATCCGTGTCCAAGCCCATAACCCCTTGAGCTACCATTCCAAGCCCTGATTCCTGCTTGCTGGGGAGAAGAAAGCTTTGTTTTGTCTTCCTGAGGAAGACCGATGAGTCATCACAGATAATAGCTTTCTCCAGTATTTTCCATAAGCAGAGGACAGCTCGCCACCATACTCTAAGTCTCCACTGGGATGATACCTCCTTTTTGCCCTTCCAATTGTCATGAGCTGTCACAGATAGCGTTTAAAATTTCCCCAAAGGATTTTCTTCCCACCATTGTTTATACCTTAGTTAACGGCATGTGCTATGTTCTGCCCAAGGTCAGGGGGTGGGACACAATGTTCTTACCTAGAAGTTATTTTTTTTTAGTGCATTTTGCATCATCCAAGTTTAATTTGCATCCTTGTAGGATTCATACTTACCATTTATTGACTCTTATTATGTGCCAAGCACTGTGCTATAGCCCTGAAATGTTCGTTGAAACCCTATGAAATTGCAGATTATTCAAGTGTTTGACCTATAAAACTGGACATTTCCTATGGTTCAACCTAATACCCAATTTCACCTAATCCTCACAATAGATCCAAGGGGGAGGTATCATTTAATTCAAGCTTTGGATGGTGAAGAGCCACGGGTGAGGGAGATTAAGGTATTTGCTTCAGGCCGCATGGCTGGTAGGCTGGCAGAGCCAGCCATCTTATTCTAAATAGCTTGTGTGTTTCCACCTTGCTCTGGGGCTAGGACAGGACCCACACATGTATGTTTCAAAATGCTTGGACTGAAATTCGGGGCTTTTCAACAGGATGCAACACTGTATTCTGAGGAGGCACTTAAGGGGGCTGGTTTAGTGTCACAGTGACTGGGGACGGGGCCCTTTTGGCATTTACTAGGTGGAACAAGGGGACTAAGTACGCTGCAAAGTGTGCGGAGGTCCTGAACAATGATCAGTCATTGTGCTGCAATGTCAACTGCTTCGTCTTTAGCAGCGTGGCCCAAATGAATGCCAGGTTTCTTCAGACAAAAAAACCTGAGACTGCCAGTGTCAGGCCAGCCGCTGGGGCCGTGATTTTTTTTCCTGGACATAGTCAAGCCATCCAGGGGTGGGCACCTAGCTAAGCTGGGTTAATTTCTGGGAAATCTGGCCACATGTACACACAGAAACCCTGTGCAGCAGAAACCACACATGTGAACTTGGGCTTGTGGGTGGCCATCTTTTACTCATATGTGACCTTGAGTACCTGGGAAGGCCAGTTAGTGAGGAAAGAAGGTAGAAGCCAATCATCAATATCTGCTGGTTTCCTAAATCCCTCCCTCCAGGGACTCTCTAGGTCCCAAGTCCAGCCTTGTTCTTGATCACCTGCCTTCTTGTCCTTGGATTCTAGGACACAGCCCACCTCCCTGCAATCAATCCTTCTCTTTGGCTGACACCAGTTGGAAGTGGCTGCTGGTTTTGAAACTAAGATAAGCCTAAGCAAGAGAACTGTACCTGCTCTACCTTTGTGCACACATGATAGAATGTGGAAGATGAACCATTCTTCAGACTCTCTCGTCAGAAAATAAAGTTATCTTTCATGCAAATGAGAAGACACTCATCAATTTGACTCCACGGGAGGTTAATATTTTTAGAGTAGAAAAACTTAGCTTCCATTGTTCAAGGTGAATTTTCCATAATGAAAAAGGCAAATTACCTGTGAAACTGGCAGCTGTTATTAACTAAACAATTTCCAAAGGAAAATTTCCTGGTTTCTGTACTTAAAAACATTTTTACCCCTTTGAAATCCTTCTTTGAAATTGGTCTTGTTGTTCATCTGGAAATGTAGCCAATATTCACCTATTTATTGTGTAGCTAATTTTCATAAAATGGAAATACTTTATTATAAGCGGACTTCATCTTGAAGTAAGAACATGGGTGCTTTCTACATCAAATAACCATTGCGTCCAAATCCTTTTCATCCCGTGGATGTTTTGTGGGCAATAAGAGTGGCTATTTTCCTTGTGCTTGGATCGGCACTGCTTGAGTATTCCAGCTTAATTATCTTGAAGGCTTTATCTTCATCAAAGTCACCAAGCTACTTGGAAATAATAGCTCCAACATTGATTAACAGAATTATGTGTGAATAAATCCCATCCTCAGATGCTGAAAGGAGCCATGACAACAGTAGACATTTATGCCACTCTTATTTTTATAATTACAAGTATTAGATCCCATCATTGTGGAAAAAGAATACACTTCATTTTTTTTTTAAATGAAATGTGCCTATTATACAATGGGAATCAGATTCTCAGCTCATCAGGCACTTGGGGAAGTTCTTGGAGATCTGAGAATTTCTTGGAATTTTTTTGCCAGCATCAACTGTCCAGGTGACTTATCAGCATTCTAGGTAACTTCTGGTGTTTTGGACTGTAACCCAGCTCCTGCAGAGCCCGTGGCTGTACCCCAGGCCTCCATCTGGATGATTCGTGTCTGAACCCCGTTCACTCATTTATCTTTGGTCACACCTCAGGGGGCGAGAGGATGGCCTGTTGAATAGAGTTGGGATTTCCCATGGTCCAGAGCTTCGGGGATGGCAGAGAGTGTGTGTGTAAGAGAGACACAGAGAGGCAGACTGTGAGGGTGGATCTGTCCATCCAGAAGCCCTGACACACACACATCTGTGCAGATGCTCTCTCAGCTCTAGGCACTGTAGCTGCTGTTGTAGTAATCCTCACACTTTCATTTCTGAGTTGTGGGATGTGGGCAGGGAGGCCAGCAGAATAATGACTTCCACAAATATGTCTGCATCTTAATTCATGGGACATGTGAATATATTACCTTGCAGGGCAAAAGGGACTTTGCAGGTGTGATTAAGTTAATGGTTTTGAGGTGGGAAGATTCTCCTGGATTATCCACATGGGTCCATTGTGGTCATAAGCGTCCTCCAGGATCTCACTAAGACAATTCAGGGAGAAGATGGTGAGGTTCTGGAGATGATGGTGAAGTTCATGGAGAAGACAGTGTGACTCATGGAGAAGACAATGTGGCTTCATGGAGAGTATGGTGAGGCTCAAAGAGATAATGATGCAGCTTGACAAAGATGCTCTCTTGACCAAACTCTAGTCAGGCCCTCTGAGCCCTCTTTATGACTAGGCTTCAACCTTGGTTTATAAAATCTGCAGACTCTCAGCACAGATGATTTCACCTCCCACCCCACACTAAGAGACTTAAGCAAACACTAGCATAGTTTCTAACAGCTCAAGGCTGTGTCTCTAGGATGATGACTGCCCTCCCTTAAGTCCTGTCTGGGGGAGCTCAATGCTTCCAAAACCTGGGGGTAGGGAGATAGCCCTCTGAATCTCCTCACAGAGCTGCTACTTTAGAAAGCTTGCCATTATAAATTCTTTCTCTGCCCCTTGGAATATAAATCTACCACATAGAGCTATATTCTCAAGGGCCCCAAAGCTGTCCTGGAGCAACATTCAAGGACATAACTCATTGCTTGCTCCTTGCTCTCAGTCCCTGCGGGAGGGTGAGGGCCTAACGTCAGTGGATGCCATGCTCTAACCTGTACCACTGCCCTCTCTCCTAAAGATGTGAAGTTTGTTTCTCTGTGAATAAGCACCAATGAACAAATCCAAGTGGCCTAATCACATGGACCAACGCCACTTAATACCCCTTAGTGTCTTTCTATTAGCACATCCAGGCCTTTACAAAGTCCCTTGATTTTTGTCCAGGAAGTTGAGTTCAGTTCATGCTGGACCCTCTTCTCTATTGGAATAATTATGACTGAATGAAATTTGTCTTTACCACTTCTGGTGTCAAGCTTGTTGATCTTTGACAAGCACACAGGAGACAGTGGAGTTTCATCTGTTTATAGCCCTCAGGCCTTTACTCCAGAGAGGGACAGACTTATACCACATTTGATCCAGCAACTTTCTTCAGTCCCTCATCACTGCAAAAAGTCTCACTTCTTCTGAAGCCTCAAGCCAAAGCCCCTTCACAGATGGATAAGGTGAACAAAATTTAGGCACTGTTGAAGGGAGGCAGGGACTAATGCAATCAGGTAAAACCTCCTTGTTGCTCATGCCTCTGGGTCCAGACTGAGAGAAGTACTTCCTTTTTTTTTCTGCTCTGGGAACTGTACTCTGCACTTCCTGAGGTGAGTGAGCCCAGTGATATCCTGGTCTGGTAGACTAACCACACCATGCATTCAACTGGAAAAGTACAATGGCCAGTAACAGAAGATGCATTCCTGGCAGATGTATGTTGAGTTGGTGCTCGGTCAACTGATACTAGTACCCATGGATTCCCTCTTTGTTAACCTGTTAATTCAGTCCAGTTTTCACCTATAAGAATTCTTCATGCCCATAATTACCTCCCTTCTGTACCTTGAGATGCAGTCTGGCCTCCTGACTCCAGGATACTGACCTAGCCGGCCCTGCCTAACTCTTCTCATTTGGAACATGATTCACTTACTCATAATCTCAGGCCCTTTCTATCCCTTGGCTCTGGGCTTCTCTGTCTCCTGCACTCAGCAATTCTTTGGGTGACCTCTAGGGGAACTTCCACTGGCTCCTCCCTTCCTATGTCTTGGCTCCACCCTCTCCTATCTTCTCCAGTCCTTGGTCCTCCCATGCCAAACTACATACGGTGAGTGCCACTGGCCTGCCACGGAGACATTGGTGGGCCCCCTCCCTTCTCCCAGGGGCGAAACCCCTTCCTGTAGCTATTCACCTAATTCCCTATATCTCTACCCCCTAGGCTGGTATTTTCACAAGTTTCTGGCTGCTCTTTCAATAGTTGAAATACCTCACGTAGTTCTAGGTATTTTTCCGTGGCACTAGAGATCAAAGGGCTCATAGGACCCTAAAGAATTACTTCTGTCCATGGATCTTATTAAAGGCATTGCTATTACAATTAAGGGGTATGTGTTTACGTGGGAGTGGGCAGTGAGCTTGTCTACACTGTAATGTTCCGGGTAAGGATGTTGCTGTAGATGGCATTCTGGCCCTTGGACTGTTCAGGCCAAAATTGGGCCACTGAATGGAATGTTATTACCCAAAATGTTTTTGACTTGCAGGTATGTGGTTGCAGAAACTATTTTTTTTCAGAAGAGGAAACCATTTTTCGGAAGCCTTTTCAGAAGGCTTTTTCTGGTCAGTTTCTCTATATGATGAAAATGGCCTTGCCTTTTGGGATGCAAGTGTCTGATGGCGTTTATGCATTCTTAAGCTTCGGTCACCACAATGATGCTTTCGTCAAACTATCTCATTTATGAGGCCAGTAACTCTGAGGCTGCTCTGGTGGAACATTCTACTTGCTGCTCCCACCCCTCAGCTGTTTAATTAGGGAATTAAATTTTTCTAAAGACTTTTAGTTTCCTGTGTTTCATTGACTGAGATTTTTCCTAATTTTACAATGTTGGTAATAAGTTCTTCAGCATGATTTAGTATTTGGAATTATTTAAAGCAAGTATTCATATTAAATGGAATGAACTTACCACTTTTTATGCTAATATTTTATAGTCTGGAAAGAACCAAAATGACATGAAGGTTTTGCAGGTTAATTTTGGACCTCATTTTTGCTTTCATTTTGAAAGATATTAGCACAATTTCCCAGCATTCTATTGACACATGCATTAGGTCCAGATAGTGATGACCATATGTAATTCTTCTTTCATGACCCACTTAAATGCTGTACAAGTTGGTGTAGGAGAAGATGCCACTGGGAATATATTATGGTTGTTTACTTACTGTCTCCCCTTTCCCCAGCTTCCACATCTCACACACACACACACACACACACACACACACACACACACACACCCCATGTCTTTGTCTTGCTTTTGTATGCAGTATAACTCCTAGTACAAGAAAGATTCTATTAAGGGGCAGGAGAGAACAATATTAGTGGTATCCACTGTGTTAATACATCCAAGAAGAAAAACCATGATCAAATTTTAAATTTTGATTACCATACAAATTTTTCTTGAGGGAAAATAGTTGGATTGTCTGAATTCAGGGATTGGAAGTTAATATTGTGGGTAACAACAGCTAAATTACCCATGTTCCTGGCATTTTTATTTCCAAGATCACTTGGAGATTCTCACATAGACACTGAGATATGAGACTCATTGCCTCCAATATGACCCACATTGCCTTCTCTGGGATGCTCTTGTAATCATAAACTGCCACTGTGATATTTATGAATTCTACCAATCCCTCAATAGCCCTTGAATGGACATTTCCTCTGATATCAATGAGTCCAAGCATATTATCATATGTGCTCCTATGCAGGAATTTTTCCATGGTATTTTCAAGCACACAAATTTTGGAGTCAGACTGCTTATTTCTAAAGGTAAGACTTCACAGTTACTAACTTTGGGATTCTGGGGAAATTACTAACTTCTCTGAACTGCATGTTCTTTGAAAAAAATGAGGTTAATAAAATTGCCTATCTTATTCAGTTTTGTGGGAACTAAGTGTAATAAGTCACCTGCATCAGGGGCTACACAGGTGGGGTCATCAGGAGGCAGGAACCACACTGGTTTTCACCCAGACAAGCGTTTGTATAACAGTTGATAATGAGGCGTACAGTTGCTGAATGGCTGACCAAAGAGACAAAAAGAGAATTCTAGAGGTGTCATAGAGGTGTCCCTTGAAGGCAGCTATCAACCTGGGGGCTGGTGAACAAAGGGAAGAATCTGGGATTATTAAAATTTAGAAGCTTAGGGGAAGGACCTCAGGGAGTTGAAGTTCAGACCTCTGTCAAGCAGGTGTCGTTCTGCTGGTGCAGTGTCTCTGTGGGGAGTGTAGGGAGACTGATTCTGCAGATGTGGGGAAAACCACTAACTAGATCAAGTCTGGAGGAATTGCCAATCTTGAGGTGAAGAAGCACGGCCACCAATGGGAACAGGGATCAAACAGAAGGAGGAAGAAGGGAACAGGAAGGAACACACCTGTCCTTCCACCTCCAGGCTTGCAGAATCCTGACCATCCATGCTCTCTCTTGGTGGATTCTGGAAGGGAATGGCTGGCCAACTTGAAATGTGGTTTGTAGAATCCCAGATACAGAATCGTAGAATGGGGCTGTATGAAAGAGAGTCTACAATTCCACCATCGCTGCAGTTGTGTCTATGAAATGAACAATAGTATTTCCCTGCTTTTTTTGTATGCCTGGTCATTTTTGGATCCTCGACATTACGAATGTCATATTGTGGGGTGCTAATTTTACTGTAGTCCTTTAAAGAGTGATGGATTGTTTTCCTGGCATGTAGTTAAGTGCACTGTGGGTCACTTTGAGTCTTTTGAGGCTTGGTGTTAAGCTCTGTTGTGGCGAGCCAAGAACAGCCTTTATTCAGGAACTAATTTAACCCTACTTCTAAGGCAAGGCCTGTGTATTTCAAGGTCACTCCATTTTGGCTGGTGGGAACAGGAATGATTTCCAGTTCTGTGGCACCTCCAGGAATTGTCCAGGGGCTCTTTCCCCAGCATTGGGAAGTTTCCTCCACTTTGGTTTCAGAGGGTATTTTTTGCAAAGATCAGTATTCAGTCCAAGGCTGACCAGGGAACCTTCTGCAGCTCTCTCACTACAGCAACCTCTTCTCTGCCATCCAGTCTTGCAAACCTTGGTCTCCCTGGCGCCCCCTGGTGAAAGCAATGCCCTCATTGTGTTTTTCAGACTTCCATGGTATACACACTCTAGCCCTCTATCAAACCTTGGCTGACATGAAATGCAACACTGTCCAAGGTGATGTTATGCAACATTCTGTATCAGTGGATTAAATGCTCTTTAAACCTCCAGTGGTGCTAGAATTGGATAGATAGAGGCCTGTGGGCAACAAAGGAAATACGCCAGAATATATGCCCATTCCAGTTAAGGTGAATTACTGTCTCTTCCAGGGTAGGGGTCTAAAGATGTCAGCTTGCAACCAAAGGGTTGGCTGATCTCCTTGAGGGATGGTGTCATATCAGGGGGCTCACACCTTCTAATCTTCCTTTTATTTTTTTTTAAGTTTATTTACTTATTTTGAGAGAGAGTGTGCAGGCGTGGGAGGAGGGGAGGGGCAGAGAGAGAGAATCCCAAGCAGGCTCCATCCTGTCAGTGCAGAGCCCAATGCAAGGCTTGAACTCACGAACCTTCAGATCATGACTCAAGCCGAAACCAAGAGCTGGACACTTAACCAAGTGAGCCATGTAGGTGCACCAGTTCTCCTTCTTAATAAAGAAGGAAGACAACACACTTGCCAGATCAATGGCCACATACCGCATACCTGAGGCCACATTAGTCTCCTCTGGGAGAGATACCATGTCTGGCACAGCAGTTGCACTTTGGGCTGCTCTTGGGTTGGGATTGTGCAACTCTACTGACGTCTTCCAGGGTCTGTCTGGCTTCTGTAGAGATGAGACTGGTGAACTAAGTAAAGATAAGTTGGAAACCAACACTCCAGTCTCCTTTTGGTCTTGAAGGGTGGCACTGATCTCTGCTATTCTGTTGGAATATGATACTGTTTTTTTTTATGATCATTTTGGCTGGGGTGGGGTGGTTTCAGAGATTTTACTTGGCTGTCCCCACAATGAGAGCTCTTACACCACAAGCCATGGGTCCATTGTGGAGATTCTGCCCATTGCCAAATATGTCTATTTCCAGTGGACCCACTCTGTGTTGCACCTGTTCCAGGACACCGTTTACACTCAGCTCCCTTATACGCTAACAGACAGGCTAATGCTTTCAGTTCCCAGTTTCCACTTGGACCCTGTATTCAACAGTCCTCTAAATTTTAGGGTATTCTCTTTTTTATTTTATAGTTACTCAAGAAAATGGTCATGGGTCCTTCTGAGGAATAACTGGGAAAGTTAACACTACTCACTATGGCTATGATGTGGGTGGGTCCTTTTCCCTGGAGACCTGGCCCCCTTTTCGGTTGACTGCTTCTGAGTCTGTGAACTGGCTCAGATTGAAAACTGGGCAAGGAATCTTGACTTGTTATTGGGATGCTTGCCCTCAGCCTCTTGATTACTCACCTGGGGATCCTTGTACAGATTTGTATAGATCCTCGTACAGACATGTTTACCTTGATTAGGGTTTCTCATGCTCAGCACATGTTGCCCCAGATGATTCTTTGTTGTGGGAGACTGTTGAGAATATCATAGGAAACTTATCAACAACCCTGGTCTCTACACATTAAGTGTCATAAGACTCTCCCTGACCTGATCTCACAAATGTTTCCTCCCAGTTGCGACACCACAAAATGTCTGCAGACATTGCCAGCGTCCCCCGGGGCGGGGGGGGCTGTCCCCTTGCTTCTCCTCTGAGAAGCACTAGTATAGACCGAGAAAGGTCCTTTGTGGTGCATTTATATGCTGTGTCTATGGATGCTATGTTCTATTAACATCTATCAACATAGTGCTCTGTGAGTCAAGCCCACTGGCTGCTCTCAGACCCTTCCACTCATCTTGATTATTGCACCCACCTGCTTTCAATGGTTGACTGTTGCCACTTGGCCTCCGTTATTTCTGGATCCTATCATCCCTGTTGCCATCAGGAAGCCTGGTTCTGTATTGACCCTTGCAGCAGTCCTGGCCTGAGTAGAATAGATACCACTGAGCCACTCAGTGCTGTTGGAAGCACATTTCTTATTGCTTTGGTACAGGCAAAGCCCTCACTGCATATTTATCCAAAGTTATATGGTATGATAGCATATACCCTTAGCATGCCCTCATCACTGAGCCTTTGATCCTCTCTTCCTCTTTTTTTTTTTTTTTGGCCCCTAGCAGTTCTGGCATTTCTACCTCACTCAGTGTGAACCACCACTTCCTGCAAGGTTCCAAAGCCATCCGAGCAGCTTGTTGGAATCATCTCTTGGGGTCTCGGCTGAATGATGAGTGTTCCATCATAGGAGAGTTTTCCCATCTCAACAAACTTTCTCTTGTCCCCACCTCTGGCTTTCTGCCTCCATCTAACTCTCAGAACCCAGCCGCATACGCATTTTCATCATGGCTTCTGCCAGTACGTGTTGGCCAAGCCCCAAGCTCCTTTGGGTTCTTCCCTTACCAGGGTCAACACTTGTGCCAGCTTACATAGTGATTTAACCCTGGTTATGAGTCTGGCAGTCAGGAAGGGAGGTGGGGAAGGCTTGGCATAGGCATGTGCTGTCTTGCAAGAGAGAAGCCTCCGTACCATCTTCAAGTACCAAGAACACCAGCCTTCAACAGGGAGGAGGAGGAGGCCAGTGCTGTAGTCCCAGAGTGATCAGAGGGACCTGGGGGCTCAAGATATTTGCATGCATCTACCCACGACTCAGGATCTTTTTCCCTCCCATAGACCCTGACTTTGGCATAGATGAAGAGAACTTGCTTTCTCTGGCATTTGGCTACACTGTAGTTAGTCTTGGGCGTGTTCCTCTTTTTCTGCCCACAGTCATAGGACATGAGAATTTCTGTTTGCTGCTCGAGAAGCTCTGGGTTCCACACTCAGCCTTCATTTCCTGGTCAATCACTCTCGGCCTTGCCTTATTTTTCTCTATGGCCTTGACTTCCTCAGCAACAGCCTTCTCCTTCCATTGTCCTGCTAATTGTCTTTCTCACCTATTTCTGGAATGGCTCCCTGGGGAGAGGGGGATTCAGGCTGTGATCCAGACAGAACAAATGCCTCAGATGATCCAACAGGAAGCTTTGGAGCTGGAATGGATGACCCTGTAGAGTTGTCCTGAGTTGAGATAAGGGGCCAGGCATTTGTTGGATGTGGAGCTGACAGAACTGGATGTGGGTGGTCACCTGAATGACATGATGACCCTGAGCAAACAGGGCCCTTTGGCTGAGAGCAGCCTCCGAGGGAGGACTGAGTTGAGGGCTGAGTCCATCACCAACACCCAGCACCCTGGGAACAAGCACTTCCATCCTAGGAGTGTGCGGGCCAGGGGGCTCCACTAGAGTGTCCTCTAGAGAGAACCTCAGCCATGGTCCAGATGTCTGAGTCTGCTCAGGCCACCATGGCAGAAGACCACACACATTTATGTCTCTCAGTCCTGGAGGCTGGAAGCCCAAGATCAAGGTTTCAGCAGGGCTGGTTTCTTCCGAAGGCCTCTCTCCTTGGCTTGTAGACGCTGCCTACTCCCCATGTCCTCACATGGCTTTTCTTCATGCACGTGCGTCCATAGTATCTCCTCCTCTTTTTATAAAACGCCAGCCCCATTGGAGTGGGGCCCCACCCTTATGACCCCATTTAAGTTTAATTGTGTCGGTAAAGACCCCATTCTACATACAGCTGCGTCGGGTTTAGGTCTTCAAGGTATGAATTTGGGGGGATGCTATTCAGCCTATAATGCCAGACAAGTGGGCTCTGCAGAATCTGGCTCTGCAGAATCACTGATTTGAAATTTTGGGAAGAGTTGCTGAAGCGTGAACTGGAGGAGTTCACCTGTGCAGGAAGTGCACGCAGGGAAAACAGTTAGAAACTCAATAAAGCACAATTCTGAGAGCCATCGTGACTGCTGGGAGCAGACAGCCTTACCAGCAGGACAGGCATGGCCTTCAGCGATGGGCCAGGGATCCAGGCGTCAGAGACGGGATTGGGGGGGGGGGCTCTTTGAATGCAAACACCGCTGACCTTTTCATCAAAGAGGGAGTTGAGGAGGGTGACATGGGCTCTGCGAGCTCTCCAGGCAGAACTTATCCCCAGGACAGCCTTGGACCTTTAATTGAGCTAAAAGGGACTGCAGGTTGTAAGATGACCTTTTCCTCCATAAACAGGGAGTAATTTAAACCTGAAGAACAATAGTGGCTTCCGGTGGGCCTGCAGCACTTGACACTGGAAGATAAGACAAGACAGGTGCCCAGATCTGACCTGTCCGTGTCTGCCTCCCACACCATCCCCTTTTCTCTCCTATTGCCTGGTGACTTTTAAAGAAAAAGTGACCTCACAGTGTGCCAAGGTGGGCTGGAAATTGCATATGTAGTAAACACAAGTTGTTTCAGGAAAGTGCGAGCCATGGAGGGGGAGGGAGGGAGGAAGGGGGAGTGCCCGAAGGTAACAAATTTCCAATATCTCCAAGAAATAATAAGATGTACACATCTCTGATGCAGAGTGCCCAGTTAAGGGTGACAGAAGAGATGGGGAAACACTCTTGCTGGATGGGAATGAAGGGGGCGGGGCAGGACAGCAGCCGTGCAATATTATTTGCTAAAACCTTGGGAAGCCACCGCCTAATGTTTCTTCTATTAATCTATTTTTCCTTTAATTTAAAAAAAATGTTTATTTATTTTAGAGAGAGAGAGAGAGATCATGAGTGGGGGAGGAGCAGAGAGAACAATACTGCACTGTCAGCACAGAGCCTGAAGTGGGGCTCAAACCCACAAGCCGTGAGATCATGACCTAAACCTAAGTCGGACGCTTAACCGACTGAGTCACCCAGGCGCCTGTTTTCTCACTTCTAAAAGACAAAATTATTACCTTGGAAGGTAAATCTTTTCATTTTATAGAGAAAAGAGTTTTCTTTATTCAGCAGCTTCCATACTCAGTGGCCAGTAGAAAACTTACTTGTTTGGAAGTGGGCATTTATTTATTTATTTATTTTGAGAGAAAGAAAGAGAGAGACAGAGAGAGAGAGAATCCCAAGAAGGCTCTCACTGTGAGTATGGATTCTGACTCAGGGCTCGAACCCATGGAACTATGAGATCATGACCTGAGCCTCTCAAACTCATGGAACCCTGCGATCATGACTTGAGCTGAAATCAAGAGTTGGACACTTAGTTGACTGAGCCACCCAGGCGCTGTGTTTGGGAGTGTTTTTGACAACTAACTCCGTGCACACATAGGGGATGGGAGAGAGAACAGAAGGGGATGGCCTCACCCTCTGTCCAGAAGCTTAAAGTCCAGGAGGGGAGAATCAAGATTTGTGCAAGCCAGCACGCACCCGAATCAGTCATTGGAATAAACAAATGTTTCCTGGAGAGGTCTGTAGAATTACATTGCATGTCTACAATTGTGGCCATAACCAGAGTGGCTTCCTGGCTCTGGGCCACGTGGCCTCCAGAGGTTGGCTGAGGGCTAGCATCTGCAAAGGAGATTAAAATTCAAGGCAGCAGGATGCAAGGTTGGGGATCAAAGGCAGGAGTTCACTGGGTCCACCCTTTGGACTAGGGAATGCTGAGCCTTAGGGATGGGGGCTGCATAGACACCCAGGGACTGCAGGGGGCTCCTGTTTGGGAGGACAGTGAAGGCAGAATGGAGGGAGGGGTCCAGCCACTGACGTTGGGCCAGGAAATCTCTGTCCTAGGAGGATGACCACCTTCTCCCTCCGTCCATGCCTTCCACGTTCAGGGATGAAGCCTGTGCTGCACCTGTGCATGGCAGTGGTTCACAAGGAAGTAGAGAAGCAAAGGCAGGAAAATGATGCAGGGTGTGGGTTTGTTTTTTTTTAAAGCTCCCACACCCTCTGAAATTGTATATATATGATGCATTTGGTATAAAAGTCTGATGAAAAGCCCCAGGTCATCAATATACAGTGGCCCTATAAATAACCCTAAAGGAGGATTTTGAAAGATTGCTTGGTTCAAGTCTGCACCTTCAGGCAGAATCACGCTCCCAAGAAGATGAAAATAATCTATCCATATTATCTGTTTTTTTTTCATAAATTATAGAGCCCCATGTCTGGATCTTAACTCAGAAACGTTGAAGTATTCCCCGAGATCTAATATATGAAGCTATGCGTCTAATTCTCCTGAAGTTCTTTCAAAATTTATTTCTCAGCTCAATATATCTGTTGTTTCTATTTTTGCTTAGGTTGGCAGATGCACGATTTTAATATTTCTTAAATTAATTTTTAAGATTGAAAGCACCAGTGGAGGAGATGAGACACTGAAGAATGGTGAGGCTTTGCCAAGGTCGCGTGGAAAACCGTAGCTCAAGTCAAGGACTCAAGTTCTAAGCTTCTGGTTCATGACTCCATCTACCATGTAATACAGTGTTTGACTAACATGAGTCATGTGAGAAGGCCACATGGATTCTAAAAGGAGGTAGAGGGAGGAGGATGGGCAGGAGGCAGGAGGGAGTGAAAGTTTGGAAGGAGTGCGTGAGGTGTGTGTGTGTGTGTGTGTGTGTGTGTTGTGTGATCACTGTTCTAAACAATGATCCTCAAACATGACTGCTTATTGGAACCACCTGGAAAACTTTAAAGACCATCTACTTACTGTCCTTATCCCTTGGGATTCCAAGATGAGGTCCAGGGACCCTTTGCAATCCTTGGTCTGATGGCTGGTCTGTGGGGACACCACTGCCCCAAGACAAGGGATGGGGCTGGGAGCTGTGGTCCCAGGGCCTACCTGCTGGGGAATGATAGAAGGAACATTCAGTGCCCGAGTGCCTGGGCAGCTGTCCCCTGAGCAAATGTGGAACCAGAACTGTGTGGGGTGCACCCTGGGATGCATTATGTGTAACCCCCAGGTCCTGGTTTCCCATGGCTGCTCTATGGCCACACTCAATTTCACTTTGTGTTTAAAACAGACAGCTCCATGACCCATTGATTGGAGATAACTGTGTTATGAAAGGTGCCCTGGGGAAATCCACAGGGTTAAATTGCATGCTACATGGCAAATACTGGTCTAACTCTCCTTGAGATCCTTCTATTCTTTCCCTAAAAGTCTTCTCCAGCACTTGCTATGACATCTGTATTAGTTTTCTAGGGCTGCCACAAAGTACCACAGGCTGGGTGGTTTCGACGACAGAAACGTATTCTCTCACGATTCTGGAGGCTGGAAGCTGGAAGGCCAAGACCAAGGGTTGGTTTCTTCTCAGGTCTTTCTCCTTGGTTTGTAGATGGCTATCTTCTCCCTGTGTCTTCACAGGGTCTTCCTTCTGTGATGGGTCTGTGTCCTAATCTCCTCTTCTTATATGGACACCAATCCTATTTGATTAGGGCCCACCCATATGGTCTCACTTTAGCTTACTTACCTCTTTTAAGGCTCTATCTCCTCTATTTCTAAATATAGTCACATTTTGAGGTACCGGAGAGTTAGGACCTCAATATATGAATTTTGGAGGGAACGCAATTCAGCCCATAATGCCATCTATCCTCTCTTCCATACCCTTTATAACCCCCGATTTGTTCCAAATTGTATACTCTCCTTGGCAAAGCCACAGCCCATCCCGGGCACCAGTTCTGGCCCTTCCCCCGGAAACACTAGCAGCCGTTCACTGCTCCCCAAACCCCAAGCTGTTGTAAATCCGTATGTGCACTTGTGTTATGAGAAAATTCATGTCTGCACTACAACCAGGCCAGCAGAGCACTGGCTGGTCCTCTGTGTCTCCTCTGTTTGTCCCCTCTGCCTGAGCATAGCCTACAAAACCACACAAGGGACCCTCATCAGGGTTATCACTGGGAGGTAGCACTCTCTACCTCCAAGCACTGGGTGCTCAAAATCCCCAACCAGACAGGCTTTCCCTGGGGAAGGCATGGTTTTTCCATTCATGCAGAGAAGGGAGCCCCGTCCCTCTTCTTCCAGTCGGCTGCGCCTCGGCAGACTCACCCTCCTCCGTCTCCCACTCCCAACCACTGGGGGACCCTAAAGGCACCCTGTCTGGGCCCTCCCACGTGTGACACTGGGGGCAAGGAGGGGTGGGGGAGGAAAAGAATGAGGAGGATGCTGTCAGAATGTGCTGGCAGGCAGCTCCTTTTTTCGCAAAAGATTCGTGTGGTTGGGATAGACAAATAGGTAAACAGTAAAACCTCGGATTGTGAGTAACTTGTTCTGTGAGTGTTCCGCAAGATGACCAAACAGTTCTAATAAATTTTAACTCGATAAACGGGTGATGTCTTGCAATATGAGTAGCACGTGACGCTGAACGTCACGTGATCACAACTGAGCCAATGGTTCTTGAAGTTTGCTTTGATATACAAGTGCTTTGGATTACAAGCGTGTTTCCAGAACGAATCACGCTCGCAAATCAAGGTTTTACTGTATATAACCCATTTCTGTTTCTCTGTGAACGAAGAGTTATTATAATAAATGTACCTGTCTTCCCATTGAAAGGGGACTTTCTGTAGACACATTCCCATGTAAAGTGGCTATAAGTTAAGAAGATCGGCTCCCACAAGCCTTAGGAGTTTTGTGTTTCTTGCTGCTTTCTGTTTGTGGTCACTCACGTTCGTATGGTAGATGCAAGAGCTCTGGGCCCTGGCTCCCGGCCTCAGCCTCCGCAGGTGGCCTGTACTCGCTGGTACCCACTGGGGATGTGTGGCTTTTCTCTCACTCACCGAGGTGGCCCTGAGAAAGGAGGTGAAAGGAGAGGCCACTGTGGCGTTGGCCAGATAGAAGACAATGGAGGGAATCAGAGACAGGCCCGAGCTCAGTGTTGGTTCATCATACAGCTATTGGCAGAGTCTCCCCATGTGGGGTGATGGGTGAGGCCCCCGCGGGGCATCTGAGGACTGTAATAACTGCCCAGTTTCTCATGTATTTACCCACATGGTAGCTGTCACTTGGATATGCTTGTATCTCCCGTAGGTCCTTTGAAGAGTCATCATTTGGCGTATCTGCCATGACAGGGCGTCACTGTCGGAGAATCCCACTTGAACCCAGGGCCAACCTGGAGCTGGCAAGTTGCCAGAGGGTGTCCTGATCAGCCCTGGGCCAACGAGACAGGCCACGGCACCCACCTCATTCCCTGCACTGGCCATGATCCCGGTTGTGAAAGTCAAGGCTTCACTTGGGTGCCGTGAAGGCTCTTCGGGGTCTCACAAGTCCAGGCAAAAGGACTGAACCTCTTTACAGAGAGGCTGGACAGGCTGCAGCAATGAAATCTTTAACAGATTCCACGGTCCAGCCCGCATCTCCCTCCGGATGCTGGTGAAGTTTTTGACAACACAGATAAGGCCGGAGACTTCCTCTCTTGTCACAGCATGACTCTCCCAAGTCGATGTCCCAGCGCTGCTATGACCTCTTGCCAAGGGAGGAGGTACCCGGGATACGAACAGCCTGGCAGATTTGGGGTTGGGGCGGGAGCAGTGGAGAATGTTCTCCTGGAAGTCTGGGATCTGTGCCACAAAGGGGAAGCCGCAGCTCCTGGGAAAGCGAGGGGGAGAGAGAGAGAGAGAGAGAGAGAGCGAGAGAGCGAGCATGGGCTGGTGTTTCCAGAACTGCCCTTCCTCTGAGATGCAAACATTCTTTTCACTGACGTTGAAAACGTATTTGAATCCTGGACCCTTGAATTAGTAAACAATGGCAAACCGGTGATGATCTTTGTACCTCTGACTTTGACCTTTAAAAAAGAAAAAAAAACCACGCACAAATCTAGCAGCTCTTTCCCTTGGCAGAATGTGGGGCTGAGACCCAGCTCACTTCCCACCTGGCTCCACTAGGTGGCCCCTCGTGCTCTCGGATGTCTGCGAGGCGTGCAGACAGGTGAATGAATCTCATTGGCTTACGGGAGGCATGATGCCACCGGGCAGCCCTTTTTAAGAGAAAATCCAGGACCGGTGGAAGAGCGACCCCTGAGCAGCGATCCGGGTGCTGAGCACGGTGCTGAGCGCAGGGATCCCGCGGCTGCCGCGTTACAGCAACATGAGCGAGGTGAGTGGCCCTCGTACTTGGAGAGGGAGACTTGGGGGTGACCAGTGCGCTGGCCGCAGTGGGTCTCGGGAGACGCCAAGGGTCTCCGGGTGGTGGTCGATCAGCCCTGTGACTCTTTGCTCGGAGGGCTGACCCCCGTTGCTATCCTGGTTTGCGGTGGCAGATGCAGAGAGGTTGGTGAAGTTTGCAACTTTTTAAAAATTTGCCTTGGAAAGAAAGGGATGGCTTGTTGGCTTCTGATTTAATCGTGACTTTGGAAAGTGCTTTGGGTTGGACACCTCGGGAGAGAAAGCCGAGGGTCTCAGCCTCGCCGGAGGTTTGCTGTGCTTCCCGCCTGTCCTCACGTGTTTGCTTTGGTGGATGGCTTTCAGGACGCTGGCAGGCGGGCCAGCCGGTGACAGTCAGCCTTGGAAGAGACGTGGGGGAAGGACTGCACGGCTCGGCCGCACAAACTACATCTGCAGCTAGTTAGAGCGTCAGTAAAAGAGGCAAATCGCTCGAACCATGAAAAATCTGTGTGTAGGGATGGGGCTCGGCCACCGGAGAGACTTTGACGTAAGAACAGCTACATTTCTTCTGGTTGCAAGTCCCTTCTCTGAATATGTTTATAGAGACGGTATTTTCTTGGGGGCAAACCTATAGATAGCTCATTTTATTTCAAAAAGATCACATTCTCTTTCTTTTAAACGCGGCAGGTTTGGGGTTGTACAAACCACCCTCTAATTCAGCTCAGTAGTGGAGACAAGTCCGTTTTTATTTCCTTTTGGTCGGCACTTAAATAATTACTTTTATCTTCTCTGTCTTTTTTTTTTGACAGATGGGTGATCCTTTTTTTGGGAATTCTAGAGTAAAATTAACGACTTCAGAAATAAGAGGTGTCTTCACTGTGTTTGTCTCTCCCATGGGTGACTTTTGACATAAACATGACAGGAAGACAGAGGAGGCAAAGCGTAGACGGTTTGGGAATGGGGTTTGGGACGGAGCCAAGGGCTCGAGTGAGGAAGGGGGCAAGTGTGGAGGAAGATGGGAAGGCTGTAAGCCTCTCAGCCCCAGATAAGGCTGGGGGCGGGGCTCCAGTAAAGCCAGTGCACCTCACTTTTGTCTGTTCTCAGCCCCCAGCTTGGCATCTAGCACTCCACTGGTGTTACCTTATTTGCTCCCTCAAATCCTGTGAGGTGGGTGCTGGTATTTATTCCCCATTGACAGATGAGGAAACTGAGGCAGAGAGAAGTTCAAGGTCAGCCGGTTCAAAGTGGGTGGCTAGCAAAGGGCAGGGCTTGGGCGGCCTTGCTGGGCGGCCCACCGCCGGGGGCGGTTTCTGCGCACTGGGAGTCACAGAAGGAGCCGGAGGAGGGTGGGGAGGGGGCGAGGGAAAGGGAGCTGGGGCCTGGAGCAGAGACAGGGCGAGGAGGACCAGGCCTCTGTGCCTTGCAGCCTCCTGGAGACTTCAGAAGCTTCCACCCTGGGTCAGCAACCTGTGCTCACAAGAAGCCATGGCTGGCTGTGGAGAGTGGGCTTCCCAGAGGAGGAGTCAGAAAGCAGTACAGCACTGGGGGCCCTTCTTCGATAGTCAGCTTCCCCCCGGGCTCTTCTGGGGTCGTGGTGTTCCTGCTGGGTCCCCTCCGGCTGTCACCCCATCTGCAGCTGAGGCTGAAGCCCAGCGTCGTGAACACATGAGCTTTCCAGAATGCTTCAGCTCAGCGGTGTTCACCTCACCGTGGGTCCCCCGGGAGAGAGCACACGTCCCACAGCTCAGCCCACGATTAGGGTCACAGCCTCGTTTCTGCTGCACATAAAATTAGGGCAGCTCTGCGGCCGCCCCCCGCCCCTGCCCCATTCCATCAGCCTCGTTAACAGCCAACTGCAAGGGTTTCCTTTAATGTTGCTAAAATCCCGCAGGAGGCGCATCCGTCTCCTCTGCCCCCCTTTGCTTCCGCGACACCCCTTCCAGCTCCTTCTCCCTTTCTCCCTCCTGTCCCTCTTGCACCTAGTCCCCCCTCTGTTACGTGCAGCCCCGGTGCTCTGGCCACCAGCTGGGTGACCAGCTCTCTGCCTGATCCCCGACTTTCCAGGTGTGTGTCCCTCAGAGAGTGGGAGTGAGTCCTTTCACTAGAACTCAAATCTGCTTAAAACATTTAATAAAGTCGAACAGACGCTCCTTTCCGGGTAGAGAACTGAACGTCCCCCCAGCCCAGAGCTTTTGCTTGGTTGGGTGAATTACGTGTGGCTTCTTGTTTTAATAGCTCTCAGGCAGGGGTTGATTCCAGATGATCGTTTGCTTACTCGAGTCACTGATTGCTGCAGAGGGTCAAAGCCAGGGGTTTTGTCAGCCTCTCCTCCGACTTCGGGATTTGCTGGAGTCTGGTGGGCAAAGAGCGCTGGCTCCAGCTGGCAGCGTTTGGTGCCCGCTGCGGAAATCCCTGAGCTCACAGCTGCTCCCCCGGGGCCGTGCTGGGGCGGGGCTGGGAGGAGAGGCCCCCAAAGGGCCAAGTGCTCCCCGGTGGGCCTTGGTCCTACGGGTCTTCTAGCATTTAGGGGGAAGGCGGTGAGAGGTGGGGACTCGGGGACTGAGCCTGGAGCCGGCTTTCAACTGGGTGACTCCACGACCCAGTGTCTCCTCCGTCCCCCGTGGCAATGCATTGCTCGGGGAATGAGGCGATTGAAAAGAGCAGCTCCAGTACAGCGAGGGGAGTCAAGTCCAAATTTAGGGCACCGAGAGAGTGGAGGTGGTTTGTGGGGGTGTCTAATTTACATTTCAGTATTAAAGTATGTCAGATGGGCTGGGAGGTAATTTAGCAGGGATCAAAATGCAGGTTAAGGTGTTTTAACTGGATCAGAAATCCTAACCACCAAAGTCAAGGTTAACAAAGTCACCCTCTTCTCTCTCCGCCTGGACCCCCGCACAGGAGAAGAATGAGACTCCCTTTGTTGAGCCACCAAATAGGAGTCCCATAACACCGACAGTCCCATTTTCTCATCCAGGTGTGCGTTTTTAAGTTGCTTTTCATTTTTTTTAATGTTTGTGTATTTTTGAGAGAGAGAGAGAGAGAGAGAGAGTGAGCACAGGGGGCAGAGAGAGACACACACAGAATCTGAAGCAGGCTGCAGGCTCCGAGCTGTCAGCACAGAGCCCAATGCGGGGCTCAAACCCACGAACCAGGAGATCATGACCTGAGCTGAAGTTGGATGCTTAACCGATGGAGCCACCCAGGTGCCCCTTAAGTTGCTTTTCAAAAGAACTGATTTAGGAGAGCCAGGAGCAAGATTTTCATGCAATAAAGGCACACTTTTGGAGAATCAGTTTGAAAAATGACACCCACCATCACCCTATTTTTGAGGAAGTGTGTGTGTGGTGGGTTCCCATTGCATAATGCATCAGTTGACAGCTATTAATTAGACCTGAGACCCCTTTGGGAAAGCATCTAGGATCCTAACTGTCACCACTCTTTTCTTGCATCGGCTTGGATGGGATGTTGCAACTTGGGACCAGAGTTTCAAGCCTTTCTTCCATCCAGACGTCGCCCACAAAAGGACTGTGCCTGTCAGACGCATGGAGGGAACACACTGAGGACATTTCAGGGCAAATCTTTTGACCCACGTGCCTGTCCTTAGCACAGAATCAGAAGCTACTGCCTACACACTAAGTTTCTAAAGGAAGAAGAGAAGAGTGAACAACATTGTCTGGAGAGAGATATGCAAGGGAAGAAATGCTCCCTTGAATCTTGCAGGGGGCATAGAAAGGACAGGATTTTTGTTTTCAAAAGTAGCCGCCGCTTGGGGCTTACCTAGGCAGCCACTGGGACAACCCATTGCTAAGATAAATAGTAGGGAACAGAACTACAGTGAAAATTGTCATAGTCGTGTGCTTCTTGTGATGTCATAGTGAACCGAGCAGATGCCGGAGGACGGATGAGCAGGCTTGCAGATAACTGTCCAGGGTAGACCAGTTACACCCAGATTCCAAGCGTAACTGCATAAAATGTGAATTTTCCAACTGGCCCCAAAGGCCTGGCAGCAGCAGGCCAAATGACGACCCTGCTTCTTCTATACGTATAACCTCATTTGGGGATGTACCAGTCAGTGGCAGAGACACGGGAAGATCCAGCAAGATCCCCCTGGTTTCTCTGGATCACACCGGGATGGGCACTGTCTCTACTCTACCTGGGGATGTTAGGTCTAGGAAGACACCAGGTCCAACTTTGGTTCCCAGTGCAACTTTTCTTGCATGGGCAGAGGTCCCAATGCAGCCTGGAAATGTGTTTGCTGGGCTGATGGTTTATGGATTGCCATAAACTTTGTTCCCCCGGTCCCGCACCTCATTATCGGATTGTGTGTGGTTAAGAAGTCTCACTGTTTTTCTCTTTTGGATTGAGTCAATGACTTGCAGTTGATTTTATTAAAGGTTTAGTTGAATAGTGTGATCAAGATGAAAAGGAAATACAGGTTTTTGTTGTGGGAAGTGCCTTGAATTATGATGAATACGTTCTCTGAACTTTTTTTTTATTATAATTTCTGCC
Organism: Acinonyx jubatus; assembly: GCF_027475565.1. Classification (NCBI taxonomy): domain Eukaryota; kingdom Metazoa; phylum Chordata; class Mammalia; order Carnivora; family Felidae; genus Acinonyx; species Acinonyx jubatus. The sequence continues at coordinate 5,862,321 of NC_069384.1, read as the reverse complement.
TCAGTGCTTCATTAGAGGTGTTGTTATAGGTGGAAGGCGTTCACACTGCATCTGGGGGCCTTCTGTCCTCAGTGAACTGTGTGCCCTGTACCATTTGAACACCTGAACAATATCATGAGCCCAAGCCTGGGGCTTTTCATTAATTTAGAATGGCTTTCTAGAAAGGGCTTCTCACTGCGGGGGAAAGAAGGACTTTAGGGGATGCATATGCACAGATTTATATAATATTTGGCTGATAGTTTTATAAAACACAGCATTAAAGCTCATGCTGTTATTGTCTTAGTCTGTTCAGGCTGCTATAATAAAGTATCACAGATTGAACAGCTTATAAATCATAGGAATTTATTGCTCACGGTTCTGAAAGCTGGGAGGGAGTCTGAGATCAGGGAGCCAGTGTGATTTGGTGAGAACCCTCTTCTTGGTTCACAGACAGCCTTCTCCCTCCTGTGTCCTCATATGGTGGAAGGAGGGACAGGGAGCTCCTTGGGGTCTCTTTTTGTGAGGGCACAAGTCCCATTCACTGGGGCCCCCCACTCGTGACCTGATCACTCCCAAAGGCCCCACCTTGTCATGCCTTCACCGTGGGGGTTAGGATTTCAGCACATGAATTTTGAAAAACACAAACATCCAGACCATAGCAAGTATTATGGTTGCATTTTTATTTATTAGCATTATCCCCCCTAGATTGTGAGCTTCCTGGGGACAGGAACAACTTTACATTGTCCACCGGACCTGGCTCCTGGTCTGGCACTTGGTAACGTTCCCTTATTGGATGAATAAATACATTTGGGGGTATGGGTTTATCAGTTAATGTGACCAACAGACCAGACCCCCTCTTTTCTAAACGTTGAGATTTGTGGTCCAGACAAGTTTGGGGAAGAAAAGTTCTATCTTTTGTTTTTTACTCCCGGTTTGAAACCTGGGTTTGCCATTGAAATCCTTTTAAGTTGGAAATGGATACATTGTCAGATATACAAAAGAAGTGCGCTGATGGCAGGCAAAGCGATGAGAACTGGAGAGAATCTGGACAGGAAGAACTCTTGGCATTTGGAAAAATGTCAAGGAAAACAGGGACGCTGAGGGAGGGACAGAGAATTCTAATATCCTACAGTTGGGGGTCGTCTCCCTTGGGACTATTTCACTTCAGATAAGCTCTATGAAATTCAAACAAAAGGAGCTTCAGCCAGAGAGGCAGAGCCCGTGAATGCCCTACAAAGCTGTTGGCTGTACTGAAATAGAAAACCAATTTGACTGTGCTTACAGGGGGATAAGAGAGAGCCCGAGCAGAGCTTTAGGAAGATTCGTGCCGAATCACAGTCGTCCAGACTGCAGATCCTGGCACACCGTTGAAGGCAAAATATACTTTGTGTACAGGAAGCACAGCATCTATTCAAGTTTTTAATTGCTATTTAAAAATTAGCCATTGATGTTTCTCTGAATTAACCAAATGTTTTCATTTCTAATTGCATATTTAAATATCTTAAGTTGGTTTATATTTGAGCTAGGAAGACGTGACCATTCCTACACAAAAAGCGATGGGCTTGTGTGTCTTCCCCTGGGAGGTTAGGCACTGAGATGTACGACCGTGTCCCTGTGCAGTCCAACAGGCTGTGACTCCACGTTCCTATCGTCCCCAGGTATCAACTGTTTACCATTCTTCATCCACCTTTGGAATGAAGTGAGGTATAAGTAATGAGATACAGGTACAGGTGCACTTTGGGAATGGGTATGAGAATGTTCTACAGATCGTTGTTCTGTGCCATAAGCCAAGCAAGGCTGACACACCCACCGGTGGCCCAGACCTATAAATCCAGCATCCATTTCTGGGCTGTTGTACATGAACAATTCCGTGTAAGTTACACATGCCAGGCATCAATCTGCTTGAATATTGTTTGTGCCTTACACATAGCCCGAAATTTATGCCTCAGAATCTCACTGAATTGCTTCTCGTTCCACTTCTGAAAGGAAACGCTTGGCCATGTTTATAACATTGCCAGTGGAAAAATCAATCACCCACTAAATGCCATTATTTTACATTTTACTCTAAAACTGCCACCTTATAAATAAAAAGAAGACAAATTGGAATCATAAAGCAGGTAGGTAATCATCCACAAATTGAAAATTCTCCTGCAGAACATCTAAGGGGAAAGAAGCCAAAAAGTGTGAATTGATAGAATTATTGCAATAAGGCAGTTTTCATACCACAATGGAAACTAGACTAGAGAACAGGAGAGTCCTTTTCCCTGGAAGGTTTCTGCCTCTGGTTTGAGGAAGTCATGGGCTTTGCCAAGACTGAAATACCTCAATCATCCACACTTCAAGCCTTCACCCAATGGTCTGGATTGCCTTTTGAGTGTTAGTTTTTAAATAATTTGTTTATGACTCCCGGACAGCTATTTGATAGCTGGGGTTGGACCTGGTTTGGCTTGAGATCATGCTTTTCCTGCTATCACAATCCCAAACTGTGGAGGAGAGTCGTGACAAAAGAAACGGTCATCTGTCCTCATACCCCCACATCTGTGGCTTGGCTAAAGTTCTAACAAAGTGATTAGTTATTTTAAATTTATGCAATGCCTGGAAAGAAGACCCTGCAGGTAGCAATACTCATTAACATTTGTCTTACCCAAACAAGACAGTTAAAATGGGGCAAGAAAGTGTGTTCTCTCTTTTCCGCCAAGATTTTCTTCTTTAGTCAATATACTTTTATGTCCATCAAGGGCTAAGTCCCACTATTTAAAAATTATTAAGAAATTATGCCTGTTAATTATTTTTAAAGAATGTTTTAAAGATTTTTTTTTTATTTTTAAGTAATCTCTATACCCAACATGGGGCTTGAACTTACAACCCCAAAGATCAAGAGTTGCACGCACTCCCAACTGAGCTAGCCAGGCGCCTGGAAGGTTCTTACATATATAAATGGAAGGTTCTTACATATATAATTTCCTTATTAAGTAACATCACTCTTTCATTAGGGATTATTAGAAAAATAGCACTTTTATTTCCCTGAGCCTGGCTAAATGGCACAGTATACCTGGACTTTTCCTTTTCACATTTCTCGACACCTGTTTGATACACCAAGAAATCCCCGATGCCACGAATTGGTCAGATAGTCCTGGTAACGGGACTTCCTTGTGAGCCTAACTTGATGGCTGTGGTTTAGAGGCTCATGTTGGTGCTCATGAAGATATCCTAGAACGAATCTAGCAGGATCAGTTCACATTTCTATTGTTTTCTTCTTGCTTTTGCTGACAGTGTTAGTATTCTTTTCAATCTGTGAAATTTTATGCAGGAATTTTATTGGGGTAAAAAAACACATGTCATAAAATTGACCACCTTACCCATTTTTAAGTGTATAAATTCAGTAGTGTGGTTTATTTATTTTGTTACGAAATAGACCTCCAGAACAGTTTCATCTTGTGAAACTGAAATTCTATTACCTATTAAACAGCAAATCCTCTTTCCTGTTCCCCTTATCCCCGGTGACCGCCTTTCTACTTCCTGTCTCTATGTATCAAATGTCTCTATGTATCTGACTCCTCTAGGGACCTTATAGACGTGGAATCACAGAGTATCTGTCCTTTTGTGCCTGGCTGATTATACTCAGCATAAGGTCCTCCAGGTTCGTCCGTGTTGTGGAGTGTGACTAGGCAACACTTTTTTAAACAACATTTTTTAAAATTGATTTATTTTTAGAGAGTGAGATAGAGAGTGAGCATGAGCAGAGGAGGGGCAGAGAGAGAGAGAGAGAGAGAGAGAGAGAGAGAGAGAATCCCGAGCAGGCTCCGCACTGTCAGCACAGAGGCGGATGTGGGGCTCGATCTCACAAAATGTGAGATCATGATCTGAGTGGAGAGGAAGAGTCAGATACTTAACTGACTGAGCCACCCAGGTGCCCCTGTGTGAGACTTTTTAAAAGTCACTTACCTACTTAGTGGGGAGATTAGTTCAGTTAAAAATAGATTACATAATCTGTAAATCCTCCTCCTGGGGCTCAAGGAGCTGCATTGCAGCATGTGGTGGTGTTCTGAGAGCAAGCCAAGAGTCACAGGAACCCCATTCTTCCCTACTCACCAAGTGACAATGTCAGTATCGATCCTGAGAGTAGCTATTGATAAAACCTAATTTCGTCCTTATAGACCTTTGATTCTAAACAGATGTAAAGAGAAATGTCAAAGTTTTCTTCACTGTGCATGTGAGAATTAAGCACCTTACAGCCCCAGAGATGCCATTCTTGGCTGCCGTCTTGTGCTGTGTACAACCTGTGCAGCCGAACATGGTGGCCTTGCCCTTTCTTGGGGTGTAGTCACCCTGCTTCAAAACCACTGACCTAGAGAAAGACTGTCGTTTCTATGGTTCTACTTAGAATTCAGAGAATTCAAGGAGACCGTATTTGTCATTTCCCTCAAAGGAGTCATTTTCAAATAGGGAACTGAGTGCCCAAAGGCGAATTTTGCTCAAAACCACAGAGCTTTTTGAGGAAAAGCCAGCGTGAGTTTCACTTACACACTTCCCCTCCTATTACATTTCTCATTTTCTGGCATATCCTGGACACAACCCAATTTCTTTTACACCTGCCCCAATTCCATTTAGGACTTGGGCACGAAATACATGAGAAACAATATTGTCCTGGATTTTTTTTTTTCCATTAGTCTCGAGTGAAAAAAGAGCAGCTACGGGGATCTTGACCAAGTCATTCTTTCCCTCCCCAGGTCTTCCACTTGACCTCTAGAGGTTCAAGTATGCCCTCTGAGCCTCCCCCCACCCCAACCCCAATAACACAAGGAGTGGCTGGTAAACATCATCGCACTGTTGCCCCAAAAGTCCCTCATTGAGGTCTCCGTTGACAAATCCTCTTCTGCCTCATGTGGCAGCTTCCTTGACATTGACTTTACACCAGTCTCCTTTATTACCTTGCCTTACTCTCCATGGCTCCGCGTAAGAAAGAGCATTCTGAACCCCCAGATAAAACTCTTAAAAAAACTTTTCCTCCCAGAATGGGGGCCCTGTCTATGGTCGAAACCACTGCGTGTGTAAATCAGAAATCACGTATTTGGTCAGTCACATTTCCTTCCGCCTTCTAGATTATGAAACTTGAAAGGACAGACTTGTGTTGTCCCTTTTCCTCTCCCCGGCACATGCCATTCAACCTACATGGATGGGGACTCCATTGCGTGTTGTACGTTGTGCTGGGTGAATGAATAAGGCGTGGCTGGGAGGCTAGCCCCGGAGACAGAATCACATAAAATTAACTGGGCTACAGGTCTCTTCACTGTATACACTGATTGCCAGGGATGCACAGCCTATAGCCATTGTGGAGGCTTAGGAAGGAGGAGAAGGATGTGTTCAGGGAAGGCTTCCCGGTGGAGTCCATGCTTCCAGAAGTAGGGTCTCCATACATATTGATTGAGGAATAACCACCATTGCTGATGGTTAGTCTTCAAAGTCATGAATTTTAGAACCACATAGGGCTTTAGCAGTCTGAGTCCCATGAACCGATAGGTATCTAGGATGATACTACAGTCGATTTATGCCTCTTGCCTAGTGATATAAATTCCCATACATGTGTCAGTGAATATTTGGGTTCTATTTAAGTTATCACGTCTCCCTTTAAAAGTGCTAAGTGAGTAAAATCTGTTCGGTACATTGGAAGAAGATTACACGTGTAGTTGTGCATGTTGTTTTATTTTAAAAGTTCCATGTTCTACTTGTGAGAAGTGCCTAAGTGAATTTAGATATGCCTGTAGCCTACCTTCTGTGTGAGGATTACTGTTTGTCCAGGGTGAAATATCACGGCACACGTCGCACCTCGGAGACCCCTGGTGGCATAATTTTTTCTCTTCGGAGTTTGTTCGAGGCATGGGCTCATCCCTATGTTTATAACTCTGTTCTCACATATGCATAAGTCCTGTCAAAAGATAGAGATAATACAGTGCCGCATCGCAAATATTATTTCTGGCAATGTTCTATACCTCAGAAATGTGGGCTCTTTTACCTATTCTGGAAGATAGCTTCCTAAAATAGATGTCGCAATTAGTCAAGTCCTCTACCAAATACCTCATGCAAGTTTATTGTTATTTTTCCATCTAGATTTAATCCTTCCCATCTTCGAGGCAGATTCATTTCGGGGGGCACTGTTTAGTGAATTCCCCTGCCATCATTTTTTTTTTTTTTTTTGGCTGAGTTCTTGCTGAGAGCCAGATTTGGCTGAAATTCAGGAGAGAGTTCCCAGACAATTGAGTTTTGGATGAGGATTTCGAATTCTTGCATGACAAAAGCATAGAGGCAGCCTCAGGGAACTTCAGCTACAAGCAGTACCCTCAGGGGACCCCACTCTCTGCTCCTCTGTCCCTTTTGTATTTCGATGAAGAAGGAACTGAAGAATCTAGCAGATCTCCCTCAGAGATGAGGCGATTTAAAGACAAGTAGCAGCCTCTATAATTGTTTGCTCCCACCTGGCTTTGGGAGAAGTCTCTTTTGAGGTCCCGGTAGCTCAGGCAGCACTGGAAAGTCCTGGGGAAGCCTGTGATTGGACTGCGGGGGCAGGGCAGTGACACTTGGTGGGGCCTGGTGAAAGACAGAAACGTGGGGCTCCATGGTAGACATTATTAAGAATTTCAAGACGGAAGGCGGGGGTTCCTGGGTGGCTCAGTCGGTTAGAATTCTGACTCTTGGTTTCGGCTCAGGTCATGATCTCACAGTTTGTGGGTTCAAGCCCCACATCAACCGGCATCGGGCTCTGCGTTGACGGTGCAGAGCCTGTTTGGGATTCTGTCTCCCTTTCTCTCTCTGCCCCTCCCCTGCTCATGCTCTCTCTCTCTCTCTCTCTCTCAAAATAAACAAGTATACTTCAAAAGAATTTTCAAGACTGTGATGACAGAGCATTACCAAGCTTGGGGCCTTTCTGAGCCAGACTCATGGGTCCTATATGACTGCATGGGTCACATGGGCATGAGGCTGGCTCTGGCTGAGGCTGGGGGCTGCCTGATTGCTTTTTGGTGGAGAGAGAGGGGGACAGAGAGAGAAAGCGTGCGTGCTAATGAAACATGTTATCGCTTTGCAATGTCAGGGGCCATATATATATATATATATATATATATATATATATTTATCTATATATATATTATCTATATATTTATATATATAGATAATATTTATAGATAGATAGATATATTCTTTTTTTCCCTCACTGAGAGGAGGTTTTCAGAATGGCCCATGCCTGACCACGGATGCAAGTGGCTCGAGGGCCTTCCCTCTGAAGGAGATGGACCACTGAGGCTGGCTCTAAGGAAGCCCACCTAGCCGCATGCTGGCATAAGAAATCAGATGATTTCTGACCTGACCTTGCAGGTCTGCTGCGAGGTGGGAGTAATAAAACTGATTAAAAAGCACTTGGAAAGCATACGCTTTTCAAAGACCGTATAAATGCTAAACGATGACCCCAATATGAAAAACTCCCCGCATTCTGATTCCAAACGTCTTTGCCAAGGGTGGGTTGTTGACTCCGATGAATGTTTCGGGTGGCCTGCTCCAGCCCTCATGGCTTCTTCCCCGGCGGGGGGGGGCATGTCAAGGGACACGGAGAGCAGGTGCATGAGGCTTGTTCAATTAAAGAAACATTTCGTGTTTGGGAAGTAAAGGGTTTTCATCAGAGCAGGATCCAGGGTCCGTATGTGCAGATACGAAGCCACGTGGTGGCCCAAGCTTCAGCCATTCCCATCAGCCCTGTCCCAGGAGCGCGACCGCGACGTAAATTACAGCAGAGTTGGTTTTCCAGCAGACTACGTGGGTCTGGATTTTGTAGGGGTTTAAACATGAGAGAGGGAGCGAATACCCACCATGAAGGAGGCAGGGCGTGAGGCTGAGTTGGGAGGCGGTGCTTGCTGGTGGGCATGTGTGCATTCTGTTTCCAGCGGGGAGATTGCTAGAATTTTCACCTCCCCGGGGCGCAGCTGATCAAATAGCCCTGGACAGCTTCATCCGGTCTTCTAATCCGTCTCAATTCGCTCCTCGGGCCATGACAGCTGATTTATGACCAGGCAGTCCCATTTCTTCCAGAAGTATACAACCTCAGACTTGTACGGGTTCTGAAGCTATTTTCGTTTTAGTTGAGTGGGGGAGAAAAGCTGGCTGCTTCTTTATGACCAAAAAAGAAAGTCTCCAGCTTCTGAAGCCTCAAGCCCCCTCTCCCCCCACGCCTCCCTCCACCCCGGGAGAAGTACGCTGAGGAGGACCCGGTGCCAGGTTAGTATCTGCGTTTTATCTCAAGGAGTCAGCGCACGACACTGGGCTTCGGCCTCTATAGGAGGAACGCATGGAGAGGAGTCCGCGAAACTAGTTAAATGTGCAAAAAAGAAATCAGGACACCTGGACAGAGGAAATTACTGAGCCAGAGCCATCTGGGCTGTCCCCAAGCCCCGTTGTCACGGGTGTGGGAAAGGCGTCTGCAGGTGCGGTGTCAGAGTAGCCTGAACACCGACCGCGTGGTGGTTCCCAGGGTGGCCGACAACCTTGTGACGTGCGTTCACCCCAACCGTCCCCTGAAACCGTCCGTGCATTTTCACCCACGGAATTTTGTGTGAAGTGGATGGACGTCTACAATCAGGAGGGTCAGGAAGCACCATCGATGCCTACTCTGCCACCAGATGGGTCGAGGCACAGAATACCGGTACCGTTGAGGGCAGGGGCGCCATCAGAGGCAGACCTCCCATCCTCCAAGGCGGTGTTGTCCCCCGTAGACGCGCAAACTGCGGCGGTAGGGGTGCTGTCTGCCTGCGTCTGAGCCCCGTCCCCTTCCACTCAGCGGCTGCCAATCCTCAGCCGTGTCACTAAACCTCTCGCTCAGGGTCTCCGGCCGTGCATCCATCAAATGGGAGTGACCGTCCCCCCGCTTCAGAGGGTTGTCACGCTGTTGCTTTGCAGAGACAGAGCCGGCCGTCTTGGTGGGAAAAAGGGAAGAGTCGTGGCCAAACTGGGAAGCCTGATCTTTCAGTCAGCCCTAACTGCGGCCTCTCTTGGTCAACCGTGGATGTGGCTTAGGCTCTTTCCTGCTCTGATGAGGAAGTTGAGCGCGGCGGTAAATCACGACCGGCTCAACCACGGTGGAGCCATGTGGCCGTGGTGGGTGACCGTTTGGTGCCCGGGGTGGCTGGCCGGTTAGAGTCTCCTGCCCACGGTGGCTCTTTCATTCTGCGGTCTTTGGCCACGCTTTGGCCTTCGTTTGATGATGCCCAGCACTGCGTTCTACTAGCTGTCCCGGGGAAAGGAGGCAGGAATGAAGTCCTGGTGTTACGGCTGAAAGCAAAGCAAAGAGGTCTTTCTCTGTGGCCTCTGTGATCTGGGGGAATGTGGACTCTGGCCTCATGGCAGCTTCTCTGGCCTTTGAAATATAAAAGTGTCCTAAAAATAGCACGACTATAGGGGGGACAGGCAGCCTTCGTGTTTTCACAGTGGTATGGTAGAGGTTTCATTTAGTTCTAGAAAAATGACGATCCTTGTTGTTTTTTCCCCCTCATCATCTGTGTAAGGTCGATGCGTCCTTTACTGAGTTAGTTTGTGGGCACATCTCTGTTTCTGCCTTTATATTCATCTTTTATTGACAGTGTTGTGCCTTTCTTCTTTCTCCCGGCATTGGGCTGACCGGCCGTAGCTCCTGGGATGGGATGGGGAGAGAAAGCCAGTCTCTTCTGTCCTTTTCTACTCTGTGTGGATCTGGTATCTTCTGTGCACACTGTGAGAAACCGTGAACGTTTGGGTACCTGTGTCTTTGTCTGAGAGCCTACCGTTTGTCCTTTGTGTCAGTCACAGCAGTGGCCGTAGAAAGCATCTGCCCTTTATGCCGACAACCTGCATCTCGAGGATATTCTGAGGAACCAACCCCACTTTAGGAGGGCAGAGAAGGGAGTGAGGCAGACGGAGAAGCGTTCCTCTGGGTGTCATTCAGAAGTGGAAGGTGGATGATGACCTCCACATTCACGGGTCATTCTGGCCCCTTGCGGACCCATGGGGTCAGTGGAGGGGGCTGGGGATCGGCTCACGCTTCCTTTCCAACCTCAGCCATGCAGGGACTCTGCACACGGGTCCGCCGCACACACGCTGCCCCAGGGCCACTCAGGTCTCCCCACTCTCTTCGGTCACTGCCCTACCCTCCTCCCGCATCTTCTCTTTCCAGAAAAAATACAAGCTGTCATTTGTATCAGCGCACAAAACACATCTACACTGGGAATAGAGGTCCAGGAAGCTTCGACTGAAATTAATACTAGCTAACAGGTAGAGACTACATCCTTTATGAAAAAAAAAATAATCACAAATCCTAATATTCTCTCTTTAGATTCTCATGATAGCCATATGAGCTATAGGTTTAATTTAATTTAATTTAATAATTTAATTTAATTTAATTTAATTTAATTTAATTTAATTTAAATTTAATCCTTCATGGAGAAGAAACGGAGCCAAGATGTGAGGAATGAAATCACTTGTGCAGGGTCATTTGGCCACTTGTGGGAGCTGGGGCTTCTCCTGGTCCCCAAACTGCTGAGCCCAATGTGCCTTTAGTTCCTTAGCTTGTTGCAAATTGAACAAAACAGAAAGGAAAGAGGCAGACTTCTTTTGGAGCCTGGTTTCCCATTATGTTGCCATCTGATTCCTTTCAGGGACCAGATCCATGCGCTGAGACCATTTTTATCACGTGTAATTCTCACGGCCTGATGAAGTAGGGATAGTGTTGTCCTGGCTTTTTAGAAGCAGAAACTGAGGCCCAGAGAAGTCAAGTGACCTGCACAGGGTCACACAGCTGCTAAGTGGCAGGGCTGGCTGGGAGAGTCTGGACAGTCTGATTCCAGGATTGCAGGACATGTTACTTCCTTTTCTTCCTCCCTTCCTCCCTTCCTTCCTTCCTTCCTTCCTTCCTTCCTTCCTTCCTTCCTCTCTCTTTCTTTCTTTCCTTCCTTCTTTCTTCTTCCTTCCTTCCTTCCTTCCTTCCTTCCTTCCTTTCCTTTCTTTCTTTCTTTCTTTCTTTCTTTCTTTCTTTCTTTCTTTCTTTCTTTCCATTTATTTATTGGGTCATGTTTACTAAGGTATAACTTTCATCTAGTAAAAGTTATCGTTTTTAGTTGCATCCTTGTTGAGTTTTGACATGAGTGCTGTCTTATAATTGAGATATCGACTATTTTGCCGCCCCATAAAGTTCTTTGTGTGCCTTTAGAGTCCGCGCCTTCCTCCATCCTTAGCTCCAGAACCTACATTCTTCAGCATCGCACCTTAAATAACAATTTCCCCACTTATGATGCAAGCTATTCACAAGGTCTCGAGCAGCACATGACACATAGGCTTGTACAGGTGCTTGATAACTGGTAGCCGGAGCATTAGAAAGGTAGGAAAATGATCAAGAGAGTGAGGACAGTCCCGGTTCTTGTAAATCACGCCCGCGTCTCAAGCTGCAGAGACGACATCCGGTGATAGAGGAGTCCTTGCCCCTGCATAGCCGCTGCAGCCCCAGTCTATAAATGGGTTTCCGTCCTGTTCCTTAAATGGACACTGCCACCTGCTCACGGGGCCTCTTCAAGCCCATCTGGGAGAGAGGGCTAGGGAGGCTCCCTTCCCACACAGCAAAGAAGAAAGTGCCTCAGGGCCGCCTCAGGTCCCCGCGGCGGTCACTTTGCTCTGCCCATACCTCCTCCCCCCCATCCCTGCTGGTGGCTGGGAAACCCAGGGCTCTGAGCCAGACAACTGGTTTTAGGAGGACACGTATCTTCCTTCTGGCCCAGAGACAGCATCCTCCCTCCATGTGGTTGGGGGTTCAGGAGAGAATTCAGCCCATGCCTACAGAATTGCACACCCCAAGGAGAGGGGGTTCCCCAAGTGGTACAGAAGGAGGACACCCTCCTTTGTGCTCTGGGCACCGGAGCCCGGGGCGTCTTTGGCTCTCCTCTGTGACTACCGTTCGGGGGCATCCCGGGTAAGGCCAGCGGCAGACCTTTCTTTTGGGTGCATCTAGTTTTCTGCCCAAGTGGAGAAATCTGGGCTTTCCCATGGGCTTAGACAACAGAACTGTATTGTCCCACAGTCCTGGAAGCTGAAGTCCAAGGGCAAGGCATCAGAAGATTGGCTCCTTCTGAGGCTGTGAGTCAGAATCTGCCCCAGGCTCTCTCCTTGGCTTACAGGTGACCATCTGGTCTTTGCATCTTCCCCCTATGCATGTCTGTGTCCACATTTCCCATTTTTCAAAAATTGTAAATGTTTATTTATTTTGAGAGAGAGAGAGAGAGAGAAGAGTGAGAGCGAGCATAAGTGGGGCAGGGGCAGAGAGAGAGGGAGACACAGAATCTGAAGCAGGCTCCAGGCTCCGAGCTGTCAGCACAGAGCCCGACGCGGGGCTTGAACTCACAAATCCTGAGATCATGACCTGAGCCAAAGTCGGATGCTTAACCGACTGAACCACCCATGCACTCCCACATTTCCCCTTTTTATAAAGCCCTCAGTCATACTGAATTAGGGCCCATCCTAAGGACCTCATTGGAACTTGATTAGCTCTGTAAGGACCTGGGCTCCTAATAAGGTCACTTTCTGAGGTACTAGAGGTTAATACTCAATTTGGGGGGCACACAGTTTCAACAAATAACACTGCTAACACTGTGGTGAATTCCACCCAATTTCAAGGAGCATTCAGAACGTTCCATGCCCCTCATTTTCAAAGAGAATTGACAGCCACACAGTCTTATGCCTCTTTTTGAGCTTTGCTGAACAAACAAAGCAAAGTGATTTTATTGGCATGCTTGAGATACGTGGACTTGAAAATTTAGAGACGTTTACTATAAATGAACTTAATAGGACATGAGCTCATCCATGATGAACTCACAAGATACATCGTTAAATATACAAAATTAGAGTCTCCCACATAGAAGCCACTAGATAGCAATTGTTCTCAAAGTTCTAGCAAATACCAGGTATGAAATTGCATGTGTGGTGTGTGGCCATTTTTATAAAACCGAGACTATATTTGTGCGTGTCCACACAGAAAAAAAAGATGGGAAGGAAATATTCTGGAACATTTCATGAAATGGTAACAAAGATTTACCCTGATGAGTTGGGTTATATGCAGTTTTATGCTTTCCTCTTTGTACATTTATTTTCCGAAACGTTCAAATAGATAACAGTGTTATTTGAAGAGGAAATCGGCACAGGGAAGGTTCTTAAGGGGGGAAAATACTAATTTAAAAATGTGGCTGTAGGACAAAGTATAAAGTGCATTTCAATAAGACAAACCACGCACGAATTCCTAAAAATGAGGGTCCTTTTGTAAATGTTCTGCCTAACCCACAGCAGTGCTAATTATTTCTATTACCATAAAGGTCAGGATGAAAATGCTAGGGGCAGAATATAGCATCTGGGGTGGAATTTTGGCCTTTGTGTCTTTCCTGGGTGAGAGCGGGCACACAGAAGGGGCTGAAAAATTACGGGGGTTACTTCACTTGTCTTTGAAGATCCCATCGCTTTTTTTTTTCTTTTTCTTTTTTTTTTTGGCCAGCCATTTTTTTTTTTAAACCCTTCCAGCCGAAGTTCTCTTTTGACATTCGTTCCTATACCTTTAGGGACTAAATTAGTAGAATTTCTAATGCTCCATTTTCAGAATGTTACTACGAGAATTGTAGGCGATTTAAAATATCAGTGGCAAGAAATTAAATCCATTCTGTCCTTATCACCTAATGTTGGCATAAAAGTCACTTCTCTTCAGACAAATTCAGGGACTTTGATTTGGAGGAGGCTTTTAATGACGTGGCTTTGATGTTCCCAAGAAGCCATTCAATGATCGTAGCAGCCCCAAGCAATCATCAACTACTTCCTGGCCGACCAGCCCATTTCACTGTGCCGGGGCCATGGATTTTGCTCCACTGTTCATTTAAAGTCTGATATTTCATCCAAGAGACTCATGAACCTCTGTCAATAAAATGTTAACTATCATTCCATGGAGGGGCGCCTGGGTGGCTCAGTCGGTTAAGCGTCTGACTTCAGCTCAGGTCATGATCTCGAGGTCAACGGGTTCGAGCCCCGTGTCGGGCTCTGTGCTGACAGCTCAGAGCCTGGAGCCTGTTTCAGATTCTGTGTCGCCCTCTGTCTCTCTGCCCTTCCCCAGCTTGCTCTCTCTCTCTCTCAAAGATAAATAAACATTAAAAATTTTGTTTTAAATAAAAAAATTAAAATAAATTTTAAAAAGCTGTAGCAACATGCCTTTTTGTTTCTTTATATACACGGTGACTGAGAGAAAACACAGAGAAAGTGCTGGGAAGGGTGCACTGAGGTCTGTGGGGTCGGTCCCCGTCTTGATGTCTCTCCAGTGTAGGGCATGGATTCTGAGAACCTGTTCCGAAACGCCAAGGTCCCCGTGTGCAGTCCACACACACCACAGGCAGACAGATTTGCGTTTTTCTTCCTACTTGGGAGCCATCTGAGGAGCTGCTCATCACGATGTTACCATTTCAGGCACAATAGAAACCCTGAAACCATTGGAAATATGAATATCGACAACAGCAAGACAGCACCAAGGAGAAAAATTACTTAGGAGAAAACGCATCCCCAGGGGATAGATGGTGTTAAGTCGCACCTGCTTCCGAGGCAGCATGGGAATGAGATGGGTTTTTCTTTCCTTCTTTTGCCAAATCTCTACAACTAGTTGGCAGACAGAAGCCAAGAGAGGCCAGATGATGGGAAGAGACAGCAACGTGCTTTAAAAAAAAATGCCTTCAAACAAGTACTTTGCCTTCTCTTGATATAGAGATGCCATCCAGTTGATATCACCGAGTAATGCCCACTGTGGCCCGCGCTGTCGTTGATGGACAGGGAGAGCACGCCTGCTCACTGCCAGGTCCCGACTCGTGGCCGGCAGGAGCCCGAGTCGCGATCTTTCCTTCTCAGAGGCAGGGACAGAGACTCCAGTAAGGGATGTCCCCAGGGATGCCCTGCTGGTTGGGGTGCCGTGACTCACACTGAGCAAAATATGGAAAAACCCCCTCGATCCCACTCACTCCTGTGTGAATCGTGGTCCCGCACCTGCGTCCCCGGCCTTAGTCCCCTTGAGTCAGGCTCTTACCCCAGTTCGTTGAGATGACTGGTTTATTCTTTGTCTGTCCCGCCAGGTGGTGGGCCAAACAAAGTCAGACACTGTGTCCCCTTCTCCTGGGGACCTTCAGGGCCCAGCCTAGCACCTGGCTCATCGGAGAAAATAAACAGTCCAGGAACTCGAGTCTCTCCCCCAGGTTGAGTCCAGGCCTCTGTCTGACGCCGAATCTGCACACTTCACTGCACATGGCTTTGCATATCGATGAACGTGCCTCATTGACAATCCGCTTTGGAAAAGGATCTTTTATTTCTTAGCCTGGGAGGGACCAAAGCCCTTTAGCTGGAGTATTTTGCTTCTGCAACAGCAGCGAGAGGCTGGAGTCAGGATCGTGTACAACCAGTTTCACTTCTTTCCCGATGGCTTGATAATAGGACTGAGAAGTCACGTCTTTGGGAGCCGGAGGCTGCTGTGGACCTCGTTCCAAGAGGGTTTTGTCTTTTCTCCAGTGTTGCCAAAGCAAATGCACGCACAGAAATCTTTCCAATATTTGGTGGCAAGATAGATGAGTCCCTTGGGGAGACTGATGAAGAAGGGGTGGAGAGTGGCTGGGACCCTGGGGATGGCCTGGGACACATACTCGAGAAGGCTCTTTATTCCCCAAGCCTGGGCAGGGTGGGGGGAGGGGCTCTGGAAAGGGCGACCCTCTAGTCAAATCAAATCTCACTAAACCAAATATCAAGCCAATGCAGATGCAATACAGATTTAGCCACTTACATGTACAAGGGTAGCTTCAGAAAATATTCTCGGACTGTCGTTTGGACCCTAAATTTAACCTGCTAAAAATTCATTTCACATTTCCTTCTCTTCAAACTTCTGGAATGAAAAGTAAGTATCTTTTAACAGGAACCCGTGTTTCATCCTGTAACTGAAACTGTGTGTTCTGGTTGAATGATTTTCTAAGTAGACGTAATCTGTCCGGCGTTCTGTGTTTGCACCGATGAAGAGGGAGTTTCTGCAAATTCAGTCTCATCTACGACACAGGAGAGTAACATACCAATTTTATAGGTATCCACGGCAAAGTGTTCTTTGTGTTCTGGAAATTGTATAATAAAAACTCATACCGTGACGGCCTGAGCTCATAACCTACAGTTGTGGCCCCTGAGAAAGCTAAGAATGGAGGTTTTCAAAGACTGTAATAGAATAATTTTCTAAATCCTTGAAATGACTTAACTTCTTGAATCTTTTACTTACTTTGGGGAAACATGTGACCAGTGCCTGGTGGAGCCGTACAGAGCCTGAGGCCAAGGGAAGTGTCAGTCTTACGGGCGGCCCTGTCTTTATGTGCAGTGTTGATGTTTATCCAAACTTTTTATACTTCTTTTGATTTTCTAAAATATTGCCTTAAAATGTTGTCTTTTTTTTAAAGCTCTCTTGGGGTGTTCACAAATAAAACTGTAACATACTTACAGAGTACAATGTAATGAATGGATTGGTATATGCTCACATTGTGAAAGATTCCCACCTTTGGGGTAACCAACGACCACAAATCTCACCTCACATGTTTACCTTTGGTTTTTGGTGGGAACCCTTAGGTTCTACTCTTTTGGCAAATTTCGATTCTACAACACACTGTTATCAATAGTTACCATGTTATACATTAGATCCTCAGACTTTGTTCATCTTATAACTGCAAGTTTGTACCTTTTTAGCAACCTCCCCCTATTCGCGCCCCCCAGCCCCTGGCAACCCCCTTCTACTCTGTTTCTATGAATTTGTCTTCCTCCCTCCCTCCTTCCTCCTTCCTTCCTTCCTTCCTTCCTTCCTTCCTTCCTTCCTCCCTCCCTCCCTCCCTCCCTCTCTTCCTTCCTTCCTTCCTTCCTTCCTTCCTTCCTTCCTCTTTTCCTTCCTCTTTCCTCCTTCCCTCTCTCTCTTCTCTGTCTCTCTCTCCATTTCTTTCCTCCTTCCTTCCTTCCTTCCTTCCTTCCTTCCTTCCTTCCTTCCTTCCTTCCTTTTTTCTTCTTTCGTTCCTCCTTCCCTCTCTCTTTTCTCTCTTCTCTTTCTCTCTCTCCATTTCTTTCCTTCCTTCCTTCCTTCCTTCCTTCCTTCCTTCCTTCCCTCCTTCCTTCTTTCTTTCCTTCCTTCCCTCTCTCTTTCTCTCTCTTCTCTGTCTCTCTCTCCATTTCTTTCTTTCCTTCCTTTCTTCCTTCCTCCTTTCCTCCCTCCTGTCTTTCTCCCTCTCTCTTTCTCTCTCCCTCTCTCTCCCTTTCCTTCCTTCCTTGCCCTCTCTCTCCCCCTTTCTTCTTTCTTTCTTTCTTTCTTTCTTTCTTTCTTTTTCTTTCCCTTTTCCCACATATAAGTGTTTATATAATTGTTTGTCTTAATTAATGACTTTTTGGT
The DNA here is from genome assembly GCF_027475565.1 of Acinonyx jubatus. NCBI lineage: Eukaryota > Metazoa > Chordata > Mammalia > Carnivora > Felidae > Acinonyx > Acinonyx jubatus. The sequence continues at coordinate 5,844,872 of NC_069384.1, read as the reverse complement.
GCCCCCTTACATTTTGTGTCTGATGCGAATGCCTCACTCACATTACCCAATGGTGGCTACTCCAAGAACACCAAGATTTTGTAGTCGATCTCACAAGGAAGGATAGAGGACGGAGGAGTAATGCAGTCACTCGTTCTCAAAGGAAGGGTGATTTTACCATGAGCATGCAATAAGGTTGCTTCTGGGTCTATGTGTGAAGGTTGGGGCACCTCCCCATTTCCTACTGCAGCTGGCACCATTAGGACATGGGTATTAGTGATGTGTGCACACACCTAGATGCGGCCTACATGTGATCAGACGTACCTCAGTCTCCAGTCTAACCTCAAAGTACAAGAAGAAATGGATCCAAAGCCACTTATTTACTGGAAAGTAGTCATGGCCAATTCCGCTAGTGGAGTATCTCCTATGAAGGGATTGTCCGTGAGTTTGCAACTTGGTTGAAAGAGTCAACCAGACAAATGTACGTGCTGAGTCAGACACCGCTCAGATGTCACTTCAGGCCCTGTTGGTGAGGATCCCGTGGGTGGCCAGTTCAGCACGGGCTCCACAGGCTTCAGGGAGGTGTGAGGCGACAGCACGCAGCTCCGGCCATGCCAGGAGTCTCCACCTCTGAATCTCGTGTTCTGGGGCTTCCTCCCAGTCCCCCAGCAGGTTCCAGCTTCGAGACATTGCCCAGTCTAGAAGCACCAGGAACTGACACTTGGTGGCGTGGGTCTGGACTGGCGAGGGACAGGAGCCGGGGGCTCACTGGCTTACCTTTCCTCCCCTGGGTCTGCTGGGTCACACACCTCTCAGAGGGGCAAGGTCAGGGTCAGGCGCACCTGGATGGCCGGCTTATGATGGGTCTGCCTTCTCTCCTTCCTTCCTCTCTAACAAAGGGTATTGCAAATGCCATTTGCCTCAGTCTCTGCTTTCTGGGAAACCAAATGAAGACAGATTCTTTGTTATTTCCCTGCAGCCCTTGGCGCAGTGGGACTGTCAGAAGAATTCCTTCAAAATTTATACCTTGAAGTACGAATCCTGCCTTTTTTATGGGTACATGGCACATACTAGATTTTCAGAAGAAACTATCACACACCCAGTCTTCATTTAGGCTCCTTTTAATTGGGACTTTATTAAATTCTGACATGTTAGCTTTTTGTTAGTTAACATCCCGGGGGAAGGACACTTCCCCTCCGAGAGCCCGGTGAGTTGCTTGGCAAGTGTGTGAGCGTTGAGGACAGTCCTCTCTGGCACTGGTTCTGCCTCACTCCCTCCCGTCTTCTCCCTGCTTCTCTGCAGCCTCTGCAGCGGTCTTGCCAACCAGCAGCCTGTACTGGAGAAGGTTCCTTAGATGGCTATTTAGCGTTTCCTTTTGTTTTTTCAATTTTTTAAATGTTTATTCATTTTTGAGAGACAGAGAGACAGAGAGTGAGTGGGGAAGGGGCAGAGAGAGAGGGAGACACAGAATCCGAAGCAGGCTCCAGGCTCCGAGCCATCAGCCCAGAGCCGGACGCGGGGCTCGAACCCACAAACCAGGAGATCATGACCTGAGCCGGATTCAGACGCTCAACCGACTGAGCCACCCAGGCGCCCCGGCTCTTTAGCATTTCCTAATGGTGAAATGAGGGCAATATAGGGAGGTAGTTTTCAGGAAAATGCGTCTGTGTTCTCATAAGCTGAGTAGTTGTCTCATTGGTGATCATAAAGGCAAATTCAGTGGAAGATTTCTCACACGAGACCCTCTGTCCCTTCAAGAGGTCTTGGGGATGATGACAGAGACACTGTCTTGATACGTTAGAAGAGAGAATGCCATTGTGTCTGAGGAGATGAGCACAGAGCTGGCTTGAGCGGCAGGGATGCTGATTTCGGATGGCCGAGGAGGGAAGGGTCTGTTATTCTTCAGACATTTAGGAGGGCGTGGAAGAAGGTTCTGGGTCTGTGGTGGGACAAGATGTGGTGGACGGTCCCAGACAGGAGTGTTTTATGAATGTGAAGTTGTTAGGGTGGCGGTGGGGTGGGGGGAGGCTGGAGTGGGCCAGGAAGGGACCTGAATGAGAGCATCTGTGCCAAAGGCCGTGACAAGGGGCGGACAGCAAGAACCATGGCGATAAAGCAGTCGGGTGTGATGACCGCCATAGACCCCCAGAATGGGAGAGCTCTTGGATTGTTCTCCGCTGCTCTCAGCCTTCCCCGAGAAATGCTGCAAGGTCTCAGAGAATTTTGAAAGGAGATCCTCCTGGTGAATTCTCTTTTGTCAGGATCATTTTCTGATCATCTCTCGTGACGCCCATCAGTTTCACCTTGCCTCCATCATATAAGACCTGACACTAAACCCCTTTCTTAGAGATCCTGAAAAAATGAACTCCTTTTCTTCCCTGTGCATCTCTCATGTTGGATCTCCTCGGGTTTCTACAATGTGACCTTTGATGGAACGAAGTATTTGTGACATTTGAAAGGTGTCAGTGTTGAAGGTTTTTAAAGACAGTGAGGGTTGACTGTGCATCTATTCTGCATCCGTATGCCATTTAGTTCGACTTTATTCAGCTCTCCAACCCTGTCCTTTTATTCTCTGAAAGTCGCTTTTTCCCCCCGACCCCTACCTGGGTTACACGGGGAGGGATGGAAGGCGTAAACACTGGAGTAGTTCAGTCGCCAACAGCTGCCGCAGAGCCAGCTGGATCCTCCGCATGGGTGGTCCGATTCCCTCCAGGACAGCCACCTCACTGCCTTGAGGTTGAAAAGGGGACTTCAAAACAAGCGCAGGCGAGAAGAAAGGGGCCTTTTACTGGTAAACCTACTGTATTGAAGAAATGTGTAATTTATTTAAATGGAGATGATGCACGCTCTTGGTTGACTGTTCAGCCGATGATGCCGTGGCGTCATCGCCCTGCATGGCATGGGCCCTACTCGAAGTGTGTTGAAGAAGAGTTGATGTCTGGTTAAGCAGTGTAGCCTTTCTCCGTAAGAACACACCGGCAGGTCTAGCATTCTGAAAACTCAAGGTGTTCTATATTAGACATGAAGACGGGGCCCACGTGTATACAGCCTTTCAACTTGGCCATTCCTTCCACCTCCTGCCACAGAGAAGTGGTTTACCTTCCCAGAACGGGACAGAGCACCCCTGAATTGGGTGGGCAATTTGCACTTCACATTGACCGGGATAGGGTGTGTGGCGGGCTGGGCGAGCCCCGGGACGCTTGGCTTTGCCACACTCTCCTGAGTAACCATCTGCGCGGGGCATCAGGAGTCCGTAGGGATGGTTCACTCGGTTTACGTGAGTCTTTACCATTCACCCGATTTATTTACACTAATTAGGACCTGAAAGCAAGATTTTTCCGGATGATCCCTCGACTGTTAATCAAGGGTGGACTAAGGATCTGGGAATTTCTTATGACAACATTGAATGCTAATGGGAGCTGATAATTATTTTCATGATACTGTTTTTAGGCTGGAGTCCTCGACCCAAATATAAATTTTGAGGATATCCTTATCCCTCAGTGAGAGTCATCTGTAGTGGTTTTCTCCTTTTTTAGCACTCTGCCTCTCTCTCTTTTCAGGATCCTATCTAAATAGTTAGTAACAATGACAATTCCTGCAAGACGCTAACCTCTGGGCATGGAAATTCTGTCTGTAGTCTTAATGTACTACCTACTAGCTCCTGACCTTGGACAAATCAGGCTCCCTTCCTGGCTTCATTTTCTTCACCCGAAAGTTAGAAACTTTATCATCTCTTCAATCTTGTTCGACCTGAAGCACAATTTCTGAGAATGACCAGAAAATTGGATTGACACAATGCTTCTCTCTCCACGGCCTAGAACAACTCTGAGCATGATGTTAAAGACAGTAGTTGGATAAGCTCTGAAGAAACGTGTTGGTATGTTGACATTTGTAGTGCATTTCCCATGGCTCCCTAGACCTCACGGCCGGAGAATCTTGCCCAGCGACCCAAGACTAACCATAAGAGGCCAGCCTGGTAAAATGAAAGTGCACAGGGTAGGCTTAAACAAGGACGGAAAGGTGTCTCAACAGTAGGAGAAGCTGACTAAACATAATAATTTTTTAGTTGATTAACATTTTTCTTTAACAATAAGACCCTGGACATTGTGATTAGAATGACAACGGCCATCGCTGGCAAAAACGACAATTCTCATCTTCTTGACGGTTGGCACAAAGTCTTGGCCGTCCTCCTCATATTCCAGATGAGGTTTTCGTCAGTCGACAACAGCTTCCCATCTGGTGCTCCTTGGATGTGGGTCGTGGGGGGCGGGGGGGACAGTCTGTGCAACTTGAACAGATCCTTCCTGGGGTTGACCCTTTCCTGGTCTCATGAGCACCACGTTTTAACCATCTGAGCTAAAGTAACACAGAATGTGATATAATGCAACAGGTATTTGCAGCACCAGAAGAGATGAAAAATAATCCTGAATACATCTGATAACAATTTCTCTCTCTCTCTTTTTTTATGCCCTTAGCGACAAGGCACTGGGGCAACCAATGGAAAAGACAAGACGTCTGGCGAAAATGGTAAGCCAACGTGCGTAGTCTAGACATTTACTTTCGCCGCCTCTGTGGCCTTGTGCACGGGGCGCGCGTGGGTAATAACGCCTCCTATCCAAACCAGCTGACCAGCCCTGTTTGTGCTTCGGGTTAGAGCGGATCCGAGCAACCCACGGCGTGCGCCATGGTCCGGTTGTTGCAAAGAAAATCAAGCTATAGCTACACGCGGTGATAAGAAAACGGTTTCCTTCCCAGAGGAGGACTCCCGTTTTGGGCGACGTGATAATTACAATGCAAATATAGTTCTGTGCTTTCTTCATTAGGGCTGGTGAGAATCGTCGGAGTTGTTGTGAGGATAAAATGAGATCACGTGACATAAGCGCTCGGAAAGCTGTGAAGCGCTCAGCTCCGGGCGGGAGGCTCTGCAGCCTGCCTCGCGTCCCAGACCCCCCCCCTCCCCCCGGACTTAGGACACAGAGCTCCGCGCTGGCCCCAGGGAGGTCTGGATCCGGGAGGGTCGTGAGTGTGCGGCAGATGCCAAAGCGCGTGCACGCCGGGCTGCGGTCCCCAGCCGGCCTGGATCTGCAGGAGCGATCGTCACGCACGGGGTCTGAGGCTTGGAGGGGGCGCGCCGGGTGCTAGCCCGCCCCCCCCCCCACAGCTTTAGTGGGTGAAGGGAAGGACGCATGCTAATGGGGACCAGAGTGTGCCCCCGGTGAGGTGGGGTTCCAGGTGTCGTCACTTTGTGTCGATGACCAAATGAACTCACGTTTCTGGAACGCGGGTCCCGCCTCCTGCCAGAAGGGGTCTGTGCCGGTGCCCGCTCCTCCGGGGGGGGGGGTGGTGCCCCTCTCAGTACCGGCTGCAGAAACTCCCAGCCCGCCTTCAGGGGCCTCTGCCCGAGTCTGCGCTGGGGCCCGAGCGAGACCCAGGTGCCGGAACGTTCGTCCCTCGGCGCGGCAAGGTCAGTGGGCCGGCCCCGGGGTGAAAGGGCATTGTGTGGATGGGGAGAGGGGTTGGTGGCCAAGCGTGCCCTGATCGCAGATCGCAGCGGGGGGGGGGGGGGGGGGCACCGGTCTTTTCCGTGTGACGCCGGGGGTGGGCTGCTGGCGGCGGGAGGGGAGCTGTGCAGACCCGGGGGGGGGGGGGGGCGGCGGCCCCCTCCCCCTCTCCCCGGTTGGTGGCACGGTGGCCGCCATCCCTTCCCGGACCCCACCGCCCCGCGATCCCGGGTCTGGAAGACCACGGAGAGCTGTCGTTTTTGTTGGTTTTGTCCGTCGACGGTTCCCATGGGAGAAACTAAAAGGGGGAAGATCGTTTTAAAAAAGGTTTAGGTACTAGTTCAGTAAAAATAAAGCGATAAACCCCTGACATGTTTACGCAAGTCGCATTTTAAAATAGAGAGTAATTGCATTCTCCAAAACAGAAAAAACTCTAGTGAAAGAGTGGCAATGTTTTCCATTTTTGCAAACCTCTTTAATGGCTGACTTAATAGAAGCCAGCTGCCTCCGCGTTCCATCCGGGACGTCGGGTCACGTGGCCGCAGGAAAATTCCACTGTGCCCTCGTGAGAGAACTCGGTTTAACAAAGCATTATTGTATTAGTATTTATAACAAATAATTCTGATGTGAGCGCTTCCTCAGAGGAGGGCAGCACCCCCAGGGCGCCTGGTCCACACCGTGAGAGCTACTGTGGCTCCTGTGTCAGCCGCGAGGAGCCGGGAGTCTGCAGGGAAGGCAGAGTCAGGGCCCAAAGGGGGCCCAGTCCCTCCTGGTCACTGTCTCTGCCCCATGGCTCCAACCTGGCGTCAGACCCATAGGCGCTTGGAAGCATGCGGACACGCTCGGTGCTTTGCACCCAAGAGAATTGTCAGCTGTTACAGAAGACACGACTTCCTGCCATTGTTCTTTTAAAAGTAATTTTATTTGGGGGGGGGGGTGCAGAGAGAAAGGGAGAGAGATTTTTATTTTAGTGTTTTATTGATTTATTTTGAAAGAGACAAAGAGAGAGTGAGCAGGGGAGGGGCAGAGAGAGAGGGAGAGAGAGAATCCCAAGCAGGCTCCTCGCTGCCAGCATAGAGCCCGGGGCAGGGCTTGAACTCACGAACTAACAAGATCATGACCTGAACCGAGAAGTCTGACACTCGACTGAGCCACCCAGGCGCCCAAGGGAGAGAGAGTCTTAAGCAGACTCCACACTCAGCGTGGAGCCCAACGTGGGGCTCAGTCCCCCCACCCCAGGATTATGACCTGAGTTGAAATCAAGAGTCTAACGGTCAGTTGACTGAGCCACCCAGGCACCCCATCTGAGGTTCCATTGTGACGCATGTAATTTCTTTCAGCCAAAACCTGATCCCTTATAGTGAAAACTAAATGTGTCTTTTCTGGAGGTATGAAAATTAGTGGAAAGAAAAATGCGAGACGCTGTGGATAAAGCTTTCCTTTACAGAATTCTAGGTAGTAGAGGACATTCACTTCCGAGTAAGAAATGGGATGTTTAGAATTAGACATTCCTCAATAATTGTAGAACGAAGTGCTGTATGAATTCAAATTATTAACGTGTTGCACCTTAATTTCAGACGAAACTGCTCATGCATGATATATGCACACGGTATTTTATCCTAATATTAAATTTGTGCTTTGCCTCTAAAAATGAACCAAGACAAAAGTCAGGAACAACCCGGTGGTGATTGGGGTGAAGCCTTCTGGAAGAGGTCTAAAAGACATTTTCCTAAAAATCTAAGACGCTTAGTTCTTAAATTTCTTAATTTTCTTAAATTTATAGTATGAGAATGTCATCTTGGAGTTTGTTTTAAACTAATACTACATTCCATTGAAATTCAAATTATTTTACTCTGTCATCACAGGAGTGAGATCTTTTGTCTGAATGTATATTTCCTATTAACACAAATGAAGGTGCCCACACATGTTGAAGGAACAGGGACCCACCAAGATGTTCCGAGAGGTGGGCAGTAGTTAAACACAAAAGGATCATCCCCAAATTTCATTATTGTCCACAAGTGTTCTCATTGCAACTATTATAAACGTACTTTAGGCCTTCATTTTACCACTTAAAGCCAAACAGACTGTAGGAGTGAGGTATGAGGGCCTTCACATTCTTGGTCAGATCGCCAGATCACAGAAGACACAAGTCAGACGTGTTAAAACTCCAGAGGGATCCAGATTGTCGGCTCTGCTGGAATTTTGTGACATTAAATATTATCTCAATTATCTCCAGGGACTCTGGATTCTTGATATCCCAAGATTATTTTTACTGCTGGTGTTGTTGCTGTGGATGTGAAAAAGGACGTTTATCCACATTACATTCAGAATGCCCCTGAATTCTTCCTCCGTCTCTGGGATGCCAACCTCTGGACACACAACCCAGCAAATTCGAATGTTTTCCATCACATCTGACAGGTCTTTCAGAAATTTTAGGGTTATATTTTTTATTTTTATTTTTTAACGTTTATTATTTACTTTTGAGAGAGCAACAGAGAGACAGAACGTGAGCAGGGGTGGGGCAGAGAGAGGGAGACACAGAATCCAAAGTAGGCTCCAGGCTCTGAGCTGTCAGCATAGAGGCTGACATGGGACTCAACCCATGAACCGTGAGATCATGACCTAGGTCAAAGTCGGACACTTGATTGACTGAGCCACCCAGGCGCCCTGAGGGGTATATTTTTTAGTTAAAAAATGAATTTGTTAGGATCTTGTTAGTTCTGGGGCGCCTGGGTTATTAAATGTCCGACGTCAGCTCATGTCATGATCTCACGGTTCGCCAGTTCGAGCCCCGCATCAGGTTCTCTGCTGTCAGCTCAGAGCCTGCTTCAGATCCTCTGTCCCTCATGCTCTCTGGCCCTCCCCCACTTGCATGTGAGGCTGTGCTCTCTCTCTCAAAAATAAATAAACATTTAAAAAGTATTAGAAAAAAGGGGTCTTGTTAGTTCAGAGATACTCCTTCCTATATGAACGAACTACCTGCATTGGCTGATTAGTTTGGGCCGAGAACTTCATTTATCCCTTGACACAGTGTTCTTCCTGGAGGGACACAATAATTTGTGACTCCAGTTACAATTCCTGGGCTGTGGTAATCTCACACATGTTTACAAATAGAGACACAAACCATCTGACTCCAGAGTATTCACCTCCAATCACTAGTTTGGACACAAGCAAAAGGTATTTTTCAAGTCAGTAGTTTTCCTCAGTGCCTTAATCTGTATCTTGATACTTGTCTTCGGAGGGATTCCAAGAGTTAAAGTTTTTATTGACATAGAAAGTAGAAAAATACTGGAAGGAGCATGGCCTCTGGGAGGCCTCCAGTCTGAAGGAAAGATTTACGAATAATAAACCTCTGGCAGAGCTTATGTTCAGAGCCTGGAGGCTTACCCCAGCTAAATTGAATTTCTAAAACTGGAATGGATTTCTCCTGATTTGGTGAGCTGTGATACGTTTGTTTCCAGAAAGTTCTGTCTTTGGAGGTGGAGGGCGTGAGTGCACCTGACTTCAGGAAAGTCTCCCCTCCTATCCAGGCTCTGGGTAGATGTCCAGAAGGAACGTTTTATTCTGCATCACTTGTACCACCTGTGGGGCTCACAGCAGTTGTAATTTCTTTGAGGTGTGAGTGCCCGTGCCAAGATCTCAGGCGCCATGCTTGAGTAGGTGAGCCCCTTCTTTGGGAAAGGGGTTGTGGCTTGAGATACTTCTGGTAGGTGTGGGGATATGCTAGGACCACATAGCGTGCAGTTTGCTTTGATATGATTCTATGATCGCTAACAATGAATAAGATCAAATGTTGTACTGGGTGCTCTCTTCTCGTTTTTTTTTTTTTAATATGAAATTTATTGTCAAATTGGTTTCCATACAACACCCAGTGCTCATCCCAACAGGTGCCCTCTTCAATACCCATCCCCCACCCTCCCTGCCCTCCTACCCCCCCATCAACCCTCAGTTTGTTCTCAGTTTTTAAGAGTCTCTTATGGTTTGGCTCCCTCCCTCTCTAACTTTTTTTTTTTCCATCCCTTCCCCCATGGTCTTCTGTTAAGTTTCTCAGGATCCACATAAGAGTGAAAACGTATAGTATCTGTCTTTCTCTGTATGACTTATTTCACTTAGCATAACACTCTCCAGTTCCATCCACATTGCTACAAAAGGCCATATTTCATTCTTTCTCATTGCCATTGCCACGTAGTACTCCATTGTGTATATAAACCACAATTTCTTTATCCATTCATCAGTTGATGGACATTTAGGCTCTTTCCATACTTTGGCTATTGTTGAGAGTGCTGCTATAAACATTGGGGTCCAAGTGCCCCTATGCATCAGCCCTCCTGAATCCCTCGGGTAAATTCCTAGCAGTGCTCTAGCTGGGCCATAGGGTAGATCTATTGTTAATTTTTTTGAGGAACCTCCACACTGTTTTCCAGAGCAGCTGCACCAGTTTGCATTCCCACCAACAGTGCAAGAGGGTTCCCATTTCTCCACATCCTCACCAGCATCTATAGTCTCCTGATTTGTTCATTTTGGCCACTCTGACTGGCGTGAGGTGGTATCTGAGTGTGGTTTTGATTTGTATTTCCCTGATGAGGAGTGACGTTGAGCATCTTTTCATGTGCCTGTTGGCCATCTGGGTGTCTTCTTTAGAGAAGTGTCTATTCATGTTTTCTGCCCATTTCTTCACTGGATTATTTATTTTTCGGGTGTGGAGTTTGATGAGTTCTTTATAGATTTTGGATGCCCTTTGTCCGATATGTAATTTGCAAATATCTTTTCCCATTCCGTTGGTTGCCTTTTAGTTTTGTTGATTGTTTCCTTTGCAGTGCGGAAGCTTTTTATCTTCGTGAGGTCCCAATAGTTCATTTTTGCTTTTAATTCCCTTGCCTTTGGGGATATGTCAAGTAAGAAATCACTGCGGCTGAGGTCAGAGAGGTTTTTTCCTGCTTTCTCCTCTAGGGTTTTGATGGTTTCCTGCCTCAGCTTCAGGTCCTTTATCCATTTTGAGTTTATTTTTGTGAATGGTGTGAGAAAGTGGTCTAGTTTCATCCTTCTGCATGTTGCTGTCCAGTTCTCCCAGCACCATTTGTTAAAGAGACTGTCTTTTTTCCACTGGATATTCTTTCCTGCTTTGTCAAAGATTAGTTGGCCATACTTTTGTGGGTCTAATTCTTGGGTTTCTGTTCTATTCCGTTGGTCTATGTGTCTGTTTTTGTGCCAATACTATGCTGTCTTGATGATTACAGCTTTGTAGTAGAGACTAAAGTCTGGGATTGTGATGCCTCCTGCTTTGGTCTTCTTCAAAATTACTTTGGCTATTCTGGGTCTTTTGTGGCTCCATACAAATTTTAGGATTGCTTGTTCTAGCTTCGAGAAGAATGCTGGTGCAATTTTGATTGGGATTGCATTGAATGTGTAGATAGCTTTGGGTAGTATTGAGATTTTAACAGTATTTATTGTTCCAATCCATGAGCACGGAATGTTTTTCCATTTCTTTATATCTTCTTCAATTTCCTTCATAAGCTTTCTATAGTTTTCAGCATACAGATCTTTTACAGCTTTGGTTAGGTTTATTCCTAGGTATTTTATGATTCTTGGTGCAATTGTGAATGGGATCAGCTTCTTTATTTGTCTTTCTGTTGCTTCATTTTTAGTGTATAAGGATGCAACTGATTCCTGTACATTGATTTGGTATCCTGCGACTTTGCTGAATTCATGTATCAGTTAGCAGACTTTTGGTGGAGTCTATCGAGTTTTCCATGTATAATATCATGTCATTTGCAAAAAGTGAAAGCTTGACTTCCTCTTTGCTCATTTTGATGCCTTTGATTTCCTTTTGTTGTCTGATTGCTGATGCTAGAACTTCCAACACTATGTTAAACAACAGCAGTGAGAGTGGACATCCCTGTTGTGTTCCTGATCTCAGGGGGAAAGCTCTCAGTTTTTCCCCATTGAGGATGATATTAGCTCTGGGCTTTTTATAAATGGCTTTTATGATGTTTAAGTATGTTCTTTCTTTCCCGACTTTCTTGAGGGCTTTTATTAAAAAGATGCTGAATTTTGTCAAATGCTTTTTCTGCATCAATTGACAGGATCATATGGTTCTTTTCTTTCCTTTTATTAATGTGATGTATCACATTGATTGATTTGCGAATGTTGAACCAGCCCTGCAGCCCAGGAATGAATCCCACTTGATCATGGTGGATAATTCTTTTTATGTGCAGTTGAATTTGATTTGCTAGCATCTTATTGAGAATTTTTTCATCCATATTCATCAGGGATATTGGCCTGTAGTTCTCTTTCTTTGCTGGGTCTCTGTGTGGTTTAGGAATCAAAGTAATGCTGGCTTCATAGAATGAGTCTGGAAGTTTTCCTTCCCTTTCAATTTTTTGGAAATCTTGAGAAGGATAGGTATTATCTCTGCTTTAAATGTCTGGTAGAATTTCCCTGGGAAGCCATCTGGTCCTGGACTCTTACTTGTTGGGAGATATTTGATAACTGATTCAATTTCTTCACTGGTTATGGGTCTGTTCAAGTTTTCTATTTCTTCCTGTTTGAGTTTTGGAAGTGTGTGGGTGCTTAGGAATTTGTCCATTTCTTCCAGGTTGTCCAGTTTGTTGGCATCTAATTTTTCATAGTATTCCCTGATAATTGCTTGTATTTCTGAGGGATTGGTTGTAATAATTCCATTTTCATTCATGATGTTATCTATTTGGGCCATCTCCCTTTTCTTTTTGAGAAGCCTGGCTAGAGGTTTATCAATTCTGTTTATTTTTTCAAAAAACCAACTCTTGGTTTCATTAATCTGCTCTACAGTTTTTTTAGATTCTATATTGTTTATTTCTGCTCTGATCTTTATTATTTCTCTTCTCCTGCTGGGTTTGGGGTGTCTTTGCTGTTCTGCTTCTATTTCCTTTAGGTATGCTGTTAGATTTTGTATTTGGGATTTTTCTTGTGTCTAGAGATAGGCCTGGATGGCAATGTATTTTCCTCTCAGGACTGCCTTCACTGCGTCCCAAAGCATTTGGATTGTTGTCTTTCATCTTCATTTGTTTCCATGTATTTTTAAATTTCTTCTCTAATTGCCTGGTTGACCCATTCATTCTTTAGTAGAGTGTTCTTTAACCTCCATGCTTTTGGAGGTTTTTCAGACTTTTTCCTGTGGTTGATTTCAAGCTTCATCGCATTGTGGTCTGAAAGTATGCATGGTATGATCTCAATTCTTGTATACTTATGAAGGACTGTTTTGTGACCCAGTATGTGATCTATCTTGGAGCATGTTCCATATACACTTGAGAAGAAAGTATATTCTGTTGCTTTGGGATGCAGAGTTCTAAATATATCTGTCAAGTCCATCTGATCCAATGTGTCATTCAGGTCCCTTGTTTCTTTATTGATCCTGTGTCTAGATGATCTATCCAGTGTTGTAAGTGGAGTATTAAAGTCCCCTGCAATTACCACATTCTTATCAATAAGGTTGCTTATGTTTGTGATTAATTGTTTTATATATTTGGGGGCTTCTGTATTTGGCACATAGACATTTATAATTGTTAGCTCTTCCTGATGGATAGACCCTATAATTGTTATACAATGCCCTTCTTCATCTCTTGTTACAGCCTTTAATTTAAAGTCTAGTTTGTCTGATGTAAGTATGGCTACTCCACCTTTCTTTTGACTTCCAGTAGCATGATAGATAGTTCTCCATCCCCTCACTTTCATTCTGAAGGTGTCCTCAGGTCTAAAATGAGTCTCTTGTAGTAAGCAAATAGATGGGTCTTGGTTTTTTTTTTTTTTTATCCATTCTGATACCCTATGTCTTTTGGTTGGAGCATTTAGTCCATTTACATTGGATGGGATGGGTCCAGGAGTGGGATGGGTGTGGGAGGGGGATGGGTCCAGGAGTGGGATGGGTCCAGGAGTGGGATGGGTCCGGGAGGGGGCTGGGTCCAGGAACAGAGGTGACTGAGTGCTCTCTCTTGAGCCGGAAAGGGACCGTCAGTTCTGGCAGGAGGCGCTGCCTGGCTGATCCTGCTTGTGTGCACAGGAAGTTTGGATGGAAGGCAAGAGGAATAAATGCAGTTTCTAGAAAGACTACAGAGGCATCACGCCATGCCACCGCCTAAAGCAGGGAGGTGACCTGGTTCTGCTTCGAAGGCAGATGCGATAGACCAGGGTTGAGGGCTGATGGAGAGAAAGCCGTGGCCCCTCAGTGTGGATTTGTGGCGTGCATCTAGGCTGGCGTGTGCAGGCATCTGGAAGGCAGGGATTTGTGAAGCCCTGCTCCACACCGAGCTCTAATATGCCAACTCTGTATAAATCCCCATAGGAGTTCAGGTGGGAATTTACCATCTTCTGCTAAGCCTCCCTGAAAAGGGGGGGAAAATAGGATGTCGAGCAGCAAAATGCATCTGAAATATGCTGTTTAAAATGTTTCCAGCCTGCACCTGGCTGCGGGAAAAGCACTTCCCCAAAGTTATCAATCTCTAGGTGTGCAACAATTACCAGCCCGGAAAGCTCTAAATCTGTCTCCGGCTGGCGTAATAAAGCCGGGAGCTACATGAAGCCCGGAGTTCGCCTGTGCTGACATATTGTGAAAACTGCCACGAATGCCATGGACACATGAAGCTTTCAAGGCGAAAAATCAAATGACTCTGGGCTCCATCTGGGGCCTCTTGGCCCTTTCGCTCCTTCTTTTTCCGGTCTCAAAGCAACCAGCATAAAAACAAAACAAAACAAAATCCAAACAAGAAACACTAACAGGGCCTTCAAATATTATACCGGGATATTCCCCTTTTGCTGTCAGCGTCCAACACTCTGAAGATCTGTATTCCAGAAGGAAGGGATGGACACACAAGGTTGCTTCTGATATTCATCCAGAGGGAGACAGAATGAAATCGGAATTGCTTATTAAGCTGGGCCTTTAAACCACCAGGGTCTCCGCACAAACCTGGTCAATGGGTAATGTTGTTCAACAAGTGAGTCGATTCCGTGTGAAGGTTATTTTAGGGATTAGTGCTGACAGGAAATTTATTTCTGTTAATCTTAGTTATATGAGGGATTTTTTTTTTTGTTTTTTGTTTTTGCCTCTCAGGTTGGGCATTATAATAACTTTAGTGTGCAGGTAATCCCTTGGATAAATATGGTGCTTCTAATCCGCTGTCTTGGAGTAAACGCGCTTGAAGGATTGTCAGTAGGAGTCGAGATTTGTAGCTGTGCCTAGTTGTCATTCTCTACATCTGTATATTTTGCGTAGCTTAAAATGCTCTCATGCATGACCTTCTGTCAAGGCAGCCTTGGGAGGTGCGTAGGGAGGCTGCGTCAGGCAAAGCTCCCCGTGACGTCGGTGAATTGTCCAAGGTCACACCAATCAGAAGAAAACGATTTTGGTTATCTGGCCAGCAGTGTAGACACTCCAGGTTGTCTCCACAGACACTCACTCCTGAGATTCCTCCTGACCTGGGGTCTTGGTTGTAAACTGGCAACTAGGGTGGGTTGGGGTCTGAGCCCATGGAACAGAATGAGGTTCACAGGCTTACATCCTGGCCAAACCAGAAACCATAGTCTCCACAGCACTGTTATCTCATCAACTTAGTTAACCAGCCCTGGAAAATATGTGTGATGTCAGACTCATTACAGGGACAGCCACATTAATTTTAAAAATTAAAACATTGAAGCAGTATGCTAATTTATGGGCTTATCCATCTTTTTCACTTTTTTCCTCCCTCCCTCCCTCCACCCCTCCTTCCTTCCTTCCTCCTTTTTGAGATTGAACATTGGATAACTTTAGACCAGCCGAAGATAGAATTCTGTTTCCTATCATATGGAGAAGGCCCATATGCCTTGGTGAAAAGCTGAAGGTAGAAATTATGCCCAAAGAATTGCTGTTTAAGGTCTTTTTAAGCCTACAAAGCAGCTTGTAAGCAGGAAAATGGCGATCCTTCCTTTCTTTGGAACCCCTCCTTAACTAGGACACAGGAACATTTCATATTCTGCTAATCAATTATTCGTATGGAAATAATATTTCTCAAGTGCTTGAAAACATTTTGCTCTTTTAAGCACGTGAAACCCTCACAATTTTACTTCTAGAATTAATTTGCACAGCAAGCAGCTTTTCAGAAGAGAAAACCGACTGGCATCTCAGCCTGCTCTCTCTGATAAGATGGTTTAAATTTGTAGGTTTCATATTTGTGAGTTCATCTGCGATTACGGAAGCATGTGTAAATGCTAATGTTCCTTCTTGAGAAAGGGTGTTCTCGGTAGATAGTGGGCTGAAGTGTCTTCAGAAACTGAATTCCCTCTCAGGCTGGACTGACTCTCCCATTCATAGGAAGAGGAAGTCTTGGGGTTTCTAAACATGCCTCCCTGCGCATCCTTACGGCCACCACAGATGTCGCTTCAGACCCTAGGGCAGAAGTTGCCCCGGGCCTCCCAAGAAAGCTCTCTGCAACATTCTAGAACATAGCTTTGGGGAGAGCCCCTGGGGCCTGTTGTGAACTTATGTAAATTCCACTCAAGCCATTGATTGGTTTCTCCCAGCATTCTGCATCAGTAACGAGTCTGCGTTTCTGATCAATACTAATTAATTGTGACAATTTGGCCGCATTTGGACTGTTCAATCAAGAGACAGCATTATTTTGTTCCAAGTACCATTTTTATGCCTCCTTAGCGAGCTCCTCCGTGTTTTCAGGAAGCAACCAATTTTCATTAACTTAGGCAAGCTGAGAACAGATTTGGCTCTGAATCCTCTTTTTAAAAGTTACTTCAAAAATGTGATAACGTTTTTTGTGGGGTTTTTTTTCCCCCTTTGCTAAAACCTAGTGGAGCAGACGGGCAGAGTCACTGTGGCAGAGGGCAGAGACTTTGCCCTGGCTTTTTTGGAGGAGTCGGGAGAGCAAACACTGTCCTGTTCACCAGCTCACCCAGCCCTGTGCTCTGGACCACCAGACCTAGAGAACTCATTCCTGGTTGTTCGTGGATTGCTACCTCCTTTCCTTTCTCACTCTCGGCGAAGGAGAGACCCACCAACATCAGGGTGTAGGGAAAAATGAAAACATGGCCCCCTTGTTTGGAAGTTACCAAGCTGAGCATTAAATCACCCTGCTGAGCGTGGGGGCCCTACACACGTTGCCTGGCTGTGAGGCTGGCCTCGAGGAGGGGGGTGGGGGCATACAGACTGTTTTCTTTAAAACCGGTAAATATGTATCATTCATTTTATAATACATTTTCTTTCTGGCACTTTCTTTTTTTTTTAAACTTTAAAAAAATGTTTTTATTTATTTTTGAAGGAGAGAGAGAGAGAGAGAGCATGTGCGGGGGAGGAGTAGAGAGAGAGGGAAACACAGAATCTGAAGCAGGATCCAGGGTCCGAGCTGTCAGCACAGAGCCTGACACGGAGCTTGAACTCATGAACTGTGAGATCATGACCTGAGCCGAAGTTGGACGCTTAACTGACTGAGCCACCCACCTTGGAGCCCCTCTGGCTCTTTCTATTTATTTATTTATTTATTTATTAAGTTTGATTTTTATTTACTTCTTGAGAAAGATACAAAGAGCAAGCAGGAGAGGGACAGAGAGAGAGAGAGACAGATGCACAGAATCTGAAACAGGCTCCAGGCTCCGAGCCGTCAGCACAGAGCCCGACGCGGGGCTCGAACTCACGGACCATGAGATCATGACCTGAACCAAAGTTGGACGCTTAACCGACTGAGCCACCCAGGCACCCCTATTTTCCTTACTTTTTAATGCATTTGGTGAACACTCCTGGATCACTTTGTACACTGGCTGTAATTATGGATGATTTCTGGTTTTGCATGGTACTTTGTAGAGGATTACAGATGGCCATGAAGTCTTAGCTCAGGGAGAGGGAGTTCTGAGTCCCCTTCTCTCACATCCGGGCCCGTGTGGCCTCTCCGACCAGCAGCAGGCAGCAGACGGGATGCATGGGGGGTTTTGAACCCAGGCCCTAAGAAACTGGCAGCTTCCACTTTTTCTCTCTGGGAACACTTGCTGTGGGAGAAGCCCGTTGGCGTGTGAGATGTCCTGTATCCTGAAAGCATCATGTCGTGAGGAAGCCTGATCTAGACACGTGGAGCAGTGGCTTGGTGACATGCCCAACCAGCCAGTGACGGTGCGGGTTCTCCCAGCCCCACTGCCAGATATGCAGTGAGGGTCCTCCAGGGGACTCCAGCCCCAGGGCCATCTGGCGGCAGCCCCATGGACGACTCCACACAAGAAGGGCCCAGCTGAGTCCATGGACCCGGTGGGCAGAATAAACACTTCCTGTGTTTACGCTGTTAAACTTGGGGACGGTAGTTAACTGTCACATGCCTAAACCTCTCATCTTCGCTAACCCGTTGGCTGCTTCTCCTCTCTCTCCCCTGCTTTTTCAGACACAATTCTGGATTGTGTTCCGTTCTCGCTGGTAGGAATGTAATCTCTTCTGGATGCAGACCTTGAGGTTCTTACAAACCAGAAAAGGGATGTCACGAAACAGTGTCAACTCTAGCTTCTTTTGCGCATCCAGAGTATTTGCTCAGCACCTGCCATGTGCTGTATGTTGGGATCAGAACGGGTGAAGGCGTATTTTGAAACAGCAATGCTGGGACAATGGGGCCAGAAGTCCTTAGTGACAAATACGCGGGCCATGGTCCTGGGAGGGAATGGGGGAGGGGTGCACCCCGCCCCTGAGTAACTTGAGGAGCATCAACTAGGAAGGGGCTGTTTGCAAAGATGTGTGCGGGGTTCAGGGAAAGCCACACAGAATAGTTTACTTAGAACCTCAGACGAGCAGTGGCAGAGCCTGACAGGAGGCACCCGGATCCAGAGAAGATGCTGTCCGAAGAGGCAGTCTGATGGGGGCTGTGTTCTTCTGTTGGTGGACATACCTGAGCTGCAACAACTTTGCAGACGTGTAGGGCTGCCAGATTTAAAAATAAAAATACAAGATGCTCGGTTAAAGTTCAGTGTCAGATAAGCAAAAAAAAATTTTTTTTTTTAGTATAAGTATGCCCCACACAGTATTTGGGGCATACTTAGACTGAACATTTTTTCATCGTTTATCTGAAGTCCGAATTTAACCAGGCAGTCAGTATTTTATCTGGCAACCCTGGCAGAGAAGGAGGAAGGAGATCAATGCCCAGCTCTCTCTCTTTCTGTCTTCTGATGGCCTGTACTACCACCCGTTGGAGGAACCCAACCAAAGCCACAGAACGATGGTCAGGAAAAGCAGGGAAGCAGGGAGAGCAAATCCGAGGAGCCAAGGTTGAAAGATCGCATTATGTCTTTGCCCATGCACTCTCCTCACTGAACCTTGGGGCCGGGTCATCTGCTCCCCTTTCAGTCTTCCCCAATTAAAAAGGTAAGTGATTGAAGCTTTACACAGACAAAACAGGCAGGACTTTTGCATACGAATTCTGGGTTGGTTTCAGAAAAAGCAAAAAACAAAAAAACAAGCAAGCAAGAAAGACTGGCTATTGATGTTATCCTTTTAACTGTATGGTGTCATTGGTTGGCTTAATATTTTTAAAGGAAGGAAAGATGTCAGATCTATTTTGAAAGATCAGTTAGGCTGTCCTGTAAAGTTTAGTGTTTTCCAGGGACTCAGTTGAAGATACCACAGACCCCTGCAGGTGTCATTCAGGAGCAAAGGGAGGTGGCCAAAGTCTGGAGAGGAGAACTTAACAGGAATGCAGCCAGGCTGGTGTGTGTGTGTGTGTGTGTGTGTGTGTGTGCGCGTGTGCATGCACAGAGGGGGCACCGTCACCCCCTCCCAAAGTCAGGTTTATCAGGACAGGAGGGAGGGACCGCGGTTTCAGCCTCTTGGGATTTGGGGCCCCCAGAGACCAAACAGGGGTGGGGTGTGGTCAGGCACCTCCAGGGATCTGGGGCTGGAAGCCACAAACCGAAGGCTTCCAGAAAAGCTGCCTCCCACTGCACCCAGCTGCCCTGAGCCACAGGAAAAGTGGGGAGAAGGGGGGCTGCCAGTGACCCCAGGTGTTGCCCAGGAGGTCTGGCCTGGGAACATTCCAGATGGGAAATGCTGAGGTGTGCTTTCACTGTCCTGGAGAGGGATCGGCTGCAGGTCGCTTTCATTTAGTCCCTCTTGCAGTCCTGAGTTTCGGAACCTTGAATTAAACTTCAAACTTGTGACTGCAAGATCAGTTGCTTAAGAAATATGGAAATATGAGAAACACCATCTCCTCCTTTTAATTAAGTGCCAACCAGAACCAAGATATTCCTCCTTCTCCTCCCCGATGTGGCCAGCAGGATTGTTCCTTCAGGCATGTCGGGGAAGGCCATTTCCCACAGATATGAGGATTTGAGCCTCTTAATGTAAACCATCCTTTGAATGTTCAAGAGAAAAAAAGGTGACCAATATTATGGGATCGTTGAATTTAAAATGTAATTATTTGAGGCGCCGGGGTGGCTCAGTTGGTTAAGCATCCGACTCTTGACCTCAGCTCAGGTCTTGATCTCAGGGTCATGAATTCAAGCCCTGCATTGGAGTCTACTTAAAAATAATAAATAAAATAAAATAAAATAAAATAAAATAAAATAAAATACAATAAAATAAAATAAAAT
Source organism: Acinonyx jubatus (assembly GCF_027475565.1). Taxonomy (NCBI): domain Eukaryota; kingdom Metazoa; phylum Chordata; class Mammalia; order Carnivora; family Felidae; genus Acinonyx; species Acinonyx jubatus. Next base: position 5,824,821 of record NC_069384.1, on the reverse strand, counting down.
AAAATAATTATCTGTAAACTTTGCTTTTTCCAATATTAATTTGAAGGCATATTTATTATTATTATGTTTTATTAAAAAATTTTTAATGTTTATTTATTTTTGAGAGAGAGAGGCATATATATAGAGTGTGAGTGGGGGAGGGACAGAGAGAGAGGGAGACACAGAATCCCAAGCAGGATCCAGGCTCTGAGCCGTTAGCACAGAGCCCGACGTGGGGCTCGAACTCACCAACCATGAGATCGTGACCTGAGCCAAAGTTGGACGCTTAACCAACTGAGCCATCCAGATGCCCCTTTATTAGTATTATTTTTAACAGATTGTTGCTTGTGTTTGAGAAGGCTATTTGCATATCACTAGATTTAATTTAATGAGATATTAAAAAAATATATATTTCCGGGGCACCTGGGTGGCTCAGTCAATGAAGTGACCAACTTCAGCTCGGGTCATGATCTCCCAGTTCGTGAGTTCAAGCCCACATCAGGCTCTGTGCTGACAGCTCGGAGCCTTCTTGGGATTCTCTGTCTCCCTCTCTCTCTGCCCCTTCCTCGCTGTTTCTCTCTCTCTCTCTCTCAAGTAAAATTAAAAAAAAAATTATATTTCCCTTCCTCCCCCAGAAAAAAAAATAACTGAGTAGTTGATGCTCCTAATCTGGGATTCCTAACAGTTCTTGCCATCCTGTGCCAGAGGCTGCTTTCCTTTTTCCTGTTGGGATGTGGAACTGAGTAGACCAACACTTGGCTGAAAGATGCATTGATTCCATAGACCCAGAAGGGGGGTGAGGAGTAGGAAATGAGAAGACGGAGATACAGCCTCCTTCACAACGTTTATGAGGATACTCCTTCCAGTAATTTACGATAATGCGAAATGGAAGCTTGATGCCATTTTTGTGCTTGGCAAGCGGCCTCTTCAATACTTCTAAAACACATTCTTCTCTCTCTGCCATTCCACTGTCCTAGACCCTGAAGATAATTGAAAATTGAACTGTGCTCCAGCATTCGTTTAGAAAGCAAAGTGTCCTTGGGTGTCAGAGAGAGGCTTTCCTGGGTAGGTGCTGATGTGAGCAAAGTAATTTCCCCTTTAGACTCCTCCCATCCTAATAAGCTCACAGACCTAAGTGCAACAAGATTGACCTCTGAACACGGCAGAACTCATTACCCACGGCACAGAATCACTAGTTGTGCTGATCAGAATGGCGTCGATGAGTCTTCTGGGCTCTGATCTTTCTGAGATTTTAGAGCTTTGGAGTTTCAAGGCAAACATAAACCTTTAGGCAGTTTGAACTCAGGTGCACTCCCCCAAATGCAATTTCTCACCAGTCCATAAAGCAAGCGTTCCTACGGTGCGCTTTGCCAACGGTCTGGGGCATCAGAAACAGCCCGTGAAGATGTGCGTTGTAGATCATAATTGATTTTCTGGCCACAAAGAGTTCCCTAAATGTTCCTCCCAGGTAGTGGCATTCAATGATTTCATAGGAACTTCAGGAGAAAATAGAGACACGTTTAGCACCGAAGTGTTGCTGGGTTCATCCGTGAATTGGCCATGGCCATGCCACCATCTCCGCAGAATTTTGATGTTTTAGTCGGCTCGCTTTTAGGTTTTTCTTTGCCTTTTGGCTGTTGCCCCGATTGCAGTGCTGGTGAACCTGCTTGGCCGCACGGTCTGGCAAGAAAACCACGTTCAAGTCTCCGTTTGCTCAGGAAGGAACGGGCGAAGAGTGGATCCGTTTCTTGTCCCTGCCCTTTGTGGCTCGGCCATTGGCTGGTGGTTCATCTGTGGCGAATGGTTTCACACCTTTCGGGTCCCATTCCTCACTGTGGGACAGCGTCGTGTCTAGCCTCTTGCCTAGTTTTAACGCTTTATGATCCTACGGCTGTCCCTTTCTGGGACCCGAGAGGCTGCTTGACTCCTTTGGATTTTATTTTCTGCACCCATCGAGGGAATATTGCCTGCGAGTCCCAAGGAGAAATCTGATGCTATTTCTTGGTAGAGGCGGTAGAGGGGAAAGCAAGTACAACGAGCAGAATCTGAATAGGGTTTTCACCAGCTGTGAACATGTGATAGCAACTATATAACCATTTGCACAAAATGGGAGAATTTGTTCTTTGATTTGGACGGACCGCCATTCCACATGGCTGCCTGCAGAACACACAAAGAGGGCTTGTTTCCTGGGACATTTCCACGGCATGCATTCGGGTTTGTAGTTAGGCTGCGTGACCAGTGACTAGCCTCCTGGTGTGGGCAGGTGTAGACAGCAAGGGTGCACTCATCGCAGGAATACCAAAGAAGTGGGTGGCCTCCTAGGGCTAGATGGGCACGCCTGGGCACATAAAGCGGTTGCTGTCAGCCTTCCTGCTACCCCTGAAATTAAACTGTGTACGCGGTGTTGCAGCCAGAAAGTATGCCAGTTTTCTCTTGAACCTTTGTAACCATTTCACTTGTGGGTTTAGGCAATGCTGCCCGGTGCCACGCATTACTGGAATCGTGCACGGGCTTGCCGACGAGTATCCCCCCAGATCCTGGCAACTTGGATATGGAGTTGCAGCTATGTGTTGAAAAATGTCTCACTGGCATTTTCCATAAACCCAGCCCACTGACACTTTATTTAAAAAATTTTTTTTAATGTTTATTCATTTTTGAAAGACAGAGAGAGACAGAGCACAAGCAGGGGTGGGGCGGAGAGAGAGGGGGGACACAGGATCCGAAGCGGGCTCCAGGCTCTGAGCTGTCAGCACAGAGCCTGACGTGGGGCTCGAACCCACGGACCGCGAGATCATGACGTGAGCCGAAGTCGGACGCTCAACTGACTGAGCCCTCCAGGGCGCCCCCCACTGACACTTTAAAGGACAGCAATGCGTGGAGGAGTTGAGCTATGATCTAGAAATTATGAGCGAGATTAGCCGGTGGAAGGTTAGAATAGTGTCTTAAAAGACATGGCCAGCCACCTGCCGATAAAGTGTGCAGTCTCATTCTGTTCACACACCTCAAAGTTGAACAAAACCATAAAACCTTGCCAATTACATATCTGGGATGGGAGCAGCCTGTTAGGTCACCCTGGCCGTCCACAGCTGGCAAAATATATCCCTGGTGTGTTATTTCCTCAGTTCAGCTTACAATGACTTTAGTGAGAGATCAGATGCCACAGCTCCGGGGAACACTCCCGTCCTCGGCCAGACTGATGTTAGACATTTTCCCCTAATGTTCTGCCTAAATTGGTTTCCCGTATCAGTTCCGTGATATCAGCCTGCATTAATGTTCCCTTGAGCTACTGGAACTAAAAATGGAGATTTTATCACTGCTTAAATTTTTGATCTAGACAGAAATGCTTCTATTACCTCTGTCGATAATCAGAGTACTTCAAGGGATGTCATTTTAATGCTGGTCCTTTGAAAAATGATTTTTTTTAATTTTATTTTTTATTTTTTTTATTTTTTATTTTTTTAAAGCTCTTTAGAAACTGAGTAAGTCTGGATCATGTTGCCTGACACTGGAAATTTCTCTGTTTCTGGAAATCTTGAAATAAAAATACTCTGCTTTACTTTTGGTCCGTAAGGACTTCTGTTTGGGGGGGGAGGGGACTTTGATGACTGTTCTGTCCCAATGTCACATAAAAAGCCTTGAGTAGGGGCGCCTGGGTGGCTCAGTTGGTTGAGCATCCGACTTCGGCTCAGGTCATGACTTCACAGTCTGTGAGTTCGAGCCCTGCATCGGGCTCTGTGCGACAGCTCAGAGCCTCGAGCCTGCTTCGGGTTCTGTGTCTCCCCCTCTCTCTACCCCTCCCCCGCTCATGCTCTGTCTCTCTCTCTCTCTGTCAAAAGTAAACATTTAAAAAAAAAAGCCTTGATTAAACAGTGGTGATGGCTTGTTGAACCAAAGCACAGTGCATGTCTGAATTTTTCCCAGGCGCTTGCCCACCTCAACCAGTAGGGGAGACGCCTGGAGCCTCAGAACTTCACCACTACCTGGGGACGCACTTCTAATTCCATTTCTTCTTGAGATGAGTTGTCAGAACATTATTATTAAACAACGCTTAAAACTCAAACCGAAGCTCTCCTGTTGGCTAGTCCTTCCGAGTCTGGGTACCACATGTGGTTCACCTGCTTGGTCCAGACCGCACAACCTCATTCCTTCTTGGATATTTGATTTTATTCTCTTTTTACCAATATGTGAACCCATCTTCCCGGTAAGGAGGATAACAAATCCAAAGCTTAAAGTGACTCACCTCTGATTTGGCTGTTTCCACCAAATCAGCAAGTACTCAGCCATGAACTCTTAAGACAAGTGTCATTAAAAAAAAGCAAATAGAAGCGATGTGTCAAACATACATAGAGGAATGTGGAAGAACAGGTTTGTGGGGGCAGGACACCAGCGTGCAAGGAGTTTAAATCCACAACGGGCGTTTCCTGGAACCCAGCGCCCGTCTTCGTTTATGCACACTTACAAAAGAGGGTCACACCCCAGTGCAAATGCCATCCCTGTGCGTAGGGTATTCCTACGTGGAACGCGTGGTCACATTCAGGACGTGTGAAGGGTATTTAAAATACGGGAAGTCGGGGACACGAATAGTCGCGTCTAATCCCGCTTTTCTCCTTCTCGCCGTGAACGAGAGGTGCAGAGTGAAGTGAAGTGCATGATGTGTGACCAGATGGGGAGTCAAGGTTGGCGGCAGCCTCAAGTTTGAGACTTTAAGCAGCGGTGGTGGGAAGTGGCTTGACCGCACCTGACTCTGGCTGTGCTTCCCAGACCCCCTTCCGAGCTGCCATCTGGAGCATCACCCCCAAAGTCAAATTCTGGACACACAGCGGACGCATCTGCCCAAGAGTCCTGTGCATCTAAGGAAGCTTGCAATCCCTGCAAATCCACGCAGGAGAACGCCTGTCCACCCAGATTAGAGACGCAGGGCCGAGAGCCAGGGTGGGAATGTGTCCAGTGAGATAGTGCAGCCCGTGGGGGTCCAGGAAGAACAGAGCTACGTCTGCCAGGGCCGAAGCCAGCTGCTGGCGCACGGCTGGAGGAAGGCATCCCTCACCAGGCAGCACCTGGTGGTGCAAAGGGGAGGAAAAGAGACCCACAGTCCAAAGTCTGAATGCAATGTCGGTCTCTTTCCGGTGTGCAAGGAATGTTCTTTCTGTCCTCACTGCTGCTCCATAAGCCTGGGGCTCGTCTGGTCCATAGACCTCTTTGAGCCTCACTGAGTCTGGAAGGCAGTCCATCTGGCTTAGCCCCTTCTCTCTCTCCAAGGGCAACTCCTCTGGAATGACGGGCGAGGGGAGTCAGCACACTCAATGCGCTCAAGTCAGGTTTCTAAATTAATGAGGTGAGCTGCTTCTCTGAGGCTTCTTGAAGATGTCCTGTAATTATGATTGCATTTTCTTTCGTTTTAAGCCTGGAGACCTTTGTAAAACTCTCCATGGTGCTGACATCTTCAGAATTTAATCCTTTAAAACTTGGAAGGGTAGCAGCTAGGGGCAAACGATCCCAACAAGATCCCACCCTTCTGAAATGGTAAAACCAGGTAATATAAAGGAAAGGAAAAACCACTAATATTCCAAAGCTCCGGAAGAAGAAAAAATGGGCCCGGAGCAGAATGAAGGGTGTCGGCTAAACCCTGAGTAAGGAAAACTCACGTTCCTTTCCTATGTGTTCAAGCATTTCAAGTTGCATACTTTCACAAGCTGGAAGGGGAAGGCACAAACCATAAAGTAAGAAAGCCTGTGAGTAATGGTTGGCAAAAGTTGCCGAATAGAGATATTTCTGTAAAAATCCTGAGGTTTTATTTGTTTATTTGGTTTTTAAAGTTTATTTATTTTGAGAGAGACAGAGAAAGCATGAGTGGGGGAGGGGGGAGAGAACTCCAAGCAGGCTCTGCACTGTCAGCACAGAGCCTGATGCAGGGCTTCAGCTCATGAACCATGAGATTATGACCTGAGCTGAAGTTGGACACTTCACCGACTGAGCCACCCAGGCGCCCCTGAATCCTGAGGTTTTAAAAGTATTAAGTGCTGTAAAGGAATGGCTATCCATATCAGAAATTGGACAGATGTACACATCAGAAGAAAAAGCATATAGTTAAGGGGAAACATAGCCATACCATGCACGGTGATATATATTTGAGTTTATGTTATCAGCCTGAAATGAATTAAAATGATTATGTGCTTTTATAATATATGTGTAAGTAGATGAGGTTCATCTACAAGAAGCTGAAATCCTAAAATAGCAACAGCGTAAGTAATAAAGTTTATTTCGATCTCATATAAAAGGTATGTACTTGAGGGCAGTCAGTGCAGTTTCAAGGAGCATCAAACATTTGTATTACTTTTTGCCATTCTCAGCAGAAGACTCTTAATTCAGGGCCCCAAGTGGCTGCTTGAGCACTAGCCATTGCATCTGCATTCCAGCTAGCAGAAAGCAGATAGGAATAAGAGAAAAGGGCAAAGACTGTCAGCTTTCTCTAAAGGAGATTTCTGTTTTCCTACCCACGTCACATCAGCCAGAACCTAACACCCAACAGCAAGGAGGCTGGAAACCTCCGGGTAATTCTGGGTAATTATGTACTCAGCTTTAAATCAGGGGTTGAGAACTAAGGAAAAGGGGATAGGTGGAGGCCAGGAGCAGACTCGGCCACGATACATTTCTGCTCACGGAGTTTCTCGAGCACTTACCTATCTGGCTGGCTTGCTTGGAGGGCTGGTCTAAGGTGATGGATGGCTCGTTTGTTCTCTGTCCTCCCAACCTGCCTGAAGTCATTTTTCTTTGTCAGCATGTGAAGGAAGGCAAACTGTGGCTTTTCTGAGGGGGTTGCTGTTAGGGAAGTTAGCTGCTGTTTCCTGGGAAGGAATTGTCATTCTTCGCACGTGCTCAGAAGAGGAAAGAGACACTTCGTGTGTTATCCTAAAGGGCTCTCATTTGCCCACTTTATTCAGGCGATTCTCCAGTAAGCACTAAAAAGTTTCCTATGCGAATGAAATGAAAGCCTGCTCTCCGATCCCTAAACACACAGGGGGTGACCCCCTTTCCTTACAGAACGCCCCCATCCTTCCCCTGCCCCCATGTGAACTAGGTGTGCCCACAGCAGATGATGGCACAGAGAATAGAATACACTCGTGTAGCTTCAGTAGAAGGGGCTTATTACAGGGTATCAGCGCCTTACAGCATTTCTGAGCGGCAGAGACCCCAGCCTGTCCCATGCACAGCCAGAACAGGGCGTCCAGAAACACCCAACCGCATGCAAGTTTTTCTGGCAGAAGCCTCACTGGGGCGTAGACACAGGCCAGTCGATGTCCCTGTGGCTGCCCCGGAGAAACCCGATGCCTCTGCCTCTGTGCTTACCAGCTGTGGGGGCTTTCTGTGTTTGTTTGCCAACCCCCCAGGGCTCACTTCTGCCTTCTCAGATCCTGACACCTTGCACCTGCCTCCTGGCCCTAAGCCTGGGGAGGGGGCGGGGGGGCGGAATCCTACTTCCGGGCCATCTGGGAATGGATTTCTTCCAGCTTCTCAGCATCTGTGCTGGAGGGAGTGGGTGGAAGGAGAGGGTATTGGGGGAGCCAGTCTGCGTGCAGGAGCCCTGCACTTGTAATTGTTCTTTATACATCACCAAGCAGGCCTGTGCACACTTTCTCCTCGTCCCTCTAAACATCTTGAGAGGCCACCAAGTCTCAGTTCCTCGTCGTCCCCATTTCAAACACTGGGGGAGCATTTGAACCTCAGCAAGGCCAATCTGACCACATTCTTCACTCAGTTGGAATTGGAATTTGAGCTCTCCCCGGTATAGCTCTCTCATCATACCTCATCAGCCTGTCTTCATTTTTTTCCCCCTAGTAAATGTAGGCATTTTGTCTAGTGCTATGGGCTGGTGCCCCCCACCCCCCAAATTCATATGATGAAGCCCTGACCCCTGGTACTTCAGAACATGACTGTATTTGGAGACAGCATCTTTAAAGAGAGAATTAAGGTCACAACTGATTAAGAACACGACTGGTGTTCTTATAAGAAGAGATCAGGACACAGACGCACACAGAGGGGTGACCATGTGAGGACAGGGGGAGTAGGTGCGGTCGGCATGCCCAGGAAAGGGGCTTTAGAGCAACAAAACCTTGCAGGCACCTCAGTCTCGGACCTCCAGCCTCCAGGTTGTGAGCAAATGCATTTGTATCGTTTAGGCTGCCAGCCTGTATTGCTTTGTTACGCAGCCCCAGCCGACTAATACAACGAGGAACAATTTTGCCTTTCCAGTAGAAAAGTTAGTGTTTTCAATGATATTTATATCTTCTTGTTTGTGCTCCTCCTAGGCTTAATGGGTTTTGGGGAAAATTTGATCTCAGCAGCACATATGGGCACCCATGTGATTACTTAAATGCCCCGGCCGGGTAGTCATCTTATATAAGCAGGGTGCATGGAGGTAGGGGCCGGGGCAGCCGCGTAACTGAAGCCGAGGGCTCAGAATCTAGAAGTAAGCCGTCATTTTCAGCCGGCCAAATTAGGCTTTGCATTAACAACAGCCCATTTTGAATAATGGAGACTGTGGGTTTCCGAATGCCTCTATTTTAGGACAAGAGAGAATTTCCCGGTCTTGGAGAAAAAGCTGTAAGTGCCAAAAAGGTGCTAACGTAGTGTGGAAAGTTGGAAGAAGCGGGAAATGGGTGTTTATCCCGCGTGAGAACACAACAGATGCAGAAAGCCCCCTCTCCGGCTGCTGCTAATGCCTGACCTTGCCCTTGCTCATTAATCTCCGCTGCTTAGCCAAGACCTGGAAAATTGCAATTCTCTGCACCAGTGGCCCCTGTTCAATAAATCCTGAGCCAGTGGGCAGGAGCGAGAAACGGCTTGGAGCTCAGAGCTCTGGCCCTGGCTTGCTGGGGTTTCATGCTCCTGCCCAGCCACGGTGTGGGGGGAGCTGCTCTAACTCGGGACGAACTGGCTTTCCCCCCAGCTTTTGAAAGAACATGCTGTCATTGTTTTATTTTTTCTTTTTAATTGTCATTTCGTAAGATGGATGTTTGATGCTAGCATTTGTTTGAACTAGGGGTACAAATTTATCTTTATTTTTTTTGGGAGGGGAGTACGTTATCCTTCCTTAATGCCAGGTGCTTTGTTCTCTGGGTAGGAGTTTGATTCAGCTTGAAGCTTGAGGGATACAGTTTCTAATCTTTGCTTGGTTTTCTGGCTTGTCTCTTTGCTCTCCCTGCCTCGAAGGCCTAGGAAGGAAGCCACCCTGGCTGTCTGTGACCAATAGGTAGGTGGCCCCCGTGCGGGAGAGGGCGGAGAGCCCGCTGAGAGGCCCTGGGAGCCCACAGTCGCCCTGGATCAGTTAGCTTAAGTACATCAAGGGTAACACAATGGACAGGTGTTAATTCTTTCCAAGTTACTATTATACTTTGAAAGAAGGTAGGGCATTCTAAAAACCTTAGTATTCTAATACCCCATTTGCAAGGCACACTTAGGTTAAGTGGCTGTTATTTCTTTATGGTGTGCTAAAACCTAGGTCCTTTTATAGTAGGCTCTGAGCTGCATCTCCTTAATCAAGGCAAACTCCTACTCAGGACACTTACATCGAATTTACTGCTTATGCGCAAATTTCTGACCTACAGGCTTAGGACTTAGGAGGTAATTTGTTTCTGTAAAATAGCCCTTCAAGTATGGGGAGTTATATCTATGTAAATGAGTGTGCGTGTGTGCGTGTGCAAGCCCCTGTGTTCACGACTTATTGCTAGTACCTCTAGGCAATGACTGTACATCATCATAAACTCAGGAACAAATGTATTTAAGAGTTCTTTCGATCCAGCATGGGGGTTAGTGTGATATATTTTTGAACGATGCTGAATTTCAAACTTTTAATCAGATCCTGGGCTGTCACAGGATCCAGGAATAGATCTGTTATGCTCTGGATGACTACGTGTCTGATAATTTCTAAAGAATTTATGCTAATTATTTGACGTCTGCGACTTAGATTGCAAATGCACGGATGGGGAATAATTCTTCAAAACGAGTTGTTTCTTGGCAGCCGAGGGCCCCTGCCACCCCTCCCTCCCGGGCAGATGGGTCTTAGGCTATTTTTGGGGACAGGCCTCCTCCCCCAACCCTGTGTCTTTCCCAGACGCCTTACCTGACCTTGTAACACACACACACGCACGCATGCACGCACGCACATTGTATTCTTGGAATTTATAAAATTCCATTACTTATTTGTGCATTTACCTTTTTATTTTCTGTCTTCCCCCAAGACAGCAGGGTTTGGGGCTGGTTCTTTGCTCTTTCTCTCGGCCTCTGGAACAGTGATGGACCCACACTAGGCATTTGAGACCCTTTGCTGAATGATGAAATTCGGTGTAAACTCCCCCTGGACTGCCCACTAAACAAGCAGATTTTGCAAACTGGTTGACTGCATCATGTGTTTAACTTGGACCATTTAAGATTTTCTTTCCCCCTAAGCAAAATGAACTGCTCCGTACAAACGGCTGTCATCTTGGCCTCTAAGAATCTGAAAGTAACCAACACTGCAGATTAAAATCAAGATCTGGAGCAAGACTGGGCTTCCGAATCAGCCCTTCGCCAGCACTCACAAGGTGATCTCGGGAGAGGCACATTATAGTCACTGCCCCTTCGTAAAATGGGGACAGTGGACATTTCCTGCAGCTCTTGAGGAGACAGAAGCCAGACAAGGGAAAGAATACAAAGCTACTTTAGAACCTATAGAACCCAAAGTTAGGTTTGATGTTATAGATTGAGTTGTGTCCCCCCAGATTCCTATGCAGAAGCCCTGACCCCCAGTGCCTCAGAATGACGCTGTATTTGGAGATGAGGACGTTAACACGGTGATTACTTTAAAACGCGGTTTTTTACCCTGTCTGACCCATGTCCTTCTAAGAAGGCGAAGAGACGCCAGACCATGTGAGGACACGGTAGGCAGCCAAGGAGAGATGTCTCAGGAAAAACCAAGCCTGCTGACATGTTCGTCTTGGACTTCCAGCTTCCAGAACTGAGCGAGAACAAACGTCTCTCATTTCAGCTGTGTGGTCTGGGCTACTTTGTAGCAACCCTGCAGCCTAACACAGGTGCTCGGTAAGCACCTGCTGATGGGCCGTCGCCCTGACTTGATGACCACTTACTCTAGCTCTAGTTCTGCATTTACTAGAATAGATGCACGTGGGCCGCCTGGAGGGCTCAGTCGGTTAAGCGTCAGACTGGCTCAGGTCACCATCTCACGGTGCGTGAGTTCGAGCCCCACGTCGGGCTCTGTGCTGACAGCTCGGAGCCTGGAGCCTGCTTCGGATTCTGTGTCTCCCTCTCTCTCTGCCCCTCCCCTGCTCATGCTCTGTCTCTCTGTGTCTCAAAAACAAATGAACATTAAAAAAAAAGTTAGAATACATGCACGCAAAGACAGGATCGTAGTATGTCAACCCATTTTCCCCTTCGACAGATTTTCATGGCAACAGCAGAGACTTGGCGATGTTCATTCGGGATTGTCTTGAACTGGTATAGCTCCTTCCCTTTATATTTACGATTCTCTATTTTACATTTGCCATCAAATGATCTGTAAAAGAAAACCCACTTAAATCTATGAGGGAGGACCCGTTTAATGCTCACTGAAGAGTGGCTCTTATTACCATGACGTCTTAAGAACGGCTACCTGACCATCCCTCTTATGGCATAATAAAATCCAAAATAGCAGGCCTACTTCCTATCTCGGTGTCTGCAGGGAAAAGGCAATATTTCAGGAAAATAGCGTAAGAGATATCCACGGCAGTGCAGAGTCTATCTGAATAGCACTGGGTTGTTTCCTGGGGAGGGGAGGTCACGCGGCAGCACTGAAACAAGAGGCTCCTGAGCCTGGGGGAGCGTGATCGCTCACGTTGCTGGCCGTCGGCTGGGCTCTGTGTCGTGTCTTGGTGTGTGATGAGGTTTCTGCCCAGGGAGAGAAGTCCTGTTGTTTGGGACTATTTTGTGCTGTGCTCCTTGCTCTGAGAGGGAAGTGGGGGAGAGAAGACGGGTGGACGCACGGATTGAAGAGGGGGTAAATGGAAGAGAAGGTGGATAACAGAGTAGACAGTAATGGCCCAGGACCCTTACCTTTGAGACTAAGGCTGCTGGGTAATGAGCTGGCAGAGCTGGGTGAAACCTGCGGGGGTTGGGGGGCTCCTGGCCCACCTGGGCTCACAGGACGTTGCAGTTATGGGGGAGCTCGTGAGCTACACGGTCAGTTGGGTTCCTTCCCCTTCCCCAGGGGAGTTGCTTGCTCACCACTAGCTTTTTATATGAAACCAGCTAATTGGTATGAATAACCTCTTGACCGTTCTCCCGGCCAGCCTCAGAACTTCTTCACGGAGGGACGCACAGAAACGATAAGATTCCAGAACCCCAGACGCACAGGAATAACAACGACCATGCAGCAGCGGGCAGGTTACAGAGTGTTCTGGGGGGGATACACTGCTCACTCCGGCTGGTGGAAAGCCGCTGTCAGGGACGGGGGTGGGGGTGGGGTGTCACCATGCCTTTTTGTCTGCTCCCGGCAGTGGGATCCTAGAGAAACATGTCAGGGAGCCCACCCGGCCCAGCGGGGAGCAGGCGCACGTCTTTATGAAGGGACACGTGGAAGAATCCGGGGAACGGCTGCAGGGTGGCCTGGAGATGAGAACGGCACACGTTTGCCAGCTGCCATTTAGATCTACTGTCCCTCCCGAGTGAGAAGCCGTGCAGACGGGGGCGGGCGCCCGCAGTGCCCCCTAGCGACGGAGACTGGGGACTGCAGGTTTACGTTTAATCAGCAGAGTGTGGGCTGCACCTGTCTTTTGGTACAGCCTCTGGGCCTTACGCTGCCGCTGCCGAGCGAGGACGTGAGGCGACAAGCCCAGCAAACGCCTCCTGTCATCCAAGAGGCTGGGGAGGGCCTGACCCCTCGGCGCCGCCGCTCAGACGCACGTGATGGCCGCGTGGCTGGCCCTGCTGGAAGGCATTCATTCCCTTCGCCTCCTCATGAGGTCCCAACAACTGAAGGTCTGAGCGGGTGCAGGGCCTGGTGGCTGGAAAGCCGTGTGACCGCTCACATCCCCCTCCACCTGCTTTGTAGCTCTGGCGTGGCCTGCTCAACACCACTCACTGGGCCAGCGCTTCAGTTTGCAACATGGCCTTGACCTGCACAGAACACCGGTGGCTGGGTGCAAGTGGCTTTTAAAGATGACTTTACCTCTCCCATTTCGGAGATGGGCAAACCGAGGCCCAGTGAGGCGATGAACCTTCATGAGAGTCACAGAGCAGTGGGACATACCCCCAAGTCACTCTACCTGGACCCACGACCCCTGCTTCCGGCAGCTGCCTCACGGGACCAGGAGGACCTGAGGGTTGGGAGGGAGTCAGCCTTAGCCCAGAGAAGGCTGGAGGGCACTGCCTGCCTGAGGCTGCTTTTCCTTTATTCTTTGGCCAGGTGCTGATGCCAGGCCCTGTTCTAGGCACAGAGCCCACCCAGAGCTCACCCCTGAATGCCTGTGAGTCCTTCTGTCTGCCCAGGCCCTGACCATTCCCTGCGGCAAGCCCCCACCCCCCACAAACGATGCTTCCTCATGTCACTCCAACGTGGCCCCATTTTCCAGCTTGTGCACAAGTCATCCGTGGACGGTGCCCCTCAGCTGGCCCCCTGGAGGCTTTGCCGTAGCGCCTCCCAGCCTCCCCCCTTTCGAGTTCAGGTAGAAGTGGAGAGGAGACGGTTACCACTGAGGGCGACCGAATCGTGTAGTCCTGAGATAGAGGCAGCACCGGACAGCGGCCTGTCCTCTTCATTACCAGACTCACTTGCAATTAGTGGTCACTAACTGAACACCTACTATGTGCTGGCCCTGTGTGAGCTTCTGGAACAAGGCGGATGAAGCCCCTGACCTCATGGAGCTCAGGCTGTCGTGGGACGAGGGACCACAGAGCAGGGGGGAGAGAAAGAACAAAGTAGTGATTGCGTGTGAGGAGCCATAATGTGGGGTGCAGGGCTGGGGCGTGTCGGCACTTCCTGTCCCCCCCCCCCCCGACTCCACCTCCCCCGCAGACGTGGACCAAATCCTCTCTCCGAGCAGCAGAATAGGATCCTGGTGCCGACCCCCAAGCAATGGGGAAGGGAGGCGCTCACACAGCCACCTGTGCCCTCTTGCTGTCCCCATCATCTGGAGGGTGGGAAGGAGACCTTCTGGAGCAGCTCCGTGACTCGGTTTCTCCAGGGCTTGAGGCTTGCAGACGCGGAGTGGCCCTGAGGGCTGTGGTGCCTCCGGATGCCCTCCCCCCACCATCCCTCGGCTCCTGCTGAATCTGGGGCGCTCAGAGCTGTGCCTTCCTAGTCTTAGGACCACACGGATCATTTGCATCATTTGCAGTGAACCCTGTGGCACCAAATGTAACTAATTATTCCTTCCCCACGGCATTCTGGGCCCCCCTCCCCCGCTTTACAAATCTCGGTGGAAGGAGTAAGAGTATCAGACCCTCCCCAGGGGATGCTTGACTCGACCAAGTAACCATTCCTGAAATAGTCATGCTTTCTTCTTTAAACATTATAATGTTTTCCCAACTAAGGAGGAATGTATAAATTACTTTTGGCTGAAGATATTAGTTTCAGATGAGATTGTGAAATTTATTTTTATGGCCCATCTTCACAGTCTCGTGCAGCTCCTAAATATACATCATTTTCCACACCTTCCTTTGTCATTTGCCAAAAAATAATATTGCTGTTTTCTTCATTATTGTTAAGGGGACGGATGAGTCAGGCCGTTCAAAGGCTTCAGGTTGCAGTGTTTTAGGACCGAAAGGCCTTCCACGTCCCCTTGAAGGAGAGCTGGTCTCCTACTTTGTGATCACCACACACCAGATGCTGGGGATCCTCGAGGAGAAAGAGGATGTGGGGACCTGAGCCGTCTTATGACAAATCCTAGGGCTGAAGGTCTTATCACCGCTCTGGTTGGTGCAGAGGGTCCATTTCTGGGAGCACGTCAGCTGCAGCGGGTCACAGCTCAGGTTTGCCAGACACTATCCCATCCCGGGCTCATGCGATAATGTTAATGGAACACGTTTAAGGTCCTGACATGAGCCTCAGGGAACTCCTGCCCCGCCCAGAGGCCCTAATCTTAGTAGATTTCCTACAACGCCCTTTGAGATGTGAATGGCTACTCGATGCAGCACAAGACAAACCCATGTGTGCCTCCGTATCATCTGGGCTCTTGTGGGTTCGAAGAAGATGGCCCCCAAATATTCCCTGGACATTGGGGCTCTTCACATTCCCTGCTGTCGTGGACATCGGCAGCCAATCTGGGATCGAGGAAAACAGTTGTACTGATTGAGGTCACAGACCAATCAGTCTGGCAAGGCTTGCAAAGCCAGTGGCTTCTCCTCCCAGATAGAGTTGAGATTGGAGGGATCTAAGCAGAAACTGCTTAGTGTCTGGTAAAATTGACAGGAACCTGCTGAAGGGTCTGCAAAGGAAATGTCACATAACCAGATGCACTTGAAATAAGGGGCAACTCATGTATATTTATATTCTTATCTATGTATTATCTATCATCTATCTACCTACCTACCTACCTACTATATCTATCTATCTATCTATCTATCTATCTATCTATCTATCCGTCTGCCATCCACCTAAGAGAGAGAACGAGCAGGCAGGGGGGAACAAACCTGGTTCACTTGAAAGGAATCTCATATCCTCCACTTTGTCAGGGTGCCGCCTGAACATTATTATCCAAAGTCGTGGAGAGAGGGAATGGATGAACTCAGGCTGCCTGGTGACAAAGTCAGGAATAGAACCCTGTCCCTGCTACCTGGCTGGGGCTTTCTCTCCTTCCTCAAATGCCCCTGACATTCCCGTTCCAAGCTGGATGAGCCCAGCACACTGCTGGGCTCCAGGTACAAGTGCAGGTGGCAGTGAGGTGTGGTGGGGTAGGTCGTGTCCCCATTTCCGCCTCGAGCCAACTCTAGGGCTTTATTCTGCACTTCATCGGTGGACAGAGTGGTTGAGTCTCAACTTTGCCTGCACCTTAGAACCACCTGAGAGCCTTTTATAAAGTAGGGCTGTCTGGTCCTCCCCCAGGGCTACTGACTCACTTGACTTGGTTTTGCCACCAGGGTCTCTTCCTAGTGCAACCCCGAGTCTGGAGTGGGGCCCAGGGCCTGTTTATATATATATATAAAATAATGTTTCATTTATTTTTGAGACAGAGACAGAGCATGTGCAGGGGAGGGGCAGAGAGAGAGAGGGAGACACAGAATCTGAAGCAGGCTCCAGGCTCCGAGCTGTCAGCACAGAGCCCGACGCAGGGCTTGGACTCATGGACCTCGAGATCATGACATGAGCCGAAGTCGGACGCTTAATCGACTGGGCCACCCAGGCGCCCGTAGGCCTGTATATTTTTTAAAAAGACGCCTTGGGGCACCTGGTCGGTTGAGCAGCTGACTTCGGCTCAGGTCATGATCTCACAGTTCGTGAGTTCGAGCCCCACGTCGGGCTCTGTGCTGTCAGTGTGGAGCCCGCTTCATATCCTCTGTCCTCCTATCTCTCTGCCCCTCCCGAACTTGTGCTCTCTCTCTCTTTGTCTCTCTCTCAAAAATAAATAAATATTAAAAAAAGATTTAAAAATTACCTTGGCAATTGTGATGATTAACTTTCATCAGATTGAAAGAGTTGTAAAGATTCTTCCCTTTTATGACTGGAGGATTTTATTTATTTATTCGTTTTTATATTTGGCTAGAAGTCAGCTGATGTTCAGCACAAAAGCCTGTGTGTTCACTTTGCTTTGGCTTCTATCCTATTTTCTGTGATCATTACGGTGTGAATTAGTTAAAGCCTTCTGGCATAGCAAACACACCACTAAGTGTACCTCCTTGGAACAAAACGTAAAACCTGTGGAAGTTTGGCCAAATTGTGAAGGTCAGATGGGGTCATCTGTTGGCGGCTATGATGAAGACAGAAGTCCTAATCCAATCAGCAATGTCACTGACAATGCAAGTATACACAGAAACCCAGTGACTTTAACCCGGAGCTCTTGTGAACGTCAGTCGTCCACTGGGTCAATATCTGTGGCACTATTAAAACCGTATCTCCGTGAGGCACCAGGAAACAGTAAAAACACAGCTAATATTTTTAACACTATGTAAAACATGGCCACGAGACCCAGAAGAGCAGGTACAGAAAATGTCGGACAGGTTGGGACTGTGTTCTTGAGTTTTGTGGTCTCTGGCAGGTGTAGAGTTGGGGCAGCCAGACAACAGCCCGTTCTGGGCTCTGATGGGGATCAGGACCCCTTGCAAACCAGGGGTCGTGCGTGTGGGGGGGGTGGTGGGTGTTTGCTTCACGGTGGACGGACGGCTGTCCGCCTTCCGGCTCTCAGCTCAGTGACCGCCTGATGCTTGTGTTTTCTGTTGTTACAGACGGGCAGAAGAAAGTTCAAGAAGAATTTGACATTGACATGGATGCGCCAGAGACAGAACGCGCGGCGGTGGCCATTCAGTCTCAGTTCAGAAAATTCCAGAAGAAAAAGGCTGGGTCCCAGTCCTAGCGGGAGAGCCCCCTCCTAGTCTTCCAGAAGACACCGAATTCAACCATCATCTGTCAAAGAAATTAAAAGAACAACACCCTAGAGAGAATTCATCTGCACACGATACACACATGCACACCCGACCTGCAATGCATGTACAGAGACCCGTGATATTTATTCCCTGATAGGAAGGTGTAGACAATGCAGCTGTGAGTGGCTTCATCTCTGTTGATCTCTAGTATCGTTCCTCCTGCACCTGTTTTCCTTGATGCTGTAATAAAATGGAGTTACGAAGTGTGACTAAAGTGTCTGCTTCCTCTCTCCCTTTAGATTAACCTGGGAAGTTACCCAGAGCTAGAGGTGACTGCAGGGCAGCTGTGTTCTCCATCCCTTAAGAGTTGGAGCTGAAACACGGTGCTTCTGTGAGGAGGCTTTCTATGGAATGAGATGTCCGCTCTTTGCCATACCTGTGTCATCTGGAGAGTGCGTTTTCCTCTTCTGATGGGAGTGTCAAAGAGTCAGCAGCTTCCCAGGGGAATTATGACTCACCCCGGAGAACGGAGAACGAGAAGGGGGTGGGTGGTGCATCAGCATTTGGCGTCTGTCACTCAGGTGTGCTCAGCAGGTGCGTTTCACAACTCCAAAGGGGACGCTCCCCACTTCCGCCCCCGCTGCGGTCATTCTCTCTGCACCCGTGTGGCTCCGTGGGGAAAGGTGGCCCTCTGGTCTCCCCCACCTCCTGGAGCTCCTCACCCTGTGATGTGCTACTTGCTAGGATCATTCCCAAGACCTGCAATTTGGAGAAGCTGTCTGGCTTCTCTCCTATCACGTATCTTCCCCTGAGGACCTTCCAAGTAAATGGTTTCACACGCCCTGAAGGGGCTCCCCGGCCGGGGAGGAGAGGATGGTCCACAGGGTCAAGAGCAGGGGGTTGGATGCTTGCCTTGGGGCCCCAGATGGCAGGAGCCCTGAGCTACTCAATCATGCTGTTGTTGGAGCTTTGCCAGGTGGGAAGCTGGTACAGAAGCCGAATCTCATGTTCAGCGTCCTGGGGTGCTCGGGGAAGGTACCACCGAGGGCCATCCCATCTCCCTGCGCCAGCTCCTTCACCAAGGATCGAGTTGGAGCACGCAGAACGGTGGAAAGAGGAGAGACAGGGCTCTGTGTGCCTGCATGTGCTCACACTTGTGCCTGGGAGCGTGGGTGTGAAGTATGGTGGGAGCAGGCATGGTGACGGCTGGGGGTGGGGCCCATGCTGTGCCTCTGGCAGGGCTCACTTGTTGCCACAGGTGTCCGGACCGGGAAAGACGGGCATCCTTGGGAAGATGCACTGCTTCACAAAATGCACCCGAAAGTGTGTCCATTGTGTTTGGTGGGGAGATCCCTCCTACTGGACAATTTTCTGCGGCTGTTGGAGACAAGACAGGGCTGGGCTCTGGAGTTCCTCTAACAGGTTTCTGATTAGATGAGTACCCAGTCGGACCACGTCAGTGCTGGCAACCAGCCGGGGCTTCCCGGGGCTCCCGGCAGCCAGGGACTCCCTGAAAACAGGACAGCAGGTTGGGAGGGGGGACGACTGAGAACAAGCTTCCCGAGACAGCAAGGGAAAATGCCACAGAAGTCCTGGGGGCTGCTGTGTACTCTTTATGGAGGTAAAGTTGGGAACATAATTCAGTTGAATTTCTTTTATGTCCTTCTGTGCTCCCGCTGTCCCCTTGTTCTCTGAATATTATCACATAAAGGGAGTGGCCGCCTTACTAAGCGTGTCTAGCCCTGACGGCCGGCATGGGTCTCCTCCAGCTCTGATTCACCTCGAAGCAAGTCTGGTTTTACAGTTAGGATGCTCCCCCTAGAGGGGACTCTCCATGGGAAGCTGGAGAATCTAAGGAGTGTTCTTCCCCAATGTTCCAAAGGGATGGGAGGCACTCCTCAGTAATAACGGCCCATTGGTAAAGAAAGAGGAGAGGGGAGGCGAGAGCTCTCATGTATGGAGAGACCCCTAAATGGTCCCGATACACAGGGTACATCTGGGTTCCTTTGAGCCATGGGAATGAATTTAATTTTTCACTTCCCAGGTAGATTGATAAAAGTGTCAAACTCCAACTAACAGCAAGGGGAAGATTCCAAATGTGCCCCCCTCTGCATGGGAATTGGGTATGTGTAGCCGATGGCTTCCTGGAGCAGGTGGAAGATGTGGTTTATGGCTCCAGGCTTGGAGGAACCTTCTCTTCCCGTGGGCTGCAGTGTTCATCCCAGAAGGGAGGAGGGGACTTCCTCGGTGTGCCCAAGCAGGAGTACATAGGGTATCAGCAAGCTGGGACATCATTAATTCAACTTCATTCCACACATATTTATCGGACTCCTAGTACATGTATGCACCAGGGCTGTGGCCGTGCCTTGTCAAGGTGCTGGCAGGCTGGTGGGGAGGAAGCCCAGGTAAACAGATGATAAAACGGAGAGATTTGTGCTGTGGCAGAACATAGGTAGGGGCAGCTTATCCAGGCTTGGAAAATCACCCAAGTCTCCCCGACGAACTGCCACCCCAGCAATGATGGGAAAGATTATGGGAGTCACTAGATAAATAAGGTGGGTGGTTGGGGTTGGCTGGTGGGGAAGGGTCTGGGCAAGGCCCAGGAGAAGGGGATGGTCAGCTTTGCAGAGACTTACTGGATTACCACATCCCAGCCCAGGGCAGGTGGTTATGTCACCACACCTGGGCAGGTTAGAAGGCAGGACCCAACACTTGAGTCTTGGAACTGGATTCATCTTCTATTTCAGATCGGCCAAGTGACTGCAGACAAGTTACCTATTTAAGCAGCGCTTTTCCTGACCATCAAGGTGATGATAAAGTGTACTTGGAAAGGTGGATGGGAAAATGTTAGAAATAAAATACTTGAGTGTCTGGCTCAATGTAGGTGTCCAACATATGAAAGTCAATAATGACAGAGCCATGTGGTAAAGAGTTCATCATTGCTTCCAGCAGCAACAACCTTTTTCCTAGCTCAACCCAATGCAGAGTTCCACAGGATTCCACTACTCTTGGTGACAGCCAGTTGGGTCAGTGATGGGCACCAGACCCAAGAAGTGGGATCAGTCAATCAGAATCTTTCTCTTGTGAGTTTGAGCTAATGGTCATGGTACTGAGCTAATTAAGGAGAAACAGATGTTGAGTTGGGGTCAAAGCTAGTATTGTGGCAGGTAAGTCTGCAAGAAAGCTTTCCACAAAAAAGCACCCCCCCTTTTTTCAAGAAGTAGCAAAAAAGCCCTTTTGGAGAGAGACACAGGAGGGCGCCAAGAGGAATTTGAGAGCCAAGAAATATGGGCCCGCGAGAGACAAAGGGTAGCTTAGGTTGAGTTAGTTACTTGGTAGCAATGAGCGGAAACCCATTCACACGAGCTAAAAACAGAGAACAATTCAGGTGTCACAGACGTCCAAGAATAGAGCATCCAAGATGTCCAAGAAAAGAATAGAATGCCATGGGCAGAGGAATGACATTAAATTTATAAATAAACTGGGCACAGTGGGGAAAGAATTGACATCTTTATATTATTATCTTTATAGCATTTTATGACTTTCAGTAGACTTTTACAGTTTTTTTCATATGGGTCTTTTTGTTCTATTTCCAGATATTTCATGGTTTTTGTTGTCCTTCTAGATAGTATCTTTGCCCAAAGTATTTTCTAGTTGATTTTACTGTTATCTAGGAAAACTACTGACATTGTGTATTTAACTCTGTAACTATTCATCTTATTGAACTATATAATATCTTGTGGTTTTTCAGTGGATTCTTTGGGATTCCCTGGTAGGCAGTCCTATCATCTGCAAAGAACGATAATTCGTGTCTTCTTTCCCCCAGTTTTTAGCTTCTTTTTTTTTCTTGTCGTCCTTATACTTGATTCTTGTATTTTGAGGGAGGCTGGGGGGTTCGGTCAGCCTCCAGTGACAGTGACAGACCATCTCATGAGGTGTGGTTCTCCCAGGTCATCTGTTTTGGGTCCACTGATTGTAACTTCTTGGGACATGTAGTCTCGAGTCCTGCAGTCTTTTTGTCATACCTTTGAATAAACACATTTTGTACACCCTGATGATTAGCCTGCATGGACATGTAGAATTGTAAGGGGAAGAGTGGAGAGGGGAAAGAGTTTAGGATTGGAGCTTATTTAGGGTTTGTGTTTCAGGTGAGGATTCACATGGATTGCACGTTTAGGAGATTTCACTTGATTCAACTCAAAGCATAGATCATTGAGGTGGGGTCCCTTGGTCAGTCTACAACGTCCACTGTCTTAGCTCAGGTTGCTATAACTAAATACCACAGACTGGGGAGCTCAAATAGCAGACATTTATTCTCACAGTCCTGGAGGCAGGAAGTCCAAGATCAAGGTATCAGCTAATTCAGTTCCTGGTGAGAGCCCTTTTCCCGGTTTGCAGATGGCCTCTTTTTTGCTGAGTCTTCATATGGTGGAGAGAAAGAGACCTCTGGTGTCTTTGCTTCTTATAAGGGCACCAGCCCCACCAGGGGGACCCCACTGTCATGACCTCACCTAAACCCAATTACCTCCCAAAGGTCCCACCTCCTAATACCATCACGTTGGGAGCTAGGACTTCACCATATGAACTCGGTGGGGGGGGGGGGGGGGCGGCACACAAGCATTCAGCCATGACATCCACCTTTGCAGAAGCAGGGATGGGCAGTTCTTCTAGACATCAGGGACTGTAATGTGGTCAGACTGAATAGCGCATTGGATTTTAGTCACGACCCTGCTGATTAACTGCAGGGCTAGAATTTGTAGCCACTGCCTGACACTATTTCCTCTCAGTGCTGCTTTGAGGTTGGCTCTCCCTCCCTCATGGCCGTGGCAGTGGACTCCATTCGGTGCCACATTGCCCTTTTGGAAGTAGTGTGTTCTTTGCTAACAGATGCTTAATTGAATAAGAATTAAGGGTGAGTGAGACATTGCTATGCTTTCTGTGACCTCCCCGGGAGGCAGGGATAATGATGGGTTTGGCAGGGCCCTATCAGGCTTCCTGAATAAAACAACCAGGGACTGTGAAAACTGGAGCCACTAACCTTGTTCTCTCTCTGCCCCTTGCCCTGTAAAGCTGATCTGAATATGAAGATTTTAACCCACACCCCATCCTGAAGCCAACCATTCTCATTCTTTCTGTGTGCCTGTTCTGCAGGGTCTTGGCCACTTGAGCGCTTTCAAAGATGCCATCCCATGAGTCACGATTGCTCACAAAGGATGGAGAAGTTCTTCTCTGATAGAGGTTTTTGAGCTTTGGTTGGGAGTCTTTCTTCTAGCCCACAAAACTCAAGACTCACTTCCTAGCCCACCTATAAAATGAATGGCAGAGCTTCAGTTAGAAGCTTCACTTGTCCTGAGTCCTTGACTCGTGGAATGGATTCCAGCGCAGAAACACCTAGATACAGATGAGACCACACAGTGCAGTGTTTGATGAGACCGGGAGGGGTCTGCACCTTCCCTGCTGGGTTCTGCATGACTGCACGTCCCCCTCTGGTGCAGCCACAGCCACCCATGTCCCGGACCTTCAACCAATCCCTGTGTTTAAAGCAATCACACGGCGTGTGGCCAGCCCCAGACAGGACGGCTTTGGCTGACTGGTTAAGTGGTGACTGGTAGAAAGAACTCATGGTGGGGAGAGAGCCAATGCCTTTCCACACCCGGGTAATTTCAGCAGTCACCCTTCTGATTTCTCCACTCTGTACCCTTGTTCCTCTTTCTAATGCATTCCCTTGTGTCAGCCCGTCATTTAAGAACGCAGATTGAATCATGTAATCTTTTCCGCCCCCAAACTTAAAATCTTTCAGGGCTGCACTGTGCTCTCAGGATAAAGCCAATTTCCTTGACGTGACCTGTGAAGCCCTGCATGGCGCCCTTTCCCCTCCCTTTCTGGGGGTTTCTGTTCCGCAGGGGCACTCCTCCCACATCAGCTCCTTTGAGTCTGCTCATCTAGTTCTGAGCTGACATGCTACTTCCTGGAACAGCTGAGATACAACTAACTACCGTGACAGATGAATCCCCAGATCCTGGAGGCTGCAGCCCATAGAGTTTTATTCCTCACTCACGGCAGAGTCTGATGCAGGTGTTCTGAGTCACGGCTGTCCTCCACGTGGGAGATGGCAGCCAAGGTTTGTAATGGGCCAGACCCACAGGTGACTCACATCAGTTCCACTGGCCAGAATGCAGGCACGTGGCCACAGCTGTTTTAGGGAAGCCAGGAACGTAGCTACCCGTGTGCCCAGGAGGTGGAGGAAACAGGCTTGGGGGGACGTCCTGTAGTTTCCGCCACAAGCCTTCCTGTCCCATCCCCACCCCATGCATGAGGTCCTGTTCTAAATGGCCCTTATTGCAGCTTTAATCTCGCACGTGTTTATGTGATTCTTTGATCAAGGCTGGCCTCTTCCCCTCAGCTCCGTGAGGTCAGGAACACTCATTTCATGGGTAGTTTAGTTGCTTGGTAAATACTCACCTTGAGAATTAATGAATACATCCGAGCCCAAGTGTTTTGCATGTGTGGTACAGAAAATGTCTCCCCCGACATAGTCGAGGGCGGAGGGATGTAGAGAAACCCTGTGCTTTCATTCAGGGAGCAGCCAAGAAAGATTGTGATTTGGTCAGAGTTCAAAGTCAGCCTGTAGTCTTTGGTTTTCCATTTTCCTTTCTGAAGAGGGCCTTAGAAATTCAGCCTGTTATGGATTTTCTTGTCATCCCACTTTGTGGCGACAGACATACAAAGAGTTCAGGACAGATGGGCGCTGAGGCACAGGCATGTTTGTAGGCCACCTCTCTCCTGAAAAAAGCAAACAAATCCCCAAGCTTGTGGTGGCTTCAAGGACAAGAGGGTTCTCAACACTGCAGATCCAGGATCCTGGCTATTGTACTTTTTCTCACGTCATTCCTTCCATACAGAATGGAGCCCCTCCTTTCCACTCACCCTTCTGGGGAGAGGAGACCTCCCCGGACTATGATCAGCGGAGCCAGGATTTGGCCTCAACTCAGTGACTACTATCCGTGTTATCCTGTGGGAATTGTAACTTCTTCCTGCCTCCGTCTTCCCCTCTGTAAAGTGGGTATAGTAAGTTCCCAGCAAGGAAGGGAGGAAATGAAATCTTTTCCATATGTTGGCCTGAAGCAAGATGCTGAGCACTTCATGTGTATTCATTTAATCTTAGCAATCTTAGAAAGAT
Source organism: Acinonyx jubatus (assembly GCF_027475565.1). Classification (NCBI taxonomy): domain Eukaryota; kingdom Metazoa; phylum Chordata; class Mammalia; order Carnivora; family Felidae; genus Acinonyx; species Acinonyx jubatus. Next base: position 5,800,115 of record NC_069384.1, on the reverse strand, counting down.
TATACCCATCTTTCAGATGAAGATGTTAACGTATTAAGTCTGAAAGAGGATAAAGAAATGCTAAGGTTATGCAGCCAGTGAGGGAAGAGATGGAATTCTTACCCAGGTCTCACTTAAAAGCCTGTGGTCTTTGACACCTACATCACCTGGTTTGAGGCACTAAATACCAATGCACCTGTAGCTAATGATATTTCTTATCTGCATAGGGCACCGTTCAGGTTCTATAGTCTCCAGTGACGCCCATGGTGCCCCCCTCATCCATTCAAGTCCTTAGGGGGTCTTCTTGACTTTGAATTATGACAGTGTTGGTGGCAGGTAGAACAATGGCCTCCAAAGATGCCCACGGTCTAGTCCCCAAGACCCGTGGTTATGTTCCATTACAGGGCAAAATGGACCTTGCAGATGTGATGAAGTCAAGGGTCTTGAGATGGGGAGGTTACCCTGGTGGTTTGGCTGGCCTGGTGTCATCACGGAGTCCTTATCACAGGAAGATGGGAAGGACATGTCAGAAAAGATAAGGCTACGGGGGTTGGAGAGATGCCCTTGGAAGGCGGTGGAAGGGCTGAAAACCAGGAAGTATGGGCAGCCTCCAGAAGCTGGAAAAGGTGAGGAAGCAGAGCTTCCCCAGGGCCTACAGAAGGGACTCAGCCCAGCCAAATCCTTGACTTTACTCCATAAAACTCATTTTGGACTTCTGACCTCTACAACTGCTACAGTAAATTTGTGTTGTTTTAAGCTACTTGCTTTCAGTAACTTGTAGCAGGAACAGGACACTAATACGGTGGTGTTTTCCTGTGCCTTAACACTTGGTGTGGTCTCGTCACTTCGCTGTGACCAGTGTGTTGACTATTACCGCCCTAGCTGTGGAGCAGCTAGGGCGGGGGAGACCACGGTTTATCCCTCTCCATAAGGACACTGCAGACACCTAAGAGGGGTTGAGAAGAAAAATCTGTTGGGTCCAAAACCATGGCCTAGTGGTGAGGCCATTGAGATGGGCAGCAGATCACCGTGTCACTGGCCCCGGCTCTGGGGATAGAAGCTGCACAACTTCACACTGCAGCCTCCTTGGTGGGACCCCCTCAGACAGGGAGGTGTTGATGCTGGGAGACAGCTGGCAGCATTATGGGGTCCGCAGCTGGTGGGGCCAGACTACTGCCGCTGGACTCAACACAGCAGTGTCAGGCCTTGGGGGCGGCCAGCATCGGCTGTCACCACCGATTACCTCGTGGTTCAGGCATAGCCCAGGCTCTTTCGCGTGATTCGTTCGCAACCCAAGCCAGCAGGCTCTGCAGCACCAGGCCCTGAGCCAAGCTGATGAACACAGCGGCCACAAGAATGGTTTTGCCGCTGCAGTGCCGTGAACGGAGACGGAGCAGGTGCAGGCCCTGTACCGCCTGGAATGTTCCTCCGGTGCACCCATCCTCCCAGCCCCAAGGGCTGAGCAAAGGAAGATGCGTATCTCTGTCATCATCCCGGTGTAGATTAACAGTAGGTGAGGCAGACAACTTGGGTAGTTTGACGACCTCCTAGGCAGGCGTTCAGCGGTGCAGGACCTCCATGGAGCTGCTTGTGGGGTGGCTGGGCTTGGCTCTTATGATTGTCTGGGTCTAAATGGACAAAGGCGTTCTCCAGCTCCCTGATGAATGGGCGGGCTCTCAATCGAGCCCTTACTCACTTGTTATAGCTCCTTCTGTGCCTCTGTGCTCATAAATCAAAGAGCGTTCAGTCCCACAAACCGCTGTAGGGATCTCAACCACCCCCTGAATTTTATAAACAAATAAAGCAAAGCTCGGAGAAATGGAATGGCTTGTCTGTGGCCGCCTGGCCAGGCCCCGACCCAGAGCCCTACAGGGATGGTGTGTCCCCAGACAAGGTTAGCCCACAGACAGGGCGGATACAGCCCATCTGGCCTTGCCATCAGACACATGAAAGTACACTGTCCCACATCCTAGGGACCCCTTGCTGGCCAGCTTGTACAACTTCCTGCTCATGTTCCCTGGGAGTGGCAGTGGAAGAAAGATCAGAAATAAACATGGGCTACTCCCTAGCTATTTTAGTCCAGATCTCAGAAGAGTGGAGAGGAGGAAGCGTGGCCCTGAGGTTAAGCCCAGCTGCTTTCACCAACACCCCGAATAATAGTGGCTCCAACAAGAGGGCTGTCTCACCCGGGACAGTCTGCATAAAGCATTCCAGGGCCCCTCCTGGTATCAGGAACAGTGTTCTTACCTGCTCGTTCCATCATCCTCAGGCCCTGCCCTTTCCCTTCTGGTCACTGTGGGTCCACATTCCAGTTCTAGGAAGGGGACATGGGGATAGCTGCCCGGGAGGATGGATATAGAGGGTCAGCACACAGTCTACACCACGTGAGTCATCCTGTGGCCTGACCTATGGAGATGGGCACGTTTATGGCCCAAGTTCTTCAGACAGTGGACATCTGTCCACTTCTCTTGGCCAGGGTGGCCTGGGAGCATGAGACCCATCTGTTCTCTATGCTTTCCCGTAACCTCCCAGCACTGGTCATTTCAGTTAACGCAATGGCCTCCTCTTTCCAGCCTCTGTGACTCCACTGGGACTTCTCCCAGCCTGCGTGCAGGGCAGCTAGAGGTGATAAGATGTCACTGCCACTCATTATAGCCCCCAGTCGATGACTGATAGTGGTTGGAGGACAACTGTCCCAGCTCCCTCGCTCCTCGGGTGAGATCGCTCCCAGGCTGTTCCCCACACACAAGCAACCTGCCCAATGATGCATCTTTGTTGGCTTTGTGTTTTCCTGTGTCATGTCCTCACTTTCCTCCCCATGCCCTCAGATAGCCTCTACAGTAAACCACTTACACTTCAATCTTTGCCTCAAAGTTTACTTCTGGGAGAAGCCAGTCCCAGACATATGGTGAGGGAGACATGTGGGCATTTTTAGCTAACACTCCAGGTTCCAAGGCATCTGGACCATATGTTTTGTTTACATCCTATTTTTCACAACCTCTTTTTATTAAGAAATCAGCTTCTTAAGATTAAAACGGGCAAGAATTGATTTAGTTTTTATCCATCAAGAGTTGTTTTGTCCCTTTCCTTGAAGTAAAAACTTTTCTGCCAGGGAGAAGGACGGTGGAGGGAGATGGTGTAACCAGTCTGCTTTGTGTTGGGCTCTGGACAAGTCTCGTAGATGCAGAAATGAGAGACTCGGCTCTACTTCCCCCAGAAGGCCCCCTTCCAGCAGGAGATTGAAGACGTAAGTAGATGAGGAGGAAAAAATAAAGCCACACTGGCCAAGAGATCATCCTTTTTGGATGAGCAGCCCACAAACATGTCATGTGGAGCTCATGTGTATGAGAGAGCGAGCATGGCCTTGAGAAATGAAAGGGTCTCTGTGGCAGGGTTGGGTGGGAAGAAGCTTCTTGGATTGGAGAGTTGGAAAAGGGAGAGAGGACAGTCCAAAATGGGAGTTACATGTCTGTAACAAGCCCACGCATTCTTGCATCAGCTTCAACTACTTGGTCACAGGAAACTGAGCCATGCAAACCTCCCTCTAGCTCCTTGGGGATTGCATATCCACTTTCCCTCAGCTTAGCTGAACGTGCACTCCAGGTCACTTCAGGGACGCCACTTTCTTCATTGATTTATGACTTGGTGCTCAGGTCTCTGGGATATGCTGACATTTTGGATCTGCTTCTGCACCTCAGGTTAAACAGGGATGGCGTTCTCCACACGTGTACCCCTGTCCCTTCCCCCAGTGATGTTTCTCACTGCTTACTCTCTCTGTTCCTCTCTCTTGTTCTTTGTCGAAGTCCCTTACCCTCCAGACCATTTTTAAGAAGGGCCTTGCTTCTCAAGAGCAACTCCTTGTGTTTGGTCCAGTCTTACTAATCTCAAGATTCTCTGCCTGAGGGGTAATTGCTTCCCAGGAAGCTCTCTGATGCTTCATGACAGCACTTCTCTGGTGGACATAAACTCTCAGTGGTCCTGGTTGCAGAGAAGCTTGAGTTGACAGCCTGCACAGAGCTCAGCCTCTTTCCCAGCACCTATGCTATTCTAGAACCATGAAGAACTATTACAGTTAAAATAAGTTCAGTTTGGGGGTTACCTGGGGGACTCAGTAGATTAAACATCTGACTCTGGATTTTGGCTCAGGTCATGATCTCGCAGGTTCATGAGTTCGAGGCCGACATTGGGCTCTGTGCTGGCAGTGTGGAAGCTGCTTGGGATTCTCCCTCTGTCTCTGCTCCTCTCCCACTCATGCTCTCTCTCAAAATAAATAAATAAACTTAAAAAATCAGTTCAGTTTGGGATGAGGCCAATTGTACTATGTTCCTTCAAGATTTTCTGAGTTCCAATTCTCCACTTTTTCCTGTGGTTTCTAAGCCCCAGGCTGTGAGCTTCCAATTTTCTTAATGGGCAACCTAACAAATGGAGTTGTCTTTCAGACAGATTACATCATATTTATCTTGCTTTAAACTAGATGCCTGACCTGGATTGAACCAATACTGGGTGTGCCTCTTGGCTTCCTCTGGTCTGGGGCCACACTCATCTTCATTGTGAGTTCTCCCCAGGAAATCATGTCAGTGTCTCTCCATGGGGTATGTGGACTTTAAAACTTGGCTTTGCAATAAGTGGTCTGACTTGGTCTCTGAATGGAAAGTGACTCCAGTAGGTTTTAGAGATAAGGTAGGACTAGCAGGGTGTTGTGTGAGTTTCTATTGTGTGAGTCATTCTATCCTGGGCCCATATTCACAAGAAAGATCCAGAACTAGATTTGCCATTGAAGATGAGGAGGTGGACTGCCTCCCTCCTCTTCTTCCTGTCTTTCCTACTATTCAGGTTGCTTTTCCTTTCCTGTCTCATCTAGATTCCCATTTTAGATCCTATAATAATAATAGCTGTCGTTCAGGATAGTTAATGCTAGCTGCTGTAACACACATCCCCACATCTCAATGGTTTACTGCACAAGAAGTATCTCACTTCTATGAAGTCTGATGAGCATTGTGTAGCTCCCCTGGGCAGCTCTCCACCCAGGATCCATCCCTGGGATCAGGGACTCAGGGACTCAGGGTCCATCCCTTGGGTGACTCTGCTATCTTGGTTCATTTGCTTCTGAGAGAAAGAGCTTGAGGGATTACACCGTGTGCTGGTTTTCCATAGCAAATTGCCACAAAATGGGGGCTGGAAGCAACAGAAGTTTATTGTCTCTCAGCTCTGGAAGCTGGAGTCAGAAATCAACGTGTTGGCAGTCATGGTTCTTTCTGGAGACACTGAAGGAAAATCTGTTGCATGCTTCTCTCCTAGTGTCTTGTGCTTCTGGAAATCCTTGAGTTTCCTTGGCTTGTAGACACACAACTTCAATCTCTGCCTTCACTTAGATCTCTCCTATATGCATCTGTGTGTCCTCTCTCTCTCTCTCTGTTTTCTCTTATAGGGGCACCTCTCAGGGTGCCTGGCTGGCTCAGTTGGTTGTCTGACTTCAGCTTAGATCATTATATCGCAGTTTGTGGGTTTGAGTCCTGTGTCGGGCTCTGTGCTGTCAGCTCAGAGTCTGGAGTCTGCTTCAGATTCTGTGTCTCCCTCTCTCTCTGTCCCTCCCCCATTCATGCTCGCACACTCTCTTTCTCTCAAAAAAGTAAATAAACATTAAACAAATTTAAAAAAAGGACACCTGTCATTTGATTTAGGGCCTACCCAAGACCTTTGACTTAATTGCACCTGTAAAGACCCTTTTTTTTTCCCCAGATGAGGTCACCTTCCCAGGTTCCAGGGGCTAGAACTTGGATATATCTTTTGGGGGACCACTACTCAACCTAGCACACACAGTTTGTTTTATTGTCGATCCTGGAGGCGCACACAAATCTACCCACTTTCTACTGGTCAGAGCTAATCACTACAGCACAGCCTTAGCTGTGGGGGGGCCTGGGAAAAATGGTGTTCCAGTTTGTCGAGAGAAAAGAAATGGAGATAGTGGGCACCTGGCCAGTCTCTGACAGCAGCTAACACTCAAGGGGCATTTCCTCAGTTCTCCAACTTTCAGATCAGTAAACAGAGGCACAGAGTCCTTTGAATGATTTCCCAAGGTTATTTGTTGGTGATGGAAGCACTGTTTTCATCTAAACTGACAGTTTTAAAGCCTGTCCCTTTGCCTCTGTATGACATGTCCTCTACTACACTGACCTCTGGCTGTTTGTCCTTGGGGAACACAATTGTTACCCTTCCCTGCATGTCTCCAAGCCTGGGGACTGACCTGGCTGGAGCCAAATGCTTTTCAGGTGCTGCCTTTCCTCAGAAATGCTTTTCCCTTCACTCTGGAAAGTCTCTCAGCCTTCTTTCCTTCACAGTGACTTGTTCAAGGACACTTCAATGGACACGATGAAGCAGCCAAAGTGGTTACCTGCCAGCCCCGTAACTGGATGGAACGTACTGGCAGGAAGGACAATGCAGATGTCCCAAGTTGATTGAAGTAAATGCTGACAAGTTCATTTGCCAAAGAAGAGCTGGCAAGTGTAGCCTGGTGAGTGGCCCGCAAGCACAATTATTGACTTTTGAGCTAGAGGATACTGAACATTTATTTCTGCTTTGGCCGCCCACAGGACTGCATGTCGGCAGCTTAGCATAACCTACATCAAGCTGCAAAACATCAATTGGCTGCTTGTTTGAAGTGGATCCAAACTACCTCGTCTGAATAGAGAACACAGCATATTTGTAAGCAAGGAGGCCTTGGATTCACCGCGTGTGGGGAGGAAGGGATCAGGGTTACTTTCCTTTCCCTGCTGCCCCTTCTGTTCTGGAAAATTTTCTGTTGGCTTGCAGAAGTCTAAGAGGGAAAAGCTTGTGTAATTTTGGATTTCATTACTGGTTATTGATCCAGATCTGTCTTGTATAGAGAGCAGAAAACAATATTTTTGTGAAGAAAATGAAGTCTAGGAGAAGAGTGAGGCTGGAGGAAGGGTAAGGAGAAGGAAGAAGGGAACCAAAGAAAGGGAGAGAGGCAAGAAGGGAAGAAAAAAAAAGAACAAATAAGCAGGAGGAAAGATTTCTCTCTAGCTTAGTTTTGCGGTAAGAGAAGAATGTTTCTCACAAAAAAAGGAAAAAATAAGCAGGAGGAAAGATTTCTCTCTAGCTTGGTTTTGCGGTCAGAGAAAATGTTTCTCACCAAGCCCTTGGTTGGTGCATAGTCAGGAGATATCCATGGCTGCTAAAAGTTCTGTGAATTCTCTCTCAGTGTCTGCAGAGGCAGTAGGTTTCACTATAGGAGCTGGAAACTTAAGGCCAGCCCATGAATGTGTGGGGCACCTGAGGGTATGAGTTGGCACGAGTTCACTTTGCACCTGCTGTGTAAGAAGCACTCTACCAATTCCACAGGGGCACAGAGCGAATGATGCAATTAGGCACAAATCATTCTTGCAGGTTTGCTTTGGTTAGGCACAATGTTCAGGCATGACCATCTGTCTGCAAGGAGCTTGATTTTTAATGGAGGTGATAGACATGCCCACAAATAAGATAAACTGTCAAGTTCTTTGGCAGACAGACAGAGGAAGAATGGAAGGGGGTGAGATCAATGTCAACAAGAGATTACGTCAGGGGAAGTGTGAGTCTTGAAGATAGCATAGAACTTAAACATGTGGGGATAGGGAAAAGGGCATTCTTGGAGGGGATGATACAGCGGCAAGAAAGCTTGTTTGGCAGAATAGTAGCTATTATTATTTGGGGAAAGTGCAGGGAGCTTTGAGTGATGTGGTAGAATGAAAGCCTGGAGAGGTAGGTTAAGGCCAGGCCAGATTACAGACAGCCATCGTGACATAGACAGCAAGTAACTTACCAGCCTGTCTTCTCCTTGGCCTGGAAACACAGTTTACACTTCCCAGCTTTCCTCACAATTGTATGTGACCATGTGACATGAGAATCCCAACCAAGGAAACAGGGGCAGAAGGCATCTGCCAGAAAAGAGTAGACACCATGGTGGGCGGAGGGTGAGCCTGTGCAACTGCACCTCAGCCTCTTATCATGCCGGTTGCCACCACCATCGCCATTACCGTCATCTCCATCCTCATCATCCCCAACACTGTCAGACTCACAGTTACCTTCACTACTATCCTGATGCCATTACTACTGTCATAGTGCACATGCCATGCCAGGTGTTATTCGAAGTATTTTTACATCTTATATGTCTCATTAACCCTGCCATGGACCCTGTGACATGTACTATGATAAACTCAATTTTGAAGACATCTTTAAAACCACTGGTTGTGTTCTAGATTTCAGGGATTTTAGTGCATTTATGGTTTTGGATTTTTTGTGAAGTCAGTTCTTAAATCACAGTATTTAGGTCATGGTTTAGGCTTTATTTTCCTTTTTTTTAAAAAATTAATGTTTATTTATTTTTAAGAGAGAGAGACAGAGTGCGAGCAGGGAAGGGGCAGAAAGAGAGAGGGAGGCACAGAATCCAAAGCAGGATCCAGGCTGTGAGCTGTCAGCACAGAGCCCGATGCAGGGCTCAAACCAACGAGCTGTGAGATCATGACCCGGGCAGAAGTTGGATGCTTAACCGACTGAGCCACCCAGGCACCCCTAAGCTTTGTTTTCCTAATCATGTTTGCCATGAGTCTTTTAGTTAATTTTGAATAGTATCCCAGGGTTTTCAAAGATAAGCACATTCAGCTGTAGATAGAAGGGTTTCCCAGCAAAGTGCTACAGCATATAAATGTTTAGTGTCATGTGACTTTTTAAAACGTGAGCAGTAACGGCCATTGCCTTGATAACTGTCTTTCACTATTATGACTCTTGCTCTGTTGATGAAATTATATAGGACAGAACAAAATGGACATTTTGTTTGAGAAATAAAATTAGCTGTTTAGAAACTTAACCTATGGTGGAAGAGAAAATTGATGGAGATGATTTTTGAAACAAAATGTTCTGATCTGAGTGCTGAATCCCTCTGCTACCTCCATTAATTCCTTCCACCTCTCTATGACTACCATCATTTACTGACTTTGATCTTCATCCATGCCATGACCCGTGTCTCTAATCTCTACTTTCCTTCCAGCTGCCTCCATTTCATCTTCACTTTCTTTTCAGCTTCCGCCCCTATCTCAGTCACTTCTTATGATACACATTCCCTCGCTTTCTTGATTCATTGTCTGAGTTTTTAGTTAAATTTCACTTTCAAAAATGTTACATAGTTCTACTAGGCTTATAACAAAAAAAACAATGCTCTGACTTACCCTTTCCATCCCCATGTCCTGTTTCCCAGAGGAAACTCTTTGAGTGTTTTCAGATATTTCTTTGAGCACTACCTCTCTATTTCTAAAACATGCTTACATAACTCTTAATATTTCAGTTTCAGATATTTCATGGACTTCCTAAATTGAATGTAAGCATTTACCTCCCTCTCAATCTTCCCCTTCTATTTTCTCAATATAATTATGTTTTAACCAGGTTTGATATTGTCATTATTATGTCTGCATTAATACAGTCTTAGCTGAGTCACTTAATGTGCCGTCCATTGCATTTGCTTTCCTCAGAGTTAAAAATTATCTTTTTTTTTGCTTAGGTTTTATGTACTTACCACTATTTCAAGCTCAAATTTTCCACCCAATTTTATCTGTCCTCAATATCTTCAAATACTTCAAATAGTCTGGATTTTCCTTGATTATTTCCTTCTGACATATTCCCCCATCCTCTTCTTCATTAGGACTGCAGCACAGCTTTCATCCTGGAGTGTCTATCTATCTATTTATCCTGCAGGCAGTCACTTAACCTGTCTTCTGAATTAAAGTTCTCATCTTCTGGTTCTCATATGTTCCTCTTTCTTGGTTAACTTCTTTTTTTAAATGTTTATTTATTTATTTTGAGGAAGAGAGAGAACTGGGGGGCGGGGCAGAAAGAGAGGGAGAGACAGAATCCCAACCAGGCTCCATGCTGTCCGTGCAGAGCCCGACACGGGGCTTGAGTTCACGACCCGTGAGATCATGACCTGCACTGAAACCAAGAGTCCATCATTTAACTGCCTGAGCCACCCAGGTGCCTCTCTTGGTTCACTGCTTCATGTTGATAGGACAGATCTTTGGGTTCCTACTAAGAAAGAGTACCTGGAAGGTATATTTTTTTGAGATCCTGAATTTTTGAAGATATGTTTTTCTTAACTTTTACAATTGAATGGCAGTTTGGCTAGGTATAAAAATTTAGGTAGTGAATAATTATCTTCTGATTTCTTATATTGCATCCCCCCCCAGCTTTACTGATGCATAATTTATAGATAATAACATTTATTTCTCAAAAGTATATATTTTTATGATTTTGATAATTATATGTAATTGTGTAACCACAACTACAATCAAGATGTAGAGCAGGGTACCTGGCTGTCTCAGTCAGTGAAGCGTCTGACTCTTGATCTTAGCACAGGTCTTGATCTCACAGTTAGTGAGTTTAAGCTCCACACTGGGATCCGTGCTGGGTGTGAGGCTTACTTAAAAAAAAAAAAAAAGATATAGAATAGTTCTATCACTCTAAAAAGTTACTCATCTATGGCCAGTCCTCAGGCAACTACTGCTCTGGTTTGTGTCACTATAGTTTTATCTTTTCCAAAATTTCATATAAATGGAATCATACAGTTTATAGACTTCTGTGTTTGTCCTTTTTCACTTAGCATGTTTTTGAGACTATATTGTTATATGTATTGATATTTTATTCCTTTTATGCCTGAAAAGTATCCCATAGTATAAATGTACTGCAATTTGTCTCTTCACTAGTTGATGGACATTTGGTTTGTATCAGTTTTAGGATTTTATTCGTCATTCTGCAACAAACATTTTCATACAAGTCTTTGTGTGCACGTATGTTTCTATTTCATTTCTTTCTCTGTGAGTGTGTGGAATTTCTGGGTTACATGGCAGGTTTGTGGTTAGATTGATGAGAAATAGACAAACTGTTTTCCAAAGAGGCTGTGCTGTTTCACATTCCCACCAGCAGTGTTGGGCTATTTGGCTAATTTCATATCTTTGTCAACACTTGGTATTGCTTCTTAAGGTTTTTAAAGATGTTCTTTATTATATTACCATCTCCACTGTTCCTAAAGAGAAATCACATACCATTCTGATTTCCTATTTTTATCTGTGTCTTAATTTTTTTGTTATTTATTAAGCTTTTATTTTAATTCCAGTATAGGAAATGTACAGTGTTATATTAGTTTCAGGTGTACAGTGTGTGATTCATCACTTCCATACAACACCCAGGGCTCATCACAACAAGTGCACTCCTTCATCCCCTTTATCTATTTCACGCGTCTCCCCCATCGCCCTCCCCTCTAGTAACCCTCAGTTTGTTCTCAGTAGTTAAGTGTCTATTTCTTGGTTTCTCTCTCTTTTTTTTCCTTTGCTCATTTGTTTTGTTTCTTAAATTCCAGACATCAGTGAAATCATATGGTTTTTGTCTTTCCCTGACTGGCTTATTTTGCTTAGCATAATACACTCTAGCTCCATCTATGTCATTGCAAATGGCAAGATTTGCCCCAGAAGCTTTGAGGTTCTTCTCTGTATCCCAGTTTTCTGAAAATTTACAGTGATGTGCTTTGAGACAAGTGCCTTTCATCCTTTTGTACTGGTTGTTTAAAACAGACTTTCCAACTGAAGCCTCATTTCCTTTAGTTTCTGGAAATTTTCCTAAATTATTATTTTTTAAAAATAATTTATTCCCTGGCACAAAAACAGACACATAGACCAATGGAATAGAATAGAAACCCCAGAACTGGACCCACAAACGTATGGCCAACTAATCTTTGACAAAGCAGGAAAGAACATCCAATGGAAAAAAGACAGTCTCTTTAACAAATGGTGCTGGGAGAAGTGGACAGCAACATGCAGAAGGTTGAAACTAGACCACTTTCTCACACCATTCACAAAAATAAACTCAAAATGGATAAAGGACCTGAATGTGAGACAGGAAACCATCAAAACCCTAGAGGAGAAAGCAGGAAAAGACCTCTCTGACCTCAGCTGTAGCAATTTCTTATTTGACATATCCCCAAAGGCAAGGGAATTAAAAGCAAAAATGAACTACTGGGACCTTATGAAGATAAAAAGCTTCTGCACAGCCAAGGAAACAACCAACAAAACTAAAAGTCAACCAATGGAATGGGAAAAGATATTTGCAAATTACATATCAGACAAAGGGCTAGTATCCAAACTCTATAAAGAGCTCACCAAACTCCACACCCAAGAAACAAATAACCCAGTGAAGAAATGGGCAGAAAACATGAATAGACACTTCTCTAAAGAAGACATCCGGATGGCCAACAGGCACATGAAAAGATACTCAATGTGGCTCTTCATCAGGGAAATACAAATCAAAACCACACTCAGATACCACCTCACGCCAGTCAGAGTGGCCAAAATGAACAAATCAGGAGACTATAGATGCTGGCGAGGATGTGGAGAAACGGGAACCCTCTTGCACTGTTGGTGGGAATGCAAACTGGTGCAGCCACTCTGGAAAACAGTGTGGAGGTTCTTCAAAAAATTAAAACTAGACCTACCCTATGACCCAGCAATAGCACTGCTAGGAATTTACTCAAGGGATACAGGAGTGCTGATGCATAGGGGCACTTGTACCCCAATGTTTATAGCAGCACTCTCAACAATAGCCAAATGATGGAAAGAGCGTAAATGTCCATCAACTGATGAATGGATAAAGAAATTGTGGTTTATATACACAATGGATACTACGTGGCAATGAGAAAGAATGAAATATGGCCCTTTGTAGCAACATGGATGGAACTGGAGAGTGTGATGCTAAGTGAAATAAGCCATACAGAGAAAGACAGATACCATAGGTTTTCACTCTTATGTGGATCCCGAGAAACTAACAGAAACCCGTGGGGGAGGGGAAGGAAAAAAAAAAAGGAGGTTAGAGTGGGAGAGAGCCAAAGCATAAGAGACTCTTAAAAACTGAGAACAAACTGAGGGTTGAGGGGGGGTGGGAGAGAGGGGAGGGTGGGTGATGGGCATTGAGGAGGGCACCTGTTGGGATGAGCACTGGGTGTTGTATGGAAACCAATTTGGCAATAAATTTCATATATTGAAAAAAATAAAAAAAATAAAAAAAAAAAACAGAACAAACTGAGGGTTGATGAGGGGTGGGAGGGAGGGGAGGATGGGTGATGGGTATTGAAAAAAAAATTTATTCCCTTCTATTTTTCCCTGAACTCATTTTTTTTTAAACCTCTATTGTTTGGATGTTGGCTTTCTACACCAATCTTTTCATTGTTTTTACTTTTCTTTCCTATTTTCCATATCCTTATCATTTTGTCTTACTAGTTGGGAGATTTGCTTTCAATTTTGTCTTCAATACTTCTATTGTGCTTTCCATTTTGATCTCACATTTTCAATTTCCAAGATCAATTTGTTTGTTTCTTGAATGTAATTGTTTTTTAAATCACATTATACTGTTGATTTATTATTACAGTATCTACCCATATTTATCAGAATATTAATTGTAGTTTCCCTCACCCCACACCCCCAAGATAGATTATTCCTCTTGCATCATTTTTGTTTCTTTTTCCCTATTTGTTTTGCAATTTGTTTTTCCTTTCATACTAGCTCAGGGATTCTCAACAGGGCAGGTGTGAGCAGAGAAGGAGGAGGAGGGGAAGGAGGAGGAAGAAGAGGAGGAGGGGGAGGAGGAGGAGAAGAAGGAGGAGAAGGAGGAGAAGGATTTTACTCTCAGGACATATTTGACAATATCTGGAGATATTTTCGGTTGTCACAGCTGGAGAGAGGGTGCTACCCCCTCTAGTGAGTAGAAGCCAGGGATGTTGCTAAGCATTTTACAGTGCACAGGATGCCCACCCCCTACCCCATGACAAAGAATTATCCAGCCTCTGGGGTGCCTTGGTGGCTCAGTTGGTTAAGCGTCCAACTTTGGTTCAGGTCATGATCACACAATTTGTGAGTTTGAGCCCCGAATGGGACTACCTGCTGTCAGCAGAGAGCCAACTGTCCCCCTCTGTCTCTGCCCCTCTCCTGCCTGTGCTCTCTCTGTCAAAAATAAAATAAACATTAAAAAAAGAGAATTATTCAGCCCCAAATGTCAATGGTGCAGAGGTTGAGAACTCCTGTGTTGCTGGATGCTTTTGTCAGATGTCTGCTGGTCCTTGGCTGTCAGTTCATATTTAAAGTGCAACGCAGTAAAAAGTATCTCTTGGCAGAGCTTGCTGACTGATGGATCTAACATAGAGAAATGTGGCTGGGTCTTTTAATTGCTGTGTGTAGGTCATTGTCAGAGCTGAAGAGAAATCCTTAACTCTCCCCAGTATGAATGTGTAGGAAGAAGATAACAGGCATTACAGCCCGTGTGCTCCCAGCTGAGGAGGGTGAGGGGCCAGGGGTCTCCCCAATGAGTGTGTAAACTTATTTCATTCTCATGCTTCGGTCCATTCCTTGACCTCAGCTCTGTATACGCAGCCTTGTTGCCTCTGTCTCAGTCTCTCCAGAGAATAAACCATAACCTTCCTTTAGGTCAAGGAGTATAACTCAGGTTATTATGTCCCTTCATAGACTTTCAATCTGTATCTTGATTTTGGTGATACCCAGAGACTCCCATCTTGAGCTCTAACCTCAGCCCATCTTCCCTGGGGCTCACCTGCTCTTTCATAGCTGACTCCACTGCTTTTCCACAGCAGCTGCCATGCACCCTGTGAGCTCTGCTTAAACACCCACCTTAACTGCCAGCCATTCCTTAAATTCTTAGCAGATGACCCCGCCTCCCACCTGACTTCTCAGACAGAAGCCATTCCGACTTAAACCCCTGACTCCACTCCCCTCATGGGCAACATTTCTTAGCTGCACCTCGCCTCTCTCTCCTATATACGAAGACATACCTATTCCCTTGGAAAGGTGCACCATTGCCCCTGTGCGGGATCAACCCATTCAGGTCTCTTAGGAAAGGAGCCCACCCTTTCCCTCTTTTCTTGAATCCTTAATTTCTCCCTCATCGTAGTCTCCCTTTTCCCTGAGATGATATGGTTAGGTCTTTAAAAACAAAATCATCCCATGACCCCAATATTTCCTAAGACTCCTATCTTTCCTCTCATGGCCAAATTTCTTTTTACAAGTTATCTACACCTCTCGAAAGCATTTTGCCAACTGGCATGTGTGGACTGGCCCTCACGTCTGTCCTTCTACAACACTGGTGATAGTCTTGCCCTGCACCTTGGAAGATGACCCCATGCTTCCCCCTCTTGCCACTGCTCCTTCTTTTGATGATCTCTTCTGTCCTCTCTACTGGGTCTTCCTCTTGCACTAGCACTAACAGCTACACTAACTCTATGATTGACTCCAGGATAATCTTATTTATACCCATGGCTTCTCTCAGTTGGCTTTCAAATTTCCATCACCAGCTTCCTGGTTTCAAGTGCTCAGGCTTGGGATTCCTGGATAGCTCAGTTGGTTAAGTGTCTGACTCTTGGTTTCAGCTCAGGTCATGATCTTGTGGTTCCGTGAGTTCAAGCCCCATGTCGGGCTCTGTGCTGGCAACATGGCACCTCCTTGGGATTCTCTCTTTCCTTTTCTCTCTCTCTCTCTCTCTGCCCCTCCACTGCTTGTGCCATCTCAATCTCTCTCTAAATAAATAAACTTAAAGAAAATAAATGCTCCGGTTCCATGCAAGGCACATGTAAGAGAAATAACCCTTTGGTTTTAGATTATGTGGAGGCAGGAAAGATAGTGGCCAAAATATTGCTGTAATGGCTCAATACATATGGGCAGAGAACACCAGGCCATCAAGTGTGGGAAGCAGCCTCCCACCTCAGCTGAAGAGCCAGCATCTCTGCTCTTCTTCCACGTTCAATCCTACTTTGTCTTAATTTGGGACCTTTTTTTTACACCTAAACTATTCACATACTTCTGTTTCCCAAATTACCCTGAAATTACTTTTTGTTGTCCATCTGTAGCTAGACAAAAGAAATACAGTGTTTCATGCTTTTTAAGTTCAAAATGAAAGCATAATTTTGTTTATTCCGTGACTTGGAGCACAAAGGAGCGAGGCGAACCTTCTCTGAAACCCACACTCGTGCACACACTCATTATGTTGACCCTGGTTTTGATTCTTGTGGCTCAGGTTCTTGGCTCTGGCTCGTCCTCCAATCACCTGGGGAGCTTGTGAGGAACACCATTGTTCAAGCTCCACCCCAGACCAATTATAGGCCTTGGGCATCAGTACTTTTGGTTGGGTTTTTTCTTCTTTGCCCATCTTTTATTTCTCTTTTGGCTGCCACTCAAATATTACTGTAGAGGCTTTCAAATGCTAGTGTATGTAGAATCACCTGGAGCATTTATTAATCCAAAGTTCTGAGCCTCACCCTCGGAGTTTCTGATTCAGTACATCTTGGTGGGGTCCAAGAATTTGCATTTCTAACAAATTCCCAGGTGATGCTGCTGCTGGTCTGGGGATGGCACTTTAAGGACCACTGCTTTACTCCACCTGAGAGATTAGTCTTTTGGAGACTGCTTCTCAGAGTTAGAGTGGTCTCCATGTTGGCATTAAAAGTCCCACCTCTTGGGAAAGCCCTCAGTCTCAAGAAAACTGAGACAGTTGGTCACCAAAAAGATATGTGCCCAATCCTAATCTACAGAGCCTGTGAAAGTGATCTTGGGGAGAGAAAGGGGGGTCTTTGTAGGTGTAAGAATAATCTTGAGATGAGGAGATCATATTGGATTATCTGCCTAGGCCCCAAAGCCCATGACAAGTGTCTTTAAAATAATGAGGTGCAGGGAGATTGCAGACAGAAGAGGAGAAGGCCATGTGGCCACAGAGGCAGAGAGTGGAGCAATCAGCCACAAGCCAAGGAACGTCTGGAACTACCAGAAGCTGGAAGAGGCAAGGAACAGATTCTCCCTTGGAGCCTTCTCCAGCAGGAGGGAGTGTGGACCTGTTGGCTCCTTGATTTTGGACTTCTCCAGAACTGGGAGAGAATACATTTCTCTTGTGTATCAGCTACCAAGTTTGTGGTCCTTTATTACAGTTGTCACAGGAATTAATAGAGTCTCCCTAAGCACTGCTCTTCTAATGGGGGTGTTTCTTGTTTCTTCTGCTTATGAAAAGTGAGCTATTCTGAAAATACATTGTATCCACAAAGACTGGCGGATTGACTAATGAGTCTGTAAAATGCTTCCCAGAAAGAACAGGCTAGAAGCCAATGGATTGCAGCTAATCTGATATATTAAAAAGTTCTGAAGATTATCTATAGTAGGCCATTAAGCAGTAAATGATGTAAATAGAAAATCTATTAATATTAAATGTGCCACTTTGTTATGCAAGGTATGGCAGCCCAACAATTGTGGGCGTCCTGTCAGAAACGTTCTGGAGCATTTGTGCTCTGGGAGCAAAAAACAGAGCACGTGGAGAAACCTGGAGAGTGCTAGCACGTGCTTGACCAGTGGGAAAGGACTTCGGCCCTGGAGTCAGAGATGGATGCCTTTTTGTGATCTGGGAAGGTATTGGTACCTTTCCACCATTAGACTATACGGAGACAGAGCAGAGCCCAGGTGAGAGATCTGGGCCACTCCCTGTCACCTCACGTCACTTCTAGGGCCTTTGTCCAAAATACTTGGAAGAGGAAGGTTAAGATGCATATAGAAAGTTCCAGGAATGGCAGATCTTCTTGCAATGGTCTTTGGATTCCATGCCTTGGGCTGGCCCTCCCCTGGAAAACCAGGCGTGGATCTGTGTGGGGCCCTCTGGCTGGCATACTGTTTTCTCCATTTCTTCCGGTTGTTCCACTGGCTGCCTCTGAGGGGTCTCTGGCTCCTACAACCTTGCTGAGGTCTGAGTCATGGTTTTCCTGATATTCAACTTCTGTACTATCCTGTGAACTTACCACTGTATGAACTGCCTTGTCCGGGTTGCATGTACTGTGATGTGTTACACTTTTTCTTTGTCTATTTTTCTAAAGATGTTCATCAGTTGTCTCATGTCCACTCTTCTGCACACTGAGATTACTGATTATTTAAGGACAACAATCAGGCCATCCGCGTTTTCTCGCTGTCAAAACACCCAGATTCGGCACCAGGGAACAGTCGTATCTCGTCTGGTAGAGATGTATTCATAGTTCCTTGCCATTTTTTTTTTTTTTTTTTTACTATTACTTAATCTGGCTCAGTCGTGATTTGAATGGAGCTGCCTGCATGGGCCTCAAAAGGTGGCTGAATGTTCTAGAACGCAAAGAGAAGGGATCAACACAGCAGGCCTGGGAGAGGGTGATGGGGCCACCAGCACAGCTCAATACCTTGTTTCTTTGCAAACATTCAGTGACAGTTTGCTGAATGAACTCTGCCTAAGGGAATTAGCAGCGTCTAACACATTGTAACAGCAGAATACTTTGTGGGTGTTTCTTGCATCCAGAGAGAATCTGTTTTGAAACTCTGCGATGGCTGTTTTTATGGGTCTGACTTCGTTTCTGAGACTGCAGAGGAGAAATTCTAAGTTACAGTTCATGTCATGTTCAGCCCAAGACACGACCAGCCCAAAGCTCCAAAGTGTGTTTGAAAGCTGGTGTGCTCGCCTAAAAATTCACATGGATGTCCATTCTATTCTCCAGTGTTTGCATTGTAAATTGCCCACCAAGGAATGTAACCAATCTTTACGGGAGACATGTCATTGGTATTTCACTACTTTATTTCTAATTCCTCCTGAATCCTGGGGTTCAACTTCCTCCTGCAGAGCCCTCAAAGATGATTGGCCCAGAGCATAACTGTAAGCGATTGTGTTGAAATAGTGATTTTAAAGAGGATGTGATTAACATAGTTTGTACTGTGTAAAGATATAAGATCCAATACTCCGTTCTCCCAGCTAACTCCACAGCTAGTTTTGCAGCATGAACTTACAGAAACTGTAAAGTGCTTATTGCTAAAAATAGAAGCAATTTGTCCAGATATAATAGGGTAGTGTGACAGGCTTTGCAGCCTTTTCCTCCTTTTTTTTTTTTTTTTTTTTAACAAAAAAGAATTGTTGGTAAGCTACAGTGCTCTGGGTTTTAATTCACAGGTTTGCTATTGAAGTTTTTAATTTGGGAAGGCTAACAAAAAAAATGTGTGGCTTGCAAAAGTATCAGTAATTTAGATGATGTTTTCTTTGGGATTTATTTGCACGTTTCATCGAGAGTTTGCAATATGGGAAAGAGAGGATGACTGTTTTTGAATGTTGTGGAAGTCATTTGACACAAAGGCTCTAAACTGGCAAAACAAAATAGAACAAATTATCTCCCATCAAAGGGAAGACGATTATTTGAAATACTAATAATCCTGTGTCAGTCACTTTGGCCAAAAGTTAGAAAAACTCGTATGGTGGTTCCTTGTAAATGTTGAATGGAATTGTTAGGCATTTTATCACCAAGTCCCAAATCCAAGGTGAATTTTGTAAAATGAACTTCTTGTGCTAAAAAAGAAGTGTATCCAAGGGTAGCCAGGCTTCCTGCTGATAAATGCTGGCCGCATTCTCTTAGCTATTGTTCTACTTCTACTTCTGAGCTACTTCTGTAAGCTTGTGGAATGTCTTTGAAACTTGGATGCATAAGCCAGCGTCATGTAAATGAAATGAAGCTCAGGAAAAAGTTTCATCCTGGTTTTAGCGCTCTCAATAAACACTGAAAAACAGATTTTAAAAAATAAGTTCCGACCTTGAGGAGTCATGATGGCATTGGTGGGATAAAACTAAATAGAAATAGTATCTAAAAATTACGTAAGCCTGCAGACTCTGTCCTTGGTTTTAAAAGTGCCTGTGGGCTTCTATGCACTCACTTTATTTTTTATTTTTTCTCTTTAAATCTTTTTTTAAATGTGAAATTTATTGTCAAATTGGTTTCCATACAACACCCAGTGCTCATCCCAGCAGGTGCCCTCCTCGATACCCACCACCCACCCTCCCCCTCCCTCCCACCCCCATCAACCCTCAGTTTGTTCTCAGTTTTTAAGAGTCTCTTATGGTTTGGCTCCCTCTCTCTCTAACTTTTTTTTTCCTTCCCCTCCCCCATGGTCTTCTGGTAAGTTTCTCAGGATCCACATAAGAGTGAAAACATATGGTATCTGTCTTTCTCTGTAGGACTTATTTCATTTAGCATAACACTCTACAGTTCCATCCACGTTGCTACAAAAGGCCAGATTTCATTCTTTCTCATTGCCACGTAGTACTCCATTGTGTATATAAACCACAATTTCTTTATCCATTCATCAGTTGATAGACATTTAGGCTCTTTCCATACTTTGGCTATTGTTGAGAGTGCTGCTATAAACATTGGGGTCCAAGTGCCCCTATGCATCAGCCCTCCTGTATCCCTCGGGTAAATTCCTAGCAGCGCTCTAGCTGGGTCATAGGGTAGATCTATTCTTAATTTTTTGAGGAACCTCCACACTGTTTTCCAGAGCAGCTGCACCAGTTTGCATTCCCACCAACAGTGCAAGAGGGGTTCCCGTTTCTCCACATCCTCACCAGCATCTATAGTCTCCTGATTTGTTCATTTTGGCCACTCTGACTGGCATGAGGTGATATCTGAGTGTGGTTTTGATTTGTATTTCCCTGATGAGGTGAGACATTGAGCATCTTTTCATGTGCCTGTTGGCCATCTGGATGTCTTCTTTCTATGCACTCACTTTAAAGAAACTTTCTGGAAAATAAGATAAAAAAGAGACGGAGGCAAACCATAAGAGACTCTTAAATACAGAGAATAAACTGAGGGTTGCTCTAAGGGAGATGGGTGGAGGGTGGGCTAAATGAGTAATGGGCATTAAGGAGGGTACTGTTTGGGATGAGCATTGGGTGTTATATGTAAGTGATGAATACTAAATTCTAGTCCTGAAATCAAAATATTAACAAATCAAGCAATAAAAAGTAAAGTTACATACACACACGCACACACACATAAATTGGTTTGCCAGTGTCTATAAAATAACTTGCTGCAACTTGAGCATCTCATTCAATCTATAGGTTGAATTAAATATAAGTGGCATCTTGACGACAGTGAGTCTTATCCATGAACATGGACTATTTCTCAGTTTATTTAGTTCTTCTCTGACTTCATTTATCAGAGTTTTGTAGTTTTCCTTATATCGATCTTGCACATATTCTGTTCAATTTTTACCTAACCATTTCCATTTCTGGGTGCTAATGTAAATGATATTGGGTCATTTATTTCAAATCCCACTTGTTCAATGCTAGTTCACAGGAAATCACTTGACTAATATATATTAAACGGGCATCCTGCAACTTCGCTGTAATTATGTAATAGTCTCAGGATTTTTTTTTTTGTCGATTCTTTTCGAATTTCCACATAGATGATCATGTCATCTAAGAATAATAAGGGTTTATTTTTTACTTCTTAAAAAAATAAAGAAACTTTCTGTTAAGAAACTAAGTTTCATCAAAAAAAATGGCACTTCTGAGTGTCTCAGAGTGAAGTTCCTCTGAGGAGGAAGACGTTTCTGTGAATGTGTGATTAAATCCGAAAGCCCCATTTGCAGAGGTGTCTGTTATGCCTTCCATTGTCTGACTCCCCAAGTGCCATCCAACCAACTTGGACATTTCCAAGCATCCACAGAATACTTCTCCACTGAGTTTGCACAGATTGTCAGCCCTGACTCCACAGGTATAGACTGCCATCAGGCAAACACGCAGCATGTTTAACTGTCAAGTCTGGGTCAAGGGGAGACTGTGGCGCCATGGGCACTACTCAAGTATCCGTGTTGCATTTTTCAAGTTGTTCCCAGAAGTTTCTTCTGTCAGTAATGATGTTTAATGGATAAGTTGAGCTGTCAAGTTGTGTTGGACGTTCTTACTTGCTTCTTTTTTTGAAACGTGCTGACCTGACGTTTTCCATCTTGAATTTCAAGAGCCAGGTGGATTTTTTTTTTTAGAAGTTCAAATTCTGTAA
Source organism: Acinonyx jubatus (assembly GCF_027475565.1). Classification (NCBI taxonomy): domain Eukaryota; kingdom Metazoa; phylum Chordata; class Mammalia; order Carnivora; family Felidae; genus Acinonyx; species Acinonyx jubatus. The sequence continues at coordinate 5,778,223 of NC_069384.1, read as the reverse complement.
GCGTGTAGGTGATCTTTAGCTGGGGCTCACAAAGAAAATAGGAAAGCATTTATAAAAGAGAGACTTTTCAAAGAATGTTATTTCTATACTTTTATTTTTAACAGTTTGAGCAGACATTTAAAAAGACTGTTTCATGTCAGCAAGGAAGCTTACAGAAAAAACTTTTCTTAAAAATCAGAACTTTCCTCAAAATCCCAGAAAAAACACTGCATTTCCACATCAGGCAGCAAACTGAGGAGTGGAGATCAAGTACATGGGAGAGTATATGGGGCTGGCCAGCGTTCTTTCCTCATAGCAAGAGAAATAAGGTAGTTTTTGGCTTCAGTTTTTCAACCTTTTGACATCAACAGTCTTTATTTTCATTTTATTTCATAAACTGTCATTCGTGGGTCTTTTTCTGGATCTTCCAACTTTAAGGAGGGCAGATTCTTCACCATGGCTATGACCTTTGGTCTATCCCACTGTCTCCCTCAGAATGACCTTTTACTCTCTATTAAACCAGTAGTCCTGTAACTAGTAAACCAGCTTTTCCCATTCTACCAGCCATCTCTCACCTAGTTTCCCCACTTGATCTGGGTCAGATAACCAACCATCTCTCACCTAGTGTCTCCAGTTGGTCTGGGTCAGATGACCAGCCATTCCAACTGTTTTTTCACTAATGTTGTAAGTTTCAGGATCTGCTTGAATTTCCTCATCACTCATGTGGATTTTGCTTAACATTGGTCAAATTCTTGTGTGTGCACATGTGTGTGTATGTGTGTAAGTATATATGAGTGTGTGTGTGTGTGTGTGTGTGTCTGTGAACATGCATGTGTGTGAACATGCATGTGTTTTTGTAGCCTTGATGTTGAACTTTCAGATGCTACTGGAGAAAGATGCTCAATAATGTTCATTAGTCTCACCACAGCTGAGGCTCCCTGGCCGCTTGATATTTCTTATCATTTATTCTAGTTAATTCCCCAGAGAATTGCTCACAGTGGCTGATCTATCTATTCTCTTCAAGTCTCAAACTTACTCCTTAAACTTCATTCTCTGATGGTGAACTGTGTCCTGCCCTGAGGAGAAGATAGGGTTGTATAAGCTCTCCCTCACTCTCGGCTTCTCACACCTGGATATCGGAATTACGCTTCATCTTCTATTCCCTTATCTTTGGCTAATATTCCAGAAGATGAAGTAAGTCTCTTCCTTTTTCACTACTGGAAAATTCTCAGGCATTATTTCCTTGACTATGTCCTCTGCTCAATTTCCCCTCTTCCTTCTCCTCTTTGGAACACAGCACAGTTATGGTGGACTTGGTGAGAGTATCCCATATGTCATCTATGTTATTAATTGTTTTTCCCACTACTTTTTTTTCTTTCTGCAATTTGGGTGGGTTCTATTAGCTTTTCTTCCAATGTGGTAATATTGTGCGCCGTGTGTCCAGTAGTATGCTTTTAAACTTATCCACTATTCTCTCAACTTCAGATATTATACTTCTTTCAATTATAGATGTTCAATTTGGTTATTGAGGAACTTAAGTTCTTTGGCAAAATTCTCCATCTTTTGGTCCATATTATGATTATTTTCTTCATTTAAAGAAATATATTAATCAAGTTAAATCCTTGTTTTCTGTCTCTAATATGCAGCTTATCTGTGTTTCTATTTCTTTTGAATGTTTTTTCTACTGATTATTGGTCATTCGACCTCCCCTTTGCATATCTAATTTTTAAATTCACATTGTATACAAAAAATAGTAGATACTACAGTTGATGTTATCTTCTGCCAAGAAGACTTGTTTTTTCTTTTGTTGGGCAGAGAGGATGAGAGACCGATCACCTTAATAAAGTCAGGATTGAGTGAGTTGGCCACTGGGTGGCAATTTTAGTAAGACTTGGTTTACCTCTGGTTCACTGCTGTTTCGGGCTTTGACTGAGAGCCTAGAAGTCTTTATCTCAGCCTTGAAAGACCAGAAAGTTCAATTCTGCCCTGTAGGGGTTTTCGATTTACCTCCTTAACTTCATATATGTGTTAGTTATCTCTTTCTGCAAAACATCTTTCTGCAAATGTAGAGACTTAAAACAACAAACATTGTTATCTCAGCTTCTATGAGGCAAGAATTTGCGAACAGCTTAGCTGGGCAATTTGGCTGAGGGTCTCTCATGAAATTGCAGTAACGGTGTTGGCTGGGGCTGCCATCAAGATGAAGACTGGACAGGGCTGGAGGATTTTTCTGCAAGCTTAGTCACTTGGCTGCTGTACCCTTTTCTTCTCTCTGGCTGTTGACCAGAGGCCTCATTTTCCCCACAATGGCCTGTCTAGAGGGCACTTGTGTGTTGTTATGACATGGAAGGTGGTTTGCACCAGAATGAGTGATTCAACGGAAAGAGCAAGGGGGAGGTCACATGTCTTTAAGACCTGGACTCAAAAACCATTCTCCATAACATCTACCACATCTATTGCTTAGAAGTGAGTTAGTCACTCAAGGAGAGGGAATTAGCTCCACTAAAGGAAAGGGTATCAAAGCATTTGTGAACACATTTTAAACCACCGCACCTCCACGTATGTCTTTCAACATCTGGCAGATGTCTTGAGGGAAGATCTGCCTTGTGTTTGAGGTAGACTCCCTGCAACCCCTTGCTTTTTAAGCATCAAGAGAATTCAGGAGAATTCACTTTGTTGTCTAGAGTTTGTGGCCTGCCCCCCCAGTCTCCCTCATGGCTCTGGAACTGAGAGAATGTCCCGAGGCCCCTCTCCTTTCCTGTTTGTCACTGAAGCTTCCTGTGCTGCTGAGAGCTCTGCTGTTTCTCTTTCTCTGTGACCCTCAGCACCCACCCAGAACAGGAAGTTCCCCCTGGGGGACTGGTGGGCAGTCATCATCATGCCATCTCAGAGTGTCTCTGTCGTGTGGGAATCTTATGTCCATCATTTTGCTTCCACAGTTCTCTGCTTTAAAAACATAATTTTGTAATTTATTCACTTTTCTGTGGTTGTTGCAGTAGAAGCATTGGCCTGCCGTGACCACTACATCTTACCCTGAGGCAGAAACCCAGCTGTCTTCCTTCAAAAGAAAATGTCCCCATTTGTTTTCTTGTTTCTGAGTCCTCTGCGGTCCTGCTCCATAAAGTGCACGTTCTTTCCCTGGAATCTCTCTTTGCTCCTGCTCTTTACCCGACAAACAGCTTTATGTCTTTGCTCTCCTAGTGTTCTCTAGTGTTTTCAGCCCTGATGTCTCTTGGAAACCAGCATCCCCCTCCTCTTCCATTCCAATGCTAGGGGTCACATTTGCCTCATCTCCCACTAGGGTCCATATGCTCTGGTTTCTGAAATCTCCCTGTAAGGTCCTGCAGAGACCCCTCTAGTGACCTCGTGACAAAGCCCAGAGTCTTGTCCTCAGTTTGCCTGCACCCAAACACACAGCAGCTTTTACTGTTGAAAACTGCCCCTTCTCTGCTTTTCTTTGGTGTTTCCCTCCAGGCATCCTTTCTCAGCATACCTTTTGCCACTTGCTATGCTCTTTTCTTGTTACTGGGTGTTCCCTCCTAATTTCACTAAAACCCAGGGCTTCACCTTTCATTTCTATTCGAGTGTTCCCCAGGTTTCACCTTGTAGTCTCTTACCTTTCCCTTGGGCAACAGACCAGATTTCAAGTGCCTGTCAGACATCTCCAAATGATTGGACCATTAGTACCCTGAAAACAGTATTTTGACTTGTAATTTTATTCTCATAATCTCTATTCTTCAAGACTCAGATAATGCTGCCCTTCTGCCTGCACCCAGCTGTGGTCCTGCAGGCTGTGTGGTATGGGAGGGGGTGTTCTCTGTGTTCCCCTCAGGTCCCCATCAGGGCATCCGTACTCAGCACTGCATCGCCTGCTAGCTGTCTCTCTTGCCTCTCCAGAGCAGTGGTTCTCAACCGGGAAGTTCATGCTTCTCCCCCGGCCTCCAGAGAAATTTGACGATATCTGGAGATGTTTTATGTTGTGACTATTCAGAGACTGCTACCAGCATCTAATGAGTAGAGGCCAGGGGTGCTGCTGAGGATCTTGTAGGGCACAGGCCAGCCTCACAGCAAAGAAATCCCATGTCTGGTGCTAAGAAGCTGCACGAGACTGAGCCTTTCAAACAACAGTAACATGTTTTCCTGTTTGTGAACCCACAGTGCTTGACTCACTATGTGCGCTCAATAAATGTCTATTAAATATCCAAAACAAAAAGAGAAACTCATCAATTATACTGTGCTGCCTTATCTTCTTTTTTTTAGATTTATTTATTTATTTTGAGAGAGGGGGAGGGGCAGAGACAGAGGGAGAGAGAGAAAATCCCAAGCAGGCTCCGCACTGTCAGTGCAGAGCCCAACTTGGGGCTCGATCCCACAAACTGTGAGATCATGACCTGAGCTGAAATCAAGAGTCCAATGCTTAACATACTAAGCCATCCAAGTTCCCCTGCTTCATTATCTTCTTCTCTAGATTCTGTAATACCTTATTCTCTTTTTTGTTGACTAAAATCATATACAGGATTCAGATCAAACACTAGGAGCTCTCCTTAAGGTCCATCACTGCCCTTCCAGAGCCCCTCTGTCTCCTGTGTGCACCCACAGCAATTTGCCTGCAACATTTATCCCCTATTCTGGAGAAGCATGTTTATTTGCTTTTGTCATCACCTCCCTTAGTGATTCCTAAGTGCCCTGGGAGTAAGGTTTGCTAACTGCTCTTTCTAGAATGTTCCTGGGGCCCTGTGCAGTGCCTCAGGATACTGGAGCTGTGTTTCATCGTGAATGAATTAACTTATGCTGCCAAATGGCCCTCAGTCTCTCCCAATCCAGAGTCCTTCCTGTGTACCGTGCTGCACTCCTTCAAATGATGCAGAAACCAATGGATTCTTTGAACATCCTGATTGGTGCCTCATTGAAAACTTCTGGTAGGCTGGTGACACCCTATAGTATTGATCATATAAATTCCAACCAAAGGACTTCCAAAAGCACCTTGTTCAATAACACCATCATTTGGAATTAATACATATCTTTCTGTAATGATGGATGATTTTAATTTTAGTACATAAATGCCAGCATGTTTACAAAAAAAATCAAGCATGTCACTAAACAGTCACACCTGGCGTGCAGCACTGAAGGGCAGCAGAATATTGCCACCACCAAATATGACACTTTGGCATAAAGGATTATTTTGAACTGAAGATAGAAACAGATATAAGAAAAGCTTCCTGCTCTTCTCCTGTTGCCTAAAAACAGGGCATGTTTGTAGAGATGTTTCCTGCTCCACTCACTACCAGGAAAGACGGATGTTCATCCCTGGAGAAAACTCTGGACCTTTGTCAGCCCTGAGATGGCCCCAGAGGAATCTACATAGCAACAGTGAGCTTTACTAGCTAGCTCTATTTTCAGTTGGTTCCTCCATGTATTTATTGTCCCAGAATTTGCCACTCTTAGAAGCTCAAAGTCCTTCTCCTGTATCTTATCACTTCTCTGAGAATATGTTGTTCTTTTGTGAACATGCTATATATGCCCAAGTTCTTTGCTTTTAAGTTTATTTATTTATTTTGAGAGAGAGGGAGAGAGAGCGAGAGAGAGAGAGAGAGAGCGCTGGGGAGGGGCAGAGAGAGAGGGAGAGAGATTCCCAAGGAGGCTCACACTGTCAGTGAGCAGCCTGATGTGAGGTTTGAACTCATAAACTGTGAGACCATGACCTAAGCCAAAACCAAGAGTTGGACATTTCACCAACTGAGCCACACAGGCGCCCCTATATACACCCAAGTTTTAATGATCCCTTGGAGTTACTCATCACTGGGTACCCCCATGTGTACACATGTGTTAATAAGCTTCTACTTGTTTTTCTCCTGTTAATCTGTCTTTTGTCGGTCTAATTTACAGAGTTGCAGCCAAGGAACCTAAGATAGGCAGAGGAAAAGGCACCCCTATGGCAACTCCAGACCATGATGGACAAGTTTAGAAGTACGGCCTTTTATTTAACAAGCCCTACAGGCCGGCACTAGGCATGGAGCATTGAGTGACACACTCTTTCAGAGACAGACACATCCTTCTCGGTGTTGTCAAATTCTTGCTCTTTGATGGTAGGATTGAATTTCTGAAATGTCTAGAATCATTCAGAGCTGAGAATGGAGAGCAAAGAGGGGTAGCCCTGCACTCTCTCCGCAAGTTAGAAACAAGTTAAAGCATTGAAACCTGTGTTTCTGGAATCACTTATAAACAAGTTCAGTAAGCCATTCCAACATTCTTTATGTGCTCCAGCATCATCAACATCTTCCAGAGACTCCAGGTGGCTCCCGAGAGGGTCAAACTCATGATCACACACACACACACACACATTCTGTCATGGTCTCATTATCTGTTAATCAAAGCTTGTTTTGAAAGTGTGTTTAAAGACCTTGTGAAGAGACCGTGGTTCCTACTCTAATAGAAACGACTAGAATATTCAGAAGATTGGGGAAGAAAGAACATTCAACATCCTTCTTGTGAATGACTCCTTGAAATACTTTTATTACCTTAAATCATGGTGTTTCCTTTCTGCCTCCAGCTAGGAAACTTCCAGGCATTTTAGATTAGGTTTTTCTGTGCTTCTAACACAAGCATATCATTGGGGAACTATATTACATTTAGAAGCTGCATTTTTATTTTGATGATATATAGTTGATTGACTTTGCACTCAGTTTAATAGAGTAATCATCTTGCTCCCGAGTGGCTATGACACGCTCAGTGCCCTAGGCCACCAGCCAGAATCTAGATCCAGTATAAGAAAGACATCAAGCTCTTTAACCGAGAAAAGAAAGATAATAGATTCTCTGCTCCACGCCCTCCAGCCCAACCAGCTGTTTTGAACTCATTTTCACTGGGATTCCAAAACTGATGAATTGTCTTTTCCAAAACAGTAATACCAGGTTGTACAAACTGATGGACTTTAATGTTGGACATTTAATTTCATCCTCCTTTTTAAAATACACACGCACACACACATTCACGGCAAATTGCAATGGAAAATTCTAGAGCAATTTAATTCTACAGTGCGGGGATTGGATTACAGTGGACATTGCAGGTCTATATGGACTCATAATTTGCAGCACACATTTTGTGTTTAGTTTGCTTGATTTCCAAAATAATCACTAGAGGGGAGGTAACTTGCCAGAGAAGAGACAGTTGACCAGGCTGGGCTTGAAAAACCTGTCTTTGACTCAGGTCTTCACCTTCTTCATTACAAGAGTGCTTCTCAAACTCAAGTACTGGACAGACCCCTTTAAAATACTTGTACAGGAAAAGCCTTCTTATGAGAAACACACGAGTGAAACACTTCCGTTTTGGCGATCACCTGGCCTGTATCATCATACATTCAGAGGCAAGTATGAACACCCAGGCTTTGGGAGTGTGCTCACACCTTTTAAGGCTAATATCTCTCTACACGGAGCCGTTGGCAGGTGTTTTAGTCCTCCCCTTTGGCATTGACTGACTGATTCTCATCAAGGAAGGTATGATGGTTAGTTTTGTGTCAACTTGACTGGGCTAGGGGATGCTCAGAGAGCTGGTCAAACATTATTTCTGGGTGTGTCTGTGAGGGTGTTTCTGAAGGAGATTAGCATTGGAGTCAGTAGACTGAGTAAAGAAGATCTGCCGTCCCTAAAGTGGGGTACCACACCATCCACTGAGGGCCCAAATAGAACAAATGGGTGGAAGACAAGACAAATTCTGTCTTTTCTTGGGACACTTATCTTCTCTTGCTCTCGTACATCAACTTCCCTGGCTCTGTGGCCTTTGGACTTGGGGACTCACACCAGTGACCCACATCCCATCTGATTCAGCCTTGGACTGAATTATACCACCTACTTTCCTAGTGCCCCAGCTTGCAGACAGCAGATGGTGGGACGTTTTAGCCTCCATAACTGCATGAGCCAATTCCTATAATACATCTCTTCTTCTATGTATCTCGATTTATCCTATTGATTCTGTTTTTCTGGGGGACCCTGCTATTACTGAGGCATACTCTCTGTCTTGTGCAGAGATTTTTAGGCCTACCCAAGCTATCTCTTCTCCTGCAACAAACTACTGAAGATGGGCAAAAAGCCCATCAGCTCAGGTGAGTTGTTGCAGTCCTAAGTTCAGGTCGCACAAGCCCAGCAGGCTGAAATCTCAGGGAGGATTTCTATGTTCCGCTCTTAGATTTGATTTCCTTCCTCTCTGGAAAAGCCCAATATGTACTCTGAAGGCTTTCAACTGATTAGTAGAGGCCCACTCACATTATAATCTGTTTTATTCAAAGTCTACTATTTAAGTGTTGTTCATATCTACAAAATATTTTCACAGCAGCCTCTAGGCTGATGTTTGACCACAGAACTGGGCACCATGGCTCAGCCAAGTTCACATATAACATTAACTGTCACACCCTTCCCTCATCAGTTGGCTCCATAGGACAGAGCAGTCTGGGTATGGAGCCTCTTCTCAGGACACCCACTGACATCAGGCACCCTTTCTTGTGCTCCTTCTCTCCAGCCTGGGGACATTTAAAAAGTCTCCCATAGGGGTGGAAAAAACTGGCTCTTACTTTATTCTATGTTCTTCCAAATCTGTTGTTTATGGTGTAAAATGTGTTTCCTTGGGCCCTTCAGGATTGTGCTTTCTGTCACTCAAATGGCTTTTTGATTAAATTATAGTTCCTTCGGGGAGCTGCAAAGGCTATTTTTAGACCCCAAGACAGAGTTGACGCCCTAGTTCTGCTGTGTCATTGCAGCAGGTGGGGATCACAGAAAGGACTCTGTGAATGTTCCAGCTGCTGTCTGGCCTGGGGGAGCAACATGGGGCACAAGGGGAGTCTCTGGGAGTAAGAACACTGGAGCCAGGCTATCACCACGTGGGTGACTGCGTTTCTACCACATCATCCTGAAGGCCGCTGTGTGTTGATAAGATGACGTGTGTGTTTTGTGCACTCGGACCAGAACCTTCTCTGTGGCCACCTCTGCATATCATTCACCCTGTGTCTACTCCACAGCTCAATTTCACTGAAAAGAAGTGGAATGGAGTGGAAGGAAGCTTCCAGTGTTTCCTTATACCCGATGACTGTCTGACACAGGCCAGGAAACACAGCAAGTATAAATTTCTTTAAAAAGACAGGGATTTCTTTATACTCTCTGGCTAGCACTGTTCTTTAAGGTAGCTGAATGTTTTCACAACCACTGAGACCCAGGGCTTCATGAATTACCCCCTATCTTGATAAAGCCCTTTCCTATGGTTAGCTTGTAAAGCCAAACCCATCTATTTTGTCACTCAGATCAATTATTATAATTACATTTTGGAAAGTAAGACCTAGAATGAAGATCTAACCGCATCATTAATAGTTAGCCCTCCGTGTCCTTGAATGAGTTTCTAATTTGTCTTGGAAAAAAAGCTGGCTTTGTGAAATATGGCATATCTTTTAATTACTGATTAAGACCTGCATAAATCTAAGCCTTTATTTCTTTGTTAAAAGACACACTACCTTATACAACCAGCATAGAGGAGGCTCTGAGTATTATCTGTGGAATGAACAAACACATGTTAACAATATAGGTGCTCATATAAAATGGAGACTAGTCACTGAGCCACTGGAGGGACACTTGTCCATGTGGCTTAAACTCTCTGGCATTGTTGGCATAGATATTACCATGTCCATGTCCCATGTTGAGGGCCACTTTGTCAGTAAGTGTCAAGATCTCTAGGGTGAACCAGAGAAGAATTCACTGGAAGCTTCCAGGACTGAAGAGAAGGCTGGAGAATCTGGCTCAGAGAAGGGCAGGGACCACGGTACACTCAACCACAGGCTAGAGTCCAGAAGCCTGCAGTCTGGAGGTCAATGTTGATGTTGTTGGCCACTTCTGGACACCTAATGCCAGTACGAGATGCCTTAGGGGCAGAGGCCACAGAGGACATCTGCTCTGTGTGGCAGTCACCATGAGCAATTTTCTCCATCGTCCCAGCATCTTTGGGTCACCCTCCCAGATGCAGAGGTTCAGGCAGGAGCTTCTTGTTGGTTGAGTGGAAGTCAGAAGCCCACTCAGCAGCAGTCAGTATGGCACGCCCAGCATTGTCATCCACCAAAACTTATACAATGCAGGGATTCCTCCCCAAAATGACTGTTCAGAACCCGTTCGAGCAAAACTCCCAATGATGTTCACTGCTGTGTTGAGACTGACTCATGAGCGAATGTAGTTTTACAAGAAAGAAATCAGCATATCCCCAAGCAAAGCAGCATTATGTTTATATGGAGCCACTTAGCACCGTGTTGAGTTTGTGATGAACATTGGTTATTATGGTTATTTTATTATCATTATTAAGAGTATGGATTTGGCCAGATTTTTGAAATAGTAGGTAATAACTAATCATCCACGGGCTGGCTGGCATGCAATTGTGCAGCGGGATGTCTCAGACATCCGCCTCCCTGCATTCTGACTCTCTCCCATCCACTTCCTTTCCACATTGCCTGTTCCTCTGTTTCCCATGCCACAGGACCTTGCTTTGGTGCTCAACTAGTGTTTGTTAGAGTAGTTTATGCTGAGAATGGCTTAAACACCAGCGCTGCAGAGCTATTTGTATTTACACAATAAACTTGCAAAGATCTTCAAGTTTGCGAGGCTCAGTGAATGAGTCTTGGACACTCACTGCCACAGAAATAACTAGCATTCCGTAAGTACGCACATGCTGAGTGCACACATGTTGGGCATGGAATGAAATGCCTTGAACGTGTTATCTCCTTGGTGTAAACGAACTTAATTTTCACGTTTTTTGAGATCATTGTTATGATTGTTATTGCCTGGATTTTCAGATGGGAAAACCAAAGCCTAGAGTCAAGGCTTGAACCCACTTTTGAACAATCCACAGCTCATAGATCAAACTACCCCACCTTCTGTCTACTTTCACATTCTCCCAGTGCTGATTCTTGACATTGCTGCCCACTCCACTGATAAAGAAAACAACATGAGGGGCATCGAGGAGGCCCATAGGAGTTGGGGTTCTCCAGGGAAACAGAACCAGTAAGAGATGTCTGTATCATCTATATCTATACCTATATATCTATATCTGTCTATATATCTATCATCTATGATCTATCTGTATATCCATCATCTATCTATCTATCATCTATCTACTATCTATCTATCTATCTATCTATCTATATCTATCTATCTATTGGCTCATGTCATTCTGGAGGCTGATAAGGCCAGGATCTCCAGTTGGCAGGCTGGGGACCCATGACAGCTGATGGTGTGGTTCTATTCTGGGTACAGGCCTGAAGGCAGGAGGTCGGTGTCCCAGCTGCAGTCAGGCAGAGAGAGAAGTTCCCATTTGCGTAGTCTTTTGTTCCATCCAGTCCTTTAACTGGTTGGACCAGAACCCCCCCCCCCCCAACATGGGGAAGGACAATGCTATACTAGGTTTACCAATTCAAATGTTAATCCCATCCAAATGCAACCTCACAGACACACCCAGAATAACGTTTGACTAAATGCTGGGCACTCGCACCCCAGTCAAGTTGACACATAAAATTAACCATCACAAGTCTTAATTTTCTATACTGTTTTCACTTTCCTAAGGCCAAGAATTAATTTTTGCTCTTTTTTGAAGTTTTTTTTGTTATTTGTTAATATTCAGCAACCAGCTAGGTGAGCTGAATTGAATAAATCTTTACCAGACCGTCATTTCAGTGTATGGACACAATCCCAGGGGCTCTAGTTCGTGAGGGATCCCATGCCCAGCAAGCCCAGGGTGTAGGAGCCAGAAGAGCCTGATTTCAAGTCTTGTATCTACAGATAAGCATGTGATTCAAGGTCTCCAAATCTGCTGATAGGAGAAGACAATATCTACTTTCTGGTGCTTCTGTGAAGATTGGAGAGAGGGCAGAGGAAGCTCCAGGCACATAGTGGGCCCATGATAAGTGGGGTCTGGTTATCATAAGACAGGAGCAAAACGAAATCAATTCTGCTGGCAATGATCAAAGATGGCAGCTTTCTACTGGTTGTCCTCAAGGCAGTTTAGGGAGAGGTCCTCCCCAAGCCAGCATCCATCAACTGGTCATTTAAAGATTTTCTCACAGACTCTTCTGGATCGCTTCATTTAGAAAATACGCAGCATGCCTTCTTTTAAAAGATAAATCACTGAAAATATGACCTTTGTGTTCTAAAGCAGCTTTTATATGGGGCAAATAAAATATTTGAAATGCCGAGAAAGCTTTAAGTGGAGACACTTGTTGAAGACTGGCATAACCAGAGTAGATGACATTTGAATTGATGGTGTGCTAACTCTCAAAAGTCAAGTTCAAAGTTAATTTGTCAAACATTGTTTCTTTAAAGAGTTGGAAACCATGACCTCTTTCTAATGACAACAAAGTGGTTTTACTTTTTTAGTTAAATATTTCCTCCCTCTTTTTTTTTATTTTGATTGAGAGAGAAAAAGAGAGAGAGAGAGAGAGAGAGTCCCAAGAAAATTTCATGTTGTTAGCACAGAGTCCAATGAGGGGCTGGAACTCACAAACTGTGAGATTATGACCTGAGCTGAAATCAAGAGTGGGACGCTTAATCAACTGAGCCACCCAGGTGTCCCATTTTCTCCCTCTTTTAACATCCATTCCCCAGCATCTCTGGGCCTTTGACAGAGAAGCTAATTCTCTGCAGGTCAGGGCCTTTGTTGAGATAACTCGGGGAAACAGAGTAGCCTCCAAGACTCATGAAGGCTGACAAAGAATTCCCAAAGAAGTAGAAGGATAAATGTTGGGTCTGATGGTGCAGGTCACTGAAAATTCGCTTTGGAGTTATGGTGCTATCAAGAATGCCAGATTCCCCTTGCTGAGTCTTCATGGAACAGAAGTTGTGGCCATTGGTGGGAATGCTTGCCCCTCGATCTTGCCAAAGCAAACAGGTGAATCATTTAGGATGAGTGGGTCTAAAGGTACTTCCTCAGACTTGAAATAGCCTTTAATTCCCTTACATTACTTGATCAAGCCACCCCTTTCAACTTGACATTCTTTTATGTTGCAGATACTCTTCCAGTTCTGGGCTTCCCCAGGTTCTTCTGCAGCCTTGTCTGTGAGCTTATTCCCAAGTATCTCTTCTGATGAGGTAATTTCTATTCCTTTCAGTGGCCAATATCTTTACAAAGGTTAAGATTTGCTTAGTTATGTAGCATGTGTTAAAAAAATTCCAACAGAATGTTTGGCTGTGTGGGTTTCTAGAATGTTCCATTTGCTCACGAGGTTGTTGTCTATTCCCACGTTCTGGGAGTCCTGGTTTGTCTCAAATACACCAAGGTCATAAGTATAGATGGCCCGAGGTTTGGCCAGCAGTTCCATGTCTGTCCAAAGGCATAAATCCTAAAATCTTTGCCATTCAGGGACACCTATAACCTGGAGCCACATCTGTAATAAATGCCAGGCCGCAAACCACCTTTCCTACGAGAGGGTCAGCTTCTCTTCAGCCCTGTATCTCCCTTCCTTCAGGCTGACTCATTGAGTCAGGATACACAAATCCCTTGGGGCTCTTGAATCTCCCCCCAAAAGTGCTCTTGACCAGAAGGCCATTCCCTAGGATCCTGCCGCCATTTGAAAGCATGCACAATCAACTTCAAACTGAAGGAAATTGCTGCAGCCCAACGTACTTTTGGCCCAGGGTAGCTAAGAGCCATGGAATGCTGATTTATTTTTCATTTTTTGCCAGCAGCACATAACTGCCTCTTTAAATTACTTCAGCTAACTTCCATCGATGGTCTGTGGATAAACAAAAGTGCCAGTTGCACTGAATTTGTGGGGTAGTTGGTTTCACATAAAAGAGGCATGTCCTAAGTAGAAGATCTGTGCTCCAGAGCATCTAATTAGGAAAACCCAACAACAGCCTCAGTAAATGTCTCCCAGGGAGCTGGCATCTGGGCTTAGTGCATCAACTGCCTATTAAAGATTCATAGATTTTGTGAGTCATTAAAAACTATGTAACAATCATAAGGCACATTCAGCTCTTGGGGAAAAGAGAAGGCACTATTATGGATTTAAAAATTTGTCTTTATTAAGTGTGTGTGTGTGATGCAAAAGTGGCTAATGGGTGACCTTCATTTCATGTGCCTCCTGTCTTCGTTTCCACCAGGCCTCAGGCCTCTATCCTGTACTCTGTGTCTCCCCTACATGCACTTACATGGGATTTCATGCCTATGGATTGTTGTTATTTTGCTGGCTGTCATGTTTGGAAAACTAATATCTACTAAGCTTTTTCGTATTTTCAATGAACACATTTTAGGGGCATCTGGGTGGCTCAGTCAGTTAAGCGTCTGACTCTTGATTTCTGCTCAGGTCATGATCCGTGGGCTTGAGCCCCGTGTCAGTTCTGCGCTGACAGTGCAGATCCTGCTTGGGACTCTCTCTCTCTCCCTCTCTCTCTGCCCCTCCCCTGCTCGCTTGCTCTCAAAATAATAAATAAACATTAAAAAAAATAAATGAACACATTTTAATATGCAGCTTCTGAAAACTGAAAACCTTTCAAGACTCACAAGGATTCATGTCAAGTACTGGTATGTAGGTTTCCTGAAGAGTTTATGGAAAGACAATTGTGATCAAACACATCTTCTCCTCACTCCACCTGCTAGTTTCCTGGGGATGCCATCACAAATTATCTCAAACTGGGAGGCTTACAACTGCAGGAATGTATCCTGCCAGTTCTGGAGAAGAAGTCCAAAGTCAAGGTGTCAGCAGAGCCCTGCTCCCTTTGAGGCTCTAGGGGAAGGTCCTTCTATGCCTCCTTCAGTTCCTGCTGGCCTCAGGTGCTCCTTGGTTTGTGACCATGTACATCTAGGTTCTGCCTCTATGGCCACATAGAGTCACATGCATTTTATTAGTCCATACATTGGCCATAAAAGATGGGGCAAATTCTTCTTACTGAGTTGGAGGGGAAAGTACACTGTGGTTAACTCATGCTTGTTCTCTGCCTCAGAGACCCCTTTCCTTGCTCTTTCTCCCCACCTTCCATGGCCAGGCTCCTCCCAGAACAAGGTGGCCAGATGGCATCAGTCAAGGGAATATGAAAAGATATCAGTGGTTATGGCCTGACAGCTCACTTGGGAAATCTGTGCCTTTTCTCCAGGGGTTTCTGGATTTAATGTTTCTTACTCAATCTTTTTACATTCTGTACTTGCTGGCAGGCAGTGACTTTCCTTCCAGACTGCGGCAACACAGAGCCTCTGTTGGCAGAAGTCATCTTTTAGAGCTATAAAGATCTCGACAGAATCCAAGAAACTCACTGGCGGTCCCAGCGCATCTCTCTGTGATCACTCTACTACATCGCAGGAAACAAACAATTTGGTCCAAGCGCCACTGACTGCTATCACAGAGTTGGGATTTATTAGACAGTTCAGAAGTCTAGTGATTCTGGGAAACGAGGAAGGAAAGACATAGTGAATTCCCAGCCCCTCACCATAACTACTCCAGTAAATGGATACAACCCTGTCTCTTATTGTGAGCTCAAAAGACTAACTTTGGAGGTCTAGAAGTTTCTGTTGTTGATGCTACTTAAAAGAAGTTGGCTCCAAAGTCATCAAGTGCTCTGTTTGTAGAACAAATGAAGTTTTAATGACCTGCAGCGCCGTTTGAATATTCATGCTAATAGGTATTTTCCATTTAGGAAATAAGTAGAGTAACCAAGAATTAATTTCAACGGCTGGCACTTGTTAAAGGCAGCTAATTTATGCTGATTCTTGACTAGAAGAAGCAAATTGCCACATCCATTAAGGAAATTAAAGAAAGCCATTCCTGTTTCTTTCACCTGCACTAGCCAGAAGGCACTTTACATATGCTGAGCATCCAAATGTCTCTCAAAGGTGTTTACCAGTTTTATTCCAACCGTTAAGTGCTCTGTTTTCCATTTACTGCTATTTGGTTAACAATAGAGGAACCCCATATGAAAACCTAGATTAGGTTCAAGAGCTGAACATTTATAGTGCTTTCCTAGGTCCTTCAAGTAAGAATGAGGTCCTACAGATGGCGGGTAAATCTTTTAGGTCACAGTTGAGCGGATCAGAACTATTATGGCTGCCATGAGGTGAGTAGATTTCCAACTGTATAGAACTGATTGGGTGGGGAGCTTAGATGTTCTCTTTTGTATAATCAGACAAGTCGAAAAGAAAAGGTTTTGAAGAAAGAAAAGGATGGCCTATTTATTTTCCAGTCTTCAGTCTGGACCATGAGAATCATGTCTCGACCTACCGGCCTTGTCTCAAAATCAACATGATAGATGTCTTAGACTCTGCTTATAGGGCTTATCTGAAGATGGTGATTTTTTTGAGAGTCATTCCTTGAGGGTTCTCTACTTTCTGTTTTTCTTTTTAACCAAGACTTATAGTCTTGAATAAGACCACCTGGACTGAGAATCAGACTACCTGAGTCTTAGATCTGGTTATGCCACTAACTAGTTTGGTAAACTGCTGACAGTCCCCAGTTACTCTGAACCTCAGTGTCCTCATATCTGAAGTATAGACATTAGACCATATTGTTTTGAGGGTCTGTTTCTATTTAATTCTCACTTAGATAATGGTACTCCCCATTAGTGAAAAGTCATAGCATACCAACCTCAAAAAGACACTTTAAGTACCCTAGTAAAAGAAAAACAGAGAAAAGCAAGGTTCTAGGATCTTAATGGGGAATTGGAATATCCTAGACACTAAAGTATATACACTTCAGCACAGAGAATTTCCCCTAGTAGTATTCCCTATGTAAGGTTCAGTTATATGGAGAGCCACCTTCTCTTCCTTTGCCTATAAATGCACAACGTTGGGATAAGTACACACAAATTTGTCCAAAATGTTTGAACTATTTTTACTCACTGCACTTCTGACACCAGATCTCTGGATTTTTCCATACCAAGCAATTCATCAGTTTTCTGAGAAAAACACCCAGGTGTTCTAAATTCAATTCAGTTCTGACACTAAACTGTGCAGAGTTATGACCATACCCCATAGTTAAGGGTTCAGTCCCACAAGACTGCCCCCATTTCAGACATCAAGCCCAAGCCCAAGCCACCTGCACTTCTGACTGACCAGCTGTAAATCGGGGGTGCCTATGACCCCCAACTTAGGTCTGTTATTTGCTAGAAGGGGTCACAGAACTCAGGAAACCACTTTATTTCTATTCATTAGTTTATTATAAAGGATGCAACTCAGGCCCAGCCAAATGGAAGAGATGTGCAGGCCAAGTATGGGAGGCTTGTGTGAAGATTGAAGCCCTGCCCAGTTTTGCCATTCCTTTCTGTTCCCCGAGCACCTCAATGTGGATGTGCTTACCCACCCAGGAACTCATTGTGGCTTTGGCTTTCGGCTTTGTCCCACAAAGCTGAGGACGGCACAAAGGATTACTCAAGACCTTATGCAAGTCAAGAGAGGTGAGAGGGAGGCTAAGGGAAGTCTCCCTAAGTTGCTCCCAAGCTCCTGTATTTATTAAGCATACATTTAAGGAAACATTGTGCAACGTCAGTGGGCTATGTGCCAGTAATAATGTCTAGAAAGCATGCAGAAAAACAAGCTAAGGCGTTCCCAAGGCTACAAAAGAGGAGATACAGAAAGCAGGGTGGAAAACAAGATAAGATATTCCATAGATAACTTGGTCTAAGGAATTCATGAGCACAGGCAGGACTCAACCCCTAGATATACATTAACTAGATAAGTGAAGCATGGCCCGCTGTTTTCAGCAAGGCCAGAAAGCAGTTTTCTGCTTTGCAATGCATTCCCTATAATCCCCTAACCCAAGACATAGCTGTTTGATTTCCCACAGCCCATCATCTTGTTGTTCAAGAGTTCTTATAGAGTTTAATGCCCAGCCCCCTTTCCCAGAAGTCTGTGTGGGGTGGAAAGTTCCAACCCTCAAATCACTTGGTCTTTCTGCAGACCAGCCCATCATAGGCTAGCAAGGGGCCCCACACTAAGTCACCTCTTTAGCATAAACTCTGGTGTGATCAAAATGCACTTGTTATGAATTAAAAAAAAAGATATTTTTGTCACTCAGGAAATTCCAAGGGTTTGGGAAACCCTGTGCCAACAATGGAGGCAAAGACCAAATTTATTTCTTATTACACGATACCTACACTTCTTGGCTACTAAGTTCAGGGTTCCTACAACCCTCTGTCCCTTTCAGGTTTAATCATTTGCTAGAATGACTCACAGAACTCAGGAAAACACCTTTCTTACCATTACCAGGTTATTATAAAGAATATCACTCAGAAATAGCCAAATGGAAGAGCAAGGTATGGGGGCAGGGTACCTGTAGCTACCATGTCCTCTCTGGGCATCTTACCTTTCTAGCACCTCCACTTGGAAGATCTCTGAATCATTATTTAGGGGTTTTAATGAAGGCTTTCTTACATAAGCATGATTGATTACATCATTGGCCATGGTGATTGAATTCATCCTCCATATATTTTCCCTTCTCTTAAGGTAGGAGTGGGATGGGGCTGAAAGTTACAACCTTCTAATCATGTCTTGGTCTTTCTGCTGTACGGACCCTAGGCTACTGGGGGACCTCCAGCCACAGTCATCTCTGTGACACATAAAAGATACTCTTATCACCTGGGAGATTCCAAGGGTTTCAGGAGCCATGTGCTTAGAACTGGGGCCAAAGGCCAAATATTTACATTTTATTACATCACAATGCTGTCATATTATTTATGAGAAGACCTCTTCATATTGCATAGATCATGATCAGTGAGATAATTAGTTACATTTGGGTTCTATTTCATGAATATAACTTCTCTTTAAAATATTTGTGTGGTGTGTATTACCATCATTCACTGCTATATTCTCACTGCCTGTATGTGGCAGGTGGTGAAAAGATATTTATTGAATGTCTAAGTAAATGAATGAATATGTTTTTTATGTAAGCTGTGTGCTGTCAGGCATGAAATATTTAAGAGTAAAGCCATGATTTGCCATTATGGGGGAGGGAAATAGGATGGTTTTGGTGTTGTAACACAGAAATACACCCATTTCCATCTTACATCCTAGAAGTAACTATTTCAAGTGAAGAATCTTTACAGAATCCCCTCCAGTGCCACCAATGCCAGTGGTGCCTGGAAATAAATTATAGAAATCATTCCATCAGAGGGCTTTGTTTCCACACATCTTTCCTATTTCCTAGTAATATAGGCAGCCTGGATTTTATGCAGTAAAGAAAAGCATTTCACAAGATTCAGTTGATGAGACTCAGAACTTAAGTATCATTTTTCCACTTAGCAGATTAAAAAAAAATCTTCGTGTCAGGGACTACATTGTATTCTGGGGATGAAAACATGATTATGATAGGGTTCCTGTTTTTTAGGTGGGAGGAGGCCACCTGTTACCATTGTTTGAAACATCATTACACAAACATACAGGCTCCACTGTGGGGGTTGATTCTTAACTTTAGATTGAAACTGGGGCCTCAGTCATCAATGTCTGTGATTTTTTTAACAGATTTTTTTTAACAGTCCCCTCTGTGCCAAGAGTGATCAGCAACTGACTCCAGATTTTCTGCAAATTTGAATGTGATGCTTACCAGGGTCACAGGAAAAATTTCTAATTAACAGTGGTACTTACTTCCATCATCAGATGATCCTTACCAAGTTCATTGAATAAAACATCAAAGAGAAAGAAGGGGGCATGACTTTGGAAGCCCCCTGGTTTCCCCATAAGAACACACAAAGCAACTAGGGTAACAAAACTAAAAACCCATGGGCACCAACTACTGTGAACTTTGGTGGCAAGATAACCCCACAAATTTCAACATCTAAGTGAGTCAGAGGTCCATGTCAACA
This sequence comes from Acinonyx jubatus, assembly GCF_027475565.1. NCBI lineage: Eukaryota > Metazoa > Chordata > Mammalia > Carnivora > Felidae > Acinonyx > Acinonyx jubatus. The sequence continues at coordinate 5,758,445 of NC_069384.1, read as the reverse complement.
GATGCAGTTACCCCACTCCTTCTGCATCATGTGTGCTTCAAGACTTGCCACCATTTTTGTATTCCTTTTGTATCCCTGTCTTCCCTCTTGCCCTCCTTCCCTCCCCTTCTCTCCCTCTCTCATTTCCTTCCTTCCTTCCTTCCTTCCTTCCTTCCTTCCTTCCTTCCTTTTCCTTCCTTCCTTCCTTCTTTTCCTTCCTTCCTTCCTTCCTTCCTTCCTTCCTTCCTTCCTTCCTTCCTTCTCTCTGCTTTGTTCTTTGAAACTGAGGTCAAAAAAAAAGAAAAGAAACTAATATGCGTCAGGCTGCTACTCTCTGCCCACCAGGGGTACACACTGGAATCTCCCCAAACCTCCGCAAACATGCATGATGTTTTCCTTATGGTTTTATGTAATTTTGTTCATTTCAATAAAGTCAATTTTCTGAAAATACAGAACTAAATGCTATTTTTGTATGCTTGTAAAACTTCTCATAAATAAATTCATAAATCATAAAAAATCTCGTTTCTAAATGTGTACCATGATTTTGGTTAGGGAAATACAATTTTTAGAGATGACACAAAGGAACAAATTTAAATTGAACAGCTGGAGAAACAAGCTAAAAAAAAATTCAGTCTCTAAATAAGATGGAAAGGTTTGATGGCAAAGTATAGTTCAGTGAAAGTTGAAATGATTGCATATGAACTTTCATCATGTTGGTTTGTATTCCTGAGACATGACCCAGGTTAAAACTTACTGTATGCAGAGCTCTGCTACTGAGCACTTCTTCTGCACTTTGCTGACCCCTTGACTGAGGGCCCCCCTTGCCGGTGGAGGGCACACTTCCTTCCAAGTTTCCACTGCAGCCCGTTGTTCCATCTCATTCCTGGGGGATGTCTCCAGTGCTCGCAAATTAGTATAAAATATGTTGGGGGTTCTCAAGTGCCCTTCTCTGGTCCTGACTTGCCTCTGGAATTTCAGACCCATATCTGCATGGAGTTGGAACTTTGTTTTTAACATTTAAAAATTTTTTTAAATGTTTATTTTTGAGAGAGAGAGAGAGAGAGAGAGAGAGCAAGCATGAACAAGGAAGGTGCATAGAGAGAGGGAGACACAGAATCCAAAGCAGGCTCCAGGTTCTGAGCTGCCAGCACAGAGACTGACACAGGGCTCGATCCCACAAACCGTGAGACCATGACCTGAGTTGGAGTCAGACACTTAACTGACTGGGCCACCCAGGCACCCCATGGAGATTGGAAATCTTTAGCCTGGATCCATGAGTACTTTTGGAGTCCAGGAATGGCCACAGGATGTCCACCTGCATATTTTGGGTAGAGGGTATGTAGATTTTATCAGATTTTCAAAGTGACCCCTGGTGCCCCCTTCCTCTATCATAACTAATGTGTAATGAGTGCTTACCCTGTGCCTGGCATTGCTCCACATGCTTTGCTTGAGTTACTGTGCATCATTATTGCAGTGGTCTCCTGAGATAGGATGTGTTAGGGTCTCCCATTTTTGTGGGTGATGATCACTGAAAAAACAGTGAGATTGGTAAGTAACCAAGCTTATATCTAATGGATGTTAGAGGTAAGGTCCAAACTTTGACCCCAATGTCCACCAAAGTTAAGGACCCTAACCACAAAACCATGTTCTCTACTGGACATGGCTTCATATCACTATCACTTACCTAATGCTCCAGACTCCTCTCTTTCCCTCCTCTGCCCAGGCCTGGATTTTGTTGTTGTGTTTTTGTTATTTGTAATGTGCCTCCCACATGTCTCTCATAGCCTCTCCTCCAATCAGATCCCAGATATGATGTCTGGGCTCAGGCTCTCCCCACCTCAGATGGGATCATCATCTCATTGGCCTTCTCTTCTCTCCCTTCCATCCGTCTGCCATCTGGTGCCCTCACTGTTCTCAGAAGCATTGATTGGATTGATTGGATCACATTCCTCTGCTCAGACACGTTTGTGGCCCCAGAAGGTATAATCCTGACTTTTAGCAAGAAGTCATGACATTGTATGATCAAGGTCACTCTGACCTTTCCAGTCTCAGCCCTGACTGGCTCCTACACAAATGTACCCACATATCCCATGCAGATACACACATCACACACACACACACACACACACACACACACACACCCACCACCCAGACACATACACCATACCACACAGATCCATACATCACACACATAGATAGACACAGTACACACAGACACATGTATCCCACATGTAGATACACACATCACACATACATCACAGACACAAGCCCCCCCACCACACACATATACACATACACCACACAATGCAGACACACACATCACAATACACATCACACACAGATACACACAACACACATCATACCATATAGACACACACACACAGACATGCACCCCAGACCACACTGGCACACACAACTACATGCTATGTCTGACATGGGCCCTTGAAATGTGACCTCCTTTTTAGCTGTCCAAATCTTTTAAGTGGTGGCCACATAATTGGTGGGATGGGTGGGTGGGAAAGGAATACTGAGAGGTGCTTGTGCTGATAGGAAGTTTGGGAATTCAGTCTAAGAAAGCAGAAACTCTGCAACTCCTGTGGGGTCCACTGAGGGAGGAATTATCACCTATGAGGGAGAGGAAGGAGCAGAAAGGGGTGGGGAGGGGGCTGGGCAGTCCTGTGCACAGGCCACCCATGTGGAACATGGCAGCCCCATATTTCCTATCTCCAAGGTCAGGCAAGTGACTGGCTTTCCATTCCTTGAATGCCAGCCCAGGGAGCATGAGGTGGTGACTTGGCCACCTGTGTTGGCTCTCATCACACCTGAGATTCTCACAGACAAGCAGGACAACGTCACCTTGCACCACCTGGTCTTGCTTTTTGGTGACAGTGGGCAAGACTTTGCCTCTCTTGCTCCTGCGCACCACCTGGCTGTGTCCCTTCGCTACTGCATGGCTCCTGCCATCTTGCACCCCACTTTATGTCAATTCCCTCTTCTGTTGCTTGCTCAATACTGCTTTTTGTTTCTGAGAGGTATTTCCCCTGGGTGGGCTCCAGGGAAAGAGAGGTATGGGGCAGAGGGAAGGGCTGGACCTCTGTGATCTTCAGGGTGCCTCAGGCCTGGGGTAGTACTTTAGTTGACCCCCTGAGGCAAGGGACCCAGGACTTCAAGACACCCTACACCGATCTATCATTGGGTGCGAACTGTCCCCGGGGAAGGACAGGACTTCCTGTGAGAGGGCACTCATCACATGGATGTTTCTGAGACCTTCAGCCACCAACAATCCCAGCAGCTGAGGAATGAATTCCTCTGTCCTGACGGGGGTTCTGGGTGACCCATAAGTCATTCGCCACACCTTTATAATTAAGACCCTTTAAAACCCCCAATACAAGAATCTCGCAGAACCAGTAAGGAAAGGAGAGATTCTCTAGTCCAAGCACTTCATGTTGTATGTCAGAAACAAGAAGTTCAAAGAGAGGCAAAACGTCTACCCAAGCCTATTGGTGACATAGCTCCTCCGTGGCTGAGGTAAGACTGGAACCCACTGCATCCACTTGTGGGCTTGTGGGTCTGGCACCCTTTCTATGTGTAACAGTGAACATCCCACCCCCAGAATGGACACCTAAGTTGCTTCTGGTTGATGGGTGGTATGTTTGCACTGACCAACCATAAGCAGTAAACTTGTAAGTTCCTTGCTAAATCTCTGCACAGGGAGCTGCAGGAAAGACCACAGAGTGTCCCTTCATGAAGTGTCACCACAGGCCAGAAGTGTCTGCAGGATAAGCAAACAGAAGAAGACACTAGGATCTTGGACTCCCCCACCAACATTCACTGACAGTGATGCCCAATGGTGTGTGAAGTCCTGGAGGACAAGATCCCATGGCCTCATCATGGGCACCCTGCACCCAGTACCCAGCACATAGCTGGCACATGACCGACTCTCTGAACCAATAAGCTACTTCACAATGGATAACTTGCTCATCCAAACTGCTAACACAGGCTTTCCTTCTCTAAAATTCCCTAAGAAATTAGCATTATCCTCTCAATTCCTATCTATACCTAAACTTTTGAAAACACTCAGGCTCTCAAATGAATGTCAGGATCCCTTTCTACTCCAATTTGCCAATATGTTGTCCTCCTATTGGGGATATTATGATTTAGCATCTGAGGAGTTCTGAGTTTAGCAGGTGGGTCTGAAGGAAAATTTTTGGGTATGTGTTCTGGGGAGCAGCACCCGGAAGGGAGGAGGGAAGAAGACCTGGGCAGAAGGAGATGATGTAATTGCAAAAGGCCTGGCCAGACTTACAAGGGACTCCAGAACTGGGCTCCATCAGAGTCCTCCCAAGTCAACGCTAAGTCTGTACCCAGCACTGACCAGTCCTTGGAGGCTGGCTGGTGAGGGAGGGGGTGGTGCCATGGACAGGACAGTTCCCTCCTCAACGAAGGCCAGTCTTGGAAAAAATCTCAGCTGTGAGCTATGGCTCTGGTCCTCAAGGGAGAATGGGGGGCACACACAGTGTCATCTGCATTCTGTAGTCGGTAAATCTATCTAGATATGGCAGATAGACACAGCATGGTACCCACAACCATCAGAGAGAAGACTGATATTCCCAGCCCATGTCAAGAGTTGTGGGGCAGCCTGTTCTGTAGATGTCTGGGGCTGCCTCTGCTCTCAGCCCACCCTCAATCTTTCCCTCATTCACTTACATATTTTCTAAGGGTCTATAAGGTGAAGACTCCAGCACCTTTAAAAAATCCCTTCCTTGACATCCATCGCTCTGTAGTCAATTTCTACCCCTCCCATCACATCCAAACTTCCTGCAATAGTAACTTGTGTTTCTTGACTTCGCTTCAATATGGACTTTTTCCTCAACCACAGTAAAAGCCATAGGACAAAAAGAACAGGGGGGTGGGAAGTGTTTTTGCCCCAAACACAGAAGGTTACAGTAGAAACTTGGTGAAACCATAACAAGCTGTTCAAATAATCTGTGGAGATTTTGAACCATTGATTAGGATCCAATTTCATGTTATCTTTCAAAAAAGGATACACTTTTCATTTAGATAGGAAGAGTGAGCCCAGCACAGCCCCAGGATTTGGGTCTCACAAATATTGTAGTCACACCATACCTGCATTTCAACTCACTGTCATCTGGCTTCTCAATCTCCACTGGACTGAAAGTCAAGTTCGCCAGTGGTGTTGGGGTTGCTGTCTCCAATGGATATTCCATTTCCTCTCAGCTTATAAATTGGTTTTCACTCTCTTCTTGCTCCTTCATTTGGAAGCTCTCCCTTGCCTATTGGAATAGGGCTCTGGTTCTCCTCATACTCCATTTACCATTCTCTCTTTTGCTCTCTGATCCTTCTTTTCCGGTCACCTACTAAGGCATTACCTCTTCCCTTATCACTTCATTTTCTTCTCCAGGAGGCTCCCGTCCACTCCTATGGCTTCCAATGTTGTCTCTACGGTGTAGAGTCTCAAACTCCCATCTCCAGCCTGGACTTCTTAGCTCCAAACCCTGTGGGACACCACTGCCTCCTGGATCTAGATGTACACGGGGTCTTCAACATGGCCAAACACAAACATTCCACTGCTAAAACTCCTTGCCATCCCTTTGCTCCTTAGGGTTCTTACCTAAGGCATCAACTTGTGTCGCTCGTGTATCTGGACAAGGGCCAGGCCCACAGGGAGCTGTACAGACGCACATGATGGAAGAACAGAGCCCTTGTGTAGCTGTGCCCAGGAATGGCTGCAGGACCAGCCTCACACTGTGACATTCACACACCCACACACGGACCCTCACCAGCTCACACCCTCTCTCATTTGCACTCAGTTCTGATGCTGCAGACATTGAAGATCAGTGGTTTTGCTGAAGCTTCTTGGAGGGACAGGAAGGATGCACGTCGCATCATCCATCTCCTCCTCCTTTCAGACCTTTCTGTTGGATGTTTTCCATCTTTGCCAAGCAGAGACATCTGGTCTTTTCTTGTCTCCTGTGTTTCTCCTCTGCCTGTCACTTCCTTCAGTGACAGTATGAGCTGAGCAAAGCCAAGGGCTGCTCCTCTTGAGTAAATGCATCAGTTTCCAGGGGCGGCTGTAACAGAGGCTCACAGAAGTGCCATCTCTCAGTCCTGGAGGCCGAAGTCTGAAATCAGGGTGCCTGCAAGGGTTGACTTCTGCTGAGGGCTATGGAGGGGCATCTTCTTCAAGCCTCTCCCTGAGCTTCTGGGGGGCTGCTGGCAGTCTTTGGCGTTCCTTGGCTTGTAGAAGCATCACCTGGCCTTCTACCTTCATCTTCAAATGGCGTTCTGTCTGTGTACATACATGTCTGTGTCCAGATATCCCGTCATATTGCACTGGGGCCATTCTACTCTGGTATGACCTCATTTTAACTAATTATATCTGGAATGACCTTATTTCCAAATAAGGTCACGTTGCAAGGTCCTGGGTGTTAGGACTTCAATATAGGAACACGATTCAACCCATAACAAATACGGAGGGGAAAAATTGATGGTAGATATTGTCCCTACAATTTTATGTATTTTCTTTTACCTCCTGTTCCAGTAAGTCTTAGACTCCCACCTGGCCCTTGATACAAGCAATGTCAGAAGGTTAGGATTTCTGGTGGTGGCCTAATGGTCCCTGGGCCAAAATGGGGTTTCCAGCTTCTATAACAAAGCGAGTCCTGAAAACCTCCTCAAAGGGCAGAGCTCTCTGAGGCAGACAGAGATTGGTCCCTTGGTCCCTTGAAGTACGTCTGCTTTTTTGATGGAGCATGTGATGGCCTGGAGGTCAAAGGGCACCTGTGGCTGCTGCAGCTGGTACATTTTGTCAATTCTTCATTAACAGTAAAAAGCGATAGGAGTGCCTGGGGGGGGCTCAGTCAGTTAAGTGTCCGACTTCACCTCAGGTCATGATCTTACGGGTCAGAGTTCCAGCCCCAGGTCAGGCTCTGTGCTGAACTCAGAGCCTGGAGCTGCTTCGGATTCTGTGTCTCTCTCTCTCTCTTGCTCTCTCTGCCCCTCCCCCCACTGGCATGCAAACTCTCTCTCAAAAATAAACATCAAAAGTTTTTTTTAAATAGTAATAAGTGATATAATATTGATGCTAACATTTATTACAGTTCTCTATGTGCCAGGCTGAGTATTTTACATGTGTTATTTCATTTGTGTTAAATGAAGAAAGCAAGGCTCAGAGAGGTCAGGACGCGTGCCCGAGGTGCGCAGCTGGTAAATGCACTGGGCATCAGCTGAGCAGCACCAGGAGGCGGTTTATGGAAAGACCAGGCTCAGCATGTGTGGGGAGGGGCTGCTCACAGACAAGTGACAAATGGACTCTGCCTTCATGCCCCGCACGCTTGCACACCTGCCCTCATGGGCCCTCTCAGGTGTCTTGGACCTGCTCCTGAGGAACACTGTTCCCACTTCCTCTCTCTGCCTCTATTACCCAAAGCAGTGGTTCTCAAAGAGGGTTGGGCTGGCTCACAATGTCAGTATCACCCAGGCCTTTGTCAGCAATGCAGAGGCCCGGGCCCCGCCCCAGACATTCTGAAGCAGACACTCTGGGCTGGAAACCTGTGTTTTTGTCCAAGTCTTTCAGGTGATTCTGATGCACTAAGTCTGAGAAGCACTGAACTAAACCACCAGGTTTACAAAGCCTCTACTGAGTATTGATTGAGAGGAATCAGGTTTTTGATTGGGATGAACTTCACCTTGAGGAGAGAAGGCCTGTTCTGCCCAGCGGCCACAGACACTCCTGGGGAGGGGCAGCCTCGAGCTTCGGGCCCCACACCCCAGCCAACCTCTTTCTGCTCTGTTGTCTCACTTCCCATGTAGCTCCTGCTTCCCTAGTCATTCTTACAGCCTGCCTATTCTACAAACATTTTCACTTTCCATCTGCAACCGCATTTTAATTTTAGCAGTGAAATTAATTTTAATGAATGGAAACCCCTGAACGCCTTGTTATATGTGCGTTCATGTTCCCAGAGGAGTGTCAGGTAGGAATGCTTATGGTGAGTTGGTTAACATTTTGCAGTTAACCCCAGGTTCTAAACACCTGACTCCCATGGATGCTGAACACATCCCTTTCAGCAATTATCTGGAGGGAGGGGAAAACAACTTAGACATGCATATTCTGTTTTGTCACATGAGGAATCGCTTCTCCAGCCTGTGAGCTGCATCACCAGCTACGGTCGAGTGGGCATCCCCAGATCACCTGACCAGGTGTGGGTTGGTGGGCAGGACAAGAGGGTTGAATGTGGGGTGGGGGCCATGGCTCTGTTCTACCTCCCAGCAGAAGCTTCTCCTACATCTTAGCCCACTCTGTAATTCACTGAGTGGGAAGGGAGCAGAGCTGGGGTCTCAGGCTGTGACGTTGCCTGTTCACTCTGCTGGGGAAGAGGGTCAAAGACCAGGCCTGCCCAACATTGGTGTTGATGGTGTCATTTTCAGTTTGAAACCCAGGTGCTGTCAACTTAATTGCACAATTTGATTGGATTACACGCTCTTCCCCTGGGGGGGCTTTGGTTTGAGTGAGACAGGGTCTTATATCTCCCCAAACCCCCAAACTGAATGTTGGGATCTGTGTGGGGCAGGACTGGAGCTGTCAGACCATGGTGAACTGATAGGCCAGAAGTTGGAGGAGAGGGGGAGTAGTTTTAAGACAAGCAGGGTCATCCAGTGGTCAAGGACATTGACACACTCCTTCCCCCCCTTGGCCTTGGTTTCCTCATCCACACACTACGGGTGATGACAATAATCCTGCCTCAGAGAGGTGTCCTGGGGAATGTATGGCTTCATTTACATTGTTTAGAACAGTGCCTGGTAGAATAATCCCTATGGGTAAAAAGAAAAGAGTACATCAAGGATGCTGATGTGATTTCGTATACATTTTTACCCTAAAAACGTAGGACGGAAAACTCATTCTGATTAATGGAAATAATTGAGGAGGGCTTTGGAGATGACATTTACATCAGTTTCCCGGGGCCACTGTGGCAAACACACTACAAGACTTTTCTGTCTCACAGTTCTGGAGGCCAGAAGGCTGAGAGGGGGGAATCTGCTCCCGGCGGCTGTCTTCGCCATGTTTTTTTTCACATCCTCTTTCCTCGGAGTCCCTGTGTTCATGTGTTCCCTCCTACAAGGACAAGGTCATGTTGGGTTAGGGTCACCTGATGGCCTCATTTACCTCAATTACCTCTGCAAAGACCCAATCTCCTAGTAAGGTTCATTCTGAGGTACTGGGGACTAGGACCCGTGCATGTCTCTGGGGGAGACTCCACAATTCAACCCATAACAACATGTAACCGTTATCCTGGTCTTCCTTTGACCAGTCTTCCTTCTCCAACATGGGCCATTTCCATCTGCATCTGTGCTCTGACCCCTTTTGGCCCCCTGTCATTGGAATCCTGGATGCAATCAGCCGTTCCTCACTGGTTTTTACCAAAGCTGCACTTTCAGTTTGAGATCATCTCAGAGTGGTTTTGGCTTTCATTGTTTTAGTTTTTCTTGTCCTGCCGGATTGCTACAAGTGTTTGGCTTTCTGGATGAGGGGTTGGGCTGCTCAGATACACACGGGCCAGGATTTGGCCCTTGTGAAGGATGTTACTGGGTTGGAGATCAAACTTGACTATTAATAACAATTATCACAGGTGACTGATCAGAGTCAATGTCATCTCCAGAATCGTTACTCCTCAGCATCTGCTTGCTTGAAATACACACGTGGGGCTTTTAAAGAACCAAATATTCAGAATATGTCTCCCCCAGACTCCCTCCCCGGTTCTGAGGAACTCAAATCACTCTGTTGTTAGATCTAATGTGACTCCTTACTTTTCCTGCGATTTCTTGATAATGTGGTGATTCGAAGTACTGGGGAGTCAGGGGTAGTTATATTGGGGTTCCTGGGGTCCAGATAGGCTGGGGCAGTTCATGGATGGTTGCTCTGTAGAGCAGCAAGGAGGCAGAAATGGGGATGCCAACATTTCTCACTCATGGCCCCAAGTTCCAGCTTTTAACCATACCCTATCTAGGTTGACCAAATTTGGAGACACCTGTCACTGCAATTTCAGTACAGGTGCTCTGATACAGGTCCTGTACCAGGGTTTCAAGGAATTTTACTTGATGCGCTTTTTATTATCCATTCACCCACATGGGGTTTTCAAACCCTTGATATTCTGCTGTTGAAGGAGTAGATGCCAGGGACGCCCTGCAGCCAAGATCCAGATGTGCAGTGGGCAGGGTGGGTCCCTATGCCCTTTCTCTTTCCAGATGAAACTCACTGCAGCCTGCAGCTGAAGAAGACAAAATATGGGGCCACTGGGAGGGGTTCCTGGGATCATATTTTTCCTATTTATGAGCTGCTTTTTAAAAATTTTTTAAAGTTTATTTATCTATTTTGAGAGAGAGAGAGGGGGGGAGAGAGAGAGAGAGAGAAGAGAGAGAGAGAGAGAGAGAGAATCCCAAGCAGGCTCTGCACTGTCAGCACAGAGGCCGACACAGGGCTTGAATTCACAAACTGTGAGATCATGACCCGAGCTGAAACCAAGAATCAAATGCTTAACCAACTGAGCCACCCAGACACCCTGCTACCTATGAGCTTCTGCAAGGGAGACATGGGTATGTCAGTGGGGTCTGTGGCCCTCTTAAATATATGCTTTTTAATGAGCAAAAAAAAAATTAAAAAAAAATACCCTAGAATCTATGCAACCTTGTAATAGCTTCCTAGGGCTGCGGTCACAGAGTACCACAAGCTGGGTGGTTTAAACAACAGACCATGATCCTGCCACAGTTATGGAGCCTGAGATCAACATCCTGGGGGGCCTGCTCCCTCTGAGACTCGGGGGTGGGTAACTTCTTTGTGTCTTACCAGCTCCTGGTGGTGGTCATGGCTCTTTGGCGTGGCTTCGTTTCTGGCCGTGTCACTCCAGTCTCTGCCTCTGTCATTACATGGAGTTCTCCCTGTGCCTCTGTGTCCAAATTTTGTTTTCTTTATAAGGACACCTGTCATTGGATTTAGGCCCCCCACCCTCCTTAATCCAGTCTGAATTCATCTTACCTTGATGACATCTGCAGAGACCCTATTTCCAAATAAGGTCACATTCACAGTTATGGGGGGTTTTGTGACTTCAACATCTCTTTTTGGAAGTCACAATTCAAGCCAGGACACCCTCCATTATCCTCACACACACTCATCTGTCTGCTCAGCTTTCAGAAGCTTTTTCACAAGAATGTTAAGTTCTAGAATATACTGAAAATGATCTAACCTTGGGATTTTGAGGTAGGGTCTGCAGTGACCACATGTCTTTATTGATAAGGATAAGGAAATAAAATTTGCAAGCCTCAGTTTGTTCCCTGTATTTAAGAGTCTCTTATGGGGGGGATGGGTTAAATGGGTGATGGGCATTAAGGCGGGCACTTTTGGGGATGAGCATTCGGTGTCATATGTAAGACATGAATCATTGGGTTCTACTCCTGAGCCAAAACTACACTGTATGTTAACTAACTTGAATTTAAATTTAAGAAATTTTTTTAAAAAGAAAAGAAAATTTGTAATAAAGTTTGGTTTTCAAGGGTCAAGCTAGTCACCCAAAATACAGCTTCAAACTGATTTATCTTACTGTTGCCATCAGAAGTGGTAAACACCAACTTCCTCTGGTCCAGACCCACTCAGACCAATGGCCATGTTTCATGGCAGTGGTATGAAAGGGTTCCCTGTGCCTATGCGTGTGGTCAGGGAGCCTGGGCAGGACCAACACTGAAGTTCAACAGTCAAGCAAAAGGCACTGATATCTTGTTAAGGGCATTCTTTTTCTTTGGGAGTTGAAAGTTTCATGCAGAAACAGAGAAATAACTTGGGTGGTGATTCACATCTACCACTTTTAGGAAATGACTGTCTGTTGTCCAGAGTCACAGCCTAAGGCTGTCTGCATATCTTCTCTATGGTCTTGACATGGGAGTAATGAGGGTGATGGCCCCTCATGGTCCTCGCCATGTTAACAAGGCCTCGGTGTGGATGTTAGCTTGGTAAGACGGCCAAGAAAATGTCCATCTCATCTTTAGAAGCACTAGCTTCGTGACCTTGGGCAAAGCAAGTGGATCCCCTCCAACTTTCTTCTCTTGTGAAGGGGGGCTCACACATGAGAAGGAAGCTCACATAAGAAAAGGCTCCCTTTTGCTGTATGCCAAAAATAAATAGCAGGACCCTTAGAGCAGGTTATTGGGGTCTAATGTGAATGACATTATAGGCCCTCCTCACAATGACCCTTTGAGCATACTCGTTAATGTTTTCAGGATGCCAGAGCACTATGGAGTAAATTGCAACTCAGGCATAAAAAATAAACTACAACTGAAAAAATTATATTCATCATAGCAATTCTATGTGCACTTTTCTATGCCTAATTGGGACTTTCTGAATACGTGGGGCCATAATGATTCCCCCATCCAAGTAATTCTCCCACAGTTAAAGTACCTAAAATGGTAAGTCCTGAAACCTGCTTTGTAGCCAGTGGTTGAGTTGAGAGGATGCCTATTTATATGAATATGGCTTTTCACACATATAGTTACTGTCTTTGTAAGATAAAAGTCGTGTTCGCCAAAACAACCATTGTTTGAGAATTTTCTCTCAACTGAAATTGAGGTTGGTCTGAATGAGGGGAAATGGCCTTTTCTGGGTCACTTTAAAACTTCTTAGAGGCACAGCAGGGGAAAAAGAAAATAGCGCCATGAATCATGTACCTTAGGATCCTATGATCAAGCTAGTCATTTGTTACTTATTTTTTCTTTTTTCCTTGATAAAAAGCACCTGTGATAGTATTGACTAAGCTTGAGCTATAGGTTTATGTACAAGTTCAAAGCTTAACCTTCGGAAATTGGAACACATTCATTGGCTCGCATTTACCATGGAATTGGCCTCTTGTGAAGTGTCAGTGGGTTGGGATGATGGCCAGGAACTGTGTACTTTTCCTTTTGCAATATGCATGCTTCTGAACTGTCTCTGGGGTCCTCCAGGCACCAGACTCCTGAATACAGCCTGCACTTCTCACTTCTGCATCACTCCCCTCCTCTCTTAGAACAGTCTCACTCTGGTACTCAAGACTTGGGGCTGTTCTTCAGCCGACACCACTCTCCAGCTTCATTTATGTCTCTCTTCTCCCCACAAAGCAGGGCACACCTCCTCCTCACCTTCCTCCTCCTCCCTCTTTCACTTCCGGGCACTGGATCCTTTGAGAATGGGGTGAGAAGGTTAACAGAAAAAGGCAAATGTTTCCTGGATTGACTGGGCAAAACTGCAGTCCACTCACTGATGACATTTCATGCTCTTCTTAAGCTGGGAATCCAAACGCTAGGGCCCTCATGGAGTGGGCATTCAGGTGGTTCTTTGGAGAACCTAGGGATATCTCTATCTCTTCAGCCCCTGCAAAGGAAGTCTCACCCTCAGACTCTCACTGCTCAAGTGAAAGACTCCTTTTGACTGGGTCTCCACAAGTCAGCAGAACGTCGAGCTAGTCACTCAACCTTCAAGGAACTCCTGGATTCTTGCAACATCAAATGACAGAGGTCCAGCCTGCTCCAGATGTCCATCTTGAGTAATCCTCCATGGTCATCATGGAGGAAAGGTGCTGCCCTGCTTGGGTTGGGGAGAGGAAGGGGAGGTGACACAGTAGCTGTGTTCATGATGGAGCCCATGGTCTCCTCTCCCCACCGTGAGGAAAGCCTGTGGGGGAGCAGTGGGTAGAGTTGGTATGGTGAAGTCAGTAGGCTCCTCAGGAAAGGGAGGGAAGCTTCCAGGTGAATCTCCTGACTGGTTGCAGAGGGTCATCCTCAAGTGAACTACACCGTGTCTATGTCCATCATCAGCCTTGAATGGAAACACACTATCTACTTAAATTGTCTTCTCACAGAAATCCCGTAAGGCTATTAGGGCTAATGCCCTCAAGGTAAATACGAGGAAACATACCACACATTGTGTTTTCTTGTACACTCTCCATCTGTCCTCATACTGACACAGAGATAACTGCCTCTTGATTAGGCTGACCTTCGTGGTCTTTCCTCCTAGACACTTAATTCAGCACTAAATTTAATCTGTTTTTATCCTCTTTTAGCTGTCAAGTGTATTTGTCTTATTTCCTTCACAAGATGATGAAATATTGGAAGTTGAGGATCATATCTTCTAAGACTTATATTCTCCTTTTAGTTGATTAGAAAATGCTGAAAATTTAGTGGGTACTATAAAAATATTTCTTAATTGACTGGAGAAAGCAGCCCATACTAGTTTTAGAAGCTTGGATTAATTAGGTAATTCCTTTAGCCCTTTTTTATCGGCAACTCTAATGTGCTTGAAAAGATCTGGTTGATGGAACCCTCCAACTCCTTCATTTCATTCTATGGGCAAATGAATGACCTTTGGCAGGTCGAACCAAGGGCAGGGCCTGTTGGTAGGGGAGATTCTCACAGGGGAGATTCCCTGGCCCATATATTTTGAGATCCGGAACCTGCAAAGACCTGGGGTCTTTTGTTCTGCAACCCCCTTAATCTCTCTGGAAAAGGATCTCTCATCAGTGCCTTATAGAGATATCCAAGGGAATGGCTGAGAAGAACACAACCATACTATGGAAAATGTATACGTAATTTAACAAGCAGGAAATGTAAGCTATGGCATGTGGATAAAACCCTATGCAGTCACAAGAACAGTCTGGTTCTGGCACTGAGCACAAACATGTTCTCCCCAAAGCACTAGCGGAACCTGAGTAACTTTGTCACTGCTCCCCTCTCCACTCATCTGGTTCTGTGGTGACCCACCCTGCTTCTCTTTCTGACCTTTCACTGAACTACATTGGATGAGTAGCTACTTGTGTTCTGGCTGATATAAAAATGGCAGCAAAATCTTCATCTAGCTAGGAATTATGACTTAAGATATTAACTTAAAAATACAGAATTTTCTGGGGCGCCTGGGTGGTGCAGTCGGTTAAGCGTCCGACTTCAGCCAGGTCACGATCTCGCGGTCCGTGAGTTTGAGCCCCGCGTCGGGCTCTGGGCTGATGGCTCGGAGCCTGGAGCCTGTTTCCGATTCTGTGTCTCCCTCTCTCTCTGCCCCTCCCCCGTTCATGCTCTGTCTCTCTCTGTCCCAAAAATAAAATAAACGTTGAAAAAAAAAATTAAAAAAAATACAGAATTTTCATGAATTACACCCCCACCACCATTTGTGCTAAGGCAGAGGTGCCTTGAAGAAACTGGAAGAGGCACAATCCACCCCCCTCCCCTGCCCCGTGCAGGTTCCTTATAACTGGCTGCCGTTCTAGACAACTCCTTCCCAGGAATGGCTCTTGTTTTCTCCTCATTTCAGTGACTGGGTTCTGTAATCCACTCTGGTTTGGGGGCAGACAAAGGCAAAAGCTGGAATCAGCCGGACGTGGATTCCCATCTCTATGATTGCTTATTAGCAGTGTGTCAACTCATCTTTGGCCAACTCATCCGACCTCACGATGCTTTCACATGATTTCTGCCACTGATCCCTTTGCATATGGGTTCTGAATTAGAGGGCATACGGGTCCTGAATTAGCAAATGTCTCAACCTGCACAGCCCAAGAGTAGGGGAGGGGACCAAGATCGCTCTTGTTTAAGTTTTGTGCCCTCTGATGGTGACTCACATTTGCACAGCAAACCAAAAAGGTTGTGCTGCTCTATCTGATGCATACGTAAGGGTAATACTGATGCCCATGATAGGAAACCCTGACATTTGTACACCCAATATTTTCACATGTACCATTAATTGGATTCTTTTTTATTACTAATGAGTTTTTCTAATTGTATTTCATAACGATTCCAAAAAACATTCTTACGAACATTTATGAACTTATACTTACTCTTCACTAGAGTTTAGAGGAAGGGGGGATGAGGTATCCCAGTGACCTCTCATTGTACTCACGACGCCATGAGCCTTGCCTTTGTGGTGAGTCTGGTGTGAAGAATGACTGGGGCTCCTTGAATGACGAGGGCAAAGAGTGCCGAGAAATTAGAAGGGGAAACTGAAGGCATGACAGCCTTTGGGAGAGCTTCATCCATCTAAGACCCAAAGTAAAAAGGGAAAAAGAAAGTAAGAACATTTAAAAACTCCTCATTAAGCTGGAGGCATTTAAACAAAGCAAGTTTCAGTCTTTCACAAATTGCCCATTTGGGTCTCAACCTAAGACCATCCTTTGGAAATATCAACTTGAACAGTTACTTGAGAATCATGAAACATCAGCAGGGAAACTTCAATTAAAAATAGCTGTTGCTTACTATTCTGAGAGAATTTTCCTCTTATGGGATGGTCTTTAAACTGCTTACCGCATCAACTTTGCTTTCATTCTAATGATAAGACTTTAAAACCCCCAGAAAAACAATAGCAACGTGATAGCCTTGACTGATGCGGGGGGGGCTGTGTCTGTGAATAGTCTCTTCTGCAAAGGAGAGCTGGTCACCCCACGAGGCTGTGCATCTCTGCCAAGTGAGGGGTGGGTGGCATCTCCATAGTGCATCAGCCCTGATCCCCTGGAACCTTTGATCATACATTCCTCCCTCGATAAAATTGTTGTGAATATCTTTTCTATCAGCCGTGGGCTCTTTGCTAAATAGGCACTGTTTTTCCTCGTTTTCCTCGTTGATGAAGTTGTCAATTCTCTTCAAGGTTGAAGAGAACCCTATGAGTTAATAGACCTAAGCCTAGTTGGCTAATTTCTATCGTCCAAATCCTGAAAATGCTCCTTCAGCAAATAACACCCTACTGTCTTCAAAGAGCCTATAGGGCAGCTTGTTTTACTTGAGTTAACCCTTGCTTTGCCGCGGATCTTATTGCACAGCTCCCCTTCTGCGAAGGGTCCCGGCCGGCAGCTCCAATGCAATCCCTGCCCCTCAGCCCAGGCACCCGTGTGGTGGCCGGGAGGCGAGCTGTGGAGTCTCAACTCCTGGCTCTGCCACGGGTCAGCCGAAGTTGCTGCAGCTCTCTGTACCTGTGTCAGGTACGTACGTCCGTACCTCCGTACCTCCACAAAATGAAGATTCCTGCCTCATAGGGTTATCAGGAGGATCACATGGAGTAACACCTAGGAAGCGCTTTCTTGGTACCTGGCGCACGCGAAGGACTCAACCTGAAATAGCTGTTTTATGGTTATTTTTAGTCCACAAGCCTTTACTGAGACCCTACGATGCACCAGGCACTGGTCTAGACCTCTTGGGATGCCAAGAGGAAATGATGAGTCCCTTGATGTTAGAAGCATACAGTACGAAAGCAGCAAGACAAATACATTGACCATGAGAGTTTGGGGGTGATCCTGACTTCGATGGAGGTTCCCCAGGGTGTTTGGGAGCATCTGCCCGGGTGTGGGCTCAGGGGGTGACACCTGCAGGGGATTCTGATGGCTGGGTCAGAGTTGGACATAGCAAAGCATTCCCATGGTCAGGAGGAGCTTGAGCAAAGGCCCTGAGGCATGGAGAGGTCTGGAGTCACTGGCTCAGGGTGGGGAGTGGGCAGGTCAGAGCAGAGGGACCTCAGGGAGCATGCCCAGGGGGCAATGAAAAGCCACCAAGAAGCTATTTGATGATATTTCTATCTCAGGATGATGGGTTTTCCAGGAATGTGGGGGAAGGACTGGATCCCAGTGGCTGGTTGGGAGCAACACCCCGTGGAGAGAATGAGCACCTCTTGGGTGTGTAGAGAAGGGGTTCCCACAGGGGCAGCTGGGTGCACAGGAGGAGACACAGAGACATCAGGTTGAGCCCGGAGGGGACAGCGCTGGCAGCTACTGAAGGCAGGAGCCGAGGTGACTGGAGGAGAGAAGGGGGGCGCAGGGACACTGGGACTGGCAGGCGGCACGGAGTGAGGGCCACCCCACCTGTGGTGGGGGCTGGGAGCAAGAACAACTTTGACGGGCATGAGGTGTGTGGCTGCCTGACATGCCACCTTCTGTTCTTTATGGTCTCTGGCCGTGGGCAAGCCACTGTTTGCAAGCCTCAGTTTTCTCACCCTGAAAATGGGACTAGTAACACCTTCCTCTGGAGCCGTGTGCACATCAAACAAGGGGACAAGTGTGCCGAGCCGGGAGCCCGAGCCTTGGTCCGGAGGTCCAGACCGAACATATGGCAGGTGTCGTCAGAAGAGTCTGAGGCCACGCCAATAAGGAGGGGTCTGATTCGAAGTCTTACCAGGTGGAGTTCTGGTTCCTATGAAGATGGGTGCTGGGCCTCGCACCCAGGAAAAGGATTTGAATGGATCCCAAGGGCGTTCTTATCCTTACCAAGTCTCAGAACTAGTTGCTATGAAAGTCACCCAGATAAAGCTCAGTGTCTGGGCTCAGGGAGCTGGGAGCCGGGAGCGGGGGGCGGAGCCCAGGGCGGGATCAGAGAAGCCTGGTGGTGACACTCAGCCTCACTGCAGCTTTCTTACTTCACCACCTCAGGCAGGTTTGTCACCTTCCCCCAGTCGTGTTTGCTCACCTGGAAAATGGGGATGATAACGCTTGCTTTGTGAGAGGGCTAGGGGAGACATATGGCTAGAGATTGCAGGCAGGGGCTTATGATCATCAGGGGAAATGCAAGGTAACGACAAGTAGATCCGCAGCACAGACTCAGGAGCACTGTCAGGGAAGGATGAGGTGTTTTGGAGGTTTCCAGGAGAAGGGTCCCATTTTCAGCTGAGATAATCAGGGGAACCTTCTCCAGAGGAAGGATATGGCACTTCCTCCAGTCTTGGGGGGAAGGGCAGGGATTGTGTGGTGGCTTCACCACCTGGTCGTGACCAAGCGGCAGCTACCTTTCCCAGGATCCAGCTCTGTGCATAGGGCGGAGTTAGGGTGGGCCACAGGGCCTTTGCACAGGTTTTGAAGGTGCAGGTAAAGCTGCAGCCATTATCCTTCAGCCCTTGGGAGGTCAGTGCACAGAGTCCAGGCACGATCATTGCTTGTACACATTGTCCTCATCTGCTGACTCAGCTGTGGTGGCTTCCATGGAATGGATGGGGGAGGGTGTGACTCCATGACCAAGAAGGCCAGCTTCCCCTGAAGGGCACCTTGCCACCTGCTCCTGAAGTTCAAGGTGTGGATTGGGACACAGCCTATACTATGTGTGCCCTGCCACCTGGCAAAACACTGGTAGCAGGTTTCAGTTCTCTGCCAGCCCGCAGGATATTCAAACAAGCCAGCCACATCCTCCTGATCCTGCAAAGCCTGCTCCCACAGCCCTGGCTGTGCACCCTGAGTGTGGCCCTCGTGTGGCCCTGCACAGAGTGTGGTGTGAGGGTATGTGACTAGCAAGCTGCTGTGGGTCACACCTGTCCAGTGTCAGGTGCTATCTGCCTGACCATCCCATAACCACACGGCCTTAGTCCCTCCCTCACCAGTGGGGCCATGCTCAAAACAGATCCACATGGGTGCCCATCTGTGCTCATGGATTATGGTTCCCGCTCATGGCTTCCCTTGTCCTTCTTGTCTCCCATCCGTCCTGCCTCCACTGCCTTCTTTGTGGACCTTAAGCAACAGCATCAGATACAAACCCCAGAGCTTTGCAGGGACCAGTTTCCAGAACCACACGAGTCAGTGCATAGGTCCTGTAACTGACTTTCTCCCTGGAGGCCCCTTTCTGCATGTAGCGGAAACAAAATCTCCCTAATTCACAGTAAACACAGTGAATGTCCAGGTTCCTCTCCTGCTCCGCTGCTTTTCCGGGGGTGGGGGAAGATTCATTCTAGGGACTAAGATGATGGCATCACTGGGCATCTGCAGACACTGGCCTCTGCAACATGTATGTTCCATGGGTGCTGCTTGGTTCTGGCCGACCCCCGCCCCTCCCCTCAAGACTGTGACCCCTCCTCTGACACTGCCTGCTACTGAATTTGATTCTGCTCCAGTCTATCAGGGGTGGGGGCTCTGTGAGCCTACTTGTGCCCTTGGCCTCAGCATTCCATGCATATGTGCACAAGGGCCCCCACGTCTCCTCAACTCCCTGGTCCCCAACATATCAGAGGTTTCCTTGCCTCATCCCCGTGGGGCCAGTCCTGAGGTGGGTTCATGGCTCCTTCCCAGAGACCTTGTACACATCTAATTATTTGCATTTCACTGGCTCTTTTCTGGTTTAAAGAGAGTGTTTTTCCCTCTTAGGAGAAGAAAGTATTTTTAAAATTGTTTCATTTTTTTTCCTTGGGCATAGCTTGGAAAAACCCTCAGATATTAAGAACTTGACATCTTTCTTTTTTCTTTCCAGCTGATCTGATGACTTTGCTTTGGAGCTCTGGTCCCGACTGGAGAAGGCCATGGGGCCAGTGGGGGATGGGGGCCATGGGGGATGGGGACAGTGGGAGATGGGGGCACCCAGCCCTTCAAAATCCCAGATGGAGGACAAGAGAGGTCCAGAGCCTAAGTGTTCCCCCAAATTCATATGTTGATCCCTAACTCCCACCATAATGATATTTGGAGATGGGGTTTTGGGAGGTAATTAGGTTTAGAGGAAGTCATGAATGTGGAGCTCCATGGTGGGATTAGCACCGTTATAAGAAGAGAAACCAGAGGTCCCCTAGCCCCTTGCCCATGTGCACTCACTGAGGAAGGGCCATGCGAGGACACAGCCAGAAGGCAGCCAGACTCAAGCCAGGAAGAGAGGCCTTACCAGGAATCCAGTCTGTGGGCACCTTGGTCTGGGACTTCCAGCCTCCAGGACTGTGAGAAACAATGTCTAAGCTATCTGTGGCATTTTATGGCAACCCAAACAGACCAAGACACCGGTGGGGGCTGTGGGTGGGAGAGGATTCATAGGGAAAGTCCATGGACAGCTGCCCCTCTCCAGGAAGTCAGGAAGGCTGGCCCTTGGGAAGGCCATTGGATGCCATGCTCAAAGGCTATTTAGTGACCTTCATGAGAGCATTTTTGGGAGAATGCCAGAAAGAAAACAAGATTGTAAAGGGTAAGGAAGTGAGCAAGGATTGGGAATGTGGGAATGTTGAGTGTCAGCCACTTCTATGAGATTCTAGTAAATAAAAGTGGAGACAGATGACAGAAGCTTTAGGGCCTGCAGGGGACATTCAGGTCCTAGCAGAAGGACAGAAGCCTGTGTTTAGGACAAGGGACCCTTGGGTATTTTGGTATACAGAGGAGAAAGAGACAAATGGAGAGATCTGTACACTTGGAAAGGAGAAAACTATTTTGGAATATTGGCTACAGTTTTTGCTAACTTGGTGATCTTGGACAAGATACTAAATATCTCTGAGCTTCACTTTCCTCATTGTGTAACTTCTAGGAATGGCAAGTTATGTCACAGGCTTGCTTTGAAAAGTTTTATCATTAGTTTAAAATGACTTTGCATAATACACAGGTACTTTTTATATGTAGGCATACATAAATGCTTACTGGTTGCCAGACCCTACTCTCCACATTTAATGTATATGAACTCACTGGGTTGTATGTACTAAATGTCTTTCAGCTTCATTGTCAAAGCAACACTATGAGGCAATTACTTTTATTATCTCCATATGATGAATGAGGCACAGAGAGGTTAATGGCTCACCCAAGAACACAAAGCTAATGGTTGGCAGAGACACTGGCTCCCTAATCTATGCTCCTAATCATGATGCAACATTATCTCGTGCCAAATGAGTTTTCTGGGTAAAAATTGATTCCATGGTTGATTGGTAGGCTGAACAGAGAAAGAGAAAGAATTATTACTGGAAAACAATAGCAAAGGAAGAACAAAAGGATGGGATCAATAGCTCAAGTGGAAAGGCTGACCTTTGAAGAATGAAGGGCAAGAAGAAAAAAAGACAAAGCCACAAGGAGAGAGTAACATTGTTTGAGCACCTGTATCCAGCCGCTCCTGAAGCTGGTCAGATCTATCTCCCAACAAAATCTTGTTTTTGCTTAAATCAGGATAGGTTGCATGTTCACTTATTTGCACCTGAGGGATGATAACGGGTATATTTGTGGAATTTGGAGTCTGGTGGTGAAGAAGAGAGGTGGGGTGGGCTGTCTTTGCATGGTAGCAACCCATCCCTGTCTAGCTGTCTCCACTGGTCTCCTAGGCTGTCATAACAAGTTATGCCAACTGGGTGGCTTACATCAACAGAAATTGATTCTCTCAAAGCTCTGGAGGCCAGAAGTCTGAAATCAAGGTGTTGGTAAGGCCATGTTCCCTGTGAAGGCTCTGGTGGAGAATCTGCTGTTTGTTTTTGATGATGTTGGTGATATCTTTGGTGTTCTTTGGTTTATGGATGCATCATCCCAATCTCTGTCTCCAGCAACACGTGGTTGTTTCCCTGTGTGACAGACAATGTCTAAGAACACCAGTCACGTTGGAGTAGGGCCCATCCTAATGGATTAGACTTCTTAATTGGAGCCTATTTTGAAATAAAGTCACATTTAGGTATCAGGGTTAGGACTTCAACATATTTTGGGGGAGGACATGCTCTGCCCACTGTCCCCTTACACATGGCCATGCATGGCATATGATTATCTTGATATTGTCTCCTCTTTTCCTTCTATCTTTCCACAAGCATTCAGGCAAACTCTGTCTCTCGGATCTCAAGGGAAAAGATGATAATGTGTAGAACAAAGGCCAAATTCTTGACTTGGAGTTCCAAAACTGGCTCTTGAAAGTCACTGTAAAATATAACACTCTAAAAACCAAGGGATTTTTGATTTGTGAGAGCTGGGTTGTGTTGAAAGACAAAAGGATTTGTGAGTTTTGTTAAGGAAGCTTGGAGGGTGGACTACAGAGAGTATAAAATAAGCTGGATTTCTGGAGAAGACACAGAATACAATGCAAAGGCAGCTTTTCAACTACTTGCAAAGGGAAATAAGGATTGAACAAGCAAGGGGCTCAGGAGGCAATAAGGTTACAACAGATCTGTTCGTCGGTGTCTGAGAACATCTCCATCCACATTCTGACTCTTCCCAGAGGCAATTTTAAATTCTAACGAGGCAAGAATTGTGCACACAGGTTTGAGGAGCCCAACAAGCATAGTCTGGAAGCACTGCAAGCCTCCTAGGATGACCTAAGAAGACCCTTATGTAGATGACCTAAGGTTGAGGGAGGCATTTAACCAGACAGATCCCAAGGCAATCTCAAGGTCCCACACATTCCAGGGAGGAGCAGGCCCCCAGCTGGACCAGAGTGCCTGTTAAGTCAGAACAGGGCAAACACAGTGGCCGTGGCAGGGACCACGGGGCTCGGCACTGCATAGAATACTGAAGGCCATGAGTGGCAGCTTCACCGAGACTCAGGTTGCAGCAGAGCTGGAGGCCAACCCTCACCCCAGCCAGCCTGTCTTGAACTGGGTGTGTGTGTTCCTCAGGACACAACTGCTCCCAGAACTTAGGTCACCACGAAGACACAAAGAAGGGGCAGGAAGGAATCCTTCATTTGGATAAGTACTTACCCTCAACAGGCCGAGTCATAAATTGGAAGTGGTCAATTTCCTTGGATTGAGTTTTAATTTTTAATCACCCATTCAAGTGGAGGCTTCAGGCAGTTCTGGAGAATCAGGATGGTTACATCTGTACATGTCTGGCTTCTTAGTGTGTGTAAAGTTACTTACGCTGCGTAATTTAGTGGCTGAGGACAACGCACAGTCACAGCCTCACAGTTTCTTGAATGAGGCTTTGGGGCATGAAGTATCTAGGTTCTCTGCTTTGGGGTCTCACCAAGCTACAGTGAAGGGGTTGAAGGGCCACAGAGACTGAAGTCTCTTGAGAACGCTCTTCAGGAGAAGAAAGTATTTCCAAGCTTGATCGGGTTATTGGTGGAACACATTTCCTCGTAAGTGCAAGACTGAGGGCTGGCTGTTGGCCAGAGGCTGCCCCCCTTGCGGGGGGTCCCCACAGTCTCCTGCTATGCTATCTTGCCCAGGGACAGTTCACAGCGTGACTCCTCTTGAAGGCCAGGAGGGATGTGAAAGCAAGGTGGCTAGCCAGGTGAAGTCTTATGTGATGTAGTCACAGGAGGGACAGTCACCTTTGCCACATTCTGTGGAAAGAGCGTCACAGGGGATGCCCACACTCAGAGGGAGGGGATTGCACAAAGGCATACATATCAGAAGGCAGGGGTCATGGGGGATCACCTAAGGGTCTCTCTGCTATCGTATGTAAGCCTTCCAACTTGCTGTATCCGCTTTGTTGGCTTCATATAGCTTTCATTCCAGCATATGAGTTCAATGGTTCTCAGTGAAGTCTTGCCAATTTCATGAAGTTCTATTAAACTTCATAACTTAAGGTTATAGTAGTTACAGAACCTCTCTGTGGAGCTTTACACAGAAGCTGTGTAAATGCTGTCTCACTGTTGAACGATGGGAAAACTCGGGTGAACAGGACCCTAGAGGCTGTGCAGGAAGGAACGGCTTCCAGGTGGGTGTGAGCTGTTGCCATTTCAGACATCACCAGGGTCCAAATGGATGCTTTTTGAGGTTATTCAAGCGTTACTCAATGTAATTCGGCTATGAAAAAAAGCTAAAACATTTGAGAAACAAGAACTTGCTTTTATGACTTTTATTATGTCTAATAAATAAGAAATACATGAGAACATGTAGCTACATGACATTAATGACTATTTACAAAATTTAAACATGCTTCTTGGAGAGTGATGGAACTTTCTTTTGAAGTTGAATCCATACATGCTGTCCTTTATAGATATTTGGTAGACACCCTTTAAGAAGTGGCTTTAATTAGCCCCTCTTTGTCTCCCTCCCCTCCCTTTTGGCAGTCTCTCCTTTCTTCTTTAATATATGTTAATATAATAGCTTTACGAAACAAACTGGCTCAAACAACAGAAGACATGATATAAAATTGAAAAGTCACTGCATAATTAAACATGTAAACATGATTAGACACAATTACATGTGCGCTCTTGGGCTAGGAATTGATTTCAGCACCATGGACACTCACCTAATCAAAAGCTCCTGGCAAAAGTGTTTGCCTTATGCTGATCTAAACAACTATAACAAAGTGACCTTTCTCAGCCTAAATGTTGAAACAGTGTTTGGAAGTGAGAGGGATGCTTGTTGGGACATTCTCCGCTGACAGGTATGACTCAGCACGCATGGTCTTAAATGGGTCAAAGGAATAGCTAACTGCAATTGTTAACACTTATTAATAACTTATACAAAGCAGACACTGTTCCAAGCTTTTTAGATGCATGAACTTGTTTCAAACTCATAACATCCCTGAAAGAAGTTAGGGTTATTTCCCATGCTTTACATATAATGAAATTGAGACACGGAAAGTAACTGCCCAGAGATTACAAGCTTATCCGTGGTAGAGCCCAGAATCGAATCCAGTAGTCTGACTATAGATCTTATACCCGATTTTTAAAATATAATTTATCGTCAAATTGGTTTCCATACAACACCCAGTGCTCATCCCAACAGGTGCCCTCCCCCTCAATGCCCATCACCCTCTTTCCCCTCTCCCCCACCCCCCATCAACCCTCAGTTTGTTCTCAGTTTTTAAGAGTCTTTTATGGTTCAGCTCCCTCCCTGTCTAGCCTTTTTTTTTCCTTCCCCTCCCCCATGGACTTCTGTTAAGTTTCTCAAGATCCACATAGGAGTGAAGACATATGGTATCTGTCTTTCTCTGTATGACTCATTTCACTTAGCATAACACTCTCCAGTTCCATCCACATTGCTACAAAAGGCCAGATTTCATTCTTTCTCATTGTCATGTAGTATTCCATTGTGTATATAAACTACAATTTCTTTATCCATTCATCGGTTGGTGGACATTTAGTCTCTTTCCATCATTTGGCTATTGTTGAAAGTGCTGCTATCAACATTGGGGTCCAAGTGCCCCTATGCATCAGCACTCCTGTATCCCTTGGGTACATTCCTAGCAGTGCTATTGCTGGGTCATAGGGTAGATCTATTCTTAATTTTTTGAGGAACCTCCACACTGTTTTTCAGAGTGGCTGCACCAGTTTGCAATCCCACCAGCAGTGCAAGAGGGTTCCCATGTCTCCACATCCTCGCCAGCATCTATAGTCTCCTGATTTGTTCATTTTGGCCACTCTGGCATGAGGTGGTATCTCAGTGTGGTTTTGATTTGTCTTCATCATTATCTTTTAACTTTCCAGCAGTGTTAGTGCATGTACACAGGTCAGCACAAAAGTCTTTGAAATGACCTAAAGAAAAGTAAGACCTCTTTGAGCTGTTTCATTAAGTCTCAATATTAATTTCTTGATGAAAAATCCTGGTGTGGTATGTGTTCAGGGTTCAGTGGTTTCCATCTGTATAATGGGGCAGGTTCTAATGAAGCCCGTTCTCCTGTATTTATTATTTTTGGTCCAAAGATTAGGTCATATTAACTTTGTGTGAAATGGTGGGTTTTTTTGGCCCTCTTTTAAAATATTGTGCTCAACTCAACAACCTCTTGCCCCATGTGTTAGCAACACTGGGTCCATCTTAGCAGGGAGGTGGGAGGATGCATCAGCCACAATGTGGGGCATCACAGAATAAGCCTTAAAAGAAAACCAGACTCAGATTTCTGGAAACGGTGTTAAAGGTTCCACATGTATTGCAAGACCTATAAATATCTCATCTTCTATCTTTGAAAACCTTTACTGCTAGTCCAAATGTTAATCCTCATTTGGTTATAAGCCTGGAAAGGATTTTGTCATCAAAGTTAAAAGATAAAAGTTAAAATTGGGTGCCTCCTAGCTGAGTCCAACCCTGCTGAAGAAACCAATGACTTCTCCTCCTTGACTTCAAAGCCCAACCGATTTACCTATTCCCCCAGCCTGTCAATACAGCTGAAAATATCCTTTGCAGAGTCGCTGCTTTAACAGCGTCCTGCTAGTTCTTCATCTGTGAGAAGGCCTGGGTGGGAAAACTTTCTTTCTTTTTTAAAAATTTTATTTGTTGGGGGGCAAGGGCAGAGGGGAGAGAGAGAGGGAGAGGGAGAGGGAGAGGGAGAGGGAGAGGGAGAGGGAGGGAGGGAGAGAGAGAGAGAGAGAGAGAGAGAGAGAATCTTAAGTAGGCTCCACACTCAGCGTGGAGCCCAAGCCCATGACTGTGAGATCATGACCTGAGCTGAAGTTGGACACTTAATGTACTTGAGCCACCCAGCTGCCCCCAAGAGGTATTAACACTTGTAATGCTATCTATTCATTTATTCATTTATTGCTCAATATTTATTGAGCATGTATTATATACTAGACACTAGGACAGGTACAAGGGTAGGATGAAGTGGGACCTTACATTAGGTAAGCCTCCCTAGAAATAGAACTTGAGATGTGAGTTTATGTTCAAATGATCTGTTAAAATGCTACCAAAAGAAAGCAGAAAAGGAGTGGGGAGGAAAGTTGGAAAAGAGAAGAAGCAAGGGTGTGATATTGGGCAAAGTCCCAGCTTTAGGCTGGTCTGCATGGAATTCTGGAGGATGAATTGCAGTTGGGATTTGGCTTCATGTTGAGGCAAGGGAGCTGGGTTTCCTTATTCCTGTCTCGTCAGTTACTGGTTAAGCTCTCTCCAGGGATGTCAATTCCTAGACAAATTGGCTCTCTGTTCTTGTAGGAAAGACAACCCCAGGAGCTCAAGAGCTGTGCAATGAAGGAGGTGGTGCCTCTACGAAAGAGGTCCACAGAAGCTGGAGTGTGGGCACCTGGAAAGATTAAGAATTTTGAGGGGTCTGGGTGGGGAACCAACAGGTCTGTTCAGTCCACCCCATGTTCTGCCTAGATCTACTTTCTTCTCACATTATATTCAGTCCAACATGTCATGGCTACTTCCAGATTGTGGTTGGGTTCAATTTCTGTGGAAAACCCTACAAGAGGAGAGTGAGTGGGACAAGATATAGCCACTGTTGCTGTACTTGGTCCCAAAGCAGAATCTGCTGTTCATTATCTCTTTCATCTGTCATCCATTCTAGATAAACTTCACCATCAGGGATCACTTCTACTGTCCCGGGTGGTTTGCTTAGAGAAGTTGCCAAGACCCTCATCCCAGAGAGGAAGGACCCCCTGGGTGGCTGTATCTATTTAAGACTATGGTTGCTGTAACTGCTCATGCACGGTTAAAAATGGGCATGGGAGCACCAGGAGATACCCCAGTGAGTCAACTGCTCGGTGAACATTGGTGAGTGTCTGCACTCATGACATGGAAATACTACTTCCTCATGATGATCCAGATCAAACACTCCTTCCAGGATGGTAACACCTTTATTTGCCTGCTGATCTGCTGTTAAAGAGAACCCAAAGTGACTAGGCAGTAGCTGTAATTTTAAGTTTAATGTGAGTTTTACTGCGTCTTCTGCTGGAAACAGCTTTGCTCTGGTAAGTGGGCCCCTACACCCATAGAACCTAAAGTTGGGAGTAAATCATACATTTCCTTGTGAGTTATTGAGAGTCATGATCAGTAAGGTTACTCCTGCTTCCCAACTTTGGTCTCTGGATCCATGTATTCTACCACTGGGGACTTAGCACCATATGATGGATGTTGGTTTATGATATGTGCTGCGTCCCATATCATAGCACCCCAACCTCATGGAGCGTTGTGTCCATTGTAGCATCTTGGCTACATCTTCAAGATACTATTATCATACTCTATTGTTACTTATAGATATAGTAGGACAGTAGACCCATCATCATGTGCCCAATGTCACACTTTCTTTTCCATAAGTGGTCTCTTTGTTCCACACATTTTGTTATGCAGGACTCCATATTGGTACATTTAACACTCCATGAGATCTCTGATGTTGTGTTCAACCTTGGCACTGGGGCAGGAAGGGAATAATGATGTACGTGAATCTTGATCATGATTGCTGCCCTTTGAAAACCAGAGAAGAGTAAGGAAGATGTGAAGTAGAGTATAACTTCAGGCAAAATCCTGGGCTCAGACTTGTGTCTCAGGAAGACTGAAGAATAAGGTACAGATCATCAGGTTGGTTTCCCTGCTCGTAAGCAAAGGAGCTTCGATTCCACACTCCTGTGCCAGTCATTGGATAAGGCCCTTCATCCAGCGGACATCTTAGGCACTTGTCACTCTCTTCACCTGTGTGTAAAATGACTCCAGCAGCCGAAGGGAGTTCTTCCCAAAAGAATTACATGTATAGGCACTTGAAGCCAGAGGATTGGCACAGAGGGTGTGGTAAAAGGGAAGTGAAGAGTTCTAGATGAAGTGAAGCTAGGGAGAGAGACAAATCCTAAGCAAACCATTATAATTCAGAGTGGTAAGTGTCATAGCAGAGGCAAAGATAGGTGATTCCAGGGTCACTGAACCTAAGTTTTTTTCTTGAGTTTAACAGTGTGATGAGGGATAAAGGACAGTTATGCCCCAGGAAGTGACCTCTTAGCTGAGCTCAGAAAGATGGGCAAAGATTATTCAGACAAGTAGGATAGGGGATATGACATTCCAGATAGACAAATAGGCATGTGCAAAGTCACAGGGTGATAGAGTTAGTACAAGTGTTGAAAAAACACTGATAGAAACATTGAATGTGTGTAGAGTGGTGGTGGTGGTGGTGGGGGGACAAAGGGGTATTGATAGAGATGAATTAGTCTAGTCTAGAAAGACTAAACTTGACAAGAACCAGATCATGAATGACCTTATATGGTCTACTGAAGAGCTTGGATATTTTACTTAAGGCAATGGAAAAATCATGGAAAAGTATTAAGCAATAAATTGCTCAATGAGAATTCATGTTAGGAAGACTAGTTTGGCACTGGTATTGAGAATGAGACTGGAAAGGGTATAATATTGGAGATACCAAGACCTATTCCAGGAAGTCATTTCTATAGTCTATGTGAAGAAAGACCTGAGCCAGAGCAGTTGTGGAGAGATTAAGAAGCACAGGGAAAAGTGTAAAAGAATAAGAGAAACGATTAGTGACTGCAGAGGTGAAGAAGAGTCCTGGATGGGATGGTAAAGCCATCATTGGGGTGGAGACTCAGGAGAAGGGGAGTCAGGAGCAATGAGATCATATGCAGCCATAAGTGTTAATGTAGGGTGAGGTTGAGCTTTGCATGGGACATCCAAGTGGAGGTGTCCAGGAGAGTGTTGGATGTGGATTGATAGATTAGGGCAGAAGTTCAGGTTGGAGATATAAAGATTCACCAGAATGTTGATAATAATTGAAGCTATCATTGCAGATGGGCTATTAAAATTGTCCGGGGTGAGAAATAAATGTATAGGAGTGAGGGTGGACATCTGGGAAAATGCACATTTGAAAGGACTTATGGAGAACGAGAAGTTTATCAATGAAATTGAGAAGAATTATCCCAAAGAGTAGAAGAACCAGGAACCAGGAAGAAGACAATTTCTCCAGTGCTGCAGAAGAGGTTGACTGAAAGAAGGGTCATGGGATCAAGCCACAGGGAATTCTTATATGTCCTCAAGGAGGTCACCTTCAGGGGAGAGAGTAGATGGGAGGAAAACAGGTGGTATGGGTGTGTGACCATGGTGTACAATTTTTCAAGATGCTTCATTGTGAAAGAGAGTGGGGACAGGACAGTGCCTGCAGTGGTTGGTGGGTGGAAGGAGAGATTTATTTTTTCTTGATGTGAAAGACTTGAATATCATACAAATGTGAGAGGAGACATGAGTGGGGGAGGGAGGTCTTGGAAAAGTGGGAGGGGTGGAGATCCAGCCTACAGATGGACAGATGAGATGTAGGTAGGAGGGGGACACTTTTACTACTGTCCTGGGAGGATAAGAGTAAGGAAGGGTGTAGGCTCCAAAAAGTTTGGGGGTGTGTGCAGAAAAAGGAAGACTTTTTCTTGGTTGTCTGTTTGCTGGGAGTGAGGGCAGGGGAGAGCATTGGGCTTTAGAGAGGGTCCTGAAGGGTTAGACCAACCCAGTGGACCTAGGACGGCATCAGAAGTGCTGGCTTCCCAGGAACCTTAGCTACAGAAGGCTGGTTTACATTTCCAAGACTGAGAAGTGTGATATCTTGGCAAATGTGAGTCACTGGGGCTGCACCCACGAAGGACAGATACCAGCCTTGTTACCAACAGTGGCAACAACAATAAAAGTCAGTTTTATGCTGACTCTCACACAAGGGTTATCAGCACAAACTTAGAAATCTGTTAAATATGATGTTAGGATACAGACTACCTAAAAAAAGTTTTTATTTTGAAGGACTTGGGAGAAGGTCAGTCTCTTCAACACCAGTATGTGAGATTTTATGCAACATGCAGAGAAATCTCTACTACATAAAACCTTTACAAGTGAAAGTTTCAGTGAAACAGGCATGTTCTCTTGCCTCGTGGCCAAGCAGTCCAAATCACATTTCTTTATTTCCCCTTTCCCCCAGAATAAAGAATACACACACAGTAATTAGCTGAATTTAGGAGTTTATTAAAAAGGTTAAAATTTAGGAGTTTATTAAAAAGGGCCAATGTATATTTAGAGCATCCTTTCACATTCTACAAAACAGCTACACACCTACTTCATAGGCATCATTTGAAAACATTTACCAGGTATGGCTGATGCCTGAGCTGGATGTAGGAGTAAAAAAAAAAAAAAGAAAAAAGAAAAAAGAATGCAATACAACTCTCACCTCTCACACACACTTCTAAGGAGCTCGGATATTTACCCAATGAGATTGACACCAAGGAGGATCATCCCCTTGTTGAACTGGAAGGGCCTTGAAGAGCTGATCCAATCAGGTCTGTTTGCAGATGTCCAAACCAGATGGCCAAATACGAGATCTCACGGTGAGTTCCTGGACTTAGTGCTAGAGCTGAGCCTCTCCGCACAGTGTTCTTGCTATTTATACCATGTGCCTTGTCAGCCCCAAATCCTCCTGTTACCCGACATCATTAAACATACAACATGTTTCATATTCGGCAGAATGGGCACATAGGGAGGCAAACAGACAAAGATATCTTGATAACATTCTTTGACAAGAATGGACATTGGAGAGTTTCCAATTAGCTCCCTAGCCATTAGAACATCCCCTTGCTGCCTGCTCTGGCAGCCTTTGTTGGATGCTTGGTTTGATACAAAAGACTCTTAACTACTAATGAAAACATCAGCTCCTTGATGTTGAAGGTTAACTCTTGCCACATGATTGGGCTGTCTTCCACCAAGACCCACTAAGCTAAAGATAATGAAAGAAATGGCGGTTTCAATGGAACAGGGGTGTTCTCTTGCCATGGGGCCAAGTGGTCAGAAAAACAGGTAGTGTTGGGCTAACAGTACATCTTTACCTGGCTGGTGCTTTGCTCTGCATGTGCAGAGTGCACGTCTTCGGACTGTCATCAGGTTCCCTTCCTGGTCAATGGCAGAGCAACTTCCTACCTTGGATGGGAAAATAGACATTGGAGGGTTGCTGATGTGGTGTCTAGGATGTGTCCTACTTGTGTGTCATTGAGTATGGGCACAGTGGTTGATGGAACATTGTGCTCTTACTCAGGTCAAGGTCTTTTTTTCACATTACCTGGGGTTGAGTGCTGGGTCAGCATGCTGGCACCATTACTACTCCATCTTAGAAGCTGAATCTTTGTAAGACACTTAACATTTTAGATCTAGAAACAGAAAGAATCTTTTTAATAGTTTGTTAAATACTTTTCCATGCAGTGTCAAGAAGAGGTCCCCTCTCTTTTTTTGAGGCATTCAGCCCTTAGGGGAACCTCAGAGAATGAGATACTGAAGCAAATGCGAATTAACTCTTTGCAAACAGAACTTTGTGCCCACACACAGCATTGTTGGAAATGGCTGCCTTCCCTCCGATTGCGATGCCCAGGTGGTCATAGTAACGCCCTTGGTGGTGGTTTGGCCTTGGGCCCTGCTGTCTCAAGGACACTTCTGAGCACCTTCCCTTCAATACACACATGAATGTAAATCCCAGTTGTTTTTCTCTCCACGGAAGGGTTATTTCTTTGAGGCAGAACACAACCCTCCGTGGGGAGGCATGATGCCAGTGATAATAAACACTGCCTTTTCTTCTTACAGTTGGCTTGAAGTTTCTGGAACACAAAGAGCTTTCCAGCTTTGCCAAGCTTGTCTTGGGAGATGAAACAGGCACTCCTTGCCATGTGCTCAAAGTTACATTTCCCTAGCCTTTTCCCTTTCTTTCTGAAGGTGAGAGATTGCGAAAAGCAAAACAATTATAACAACAACATTCTCATCAAATTGTAAAAAGTTTGTGAGTCAGTGGATCACACCCAGAAGCCTAACCTGCAAGGGTCCTGCTAGGGAGTTGAGGAGGGGGCTGGTGCTGCCCACATCTGGTTTGCTATTGTCAGGATGTGTAGAGAGTCTCAGATTTGTATCACACTTAAAAGCTAATATCTTGGTCTGCCACAGTTCCATGGCAGAGGACTCCAGTCTCCTAAGTCAGAGACTCAGTGTGGTATTACTCACAGCACAGAGAAGGTCATGAGTGCCACGACCCCATCAGTTCTCTTGTGCCCTCAAGGCCCATGGGGTGATACAGAGGAGCCAGGTAGACTGTGCACACAGTAGGTTTGAGTCACAGTCGAGGAACCATGAAGTTAAGAAGCACCAAACATTTCTTTTCCATTTCAACAAATAATCATAGGATGCCTACAACGGACCAGGTGCTGATCTAGGAATGAAGAACACACTGAGAAAACAGAGCTCTGTCCTTGTGCAGCCGACCTTGTAGGAATAGACAACCATCATAAATAACTAAATTATACGGTAAGTCAGATGAGAAGGGTATGAACTGAGAGCCATAGACAATGTGGCAGCAGGTATGTTGGGAGCGGGCTGAGACGATGAGAAATTGGGGTGAAGATGGTAGAACACCAGGGGACCTGCCTGAGGCCATGCAGACAGGCAGGGAAGCTTGAGGGTGTGAATGCCTGTGTCTAATGCCTAGGAAACTCCAAACTTAAAAAAAAAAGGGTTGCTGGCAAGCCTGTTAAATTTTGCCTCAGAGAAAGACATTGTTTTTATTATCTTGGTCAGCAAACATTACTGCCTCTTGCCCAGAAGGGAGACATATCTCTATCTTCCAAAGCTATTTGTTATGCAGACATCCTTGAAAATATAGTACAGAACAGAATCCATTAATGTCTCCTCTCAGCAGATATGCACAAATGCAAGGGACTCATGGCGGATTGTCTCTCAACCGTTAATTCCCACTCTCATGCTTGCTGATACTTGAGTGACCCAGCCAACACTGAGGTCCATCCCATCTTTGGTCCCAGCTTGTGGAGGGAAGAGGGGCTCAGCCAGGATCCCATCCTTAGTTACCACCTAACTCTGTCCTAGCCGCGGCCCGGTAGGCTCAGAAATTCCTTAGGCTACTCAAGAGCTCTACCATCACGAATCTTCTCAAATAAACAACATATAAGAGCAAACAGACACAGTTCTACATAAGCCTCAAGACTCCTTGACTTATGCCCTTGTTAGGATTGCAACAGTTTGGTTTCTAAGAACTGAAGAAAACTTTTCTTTCGCTCCAGCTTTATTCCTCTGACTCTGTTGTTTGACAGGTCACTTTGAGCCAATGAGTGAAAAAGTAACATGGGGCTCAGGACCCTTGGATATTAAATTATTGATACTTAATCTTCCCAAGTGATCTTCAGAGAGCTGATGATGCCCTCTGGGCCACATTCTTTAGGTAATAGAGGAACACTTTTGAACACGGACATACCATCAGCTCCCATTGAACCTTCAAGAGTAGGTGATTATAATCAACTAGTTCTTGGATTAGCAATCCTAGTCCACGGAGACTGTCCACCTTTGCTAGAAATAGATTTACAGAGTTTACAGCTTTTCTGGAAGGCCTCAGTCATTTCCTTAAAAGTCACATGAAGCTTTTGGCCTATGGGGATCAAAGTCCCAGATCAGAAGGGCCTTAACTGAGTGTGATTTCCTGCTTGTTTTGTGAGCAATTTAAGCAACAGTGTGTTTTCGGTGTCTTAAAGTATTATCATGATTCTCTGTAGCATGGGCACAAACATGGTGGGATGGGAGCTTATCCATCCTGACCTATGATAAGCTTTGTATCATTTTACCCCTTCATCTTTCTTCACCTCCACTTCTACACCTTCTCCTCCTCGTGGAAGGTCATGGCAGATGTGGATGTAAGAAAGTGGGCAGGCAGACATGCGAACTGAATGCAAGCACTAGGGTTCGTGTAGATATATGTGTACTAATGCTGTGTGGTTTATTGGCTATGTATTAAGCAAAGGCCTTGTTCACTTTAGGAAGGTGGGCCTTTTTTAGACTGTCAGCTGAATGGATGCCTCAGAAGAAACCCAGCCCATTGACCCAATGGCTATTGTCCAGTGACCCTCTAGATATTGGCAAAGGATAAAGAACTTACATGTGTCCCATTGATCTAAGATAAAGCACTCTGGTTTCAGACTTAGCCTAACAAGATGACCTCTCAAAGACATTATAAATCAGGTTAGAGACAGGCAGAGGTCCAGAGGAAAATTAATTTATTGTCACCCTGGATAATGGCTGTTTTACTACACAGCGCCCCTTTTACATCTATAGATCTGGATCTCTTTGTGGCCATTAATTCCAGGCTCCTTCCTGAGAGAGAGAGAGAAGTGGACTTTTTGATACAATGCTTGTGTGTTGAATTCATTTTAACGAACATCGTCAAGGCAGGATTATGAAAGTAATCCATTAGAGAGGCAGTCATGATGCAGAATTTTTATTTTTGCACAGCTTGAGAGAAAATGAAAAAAATGGTAAACTTCTAAGTTTGGGGACTATAGAAGTTTTAAATTGATGAAAGATAGTTTTAATTTTTTTCCCAGAAAGTAGCATTTAATTTCCTTTGCATACAAAAGCAGTCTGTGAGGGTCTGTAAGGGTGCAGACAATAAACTGTCAACAGGGATCAAATTCTGAAACTGTGGCAAGAATAAAGAGAGCACACTTCACAAGCACGGAGTCATCTAACATTTGTTCCGGCAGATGAGTTGTGGACCTGGTCTGCAGGCTAGGTAGGCCAATGTGCCTACCTGGAAAATAAATGGAAGGAAGCAGTGATGGAAAAGAGGGAGGAAAGGAAGGGGAGAACAGGAAAGACATTTCTGAACATGTCCTCAGATGGGAATAACTGGCACCAGTCTGTGCTGGTGGCTTAAATAGGAGCCTGTAGAGACTATTAAGAGAGAGAAAGGTACTTGTGTAGTGTGTTACCTGGGCAACTGAGCTGCCATGGGCATTTGATCAAGTTTTCTGATCAATGCCAGACCCCTGTTGTGAAGACCTAAGAGAGTCTGGGATGGGGTGTGGGTGTGGGTGCCGTGGGCGGATGATGTGCACTTTCTAAAGCACACCGTGTTAAGTGTCATGGGATGAAGAATGAAGTTCAGACTACTTAAGAGTACGTTTTCTGGTAGGATGAGCCACGTGGTAAATAATTTAAACTCGGAGGAAAAAAAAATTAAACGTTGAATTTCAGAGGAACTTCACTTACTATTGGCTGGTTTTCCTCCGGGTACAGAGGAGTGAATCAGAGGCAACATATTCTAACATGGTCTATTGCAAATTTAGATACCAGTCATGGTGGTGACAGAACAGGTCCCGGAGGGCAGGGTGCATAGAATTCCCTGGTCCTCTCTCCGTTTCTCCAGCAAGCTGGTGCTACCTGTGGGACTCTAGAGGAGGAGTCTGCCAACGTTTCTGTACTGGGCCAGATGGTAATATTTTCCACCTTACAGACCATACCATCTCTGTTGTAACTACTCAACTCTGCCATCGTGGCACAAAACAGCCATAGACAAAATGGAAATGGTGCACATGGTGGTGTTCCAATTACGTGTTATTTACAAAAGCAGCAGCTGGCTGGATTTGGTGCGTGGGCCATGGTTTGCTGACCCCTGGCGTAGCTAGAGGGCGAAGTGCTGTGGAAAGGCACGGAAGGAATGGAACATCTGGGAAGCTTAGAACACCTGGCCAGCCCCCGGTTATGGTCGGGACCAGCTGTGTCTTCTGTGCTCTTCTCAGCCATTCCTGAGGAGCTTGGAGTGCTGTTATCTTCTCTGGTTCATTAAATTGGGCTCTGTCTGGGTCAGTCCTGGTGTTCGCAAACATGAGAGTCAAGAGGAAGGCGGACCCAGCGATCAGTAGGAGACAAGAGAGGTAGACACCAAAATAAAGGCAGACAACCTTTCCTTTTTTATTTCGCTTAGACAAAATGCAAAGAGTGTCTCATTAAATTAAAAAATAAACAGAAAGAAAAAAAGAAAATCAAATTGATTCCCCCCCAACCCCTTCACTGACGGCACTCATCCTAATTAACAACAGAAGGAGGTCAAATTGAGACCCAGTTTCTAATGGGAAAGAAAGGTGTGCAAACGTGACTGAAGTCTCCCCCCCTGCCCCCAAATCAAGGTTCCTTTTAAATTCACAAAGAGGGTAAATTTTTTTTCCTGTTTTCGTTCTTAAATCTTGTGTGATAGAACTTCTAGTCAGAAGGTTTAATTAGTCCCCCATGCACTTTGTAGAAAATCAGTAAAAATGCAATAGCCTGTGAAGATCATAAAACTGGACTTCTTTCCCAAAAAATCAGATGCCCAGGCAGATGGAGCTCACACTCAGACAGAAAAAAAGCAGGAGAGTCTTTGCACTGTCTGTGGTTTCAGTATTTTCTCTTTTTTTTTTTAATATATTTTGGCAATTTTCTTTAATTATAAATATTGGAATTCCGTAAAAAAAAGGTAGCTTTGATTGAATTTTTTAAATTGTATTTACAACTGCTGTCCAGTCATGCTATTTGTTATACCAGGGTGTAGGATTTTGCGTAGGGATTGTTTCCTTTCAAATGGCCCCGAGAGTCAAGCAGGGATTCTTGGGAGCTGCTCATCTTAGCTGCCTGTCCCAGCTCTGCTCCCTCTCGCTGAGGTAATGTGGCCACAGCCCCTTGTTGCCACTGCTGTCCCTCTCTCGTGGAGGACGTGGAGGAGGACGCCTCCATGGGGATCGGTTCAAGGACCGTGGGTCGCTTCAGGGTCCGACTTTTCTGAGGTTCCAAGCACGCTTGCCCTAAACTCAGGTCCCTGCTGGTGCTGGCACCGCTTCGGTTTAACAAAAAGTCCATTCTAAGGTATGGAGGCAAATGTATGAGGTCACCTGGAAGGAAACACAGAGTGGTTAGTTGGCTTCCTCATCTGCTAAGCAGGTGCCTAATGTCGTTCAGCGTTTAGAGCCGGAGATGTCACTGGACCTCGCCACTGCTTTGCAGGACGCCTTGTCAGAGCTCACTACAAAAGCAGGTGGAATTGTCCTGACACCCGTCCCACCAGGCGTCCCACTGGCTTTTCTAGGGCACCTTGGCTTAGGCTCTTAAGTGCCATGCTTCAGCAGGAGAAAGAGAGGTAACAAGATCCTTCAAAATCCCACCATGGAAAGAAAAACATACCTCAAAGGCGACAGCACGCCCCAGGTACAAAGTGTGGTACACTGGACCCCGTGGGTGGTGACTGGAAGCACTGGGGGGAGCACAGGGCTTGAGGAGGGAGGCAGCGATGCCAAGGAAAAGGTAATGCTCATCGGTTAGCCCAGGGCTTCGGGTCTTTCTTTCTCCAGGACGCACACAGACAAGGAGTGTTTGTGCAGCAACCAGCTGGGATGAATGCGGGGCGCTCTTCCCGGCCATCTGGGGGCTGAGGGGCTCACTGTTTTGGCTCACTTGTAACTTCTCCATGGCACACTGGGTGGGTGGGCGGTTCTGGTTAGAAAGCGGGCTGGGGTGTGCTGTCCTGAGCCAGGATGCCAGACGGGAGGATGTTCAGGTGCAGGAGGCATGGTGATGGTCTGAGCTCAGAGGATGTCCATGGAATGTAAGAGGGAATAGAACAGTGAGCTAGAAAAGGACCCAAGGATCCTGGCTTCTGAATGGAGGGTGGCCTCATGGTGAAAGGGAAGGACGGTGTGGGTGGGTGTTTACACATCCCATTTCCTAAAAGCAGTGACCCATCTTTATTCTTGAGAGTTGAATAAGCCCATTATATTCATTTGCTCGTTTATTTATTTACATGACTATTATTCTTTTGTCATTTTGTTCTCAGACTTAGGAAAACGTGGCATTCCTTTACCCCCAGGGTGATTTGAAAACGTAGGTCAAGAATGCCTCGTGCTGTTTCTGAGATCCAACTGAATCTTGAACCCGTGGCATATTTGCAAAGCGTTGCGACAGATTCGGGAATGGCTCTCTATCCCGCTAAGTCCCCACTGAATGAACAGGACTTATTAAGCCCCTTGCAAAGCAGTAGTTTCTTGGTCCCAGCTGGATTGCAGGGTGCTCAGGTCCTAGATGAGGTAGAACAAATGTGTTTGACATGAAAAGACAAAGCCCACGATAGCTGCTCTCTGCCTGCAAGGGCTCTCACGTTCGATTTCGTGATCAGAGGGTTGGGGTAGCTGAGAAAGGTGGGGGAGAATTGAAAATCCTTAGTAACGGAAAGAGCCCAGCCCCCACATCTTTGTGTACGAAGGCTGCCCGCGCTCTCCTACTGAAGGCCTGACAACTCTCTGTGACTATCTCTGAGTGATCCACTTTTCAGGCAAAGCTTTATTAAGTTGTACGATGCTCTAATTAGCCCTTTTGACAGTGTGGATCCTGCAAATGAGCTTTCTTAATAATTCATGCCCTTACGAGGAAGAAAGCACCCGAGTAATCGGTGGTGAGCTGTGTTTATTAAAGGCACTTTATGTCCATTAAAATCCCACCCCACGTGCCAATCCAAGTACCACCAGGGAGACTGAGTTCTCGCACCCTTCCGTCTTCTATGTTCTTCAGATGCCTGCAGATCCGAGAGAACTCATGCACTCATCGCTCCAGTGAGAGACAAGGGGACTGGAAAACCTGACTACGGGTTGACGACGCTGACAATCTGGATAGGGGCACACCCGCTTTTCTTAGCGTCCTGCCCTCCGCCTGCTCGTTTCCCTGAGCGATTTAGGAGCAGAGGTCTGGAAGACGTTGCCTGCATTTAATCTGGGCTCAGTCTCCTCACTCATAAAATGGGGGTACTCGCAGAATCCACCACACGGAGTTGTGGTGGGGATTTCATTAGATAATGCATGCGAAACGGCTTTGCTGTCAGACATCTCCCTTCTCAGAAGGTCTGAAGTTAATGGCCTGGAGACCTGCCAGGGGAATGAGCTGGGAACTCTTCTTTCTACCTTGGCTTCTGTCTTCAGTGGGTTGGTTAGTGCCCACCCCCTACTCCCCAAGATATGTCCATGTCCCAGCCCTCAGAATCTGTGAGCGTGACTTTGCTTGGAGAAAGTCTTCGCTTATGTAATTAAGTTAAGGATCTGGAGATGAAGTCATCAGGACTTGGGGTGGGTGCCAAGTCTGGGGACAGGTGTCCTTCTAGGGAAAGGCAGAGGGAGACTGGAGACAAGAGAAGAGGGAGGAGCCATGTGAAGAGGGGAGGAGGGGTGGAGAGGTGCTGCCCCCAAGCTAGGGAGCACCTGCAGCCCCCAGCAGCTGG
Source organism: Acinonyx jubatus (assembly GCF_027475565.1). Lineage (NCBI taxonomy): Eukaryota > Metazoa > Chordata > Mammalia > Carnivora > Felidae > Acinonyx > Acinonyx jubatus. The sequence continues at coordinate 5,718,093 of NC_069384.1, read as the reverse complement.
AGGCAGCAAGGAAATGGCTCTCCCCTGGAGCTCCTGGAGGGAGCACATGTCTGCTGACACCGATTTTGGAATTCTGCCTTCCCAGAACTGTGACAGCATAAATCTGTGTTGTTCTGAGCCGCCCAGTCCGTGGTACTTTGCTATGGCGGCCACAGGACACTCACACAGATGTCCTTAAATCTTGTCTGGGATGGGCTGGATCTCCTTCAGCAGGGAGCAGAGCCTCTTTGAAGGCATCTATCTCCACAGTGAGCAGGTCTTTGAGTCCCTCACACTCCAGCCTCCCTAGCTGACCCACCCCCAGCCGCTGAATCTTCTCTAATGTTCTGTGGAGCAATACACCCTGACGAGAACCCACCAGAACCCTCTGGAGTCATCCCACACGTGTGAGAGGACCAGTGATCCCGGAGAAGCTCAAGTCTACAGTCACCTCCGTCAGGCACGCGTGGCCCTTGGCATCCTTGTGCGTGTCAACCCGCTGTGGCCACAAACGCATGGCTTTAGCGCTGATTCCAGTAAAACCAGTTTCAATGGGGTTTGCCTCTATTTTCAGGAGGATTCAATCATTTGTTACTTAAACTCCTCTTCTTTGCTTTACTCTGCCTTACCCCTCCTCTTTCCTTCTTTCTCCTTCTCATTTTGTTTCCCTCATGTGGACCCTCTTCTCCAAGAAGTAAAGAGCAGAGGGAAGGGGTGAAATAGTGCGGGTAGGAGGGGGCAGGGGTGGCAGCGACACGCATGCAGTGACCAGCACACAGATGGCAAGGGAAGTGGGGTGCGTGCGCACGCGTGTGTGTTATCTGTGTGGATGTGTGTGTGCTTGTAACTGTGTGTGCATGTTTGTGTGCGTGTGTGTGCATGTATCTATGTGGGTGCATGGGTCTGTGTGTGCGGGCGGGTGCATATGTGTTTGTGTGTATATGTATGTGTGTATGTGTGTGCATGTGATTATGTGTGTGTCTGTGCTCGTGTAGGTGTGTATGCATGTGTGAGTGTGTGTGTGTGTGTGTGTGTGTGTGACTCACAGAGGGGAGGAAGCCCTGGGGAGAAGCTGCCACCGAAGGAGAAGTGGAAATGCACAGGAGAAGGGACAGGTAGAAGGACCCAGGCTCACATACTGGTGGTTGGAAGGGAAAGGATATGGGGGCCCCAAAGCCGCCTTCCACGTCTTCCTTCTGCCCTACTTCCATAACGGCCTGCACTTCTAGCACTTTCCTAGTTAGCTAGATCCTGTTAGCTACTTTCCCAAACCCAGCATGAATGCAAACACGGTGACGGGGGAAGAGTCCCAAATGGAACTTCCGGGCACACTCTGCCCACTGATTTTTGTGGGTTTTAATTCATGCATTTGTGTGTTGTGAGCAGTCTCCCCACTGTGCCCTGCTCCTCAGGCCTGGCCCTTGTGTCGGAGACGTGGGGTGAGGGTGGGGGTGGAGGGGTCCGGACACCTGGGAAAAGGTGCTCTGAGGGGCTGAGCTTAGGGGCTCAGGTGCCGGACCGGACCACAGTCAGAGGGGTTGACACGGGTGGTCAGGGTGGGGTGAGTGGGGGGAACGGGGCTGAGAGAGCGGAGACAGAGAGAGATGGAGAGATCAGAGAGTGATCAGAGAGAGACAGAGACAGAGATGGAGAGACAGAGGCGGAATGAGCGATGGTAACACACACACACACACACACACACACACACACAGAGGGAAGCAGAGGGAAGAAACACGAGACAGAGAACTTGGGCAGGGGATGAAAATGGGAGACAAAGAGCCATAGCAGATGGGATGCAGCACAGGAGTGGAGGAGGACACGGCCACATGGGCCCCCAGCGTGCAGATCACAGGTGAGGGTGTGGCCCTGTCCCCTCTCCTGGCCATACCCACCTACCTCGGGGCCTCTGCATACTTCCTCAGGCTGCAAACTCCAGATCACAGGCTGTCCCTCCTGTGCCCCTGAGACATCCACCTCCAGGGACTAGGGGGGGAGGGGGTGGCGCAGCCATTGTTCAATGTTATGCCTTATTGTTGACATAACGGTCCATTCCTCATTTTCCTGTCACTGCCCCTGGGACCTTCGGTGCCACTAGTCTCTCTGAAAGTTAACACTGAACGAGTGGCATTGATTTCTCCCTCTGTCCCTAACCACCTTGCTTACTGATGCCAGTCATGAACCAGCACAGACCCTCTGATGGCCCCATACCCCCCAGCAGGTGCATGGCATACTCAGAGCCTGCCATCACCCCCAAGGGGGCTTCCAGCCATCGTTGGCCCAGCCTTGTGAAAACGGCTCTAGTGAACCTGTGTCACTTATCTGAAGCCAGGAGACGCTCCCTCCTATTGGGAAAGCAAAACTTCCTGAACTTTCTCAGGATGCTCAGACGCACACACAGTTTGAATGCACTTCAGCTTTGGAAGAAGGATGGCAAAATCGATATGGAAAAAGAGCAAGAATGCATTGATTCAGAAAATCTATAGTGATGTGCCTTCCATGAATCTATTCTCGGGCGATGCTTCCAGCCATTTGGCATACCCCACACTAGGGAAGGAAACGTCTAGAGTTTAGACCAGTGGTTCTCAGCAAAGAGTGATTCTACCCCTCAGGAAGCAGGAGGCCATGTCTGAAGACTATTTGGATGTCACAGTTGGGAGGTGGCTGCTACTGGCCTTTACTGCACACAGGCTCAGGATGCTGCTTAAAACCCTACAAAGCACAGGACAACCCCTCCCCTTCACCCCCTGCCAGAAAAAGTGACCCTGCTTCCAGTGCTCATTGTGCTGTTGAGAAACCATAGTTTAAAGGGGCAAAAGTTCACAATTCCAAGTGGACCCTCATTTTTCTTTAATTTTATCTGAAAACCATTTAACTCAATCAGAATAAGGGATTTCACTGCTCAGCTTCTACTGGTCCACAAGGAGTTATGGCCTCGGTTCTTGGGAGAGAGCGAGGGACGGTTCCCATGCAACAGTGGCCACGGGGTCTGCCTCTGATGTGGCCCGATGCAGTGGGAGATTAGGATGGGGTAAGAGCATGAGCTAGCAACTTCTGGGTTTCATGCAAAATTCTTGCCTTTGCCTCGAAACGGTGCTGTGACCCTTTGGTGTTTGCATCTTATCTGTAGTCAAGAGAAGGGGGCACGGTGAGTTCCAAGGGCATCTTTAAGCCTTCCTTATGCTCTTCACTATCTCACCTGTGGACACTAGGTAAGCACATCTGTATCAGGAATCCGGGGGTAAGTATGAAACAAACAAATGCATTTTGGGGAGGCTATGATTCCAATTCACACTGCAATAGCCCTCTTCCCCCTCCATGCACCTAAGAGAGCACGCGGATGCTTTCACAACAAATTCTTTGGGAATGAAAGTGAACCAGAGTCCCGGGGGGCTTGGCTGTCCTCTGGGGCCAAATACAAAGGAACTTTCATCAATTTCTAACAAGGCTTCATTTCTATGCTTGGATGGGGCTGGGTATTGATGCAAAGGTAAGAAGCAAAGAATGCTTCCAGCACTTTCACTAAGAACCACACAGATCAGGCTTGTAATGATGCTACAACATCAAAGAGCTACTTACAAAGGGTGAGCTTGGAGTCTGCCCACTCTGGAGCCAAACGAGATCTAACACTTTTTGAGTTTAATATTAATGCTGAAGCAAGGTAATGAAAACTTGTAAATGAACCTCTCTTGGTAAATGAATCTTCGCTCCCAAAAGGCAAGCAGGAAAACCCCTAAATAAATAATGCGAGACCGATAGCGGAGGCCCGTGTGTGCTGATTCTGTTACCATTCTTGGCTTGTACTTAGGAGGCTTCATGCATTTTTAAGAGCTCATCAATACCGCGATCTTCCTACTCACTGGTGAACTTTAAAAACTACACTGAGGTATGAAGCGGGGCTTTGAGTTTGTTGCTGCTTACGATTCCTCTGAAATCAAGTAGTTCTGAATAAAAAACAGGACCAGAAGACCTGCCCCAGCATTTGGGCAAGGTCAGGACCACTGAGCAGGGTGTTTGGAGCACCCGGTGAGGAGGGGGCCGTGAGATTCAAGGAAGCTCCAGCTCCCACAAAAGATCCACAAGGACCCACACGCTGGGGACTACTGAGAGGGTGGCCCGGTTGGAGTCTTAGACCTGCTCCACCAGGGGGCTGGCAGACCCGTGTGCCCTGAATCATCCCACAGGAGGACTGAGTTAATCCGGACGTGAGAGGATTCTAGGCAGAGGAAATAGACATTTGTGGAGTTGAGGAGCCCAGAAAGCAGGGGTCTTGATGGGTGAGGAAGACGGGACTGGCTTCTCAAAGCCCCATGAGTCTTTATCCTGAGAGCAATGGGCAACCACACAAGGGATTTCAACATGAGAGGACTGACTGTATCACTTGAATTTAAAGCTTGTTGCTTCCAAGTTTGGGATATAAGATACGTTAGAAGTTGGGGCCAGCTGTGTCCACACAGGACTTTGCTGTCTTCTTACATTTTTGTATATTCCCAGCACCTTTGAGTTGCTCCTGGCTTATCATGGCATCTCACTTTTGTGTGTGTGTGTGTGTGTGTGTGTGTGTGTGTGTGTGTGTGTGTATGTGTGTGTGGGGGTGTCCCTGTCTTCCATAGGCTGGATTTGGACCTTGTTTCTTGGATCTCCTCATTTATCTGCCTTGTGTCTTCAGGTTTCTTTGTCTGCTGTTTATTATACTACATGCTATTCTGATAAAATAAGGAGACTGTGGGAAGTGTTGGTTTAATATGTTAACATTTTTATGTCTTAGGATAATACCCGGTGCGGTATCTTTTTATAGAGAAGATATCCAATAAATGTGGGTTGCATAAATGAGTGTAAAACATTTGTGTCTTTCTGGAGATGCCAGACTTGCACTGTGGCAAAACTTTTTGCCTGTCATCCATGGCACTGGAATCTAGAACCTTCGTTCTGGCCGCTCAGCAGGACACAGGTGGGCCTCCTGCCTCTCCCTCACACGTTGTCAGGCACGGGTCTCCTCCTTATCTTGCACTACCCGTGGCCTGGCTCCTAAGCAACCCAAGCTGAATCCCAATAAGCCAGCCAAGAAAAACTGAGCTAAAGGGCTCAGAGTCCGAGAACAGGCAGTCAGAACAAAAGAATGCACACTTAGGAACTGGAGGACAGATACGACGGCAGCACCTACGATAAACACGTGAGAGCCCTCGGAAGGATGGGAAAGCCTGGGCACCTGGAACTAGTGAAAGGGAGGAGGCCGGTGCAAAAGGCGAGCCCCTCAGAACAAGTCCACCATCACTTCCTATGTTCTGGAGACGTCACACTAAAATAACAAGTCAGTCCTTAAGAAGACAAAATCACAAATGCACATCAAAGACATCGGTTTCCCAGCAGGGAGCCAGGAAGAGCTCCTTGGAATATTTAGGTCTATCCAGGGCAAGGGCGTACAGCAATATTCAGAGGTGTTGCTAATGGCCCCAGGGTCCTTCTAACTATAAATACTATGGGAGCATTGGAGAGTTTGTCAGCTCAGAGCAAAGTCTTGTTCCACGAGGTGAATGTGAAGCTCATTCCAGTCTCCTGCCTTTGCACTTCCCTCTGCCTGGACCGCTGTCCCTTTATGGTGTCTGTCAGGCTTTCTTTGCCCCAGCCACCATTTAGATCTCAGCTCACGTCTCACTGCTCCCAGAAGCCTTCCTTGGCCATTCTCCCCAACTCCTGACCCCTGCCAGGCTTTGTCCCTTTCCCCAGTTACTTCCCTTCCCAGAACTCCCCACCATCTGAAGCTGTATTATTTGCTTACTTGAATAGTGTCTGTCTCCACCTCCAGGAATGCAAGTTGCCTTAAGACAGGGTGTTTGTGGGTTTCGTCTATCATCGTATCTCCAGCTCTGGAAGTGGGGCCAGTTACTGAGGGAGCACTCAAAAAATACAGGCTGACGGGAAAAAGGAGGCTGAGAGGCCGGGAGAGAAGGGTCAGGGACATCTCTAGAAGGATGGAGGCCAGAACCACGCACGTGTGCAGGGTGTGTGAGCGTGTGGGAATATCAGAGATACTTGCACTTGAAAGGAGACCCTTTCCATAGCTCTTAGAATAACATTCATGATCGAAACTTGAAAATCTAATTTTAACGAGTGCAAAAAAGAGAACGATGCAAGTCTGAGGCACGGGGCCCCAGCCGCTCAACCCGGCGGGATTAGGGAAGGTGGGAGGCAGACCTGCTTGAGAGGAACTGTGTGGCACCCTGGGTCAGGAGGAGGGAGTCTGCACCAGGTGACCTTCCCCGAGCAGAGCAATGTCCTCAGAGGACGAGGGAGATGGAGGTAGAACGAGGCTGAAGAGGGGGATTTGGGGCAGTGAAGCTCTCTCTGGAGTGTAATTCTGATTCAAGAGCCAGCACGAGAACCACATGGGCTTCGGAGGGGAGACAGCACGATCGCAGTAGCTGAGAGCAGGAAGAGAAACCTTCTTTGGAGGTCGCGAAGGGAGCAGAGGATGGCTTGCCCTTCAGGTAAGCACCTCTCGCCCATGCTCTTCTCTTTGGATAAATGCACACATCCAGGAGGGCATAGATGGATCCGAACACTGAAGCCCCCCAAACTGCTTCATGTAACTGGTTGTTCAGAGAACCAACAAGTCAACAGCAGGCAGTGGCCACTTCCGGCCAGAAAACCTCAAGTGCCTTCATCACGGGAGGGGCTGATGGGTATATATTTAAGGCTGGGGTCCCAGAGTGTGAGAGCAGAGATCTAAGTGGACCAACCCTTCTCCAGATGCTCCCGAGGCCAGGATGCATTAGGTGGCCTATGCGAACCTTTAAATGGATTTTAGTAGCTTCGTGCAATGGCATTTCTTGATGGCATGAGGATAAATCTCATGAATAAAGGAGGAGCAGTAATTCAAGACATTAGAAACTGGCTCAGGATGCTACCCGAACCCAAGAACAGCTACTGTAATCAAAGTATTGGAAGTTGCCTTGACCAAGAGGGAAAGAAGCTGTTAAACTTTCCAGCTGTTTCTCAGAGGAAGATAGAGTTTGGCTTGTCTTTTGTTTTTAAAGATGGAAATAACCATCCCTTATTGCAGAAAATAAAACAATAGTACAACTGGAATTTTACATAAAATATAAACATCCTAAAAATTCAGTAAATGCAGAGTTCAAGTACTATTGAACATCGAAAGCTAGATTCTGATGTTTGCCATGTGTGAGAGCCTTCACATTGCATGGGGGGCTCCCCTTCTGTGGAAGAGACTTCCTTTCCACTTGTCAAGAGCAAGAACAGAAAATAAAATCACTTTATTTAAAGTTAGGCTGGAAGAGGGGGTGGACTGAAATGTTCTTTTTACTAACAAGTTCTAGTAATTGTAATATCTTAGCCAATTGGTGAGTTTTGTCATCATAACTGCTATGTGATTATCACAGAGATCTGCATTCATTCCATATCTTTAAGCACCTACCATAGGTGTCACATACAGGGGTGGGAGCATATATTCAGTGCCATTAAGTCATTCAAGATATTTCTGACTGCAGCCAGATTATCTGCTACACACTGGGAGAGAAGTTTGGAGGCAATTAAGACATGTCTTCTGTCTTCCTGGAGCCAGGATCTGGCCAAGTTGATTTAACTTGACCCTGACTTGATTTGCATTTAAAAGCTCTGGGTCCCAAGAAGACGCGAAGGTGAGGGGAAAGATGGGCAGAGACTGGGGAGGCTTTGCTGACACTGACTGATACCATCTAGAACCACGGGAACACAGGTAGGAATGAGGTTTGAAAGCACTCAAGGAACTGATGATTTTGAGGCAGCCTCCAGTCAGCAGAGTGATAAATTGTAACCTTGGGGTTGGTGCCTGGTGTTGAATGTAGTCTCCTTATAAAGACACAACTGAAAGGCTTTCCTAAAAGCCTGAGAAATATTTAATAATAATACAGTCATCTAGGGTGGACAAAGCAAAGTTTGTGGACATGAGGACTTGTGCTGACTTGAAACATTACTCCTACCTAAAGTTATAAACTCATTTTAGTCTAAAGAGCATTTTAAGACTCTACTACCTGACCTCGTTGTGATCTTTCGATTGTTCTGATGGATCCAAGCAACAATGTCATAACAGAAGTGCAAACTTTTTTGAACTTCTGTTCAAACAAGACATCAAAAAGAAACCCAAGCCTTTAATTAATTCAAAGCTTGCACATATAGGAGCATCATGTCACCCAGGAGCTCTTGTACGCAAGGGAACATGGTTGCCGATGGAAGCGTCGCGTAGTAACTGGGTGATATGCAAATAAGGCGGATGCTTTTGAGGACCTCAGTGGCCACAGAAGGGAGACCAACAAAAGAGGGAGGGAGGAGAGGAGCCAGCCGCACATCTGGAGACCACACTGGAGTCACCACGAGAATCCCTCAACAAAGCAACAAAAGAAACAACTGCTAAGTATCCACTTTACCCAAATTATGCCACACGTGTCTTACACAAACCCCATACGGTAGGCACCCACGTCAATGCCCATTTTACAGAGACAGCAACTGAAGGCTACCAAGGTTAAACATGTCCAGGGGCACATTTTCTCCTCTCCTATCTTCCTCACTCTCAGGCTTTACAGCCATAAAGAGCTTATGTTTTTATCGCATTTGCCTTGCAAATAAATGCCAACAACGAAAAATGCTGGAAATAAAAACACCCACAAATCACAGCTCATCTTCTCCCTGAGGAGGTAGACAGAATGAAAATAAATGAAGCCATCATTCTTTATTGTAAGCTGGCATGAATCTTGACTCAGTTTGGAAGATTAGTTGCTGGCTAGACAATTCTTATTTTTATATATTTTTATGCATTTATAAGGCTCATTTCAGCTGGGCTATATGCCATAAAACCCACGGGAATTGCAGTAATTTAAAAGTGAAGATAAATTTTTGAAATAGGACTAGTAGAGAGGTTCAGAAAATGGGAAAAGGAGAAATAAAACTGGATTCAACAAGAATGGAGAGGCCGTCCACAAAGGAAAGTCTACAGGCAGCTATTTCAGGGTGAAGAAGAAAAAGGGATTCTTCAGATGACGAGTACAACTGGCTGCCATGGCCGGATTCCATCTAAAGATGTATCTATTTGCCCCGTATAATGGTTTGCAAGTGTCTGGCCCAACACTTGAAAACTGTGGGTCTCCGTATAAAACCAAGCTTTCTGGCTTCTCTTGAGAAAGCCACTCATCCTAACCCCCCATTTCCACTGGGGATTAGTTGGCGGGAACACGCTGGAGTCTCTTCCCTCTAGATAGCCTGTGAACTCTTAAATTTTCCGCCTGCACCATTCCCCTTTTCCCTTGCTCTCCGTTCTCTTCACTTATGTACATGATCTGCCGGGCCCTGTAGGCCTTAGGGCTCAGAGCTGCCATCCACACACCCAGACCCCTCTCATGTGCTCAAGACAAAGACTGAACCAGTGGCTGACCAAACCCTAGACAGTTACTGTCACTTTGGGTAACTCGATGAAACCAAGGCCCAAGCACTGGCCCCCTGGTAAGACCTCTCTCCTTCTGAAAGCCTTAAGTACAGCAGCTTTACAACACAAGCCCCCTGCGTTTGAGCCTCCTCTCCTCACATAGTGGGATCTCCTTCTCTCCCATCGGGGCTCCTTGGGCTTTCTGACTGCTTGAACAACAGAACATGGCGGAAATGATGTGTCATTTTCCAGGCCCCGCCTTAAGAGACCAGCTACGTCCACTGTTTGCCTGTTGGGACACTTGCTTTAGAGCCGAGCTGCCATGATACGAAGAAGCCCAAGCCACCTGGTGGAGAATCCTACACATGGCCATTTGGGAAGGGCTCCTCCAGACCTAAGTGGGCCTGCCCAGCTGACACCACTGGAACAGAGATGGGCTGCCCCACCAAGCCCTGACTACATTTCAGATTTGTACACAAAATGAGCGACGGTCACTGTTGCAAACCAATAAGCTCTGGGGTGGTTCATTACACAGCAACCTACAAACGGAGCATTGAGTCCAAACACCAGGATGGGCTTTCATAGCAGACGAGAGCGAATCAGGAAGACAAGTCTCCTAAACAGTGGTCCGCGCATTTCTTTTCTCACCTGGCCGATGTGCCTTTGGAACCGCCATGTTCATCACTCGACCTCCATCCTGAGGTTTGGGGGGGGATGCAGTGAACCTGCAGATCCCCGATTCTGAAGGGGTGCTGGAGGTCAGACTGTCCGTGTACTCGTTTGTCCCTGCCGTCAACTGTTCAGATGATGTGTCTGATATGAAGCACTCTGTGATGGTGAACTTGGCGTGCCTCAGTTGCTCTTCCATCTTGGCGTGCTCGTAGGCCCTGGCCAGTTCTTCATAAGTGGAGGAGGCACTTTCTGTGGAGACCATGCTGCTTCGCGCTCGATCTATAGCATAAAAAGAGAGAACGAGACGGATAAATTATTGCTTTACGGTCGCACCGACTGGATGGCCTTCTCTGGCTTGTGGCTGTTTCTCCCAGATCATGGTACACGCCGGCAGGGTCCTGGGTCATTGACCGAGAACTGCCTCGGTCACTGTGGGGCCTGTGTTTTACGTCTCAGTAAAGTGGGCTCAGGAAGCTTTGTTTCAGCTCAATCGCCTTAGTCAGATGCTCCCAGCCTGGGACACGCCCGTCAATCAGCAATGCTTAAAAAATTCTGCGTTTAGTTAAGATGATTGGGAGTGTCGTGTAAATGAATGGCCGTGTCCACCCCCTGCTCTGACTTGCGGATCACTCTGTTCCTCAGGGACTTTAATTGACACGAATGATTTGAGCTCTGCAGTTCAGCTTGCGAGGAAGACACGGCAGTGGTTAGAAACGAAGCCGTGATTCTGCATGAAACTGGCCAGTGGGAAGAATGGCCCCTGATCCCTTGGACTCATCCTTTGTGACTGCCACCCTTTGTGGGGCCCAGGAAACCCCCAGGACAAAAGGAGGTGCATCTTGGCCAGAGGAATCTGTATTTTACACACGAAAAAGTTTTGAATCACCTCTGTGCAATTCTGAGACTCTTCTAAGAGAAATAACAGCCATAAAAATAAATGCACAGGGTAACACTCCACCTTTGGAACATTATTTTTGAAGTATATCAGCCAGAACAAAAGAAAATGAGTATTCAAATTTCCTACAGCTATTAGGTTTAGATATAATTTCTTTTCTAGAGTTAAGGTTGGGGGCTGGGGCAACCGAGCGCTATTCTTGGGTCCTGTCTTCTCTCAGAAGTGAAATCTTGGTGGTTGATGGCACAGACTGGATGACTTACCTTATAATCAACCCCTGTTGAATTGTCAAAAGGATCAGCCCATGTTCCCTATAGAGGGTGCCATGACCTTGCCATGACACCTCCAGTGCAACGTCTTAAACCGAGAGATGGTAGCGGGTCACATGCCCTCAGAGTATATTCAGAAACTACTGCAACAGTTTGGGTGAGCATTTTAAAGTATCTGTGTTTCTCTCAGTGGGGTAGGAACTAAAAGGAGAGGACAGCATGAGTCTGAGATTCAGGACATCTGAGATGCCCATTGGTTCTGCCCTGCAGAAATCACCAGGCCCTGGATATCATCAGTGCTGCATGGTTGTATTAATACTGGTTAAAAAACAGCCTAACAATTTGAAAGTGGCCTTGAAAGAGCATAAGGAGGAGCCTGTGAAGGCTATCTGAGGGCCGTGCCCATCCCCAGGGTTGAGGAGGAGGTGTGCAGACCCCTACCTGTGTCTTGTGAGGGGCTGACACTGTAACTGTCACTCTCCTTGTCCATTGATCCCGCAGCCCTGGGCGTCGGCAGCCTCCAGTCTGTGGTGAGGGTGTGTGCTGAAATGGTGGGGTGGGGTCTGTTGAGGGTCCACTGGCTGGCATACCGGTTTCTTGCTGTGGGTCCTGCCTTGGCATTCCTCCTGGTGGTAGGATCTGTGAAGAGGCCAAGAATAATGTATGTCTTAGTCTCTAGGAGTATGATCAGTTGTGATCAAAGTGTTGACGGTGGTTCTTCCCCTGCCCACCCCCCCCCCTCCCCCGCCAGCCTTAAGATGCCCCTGTAAGACTCATGCATCCTGGAAGCCTTTCCTTCTGTTTTTGTCTAGAGGATTCATTTCTTTTCTCTTGTGGTCTGAGACATTTATGTGATACTTAAGCACTCTAAAAAGTCCTGTGGGGTAAAGAATGTTAGATTTGGACTAAGGAATTATGGATTCAAACCTTTCTCTTGGCCCTTAATGTTTTCGTGGCTCAACGCACATCACTTAAACTTCCAGAGAATAGCCACCATCTTCCATGCGTGGCCAAATATGCTCTAACGTGGTCTGTTTTTTAATGGTTCTCCTACCTTAAGGTGTTGTTATGGGTTGACTCATGTCCCCTCAAAAGGTATGTCTGCATCCTAACCCCTAGTACCTCAGAATGTGACCTTACTTGGAAATAGGGTCACTGTAGATGTCATTAGTCAAGATAAAGTCAGACTGTACCAGGGTAGTCCTTTAATCTAACAGGACTAGTGTCCTTATAAGAACAGGAGAGGAGAATGCCACGGAACAATGGAAGTAGAGATTGAAGTGCTGGGGCTACAAGCCAAGGAATGCCAAAGACTGTCAGCAGCAACTACCAGAAACTAGGAAGAGGCAAGGAAGGATCTTTCTTGACAGGTTTCAGAAGGAGCATGTTGACATCTTGAATTTGGACTTCTGGCTCCCAGAAGACAATAGATTTCTGTTCTTTTAAGCCACCTAGTTTGTGGTATGTTGTTACAGCAGCTCCAGGCATCTCCTGTGTTATTGTGGTTTTCTATTTACTCATTGCCTTGATCAGGGCTGTTTTACTCATCAACTAAATTTCAAGTTCCTAGACCAAGATGGTGATACCCTCTTGTCCTAATACTCAGTCTTTTGCATATGTTAACATATGTCTTCAATGGAATTGAACTTTGTCAAAGACGTGGGTCATTCAATGTGGAGAACACATGGTTAATGGGTATCTGGATTTCATATGTCTGCCTTCCTCAAAACCAGAGATTTACATATATGGAGGCTGGCACCAGATTGGTTTCATTTTCTCTAAATCTGGAACCAAAGACAGCAGGTCAATGAGTGGACAGAGTTCTTAGTTCAGCTCTTTGGGGGGACACTGGAGTGGACAAGCAACACTGTCTTTTCTAGAACCCTGTGGAATAGGGAATAGAGAGGCTCAGTTACCTTTTCTTGGGCTCTGGCCTATAGGCAACATAAGGTCCTAGATGGGCCTTTTACACCACTGAATTCTCTGCTTCTAAAAAAGGAATTTTATGCAGTTATATTTCAAAATGTCCTGGAGACTTCTAAACACAACAGTCTATATTTACTGCTCAACCCTAATGAGGCAGTGTCAGAAGATCAACGCCGAGGGGGCCATTCCTTGGCATTGTTACAGTGACTTACTTATGTGTTTTCATGGGCCTGGAAGTTTCTCCAGGGTAGGGGTAAGGATGTTCATCCTTGGGTCCATTCACAGAGCCCATGATGATCTCCAGTACACATAGGCCCCTGGATGGATACACTCAGCCCAGGGTCACTTTACGGATGAGACAATGGAAGCTCAGAGAGGAAAAGTGACACAGCTATTAAGTGGTAAAAAATGGAGCCCAAGACTCCATGTTTTGGTTCAGAGATTGCCCATCACTTGACCACACATGTCCTCATGCTGGACATCTAAGTGTCTAATACAGTGTCTGCCATGACACTGGCTTGTGTGTAATGCCATGTTGGATCATGGGAGGCAGACAATTGAATGTAGTGAAATGACTTTCTTTTTAAATGGAAGATTTTCTTCTTGTTGGAAAATTATAGTTATTGGGCTTTGAACCTAATCCATCATTCTACAATGCTGGAGAGAAGCATTAAAATGGCAGCCAAATCGATATATTTTAAGATTTCCTGGGTCATCAAAATGCTTCGTCTTGGTGCATATTCTTTGGGGCATTGATTTTAAGACACATTTCATCACTTACTTGCAAAATTCCACAGAAGACTTTATTGGAAGGTATTTTTTTTTGCCTTGATTAGAATGTAAATGTGTTATGCTCGAGCACCAAGCTCTCTGGACAGCAAGGTATGAATGATAATTGCATTTTCTCCACTGAAATGCTAGGAGAGAGGTCCTCAAAGAGACAGAAAAACATTCTCACGGGTAGGAGGCTAAATATCTTCCAGGTACTACGGACTTCATAAGTAGAGCTTCGATAAATGGGGCTTGTTATTTAAATGCTAATGAATCTTTTCCAGAAAATTACCCAGTCCCTTACATAAGATTTGAGGATTCACATTTTTATTCCTCTTTCAGTTTCTTGCAAAGACAGCCGTGGATCAGATTTACTCCTGGCATGGATGCTTGGGCGGGGGCGGGGATGTCAGTTTGATCTTCTCACTTCAAGGACGAAATCTCCTCACTCCCATCCCTCTCCCCCTGCCGTGTTTCCTCCCACCAAGCCTGCCCACCCATAGTGGGGCAGGACCCTTTCTCACTGAGATCTCCCTATGTGGAAAATTCCATGGTCAAGTTATGCATGTCAGTCTCTATTCAAAGCTAGAACTCTTTTTAAGTTAATTTTGTTCATTATCCTTTTTTTTTTCTTCTAGATGAGGACAGTTTTACCAATGGCCTGATAATGTTGGAAATATAGGTCATGGTATTACTTTCCTTGAACCACAGCTTGCAGTTCTGTCCTGCTCTAAGCAAGCCTCCTAGAGGCAAAATGATCTCAGTTGGTAGAATATTGAGGTAGTTGACACATTTTTTAAAAATAATCAGGTTTGGGAGCTGTTTTGTACCTCAATTGAACTCTTCTGTATGATAACTCCTATGATAGCAGCTAAAATAAAAATCTGACTTGGATTCCACTTGCTAACCTTCTTTGTAGGTCTTACCAGCTAAGCTACTAAGGAAATACCCATTGAGATTTACTGTCCTTGCATGGAAAGCATTTTATTTGGCTCCCCAACATTCTAATAGAAATAAAACTTAGTGATGAGCCATCATGCTTGCTAAACAGCTAACAAATTAGAAGGTGAGTGATACAAATAACTCTTGGCTTTTGAACACTGGGTCTAAACCTAAATTAAGCTTTTCTGCCCATTGAATCAAATTATTTTAATCATCCTGAATTCAGGATAAGAGAGGATTTGGGGGATAATAGGGTTATAAAACATGTCATGTGTACTGTGATCTAGGTATTAATCTGTTTTTATTCCTTGCTATTCCCAGTCCTATCTTGTAGGTGCTGTGGGCTCAGCTTCACATGGTGATGACGCTGTGGAGGCCTGAACATTCCCATTGCGTAACGAACAAGTATTTATCAAGGGCTCATTACACATGGCACACTCCTCACCCCATCAGGCATTTTCCTGCAGGACGATGTCTAGTACCATTCCGGGTGTGCATGTGCTTTCAAAGTCTAAAAAAAAAAAGATTCCATCCATGTTGTAAACTCTTCTTATGTAGATATGGAAGTCTACTCAGTCCGTAGATATCCCCTGGGAATCATGGTCTCCACTCAACAGCAACACGGAGCAGTTGAGGAGGAGCTTTGGAGTTAGGTTGTCTGCCTTTGACTCAGTTTTACTACTCGCTGGCTGTGAGCTCATCAGGCATGCCCACTTCCCTCATCTCTGAGAGTGGGGTTATCATCTCACCCACCCACAGGGCTGTTGTGAGACATGGTGGTGATGGGGCCTTGTAGATCTTGGGGCCTGGCCCACGATTCCTGAGTGCCAAACACTTGGTAAGGATTGGAACAAACGTTCTGTTTGTTGGGAAGAGGGTGGAGGGACATTTGGTAGGCTGATCAGGAAGGCTTGAAACTCAATTTAGAGAAGGTTTGGCAGAAAAAAAAAAAACCCCTTAAACATCATAAAGCCAGATGCTGGAGAGTTCCCCATGCTTCAGAAAAGAGCTGAAAAGTAGAGCTGGTGAGGACAGGAGCTCCCACTCATTCCTGGTCTAGCCCTTTCATGCACCAAGGGCGCTTGTACATGCTCTCGGCCCAGATGGGTGGATGGTGAACCAAGGGATGACTTCCAGGTTAATATGACCCAAAAACCTGGACCAAGTCGAACACATATCATTTCACGTGTCTTTGTATCCTTGCACATCTTTTGAGTAAGAAAGTTAATTTAAGTTCTCCTGTGATGATCTCATTGGTAAGTCTCCACAAAGTGAGCTGGAGAGAGACTGTGTACATACTTACAAACATCTGATCATCTAGCAAACAGACACTTAGCCGGTTAGATGTCTCAGGACATCTTAGGAAATGGATCTCCTTAGGATCTCCAGGAAATGGAGAACAAAGAAAGGGGCCAAATGGACTTCCCGAGTCCTGTTTATTTAAAATGCTGAACATCCTTTCTTTTCCACCCCTTCTACTCAGATTTCAGAACTTGGCAGTTGGTTGATATTTAAATCTACTTATTGAGTGCCTACCATGTGTCAGACCCTGTGGCTGGAGTTGGGGGGGGTTGCGGACACAGACACGGACACCATCAGACCCCCACTTTCAAGTGTACCCTCATCCACAGCAGCGACAGGGACGCGAACAGAGCTGCAGATACAGCCAGGGCATCTGTTTTCACCGGCTGGAGAGCTCAACAGTCAATTGCTGTGATTTCTCCTATCCTCATAATGAATCTTTGTTGCAACTCTGGAAAACTAAACAAAATGCCTAGAAACACAACTTCTATCATGCAGCCATTATAATGTGCAGACAACGTATTGTAGATGCTCTACTTATAACTAAAGAATTCCCACAATGGTGACACAGTCCTAGCATAATTAGAACAGAGTAATAGTGTCTTTTGCAGTCGAGGAAATAGATCATAAATCGGCCTCTGCAAATGTGCCAAACTGCAGTGTGCAGAGACTGCCGCACGGGATCTGAGATGACACAGGTGAACCACCGGGCACAGGTGACAAGCTCTGGGGTGCAGGACACAAGCAGTAAACCGGGCTTCACAGAGCTCCCAGCTTCAGACTTCTGCTGGGGCTCATCTGCTGGGGGGCCAGTCACCCACTGTTTCCACTTCGAAATGGGAAATGGGAGGCTCTTAGGGCCTCGTAATGTGGTTCCAGAGGGAACATTTAATGAAAAAAATGATCCCTAGTAGAGAATGTGGTGCAGATGCTAAATGAATAGTTCTGTGTTTTTCTTTTGAACTAGAGACTGATGCATGACGTTGAGTAGATTTGCTTAATGTTTGTAAACATTACTGGATGAAGCTCGTCACAAACGAAAGAAGCATCGTTCTGTAAGCTGTGGATGCTTCAGTGTGATGTGATCATCAGACTGAACTCTGCCAACTCATCCCAACACTTGCAGAGTGGAGTGCAAACTCATGAGGCTGGACCAGGAGGCCTGGCGACCAGGCTGCCTCTTTCCTCTGGCTCCTCCCTGTTGCCCATGGCATTCCAGTGATGCTGCTGCTCCAACATGCCTTAGGAGCCATTGCCTCTTGTTTCCCCTGCCTGGCAGGCCAGCTCCCGGCCTGGACTCAGATTTTCAACTCCTTGACGGATCTTCCCAGAGTTGGATCTGAAGTAGCCCCTCCCATCATCCCCACACGGCCCCCCCCCCCCCACCATCATGTCCTAGTCCTAGTCCTTATAGGTAAATGAAAAATGCTTGAGTTCCCTGGTTAATGTCCAATTCCTCTACTGAGATGAAATGAATGCCTTTTTGCATCTTATGATGTACCCCCATCACTGGGCCATATGGAAAGTAAAACCTTAATAAATATTTTTCAGTCTGAATGCAGGAATCCTTAAAGTTCCCCAACTATGCTTACAGCATTATAGGTATGAGACACTTGGACACTCCCCTTCCATGTGCCTCTGGCCCTGCCACTTGCCTCTTACTGGTTATCGCTTCTGCTTATGACCAAAATTCACACCTCTGTTGATATTTTGAATGTCACTGAATCAATGTTTCCATTAGTTGGGGAGGTGGTGGTGGTGATCATGCAGTTGGGATGTTCCCAGTGCTTTAGTATGACTGTTTCCTTCCTATTATGACTGGCCTTTGTGCATTCCTCTGCTAGTTGAACATTGAAAGGAAGGTGGGGAAGCTCGCTTATTTTACCTGGCAGAAAGAAGTCATGGGCTATGAGAGTGGCAAGCTTGAGAGGTCCTGTCCCCCGTGCTAAGGGGCAGGGACCCATGTCTAACACTTGGGGAAGTATTTTTCTGTGAGGGCTCCAGACAATCAGCATCAGAATGACCCAGAATGTCTGTTACAATGCAGATTCCTGGGCCCCACCCTAGACCAAGTGGATCAGAATCTTTGGAGACGGAGTTCTGGAATGGGTATTTTGAACAGGACCCTGGGTGATTCTGATGCACACGAAAAGTTGGGAACCGCTATCTGGGCATCTGTCATGTTTTCTCTGCCTCTTGCCTATTTTCCTGCCAATGTCTCCATTAGCTTCCACGCTGACTGGGCTGAGGGAATTCTGAGGTCAAGGATCCTTCCATTTCAGTCCCCCTGGGTCTGTAATTCTTCCCTCACTGAATAGCAATAAGTGTCTCAGAAATCCATCAGTGCCGTGTCCTGAAGCATCCAGAAGCTGGACCAGGCAGATCATGATGGGAAAGCCAATAGCCGGAGAGAGGGTCAAGGACTATGAAGCACTTTCTAAAGCAAAGCTCTCACTCACACACCCCCAAGCAAAGTTAATTCCCACTCATGGCCCATTCATGTCTTCAGCGTGTGCTGATGTCATCAAGGAAGGAAGGGGTGAGGCTAGACGAAAGGGGGAAACAGAAGATTTCTTCAGCCTGTTCTTAAGGACAGTTTTTGAAATGAATTTCAGGTAACAGCTGAAACTGCTTTCTTGCATATTACAAAGTTATTTAGGAATCACCTGGTTTGCTTCATGACATCAGTACATTTCACAAATGCTTTACAAGTCAGAATGTATGAATCACAGCTTTTAACATTACATTATTTATTTTCCTAATTATAACACTCCGAGAATGTAAATTTTTGCAGAGTGATTAGAGATTAAAAGTTAGACATCAAAGCTTCCGAAAGATAATAATCGGGACATCAATTTCTCAGTCTCTTAAAGAGATTTAGAAACAATTTCAATTATGAAGGAATAAGAATGTCTAATTAATAAGCTCTAGATACATATTAGGGTATTTAATTTCATTGCAGTAATTAATTCCTGTATATTATGAATGCAGATATTAATAACTAAGTCAAATATAATCCTCGGACTTGCCAGAACTACAGTTTTTCTCAAATAGTGTGTTCAGGAGAAAACATAAACTCCAGGGATGGACGGATCCGCAGTGAAACCCTGGCTTCCCTACACATTGTGTGTACAATGTCAGGCTGTTTACCTAACTGCTCTGAGAGTCCATGTTCTTATCTGTAACACAACGGCTATCATATCTATTCATATCTATTCTAAGTAGGCACCTTGCAGGGCTGCCTTACAGATAACACACTTGCCATAACCTGCTTATCCTAATCCTGGCGCAGAGTGGATACTCACTGATGTTAATTACTTTTCCCCGTTCCCGCGTCGTCCAAATAAAAAAAAAAAAATTACCTTGACCTGAAATTTCTGGCACTTTGATAGTGAATCGACACCAAGGGTTATTGGCCTCCAGTGACATAGTTTGAACGCCAGCTTAGATCAAACAGTAAAAACTCCCATGTCCCAATTAGAGATATTATCGTACGTATTTGTTTCATAGGCACAGGGCCAACGAGCCCTGCTTTCGTTGGACAGGGACAGAGCGTCAGCATCTTCTCAGCATCGGTACCACCCACACAGTTTGTATTGTTGGACCACTTACTCGTTCCCGGCCGCGCGTCTGACACATCCACAAGGGGCCCGGTGGCCTGTGACACTGACTGATAGTGCACTGTGTGTGTCACCGTCAGAGACTTCTGTTTGGCCGCCTCCCCAAAGTCAGCATCCGTTAACAGGACTGTGGAGCGATCGTCTGCAGAACAGCAGGAACACAGGAAACCAGACATGTTTACCCCTTTAAACGGCTCCCTTGTCTTCTCTCCCCTAGCTCCTTGTGTGATTGTTCATGGCAACAATTATCACCTCATCTAAAGGAGCAGAAACAACCCCCAAATTCAAGCACTGTATTGGAATCACTGTCGAATGCTAAATATAGATTATCTTTAGGAGCTGGCTTTCGAAGCATGAATGAAAGACGGTGACCACAGAGAAGGGTCTTCTTACCAAACACTCATTTGGGGAGGCTTGTCAGAGCCACCTGTTTGACAGAGTTTGGGATTTATGTGTTTGCCAAAAGCTCACCTGAGATGTCACCAGAGATGGTGGCACCACCAGTGATGAGGTTGCCATCAAAAACAAGCCCTGTTTTCAGTACTGGAAAAACACTGCTGAGGCTGTCTACACTCGGGTGGCTCTCACGCCGAACCTGGCCAATGTTTGGGGTTGGGGTGAGGGGAGGGGAAGACAAGGGCTGGTCTTCAGAGTTTATGGATTCCTCTGTTTTAAAGGTTCTGAGCTACGTTCCTTTTCTTCCCAGCTCTTCTGAGCTTTAATTACCCTAGAATATCCTTTAATTGACTTTTCAGAATGACTCACTTGTCAGATTTCCAAGCCCAATTGGCATTTGAAGGTTAGACAAGGAGGAGCCCGGGTTCAGATGAGTCTGGAGCATTCTAGGGCTTGGAAAGGAAGCAGTTGGTTGAGCTGCGTGTCATTATTCGGTTGCCTCAACATTTTTCATTACTTTGTTGTGATACTTTGCACGCTTTCTTAAGGGCTTTTTTACTCCAAGGGAAACTTCCCTTAGGATATATGGATATATTCATACATTTTCAAGCACCGCAGACCGGGATGCTGTTCATATGAGTTTATCAGTCAGCTGGGACCACGCTAGAGCGTGCCTTGACATGGAGCAGTGACGTGGAAGTCATAAACAACACAGCTAGACTTCTGTGCCCAAAAAAGGCTCTGAACAGAATGAACCTTGCAAAATCCAATTACTCAGGCTCTGGCAGGAGAGGAAAGCCTCTTGAAGTTAGAAGAAAATTTCTTGGCAGGGAAATAGAGGAAACCTTGCCAGGATGTCTGCTGGCATCACAGCGTGTGATACAGCATGGGTTGGTCCTGCGGCAGGAGCCTGGGCTCGGCGTGGGGGTCGTGCCACAGACTTCATCCGGCCCTCAACTGAGGTGGCCTTTCTACAGAAATAGGTTCCTACAATTGGACCCGGCATCAGAAGCCTGAGAGCTACACTCATTTTTCGTTAATAACACTGACATGTTATGGTCTCTAACATGGAGCCCTGTTAAGAGCCCTGCAGATTATCTGCGGGGATAAATTACAAACTTCTAATGGGAAATTTCAGGTGCCTGTCAGTTTGTGAGGTTAACCATTCATTCTGGCTAGAAATTAATGGCACTTTTGTATTGGATGCTGGTAGTCAGACCCCGGCGTTTTAAAGCATCACATTTCTACTTCCCAATAATTAGCAAGTGCCATCCACCAACTGTCAGGCATCACCAGGAGATAAATGACTCTTGGCGACAGATGATCCCATGAAGACTATGACACATCGCTGGCTAAAGGTTGGTAGTACAGCTTTCCAGTAGCCATGGAAACAGACCCAGAGGCAGGTTGCCCAGTCTGCCCCTTTGCAAACTTTGCTCTGTTTGCAAATGGTGGGCAGACCCTTCTCTGGTGTTAGGCCAGTAATGACTACCTATCTATTTTAACCACCATGGGTACAATGATTGACAAGTCTGATGAGGAACATTTACCAAATGTTGTAAGTATATTATAAGGTCAAAGGAAGTACATTTTGATTTTTGAACTCACGTTTCAAAGGAAATTTTGGTTTCGATGCCAACCTATTGAGTTCAATAAAAGAGATTTCAGCTCTACTACTGAAAAGTAAAGATTATCAAAAACAAGGCAGGGTGCTTTGTCCTGATGTGAGCTAGCTAATAAAATCTCGGGTATTTTAGGATGGGTAGTGATTCCTCATACAACATGGGTGGTATTTAACTGAATTTGGTTGATCGAGGGCCACACTGGGCTTGACCAACCTTCCCCAAGTGCTATGATGCCTGGACCAAACTTAAATCCAACAAGAGCATCCCAGGCCTTAGAATTTAGGAGCCTGTAAGTCTATTAGAACATAATCAAGCAGGGAGGGGGTAAGGAATAGCATAGATGTTCTGCCCATCTGGCCATTTACCACTGGTTTTCTGGCAGGAGCTTCCTAGAATAGGTTCCAGGAGTTGGGTAGTCTTAGCCAAACCACAGGATAGAGTTGCCTGGGACCAAGTGCCAGTGAACACGGTCCAGAACAAACAGAGCGAAGTTTGCAAAGGGGCAGACTGGGTGACCTGCCTCTGGGTCTGTTTCCATGGCTACTGGAAAGCTGAGTGATACTTTAAAGGTGAGGGGTTCTGGGAAGTAGCTTGTTGATATGGAAGTAGGTGGTGACAGTTACAGGAGGCTAAGCTGGTGGCCGGGCGCGGGTTCTACTCCTGTCGATGTGACCTGGAAGCTATAGAAACTCTCGATGCCCCAGTTATAAAGGAGTGCCTTTCTCCTATGTTGATTGAGGGCTAAATGAGATTACATCCATAAAGTGCTTTTACAAGCATGTCACATTAGAGAGGCCTCAGTAGATGTTAGCTATTCTTCTGATCATCCTTGCAGTGGAAATACAAAGTCTCTGATTCTGGAGTAAATAGCACTGTGTTGGAAGGCAGTGTGGGATGGCAGACTTCGAATGGAAAGGGCTGGAAGAAGTCAAGACAGCAGGGTTCTGAGAAAACCAGCCACAAAACTCTCCAGGTGTCTGTTTTACGATTGTGAAACGGGGACCTGGGAATTTCCCAAAGCACTGTGAAGGAACCCATTCCAGGGGGTCTACGGGGTGCTGAGGGATAGAGAAAAGACAGTCTGTACAAAGACCATTGTGTGTTAAGTGCTAAGTAGAGTTTGGACATTTTCTTTAATGGAGGCCTTATTGGAGCAGAAGGTGGCACTGAGTGGATTTCCAAGATGGGGCTTTCGTGCATGGCCCTTCTAGGTTTATTTGTTTGCAGGTGTTTGGAGAGGCACCAATAGTCTCCCCAAGAAAGATCCAACACGGATCAAAGTTGGGGAACTCCTGTTTTAGGTGACCTCTGAGGTATGTGTAAGTTCCTTTCTCCCAACCCCCATTTGCTGGTATTTATTATTCTCCTCAGTGACAATGAACTGTCTTCTAACTTTGCTCATGTGGCCCTCAAGACATTCCCGTAACTTATAGGATTTTGGCTGAGAGGGCATGGCCATAGAAGCCACACTGTGTGAAACCACAGACAGGGCACCTTACCGATGGTCTCCATTGTGTCTCTCTCTTCGATCAAAAGCTGAGCCCTGGGTATGTCAATGTGCATCCTCAAGGTTTGTTGTTGCTTGCTCAAGGTGTCCGAAGTCCGGGTATTCTTACTGGGAATACAAGACAGAGGGTGCCTTAACAAACAGAGTTACATGATGCCAACCTGTGCTTGTACATCAACTGAAAAAAGCCAGGAAGGACAAGGGGAAAAGGAGAAAGAAAAAAAAAAGATTTCTTCCTTCATTCAAATAATATTTATTAAGTTTCAGCAATTGGTTGTGAGGTTCAGAAAGTGAAAATTGTCAATAGGCATTGGTTCCATATTGATGGAACCTTCAGAATTTCCCCTCTCTCGTGTAAAGCTAAGTAAAACAAAAAAAAAAATGATTTTTAAACCAGCAGCATTTTTATTTGTCACACATGAGATATTCCAGTGATGGCAACAGAGGAAGCATTTGTGCTCGCTGCTCATTGGGTAGGGGATCTACTAATGGATTTGTATTTATATATGGTGTCGTTTTATTTTTGTTCCAGTAACAAATCATAAACCTTGTTAGCTTCCCTGGCACTAGTTTATCCTAACTGATATCACGTTTTAAAATTAAAAAAAAAAAAAACCCAAACTACTGTAAGAATTTGTGTACCAGAAAATTACTCTTAGAGCAAGCTGTCTTCTAGAAGTAAATGTAAAAAGGTACTAAAATGGCATGGTATAATCAAATTTAGTTACAGCCTACAATAAAAAAAAATAAAAAACAAAAAACACTGCATGTTTCACAAAAACGCAAAAAAGTCAATAAAGGCTTCAATTAGAAATCTAGGGTTGCCTGGGTGCCTTAGTCGGTCAAGCATCTGACTTTGGCTCAGGTCATAATCTCGTGGTCCGTGAGTTCGAGCCCTGCGTCGGACTCTGTGCTGACAGCTCAGAGCCTGGAGTCGGCCTCGGATTCTGTGTCTCCCTCTCTCTCTGCCCCTTCCCTGCTCACGCTGTCTCTGTCTGTCTCTCAAAAATAAATAAACATTAAAAAAAGGAGAAATCTACATGCTAGGAGTGACTGTTCAGTTTCTACAGAATTGTAAGAATTGAGAAGATTTTAAAATAATGCACAGTTGACCGTTGAACATCATGGGTTTGAACTGCATGGGTCCCCTTACGTGTGGATTTTTCTCAAGAAATACATTCCAGGACTGTAATATTTTCTCTTCCTTTCTATTTTCTTAATAACATTTTCTTTTCTCTGGTTTACTTTATCATAAGAATGCAGTATATCATACGTATAACATACAAAATATGTGTTAATTCATTGTTTATGTTATCGCTCAGGCTTTTGGTCAACAGTAGGCTATTTGTACTTAAGTTTTGGGGAAATCAAAAGTTCTATGTGGATTTTTGACTGTGTGTAGGGGGGCCAGTGCCCTTAACCCCTGCATTGTCCAGGGCCAACTGCATATTAGAACACCCTCTAAGGAGCAGCAGTCACTCAGAATAATTCATCATGATAAACTATGGCATCCATAAATCTAGTTCAATAATTGCCAAAATCTACTTTGAGAGAGATTTCTGGAGCCTACTTCACTTAATGCTTTACTTTTGTGTTAGTTGCTTTTAGTAGATTATAATAAAGGGGGCATCCATACTACATCTTAAATGCTTTTCTTCCCAACTCAGCATTCACCAGGAACCCCAGATCCTTTTTTTGTTGATGAGGACTCATCCACCCTTGAACCCTGTGGCTGAAGGAATATTAATACTCTGAAGGTCAAGTTCACCCAACACCCCCTGAAGACATCTGCATGTTGAAGTCTATGTTAATATTCTGAATATTTTATAATGGCTCTTCCTTCATTTGAGTATAAACAAAACAAAACAACAGCTTCTGAAAGGTGCACCTTCCTTATTGAGGACTTGATCTTGAACCAGATTTCTTGCTCTGCAGATGAGTAAGTGGGTTATGTAGCTAGATCATGTTAATTACGCAGAGCCCAAATTCAAACGTGTGGCCTGAATTTTTCACATGGTCTATATACTTTTTAAAATTATTTACTTAACTACGTTTTCACTGTGTGTGTGTGTGTGTGTGTGTGTGTGTGTGTGTGTGTGTGTTTTAAAGCAAAGATTAACATACTTAGTATAAGATGAAGAACATATTGGTGACTTGGGGGCTGTAGTTATGTCATGTTTAGATAAGCTCTATTTCCACAAAAACAGATGGGAAACTACTCCTCTGTGAGTATCCGGAAGGTCTGTTTAGAAACTCCACCAGGGACTTGAGCTTGTCCTTGCACCAGAAATAGAAACGTGAGCTAGTTCCTTCTGCTCATCATGAATAGTTATGAGGCAGCCAGCGGCTGTTCCATTAAACACTACGAATCGAAGCACAGACCCTACTTAACAATAAGGGTTAAGACTGTCAGACTGTCACAGGAAGCTGGCTACGTGACTGCTGCGCACTACGGCAGTTGGCCCAAGGACTTAGAATATGGTTCAAGTTTATGAGCAAAGACAATCTAAGCTGGAGATAAACTTCCCCTCCGTCTTGAAGGAGCGCATGCTGTCAAGCCCTGCAGTGGGAAGGCAAGAGGATGGCCCAACAAGCCTTGAGATTCAGGAGCTAATTGTTTTTCTCTCCTTTTGCTGTTCCCTTCGCTTGGAGGAAACGTCCCCTACCCGGATCCCAATAGCTACCTGGCTGGCTCCCTCCCTTGCTTCAGGGCTTGATGATACAGGTGGCAGCCAGGTTTGCCCAGCTATGGGCTCTGCAGACACTTTCCGCCTCCCCATCCTTCGTTTAATTTTGTTTCCTCAACACTTACTACTGTCGAGCATCATTTAATTGACTTATTTGTGATCTGTCTCTCCCACTGGAATATGAGCTCCACAAGGGATATTTCCTTCTATTCTGTACCCTTTTAATCCCTGGGATTTAGGACAGTATGTGGCAGAAGGAGGTGCTCAATAAATATTTGTTGACGCTTGTTGAATAAACCAGGTTGTTTTGGGGGTACAGTGGGACCAGAGTGATATGTCCCAGAGGCAGTAATATTCTTCTCATTCTATAGGTTTATTAGGTCTCACCTTAATACGACTGCCATATTTTATAGTCTATTGCTATAGGAAAGCTGATTCTCCAAAATTACAATAATTGGTCATTAAAACAGCAACAAACTTTCAAAAAAAAAGGCTACTAGAAGAAACCTCCTTTGTGACCTAGAGAAAAGATTATGAATGTTTTCATTGCGGAAACAAAACTGCACATTTTGTATGATGTGGGGTCATGCTAAATTTTTGTTAGTTGTTATTGAAATATAATCTTCCACCATCCACTTGCTATCTAGTTGTCGGATTAAAATGACAGAGAGCTGACCCTGGTTCACAGAGGATGGTATTTCTGGCTTAGCCAATGAACTACTCATAGTTGTTACAACTCTTTAAAGTTAATATTTCCTTAAGATTTTTGGGGAATAAAAAACAAATGAAGGAAGCTGCACATCACCCGCCTTCCCAAATATCATATGAAGCCTTCTTTAAGTTTAGAATAACTGTAGGGATCTCAGGGCCATACCTCATTATAATAGTTGAGTGGGTGATGATTGTTACTCTGTGCATAAAAATATGAACATTAAAAAAGCAACATTTATTTAAATTCTCAGTTTGAACCTTTCTCCACCCTCTTCCACTTACAGCTAGCTCTTAAAAATACTGGTCTTTAGGGGCGCCTGGGTGGCTCAGTCGGTTAAGCGTCCGACTTCGGCTCAGGTCATGATCTCGCGGTACGTGAGTTTGAGCCCCACGTCGGGCTCTGTGCTGACAGCTCAGAGCCTGGAGCCTGTTTCAGATTCTGTGTCTCCCTCTCTCTCTGACCCTCCCCCATTCATGCTCTGTCTCTCCCTGTCTCAAAAATAAATAAACGTTAAAAAAAATTAAAAATAAAATACTGGTCTTTGGATATTAGCCATGTATTGACTAATGCCTTAGACTGGGCTAGTCTTATCTCTTAGAAGTCTGGTATTTTTCTTTAATTTTTTCTTTTTTTTTTGCCTAATCATAAAAAAAGGAAACTTCTTTCTATCTGGCCAGGGTAGGTGAAGTCTCTCTTCTCTTTCTCTCTGTGGGGCGATTTGCTTGGGTGAAATAGATGAGTGTCCAGAAGCACGAAGCCCAGTGATGGGAGAGGACACCCTGTGGGAGACACCCCAGCACCAGCTTATAGGTGTCTTTCCTACAGTCACATATGCCTTTCTGGCCCTAGGACAGCTAATCCCACTAAAGTACACAGATACTTTTTTTGTGGAACATGGTCAGATAATACATTACCTTCACCAAGATCACATACTGATGGAGCTGGGAGCGATTTCAAATTGTTATTTCTAGATGAGGAGAGTAGGGTAGATAACTTGCCCAAGATCACAAACCAGCCGGTGGTAACACGGGGCTACAGTGTAGGCTTGTGGTTCGTGTTCTTCTGCACCAGCCGGCTCAGTCCTCAACTTCCCATGCAAGCAGCGGTGAAGATCCAAGACAGGACCTCGGTAGCCTCCTCCGTACCAATGGCTAGGACTTGCCTGGATTTTCCAGACTACATTCTCAACATGGTTGGCCCTCAGATCTCCAGGTAGATGACAACACATTTGTTGCTTGGCCCCACTAACCTGCCAAACTCAGACTGAACTGATTAAAAGTGTTGCTTTTACTTCTAAATAAATCCCATAAAACCCTGCCTATTTGAGGAGCTTGGAAATTCTCTTCCTTTTCAATCACTGTACCCTTGTGAGGAAAACCCCCTCAACTACCTTCAGTGGGAGTAACTGGTAGTTTTGATGTTCCTAATTTCATGTTGGCAACTGTCAGCCTCAAATACCACTATTCATGCCTGTTTTCCTCAACAGGTGGTTTTTCAACCACCATGATTGGCCTATGAATGAAGAAGATGCTTTTTGATGTCTTGCTTGGAGCTAATAAGAAGGGGGAAGGATGCATTCTAGGACCTCAGCAAAGCTGATACCATCTCATTCCAACCAAACAAATGTTGAGCATGTCAGAAGTCACAGGTTCCAGTGTCATGGGATTCAGACAGAGGCATGATCTCCGGTTGGAGAGTGGCTGAAGGAAGTGGCCCAAAGCTCTCTGAGGGGGCTGTGGGACCCAGGCTGGGGTATAAACCAGTGAAGTAGACTGGGATGGGGAGGGGGATGGTGACCTGTTACACTGAGCAAAAGTCATGTCCAGTCTAAAGGGAGCACTTCATGTGGCTCCAGACAGCCATTATCTCTGAGCTATACCCAGAACGGCCAGAGCATTTTCAAGAGAAGTCAGAAAGCTACAATTTCATATGAAATCTTTTGATTTCCAAATGTCATCAATTAATCCATGTTTTTAAGTCTACATTGGGAAATTTACTTTATTTGGCGGATAAGTCATTATAAACCTTATGACTCTGTCTGGTTTTTTGTTTTCCAGATGTTTTGTCAGATTTGCTCTGCACAAGTGCATATGTGTCTGGATGCCTTCCATGTGACGACAAAAATGTCCCAGACTTGCTTAGCAAACAAGTACACACTTTCATTAGAGCATGAAGTCATGGCATTTCATATAGGTTTTCATCATCTTTGTTGGCAAATGGCATCCATGTTTATTTACTTGCTCACACAAAATATTTCCGAGTAAGCCTGAGTCCTCCATGTCTTTACCTACAATTCACATGGTTTTAAAACACAGTATGGACAGGGCGCCTGGGTGGCTCAGTCGGTTGAATGTCTGTTGGTTTCAGCTCAGGTCATGATCCCAGGGTCGTGGGATCGAGCCCCGTGTCTGGCTCCTTGCTGAGGGGGAAGCCTGCTTGAGATTCTCTCTCTTTCCCTCTGCTCCTCTCCCCCACTCATGTGCTCTCTCTCTCTCTCTCTAAAATAAAAATTAAAAACCAAAACTAAAACACAGCATGGCCAAACAGACATATCTGTGGAACATGTAATCCATGGGCCAATGGTAGTCAATCTCTGTCTTAGGTCTTCAAAGATACTAGTGATATGGGCTATTGGTTCTTTGTGAATAACAAAAAAGTACCAATTTTATCTGCAAAAATGGTGAAGGAAGTAAAATCCACCTATGGTGAGGTGGGGAGTAGGAGAGACCTCATACCACATCCTGTTTTTCTCCTACAGTAAATATCCTAAAATGGCAACACCATTGGGATCCCTGACATTGTTATTATCTGATTTCCAGACTCTGGTTATCCTTTTTCACTTTTGGTTTAATCATTATAATATAAAATACTTAAATGCAAATACTGGGGTGTCTTCTACAGGGGTGAACATTCACTTATTCAACTACCACTAGTCATTCATCAACTAGTCATTCATCGTACTTCTAATATGAGATTGATGTATGAGGCTATGACCTCAAGACCAGATGTTGACTAGATATTTGCAGAAGTTGGTGATTGGTGCTCTACTGGAGTGGTGCTCAAGGAGCCATGGGAGCTGACGGCAAGAAGGATCTTTCTTGACCATCCCAATTCCTTGGAAGCACACATCACATTTCCTTTTTTGGTTTTCTTTCCCCTTGGCTAACTCTGTTAGGAAGAAGCCTCAGCCTCAAAGGTGGTATATTTGGGTGAAAGCAAAACCAAAGCCATTTACTTCTAATGTGGCTTTTTATTCCCAGTATAATGGGAAACATTCCACTGGTTCAGTCTGGTCAACAGGAAAACTACCTATGCCGTGTATAAAAGTACTATAATATTTGATATCTACATGTCTCCTGTTAGGCATAACATGGATATTTTGGTACACAGAATGGACTTTATATGTCACAAACAAAATGTGCCACCAATTTCAGACAATTATTTTAAAAACCGTTAAAGCAACTTGGAAATTACTATTTTGAACTTGATATCTGAGAATGCTAGGTTTTGTTCTTACCTCATGAGCATTTCAGCCAAACTCTTTGCATCTGGGGAAAGAAAGTTAATATTAGTACATGATAAATAACTCATTGACATTCACTTAGGCATTTATGACAAATTTTCTACAGAATCAGATGACAATAGCCAGTTTAAAATGTAATTGTATATATATCACTACTAATAACCAAAAGTTTAATGGCTTCCTTATTTCTTCTACATGACAGATTATATATATAGTATGTTATATATATAATATATATTACAAAAATATATATATTACAGAAAGTATAACACTCTGGGGCCATAAAAATTCTCAGACACCTGTTAAAGGTCTTCTTATGGTGAATTTATTTGCCACATTTTGAAAACCCAATTTTATTTTCAGTAGTCAGAAAACTAAGTTTGAAAATAATTTATGTAGCAAAAATTCTTTTCTTTTTGTATCAAAATACCAAAATTTGAAAACTTATGACACCATAGATCACTTTAAAGAGGCATTATTATAGAGCTGCGAGTCCCTTAGATTGATCAAATAATTGTATAAATGGCATATCACTACATCTAGAAACTTAAATGTTTATTTCTAACTCCAAAATAAAAATTTTCTTTATTTTTTTGTCTCTGAGGACATTGCTTGCCAAGACCTGGTTTCCACTCCTGACAAAAGCAATTCTGCCTAAAAATGATGTAGAAAAAAAATTCTACATTTTTGGTGGCATTGCTTTGAAATTCTCATTTCTCTTAAAATATAATTTGTTTTTCTTTTTACAAATTTTGTCCTGGCAAAAATGAGTGTTTCCCTTCTTAGAATACAAAAACCTTCTTCGTGCTTTATTATTTTTTTTTCATTGCTTTCTATAACGAGTTGATGTTAAATGTAGCGTTCAATGAACAGAACTTTCCGGAAATGGATGCAGCTATGTGACTGGCTGTATAGTGGAGAAAATACATATGTTGGAACACTTTTATCTCATCTTTTATCTTTTGGGGGCTGACATTTAAGTGCAATCACCATCACGTTGGGAAGCAGCGTGGTATTACCAAGGGGCGTGGACAGTCACAGGGGTAACCACACGTGGGCTGGCACCCCCGGAAATCAAAGCTCAGTTCTTAAAGTCAGCTATGCCAGTTCCCACTGGAAACCTCACAAGGGGACCCTGGTTTTATGCACAGATGGGTTCATTCTGGAAAAGGAAGCAGCTCCAGCTCCCTTCTACTCTTGCCCATATGGTGAAGCCAAGAAAGCAAAACAGCATTTAACTTCCTAATTCGTGTCTTTCTCTGCGGAGACCAAGCAAATACGAGTTTCTTCTCTTCCTGAATGACTTAACACTTGCAAAGTCAATATATATATAATGTCAGAAGTGTGGGATTAATGAGCTCTATGTAACAGCCAAGCAGTGGCTAGCTCAACAGTGTAAAAGAGAAGGGGAAATTTCAAGGAGTATGCTTTGTACTTCGGCTCATGACTGGAAGGTAACTCAGTCTCAAACGTCTTCGGACTGGACCGGGTGTCCTTGTTTTGCTCATCATCATCATTTTCTTTCTGTTCCTGAAGTCAGTGCAGTTTTCTGTCCCATGACTTTTTCATACCCATGTGCAAGGAATTGCAGCATCCGGCCAAGTGAGAACAGAGCTCCCCTCAAATACCGACAAGCTCTGACTGCAAGTTCCCCTCATCTAAAATTAGCAGGCATCTTCGCTGGGGTTCAGCTGGTCCATAGCTGCAGGTGCCGTGAGGCATTTTGGCCCACGCTTCCCTGTGCTTATCATCTTAGAGCAGATCCATTTCTCTTTCTGCCTAGCTGCTATGTCTTCCTCCTGATTTCATCTGAAATTGTGGGAAAAACGACATTAATTGAAATTCACTTCTTGTGTGAGTTCACCTTTGAGAACCGCTGGTGGAGTTTTATGCCCAGTGATGGGGTCTGGACAGCACAGGTTGCACCAGCGACTGTCCATGAATGTCTTCTGGGAGTGGGCATGGGGTGGGCCGCAGTCATAACGGAGCACTAGGCATCTGCCTTGTGCCAGTCTCTGCCTGGGGACTATGATGCCCTCCTTCAGAAACCAGGAAACAGACCCAGAACATGTTCAGTAATTTGTGGCAGCTGAGCAGGAATCCATAACAAATGTCATAACCACACTTATTTTCCATCACTATCCTTCAGGTTCTTTATGCATAGAGTGGGATCTGTGTCATATCCTAAGGGACGCACAGAGGAAGAGACACCTAGCGTCAGCTGACTGAAGGGGATGGTAAGTTGGGGGACATGAGGTGAGGCCGTTCAAGGCCGATTTGGGATCAAGTTTGAGAGAGATGTCGGGGCTGAGTTGGGGTTCAGGGTCTTCTTCGTATAGGTGTAGGGACAGTGCAAAGAGATGATGAAACCTTTTGTTTAGTGGTGAGGAGAGAATCTGGGACAAATGAAGAACATTTTTAAAATCATGAAATCATAGAATCTTAAGAGCATTAAAGACTCTCCAAGTCAGTCCCCCAGTAGATGTTTGCCTCCCTCCCACAGTATCTTGGGCAGATGTTAAAATGTGCCCGGCCACTAGGTGCTCCAGAGAGGGGTCGATGCTGTCACTGCTTGTACAGCGCCCTACCTCCTGCTCTCAGTTCTGACCCACTGTCTAGTTTGTTGATCTGTCACCCTCAACATGGCCCCAGGGGACCTTTATTTTTCCCTATCTTCTCAGTTCGAATCTCATTACTCATCTGCAGCCCACTCCCTGGCCTTGCCACCTTCAGTGTCGCCGGTCTTCTAAGCGACATCCACCCAAAGGGTGATGGATTGGGAACACACCCGCTTACGGTGTCACACCTGTGCTTTGAAACTCTCCAAGGGACCTCCCTGCCAGTAGGACTCAGTGCAGAGCAAGAACCTTCGCACGCTGATGCTCAGCTGTTTTCCCTGCCCTGCTGTCCCTTGCATCTGGCCTCCAGCACTCTCTCTAAGGCTCTCCCTCTTGCATTCACCGTAGACGCCATGACTTGGTCTGCAGACCCCATGACTTGGCTCCTGTAAGGTGTCCTCTGTCGTAGCACCACATGCAGATGTGACTTGCCCTGTGCACCCTCCCAAGCCCCCCAGGTGAAGTTGGTGCTTTGCTTTTCTGGACTTCATGCACCTCTGCACCACGGCCAATGCAGCCTTTGCCACCTTCACATGGTGGCTTCCTGTTCTCCATGTGCTGAGTCATTTTCCTCTCTGGGCTCAGCCCAGTCCCTGCTAGACGGTGCGTCCACACAAGCTTTCCCTGAGGATACGCTTAATTGTGGGAAATATCTTCCTGCTCTTGTGTTGAACTCCCTTGATGTAATTTCTGCCTGGATACAATGACGACACCTGGAGCCATTCCATTCAAAAGCCACGTGAATATCTCCGTGCAGCTGCGTGCCATCTGTCTCTTTTCCAAGTTGAAGTTTCTCATTTCCTCAATCCCTCCTCAGATGGCATAATTTCTACGTAATCCTCTACCTGGGACTCTCCTCTGTGAAAGACCTGTGCTTTCTTATTGTCCTTTATTAAGTGAGGCAGAGCACAGAAACTGCTTATGTTTTGATATTCTCTTTATCACACACCCGTGAGAACACAATGCTCATTATGTGTGTTGCAAATGAATGTTTACAACTTACAGAGAAGACTTTACAATTCTCCCCACTACATTTTATCTCTGGTTCCAGCCTTTCAAAATCTCTTAACATTTGGATTCTTCCCGTTAATACACTAGCTTTCTCTCTGGGAGAGTTGCCACATCAAAAATGGGCTCAGCCTGGTACTCCCTTATGCCCTGTCCAAATGCAAATGGGGTTTGTCTGGGCCTCGGCTGATCCCCATAATTTCTGATTGCTCACAAACCCTCCTTTCTACAACCTGCTTTATTTCAGTCTATAATTTCTAGAGTTTTAAAGAGTTTGTTGTTTTTGCGAAGAGGTATGGAGTATGACTATTTTCCAACACCTCTAATTTCGATGGTTCAAAGATTATTCACAAAGATTTGGGGATTATGTCTGGAAATTTTTGTCCAGAACCCCAAGACATCATCCTTTGGGGTCTAAGGACCAGTGCCACATGATACCCTTCCTGATATTTCCAGTGGGAAAAAATCTTTCCTTTCAGTGTATTTTCATAGCATTTACTGGTGTCCACGGTATGTGGCTGATAATTCAGAATTTGTGTAATAGTTTGTTGTAAACATGGCTTCCTTCTTGTCAGCAAGAGATAAGAACTATTATTTTATGCAGTAACCCCTGTTTTGCCCCCATAATAGTAGAATATAGTAGATTTTGAAAGAAAAAATCAATTTAAATAATCAGGGGCTCTGATTACTTTCTCAAGCACCTTCTATCCTCCCTTCCTTCCTTTCCTCCTTCCTTTCTTCCTTCCTTCCCTCCCCTTCCTTCCCTCCCCTTTTTTCTCTCCCAGTCTTTCTTTCCCTCCCTGCCTCTCCCCTCCTATCCCCTTTCCTGTTCCCTCTCCCTCTTTCCGTCCTTTCCTTCCTTTTTTATAATTCTTGTTCCACGTTTTATGGTTTGAATAGCACTCTTCCTGGTGCACATCAAAGCGAAGCAGACGCTGAGTCGTTCTTTCTACCTGCCATCTGTTAACATGAGAACATCATCTCAAGCCTTGTTCTCTTGCTAAACAGCCTCTTGTGTTGCCTGTCACATTTCCCCCCCCCCAAATTTCAGCTCAATCTGAGATTTAGACTTTGTGACACCTTGCCTAAAGCCCTTTGCTACTCCTACATATCTATCCTTGGCTCTGTGTTTCCCTCTTACTCTTTTGGGTTGGGGCATGGAGAAATATGAAATATCATCAGGATGGTCTAATGATACTGAAACACAGAAGAAAGGGGCTCTAAAAAATAAGATTTGGTAACACTCTGAACGTGCAAAGAAGGCTAGCAAATGGTAGCTGGAAGGAGAATTTGGTGATCAGAAGGTAACTGGTCATCTGCCTTCAGGAGAGCATTTGGAAGGTGGGGGTGGAAGTGAGACCGCGAGGATTCAGGAGCTAGTGAGAGGTGATGCGTCTGAGTATAGAATCCCCTTTCAATAATCCAGTGAGGAAAAGCAGTAGAGAGAAGGGCATCAGGTAGATGTGCAAACAAGAAAGAACATATATTTTTAAATATAGGGGAAGCCGGAAAGATAGTGAACACAGAGATAGAAAATGGATAAGTGAAATATTTTCAATAGGAAAAAATAAAATTATACAGTAGCTGTTGATTCTGTGTTAATGTATCTTTCTGACCTCAGGCTTCACTGATAACTCTTTCAAAGCCAACAATATTGATGCCAAGAAATTTCATGGCAAGAGAGCTGGGGTTAAGCAGCGGTGATCTGGGCGCTCTCGCTAGCTTGGTCCTGATATGTGATTTTGGACAAGTTCCTTTGTCACGTCGGCAAAACAGGGCATAATAACGTCAAGCTTATACTTAAGCTGTTTGCACCGCTGTGGAGAGACTAATACAAGGCATTTACAGAGGAGGAGGAAGGCAAAAAAGTGGAAAATATGAGTCCTCTGTTGATGCATGCACGATTCGGTTGGCTCTTGGGAAGAAGCGCCCCTCCTAGGTTACGAATATCACGGCGTGGTCTCGCCCAGTTCCCCTGTTCTTTTCGCAGACCACCGTTCCCACCGTGGGTCCATGTGCCGCACGGAGGTTCTCATCCACTGGACAACACCACGAATGGTGAGTCAGGAGGGTTCACGGTGAGCATCAAGTGTGGCAGCTGTGCCCAGGGAGGGTCTGAGTTGCCTCCTGGTTTGTGTGCCCAGATGTTTTCTTATAGAGGAGAAATCCCACTCATAGCTACATGACCACACTTCTCATTTGTGAAGTTCTAGTTCGGCAAAATGGGACAAGCTCAGGTTCATGCTTCCGTGGGACAGTCCCTTGCACGCACCCACAAAAGCAAAAAACCAGCTTGGGAGCATCAGATTTTACCCAGCTTTACTATCTATCAAAAGTTCTTACTTGCAGGCTCCCTCACAACAATCTCCGCCCTTCTGTGGCATTGAAATGGGTCTCATAAAGTAGCTATTTTTGTAAGGGCTATGAGCCTGCATTTATGTTTTTACCAGATGACGAACAGGACTTCCAACCCTTGGCATGCTATGAAAGCTGACACAAAAGTCATGGCTAACTAAATATCCAAAAAAACAAAGCCATATATACTTGCAATCTGAGAAAACTGTAAGTACAAACATGGACCAAGTAGACCACCCAGGCGGGGCACAGCTCCAGGGCTGAGGCTACTGTCTCTCTCCTGCCCGCTCCCTCTCTGTCCCTCACTCCACGGGCTGCCCTTGGCTTGGCCCTGCCGCCATCCCAACGTTCCTTTGCTCCCCACTCTCTGATACAGAGGCCTCTTTTTACTCAATTCTCCTGTGGCAAATTTGGTGTTTTGAAAGAAGAGTTTTATTAAGAAATTAAGGTAAAAAAAAGAAAAAAAAGAAAGGAAGGAAGGAAGGAAGGAAGGGGAGGGAGGGAGGGAGGGAGGGAGGAAGGAAGGAAGGAAGGAAGGAAGGAAGGAAGGAAGGAAAGTAGGTAGGAAGCAAGCAAAGCATAGGAATAAAGTTTCAGAGCACATGCTTCTGATCCCAAATAAACTGCAATTTGGGCATTTATTAGCTTGGTGATGACGTCTCTTTACTGCTCTTCCTTTAGATTATTAAAATTGAAGCTGACTTTTGTTCTTACAAAGGAGGAGAGTTCGAGCTCATTTGCAGAACAGATGAATGGAATGTCAGACCTCAGAAAATGATGACAATTCCTCATGCCCACCCCACCCCCCACCTTAAACTGTGCCCGTGTAGAACATGAGGCCAGATTCCCTCTGGGAATGGCCTTCTGGAACTGATCTGTTTTTATAATATTAACCCATTTTAAAGCATGCTTAAAATAACTATGCTTCTGTTCAAAGGAAGAAAGGCATTTTGCCACAGAAGCATGGTCAAATTTGATATCCACTGTTGTTTTTTTGTTTTTGTTTTTTTTTTTTTTAATCTACAGCTTATTTGAAGTCCTGGAAGTAGCTCTTAGACTTGGCCTGTGAGTTGACCCGCACTGGCTGGTGTCAACATAACTTTGCCCCTTTTTGGGTAGACTCACACTAAAGGAGGTTTTTAGTGATATGGAGTCGATTACTTGATGTGGGAATCGCATTTTTACAAGGTTAGGGCTTCTGGGATCATGGGCCCAGCCAGGAATTTGTTCTGTAATCTTGCACTTGGAAAGACTTAGAAGTGGGGAAAAAATTAGGGTATGATTACATGCAAAAATGTGGCTTCTGGCCTCCTGGATAAGGTTACAGGTTTTTAAAAAATGTAGCACTTGTAGACAATTTAGACTTAGGAGGTCACTATGCTCTAAAATTGGGAAAGTTCTCAGGTAAGAAAAAATATAGGTTGGCTCAATTGCTTATATCCCATCTCCCTCCTTCCCTTCCTTCTTTCCTCCCTCCCTCCCTCCCTCCCTCCTTCCCTCCCTCCCTTCCCTCCTTCCATCTCCTTTCCTTTCCTTTCCTTTCCTTTCCTTTCCTTTCCTTTCCTTCCCTGCCCTGCCCTGCCCTGCCCTTTCCTTTCCTTCCTTCACTTTTACATAAAGAACATTATGTTATATTCACCTAACTAGGTTGCTTGTCTACATGGTAAAGCATACTTTGCTTATAAACTTTTAGTAGTTTCTAAAAATCAAACAAGGTCAACAATATGGAGGTGACCCTAAATAGTAACCCCCTAGAGTGTTCATTAAATCACAATATTTTTCTGTAATCTAAATTTTATTTCCAGTTTTGATCTTAATTGGTGGTTGCTCAAGCAACATTGACATATTATTAGAAGTGCCCTTATTTGGGGGCAGTAAAAATATTTTATGAAGCAACTCTTCTGTTGAATCTGTGAATATATTTGAACTCACTCTAATCCAGGCACAGGACCTGTGCCTTATGTGGGTCAGGTTGTAAGTGGGTGATTCTACTAATGAGCTCTATTTAATAGGTAGGCACCTACTACTTTAAGCTCTGGCTATAGTTTTCCTCTATGACTGAACTGGAAACATTTCACGTCATTAATTAACATTTCAGGAGCCCTGCCGGGCTGAAAGACAGATATTTTGGGGACAAGACCTGGCCTTTCACTAACAACTGCCCACCCCCTCCCCTATAACCCATGACACTTACTCTGTCCTTTTATGCTACACTTTTCACAGTTATAGGCAGATGTCTGTCTCTTGTAAGCCTTTACTCGCTGCCACTAGGGTGTCAGCTTCTACAGTTCTGGGATGGGGTTTTAGTCATCTTTTTTCCATCTGGGACCTGGTCAAACCCTTGTGATCAAACGGAAGTAATTAAAAAGAACATTTTACGTTGGTTTGAAAAGCAGTTACACCCAGCACGTGGTAGATAATGGTTCAAGAATGGTTTGTTGAATTTGATTTCCTTCTGTGCCTCCACATTAAAACTTGCCGTGACGGAGCAGGTAGAAGTGGGTGCCCAAGCCCTCTGCGTTCTTGCTGCCCTCTTGTCTGACTCTGGATCAGGAAGGCTTTACGAAGCGTGTACAAAATGCAAGATCGCAGTGACTTTTGTATTACGGCAGTCTACTTCTCTGAAACTCCTGTCTTCTCGGCATCTTGCATAAACACAGCCTCTTTGCCACGGCACTTATCTTCTTCCTGCTGAAACCTTTGTGTTGGCTCTGTTTTTTTCTCAGGCATAAAGAAAACAAAACCGTTCCCGGGTAGTGAAAGGCTGTGCTCTCTCATGTGATGCATTGCTTTCTCTACCAAGATCCGCCACAAAATACTGGTGTCTAGAGGTAGAGATGCCAACAATAAAAATGCCAGTCCCTGGATATTTTCTGGCAGGAGTCCTTGCAAAACAATTACTAAATTACAAGGCATTGTTAAGAAGGAAAATAAAGGAAGCATGGGCCTGCCATCAGTCCAGCCCCATGCTTTGGGGAGAGTCAGCAGCGTCCTTAGCATCTTTGGAGACTGGGGTGCTTAAATTACAAGCAGCATAGGGTAAATTGAACTGGGCAAGAAGGAGAACACAGTGGGGCCGGGGGAGAGTGGAACGATAAATTTGGCAGAGGGTCGTAGAATGCTGGGAAGGAGTGTCTTCATGTTTAATGCATTTGCTGCGGAACCCTCGTGGTCAAATAGAAATGACTAATCCAAAAATTTTACTGTGGGTCTTATAAGATGTGCCATGAACAATTCATAGCCTTCGAAATGCAGCTAGTTGGATTTGGCTGTCGAAATGCGACAAGGACAGACCTTTGCCGGTCTGTCAGTTATTGACTCCTCGATAACATTGTCCCCGAAGTCCAGAATGTGGGATTCTGTTTTCTGTGACAGGGTTATAGAAACATCCTTTTGGTATCTTAGTGATGAGCACTTGTGAAAAGAATCCAACACAGCTCCCTTTATCCTGGATTTCTCCAAATGTTAAGCAATACGTTGCTCTTAGAGAGCTCTTAGATGGCCTCCCGGTCTCTCCCCAGTTGGGATTAATTGCTCCCTCTTTTGTGCTTATGTAGGATTTGTTTGAAGCCCGATTTTAGCATTCGTGACATTTTTGTTCTTTTCCTGGTAGATGCTCATATGTCTGCCTCCTACGCTAAACCCAAAGTTCAGAAGGCTCTTTCTCTTCATCTTGATACATCAAGGCATCAAGCACAGTGCTTGGGATGTGGGGTTTACTAAGGTAAGCCTGCAAAATTAAGTAGGTGGTTAACGCCATTTAGAAAAGATATTTCCATGAGATCGACGGTTCATCTGAAATTTTATGGGGCTACAGGAGATTTAAGTGGAAGGGTTATTAATGTGTACACATGGAGTGCAACGTATTTCAGATATTTTAATTTGTCGGCAAGGTGGAAGCAACTTGAGGGGAAAATGTGTTAGGGTCACATAAAGAGGGATGCTTTGCATAAGCGCAGACTGGAGAAAATATTACCACATTCTGCTGCTCTAATTGGATTATGGTCAACTGGAGCGCTTACGGAAGAGGTCAACGTTTTCCGTGCACATCAGCGCTGTCTGGGGACGTCACAGATACGTACTGGGGACGGTGCTACTTGTTCCGCAGACGTGTCTTTGAGGAGCATGCAGGAGGCTGCGTGACATCACTCCACCCTGGACTGACATTAAAACGAGAACATCGTGTCCCCGCATTTTATATAAAAAAAAGTGGCCTGCTTACATACCCTGACAGGTGAAAAGCCAAGGACTCAGATGCTCTTCCTGTAGGGGGTTGCATGTTTGAAAGGGCTCGCTGTCCTCACACCGCAGGGCAAGGGCAAGGACGGGCCCTCGGCCAGAAGCTGGAAATAGCTTCATCACCAGGACCTCCCGGAGCGGGACAGAGTAATAATGGGACCAGCCTGCTAACAATGGCTCTCGTCTGGCCTAGGCTCTTGTTTTCCATGGCTTTTTTGTTTTGTTTTGTTTTGTTTTTTTGTTTTTTTAGTTAGAGTGAAACTCTTACACTGGGCTTCAGCTCAAATTTCTAATTTGGGAGTGTGTGTCTTCTGCCTCACAATGCTTTACCACAAGCCCTCAATTTCCGCTTCCCAGCAATAAAACAGTTCTCACTGCCACAGCACATGCAATAGGGCTTTTTGAAAAGGAAGCCATAATTGACGGCATCATTGGAATGGGCTGAGAATGAAAGCACGCGGAGTTGCAAAACCATGAGAAAATATATATATATATATTTTTTGGCCTCCTAATGTCTAG
Organism: Acinonyx jubatus; assembly: GCF_027475565.1. NCBI lineage: Eukaryota > Metazoa > Chordata > Mammalia > Carnivora > Felidae > Acinonyx > Acinonyx jubatus. The sequence goes on along the minus strand of NC_069384.1, from coordinate 5,677,116 downwards.
GATTTAGGAGACCGGGGTGTGGCTGACTCTTGCTCAGTTTCTGATCGTGCGAGTGGTGACATGTGTGCAGCTTTCCTCCAAGGCTCTGCGGTCCTGCTGAAGGCACGTCACAGAGTCAGGCAGCTGGGGGACCTTCGCCGGGTTGCTGCCAGGCTGGCTGTCCAGCGACGGTGCGTGCGGGTGACCGCGGGGCCTCCACTCACCTCTCAGCCTCTTCAGCCTCTGCTCCCGCCGCCTCCTCCGCACCACCAGCAGGAGCACAAACAGAAGCAAGATCCCCACCAGGATACAGGAGATGGTCACCAGCATCTTGAGCCCCTCATTGGTCGTCAGCCCTTCTTCGCTTTGGACAACCGACTTAGTGAGTGGAGGGATTGTACCTGAAAGCAGGGCCATGGTGTTAGATGGCTATTAATGAAGACAGCATGGAGGAGGTTTTAGGGATGACGGTTACAAGAGGCGCGCTGTGTGATCCAGGGGTGTCCAGGGTGATGAGAGATGAGAGCAACTCTTTATCTAGGTCCTTGCTGATTTGTTTACTTTCTCACGCCCCTCCTCTGCCCAACTTTCAACTTATGCGGCAGCACATCAACTCGGGATCTGCACAAAGGGTGAAGCGCATTTCTTTGAAAGGAACTTCATTTTGCAACGTACTGCTGGGCGCAGGCCCTTGAAGACCACACTGTCCAGGCGAGGGGCTTTAAAATGCCACATGCATCTACCTGGAATTGTCACCCTCAGGGCAACTGACGGAGGCTGTTTGAAAAGCTGCACATCAAAGAAGGAACAATAGGTCTGGCAAGTGGACAGGAGTCTGAAGGGAGACTGTACCAGCCACACTGGCTTAAAGAAGCTAAACATCCCTTTCTGTGGGGCGCTTCCCTTGCTTTTTATCACAGGCTTAAGACCAACTCTACTTTAGAAGGTCTCCTTTTAGGGTACAAGAGCTGTGGAAAAAGAGGAAGCATCCAGGTCCCCAAAGCAAGCTCCTTAATGATCAGGCATTATGATACAGTGTCATGAAATTTAAGTTACTTAGAATTATAAGGAAATGCCTAAGTAGACTGAACTCTGAGTTATTTCAAGCTGCTTTCTACGTAGAGCCCGAATACAATGGGTGCAGAGATTCAAACATACATCCTCACTTCATGGGGCATGCATTCTGGCACCTTCCATTATGTAAGACTCTCCAGCCCACTGTATTTTCCAGGTAAACCAAGGGCCAGGAAGTCAGGGGCTTAGGAAAAAATAATGCAAAGATAATGCAATTCGTCCCTGCACACCAATGGTCTTCAGCCTGCATTTCGTAAGTAGAGCAGGGATAACAGAATCCCAGTCCCCTATGCTATCTGCCGAGGCCAGGAAAAGGGTTCTTCCAACTGTGCAGTGTTTTTAGCTGGAAGCCCGAGTCTGGGATGCTCAGAACCCATGTAAAAGGATGCAGTGAAGATGGTCTGCAAAAGCAAGACGGCAGAAGGACACGTGCTACCGTTTGATTAAGGAAATGGCAGAAGAAAGAGTCAAAGAAAGAAAGGGAAGCATCTGAGGTCTGACTGGCACGGGTGTGAGGCTAATTGCCCACGTCCATTTCTCCAAAAATCAAAGGAAAACCTTCAGCCAGATATGACAAAAGAGATGTTGAAGCTATAGATCCATGGGATCAGTTCAAAGAAATCCATAATCCTTTTCAAGGAAAATATAAGTATGTATTTTTGTTTCCTACTGCGATAAAATTATTTCAGATTTCAGAAAATCAAATGTAGCTCACAAGACTTTTGCGTGATTGTAATCTAAGACCTCGGATGAAATGAGAGCATTGCTTTTTTTAAAATTTTTTTTTAGAAGACAAGCATTTAAAATCTGCACATTGCTTTGTAAGTTTGAATCATAGTTTCCAATTCTGCATGTGAGTGGTTTCTAATTCAAAGATTAGCGTGACCATATCGCCAATGTGCACGCCGAGGCCCAGTGCTCTGGCATGTCCACAGATTACAGAGAAGCAATGTGCCGGCACGTGATTATCTTAAGTCAATTACTGTAAGCTGATAATAAGAAGTACGCTTACTTAAGCGTAAATACTTACTTATTTTACTTACACGCTAAAATAAGAAGTATGCTTACCGCCCCAAAATGTACCTGCTAGCAGAGGGCTTTGGGGGAACTCTTAAATACAAAGCAAGGTGTTTGGTACGCGAAAGTCCTTTATTTTGTAAGATCAAAGACTTAAACCATGTTGGAAGAGAAAGCCGATAGGAAGGGCTGCTCTCTGCCTGTGGGTGATGCTTGGAGACGGGACACCCTTGAACGACATCCCTTGCCTATAACTGAGGGCTGGTGTAACCAATGTCAGGAAGGCTTCCACCGCAGGGCCTTCTTATGTGCATGGTCTGACTCCGGCTGAGGGGGACTTTGTGGAGAGATGGCCCCGGAAAGGAGACTTGGGGATAGGTTTACAGTGTTCCAGAGCAGGAAGAACTCATTCTGGGCCATCTAGCACAGTCCACAGAAAATGGGCAAATGAGGATCCTAGCCCACGTCACCTTGTCAGCTTCCTTTGGTTGCTTCTGAGGGTCTGTGGGTTCACGGACACTCTGCTTAGGGCAGGATAGCCTCCACCCCAAAGAGGTTCTTGCTAGAGCTTTAATTAAGCAAGATCCCAAGTACACATGAGCAGAGGAGGGGACACCCTTTAGCCTGCCTAGTGATGAAAAAAGCATTGGGGTATTTGCTCCAGTATAGACTTTCTGGGCTAAGCTATCCAGCTCTGTGGTCTGACCTAATCAGTGGTGTTGGCCAGAAGGCTCAGAGGGGCGAGGGGAATGCTAAGCCAGGAGCTCCAAGCATCCTGATGAACTGTGGTGGGTCTTGTGATTGAGCTCCTAACTTACTCACTGCTTTTCCCTGAGTGAAAGTCACCACAAAGCTGCAGAAATCAGCACCCATATGCTGCTATTTAAGACTTTCTAAAGTTCCCTAACCACAGAGCAACCAATGACACACTACCTTTCAGCTTCACGGGGCTGGACATTTGTTCAGATATCAGTAAATGGCCTTTGATACTAGTTGTAGGAAAAAGAAAAGGATAAAAACTTGTATCAGTTATTTTTGATTGACTAAACATCACATTACACCTCGCCTGGTTTTCAGAAAGGCCATGCGAATTGCATGTGTGTGTATGTGTGCAGGGGGGCGGGACACACACTAATATCTTACGACACTATTCTTTTTTCATCAGTGCCTTCATTTCCATTCAGGGCCTGACATAAGCTCCTTTACCATGAAAACTGTTTCTGCGCATGCAATTTAAGGGCTAAATGAGAGCAAAGACGAAGTTATGTGGGTTGGGATGGGGTGGGGGAGGGGTGAGGAGACAACAAAGGCAGCGTTAGCTCACGGTCATTGACAAAGGCAGAGAACCACGTGTTCGGTAAGTGAACGTTAAGAATCCTTCAGCCCGAAGACAAATCACTCCTGCACCAAGATGCCCTAAGGAGATTCCCATTGGCCCTCAGCCCCTTGTTTCTGGAACAGAGCCATGGTCACGTGAGCGCAGTCAACTAGGGAGTCTCACAGGGAGCCAACGGAATGGCCCTGACGCCTAAAGGGTTCTGTGGGCGCTGGTCGCCCCGTGCCAAGGATGAATGCCGAATGGGAGAGGGACAGTAAGCACATGCACACGTCCTGCGGCACAAACAGGAGGGCCGTGAAGCCAGCCGGCTTACCGCCATCGTAGTTCAGCGTGGCGAAGTTGGCCTGCTTCTCCGCACAGCCGGCACTGTTGCAAACCCTCATCTGCAGCTCATACCAGGTGGCTTCTTGAAGGTCGTACAAAATGTACGACTTGGAGAGAGAGGTCCGCTGAGCCGTGGTCCAGACTGTGGTCCCAAAGGGTCTGTACTCAAGTGTGAAGGAGGTGATGGGACAGCCGCCATCATTCCAGCCAATGAGGTTCAGCCTCACGCGTGTGGTGTTGATGCTGGCGAAGAGCTCTTGCTCCTTGGAGAACTGGGGCTCTGAGGGGGAAGACACAGTGGGGGGGTCAGCTCATGGGATACACCATGAAGCCTGTCAGAGCAGTCACACAGCTTCTTTTGGCTGCCTTCCCCACCTGGGGGAAGAGTTCGGCCCAAGTCTGGATCATAGGCCACTTGCAATGTGTCCGCTATTTATAGGGACCTATGGACCAATGGGCAGTCTCCAACCATAATAACCTGGGTGTGAGAGGGAAAACTGGGTGGGTAGGGGTTATTTTTGTGTAACTTAGAGCTCTTGAAGAACAGTGCTATTTTCATGAATGTGTTTCCTTGAGTGGTTCTCTTTCTTTTCTTAATGTTTATTTATCTGAGAGAGAGCGTGTGCAAGAGAGTGCAGGGGAGGGGCAGAGAGAGAGAGAGAGAGGGAACGAGAGAGAGTCCTAAGCAGGTTCCATACTCAGCACGGAGCCTGATGTGGGGCTCGATCTCACAACTGTGAGATCATGACCTGAGCCACAATCAAGAGTCAGGTGCTTAACCGACTGAGCCACCCAGGAGCCCCTCCTTGAGTGGTTCTGAAGGAATCAGTGTTGTGTATCGAGCTGACCTGTTTCTACTCTCATGGGGACAGATCTGACTCAAGAGAAGTCTAGTTGAATTTGGGAAGTGCAAGCAGGTATCCCTTGCTATCCAAGCACTTCCTGCTGGAGCCCAGAGCCTAATGGATATATTTCTGCATAAATCAATACCTCACCCTTTGAACCCTGGCCGCATCTTATCTGCAACTCTGGTGCCAGATCCAAAGAGCGCCTTTGTCTTCCCATCTCTACCTCTTTTGCCATCCCGTGCACCAGATGGGAGTCAGATGTGAGGGGGAGCCACAAAGACTCTCTCTTCACTGCCTCACCTACACCCAAGTGCCACTGTACCCCTCCTCTTACTGGTGTCCCCAGATTGCAATTACACCACCGAGTGTTGTTTTCCTCTTGGGGTTCATCTCCTCCAACGTCCATGTTTCAGATTAAAAACCAATTCACATTAAAGGTCAATAGTCTATCCCACTCACTTCCCACCTGAAAAGGGGGAGGCCTCTGAGGCAATGTGAAAAGTTCTGGATACAGGGGTCATGGGTGACTGAGGAAGAAGATCACACCAGAAGAAGGTGACAGGGCAAATGTCTTATTTCATGGCCACCCAGCCGGGGCACTTTATGTTGGCACCAAAGCCCTTGATCTTCAACTGCTACTCCTTTTCTCCACTGCAAATGAGATAGTGAAAAAAGAGAACCAGGGTATTCTCTGAAGACTGGCCACCTCTCTCATTGCACTGTAACACTTCCAGACCTGTTTCGGGAACCACAAGGTTCAAACTCACAACCGAGCGTGCAAATATATGATGCATCTTTTGGGATTCTGATCCCCCATTCGATCTCGAAGACAGGAAATGTAGAAACCAGAAGGCATACGTACCTTTCCCCAGCGTTTTCGCTTCTATGATTTCACTTATGCGTCCTGGTCCCACTCCATTCTGTGCAGTAAGAGTGAACTTGTACCAAGTACCACACTTCAGGTTTTCCAGGCGGTAAGAGCGCTCACTTGGGCTGATTGGAAAACTTCCCCACTGCTCGCTGTTGTCCTCAGAGTACTGCAATATGTATCCTACAGAAAGCACGAGATATTTAAAGGAGCGTTATTTCCGTTCTCCTAGAAGCTGGTGGATGTTTGCATTTTGTATGGGGTGAAAGTTCTCAGAATTCACACATCTTTGGAAGAGAACATCTGAAGTCTCCCTGATGCAGGAAATTGAACCTAGGCTAGGAGGAGTGCCATGATGATGTTTTCATTAGTAGTTAGGCCATACCCGACATTACTATAGTGTATTGCTAAGTGGGATCGTGAAAATAAAACCACTTTCTCCCCATTTCCTTTTAAATGGTGTAGTGGGGGCTCCTGGGTGTCTCAGTCAGTTAAGCATCCAACTTCGGCTCAGGTCATGATCTTACGGTTCGTGGGTTTGAGCTCCAGCTTGGAGCCTGGAGCCTGCTTGGGATTCTGTGTCTCCCTCTCTCTGGCCCTTCCCCCCTCACAATCTGTCTTTCTCCTCCTCTCTCTCTTTCTCAGAAATAAAATACATCATTAAAAAAAATTTAAGAAAAAAAAAGGTGGCACGGGCAGCAGGGAGTAGGCACGAAATCTCTAGACATCTGGCTTCAGAGCACACGTGCCTGAATCCTGGGCTATCATCATGATCGGTAGCTGAATTATTTTCAAGAGAACCAAAGCTCTGGAAAAGCTGGACCGATGTGATCAAGGGGGTAGGAATCTCATCCACGAACCCCTACCCAGTCCACAACAAAGGGAACCGGCTCTAAATCCTGTAGCCATCCCAACACTTCAATGGCAACCTGCTTCTCCTTGTCTGAAAAACCCTTCCAACAGTTCATCTCCACACATGACCACTATTACCTGCACTCATACTACCACAAACATCAACCGTCCATCTCTTGAGTGCTCACCATGTGCCATTCGTTGGCCTCACCCCGTTCCTCTCATTACCTCACCTGGACCTCTGAGACAGTGATTGTCTCCACAGTGAGACGAGGACCCTGAAGTCCAGAGAGGTTAGGGGACTATCCTAGAGCCCCATCAGTAAGATTCAAAACCCACCTCAGACTCCGAAGCCAGCACTCCTGGCCCTTGTGATCACCGAGGCATTCCTCCTTGGTTTGGCCTTCACCCCTGTTGCCCCAGCCAATTCCCGGGGTCAAACATGTCTGGTTTTCTCTGTCCCTGTCTCCTCCACGTTCATACCCTGACAACCCAGGTACCAGTCTGCCTGGTGCATGGTGCCTCCACACCAGTGGGCTTGTATCTTCCTCCAGCCTGTGGGGCTCTATTTTTAACACAGGCAAGACACTTCTCAGCTCCGCGCTACAGAGGTTCCTAACCCCACATTGGCAGCATTAAGTGTTTTGCAGACCTCCCACATGGAGGTCCCCTGTCCTCGATTCTTCCTTCTGGGGTCAGGATCTGCAACCTCCCTGTTCTTTGCTCCTTCCTTCCCCTCTGGTCCTCTGCATCCTTGGGGTCCCTCTTCCTTTCCCAGCCTTCTTTTCTCTTTGAGGGTTCCTATCTGCACCCCTCAAATCTCCTTCAGTACCTGACAGGTGGCTGAGGGTTTGTGTTCCCCATGCTCCCAACATCATTTCTTGGCTTCCCCTCCAGCCCTGCCCAAACCACCTCCTTGCTGCCCTGGACATAACCAGGAGTATACTTTCCTTCTAATTTCCTCCATCCAAATCACATCTGGGAAGATTTTATAACCCTTGGCAATGGGATCCCCTGTGCCAATGGCTTTGGCCACCACTGTGTTTCAGGGACCCCCATTTGTCTTTGTTTGGAAATTCTTCATTATTAAAATTGGCTTCATCTCCAAGACCTTCCACTCTGACACTTTCTGTACTACCTCTCCCCTGCTCTCACGCTTACAGAACCAAAACTTCATTTCATTTGAGATTGGGGTCCTAGAATTCCTTGAACTCTTACCTCAATGCCCCATTTTTTCCCCCATAACAATGTTCTCTAACCAGGCTAGAATCTTCAGGAGGCCATTTTCACCAGGAACTTGGTTTCACTCACTCTTATGACTTCTGGCCACACTTACTGGGTCAGTCATCAGCTCTGGTAACCTGAGATCCACTTTTCCTCCCAGCTGTCCGGCACCACTTGAGGAAGTCATTAAACTGAAAATTGTGACCATCACAATTTGGGCTATTTATCTGCAGCTGGGGCCTCGTTCCCTCTTGGCAATGACTTTGTTGGTCTATTAATGACTCCCTGTGCATTTCACATGGCAGCTGTTACAAATCTTCCTCACTTCCCTACACTCCCTCAAAACCACAAACACATCCTCACTACCCAATAAGCCAAGTGGTATTTTTTTAAAGGGAAGATCCTCCCTTTCACTCAGTGGAGAGCTGATAAATGTTTAACAACTGGCTGTTCAAAAAGAAAGAAAGAAAGAGAGAGAGAGAGAGAGAAATAAAGGAAGGAAGAAAGGAAGGAAGAGAAAGAAAGAAAGAAAGAAAGAAAGAAAGAGAAATGAAGGAAGAAAGGAAGGAAGGAAGAAAGAGAAAGAAAGAAAGAAATAAAGAAGGAAAGGAAGAAAGGAAGGAAGGAAGAGAAAGAAAGAAAAAGAGAAAGAAAGAAATGAAGGAAGAAAGAAAGGAAGGAAGAGAAAGAAAGAAAGAAAAAGAAAGAAAGAAAGAAAGAAAGGAAGGAAGAAAGGAAGGAAGGAAGGAAGGAAGGGAAAGAAAGAAAGGAAGAAAGAAAAAGAAAGGAAGGAAGAAAGGAAGGAAGGAAGAAAGGAAGGAAGGAAGGAAGGAAGGGAAAGAAAGAAAGGAAGAAAGAAAAAGAAATGAAGGAAGAAAGGAAGGAAGGAAGAAAGGAAGGAAGAGAAAGAAAGAAAGAGAAAGAAAGAAAGAAAGAAAGGAAGGAAGGAAGAGAAAGAAAGAAAGAGAAAGAAAGAAAGAAAGGAAGGAAGGAAGGAAGAGAAAGAAAGAAAGGAAGAAAGAAAAAGAAATGAAGGAAGAAAGGAAGGAAGAGAAAGAAAGAGAGAAAGAAAGAAAGAAAGGAAGAAAGGAAGGAAGGAAGAGAAAGAAAGGAAGAAAGAAAAAGAAATGAAGGAAGAAAGGAAGGAAGAAAGGAAGGGAGAGAAAGAAAGAAAGAAAGAAAGAAAGAAAGGAAGAAAGAAAAAGAAATGAAGGAAGAAAGGAAGGAAGGAAGAGAAAGAAAGAAAAAGAGAAAGAAAAAGAATGGAAGGAAGGAAGGAAGAGAAAGAAAAAGAGAAAGAAAGAAAGAATGGAAGGAAGGAAGGAAGAAAGGAAGGAAGGAAGAAAGAGAAAGAAAGAAAGAAAGAAAGAAAGAAAGAAAGAAAGAAAGAAAGAAAGAAAGAAAGAAATGGAGCCCTAACCAGTAGCATTTCTGATTTCTGTGGTGTATAAAGATCCCCAGCCTGGGTGTAGTCAGTAAGTGCAAGGTGGGGAAGAGATAAGACGGCTTGCTCTTGTGAGTTGGAAGGAGCTGACTCCAGCATCCCACTGGTTTTGCCCTGAAATGGCCCCTATTTCCAATTGTCTGCTCCTTACTCAGAAGAAGGGATGGTCTCTGCTTTTGGAAATCCAAGCCGGCTACCCCCTCCCATGTGCTCTAGGACTAGCCCCCCACCCCTGTGCATCTTCAGTCTGTTCCTCTGGATTCTCTTCCTTTCCCGGGGCCACAGCTTGCTTAGAGTGATGCTCTCCCAGCTTCATGCCGGCTAGAAATATCACGCTACTTTGTTCCTCAGGACAAACATCCTTTACTCTTTTCTGCTATGGACTAATTGCAAAAGCTTTGTGCAAATAGATCATTTCCCATATAAATTCTAGGTTCTCCATCTTTCCGTGTTTTAGAAGTTAGAACAAAAACTGTGGTTATTTGAATGAATGACTGAGTACAAGAGTGAATGAATGACGGAGTGTTGACAACATGGGGAAGAAACAGTATGCGGAATCTTGGGGGAGAGATTACCAAATTCTTTCTTTCTCTTCTGCCTTTGTTAATCTTTCACTCAAATTGGATGCATAATGATAAGTTTGTGAATGAGATGCCTTGGATGGATGATGAGTTTCGGTACATACCATAAAAATAGATGTGTGGCTTGCTGTTGAGGTAGTGGGAGAATTAATTATAACTAACAGATAACGATTACTTGATGAAGATGTGTCACTTGTTGGCCTGGGGATAATGACAATTAATGACTGTGGACAACCTACTGCTTATTACCTCTGATGGAACTGCCCCCATTGTCTCCAGGGAGCCACGAGAGGGTAATGGAAGAAGACGTTGTTTTGGACACTGTAAGCCGAGGCTGATCAGGTGGAACTAGATAGGGAACAGTTTTTAGGAAACAAGAATCAGTTTTTCACATCTTTTATCTGCTTTAACAGCCATTTACCAAATCATTTTTAACAACCATTTATTAAAGAAGTGTTTTAGGGTGCCAAAATACGCAATTCACTTCTGTCAGAGTGTCTATTTAGTCGATGTCCTGGGTTAAAGAGATAGAGCAGACTGAATCTATTACTTAACGGAAAACCACATGTCTACTTGGATTTATATCTAACACATTTCTGCTCGGATTCCTTGAATTTCTGAGTTGTTCATCGCTGACTGAAATCTTCTTGCACCTTACTAAGGATGCATGCATTACTCTGAATTTCAGCCATGATTCAAGTGAGAAAGATAAGTGGCACCCACTTAGCTGTTCTGTTCTCAGGGAGGGGGAGGGGGAGGCGAGACTGGCTAGTGAGAAAAAGAACTGCAAAAATTTCCACTTTTTAAGCTACCCTTCCAAGATGTCACACACACACACACACACACACACACCTCTGAAAATCAAAGGCGTGCCATTGAGTGGCTACACAAGAACTTGCATACTCATACAAGGTTTGAAGAATACATAACTTGCAACCAATGGACCTCAATATTCTTTTGGATCAGCACCGAAGACAGAACCATGGAAGAAATTCAGAATCATGTTATCCAAATGATATAGGAAGCTTCCCGTAAAATGCCCATCTCTTTTCTTCTGAGAGAGGCCCATATGTATTGAAGGTGGGGAAAACTGCAGATCGACTTTGCATCATTTTTTTAAAGTATACTTGCTCTCTTCCCCTCGTCTCTCACTGAGGACGATACTAATTTTATTGTTACTCGCCGTGATTTATTAATGTGACACCACTTAAATCCAAAGAAGCACACCCTTTGATTTTCCTACTGATAAAGCATCACTGTGCAACCAAACCCGAACCCAGACGGTGACCACTTGGGATTTTACACCTGGCTTTAATTTGACCATCTTGGATTTGTCACGTACTTTTGGTGTCTGGTATCAAGAAAAACCGTATACGCTGTATTAAAAACCCCACTAAATATTATAGCAGTTTGCTTAGTTGGAGTCCTTTTCATGCACACTGCATAGAAAAGTTCAGCCAATTAGCAGATAAAAGACCTCACTTTAGGCCTATCTTTTGTTTATGTCTTCTGGGTTACACTTCCACATATGTAAAGGAAGCCATGCAACTGGCGGACATTGTCAAGATGAACTTTCTCCGCGATGCAAAAATGTTAGTAAAAGATAATAACGATATATCTTTTACCCTTTTTATAGTGTTATCTTTGGGACGATGAACGTTTCTATTTTCTTTGATTGGCAGCATTCCATTTTCCAAAATGAGCATGCATTTATCTATTTTTGTACTAGAAAATAGCAATGAGCTCCTTAGAAAGGCTGGTTTTTAGATCAGGTCGATGTGACTCTTCGCATATAGGCACGCATCTAAAGAAGCCGTTAAAAAGAGTCCCCCGGTTTTGTACCTTGTACTTGTAAATTTAAAATAATCTCATCTGATCCCCAGTTGTTATTGGCGATGCAGCTGTAATAGCCGGAGTCCTCCGCCTTCACGGTTCGGATAACGAAGCTCCCGTTGCTGAAGACGCTTCTCCGCCCATCAACCGTTACCAGGCTGGGTGTCCCGTTACTGCCTCACAGGAAGAAAAGGGCACAGATTAAAGAAATTACAATCCAAATTAGCCGAGACTGGGGAAAAGCATAAAGAGTCTTTTCTGAAGTAGATAACACATTTGGAACTAAACTGTGATTCTATGACATAAACAATCAAACGGCTGAATTTCGTTCTTTGTGAAAAAACAGGCTATGGTGGAAGTTAGCTCTGCGCCGGGGGCTTGGATTCTGGCTCTCACATCTGTCAGGGCCCATCACATCCCTAATGGGTGTCTCTCTCTCTCCTCCACCATGTACGCATGGTGACTTCCTCTTGTAAAAATTCCTTCTGGGACAGAAGTGCCATTTGGACCCAATCGCATAGGGACAACTAAATTTGAGGGTCTCTTGTAGATCTGCTTAAATTCACAGGTGTTGATGATTTTGACAAAGAAAGTGGACTGTGGTCTCTCAAGAGGGTGATGAGTTGGTCTCAGTGTAAAGGGAGCTCCCTGTGATCATAACCATATCCATGGTGGCGACTGTCCAGTCACCTACGGTCACCCTCTCATCAGGCAGAATGCCTCTTGACCGTTGGGAGCTTATTCATTTCCTTGGATTAAGTAATTTTATTTACTTATTTTTTTATTTACTTATTTTTATTTGGATTAACTGATTTTAAAAGAGAGGAGAAAAGTGGTCCCTGGGCCAAGACCATTATTTCAATAGTTTATATCTTTTAAGTGCTTTTCTTTGAAAATCAGCACTCTTCTGAACCCATTTTATATCAAATATCCATGCTCATTAGTGAAGTCTCAGCCCTTTATTTATATTCCAATTTCTTCTTCTGAACATAGAGAAAGCACTTAGAAAAGTTACAGGACAGAACACATCTCACCCACTTTCCCCCTCCTATCTTGGCTGCTATTATTTTAACAGTTACTATTAATGTGGAAAACCAGATTTTCTATTAGTGAAGTCCTAATGCATTCCATTTCTTGAAGTTATTTCTCAGAGCACTGGAGGTAGGGTTAGTTGGACCATTATCTCAGAAGGAGAAAAATGGCCACCCGATCTCATATGAGGGTGGGAGTGTTCATCTTGGTTATAGAGGAAATTTACATGATGAAGTGCAGAGATCATTGGGTTGGTTAGACTATTTTCTTCTCAAGCATTCTCTTATGAATTGAAAGGCTCTGAATTTACAGAAGATTGATACAATACACCAGACCCTTTTGGTGCTGAAGCCGAGATTCTGCCCCCTACCCCAACTTCCTCTCCATCAGAAGACTTGATGTCTCCTGGAATTTTCCTGGAGAATTAGAATTAGACCACTAGCCCCATCCTGGTATGTCTGATGTACTGTCTTAGAGTTTCACTAAAGGCATACATTAGGTTACTGGTTACCTGTCTTTCATCCATTTTACTGCAGGAGAAGGGTCCCCAACAGCTTTACAAGGTAAGGCGATGTCTTTCATCCATGGGGTAGTCACTGTGCCACTGAAGGTCAGGATTCGTGCCGGAGCTGGAGCACCAAACACAGCAGAAGTCCATTGCACCATGGCTTTAGTGACATAAAGGCCAAAATGACCTTTCCCAATATAGTAACACCCCCTACAAGGGTGAATGCAGCACAGCCAACTGATGTCACACCTGTCAACACTATTCCCTGGTACCAGGATGTGTATAAAGGATTGTCTTTGGAAGAACATACACATACCTGAAAAATCCCTACTGGAGCATTTTCCCCTCCTATTGACTAAATGTGAGGAGCCGAAATTAAATATTTGGGTCTTCATAAGCCCAGCAGCCCCAAGCTGTGTTTTCTATGAGCCCAATTATTTGTCAAGGCACGTTATTAAGCAATTTATCTCAACACCAAAAATGCACATTCAATATACTTTTAATATCGGAGAGAATAGACAATACAGGGCATAAAGCCCCAAAAGATGGAGAGGTAAAACCAGAACAACTTCTATTTATCAATTCTGTGGTACTTTCCTGGCTTTATTGTATCAATTTGGTCTTCGGCACAAACGTTAAGGACAGCGAATGTTTTCAGAGTGGCTTCTCTCGAGGAACACTGTTTGATTGGGACGGTGATTCAGATGCTCCAACAGAAGCATCTGCCAGAGGCATCTGGTATCGGCACGGTCCCAAAGCAGCAGGAGTAGACAGGAGAGAGCCCGGGTGCACCTGTGTCGGCAGGGGCCTCCGTGAAGACCGAGGAGCTGGCCCTGACAGGTTCCTAGCGCTATCTTCTTGAGTGAGACACGGAAGCTGACCCCAAGACATAAGTCTTCCAGAAGCGAAACAATGTGCCCCACCTTTGCCACATGTCGGGATGCTGCTTTCTGGGACACACCCTCTGGAAGCTCAGCCAGCCCAGACACATAGACACAGAGACCACATATGGAAGGTAGCCCCAGTCTGGTTCTAGACTCGTAAAGATTGGACCAGTGTTGGGACCCTGAATCATCTGAGACTTGAGGGTCTGGACTGGCCAATGGGCATGGGGAGCAGGCTCTCCAGGAAAGCCCTAGAATTTTAGGAAATATGGAGTCAAGTCATTACAGAGGCATCCTGGTCTAGAACACCAGCCTTGGTCATTAAGGTCTACCGAACAACTCTTATTTTCATTGTTCGGAGTGCTGTGGGCCAGAACTGAAACGACATGCTGGTGGGTTCAGAAGCTGAGCCTGTTTTGTGCAGCAAATATTACAGCAAGGTCTTCCTCCTTAGAGCAGAGCCTTCAGAGACGGCTCATGGACGGCACACTTTCTCCATGGTATTCTAAGGTGGAGGCCACTTTTTCAGTCATTGACGTTTTTTAATTTTTTATTGTAACAAAAATATTTTGGTCAGGTCGCATTGAACTTCTGGCATTGGTGGTGTGGCATGCTCCATTTCAAGCCCTTCAGACCATCTTTTTATAGGATGAGGAGTATTTTTGCAGCAAAATTGGGATGATCAGGAAATCCAGCTAGAGGTAGGGACTTCCAAGCTTTTGAACATCCCCCTTCCTACTGTAAGGAACAAACCACATGTTGAATCCAAAAGTTATACACGTATTGGGATGTGAGTGAAAACAAAGTGCCCCAAATTAATACTTGCCATGTTTCATGCATTCCAATCTTTTGTACTTTTCTCCTTTCAAGTCAGTCTAGACTATCTGACTCTATTCCATTTTAGTGCTGTCATGTGTTGGCTATAACCCTTAAAATCAATTCCAGGCCTTATGAATAATTTCCCATCAGCATTTTGAGAAACAGAGGCCAGAACCACTTCGTCTTGAAGCCCGACACACCCAGTGTGTAGAATTAATGCCCATTGGGGGCGGCTGGAAGGTCAAGGGTCCTCATCTGAAATTCCAAGACTAATAAGCTACAGAGCTCACCAGAACTGGTTTTCAAATGGGCACAGGCAATAGAATCATCTAGAATCTCTGTTAGAAATGCAGATTCCTATGCTGACCTGTGACTCAATGGCTCTTTGATGGGTTTAAGGAGTCTTAACTCGCACCTCAGGTGATTCCGAGAATCAATCCACCTGCACCTGGACGTCCTTCCTGGGTCCTGTACTGCTCGACCCTGGCCCTGGGCTCCTTCGGGATGGTGTTCCTCCGGGACTGGGTCCATGTCTCCGTTCTGCCACTTGATCTGCTAAACAGCAGTCCTCTCTGCGGGGACTCTGGAGTCCCAAACTCTAGAGTTTGGACTTTGCTTCCCACCGACAGATTTGCACTGATGCTGCCTGCATCCATCTCCCAGCAATGACAGGATAACCCGGACCAGTCTCCTTGAGCTGCCGGAAGCTTCACCTCTCCAGCTTGATCCTGTCAGCCTTTGTGGTTTGCCAGTGTCTGGGGCTTCTGGGTGGAGCTTTTTATCTAGAACATCTGCTCCGTGCCTGAGAGGTTCCTTAGCTCAGTCCCTTTTTGGAAAACCCATCTGGATCAAGCCTAACTCTGAGGGAACCCCACTTGAACATGAGAAGCTGAACATTTCTGGAGAAATCCATACAACAGAGAATTTAGGACCCACCAAACATTTACAATCACCGACCTCGGCTGACCTGTCCGCTCTCCCTTCCAATCTTACTGTTTTGTTAGTAAGTTCCTTCCCGCTTCTCTGCAGTGATGATTTCCTACTGTCCTTCCTTTTCTCAAACTCCTTTCTCCACCACACCCCAAATTGCCTAATGCTTGGCAGAGGAAATAGAAAACCCAGGTTGGGAACTCTGCATTTCCTGTCACCAAACCTATAAGCCCCCTTGGCCTTCTTCCTCCAAACCTCAGCCCTGTGGCCTCCTGGATTATCACCTCCCCCTCTCCACTTGGGTTTTCCCATCACCATACAAACATATTCTGCTGGCTGACACATTAGCCCACAGTGAAACCAGAGCCTTTCCTTGGGTGAGACCCATCCTCACTCTGGCCTGTGGCTTCTTCCAGGTGGTGTGTGTTTTTGGAGAACTTTCTGCCAAGCAGACCTGTTCCCTCACCTCCCATCTACTCTGTCCCCTCAACCAGCTCCCATCCCCAGGAAACTGCTTTCAAGGTCAGCGAGGTTGTGTGGCCAACCCAAGGGCACTTCTAGTCTTGTTTGCCTTGACCTCCTAGCAGCTGCTGCCATGGCAGACCACTCCCTCCTTTCCGAAACATCTCTGTTATTCCTGGCCTTATGCTCCTGGTTCTTCTTGCTGTCTTCCCTCGCCCCTTCCTCTCTGGCATCCCCTGTGCCTCACCCTCCCCAGAGAAAGCTGGTGTTCTGCAGAGCTACTCCTGGACCTGACTCTGTCTCCCTGGTAGGCTCTTCCCATCCCAGGTATGGGGGTGTCTGAGTGCTGACCCCTCTCCATTTCTGCCTCCTGCCAGATGTCTCTTGAGAAAAAGGACTTTTCCAACCACCTGCCTGACACTGAACACACAGCAGGAGAGAAGAAGTAAAGCCACTGCAGCATTTCATGGGCTGGTTTGCTTTTATCCCATGGTGCAGTCCTTATGTCCACTGATAATCACTGTTGCTAAACGTGAGAGGGTACGTTAGGGGTGGCTGGGTATCATAATCAAAGATTCTAATAGACAAAAAAATCCACGAATTTATTTTCTTCAGCAACAATACATTTACTCTCTAACTGTAATTGTGTTCAAAATGTGACAGTATTCTCCTTTTCCCTCACTACTCTATTCTGCTTCTTTCTTAGTATCACACTAATAAGCACGTTATCATGAGCTCTGAGAGGTAAAATCGGAATCTTGGAGTGTTCTGTTCTCTTTTGGGCACCTAGTAGCCTTGTTAGTAAAACATTGCCAATGTGGTATATTCCAAAATCAGGGGGCACCTCCTGCTGGCCCTGGAATTGTGATGTTAGTACATTTACTTGTGAAAAGTGCTAATATAGCGGTACCCTAAAAACACTGGGTGGGAGCAATACCAGAAGTAGAGTAAGAATATTCTGTGCCTATATGTGCTTTCTAAGGACCAGTATAACATCTCAGTGTGAAGATACCGTATTCATTTTTAGGAACCTTTTGTTCTTTGGGGACTCGGACTTCCCACCATTAATTAAGGTCTTGCTTATAGCAATTCTCTCAATACAAGAAGAACTGACGATTTTCTTATATTCGTAAGTTTCCAGAATGAAATAAACATTTCTCTTTAAGAAATACGATGCTTGATTTTGATGAAAGTAGAACTTCCTTGAGGAGTTACTATGGGGCGATTTTCACTTACCCCAAGGGGTGAGTGGGGGCTCTTTGTCTTTACTTTCCTTAAGGCACTTTGAGTTGTAAAGCCACTAACCCTTGGTGGAGTCTTTTCTGATTTGCACAAAAGCCCAGTGCCAGCTAGCAGCAACCTTATTTCTTACGCTGAAGTGGGATAACACGTGATGTTCTGGTTTTCTGGGGATTTTTAGGGCACCGTAAGCTTTATTTCTGATAGAACAGGGATTTAAAAACAGTCCAATTACGATGGGAAATGAGGTCTTTTCTACAGTGGCACACCTTTAGCTAATGGCTCTACCGTGATGATTTCACTGCTGTTTCCTCTCCCAGCTGAAGTCACCGCGACCACCCAGACGCTGTACTGACGGTTCCGACTCAGGTTGGGAATTCTGTAGGAAAATGAGTCAGGAGAGGCTTCAAACTCGCTGATCACCTGTGGAAGGAGACATAAATGTTCCCACATTCAAGGAGGCAAATGGCACAAAGGGATTTCCTAAAGGCGTGGTTACCAACATATTATCTATCCTCAGAAACAAAAGTCACCACTAATCCTTTTCTAAAAGGCTGGGATGTATTGATATTGATACTGATATTGATATTGACATCTCACATATACACATAGAGAGTTTACATTTCTCTATGCAGCCGCTTTGGCAGCCACCAATGAGTAATTTAGCCATTTATATGATGGGTCATGGCCCAAATGCTTTTGGCTGAGATACAGTAACAAAAACAGATTTTCCCTCCGACCCCAAACAACCAGAGAACACACAGAGTGTAACCACAGTCTCAAAGGTATTGCCTAAGGTAATGAAGGACAGAACTCTCTGAGATGTGGAAAACAAACGAAGTAAGCCTATGATTGCCGAATTTTTACGTTTTTGTGAGTCTCCAGGCTGTGGCGCAGAGAAGGAGTCCAGGAGGAGCCCAGCAGCTTCCCTGAGTTAAGGATTCTCACCTGAGAGACTGAGAAGAGGCTGGTGTTCACAGGATAGAGCTACACAGAGAGAGCACTCTGGGACTCTGAAGACGGTCCCACCTGGGTATGCTGCCAAGCAGATCTGTGAAGGTATTCGAGTAAACTACCAGAAACTAGGGAAACAACTACCTGAATGGATTGGAGGTCAAGGTGCCCAGCATTCATACAGGGTTGGGAATAGTGCCTGTTCCACCAGCCGGATTAGAAGCCCTCAAGATTCCCAGGGCACTGGATGCACCGCATAAGGGTCTTACCTCGGTGGTGGGGAATAATTAGGTCTAGACTGAACACCACACTGGTATGGCCTAACAAATGTTAAAAGCAAAATTCATATAGATGATATTGTCACTAACTAACTTAACTGCATCCCAGAACGAAAGTCAGAATATTTATAGCAGTGAAAATATCCAGTACAAGACAAGGTGAATTTTGTAATGTTTGACATCCCGTAAAATTTTTCCAGATATGAGCAGCCCAAATATCCATCGATTGGTGAATGGACGCATAAACAAAATGTGTTGTATCCACACAACGAAGTATTATTCAACAATAGAAAGAAATGAAGTACGAATACGTGTTTAACTTGGATAAATCTTGAAAATACTATACTAAGTGAGAAAAGTCAACCACAAAAGATTACATACTTATGATTCCCTTTTTACAAAATTTCCAGAATAGTCAAATCCAGAGAGACAGAAAGTACACTAGCAGCTGTCAGGGGCAGAGTAGAGTTGGGACAGAATGGGGAATGACTGCTGTAGGATATAGGGTTCCTTTCTGGGATGATGATAAATGTTCTAACATTAGATAATAGTCGGGGTTGTGTAACTCTGTGAATATGCAAAGAGCCACTGATTTGAACACTTTAAAAGCATGAATTTTTTTATATGTGACTTATATCTCAAAAAAGCTGTTAGAAAAAAAAATTCAGGAATGGAAAAAACCAGAGAAACATTTCTTTCATAAAGAAAATGTAATTCAATCAATCCTAATTGATCCATAATTGACCTAGATATTAAATTCAGCAGAAATGGGCATTGTAACAGTTATAGTTGTGTTACGACCATAGATATTCAAGAATTTAAATAGATTCATGAATGATATAAAAAGACCCAAGTCAAAGCTTGAGATGCAATTACAATATGTGAAATGAAAAATACACTGGATTAGATTAATAGCAGATTAGATCTGCAGAGAGAAAAAAAAAAAGGTCAATGAACATGAAGACATATTAATATATGAAACACAGAGAGAAAACCGAGTACAAATCTTAACAAAGCTTTAGTGGGCTATGGAACAGCATCAAGCAGCCTAACATACATGTAGCTGGAATCACTAAAGGAGGAAAGGGAGGCATGACAGAAAAATGTTCCATGAAATTTTTCCAAATCTGGTGAAAACCATAAACACAGACAGCCAAGAATCTCAATGAACCTCAGCCACAGAAATATGAAGGAAACCACATCAAGGCATATCATAACCAAACTGCTCAAAACCAGTGATTGGAGATCTTAAAAGTAGTCAGAGAAGGGTCACGTTATGTGTGGAGGAACAAAAACAATGATGTCAGAACACTTCTTGTCAAAAATAATCCAAGTGCTTTTGAATGTCTTCCCAAAATTTGTACATTGAAACCTAATCCCCCAAGGTGATGACAGTAGGAGGCGGGGGCCTTTGGGAGGTGATCAGATCATGGGATTAGTGAGTGCCCTTATAAAAGAGACCCCAGAGAGCTCCCTTGCCCTCTTCCACCATGTGGGGACACAATGACAAATATGCAATCCAGTAGAGGTCCCTCACCATAACCCCACCATGATGGCACCATGATCTTAGATATTCAGCCTCCAGAACGGTGAGAAATAAATTTCTGTTATTTATAAGCCACCTGATCTATGGTATTTTTGTTACAGTAGCCTGAGCTGATTAAGACATGAAGTAAGAAGACAGTAGAACAACATTTTTAAAGCACTAAAAGAAAAAAAGTCAACCTAGAACTCTATACTCAAAAAAACACATATTTCAAAACTAAAAAGAAATAAAGACTTTTCAAAATGTAAAAAGCTGAAAGAATTAACCATCGGCAGATCCACACTACAAGAAATGTTAAAGAAAGTCTTTCAGTTGGAAGGAAAATGATACCAGATAGAAATTAAATGTACACAAAGGAATGTAGAGTACCAGAAGCAGTAACTACAAAGGTAAATATATGATTTTTTCTTATTCTTTAAATCTCACTAAAAATAATTGATAATCAAAAGGTGATAATGACACAGTGTGGGGTTTATAACACATGTAAAAGTAAAATGTATGACAACAGTTGCACAAATATTAAGAAGAAAAAGTGGAGGCATAGTATTATAAGGTCCTTGTACTCTATGTGCAGTGTATAACATCAGTTGAAAGTATAAAGTGATAAGTTAAATATATATGCTTTTAATCCTAAAAAAATCACTGAAATTACAAAATAAATAGTAAAATAATGCTAATGAGCCAACCAAATAAATAAAATGAAGTGATAGAAAATACTCAGTTAATTAAAAAAAACCCAAAAAAGCAGAAAAGAAACAAATATGAGAATAAAAAAACCCAAGTAGTAAGATTATAGATTTAAATCTATATCAATAGATCAATAATCTATTAAGTATAAATGATCTAAAATCCTAATTAATGCAGAGATTGTAAGAATGGATATAAAAGCAATACACAACTATATGCTGCCTACAATAAATCTTTTTCAAATATAAAAACACAAGTATGTTAGAAATAAAAGGACAGAAAAACGATACTGTGCTAATACTAATCAAAAGGAAGCTGGAGTGGCTATATTCATATCAGACAAAATAGATTTATGAGTAAAGAATCTTACCAGTGATAAAGAAGGTAATTTCATAATAATAAAGGGATCAATTCATCAAGAGGACATAACAATCCTAAACATTTATGAGCTTAATGACAAAGCTTCAAAATACATGAAGCAAGAACCAGGGAATGTCAAGGAGGCATAGGCTCAGACAGATCACACCTCTTCCTTAAAGAATCCATATAAGACAGGTAGGCTGATATCAGATCCATTTTACAGATGAGGAATGCTGTGGACTGAATGTGTGTGTTCCCTTACAATTCATATGTCGACATCCTAATCCCTAAAATAATGGGATTTAGAAGTGGGGCCTTTGGGGCTAATCAGCTTCAGATTAGGTCATGAGGGTGGGGCTCTCATTATATAATTAATACCCTTTCTTATATAAAAAAGGAAGAGACCCAAGAGCTTTCTCTCTCTACCATGTGAGGACACAGCAAGAAGGTAGCCATCTCGAAACCAGGAAGACAACGGACGCTGTATCTACTGGACCTCGATCTCGGATCTTGGATGTGGAGGCTGGTCTCCAGAACTCTGAGAAATAAGTGTCTGTTGTTTAAACCAGCCAGTGTGGTATTTTGCTCCAGCGGCCCAAGCAGACAAATACAAAAATTAGTACTGAGAGGTAGGGTGTTGCTGTAGCAAGCACAGAAACACATGGACGTGGCTTTGAACTGGGCAGAGGTGGGAAAAGTCTTGAGGATGATGCTAGAAAAAGCTAAGATCCTGTGAAGGGACTGTTAATGATGACACTGGTGAGAGCTCACAAAGAAGGGGAGAACTGGAGAGAGTCTGCCTCTTCTTAGAGAACACATAAATGATGGCACACAGGGTGTGGGTAGAAATGTGGGTGGTAAAAGCCATTTTAGTGAAGCCTCAGATGGAAATTGGGAAAGTGTTATTGGATAATGGGAAAAGATGGTCTGTGCTATACGGTGACAAAAAGTTTGCCTGAATTATGTTCATGTTCTAGTGTTTTTGTGGAAGGTCAAACGTGCAAGCGATGATTTTGGACACTTAGCTGTTGTAAGTGTGGCTCCTCCTGACTGCTTATGGAAAAATGCAAAAAGAGAGAGATATATTGAAGAATTGTTAAGCCAAGAAGAACCAGAACTTAAAGATTTGGGAAATTCTCAGCCTATCCGTATGGCAAAAACAGGAGAAAGTGTGTTTGGATGAGAACAGTAAGGGTGTGGCCTAGCAGCCCTGTGGTGAGGTGTGGGTGAGAACTATGGACTGAAAACAGTCACACCAACAGGAACACTGCCAGTTGAACCTAAGGAGACTGAGATGGGATAGAAGTAAAAAGAGCTGAGTTCTAGATTCTACAGGACAGGATGATAGAGCTACGTGGCCCTCAACTCATGCTGTTCTTCAAGAAGAGGGAAGAATAGCTCTGAAGGATATTCAGAGATCATCAGGGTCATGGCCTTGGTTTCAACAGGCCAGACAGCCTCCACCTGAAGCCATGAGGACTGGACCTCCCAGAGCTGAGTGGGGGAGAGCCTTGCCTGGCAGAGCTTTGCAGAACTGCAACATGGACAGAGCCTCTGTGTAGAGCCACAGCATGGGCAGAACCCTCCTGAGAAGTCGGGGAGAGATTGCAATCCCAGAGGTGTCACTGGTAGAGCATTGAACCAAAGAGGATTATTCTTGTTTCTGAAGATCCAGTGGGATCTGCTAAGTTTTAGACTTACTTGGGAGCCATCAGTCCTTCCTTCTTTCCTATTTCTTTCTTTTGGAACGGGAATGTCTACCCAATGCATGTCCCATTGTATTTTAGAAGCACGTAACTTGCCTGGTCTCACACGTTCATAGCTGGAGTGGATTTTGTCTCCAGATGAATGTACCTGGAGTCTTACCCATACTTGATTCAGCCAGTATGTAGATGAGACTTTGGACTTTAGAGTAGATGTTGCAATGAGTTAAGACTTGCGGAGCTACTGGGATGGAACGAATGTATTTTGCACTTGACATGGACACGGGCTTTTTGGGGCCAGGGGCAGAATTGACTGAATGTTTGTGCCCCCTCCAATGCCTATGTTGAAATCCTAACACCCCAATGTGATATTAGGAGGTGGGGCCATTGGTAGGTAATTAGGTCATGAGAGTGGAACCCTCATGGGCGGGATTTGTGCTCTTATAAGGGGATGAAGACACAAGAGATCTTTCTCTATCTCTCTCTTCCGTGTGTGTGTGTGTGTGTGTGTGTGTGTGTGTGTGTGTGTGTTTGCCATGTGAGAATACAATGAAAACTCAGGAAAAAGTCCTGCACCAGACACTGAATCTGAGGGTGCCTCAATCTTGGGACTTCCCAGCCTCCTGAACTATGAGAAATAAAGATCTCTTATTGAAGCCACCCAGTGTGGTATTTTGATACAAAAGTGAGACCTAGGCAAGGAAACTAAGGTACAGACAAAGTAAGTGCCTCACTAAGGTCAGAGTGGCAGAAACGGTGGGCAGAGGTTCAAGCTCAGTGCCTCTGGCCCAAGTCCAGGACTGCCATTTACAAGCAACCAGACACGGGAAGGGTTTACTTTTATCCCTGTAAGCTGTAGGTCATTAGGCTGTGTGAACTGCAATCCCAGCTCTATAATTAGCCAAGGGGTGCAAATGTTAACTATACCTGTTCATTGTCAGAGATCTCATGCTCACTCAATAAGAAATAAAGTCAGAGAATTTCCCATTGTCCAGTATTTGACTTCTGTATATACACAGTGTCAGATGATTAAAGGGAGACAATAGGGCTCTTGGAGAAGTTCTTCAGGTGTGCCCATAGGTTCATGTGCATGCACTATCGTTACCCTACCTGCCCCCGTTGCCACCCCACCCCTCTCACACACACCAGTCCTGTCTTGTGTTCAGAAGATCACGGGGAAATCAAATCCTTCTAGAATTTCAGGGGGAATTTGGCTTGTTTCCTAGCAATTCGACGAGACAATCCCAAGACTGTGTGTATTTGTATTCTGTAATGTTCCAAGGCTATGTTGTTGCCAAATTAATTTTACAAAGCTTAATGATGTGCAAATTATAACAATTGCTCCTACTGAACATTAAGCATCAACAGAGCATTAAAATATATTTACAAAATAAGGGTTTTCTGTGAAGGGCGCATAGCTTTTAGTTAAAACTCAATAAGCATCCTGTCTAGAAGGTACAATTTGCTCTTGACTACCTCCAAACTAGGCATTTTATTGAATTTTTATCTGCAACACAAGGCATGGATAAAATCAATGATAAAAATACAATTTCTTATGCAATAATATTTGTTTCACTATTTATACGATAGATCATCCAAAGCCAAAGTAAAATGGTTTGTTTATAGAAAATTCTTCCCGCTGGAATGAAATTTCTCTATAGATGAGGGTGAGAAATAAGAGTTGGGCTGTTCAGGGGTTCCTATTGGTTATTCGGGAAATTTAGTTGCACTGGTGTGATCTCCCTCTGATACCAGCCTATTTCCCTATGGCTGCCATAATTAGGCACAATTTTTTTGTCTCTCAAAACAGAAGGTTGCCAAATGAGCAATTTAAACAATAGAAGAGTTGATTTGTTTTCTTCATAATATGTGTAACTGGATATTAAATGCGACTTTTCCTGTTGTCTTAAAGTTTTAGCAATGAGCTTCACAAGTGAGAATCGTCCCAAAGATGCTGGTATCTTCCTTCCTAACAAGAGACGTGAGATCAATCAGGCAGGGCTTTCTGATTCTGATGACCTGTCCATCATCCATCTCTGGGCCCCATGAGAGGCTAAGTCAAGAATAGGATATTCTTTTTGTAATATGAAATTTATTGCCAAATTGGTTTCCATACAACACCCGGTGCTCATCCCAACAGGTGCCCTTCTCATTGACAGAAGTCCGTGTCCATGCCCACCTAGCGGTGCCAGGAGGTTAGGAGCTCCAAGCAAACCACTCAGAGAACTTGGAGTTTGGAAGAACACAGAGATAGGTGAATCACCAATCAGGCCAAAGGCTATGTAGGGTGGCAAAGGCTAGTCCTGCTCCCAGGAGGAGAGCAGGTTCCTGGGGGCTGGCTGTCACTTCCATCATGGTGGGTTAGGGATGCTTCCATGTAGGCCCTGCAAGGAGACAGCAAGACTGGCTGCCTCCAGGAGTGTAAGATGCCTTCTACAGAGGGGTGTACTGCAAATTCCATAATCGTTTATCCGTAGATGGTGCGTAATTCAACCAACGTTAACAAGTCCAAGAGGTGGCAACAGGTAAGAGAAAAAGAGCCAACTGGGAAAAAAGATAATCAGATGTTCACTCAGGGTAGTGAAGCAAATCTGTTTGTTCAAAGCCCTCCCTTTGATGCTCAGTTAAAAATACAGGTTCTGAGAAAGAGGGGGGATGAATATTGCTCCCTTATGAAACATTTTCCTCAATATTCTATATGAGATAAAGTAACTGATTATGTTTACCTTCCATCAACTGTCTTTTTATTGGACACTAGCTTTCTCAACACAACGATCTAACCATGTTTGAGCTGACTTGCTAATTTCCATGTGCATTCCATCATGTGTCACTCCCTCCCACTCTCTGGGAATGGTCAGTGAGAAGGGTTCCATTTTCTTTCCAGATTTCTCCTAACACTCCAGCTGCAATGATGCATCAGAGACTTTGAAGCATTGAGAGTGTGGAGGGAATAGAAAGGTTTCTCTCTGAAGGGCAGCGAGACAGAAAAATTGTAGTCAAGGAAAAGCACCTCCCAAATGTAGGTTCTTAGGATTAATGAATCAAAAGTGGCAGAAGGAGAAACTGGTGGGGAGGAGGAAGAGAGACACTTTTCTCAGTATTTAAATATTTAAATCTCTAAATATTTAATTTCCTGCTGGCAGATCTATAACTCTGTCGTCTCATCTTCAAAGTTAAGACAGAGATATTAGCCACTCTAGAAGATTTGATTATGCCTACGGTGCAAATTAATCTTGAATGGATCACTATAACTGGGCTGATAAGGGATGGCCAGAGGAATAGGACACCTGGGGACAGCCATGTAAACTCACTGGACTACAGATCTCTCCTCTGGGTCTTGCAAAGAAAAGGTACGTAAGAGCTCTTATTCCCATGCCTGTAATGGGGAAACCTCATAAACAGTTGCTGTGCTTAAATTCACAGGCGTTTACTGAGTTCAAGTCCAGTGTGTAGACTGTGAGGTAAGTTCCTGCCCCAAGGGAACAAGAGATGATCATGGCTTGGCAAACGGAGGATTAATTACACGAGGCATAGTAAAATTCTGGTAAGTTCTTGCTAAAATCTAGAAATAAAAATCATTTGAATTCCCTTGCCAAAACTACTCCAGTTGCAGCGGAGGACATGATTCATATTTGCAAAATACCTAGGAAAATAAATAAAAAACTGCATGTGTTTGATTTAAAAAAAATATTCATGGCAAAGTTTTTTTTTGTTTCTTTGTTTGTTTTTATAAAGCCTCAGACATGCTGGCTTCCCTAAAATTGTACCAAGAGTGGAAAACATAGCTCGTGATATAAACGTCGCAATCCTCGAGCCAGGCAGCTCACGTTCATGTGTTATTCCTTTCTTATTATTGCTTCGGGTCTGGTGGATGGAGTCGTAGATTTCTGAGGGACCCAACAGTATACTCCTCCAAAGAATGTAGAGGTTGCTGGAAGCTCGGTTTTCTCCCCGTGCTCCAGTGTCACCGGTGAAGAGCCTGCTGCTTTCACTACAGAATTCTTTTTGCCTTGTGGTTTTGGTGCAATAATTTCCCTCATATTTAAGACACTTTTTAACCAGTAAATAAGATAAAATTAGCCACAATGAATTACTTCAAACGCTCTTTAGCAAATTCTATCAAACTGGATGCTTAACCAATAATTGCTGGATTCA
The DNA here is from genome assembly GCF_027475565.1 of Acinonyx jubatus. NCBI lineage: Eukaryota > Metazoa > Chordata > Mammalia > Carnivora > Felidae > Acinonyx > Acinonyx jubatus. Next base: position 5,650,176 of record NC_069384.1, on the reverse strand, counting down.
TTTCCAAATCCCTCACACTATTTAGCTCGATGGGTGGCTTGCAAAGTCTTGTGAGCCTTCTCACATCCCCTCAACAAGGCACATCTGCCCTTTGTTTATAGGTCATGCATGGTCCTTATCTTTATCCCACTTTGGATTGTGGTCTTGCACAGTCTGGGTGCAACCTTGTGGTCTTGGATGGAGTTCAGGTTCTTTGAGGGTGGCCTTGCAGTGGCCCTCCCTTTATGGATGCCCCGGACCCTAGATCCCAGTGTTGCAAAATCAGGGCTCACAGAACACAAAGTGGAATGGGCTGAGGAAATGCCTGTTGCATTAAGTTGACTAATGACCTAGAAATGATTTGAATGCAATCAAGAAAAACTGTGTAGAGAATGACTATGGATTCACAGGCCGCTCAGATCAAATTATTCAGCGTATCTCACGGATATAAAAAGAATTCCACTTAAAAAATTTCAATTAACTTTTTAATGAAAAACTAATTCTATCAAAGAAGTATGGTGCTTTAAAAAGCCCTAATATCTAACTATTAAAAAAAAAAAGACTCGAATGTTCTGATTTTATAGATAGTATGTTCACAGCAGTGATTTAAAGAAACCTCTCCCAAAGCAAGATAAACAAAATAGGCAGCTCTTTGCATTATTGGACACTCCGAGGCCACATCAAATCTTTCTGTTCAGGGGCAGAGAAAATGATCTGGATTACGTTCAGAATCAGTAGTTGGCTGGATCGACTTCAGGTTTGTCTTTGTTCTTACGTATAAGACATTTTGCCCTGATTTTCATTTTATTTCAGTATTTTCACCTCTAACAGAAGATAATGGATCAATGAAGACCATCCTAAAGGGACAGACCGGGGTGGGGAGCCTGCATGGTGGGAACAACATATTAATGCTACTTGCTTTATGCAAGTCAGTTCTGGTGGTTTCTTCTGCACTTGACTGAGATGCCTGTAACCGCCATTATATCTTCCACTGTTGGCTACTTTTTTAAAAAGTCTTCCAAACAGAAGATATTTTACTTTTGGGCCTTTCAAATATAAAAATCATTATTTTGCCAGTGCATTAAAGTTGACACCCAGAAAATGCTTATAAGGAGCTGGTGTCTCCATGTTCCTATGTAGAATCGGGGCTTCGTCCGGTTAGCCAAACTGGCATTACAGGGTCCTTATAGTTCCCAGGCTCTTTTGAACAAAGTCACCTCCACTCACTACAATTTTGCCTCGTCTCTCCTCTGCTGTCACCCCATCTGCTGTACCAATGATCTATCTGCAAAAGTGCTTTCTTAAGCTGACTTGATCACTATCACTTATTCAGTAATGAACAAGTAATTCATCGCACATGTGTAAATGGAAGAAACCCATGCACTCTTAGTCAACTTTTGGCTGCTCCACAATTTCTGGCTTTGCCATCACAGAAAAGAGATCCACAGAAAAGAGATCTGTCTAAAAGAGGCCTTTTAGACAGAACTATGGAAGGATGATCTCCATGTCAGTGATTTAAAAGCATGGGCACTGTATATAACTCCTGCTGAGACTGAAAAGCCTCCCCAAGCAGAGGATATGCTTTCCTGCGTTATGAACCAGAAACTTCATTATACAGTTCTATAAATAAACTTCTATTGCATGACTTACTGCCGTAATCCATACAATTTAATTCAACACAACATTTTATGAACATCCGCTATTTCAGCATAATACCAGGCTTTCTAAAGGAATAAGGGTGACTAATGGTGGGGTGTGCGCTTGAACTGGGGCCCAACAATGTCCCCACCTAACGATAACACAAGGGATTGTGGTGGTTACACCAAAGTGAGGTTGGAAATCAATGCTGGGGACCTCCGAGGCGAGACGGAGCCCGCTTCCCAGGGAAGGCCGTAGGCTGTCACCGTGAAGGGCCTGGACTCTGAGCTCAGACACGTGTGGGTTGCAGACCCTGTCTTTACCTTGCTAACCGCATGGTCCTGGCAGACAGTACATTCTCCGTTTCAGTACCATTACAACGAGGTAATCATAACCCCACCTGCATATGATAACCATTGGAATTAACTGATGAAAACCAGGATTTTTTAAGATGTGAGTCATAGAAGCAATTTTGTGAGTTATGACAATCATTTACAGAGCAAAACAGAAGAGAAAAAAAATCCAACGGTTTGGAAAATATCATAGCGCATCCTGTGTGGCAAGTGTAAGTTTTGTTTGTGAAGCTTTTGTTGTGTGTGTACTGGGTTGTGATTATAAGATGCATTTCCTATTGTGAGTCATGAAAGAACGAGCTTGGAAACCATAGGCATAACGTGTTTAGCAGACAGTGGCTAGAATATAGAAAATGCTCAAAAATGGTGGAATAAATAATAAAGCATTTAGGTTGAGTCTTAAGAATAAAGACTTTAAATGGGAGGAGGACACACACACACACACACACACACACACACACACGATGGAACGGCTTAGGAATAGATGGATAGGTTAACGGAATAGGAGATAGGACACTGGACAGGAGTTAGAGCTGGATTATGGAAATCTGTTCAGGTCATCTTGAGGATTTTGAGTTTTGTTTTAGGTAAAAAGGGAGAAGTCATCCAAGAATTTGCCCAAGGGAGTGACACGGTCAGATACAGAATGGGAAAGAATGATTATGGCAGCAATGTGGACAATGGATAGGCCCTTGAGTCTGGCAGTGGAAGGACTTCTGACTGGTTTGGTTCCCCAAGTGGGCATGAAAAGAAGGGAGAAGATTAAAAGATACTGCAGGGAAAGACTTCTCATGACACAATGTCACCTCGGAGATGCTATTTCCTCTGGTCATAATACCTTTTCATAAGGTAGAGCTCTTCCCTGCCTACAAGCCAGGGCTACAGGTGCATCCCAAGAAGCTGTCTCTGACCCCACTGTTTGAGAAACACCCCCTTGCCTATGGCTTCTGCCACAGTGTCCTGTGCTCTGCAGGTCACAGTCGTGTCCTTTGCCACGTCACAAGGACAGTGACAATCCCTGGCATTTTCTGACTTCCCTAGAACCAGGAACTCCTCAAAGAAAGGCAGACACTATCCTTTATCACCGCGGTCCCACGGTCGCCATTGGAGCTGTTCTCCCAGCTGCCCTGGTTTTCCTGTCTTCTGGGTACTTGTTAGGATTGTGCTTCCTGGCCCCCTTGTGGTTGGGGGAGGCCACGTTATGCCTATGTCAGACCTGCCAGAGATGTATTCCCTCTGCCATAAAACCTGCATGGGTGCTCCCCAGAGTACGGATAATATGGACCAGAGCTACTACAACTCACAACAGACGTGAATGTGGAAGAAAGATAAAACTGTTGGTGTAAATCCCTGAGGTTTTAGGCCTCTGGTCAGAGGACAAAGGGTACTGTTAGATCAGTGGCTTAGCTGGGAAACAGGAAGAGAAGGGGGACAAGAATGAATTTGATTCAGAACACGTTGGATGCGGTGGGGTCTCCGTGAAGACACGGATGGAAGGAATTTGGAAATATGAGGTTGCCTGGTCCTCTAAGATGGCCAGTCGGGGTTGAAGAGAAACATTTTTGATCTCTGTAACTTCAGATGATAGTTAAATTATAAAAACAGATTCAAAGGCACCTGGGTGGATCAGTCGGTTAAGCATCCAACTCTTGATTTTGGCTCAGGTCATGATCTCACGGTTCATAGGTTTGAGCCCCACATTGTGCTCTGCACTGACAACCCAGAGCCTGCTTGGGATTCTCTCTCTCCCTCTCTCTCTGCCCCTTCCCTGTGCTCTCTCTCTTTCTCAAAATAAATAAATGTACTTTAAAAAGTATATAAGATTCAGTGATTCATGGGGACAATAAAGAATAGGAAAAGAGGATAAAGGAAGAGTATTGAGAAATGCCTACATTGAAGGGTGGCTGTCAAGGGAGAGGGAGCCTAAGAGAAGAGAAAGTCTAAAAATAGAAGGGAAGTTAAGTCAGAATTTAAACACAGATAGCTGTGTAATAATGGCATGCTACGTGGCAGCCTGAAATGGGAAGAGTGCCACCTCCCCAAAAGGGAATAGCCTTGTACACCCAGAGGGTGCATGGTGACTTCTGAGACAGGAGCAGTGGCCAGTGAGATGGACAGCATTATAATACAGATGGTCAAGTTGACCCCGCTTGACAATTCCATCACGGCACCGTGGTTTGACCTGAGATTCCTCAACAATTCTGGCTTCCTAAAGCCACTCTCTCTTGTCCTCAGCCCCATGATTTATTAAATGCAGTCCTGGGGGGCGGGTCCAAGGAAAACCCACACCTGCTGTTTTGGTTTGGAAGCTGCCCAGACCTGGCGAAGGTTACTTCCCTGGTGTCTCTGAAGACTTGCTTACTTCTAAGTCGTGGGCTACACTGTGGGGAGTTTTGTTGCTGAAAGCTGTCTTCTGGAGAAGAAGGGTACTGGAACATTCTCAGTTGCTCATTCGGCAATGTCGACGGAACACCTATCCTGTGCAGGGGCTGGATCACCTTATCATTTGAAACTGGAATAATTGAGGTGAGTCACAGCTCACTGATATGATCGTTTCAAGCCTTCTGATTTTGTTCTTCATTGCTGAGAAGTTCATGCTGTCTGATTTCACGTTTCTAAGTCCCATCTCAATCGGCTTAGCGCTGTAGAAGAGACACTTTCTCTATCCTTGTCCTTGGTTAATCTAGGGCACTCCCCACAGGCTGCTTTCATGAGGGGAGGAGGGCCAGAGGGGAGGGAGATCCAGCCTCGCGACTCTCTCCCTGGGACCTTACAAGGTAGTGTGTGAATTGATCCTTCAAACTGTCATCTATGAAAATTCAGAGTCACGCCCCCCAAATTATATGCCTGAGTTCCTTGAAGCAAATGAACTTTGAGATTTTGCTGCTCGAATCTCTGCCTGGGGCGGTTAATGTCTCCGTGCATCTGTTGGTCCGGCACGGGGAGACTCTGCGTTTACCTAGCGCCACCAGACTTTAGATGCATTTACACTTTCTTATCTGGCCACACAAAGTTTTAAATCCCAACACCTTTTACTAGGCTAACCCAAGAGAACGCAGTGAAACCAGCGTCTATTCTTAGACAATGGGCTTTACCCATTAGAGAGAAGAGCGTGGGTCTTATAACAAGGTCCATTCACTGGGGGGTCTTAAGAGGAAATTTACATCAGCGAGCAAGTCAGCCGAGGGACTCCTCTAAAGAAGATTAAATTACAGGCTGTGCTGTGTCCTCATTTATCCTGCCATGTTCTACATTCCACTGTGAAATCATTTCAAAGAAAAGAAATACTCAGCCGAGCAAGAATATCATACGCAGCTAGCACTGCCCTCTGGTGTTCATTCTGACACATGGGCGGAAATGTGAAAGCCTCACAAAAGGTCATCCCATCCCTTCTTCTAACTTAGAGTCAAATTCCAGAAACCCAAGATGGAACAAATACCCTTCTTTCCAGCAATTTGTCCTCTCTTACTAATTCCATGTGAAAGAAAGCCCCACAAAGCAATGGGTGAGATTTTCCAATGTTTCCTTCCTAAGAGAAATGTATTAGTTCTCTCTGGTCTTCACTTATAATGGTATTATTTTATTTTAAAAATAGGTCTCCTAGGGGAAAATGTCTGTACCTCCCACTTGGTTTTTCTGTCACCCTAAAAGTGCTTTAAAAATAAAGTCTATTAAAGAAAAAACTAGGCCCTGGGGTCTTAAATGATGTTTGACGTGGATAAGCAGCCATTTGTCTCTAGAGATGGACTCAGCCTGATTCTGTTCCCTCCACTTTACTGCACACAGCTTGGGATTCTGGACCCTCTTTGCAAAACTTACATGACGCTACCCAGAAGACCACAGTGCTCTGTAACGATCATATTTCTAGATCTACGGTGTTTTATAATAGAGCCAAAGGCAGCACAGAGACACCCAGTGAGTGGCAGTCAAACATGAACGAGGTGAGAAATTTGGCTGTTAATTCCCATCTTTTCTGGTTAGTTCGATCTTACGATTGTTGTTTTCGGAAGGGTCTTGTTGGGAAGGTACTGGGTGGTTGAATCCTATTGTGGCGTGCAATGAGAGATGGTGGGAATCCTTGGGCAAATCTTTTCTACTCTTTCTTATAGACAGTTGGCTCATGTTTTTAGGATTTGTAACTCTTCCTATTTTATTGTGTGAAATCCACAGGCTGGGGGGACAAAGACTAACATGGCCCAAAGCGGCCACCTGTGGGGCTATCTCATCCAAGCATCGGTCCATCAGGACTAATGTCAAGTAAGCCAGGCTGGGGTTTTAGTTTAGAGATAAAGAGCAGATTGAGGGTGTTCTGGGTACCCTGAACTCTTTTCCTAGCTTGGTGGAATCAGAACAGCAAATGTGAGTCCTACAGCAAACAGATGAAGGAATGAGTGAACAAAAATAAAGAAGCATTTCAAATTCCAGTGGAACATAGGTATTCGTTATTTTCGCAAGATTTTGTCTCTCTTTGGCGCATGGTTATATGTTGGGGCTGAAGACAGAATCAGGGCCTGCCCAGGGGTCCTCCGTGAGCCCTGAGTTCAGGAGTCCCAGAACATGATTTCCTGGCGTTTCGCCTCAGCACCACACCGCTCTGCGCCTCTGCACTTTGACTGACAGAATTCAGCAGGGGAGAATTAACAGCATATTTGAAACCAAAGAAGGATCCCACAAGAACGTTCTGGAGCGCAACTCTGACCATTTACATTTAAATCTTTACTCCAGCTCTGGAGGTGCTGCTGTTGACGTGAGCTGAACACACGCTCTCCCCGTCTCTCTGCTGTCAACCATGCTCACCGTCTGGGGCGTGTGGGGTCCCCTGCAGATGCTAGACTTAGGAAAATGCAGCACGTGAATTACAGAATTAATGAATAAATCAGCTCGAGAATATTATTCAGCCTTAAAAAAGGACATTCTGGGGCGCCTGGGTGGCTCAGTCAGTTAAGTGTCCGATTTCAGCTCAGGTCATGAGTTCACGGTTCGTGAGTTCGAGCCCCACCTCGGGCTCTGTGCGGCCAGCTCAGAGCCCGGAGCCTGCTTCAGATTTTGTCTCTGTCTCTCTCTGCCCCTTCCCCACTAGCGCTCTGTCTCTCTCTCAAATATAAATAAAACATTAAATAAAAAGAAGGTCATTCTGATAGCTGCTACAAGATGACCGTTGAGCACATCATACAGGTGCAACACGCGAGTCACAAAAAGACAAATACTGTACGATTCCACTTACATGGGGTCCCTAGAGTAGCCAAAGTCACAGAGGCAGAAAGCGGAATGACAGGTGACAGGGCCGGAAGGAGTTGGGAACGGGGAGTCAGTGTTTCAAGGGGACAGAGCTTCAGTTTGGGGAGACGGAGACATTCTAGAGGCGTATCATGGAGATGCTTCACAACCATGTGAATATACCTAATGCCACTGACCTGGACACTTAGAAGTGATTCGGATGGCAAATTCTGCGTTACGGTATTTTATCACAATAAAAACCAAAATCAATCTGTGTATTCACTCCACAAACACTGACTGACGATACAGGTCTCCTTCTATACCCCAGCAGGAGGACAGAAAGACAGGTCACGTGGTGCCAACCCCAGAAAATGCCGTAAATATTCCTGTGAAGATAGCATGAATTTTGTGGTCCTACTCTGGCTTTCTTTCCTCTAAAATTTCCCTTTTCGACATGCTTTTGTAGCTGGTCTAAGAAACAGTTTAGCTCTATAATTATGACCCGGTAGTAATAATATTAATGATAATAAATATAGCACGTTGAAGTATTAATTACACTAACTCTTTTAACTCTGTCTCAGTGAATGAGGTGGGCCATGCGATCGTCGGGGTCACAGATCCTCAGCACAGGCCCTCGTTTCTGGCCTGACAGTGGCTTGCCTGCTTCTCTTAGTGGGGGATGGGACCTGGCAGGAAGATGGGGTGGGAGTTGGGGGCACAGGAGGGCGGTCAGAGGGAAGGGGGGGAGGCAGGGAGGGCCTGGCAGGCACAGAATGATGCGTCCAAGAGCAAAATCAATAAGCGTTGTCCACTGACTACCAATTAAGGCACAATTCAGACCTCTGGGTTTTGATTTTGAGAAGCCGGCTGGCGGTGTTGTGGGAAGTCACCAACTAAACAACACTTCTAGATGACTGTGTCCCTTCTAATGATTCAGATGTGTATTTTCAAATGAGGTGTAAATGAGGATGTTGCTTTGTGGTAGAGACAACAGCGGGGAATAAAACCACTGGAAAGACCCAAGTAGGTGGGAAACAAAGGAATGAACGTGTCCCAAAGGAGCACTCGCAGCTCGTTTTCTGGAAGGTGCTTGAAAGGCACTTGGTTATTTACCAACTTACTGTGGGATAGGGGTGGGAGCAGAATACAGTGTACTTTCGGATGATGCCGTTCAGCTTGAGAGGGGGAAGCCAGGACACAAAGACCATGGAGGCTGAGGCCGCCGCTGCCTTCACTCCCGCAGGAGGACCTGGAACTGGAAGAGCCGGGCATTTAGTCACAGCGATGGGGCTTCCGACCAGGCGCTCTGGCCCACGCTGCCCAACACAACCCCCGCTCCGGCTAGGCCTGGCCCCTCTCTCTGGCCAGCTCCTCAGGGGTCAGCGCTGTGGGCTCAACCGCGTCCCCTCAGAATCCACGTGGTGAAGCCCCAGCCCCCAGAAGCTCAGAATGTGACCTGACTTGGAGAAGGGGTCTCCACAGAGATGACCAAGTGAAACGGTGGTCACTAGGGTGGCGCTAATCTCATGTGACTGGTGTCCTTATGAAAAAAGGGAAATGTGGGCACAAAGACATATACAGAGAGAAGACCATGTGAGGACACAAGGGGCGAATGGCCCCCTAAAAGCCAAGGGCAGAAGCCTGGAACAGACTCTCCCTCATAGCCCTCAGAGGGAGCCCACCTGTCCCACACCTTGATTTTGGATTTCTTGGCCTCCAAAAACATGGGACAACCCATTTCTGGTGTTGAAGGCCTCCCTCTGCGGGGCCCTACGCCAGCAGCCCTAGGAGCTGACAGAGCCTCTCTTTGATGAGTGACCCGTGCTCCACACGAACCCTGTCTAAGGGCATGTCCTCTAACGGCCTAATTTTAGCAAGAACGCTGCTCGGTCAGTTCAGCCAGAATCCCCTCAATATCGGATCACTTGATACATGATCAAAGACTTCATTCTCTTTCACACCCAGGTACTATCCGATCATCCTTGCGTGCCTTCAACCAGAGTCCTGTTTGATCACTCTAGTCAGAATACCCTTACCCCCAAGGTCTCCTATCAGTAATTCTCCACCCACAGCCCCATCCTTCCCCTCCACTCCTTGGCTGTAAATTCCCACTTGTACGTGAAGTCGAGCCCGGCCTCTCTCCCCTGCCACAAACTCCCACTGAGGTCGACCCCACATATTCACGTCACAGCAGTCCCCCTGAGAAGTGTGCCTGCTGCTGCTCTTTAACAAGTGCCATGAATAACTGTTGCTTCAACAGAACTAATACATTCAGTTCAAGTCCCTGACTTCCTGGGAGCCTTCTTTACCCATTTCAGTCCCTTGTGAGTTCCTGCCTCTGAACAGCTGGAGAATTTAGTTTCTTGTGCTGCTATAGTGTTTGGCTTTGAACAGGCTGGGGACGTACATCTTGCCTCCTGAGTTAGAGACGAATGAGGGCAAAGTATCTTGGTCTTTAGGGACCACTCTTCCTTGCCCAAAACACTTTGTAATGACATCTCTTTTGGCTCAGGGGAGGTACAGAAATACTTTTGTACGAGGATGGATTTTTGTGTCAAAGATTCACATTTTATATATATAGACAAGAAATACCCCTCTGTAAGCCATCTAAGAAAGAAGGAAATGGTGCTAACAATATTAAGCATAATTTGTCAATGAGATCAAATGCACGTATTCCTTCCCCCCATCTTTCTGTTTTCCAGGTAGAAGAGGGAGGATGGAGTGAGGTGGACAAGACATGGGGAGAAGAGAAAAGAGCATTAAAATTGCTATGGGATAAGCCTTAAGGATCTTGCTTTGTTCCTCGTTGGTCTAACTGTCCACCTGGAGGGTGGTTCCCACCTTGATGGAGGTCTTGAAATTCCAACCGATATACATCCCTTGTGAGCCCCTGGAGGAATCTTTGAGTCTCTTCCTGCTCCAGTAACAACATAACTGCTCACTAAATATTTGTGGAGTTGACTATGTGTCTCATGATTGTCATCTTGACTCTTCAAGGTCAAAAGAACAAAACCAGCAATCACCATGAGAGCTAATGTGGGTGTGACATCACCACCACTTGAAAATATAAAATCTTGGGATCAGGTTTTGACACATCCTGTTGGTGGCAGAGGGTCTAGAAAAGAGGACACAAGTAAGTGATGACACCAGGATTACTAAGTCTTTGGGAACAAGGCACTGTTGTGCTGAGTATGGAGGGCACTTGTGCTTAGGTTTCCTATTAGTGAGGGGAACAGCCAAGACACCCCCAAATCCACAACCTGGTTGAGACCCACAAGGGCTCCTCCTGAACACCAAGTGTAGAATGGATATTTGTTTGACATTTTCATCCTAACGGATGCCCCAGATTCTCCAACACACTCCATTCCTTCTCTAAAGCAACCACCTGGCTGGCATTCACCATACCCAACATTCCCTCTGGCCAGCTTCTTTCTAGAAGCCCAAGGGCTTGGGCAACAACCACTTGAGTGGCTGCTCGACAGAAGTCAGTCATATTTGTTTCTACCTTGTTTGTGACAATTACACCTGTCGTGGTAATGTAATTTAATTCATTATCCAAACCAATGAAATAGGAGTGCCAAATAAAGCTGTTTCCATGACAATTAATGGGACTTCTTTGGAAAAGCTTTCTTAAAGGTAAGTTAAAAAACGAAGGTTCGGCTAGGTTTGGGCCAAGACCCTTGAGAAAGATGACACACGTAGCAAATATCAAGACAAACGGATTTAAAAAAATCAAGCATAAGTTGTTGGCAAATGGCATCATGCCTTACTCTACTCTCAGAGAACTTAAACTGGAAATGGCAGATGATCCATGATGAAAACAGTTTATGGAAACAATGACATAGACTTCTAATCTCTTCATCCAAAACTTAATAGAAATTAGACCATATTATTTAATTAAAGAATGATTAGAGAATCAATCTGTATTGTCTGCTTTGAGTTAAAATAGAATGTTTAAGGTATGTCTGTTGGCCACTTTACACTCCTTCCTCTATTTGATTATTTCCATTGACTTGTCTTGATTATATCAAAGGGCATTTACCATGTAAATCCCTATCTGACTCCTCATACACTTGATGCATGATCTATCTCGTGCAATCTTTTTTTCTAGGGTTATTAGAATTTTATACCACAGAGGAATAGCTACATAGAAACTTTGAGGAATAAGACATTCTGGAAAAGTTTTCTGCATTGCTGAGCCACTATCTTAAGAGTTAGAATGTAAATTGTAGTTCTGGTTTGGATTATCTCACAATGGTTCAAGGTGTGAGCCCTGTAGCCCCACCGAGGGCTTTTGTTCAGCTTCAGCACTTAGGTCCACGTCCTGGGCAAATTCATTAACTTCTCCAACAAGCCTTAGTCTCCTCCTCTATGAAGCTAGACCAATAATTGTACCTATTTACAGTTTTATTGCTAGGATTACAAAAGATAATTCATCTAAAGAATTTAGATGGAGTTTTGCATTCAGCAGGCACCAAATAAATTCTAGCTATCATTCGTAATGGCAATCATCATTTCCTTATGTTGTGCATCACTAAAGGATCCTGGGTTTTACTTTGTGACCCAGTGTTGAACTATAAACACCAGATGTTGAGAGTTGCAGAAAACGGAGATGGTGTAGGATGGTCTGTCTGGGACATATTTTCCTAAAACATTCTTAGTCATCAGAACACATTTTGGTAATCTGCTTTCTGTGTGTGTGTGTGTGTGTGTGTGTGTGTGTGTGTGTGTAATACAGGCAAGCTTAGGCAGTTTTCACGAATTCCTAGACACTGTTGAGTGAATTTCTGACTTCAGATTTAATTGGTTGAAGTAAAGAACACAGGTCCGGAGAACCATTTCTTCTATATTATTCCAATCTGCCTACACCTCCTTTCTGTATTGCGGAAGCTCTTAGAGCTCACATAACCACTTGCCACTGACATCTCCAATCTGATTCGTAGGTATCTTAGATACACCATGTCCCAAACCAGGATCACCATCTTCCCTTCCAAACCTCCCTTCCTCCTGTACCCCATTGCAAGAAATGGCACAGCTATCTTCTTGGTTGCAAAAGCCAGAACCTAGAATTCTCTCTTATCCCTCCCAGAGGATGTGTAAGGTTGGAGAGCTTCTTAGACCTCCATGTGGACGTGGTCAGTAGTTGAGCTGTCCCTATGGCTTAGTGTTGTTCTGCAACACTGGAAGTGGCATTCTTAGCCCATCCCAGGACATTGACACATGATGATCTAGGATCTTGGGTTCCTTCTGTCTAAAATCTTTTCCCACTCTCTCTTTTCTTTTTATCTTGGCAACTCTTACTCCTCTATCAGGTTCTACTAAACATTACTTCCTTGAGAAAACCTTTTCTGACCACTAGCCTAGATAAAGCCAGGGCTCTCGTGTTTTCTCTTAAGACCCTTCTCCTTCATGGAACATGTCAGAATCCACTTAAGTCTCTTCCACCAGCCTGCAAGCCCTGCCACGCCCACCCTGTTCTCTGCTGTATCTCTAGTGCCTGGGCCAGTATCTGGAACATACTAACCCTCAATGCAGATATTCTAAGTGAATAGAAAAGTGATTCCACTAGCGATTGGGTGGTAGGAAGAATTCTAAGATGGTGTCCAAGATTTTTATCCTTTGATATAAATATCTGTATAGTTTCTTTCCCTTGAATGTGGGTAGTACCTGTTGCTATGATGGTTGGATTACTCCCATGACCATGTTACGTCACGTAACAAAGGTGAAGGGATTTTGCATATATAATTAATATCCTAACCAGCTGACTTTAAGTTAACCAAGAGGAGAGCATTCCAGGTGGGCCTGACCTAATCAGAGAAGCCCCTTACAAGAGGGTCTAGATGTCAGAGATGGAAGAAGTCAGAGAGACTTAAAGCAGTAGAGATGCTCTCTCATTGGTCTTGAGGAAGCAAACTGTCTTGCTGTGGAGGGGCCATAAGACAGGGAACAGTAGGTAGCCTCTGGGAGCTGTGGAGATGGTCCTAGGCCCACGCCCACAAGGAACCAGATGCTGACAACCAGTGAGTTTGGGCAGTGGGGACCTGACCTCAGATGAGTTCACAGCCCCAGCCAACAGCTCGATTTCAGCCTATGAGGCCCTGAGCCAGGGACCCAGCTGACCGGTACCTATACCCCTAACCCAAGGAAATGGTGAGACAACAAATTTGTGCCATTTTAAGTATTAGGTTTCAGGTGATGCATTATACACCACAGAAAATGAATCCACTCAGTTAGGGCCTTTTAATGATGTATCTTAATGTAAAGCCTCAAAGTCAGTGCTTTGAAAGATGATTGCCTTGGTTTGAAGTATAGATACACACACAGATACTTCAGTTAACGTCACGATCACTTCTCTGGTTTTGCTGATCAGGTTTCGGCAGGTGTGTGTGTGTGTGTGTGTGTGTGTGTGTGTGTGTGTGAGATAGCCTGCTGCGTATGTGATCCACCACGGTAGCCAGACCCACCTGAGCCCAACACCCCACAGAGGCCCCCCTGAGCCATGTGCAGACGGCCTGGTGCTGGATGGAACCACCCACAACTGTGGCTGTCATCACGGGCGTGCGAGGCACACGTCGCCCTTCCATTCCCATTTCCACAAGACGCCAATATCTCTGGCCTTTGCTCCTACAAGAGCGATATTTCCTAAACATTCTTCAAAGTAGACAAAATCTTTTAACTACGGTGGCGTCGTGTGGGGGAACCAATACGCAGCACAGGAGTGGCTCTTCCTGAAGCAGAGCGTGCAGTGTGGAGCCCCCCACTGGGCATCTCAGGGGCCCACCCAGGAGCCCAGGGAGGTCACAGGAACCTGCATGAGAAGCACGCCATTGGAGGGAGCTCTGACATCCTCATGGTGGGAGGCCTTCTGGGACGCCCTGGCCTGTTGTGCTGTTGCTGTCCCTGCTACTGCACAGAGCCCAGCACTGCTGTGCGCTCAATACCTGTCTACTGGGGCCCGGCGCCTCTGGTGCATCAGCAAACAGACCAGACACACGCCCTCAAAGTCCATCGCTTTTAAGATGCGCTGAGGGGTGGTCACATGATCACCTGAGCATGTATGATCTATGCCTCCAAGAGAACGTAGGGCTCAAGATGGGGGGGCCCTGAGGATTCAGAGACAGCCTGATGTCTGTTTATTCTTCACTCACTCTTGGCTCTGTTTTCAGATGGCCCCCCTTAAAGAGATTGCTAGTCAAGAGGCGGGAGAGCAAAGATCACATATTGCACCTCCCGCCGGCCTCCTTCGCATAGAAAATGATTTACAGAGTAATGTGCATTAGTAATGTACTCAGTAAATATTTGAACTTAAACACACACACAGTGTTTACTTTTGCAGAAAAGGATCAGGGTGGAAACTACCTGATGCCTGCAGAATAAAAATAACAATTGGAAAATTAATAGATTGTGTTTTGTTTGTGTTCTCTTTCCCCACGGCTTTGCTCAGATTATAGTCTCAGCAAATAAAATGGCATTAGGATTTCACAAACCCTTTAGAATTCAGAATTGGTTGTCCTGTGTTCAAAAACACAAAGCCAGATCAGCAAATCATCTTTTGTGTTCCTGCGGAATAACGAAGGTCCAAGTTCTGATCGATTGAGCAGTCCCGGAAAGAGAATCTGAAGCCTGAGCAATTTTCACGGACCCCGGGAGGTGGTGTCTGTGGGCCCAAGAATATGTTTGTGGACCCAAGAATATGTCCACAGATTTAAGAATATGTCTACTGGCCCAAGAGTCCTTATACAGGCCGAGCAACTACTGAAGAAACTGGAAACTTGTTCTCTGAGCAAACATTTCAGTTGCAAATTATCCCTGGTAGAAGTAAACTTTTAAAAAATGTTCTAATTTTTTAGGGGCGCCTGGGTGGCTCAGTGGGTTAGGCGTCCAACTTCAGCTCAGGTCATGATCTCGCGGTTTGTGGGTTTGAGCCCCGTGTTGAGCTCTGTGCTAACAGCTCAGAGCCCGGAGCCTGTTTCGGATTCTGCGTCTCCTCCTCTCTCTGCCTGCTCCCCCATCATGCTCATGCTCTGTCTCTCTCTGTCTCTCAATAATAAATAAATGTTAAAAAAATAAATAAATAAAAAATGTTCTAATTTTTGATTCGATTTATTTATTTAATCTATTTTTAGTTATTATTTTATCCTATTTTTGTATGTTTTATTAGCAAGTGATACATTTTTCCTCCTTAAGATGATCAGTGACCAAGGGGCATCTGGGTGGCTTAGTCGGTTAAGCATCCGACTTTAGCTCAGGTCATGATCTTGCAGTTCGTGAGTTCGAGCCCCACCTCGGGCTCTGTGCTGACAGCTCAGAGCCTGGAGCCTGCTTCAGATTCTGTGTCTCCCTCTCTTTCTGCCCCTCCCCTGTTCACACTCAGTGTTTCTCTCTCTCTCTCAAAAATAAATAAACATCAAAAAAAAAAAAAGATGATCAGTGACCAAATGACACAACTTAAACTCTAGGCCTCCTGACACGGGGGGTTTAGGGACCTCATTTAAGAAATGTATGGGTGGGGGGTACACCTGGGTGGCTCAGTCAGTTAAGCGTTTGGCTTTGGCTGGGTCATGGTCTCACGGTTTGTGAGTTTGAGCCCTGCATCGGGCTCTCTGCTATCAGCACAGAGCCCACTTCGGATCCTCTGTACACCCCCCCCCCCGCCCCTTCCCTGCTCACGTGCTTTCTCTCTCTCAAAAATAATACATAAAAAAAATTTAAAAGAAAAAGAAGAAATGTATTGGGCCAGGGTCCCTGGGTAGCTCAGTTGGTTGAGTGTCTGACTCGACTTTGGTGCAGGTCATGCTCTTGTGGTCATGGGATTGAGCCCTGTGTAGGGCTCTGTGCTAAGCGTGGAATCTGCTTGGGATTCTCTCTCCTTCCTCCTCTTTCCCTCCTCTGCTTGTGCACACACACACACACTCTCTCTCTTTCTCTCTCTCTCTCAAAAAATACTACAGCTCTTAAAAAAAAAGAAAGAAATTGGGCAGAGAGAACTAAGTTTAATGCTTGCTTTCAATGCGTAAATATTTCTTTCCTTGTGAGACTATCAACAAACACTGAAACTTTACTCTGTGCCTAGATTAGTGCCTTACTGAGGAAGAACTTAATGAATGTTGGCAATTATTATTTTACTGGAATCTTATCCACAATCTTACATAATTTAATTGAACCTGGCAGGTTAATCCAAACTTCAAAACTGTAAGATTTTGTAGCACAAGTTTAAACAGGTTGTGTATTCTCAATGTGATTAAGCAGTCCTTCTATGGTAATTAGCCTTGTTGCTTCTTTCAATGGGACACCAACTTGCATTCAGTTCTATCAATTGCTCGAGTGCCTATTTATGTTGGGTCTTGAGTTAACCATGGTGACTAGCTCAGTTCTTCACCATTTTAAATTAGTGAATGTTTCATGTGAATCCGGGAGATAAGCTTATTATACCAGTTTTTCTCGATTTCTACCGAATCTCTGCTCGGCTTTGTTTTGAAAATGCTGGTGATTCATCCTGAGTAAATACTGACATTCGGGGCTTGCATCTCTGTCTGGAGGTGCACCTGGACCAGTGGGTCCTTCACTTCCTTCCTGGGGGAGGGCAGGGCCCTCTACAATCAATGGCACCTCCATATACCATCAGCATTGGGTACAAAAGCACAGAATGGCTGAATGACAAATTAGACCTTATGCGTCGGGGTCAAGTGTTGAGAGAGAACTCTATGATTTCTAAAAGTGGAGAATTAATTACAAATTGATCCAAATTACCGGTCAAAAAGCTGTGGCGAGCCTTCCCTTCTTAACGGATTTCTGTACCTTCGTCTAAAAAATGCAGGTGTCAAAATTTGTGTTGCCGATCAATTTGCTCTTTAAATAATAATTCCAGTGACATTTGTGTTATTGCTTAGCAGGGCAAAAGAGTGTTCTGCCCCCACTCCGAAGGAGTGAAGATCAAATAATCAAACATCTAGTGTCAGAACCATCCCACTATGTGTCAGGCTGGGTGTTTGCAGACATCACTTGACTTTTTATATCTTAACTCTGTGCAGTCTGATTATGATGTCAATTTTGTACATCAGTTCAGAGAAGGTGAGGTAAGGTGCCCGAAGTCCCTTGGGCAGCAAGTGACACAGCCAGCTTCTAGACACAGCTCTTTGTCTACCGCATTTCTAAAAATTAAATTATGACCCCCTTCACTTAGGACATAGCTTTGTAGATCTCTCCATTAATGTGTGACTTTCTAATGGCATTTCATTCTGACCTCGGATTGCCCTAAATAATCCATTTCCTTGGGCAGAATTGGCTGACACCTGCACATTCCTGGAAAGAACTGCCTGTGTATTCTAGAAAAGCTACAGCTAATGAGGATGAATTTGTGTGTGCCCCCAATAAAGCAAGAAGGGCGACAGAGACAGTGAAAATAATGTGTGAGCATAGATGGATGGGACCAGTTGGGGGGAGGAAGGGCTGGGTTTGCGGAGGGGAGGGCAGAGAGTAAGGTGAGAGATACTGTGCTGCTGGTGTCAGAGAAGCTTTGTTAGGGGACAGAAAAGGCGGAAGGAAGAGTCCATCCAGGCCTCTGAGCCTGGGGCTTCCACAGGACGGATGTGGATAGAACCGCAGTGGTTTGATGTTGCATGTTCTATGTGGGTAACACCTCCCCCCTGCACCCTGCCCGGCTTCCTGGGAGCAGAGTCCTGGCAAGAAGACAAAACAGTTCGGCGAGCCCAAACCTGCACGGAATGTAGGTGCACCGGTGCCTCATCCTGCCCCTACCTCGGGTACAATTCTGCGCTCTCATCTGGAGAGTCCCACATGGGTATCATTGGACACCCATTTTGCTCTTTTCTTTCTCCAGGTGGAGACTTGCTTTTCTCACTGTTGCTGTAACATTTATCACAACTTCAGCTGTTCTTCAGACAGGCTCAGATATGGCCCCTCAGGTTTCCCTTAAAATAATACAAAGGGGCGCCTGGGTGGCTCAATCGGTTAAGCTTCTGGCTTTTTGATCTTGGCTCAGGTCATGAGCTCATGGTTTGCCAAGTTCGAGCCCCTGCATTGGGCTCTACGCTGGCAGTGCGGACCCTGCTTGGGATTCTCTCTCCCTCTCTCTCTGACCCTCCCACACGCGCTCTCTCTCTCTCAAAATAAATAAATAAACTTTTAAAAACTTAGGAAAAAACCACTTGCCAGAGAGTTTTGGTAGGTTGGGGAAAGAGTCACACAACCAAGTCCAGATGGTGTGGAACAGCAAGAATTAATGGTCTGAACTGAAGTGAGCCATGATTTAAAATTTTACTAAATCATTATCAGTTCTTCTAAGAAGTCAAAAACGATTAATATGAAGATCTCAAATTAAGGATTTATTCCGAAGTGATTCTAAAGCTGGCACAGAATAATATGACTTAGGCCATTACATAATTTTCAAGTGGAAGGATGGAAATAATCAGAGCCTACACTCATAGCCGAAGCATCACTAAAATTATTCTGATGGGACACAAAACAGGTACGACCTGTTTTACAGCTCTGGGATAAAGGCATTTTTGTTTAAATAATACTTGGCCAAAAAATTTTAAAAAGAAGAAAAACTATAGGGGAGAGGAACAAAGGATACAACGAACAAAGGCGACACAGGGAGTCAGTGGTCTGAATTGAGCTGGAATATTCTGGCAGGGCAGCAAAAGGTTTGTCCAGAGCAAAGTCAAAGCCAGGCTGATAGAGGAACACTGGTCTGCAGGACCCAGCCCTCCCAACACTGGCTTCTGCCCGGGATGCTGTCACTCTGTGGGGCCCTATGTGTCCCCTGGAGTCCCATCCACACCTGCCCCATCTCTTACCATCCTCTTTGGTCCGAGTGAAGATCTGCTCACTTCTGACGCCGTCCCCCGCACGGGTGAAGGCCAGCACCTGGATGCTGTAGTTGGTATATTTCTCCAGCCCGTCCAGCTCTAGGGAAGGCTGCGTCGTGGTGACGTTTTTAATCTCGCCCAGCTCTGGAGGACAAGAGAACAGGATCCAGTGACTGGCTGTGGGCGTGCCATGCTCACTGGCCAGCCCTGGGGCTCGCCCTCTAGCTGCCACATCCTGAGATGGCTCAGAGGGACCGTGCACAGCCTGCACACGGCACCGACACTCATTCATGTGCAACTGCCACGGAACACGGCAGAACATCAGTCTGGAAAACGGAGCAGGTCACTCCAAGTGTTACCACCCAACCCGACAGCCGGGGCCAGCAGCCAATCAAGCGTGCCCCCCACACTCAACCCGGGGAGCTTGGGGCTGTACAGGGCTCACTCTGCTAAGTTTATTTACTTATTTTGAGAGAGACAGACACAGCACGAGTTGGGGAGGGGCAGAGAAAGAGGGACAGAGAGAGAGATTCCCAAGCAGGCTTTGTGCTGCCAGCACAGAGCCTGATGTGGGTCTCGAACCCATGAAACCGCAAGATCATGACCTGAGCCGAAACCAAGAGTTGGATGCTAAACGGACCCAGCCACCCAGGCGCCCCCTGCAGGTGCATTTCTAACTGCTCATCAAAAAACTTCTGCAAGTCAGGGGCACCTGGGTGCTCAATCTGTTAAGCATCTGACTCTTGGTTTCGGCTCAGGTCCTGATCTCACGGTTTCTGAGATTGAATCCCCACATCAGGCTCTGTGATGACAGTGTAGGACCTGCTTGAGAATTCTCTCTCTCCCTCTCTCTCTCAAAATAAATAAAGTTAAAAAATACATTAAAAAAAACTTCTGCAAGTCGAGTTTTGTCTTTTATTTAACAAACAAACAAATCGTACTTTAACGTACATGTATTTTTAAGTACCTAACTTCTCAGGTGTCTGAGCTGAGATGAGGTGGCTCAGGAAACGGCTCCTCTTCCCTGGAGTGAACCCCCGCCGCTGCCCCCCACCCCCCGAGCTTCTTTGCCAAAGTGACACGCTGATGTGTCAGAAACTTGGCGTCAGCTAAAAATGCTTCATTTTCTGGAGTGGGATCAGCTAATAATACTCAGAGAGGGAACGTTTTGCTCTCCCTTCTTAGGCGTATCAGACAGGGCAATTTGAGAAAACTTACAATGATGTGTTAAGTACCTCCACGGGTGTTCTAGGTTCTGAAATGAGCCACCTACGGAGCAGCTGGTGCAGGAGAGAGAGGCTTGAGGACCACTCACCCCCGGGCACAGCCAGCTGTGGAGGATGGGCACTGCCTGCGAGCCTGGGCCCCCCAGTTACTAAGAGGACTGGCAGAGCACAGGTCCAGGAGGGACTGTTCGTTGGGTGGCTGGCCGTAGCCAAGGCCACCTGTGCACCTGTGCTTACAGTCGACAAGCAGTAGGACCCACTTACGGGCCAGCGCTGTTGTGGCTTCAGATGCTAACTCATTTAGCCAGCACACCAATCCTGTTATTGGCCTGTATGTTACAGGCGAGGAAACCACAGCAGGGAGGTACCTTGCCTAAGGTCATGGAGCCTAGCAGAGCGGCCGAGAGCATGGGCTGTGGAGCCACAGTGCACGGCCTCAGGTCCACAGACCATGGTCTCTGTGCTCTGCGGTGGTCACTCAGTGAAAAACATCATGTCGGTCAGATTATTGAGCTCTCCACCAGCGTGGCTTTCTCTTCCCGCCCTCCTGTCCTTCTCACACGTCGCACAGAAGGCCACCTAGTAATTAACAGCCACGTATTCTGTGATTATGAAGACCACAGAGTGTCTTTTTGTCTCTTTGGTGTTTGTCACTCAAAGGATCAAGGTTGAGCTGGACATAGGAGAAAAGCTGAATCTAAAATAGTCATGGGGTGGCCAAGGCTTGTCACGCACGTGCTGGGGCCTTTGCATGGGGGGAAGGCTGTGGGGGATGTGAGGGATGTTGGGTCACAGACCCAGCTGCAGACCTGGACACGAGCCAGAGGCCCGTCACCGCCTTGAGCAGACTGTGGGCCAGCTCCCTGGCAGGACGCTTTCCTGGGGGAGAAAGTAGGCAAGGAAGGGGGTCCCCAGGAGGGGTCTTTGGCCGGGTGTCTTCTGGGGAGGTCAGCAGTGTATGCAGACCTTTTGGGGCCACGATTTGGAAGCCTCAAGAGATGGCTTACAAAGGTAAAAAGATATTTGCTCGTGTGTGGGGTCGCCGCACATTCAGAGAGTGGACAACTGTCAGGCCAGAAGGGTGAGGAAGTCTCCCCCCGAAGGAAGGTTCTGCCTGGCGACCACCATGGCTCTTCATACTGTCCTATGCACTTGCAACGTTCGTTTTCCTAAACATATCTAACAGGGGTCAGTAGGATGAGGATAAACACTTCAAATGCTAATGGGAAAAACATTAAGTATAGATGTCATCAAGATCTTTTCAGATTTAGGAATTTCTATGCTGTGCCAAAGATCACACACACACACACACACACACACACACACACACACACACCAGGAAAATGGGGTTTCACAGGGCTGTGTGCCAGCAGCCAGTTATGAGACCTTGTCTAAATTATTTAACCTCTGGGGTCTCTGGGTTTTTGCTTTTGTTTTTTTGCAATTGTTATCTTTAAGAAGGACCCGGGAGTCTCTCCCTGGTGGAGAAAGCAGGCTGCAGTCATTTGCTGCGAGAGACAGAGGTGCTGATTCATCAGTGCGGCTCCTGGATGAGAGACAGTGATGGGGAAGAGGGCGGCTAAGAGGGACAAGGTGGAGGGGGTTGCCCCCATCTTTTTCAAGCAATAGTTAAAACAGAAGAATTCCATCGCTCAAGAAGCATGAGACAGATCAGAATGAACACTTGGATGTTTACTTGTATTGGGGTTCATACTGCTTTGAGGAACTGATTTATTCATGAACCAGGAATGTGCCTGCGGTCAGAACCCCAGTTCAAGATCACCCCCCAGACCTTCCTAATATGTGCCACACATGCACCTCACTCTCGATGACCGAAGGGGAAGGGCATGGTCCTGATTGGCAGACACTTGATCTTTAGTGGATCTGCAGAAACTAAAGAGGATAATTATGACAAAAAGCCCAATCAAAACGGCATGCTTCATTTGCCATTCTTTTGAGCACTTGTACTTTTTTTTTTATGGCTTAAGGAGGATTTCTATCATCTACATTTTACAGCCTCAGTAAGGTTATTAAAAAACAAACAGGAACTGAAGAATAACGCTCAGGTGAAATCATGACTAAAATAACATGAAATAAATACATGAAATGAATTTAGAGGTATCATTTCTACTCTAACATTTTTTTCACTTTCTGTTGGAAAACAAACTGTGTTATGTATCGACGCCCTCCCTTGTTCTCAAAGGGTTTTAAGACAAAAAACGGGGGTGGGAATAACGTTTCTGAAGTGCCGTGAACTGGCCCACCATCAACGCTAACAGCCGGATGGCACCTAAATGCCACCTCGCTTCAGAATCCACTGTGCTGTCTTGGGGAAAGACGGAAGAGACGACAAGCGGTTCGGATTCAGACGGAAACGGGACTTTGGCGTGCACAAGTTTTCTAGCAATCTCAGATGAATGGCTTTGTGAGGTCTTGCAAAGTACTGAGCTTTCAGATGATAAGACACTCGGAAATTTCACCAACGTGGTGTGTGGCTCGCCTGTCCTATCGGATATATTAACCAGCTTTATCTGATCACGTTGACAATAACAAATGCTTTTCTGATGTACATATTTGAAAGTATTCGGGGCAATTGCTAATCACAGTGGTAGTGACAACCTGGGTCTCCCAGTCTGCGAGTGTATGTGCCTATGAGTGTGTAGATGTATGTGTGAGGCTGCATGTAAGTCTGTGTGCGTGAGTGTGTGGGGGTGCGTGCGAGTGTGGCTGTGGGGGTGTGGGTGAGTGGGTCCAGTCCTTTACACAGTCACGATGTCTCACGTCCGTGGGAGCCTCGGGCCGCAGCCTGAGAAGTTTTTGCAGAAGTATCAGTGATCCCGTGGAATCACCTGCTAATTCATAAATGTCACTTCTTATAAGCAGCAGGTAAGGAGTGAGTGTTCGTAGCAGGTTTATGTCTCTAAGGGTTTCTTTCTCATTTTTCGGAGATTAAGTGTAGAACTCCTACATTAGGCATTAAGCACATCGCTTTGATCTGAATACCGTGAGCCAACGTATCTTTAGGAACCGTATGCATTTCTAAGCAGTCTTTACTTAAAGCCTTTCATGTTTTTGAATATTCAAGTATTTAATGCTTAGAAGCGTCAAGTCAAAAGAACCGTCTTCACCCCATTACCCTTCGTAGAGCTAAGGTGTTAATAGGCAATATTAGCGAATAGGAGCGATGTGTGAAAATACGGATGAGTCGTCACCACCAGGTTCTGGAAAACATTTCCAACAGGAAGAACAACAAAATCATTTCGGTGTCACGCTGCCTTTAGGGGAGTGCACTCAGGGGTTCTAGCTTCACGTCATTCAAGAGGAGGACGAGAAACCAGAACAAGAATATACGATGATATAGTATGACACTGTCAACAAAATAGATACTTTTTACAAATATTTTTGCTCTACACTTTACCTCTATGGGATTTTAAAAGAGCTCTTTTGGGGGACAAGAGGGTGAAGTTGTCAAAGAATCATTTACGTAGTTCTGTCCCTCTGTGGAGGATGGCTGTGCATTACCGGGCTTGTGGTTCTATGTTCACTAGATTCTTCTGGGCTCACTGGTCTAGCACGAGGCCAGCACAGAGTAGATAGTGTGCCTGCCTCGGATGGAGCAGGTGAATCCTTACTGAGCCCTGAGAAGCAGGTCTGATGAAGACATAAATAACTAAGGCTCCCCAAACTGCTATTTACTTAGCTTATTTATTAACGTGTCTTCCTTCCTGTACTGTGGCATCAGTATTAGAGCCCCCTGTGGCCTCTGAGGCCCTGTGTGCTCTGTTTACCTGGGTGGGGACAGCCACCTGCTTGGCAGAGCAGACTCGAGATATATCTGGGGGCTCTGGCTGTGTTTGCCCAAACTCAGAGGCAAGCACGCACCAGGAGGCCACATGCAGTCAGAGGGGTTCAAAGAAGCCCCACACAAGGGGAGAGGCACCCCCCTGCCCTGGGAGGCTGAGACTGGACTGAAGGGGAGGGTGGGAGCATGGGCCACACGGTCTTGGGATGCAGGCCTTAGTAGCTTCCCCGTGAGGGCTGTGGTACGGGTGTGTGTCTATCCTGCTCACGGAGAGGCGCTCAGTCTGGTTCAGCAACACCCACCCTCTGAAAGCAGGCACACCGAGAGGTACTCTCCCCAAGAAAGTTCTGGGCCCAACCTCGCCTCTATCTGAGCAGGCTCTCATTCAGAGTCTTGCCCAAACCAACAGAAGGATTTTGTCCTGTAACTTGGAAGAAAAATAAAAACAAACACAGAGAAACAAGAAGAACGACAGAAGAGAAACGGGAGGTGGGGAAGGGGAAGGGGAAAAAGACAGAAGGAGGTTTGGGATTAAATGGCTCCTCGTGAGGAATATTCCGGCATTCCTCCTGAGCCCTCTCCTGGGTCAGCTACAGGCACTTAAGAAGTTTCCCTGCTGAGTTCTATTGGGAATTTGGAAGAGGTCAGCCTTTTAGGATACACGTCATGTAGAACTTTCTAGATACAAATCAACATCTTGGTGCTGCATGTGGAGGCTGGGGCTTGGCATAGATACTCATCTAGGAAAATGCATCTGTGCCTAGAGTTCCCAAATGCCACCCACTCCGTTACCTCACATCACTTTTTGAGGATACATGATGTTTTAAACAGCTGTGCACACCTGTGAGAGCATAAGAGGAGAGGCAAGAACAGGACGACGGGGAAAGCAGACTGTGTCCACTGATAAAGATGTGCCCTCCGTAGCCTGTATCCCACATTAGGAGGAGGGCCTGCTAATCCCAGCACACATCCTTTGGGGGCAAACTCAACAACTCTTTTAGCCCTCTTACCTCCGTCCATCAGGTTGGCCCAGTAAATGACTCTGAACCCCTGGAGAATTCCATTCAAGGCTTCCTTGGAAAGTGTGGACCAGGATATTGATATGCTTTCTGGTGATGTTGCTATGGCTTGGACATTTTCAGGGGGGTAACTGGGCACTGAAATTAAACAATTAGAATCTGTAACAACCATGGGAGGTTTAACTGGCAAAGCAATACCGAATAAGCAACATTAGTTTAACATTGCAACGTGCAAGGAAAAGAAAAAAATCGCACTCAATCCACAAAATTAAGGAAAAAAAACCCCTAGTACCACTACCCTATGCAAATATTATAACTCCGTAAAATGTAAAATAATATGAGTTTATGTAAAATAATATGAGTCTATGTCCTAACATACTTCCATAGTCTCCCTTTCTGAGTTAATTGCTTCACTTTGAAGGAGGCTGGACTGGGACTGGGGAATGGGGAACGCTTCTGATATTACTGCATGAGTAAAACACCATAGCTTGTCCGATTTATCTCCCCATCACTCTTGTAAGTGACCCTCTGTATTTAGATGCATCTGGCATGTAAATTGGAAGCCTAGCTATTGGCAAGTGCTATAGTGCAGACATGTAGTCATATAGCTTATTCACTGTCCCCCTCCTCCCAGGCCAGCCTCCCCTTTCAAAAGTATAATATTTTGTCAGAGGATAGAGGGAGAATGGATTAAGACAGAGGCTGGAAGGATGTCTGAGGTCTTGTTTTCTTCACATTGAGTTTATGCAAAGCTTAAATGGCCTGGCTGGGAGAAGGGACAAAGTATCAACAGAAACACACACATCGGTGCACCATGAGCATTGAAGTGAAAACCAAAAGGCATACATAACCATGATTGCAAAAGACCATGGAGTCGGAAGGAAAAATCCCAGTTTTAGGGTTCCTGGTTTTGTAAGACTTCTCTCCCTGTAAAAATGGTCGGAAGTTATGGATGCAAGTCCCCAGCGTACGAAGTTGTCGCCTTAAAAATCTACACTTAGTGTGACAATGAACCCCATGCCTTATCTCTGTCCCTAACCTTGGGCCTCTGGACACCGTTCTCTATTGCTTTTCAAGCACGACTGGAAGGCATGGGAGAAGGGTGAAGTAACTCCTCATGGTCACCAGGGGGTGCTCGGTCACCGTGAGATTTGCTCCAGGACCCTGCTCATTCCTTTCTCTGGTGCAGAGTGGTTGAAAATAGAAAGCAATCCAAAATAATAATAATAATAATAATAATAATAATAATAATAATAATAATAATAATATAAGAAGAAGAAGAAAAATAAGAAAAGAAATAAAGAAAAATCCCCTTTAACATTGATTTGGAAGAAATTCTTAGAAAATCAGATTTCTACATCCTGGTCGGTCCTAGGGAGAGCCTTCGATGCACTCGGGAAAAGCCCAATTCTCCTGCTTGGAATGATTGAGATGCTGGAGAGGAACAGATTTGGGCTCTGCAGTCAAGGGTGAGACCCAGTCCCTGCAGCCGGTGAGTGAAGTAAGGCAAGTTTCCCTGGAACCCCCAGTCCCCGGCCCGGGCCTGGCACCTTTGTCACGGCAGAGCCAGCAGGAGCCAGGCTGTCGGGGGCCAGAGTGGCCACCAGACCAGAGCAGACGCTTGAGGAAGGAAAGGCCCGAGCAGCCGCCTCCAGAACCTACCATCCTCGAGGGTGGTGGTGATGATTTCCTGAGAAGAAGGTCCCGTCCCGGCCCGGTTGCAGGCCTGCACTACCAGGCCGTACTGGGTGAACTTATTGAGGTTGTCCAGGGTGTAAATCTCACTGTCCCCAGTGGTGTCGATACTGATAATGTTGAATTGGAAGTTGCCCCCGGTGCTGTACTCGCGGTAACCTATCTGGTAGCCACGGATAATCCCATTTTGCAAATGTTTCTTGGGAGCCTGAAGAGGAGAAGAAAAGAACGCACTAAGGAAAACTTGAGAAGGACAGGAGGGAAGCCCGCACCCACCCGCCTCTTAGGGAAGCGGAATACAGTCGGACGGCCATGGTGATGAAGGTAGGAGGTGTCCTAACAGGAGTCGAGACAGGGATGTTTGCAGTGACCTCATGCGCAGCCGCCTTTGGCCGCGTACTCCTCCTCGGGGGTCGGAAACACCACGTACGCATGTGGTGCCCCAGGTCCACCAGCCGCCACACAGGGACACCAATCTTCACACCTTCACCCAGCAAAATCTACTGAGTAAGAGCTGCTCTGACAGGGAGCAGAAATGATTTTTTGTTTTATTTTATTAAAAAATTTTTTTTTAAATTTTTATTTATTTTTGAGAGAGAGAGAGAGAGAGAGAGAGAGAGAGAGCAGAGGAGGGGCGGAGAGAGAGGGAGACACAGAATCCGAAGCAGGCTCCAGGCTCTGAGCTGTCAGCACGGAGCCCGATGTGGGGCTCCAACACACAAACCGTGAGATCGTGACCTGAGCCAAAGTCGAACCCCTAACCGACTGAGCCCCCTAGGTGCCCCCAGAAATGAGTTTTTAAAACAAGGTCCCTGCCCTCGTGGAGCTTCCACTTTAATGGAATGTTCCAGAATAAAGGTGTTTCCAATTGAGAGCTGCATGTGAAGGGGGTCCACCAATGACAAGAAGGCAGACTTCTTTCCTTAAGGCACAAATCATTTTGGAATCATTTCATGGGGATGCAACCTGGGCAGGGGTGAGGCTATAGTTGGCTAGTCTCTGCTAATGACAGAGGGTCTGCTGAGTCGAAGACAGAACATGTTAGCCAACATCTTGGATTTTTAAAAGAAGCCAAACTCTTTACAATTATAAGAGCAACACAACGGTGATTTTGCAGGGAGGTTTTGCAGACTTTCAGGCAGTCAAGAGATACTTGTGTGCAAGTGTACATATATGAGTATTTGTATTATGTCTGCGTGTGCATTATGTGTGAGCACAAGTGTGTATGTGAGTGTATGTGCAAGCGTGTATGTGTATTTGTGCTATGTCTGTGTGTGAGTACATGTGTGTTTGCATACGAGTGTGTGCAAGTGTGTATGTGTGCATATTTGTGTTTTGTCTGGTGTGCGTGTGAGTATCTGTGTGTCTGTATTTCACTACAAACCGTGGGCTTAGAGCCCTCAGGAGCATGAGGACTTTCTCTGTCCCCCAAGTGCTGACAATCCAATTGGAGAGAGGGAGTAAACACTTAGGAAACCAG
The DNA here is from genome assembly GCF_027475565.1 of Acinonyx jubatus. Lineage (NCBI taxonomy): Eukaryota > Metazoa > Chordata > Mammalia > Carnivora > Felidae > Acinonyx > Acinonyx jubatus. The sequence continues at coordinate 5,621,936 of NC_069384.1, read as the reverse complement.
AGAGACTCTCAAGGGTCGAGTGTCCGGCCCTGGATGTGAAGGCCAGCAGGCGTCCAGAAAGCGGCGAACTCGGAGCGGTTGGAAGGGGCCGTTCCCCGTGGACTTGGAAGGGTGGCCAGGGCTCGGGCCTGGGAGGTGAGGACATAGTGCGAGGTGCCTGCAGAAAGTGGCTGGGAGAGGCAGGGTGGCCGCAGGAGAGCAAGGGTGTCCAGCACAGGGCAGCCAGGAATGGTGGCTAGGGAGCAGATGGGGTGGGGCTGGCTGGTGAGCTAGTCCTTCATCAAGGGCAAAGCGCGAGGCAGCGGCATCCACACAGGGAGAAGGCAGAAGGAGGTTCTGGGCAGCATTAATGAATTTCAGCAAATATTGATGAATTGCCTAATAGGCACCCTCCCAGTGGGATTAGATACCGCAGGTTACGTTGGAGTGTTAGTCTGAGCTATAGAGGAGCAGTAAAATCACATCTTTTAAAGCAAGTTTCCTCATATTTGGTTTTCTTGGATTGCAGCTGTCTTCCTCAACAAGCAGTCTGATTTCAGGCAAATACGTAGATCCGATAGAGATCGACGAAACAGGCATGTAAACCAGTGCATTCATAGTCACCGTTGGATCCTGACTCGAGATCCTTTTTATAAGCACAGCTCTATGCAATCTTGTTTTTCCAGTGATGAGCTATGACTTTTCACTTTGTATGAAATCGGATCGAAAGATTTTAGATTTTGAGAATTTGATGACATGGAAATTGTTTTACCACAACCCCTGAGTGGCATTTATATCATTTAATTAATTAATGAAATTAATTTCCCTGCAAGAGTCATCTCTAAGTCAAATTTAAAACAGGTATTTCTTTTATTTCATGTAGTTTTTAAATGTTAAATACAGCATGGGGCGTCTGGGTGGTTCAGTTGGTTAAATGTCTGACTTCGGCTCAGGTCATGCTCTCACGGCTCGTGAGTTAGAGCCCCGCGTTGGGCTCTGTGCAGAGAGCTCGGAGCCTGGAGCCTGCTTCTGGTTCTGTGTCTCCCTTTCTCTCTCTGCTCCTTCCCTGCTCATGCTCTGTTTCTCTCTCTCAAAAATAAATAAACATTAAAACATTTTTAATGTTAAATACAGTGACCCAAATATAAATGATATATATTTTTTAAGATTAGGTTTAGACTCATTAAATATTCTAATTTTTCAAGTGACTCACTGTGTAGGTTTAAGACCCCCTCAGACACTAGGTCAGGATCTCAATACGGTGGTTACGCATCGGATCAAGAAGCGAGAGAGGGAATAAAGGCAATTTCCAACAGAATACGTTTGCATAGCGCGGCAACCAATTTAGCTAAACCTTCCAGAAGTAGAGGAACCTGCTTGCTGACTTTTAGCTCCTCGGGTTTGGGAGATTAATCATGCCTGTGATCTGGCTGCATGGGTAGGGTGGAGAAATCTTCCTTTTTTCCCTCCCATGGGTAAGAATACATTCTAACTAGCATAATTATGCTAGACATTTTTAAATCAAAGAAACATTTAACAAATCACATGAAGAGAAAGCATTGCTTGCATGCGCAAAAACAAGACAAAATTCTAACTATATCAGGCAGAGTTTATGTTTTATCATTATTTTGTATGCTGAGCAGTCAGATTTCAACTTAGGGATGTGTTTACATGAAAGAAATCCTTGGAAACACTGAAAAACTCTTACCTTTTTACAAATCCATAGAAACAGGATTTTTGTACATTCAGTATAGGAAATGTTAGGGACTGTGGTGCGCATTCCAAAGTGTTTTGAAAGTGACCCTGGAGATTCTCTCTGATTTGAATGGGCAACAGGCCAGTGGGGACAGGGGGTGTGGAACAGTGGTGGCCCCTGAATCCATTTGTCTGGCAATGAGCTTCACATCATCCCAAGGCAAGTTAGTACATAATACCCTTTACTTTCAAGTTTGTTTGCAATGATGCTTTAAACATCTGAGCCTTGGAGCCTGTGTTGACCTGGGATAAAGGTAGATGTATGTAAAGAAGAAATCCTAATGTGGAAGATGGTTTCAGAACCATCAACCAGTTTGATGTTAAACAGCATCAAATTGTGATCGAAAAAAAATGTTTTCATTTGTTTAATGAAACTAAATGAATGGAGTTAACGGTGGAAGAAAGGAAAAAGAGGAAATCAGGTAGAGATCTTGAATCTGGGTTGCAGGTTACTGAAGAAGGCAAAATTCCTAAGAAACCACTTCGATCATGCCCCTTCTCTCCAAATCTCAGCTGTACCTGTAGTTGAGATTTAACAAGGATGTTCCTGGACGTTCCCTGATGACCTAGGGTTCTCTCGGGCTGGTGAACAAGCACGGAAGTTCTAACTCTCTTGCATTTTCCCATCTCATGAGCCTCTCCCTGCTGCTCCCCCGCATCAGAGACTACTCCTCTCCCTCCTCTGTCAAAACCCAACTCATTCTCCACCGCCAGCTCATCGGTTTCCTTTGACTGCCTCCATCCACGTTCTCTCTCCTTCAGCCTCTGGTTCTCTCTCCTTCAGCCATCGGCTCAGCAAGAACTGATCACTTCCATCCCCTCCTGCGGCCACCGGTCTGTATCGAATGTTGGTTTCCAAGGACTTGAATGCAAGCTCCAAGTGCACAAGGATTCCCACAAGCATGCCTGAAATCTCACCCACTCACTCGTCTAAAACGGAACTTCAGCACAGGGGACATTCTCAGAAAATGTTACGGTAGATGCAGAAGAGAAGGGTTTTGAGCACAGATGAGGCTCAACAAAAGTGACGGGTAGGAATGATCTCAGTTGCAGGGTTATAATCTGACTGGGTCCAGGGCTAATGGGAAAGGCTTAAAGATGGACGAGATGCCCGGAATCAGGAATCACGATAGAGGCCTGATCAGAGGCCTGGATGAGCCAGTACGGAAGGAGGTCTCAGGAGCACCATGCAACTTAGATTCAAGCTGAGAGCTGGCTTCCACGTGGTCACTTAGTGTGGCAGCTCACGCATCAGGATGAGAGATCCAGGCAGGATTTGGAAGGGTCCGGCTTCATTTTTCAGGCCTCGTTAAAGCAGCAAATAGCATTCAAAGAACCAACTTATATGGACAAAGTGATCTTTTTATTTTCCTTCTTAAAACAGGTATTCCAGAAAGTTTGCTCACTTCCTTAGCCAGCTGATGGGCTACATGTTTTCATAATAAGGATCACTTGAGGCGCCTGGGTGGCTCAGTTGGTTAAGCGGCTGATTTCAGCTCAGGTCATGATTTCACGGTCCACGGGTTTGAGCCCCGCGTTGGGCTCTCTGCACTCAGAGCCTGGAGCTCCCTTTCTCTCTCTGCTCTTCCCCCACTTGTGTTTTGTGTTTTTTTTCTCTTTCTCTTTCTCTCAAAAACAAACAAATAAATAAATAAGAACATTAAAAAATATACAATAAGGATCACTTAAGGCAGACCCACAGATTTAGAGCAAACCTCACCTGCCAACCAGTCCTCTTAATACATATTAAAGGAAGATTCTGGAGAGTAAGTGAATGGAAAAATGAAGAAAAAAAGAACAAAGGAAGGAAGTCTGAAGTGGAGGAAGGCCCCCTTCACTCTATATGGTAGAATTCAACATTCTGAGTCTCTTTCCACACTGGAAGATGTTGTTATTTACAGACGGCTCTGATTTACGGGGGGTTCGGTTCCTACCTTCTCCCAAACCCCTCAGAGTGTGCTACAGTTCCACAAGAAAGCCCTTCTCTATTCACTATTGCGTTTCTCATGTAGGGGTTAATTATTTTTCCACGTTGAATACTGCTCTTCCTTTCATTTGCCTTTGGATCCAGTAATGAGCCCGGTTTCTTTCCATGTGCCTCATTTATCTGCCATCTGGGGTACTCTGTCCCCTTTCTGGCCCTGGCATTTTCTTCCTCCTTTAGTCTTCCTAAACAGCCTTCTTTCATCCTTCTAGGTGCCCTTTCTCCAGCCTCCGATCCCCCCCTGCCAACCCCCACTTCCTTTAAGAAACTGTCTCTTTTGATCTCCATGACAACAGTAGCACCTTGTCAATGGATCTGTGTGGTTTTGCAAGTGCCAGTATTTTATGCATTCATCCAAATCAGCCTGGGAGCCGCAGTGGCAGATGTAGAGGTCTTTAAAAAGTTGGTAAAAACAGGGATGTGCAAATGCTCACAGCACCATCAAGGACGTGAGTGATGAGAACAGGCATCTCTTGTTTAGAAAACCACTAGCCGGGGCCTGTTTCTGGCACGCTCCCCTCCCCCTTCCCACCACAGGTGAATGGACTCTGCTCACAGCCAGGATTCACCTGCCGGCCAACCATGAGAGCTAAAACCTCTACCGCAGACTTCTGCATTCCAGGAACACCACATTGCTCAGGCATGTTGAGTAACTCAGGTGAAAAATGAATCGCAAATTTTCCTTTTAGATTGCTCCAAATTCACTTAAAATGAAACCTGTCCTCATTTCCCTTTATTACAGGGGTGGCGGTCTGTCTTTTCTCATGTTCGTTCATGTTATCCCTCCAGCCCCCTTCCCTGCTCCCCACCATAAATAGCAGCTACTCAGTAAGCTTGCGCAGTGAACGGATGCATTAAATAGAGCAGTACGGGCTGGTGCCTCTCCCATACAAGTGGACACCTGCAAGTGAATCCGTGATTAAAGCAGAGCACTGTGCTTGTGGTGCCCAAGGTTGGCACTGGGTAGCATGGAAGGGAAAAGAGAGAGGTGCCTTTTCCCATTGTGGGCAAAAAGGTTCCCGAGAAGGAACACTTCACCTGAGCCTAGAGGAAGACCAGCCGTTGCTGGAATGCAGTCGACCTTCCCTGCTGCACCCAGGCGAGATCACAAGAGATGACCCCGGAAGGAATACCTCCGAGGGACCCTTCAGGAGGGATCTGTGATGACTGTGGGGGTGGGGATGTCTGGAGTGGGGAGAAAGCTAGGGAATCCCCTCTGAATCAGAAACCCGCTGAGGGATAGAGGTGGTGATCTGTGTTTTCACAAGCCCTTCAGGGCATCCTGATGTATGCTCAAGCCTGAGAACCACTGTTGTTGTCTTGGGGAGTCTTTACAGAGTTGAATATTGGCCTTGCTTGGGATGGACAATGTAGTTAAACAACCACTGATTCCTCAAATTTCAGGTCACTAATAACCCATTTTCCTGGTCTCTCTGTGGAACCAAAGGGAACACAAGCAAATAATGACTGTCAGACCTTCACAGTCCCGTGAGTGGCACAGCAGGGAAGGGGCTCTGCTTCACATGTGGCCTCAGTTGGAGGGGGACCATGCCTTGCTGCACAGACCCCTGGCTGGGCAGCCGCTCTGAGTAAATGGATGGTGGGTTTTGAGGAAGCGATGTCCAAGAGAAGAGGTCTGCACCTTGTCTCTGTCTGCACGAAATACAGTGTCCACGCCGTGTGTCTCCTATGAGGGATACACATGGCCACGTGGCACCCTCCCCAAAAGTTACTGTCATCCAGTGGTCGGGACAGAATGAAGGGTCACATGTTGTGAAATACAAAGTAGACATGTGATCTGCCCATGAGATGTGCTTTGGAACACAGAAGCTATTCAGTTCAGGGCTGAGAAATTGACAGCGAATGACAGAACTCTGAAATACACACAGTATTGAGAGGCCAGGAACTCTGACTTGTAGCTGGTAGTTACTATTCCAGTCAGATTTGGCAGCTGGGGAAGAGGCAGGGGCCAAACGTATGCGCAGGCTTGGAAAACACATGTAGAATTTTAGAAACAGGCTCTTACAATTTTATGGGATCAAATTGAGGTTAACTATTGCATAACAGGACTTCATTTATTTACTTTCTAAAGTGTGGGGTGGCTCTCATTTCATTCATTCATTCACTCAGTCATTCATTCATCCAGCCAATAAACATTTGTTGAATCGCTCCTCTTGCTGGGTCCCCTCCCTTTTCGGAATGTCACTGTCCCTTCCATCCTACACTGTCTGATAACCACACACAGCATTTCTCACCAGCCAGAGAGGCTTATCCAATGGTTTCTACCAAAGACCTAACAAAGGAATTCACAGCACATACGCAGACCCTACTTGATTTTATATGTACTGGCTCTGAGAGCTGGTCTCCAGAATATCCCACATTTAATGTCAGGGCCTCTAGATGTCTAGATGTTTCTGAGAAACAGAGTTGGCCAGAAGGGTGATGACTCACAGTGTCCCAGAGTCTGCGAGTGGAGTCTGTTGGAGAGAAATGGCATGGAGAAGGAAGGTGCCCAGGTTCATACGAGGGAAAGAGCAGGGATAGAGTGGGGAGGGGTGCAGGAGACATCTCCGTTGGCCACAAGGGATGTAGCCAGGGCCCAGCCAAGAAAGAATGAACCTGGAGACTGTGATGTTTGGGGAGACAGGTCCCACCTGAGTGTCTAGACATTGTGCAGGCAATGGGGATGTAGAGGGAAAGGAGTTTTGGTTAGGATGTCGAAAGAGAACGTGTACCAGTTTGTGAACATAGGGCTGGGACCCCAACTATTTAGCAACACCTGAGTCATCTCAAAGGGCTTGGGTCCTCCTATGCGGACTAGAGGGTGACAACCTGGGCTACCTCCCCTGTAGGTAATGGGAGCCCCTGGGGATGGTAGGGTGGCCAAGGAGATCTGGGGGCACAGTTGGTCCAGATCTGCTAAGCAAGTGCAAAAGGCAGTGTTTTCAAAGGTATTAGAGTCTTTGTAGAGAAATGGCCTGCCTCAGCTATACGAAGAGTTGCTTCTGTCACAGTTTTTGTAACTTTTGTCATGTATTTTCTATCCAGAAGAACCAAAGAAGATCCAAACTTCAGAAGGAAGTCCTTCAGTGCTTTAAATCTTGGTTCAAAGAGCCAAGTGACAGGAAGCTTATTTGTGATGTGTTCCAATTGCATACGGCTGCTTCCCAGGCGTTGCCTTCTTCAGTAAAGCATGGTTGACAAACTATGGTCCAGGGGCCAAGTCTCTTTGGGCATTTCTTCTATATGGCCCTTAGCTAAGAACGTATACACTTTTTACATCTTTACATGGCTGCAAAATTCAAAGGAGGGAGAATATTTTGTGGCGTGTGAAAATTACGTGAGCTTCAAAGGTCAGTATGTCTAAGTAAAGTTTTACTGGAGCTTGGCTGCACTCGTTTGGCTGTCTGCTTCTGCCCTCCAGTGGCAGAGCTAAATGGTTAAGAAGGACTCACAAGGCTGGAAGTATTTACTCTTTGGCCCTTGACAGAAACGGCATACAGACCCCTGTGGGACACAATGTTCTGGACTGAATCAACGTGCAGGGTAGAATTCATGGGTTGCGCTGGGGTTGGAGGCGGGGCGGGGATGGGAGGTGAGCAATGGTGTGAGGAGACGCACCTCTGTGACAGGAGGGTCCGAGAGGGGGCCAGGGTTTCGGCTGAGTGTTTGATGGAGTCAGTCCTCCTTCTTGCAGGGATGGCAAAGTTCTAACTGGGGTCCTATGAGAAGAGCAGCAGTGCCTGCATCAACAGTGGGCTTTCGATGATGGATTTAGTATCGACCATCTACACTTTATGTCATGACTGAAGCATATGGCCCATTGCTTCCACAGAGCTATTAAACTTGGCTTCTTATTTGTGCTTTGGTAATGAAAGGCACTGGCCTCAACTGAAGGACCTATGGGCATGAACACTCACGAATGGGTAATGGAGGAGAAGTGTTGAGAGAATGTTCAGTAGGATAGTCTCCCCTGTCAGGAACATGCTATCCTGGACATGGGACCCCCAAGGGACCAGTCTGGTTCTCAGATGGGGGATGAGGCCGACACATGCCCAAATGCAAAGAGAGCCACAGGTCCTGTGTTGACCCTGGAGTGACCCTGCACATTCTATACCTCATACTTTCCTTCCTTGGGGATTCTGACTTCCAGAAGTCAACAATATGCCTCCTGAATTCTTCTGTTATGTATATAAAAACAGGGCTTATTTTCAACTTTAGATGGTTAACTTCCAGAAAAAACACAAAAAAATGATAATATACCTTTAAAAGGTAGAATTGTTTCATTGCCCATATTTCTGTGATTACTCAAAGCACATAGCATTTTTATTTTACATCTCAACTTAAACTTTTCAAAAGCATGTGCTAACGGGAGGAATCCATCACAAGAATTGAAAGAACGTAAAACTAGTTTTCAAAGAGATTTCTACAAAGAGGAGCTGGCTTTAAAAAAAAATTATACGGGATAGAGTTGATTGGTTACATCTTACTGCATTTAGTTAAATGCATTTGTAGTGGTGAAATGAATCTGAAAGCATACATTGTGTTTTTCTGTTTGCTTTCATGTTATCCTGAACATAGAATGTGGAAACTGGATACAGGACAGTCTCCTACAGCAATTGGCTCATGCTGTCCTGGCCAGAGTTCTTCCTGAAACAGACCACAAAGAACTTTGTCCAGCCTGGTTTTAAATGAGAAAAGCAGCATCATATTTCTTCCTTTGCCTTAAGAGACATGTCCAGGACATTACAGGTGTCGTCTGATGTCTGTGCAATTCTTGGTCGGACATGTGTTCCTTTATTTGTTTGATTTTTTCATTCTAACATAGGTGCCCCATTTATTAACTTAACTACCTTATTTGATTTCTCTGATAAGATGAGAAATGTCATCAGCAAGATGGCTTAATGACTGCTCTCTAGGAAAATCAGGCAAATAAAATGGTGTATCTTCATTCACTCACTTGATGGGTGCCAATTGGTTTTATGATGGTTAGAACCATACTCACTGTACCTTGATCTGACTTGTTCTCTGTTAAAAGCAGAGTTAGTATTTTATGAGAACCAGTAAAACTAAACACGAGGCAATCTTATGAATATTTTTCTTAAAGTTACTACCTAGTCATTCATTATTAGATTCTTTAAAATAAAATTTTTATTTATTTGTTGTTGCTGTTGTTTTTTGGGTTTTTTTTGTTTTGGTTTTGCTTTTTGTTTTTTTGTTTTTTTTTTTTTTGGTAAGGCAAATTTCACAATATTTATATTTACTGGGATATGGGCTGTGCTACCCAGAGCCACCTGGGGGCCAGCATCCTGCATAGGGATCAAAATTGAGGCTGTCATTCAAGGGTTCAACCTGCATATTCTAAAGTGTCATCATGTCTTTCATCCTCTCTGTTATCAAGTCAGTACTGATAGATGAGTAGGGAAGATAATACTCATAAACATGTCCACTCGTTTATGATAAAATAAGAAAAACTCTCTGAATGGAACGAGTGTAAAGGGTTTGAGTTTCAGCAAAGACAAAGTAAGTTGCTTGAGGTCATTTTTATTAGGTGTGGTCATGGGAGTAATACGTGATTTTCCTGAAGTCTAATCTATTACTTTTTAAATGATATCCAAGTATTCTTATTATATGCGATTTACTTGTAGAGACATTTAACTTATGTTAATCCTCCTTGATGCATGACGAAATGTCGTCAGTGATATTTTTGCATATACTCTTAATTTTTCACTAGAAGTAGTATATATTCATACACATATGTCCCTGTAAAATTTCATAGCTAAAATTATGCATAGTGTACTTAATAGGCAATTAAGTAATTTTTAATATTATTCACTCATAAGCAATTTTTATCCTAATGTCCCATCTTAGTTATTTTATTTTATTTTATTTTTTTAGAGAGAGAAATAGAGAGCATGGGTGGGGGAGAGGGGCAGAGGGAGAGAGACGGAATCTTAAACAGGCCCCATGCTCAGCAAGGAGTCTGACACGAGGCTTGATCTCCTGACTCTGGGATCACGACCTAAGCCAAAATCAAGAGTCAGACGCTCAACCGACTGAGCCACCCAGGTGCTCCCCACCTTTTCTCCCCTAATGTCCCACCTTTACAACCTAATTCACTTGTAAAATATGATGTTGCTGTGTTAGACAAAGAAAGACCTGTAGCTGGTCATCAATAAATGTCCAGAATGCTCTTTTAGCTCTAACTTTGTGATTGTTATCATTATTCTTATTTGCATTTTTGATAATGTTCTCTATGAAGCCAAAAATACCATCTCCGCCTCCTAACACTCTTCGCTAGCAGTTTATCACCTAACATCTTTGAAACAGAACAATGAAAGTGCCTCTGACGTCTTGTATTGTGTCATGTTCATCCAGCCTCAGTGTGAAACTTATAGAACAAGCCATCTGAAAGGATTGCCAGCTGGTGAATGGAGATGGCCTTGATCCTAGTCCTTAGTCCAAGCTCAATTTGTGTCCTGTCAGGGTCAATTAACTGGAGCCGTACGATGGGATGTCCCTCCTATGCTGAGTTCCAGCCAATCTCTCCAGCATGCCTGGTGTCAGACCTGGACCCACACTCCTGGCCACTAAGCAGCCTTTGGAAAGCTGGCCAGCATCTTTTTGCTGCACTTGGGGGCTGGGAACCAAGAGAATTGCCTGCTTAGGTTGGGAGGTCAGCCAGGACCCTTGGGCAGTCTGGATCAAGGCTCTCTCTGGGACAGAGAACTAGGGTCAGTGGTGAAGGCCAATCACACAGCTAAACCAGGAAGGCTAACCCAAGGGGTAGATGGAGAGAGATGCCAAATATATGCCAAATGAAGCAAATAAGCAATGGATGGGGTTGTTAAAGGGATTTGTGTAGGTTATACATGTACAAAAAAGTAAGATGTGAACACAGTAAAAAAAAAAAGGTTTCCAAAAACAAGGTACTTCCTCTTGATATGAATATTTTAACATGAATGCAAGCAATAGAAATTGTTCATGTGTTCATTTAACACATATTTAAATATAATTCTACGGGGGATACAGTGAACAAACAAAAACAAGACAAGATATGCCCTCTATCCTCCCAGAGCGACTCAACTGTAAGAAGCTGAGAGAGAATACTCCTAGGCTATGTGGATGCCCAAAAGGTTTTTAAATCAGCTTGGATTTTTCTTCTCTTACTATAGGGGAAAGAGCCTGGCTTGTTAATATGAGAAGGGCTGATAGTTACTTAAATATTTGTAACACATGTTGGTCATCGGGATTTTTAATAAAGCTGCTGTAAATCCAACTCTAGAACAAATTGATTAAGAAATGTAAATTCTGTAATTTTTCATAGCCTGAGGATTAAAGTGAGAAGCAAGAAATGAAGTAAAATTAATTTCAAGGCAACCCTTTTCAATTTCAACTGATGTTGGAAAAAGGGGTGTTGACTTACTGGTCCAGTTATGCTAAGGTTCAAGTTTACAGTTGGAAAGAAAGAGGGAGAAGGTAAAAGTTACATTTTTCTTCTCTCCTGTAACACTAATGTCGGGTAAAATTTATAACATGAGGTTGGAAGGAACAGGACAAGAAACTAATATTTGTTGAACTTCACTTGGGCCCAAGCTGCAATCTTGGCATTTCAAGTACCTTAGCTTTTCGGTTGCTTAGAAACCAGTTGGAAAAGCTGCGTGAGGGTCCTCAAGCGGATAGTCTGCAGCTCTCAGATTTTGGGCAAATCCCTTTAACGTCAGGAGTTTGTACAAAACCTGATGTACTCGATACACAGATCTAATGGCATAATGTATGCAAAATTGAACACAATGCCTGGTAGAGAGCAAATGCTTCAGGGATCCCAGCCAGGGAATACTGTTCTGGAAGGCGGTCTTTTCCAACACAGCAAGCCATTTCCTGGCTAGGGGGATTTAGATGCAGGAGTCAAGGGGAACCTGCCATTTATTAAATCATTATGATGAAAGTCACTGGCAAGAAGGAAGTTCTGTTTTTAAATGACGAGCTAAGCCATTTTCTCATTGGAAGAGCTCATCTCAGAAACATACGATAGATAGATTGCAGTGGTGCTTCAATCAGTGGGAATTACTGGGGATTGTGGAGATGTGGTGTTTGGTTAAAAGCATTCTTCAGCTTACTGAAATTTAACCCCCTAAATACGCGATGTTCATATTTTATGGAAATCAGGTGTCTCTTTTCCAACACTGTTCATTCTAAATGAAATCCAGCCAGAGGGGTGGACACAGAAGGGGCAAGAAAAGTGGCAAAGTCATTCTCAGGGACCTCTCTGGAGTCGTCGGTTTGACAGCTGTTTTTAGCACGGCAATATTGAAACAGCTGAAAATTCCGTAGTTTTCGGATGGCCTGCGGCTCTAAACGGACTTCTCGTTTTAAACAAAAGGAAATATTTACGTCAATAGGATAAACAAAAAAAAAACCAAAAAACCTCTGCCTTAAATTGCATCCTCTGGAGAAGTGTTTAAAATACCTGTGATAGTTAAATATTCCAGATGCTTAAGGTTTTCTGTTATAAGCACATGCAGATAGCAGGCAATCAAACTGTCCTGCATTTGCAATAAAATGGAATCCGTGGATTCTGAGACTGGCCAGAAGAGAAGGTGATGGGCACTTTCAAAAGAGACTTGTTCCGTCGGTATTTTGACACTTAGGGACACGGACTGAAACCGCAGTTTTCTGACAAACCAAAGAATTCTCCTTTAAGTTTTATGATTTTGCAGGTACTTTATCAAATCTGTTATTAATAATTGGTAGCTTTACATACTTGTTCTGATTTTAAGGAACGCCAGCAAAAACATGCAGTAAATTGTATTTGCTTCTGCAGACCCTTCTGTTCTTTAAAGGGTTGAGGGGGGAGCCAGAGCTAGAAAACGAACCTTTAGTATCATTTATTTTTATTTATTTAGAACCACTGATGTTACCTCTAGAGTTGCTGCCAAGGTGCTGCTCAGCATTTTTATTTAATTCCAAATACGTAAGAGTATTAAAAGCCCCATTTAATATGGCCCTGGTTCTCGGACATCTGCCTGAAGGCTGACATTTGATGTGACGTGCAAAGGGCCATTTCCTCTGACACCTATCACAAAATTTGTGAACCATTACGGCCACTCAGTTTTCAATAAATTACAGGAGAAGCCCATTGGCTGTCCGTCTGCCCCACAGAGCAGGGCTCACATCTTTGGGTGTCCTCCCACGGTAGGCTCGGGAGAACCTCACTGTAGCATGGGTTAGACCCTCATGATAGTACAGCCTGAGGCTCGGATTTCCTCACAGCTGGGGTGCCTTCTCCACGGCAGGTGCTGAACGGTGGAAGGCTTCAGAGGCCATTGTGATATGGAACATCTATGCTATGGACCTCATCATTCTCAGTTCACAGATGTCCTCCACCAATCATTTGTTCATTCACTCATTCATGCATGCCAAGGTGCCAGTCACTGGGGACTGAAGATGGATGAGACACTCCCTGACCTTCAGGAGCTCACAGAACAACAGAACGTAGAACAGAACGTAGAACCCGTGTGATGGGGGTCTCACTGAACTGTCACCAAGAGTGAGGGTGGCACAGACGCTCCGATAATTAATTCCACTTTGGAGACACACACATCTTCACAGAGAGTCGAGTCAGAGGGACTGGGCAGGCAGAAGGGGGAACGTTCCAAATGGTGTTGGCCATGACCGGCAAGGAGGAGGCAGAGGCCAGCTGTGGGCACGTTAAGGGACCATTGTCACTGGAGGAAAGCAGGGTGACAGCCTGCAGCCAGTGCTGAGCGGCCTGGCGAGCCCTATGGGTAGACCATTCAGTCGGCCCTGGGGAAAATTCACCAGACTTGAAAATTTTTAAATTTGACTTTTCTTTGGTGAAAGACATGGGTGGATAAAAAAGAAAGCCGTGTTGTTTATTTTGTTCAACAGAAGGGGCATGTCACAGAAGCACTGCTTACACAGTAATTAAATGAACTTAGTGTTCCAGTATTAAAGAAAGGCTGCCAAAGTGCCCCTGACCTTTAAGAGGTCGAGAGCCTAAAATGGCTGTGTTCCCACCAAAGCCCCAGGGCTATTCTTTCCTCTGTCTTCTCTCCACTGAGCTCACCTTCTACTTCCGTCAGCTGTCCCGTGACCCTGAATGAGTGTCCAGCCCAGTCCTCTCACAACTTGGGGGATTTCTATCCTGCTGACTGGCGCGGGGCTCCCTCTCTGAGGAAATGTGATTTCTCTTTCTTTCTTTCCTTCCTTCTCTCTTCCCTTTTCTGATCAGTCTCCGTACACAAGATATAAATCTGGGACTTTTACACCATAATAACATCAAGGCATATTTTCTGCAACGTATCATTCTTTACATATACTTTGGGTTGCAGATAAAAGCATAATTTGGTTGAATCGGGGACTCACTTCCATTACATAATCAGGCCAACAGGAAATGCCAAGTCAGCGAATGGTGGCCCTTACCTCGTTCGGTCTGTTAAGTCACCTGTGCACCTGTCTGCGTGCTGACGGGCCACACAACGTCGGCCCGCTGCTCCGAGGGAAAACACTGAACCATGCATTACGACCGGCTCATGACCTAACGGAAGCAAGGCTTTCTTCTAAGAGCCCACAACATGGTCATTCTTTTGACACTAACAAGAAACGTAACTGCAATTTACCAACTTTCGCTTTTTTTTTCTTCTAGAGACAGAAAGGACGCAATGCCCCTTAAAGTCTCAAAAGTTTCCATTTTTCGGTGTAGGAGCTCTGTGGACAGACAGCTTTCTCATGAGGGACCAGAACGCTTTAGGGACCACAGGAATAGCACTTTTCTGGTGGCAAAGTGTGAGATGCTGCAGGGCCAGTGGAGGAAGCCTCACAGAGCCTTTGAGCCCGAGTGAGTCAGCATTCCGTCTGTAGCGTGGCCGGGATGCGTACGGGGTTACGGCTTGCTGAGTGCCTTTTATTACACAGTGTGTGATGCTCGCAGCTGGCGGACGTGCTCACAGCGACAAACACCATCCCCGTCCCACGCTGCTTGGCCTGCACTGTCCGTCCGGCTAAACGGTCCTGGCTTGCTGTCCCCCGGAGCCACAGCACTGGCTAGGGGATGTAAGAGCTCGCCGCAGGAGGGCTTGTGGCCTTAAAGTGCGTCAACACCACCATGACAACGAGGATCCTTTTGTGTTATGGACGCAGCTCACTTTTCTAAGGAGCTGGGACCGGAAGGACAACAGCAACAGCAGGTGTGATGCGTTAGGTCTTCCCGGGTTTCAGGGGCGAGCTCCTTAAGGACCCCGCTGTGGTTGTCGACTTCTCCTCTGAGATGGAACGCAGGGAGGGAAACCAGAGCCGGAAGAGCCAGTGCAACTTACACAAGTTTGGCTCCGGCAAGAATATTCTGCATAAAAGGGATTGGACCTACAGTCATCAATGGTAAGAGCACATCGAGGGATGACTAATCCCCTAGACAGTTTCCCCCAGCACGTTAGTGACGTCGGGCAGTGCACCCAATGGGCTGCTTGTGACCGGCTTGCTCCAGGACATTCACCAACTCCGCTTCCTCCGCCAACAGCTTTGCTAGGAAAAAACATGCCAGCCGGACGAAATTGTGCCGAGTGGGCAGCTGTTCAAGTTTGTCGCTCAAGCTGTGTCTCCCCGCGACCGGCTGACCAGCGGCCGGTCCGCACCTGTGGCCACGTGCGGTCACTGCTGCCTAGGATGGCACCTGGCTCCCTGAGGGGACGTGACGGGCACCGTCCGGGACACCGCGAGCTGGTGGAACAGTGCCGGCAGGGGTCCATTCCACCAGCTCAGTGGGCTTTGTGCCAGTCTCTGATGTGCCGCTGGGAGAAAAGCCACTAGAAAAAGCCCCCCGCCCCACCGGACAGAAATGAGACGCGCCGGCCACATCTGTTTCACTCTTTGTGTGGGGACCAGCTCTTAGGACTCCATCAAATTCCACGCATGGAAACAAGGCAAAACGACCTCGCTCTTTGTGGGTACAGAATCAGCCGCACGAGTGTTCAAAATGGGGATACGCATATTCGATTTCAAGAAAAGGGCTGTTAATCTCATTTCGCAAAACAAAAGTTGTACGAAATGTGAGTGCCTCAGCATCCTACCACTAAACACGAGTGAAGGGCACACCCCGCGCAAAAAGTGTCAGGAATGCAAGTGTTTTTACCTTCCAGGTGACTCTGATGCTCTGAGATGAGATGGGCTCCAAGTGGACTTCCTGAGGTGGGCCGTCAGGAGCTGTGAAGACCAAAGCCCACAGGCCCGTTAGAGCCGAGTTCCAGAGCCGACTGAAGTCTATACAACATGCAGGCCCAGAAGACGCCCCCCGCCCCCCCACCACACCCCTCAGAAGCACAGAGAAACGTGTTTGCAGCTTCAGGAAGCAATTCAATTTGGCAGAGTCACTGGGTCCTAAATTTACCCCGTGTTTACCCAGTCCCAGGAACAATGAACCTTGGGGACCCGTCCTTCTGTCACCTCCACACCACACCTTTGACAACGTGATTAATAAACCCTAAGTCTGAGCAAGTTCACAGGTAAAACAGGAAGTTGAAAAACAGTATTTCTTTTATAAACCTCTGCAGTGGCTGTTGGAGCACCCTCTCTTTCCCTTGGAAGCTCGTGTTTAGTGACATGGTATTGGGGCCACGCAGGTTGTCCAGAGCTATTGGGGCAAAACAAAAAAATCAGGATTCGTCTGCCTTTGCGTCTCTTAGACAACTTTAGTTTTTCGCACTCTCTGATTAAAAAACTCTCGTTACCCAAAGTCTGTCGCCTTGGAAGGCAGGAGAAGCAAAGTTAAAGAGTCAAAGCGTGCAAGTCTCGCATCACCTTATTTTCAACGGTTGTAGAGATTCCGATTACGTTCCAGTTCCAGTCGGTCACTAGCATGAGCGACGTGCCGGCACTAAGCACACAGCGTAGAACTCAGAGGCGGAAAATATTTTTGTCCGCCGAGAGTTCACGTGTTATCAGAATGGTGAATGCACGCTCTGGGAGAAACACCACCGTACGGCAGACCAGATACTCAAGTGTCTTCCGAGAAGTGGAAGCAACTGGTAACCCAGGACTCAGAGGAAGAGACCCCCTCGGATGCAAATGTGCTGTCAGAATGACAATTCTGTGATCCCTGCTGAGCCGCACAAGGGTCACATCTATGGACTTGGAGATGCCCTTTTGCGGCAGGGGAAGGAGCACGTGGCAGATAAGAAAGCAGAAACAGTGAATGTGAACTGGTCTGAAGGGTTCGCAAGTCAATGGCAGGGCTAAGATAAAGGTCAGATTAGGGGAGAGGGGAGGTCAAGGGAAACCTGTTTCCCTTGATTCAGGAGAAGCGTGAGCCATACTCGGATGGAGTTGCCAAGCTGATGGGTGTTTCGGTCTTTCTGCCTGAGTTCAAATTCTGGCTGTTATCACTTAGTAGCTGTGTGGTGCTTTGCAGGTGATTTAATTCTCTGTCTGTTTCCCTCATTATTTAACAGGACAAAAAAATGCATGTCCTAGGATTGCTGTGAAAATCATGGACTCTGTAAATACAAGCAATAATAGTTATTACCATTGAGTGTTTTGCATAAGGGGAAGTAAAGGGGGAAATTCACACAATGAAAAGAAAAGGTACACTTGAAGGAACAACGTGTGAGCACAGACGCAAGGGCTCTATCAGGAGCAGAGGTAGGTAGGGGTCCCAGGGGGCATCGGAGCAACCACCTCCAGGTGGGAGGAGGGAAGAAAGAATGGGGATGCTTTCGGGGGACTTGCTGGGCGAGGGAAGCAGGCTCAAACCTGATTGCATTTTCCCAGCTAAATCATAAGAGGCAAGGTCAGGAAATCAGAATTGGAGCAGGAAGGAGGGCCGTGGGCTTTAGGAACACACAGGCCGGAGGAATGGCCTGAGGAAAAGCGTGCCCCATACAGCACAGAGGAGCAGGGACCCCCAGTTTGGCACATGAACATGACATGGGGAGAAGCTCACGTGTGGGCCTTCATGAGGCCACCGACAGGTGCAGACGGAGCGTGCAGGTGGGCTGGGGTGAGCAGTACACTGGGCAGGAAGAAGCTGGCACCCAACTTCTACTGGAGGACGGACAACAGGACCCTATGACTCCATACAGGGGGGAGAAGCAGGGGTAGGGAGCTGACTCCAGAGGCCAGGGCTGGTGGGACCAGGAGAGAGTAAGAATGCCAAGAGGGGAAGACGATTTTCCAGAAAAAATGGTTCATTGCGTTTTAGAAATATGAACCTGGAGGGAATTGGAGATACTGGGTGTGCAATGAGCAGCTGGAAATGTTTACAAGGGCCGGGAGAGAGAGAGAGTAGGAGTTGAGTCTGCACTTGGCTTCCTTCCCCCATGCCTCCTTCCGTCCTGCTCACGCCAGCCCTGAGATCTGCCCTGCGGGTCTCCTTTCTGTGCTTGGTTGGCCGCTGTCCCCACGGAGGCTCTCAGCCTCACCCGACAGCCTGCTTCAGCCCCTCATCTATGGCTGGTGCCAGTTTCAAAGGGGACATGGGCCGAGAGCAGCCTTCAAACCACTCAGTTATCATACTGACCTCCCTGTGTTCTGTGTCCTGTGTCTTGCCTCCTTCTGCACGCTTCCATTCTGCACCCCCATCCCCCACGCACCCTCATGTCTCAGCTGCCACCAACATCTCAGTGGAACCCAACCACACCTGCCCTAGGCAGATCTGACCTTCTCCCCTGGAGCTTTCTTTTCCCTCTGTCAGTGTTGCCTGCCTGCACCTGTGTGATGCCCACAGTGCACCCCATCTCAGCATCGGGACCGTCACAGTCACTGTGGTGCTGGGCACACACGTAGACTGTCTTCCCCTAGCGGACTCTAAGCTGAACAGCCTCCCGATCCGGGTCCAGAGCAACCTGCTTTGAAGGGGAAAGAAACGTGCAGACACTGAAACAAAGAGCACAGTTCTCTCTCCCCAGCAGGTCATGGGGACGGTTGGTTCGCCATGGGTGCTGTGGCCTCTTGGATCCATCGATGATCCTCCAATGAAAGGAATGTGCTAGCACTGAAGGGGACTCCAGAGCAGGGGCCAAGGGAGGGACTGGCCTCCAGCCACCTGCCATAATGGTTGTCATAGCTCTGCACCTAGATTCTGCTCACAGGGTCAGGCCTTGAATGCAGGAGCCTTCGACAGCAGCTCCAACGAAAACCCATGGGACAGGTTTCTCCCACATTGATGAATCTGTGGTCATCAGGAAGCACAGGGTTCGAGCCTAAAAATCCTTCTTGGAAAAATTACTTTGAGGTCTGACAGCTATATACTGGTGCTGAATTATTTTAATTTAATTGTGCTACATCGAATTTCATGAGGATCCCATTTGAGAGGCACAGGAGGCAGTGTGGGGACAGCCCCGCATTCTGCGTCCTCTGGGTGTGTCTGGGCCGTGGCCTGTGGTGTCGTGGCACACAGTCTCAGGCTTCACATCCTTGATGACATGTAGTCAGGCTTAAAAACAAAGATGTGAGGACAGTGTTTATAAAATGGCCTGGATTTTATCAGAAAACATGAAGTCAATGATGCAGTCATGAACTGGGGAGGATTTGTTTTTCCAGGCTGGTCCCTTACTCTCCGAAGGCCCCCCCTCCCACCCCAGTCCCTGTCTCTAGGACAGACCTGACCATGTTTAAGAACATGGCACCTTTTTATGTAGCCTAGTGGTTTGTTAGTAACTCATTTATTGGTTGGCCTGTTCTCTGAAGGGAATGGTTTCTGACCTCCCCTCTCTTAAAAATAAAGTGATAGAAGGGTGCCTGGGTGGCTCAGTCGGTTAAGCGTGTGACTCAGCTCAGGTCATGATCTCATGCTCCGTGAGTTCAAGCCCCACGTCTGGCTCTGTGCTGACAGCTCGGAGCCTGGAGCCTGTTTCAGATTCTGTGTCTCCCTCTCTCTCTGCCCCTCCCCCTGCTCATGCTCTCTCTCTCTCTCTCTCAAAAAATAAATAAACATTAAAAACAAACAAACAAAGTAATAGAAAAAAAAAGACAAGGGAGGAAAGAACAACCTACACACACACACACACACACACACACACACACACACATTAGCGCCACGCCCAATTAAACTAGGACGCATTTTTGGTTTTTTGAGCATTGAATTTTCCACTCTAAGTTTCTAAAGCATTATAGGAAAAACCTTTATTGAAAAAATTTGTCTGCTTTTGGAACTTGCATGCTTTCCTGAGCTGTAATTAGCCCTTGGGTCTTCATCTCATGGCAAACAGATGATTTCTGTAAAGTTATAATCCAAGGCAGATTGAAATCCCAAATGCTGAAAGTATTCAAGATCAACCATTAGGTCCTCATTTATTTAACTAACATCTGACATTTAAGAATTTATGTACATGCTCTTGAACTGAAGCTATCACTATATATAGAAAGCATAGTTTCTTCTTTTTCTAGCTTTTTCTTGCAAGCTGGGAGGTAAGAATTAAGAATGAATGTGATTTTTCAAAACAAACACTCTTTGTATTTCTATAGAAGCCCAAACTGTTCAATCTGCAAAATGATAGTAAGTGAAAATGATATTTCAGTTCCTCATGTTTTTCCTAGGCAAGGCAGCCTTTACTAATTCTGTCTGGCTCAAGACACAATGATGACGGACCCTTCCTAACTTCCAGACATGCAGACCTCTGCTCTTGATTTCCTCTTACGGGCACCAGGGCTAGCCTCTCATCCCTGCCTCCTGACACAGCCCCTCTCCCTCATCCTGCTAACCTGACCCCTTGTGGCTCTCAGTGGACAGTCTCCACAGACAGTCCTCTCTCTCACTTCCCATCAGCAGATACCAAGACTCCAGCTATGGCACACCCCTCTACCCTCAGAATATTCTCTCCTCCACAAAGCCATCTCCTGGCTTTATTCAGACTCTTGGAACCAAATCAATCATTTAACGTGGCTGAACCATCCCAGTGGGAATCTGTTCCAAGTTTCCACCTCTGGTTCCCTTATTGGGGAATTTACTGAGGGCTTACTCTGCACAGGTCCAAAACTAGGCAAGGACTAGGTATAAAAATGGGTTTAAGAAATGTCCAAGTCGGGGGGCATCTGGGTGGCTCAGTGTATTGAGTGTCTGATTCTTGATCTCAGCTTAGGTCATGCTCTCAAGGGCCTGAGTTCAAGCCCCGCACTGGGCTCCATGCTGGGCATGGAACCTACTTAAGAAAAATAAAAAAATAAGGAAAAAAAAATGTCCGAGGGGCAACTGCACAATTCTATCACACGTTCACTTCTGATGGAGGTATTGGGCATGAGAGCAATGTTCTTTGCTGGGAGAAGGAGACAAAGACAGTGTTTAATAAAAATCAAATTAAACAAAGAACAGTTGACCCCTACATGGGAAAAAATGGAATTCATTTAATAACTATTTATCAAGTGAATAGTTTATTAATTTAACTTTTTAACTTAAGACTTATTATGTGCCCAACAGTATTCTAGGTGGCTGGGATGCAGCAATGAACCAAACAAGCAACTATTCCTGACCTTGTGGGAGGGACTAAAAATAGCTCATAAACAAAATAAATTGGTAGATTATATGCTATGTGGATGGCGAGTGATGCTATTTTTAAAAAATGAGAATGTTGAGGGAGGGAGGGGACCTAGTATGCTTGAGCAGGCAGTGGGTTGGACCAAACACCTGAGGAGGTGTGGGAGAAGGGGAAAGAACATGCCAAACCATTCTAGAACATTCTAGGTTAGCCAGGGAGTGACTATAGGGCATGGATGAGGGACAGCAAGGCAGCCAGTGATTTGTTTGGTTTAATTCTCAAAGTCTTTCAGTGGAAGCTGCAGAAAAATGACAGCCATGGGGGCAGATTGCTAAAGGCTCAGCGGCAGGGCTTCCCTGTGGGCAGTCTTCCCTGTGGGCAGACGCTGTGCACTTGACCGTCTTCTGGAAGAACACGGTTGATGCCACACTGGGTCCTACTGTGCACTGACCTTCATGCATACTGTTACATGTGGATGCCTTTTATTCCTTAAGCCCTCATCATATCCTCTCCCTCTCAGCCCCCAGCTCAGCACAAAGAGGACACTCTTCCTCTGGATCACATCTTGCTTCTCTGGACTGTGATCAAGGCTGACGCCCAGGGCTGTTAACTTAGCACCAGATCCAATGGAAACCCAACGACTCCATGTGGTGACCCTTCCGTCATCCTGACCTTCTCTCCTCTGGTGCGTCTGGAAAAAATTCAGTGGTTTCTCCGCGAGCTCCTGCATATCTGAACTTCTGCATTCTATGGGCAGTTTCATAACGAAGACGGTGAAGGGATCAGCCACCCAACCTTGGGCACCGGCGCTGGTGGCACATAGCGTTCAGAGCACAGCTGCTAATGGGGAAGCTGGTCTTGGGTGAGGGTCAGCTGTGGACGTGACACGACGATCGGTGTTGAAGGAACTTGGTAAGACAGTGCGCCTCCGGTCCATTAGATCTAATCCCATTAACTCTTGCCTGTGTCCCTACTTCCTCTCTCTCCTTCTTCTCTCTGAGGGCCTAGAGGCTGCTGAGGGAAGTCAGGAAGACAGCTCTAGACAGTGAGACCCCTGATGCATGTCAAGCATATACCAGGGTGTCTGACAAACACATCTGTGAGCCCTCACATGAAAACACACTTGGGATTGTGGCATCGGAACCGTGCTATTTTCTAATGTTGGGTAAGGACACTGTGTAGGTGGCAGTGACACCTTCTGCACTAAGCTTTGTGACGGAAGATACAGCAGGAGTCCAGAACCCACATTCCCACCACGGCCTAAATTAGGGATCTGTAAACTTTTAAAACAATTTTATTTATTAATACTTTTGAGAGAGAGAGAGCGCACAAGTGGGGGAAGGACAGAGAGAGAGGGAGACACAGAATTGGAAGCAGACTCCAGGCTCCAAGATGTCAGCACGGAGCCCGATGCAGAGCTTGAACTCACGAACTGTGAGATCATGATCTGAGCTGAAGTTAGGCACTTAGCCAACTGAGCCCCCAGGTGCCCCTGGGATCTATAAACTTTTTACGTAAGGGGACAAGTAGTAAATATTTAGGCTTTGCAGGCCACAGGAAATCTCTGTGACATATTCTTCTTTTTAAGATGAAAAACCTATTCTTAGCTTGAGGGTTGTAAGTGGGATTTGGCTCATGGGCTGTAATTTGCTGAACCGTTACATGAAAGAAGGGTGGGGCGATGATGAACTCAGGGGAGCATATGGTCAGCCTCAAGGTAACCTCTGTACCCTTGGCCCCAGCTGATTCTTGACAAGCAGGCACTCAAGAGGAACTGTTACTACATTTTGATCTGAGTTTTCCAGATTTTAAAAACTGACACCTAAATTCAAAGATTGGCACGCTAATAGGCAGACCCAAGCCGAACACACACTCGGGCCTGCTGTGCTGTGGGCTGCAGTCTGTGACCGGGAACAAGGCCCAGCCCATCAGGACAGGGTCAGGAATCTCAGGCTGCTGGCTCTGGTGATTCCCGTGTCTTAGCTGGTGCTCGGACACGTGTGGCTTCCTCTTCCTCCACCTTCCAGCCCTTCCCTTTTGCCTTTCTCTACTTTTCTTCTTTTATTTTTTTTAATCTTTACTTATTTTTGAGAGAGAGAGAGAGAGAGAGAGAGAGAGACGGAGTGCAAGTGCGAGAGGAACAGAGACAGAAGGAGACATAGACTCCGAAGCAGGTTCCAGGCTCTGAGCGTCAGCACAGAGCCCGACGCGGGGCTCGAACTCACAAACCATGAGATCATGACTTGAGTGAAGACGCTTGACTGACTGAGCCACCCAGGTACCCCTCTCCTTTTCTCTCCTCATGAGGCCCTTCAAAGCTTCAGTGCAAATATATCCTCATCGCACACACAGGGGGTTCACCGTTATACCCACTCTAACACAATCCTGTGAGGCATTTTCATGAATATTCCTCCCACATCAGAATTCCATGAAAGGTATGGAATTCCATGAAAGGCTGGCCTTGTGCCAGCCACACATGAAGAATGAGACCTGAGCAGCGTGTAACCCCTGATGATGAGGGGGGTCACGGCATCATCTGGGACACTGAGCTCCATGGAGAAATGATGATATGCCTCAAAGGCAATTGCCAGAAGGATTCCTACTTGTGCTGGGGAGGAGCCCTGATGTCATCCAGGGAGACGGGAACTTGGTTGCCCTTCCAGACAGAGGACTCAGCACACATGCAGAGAATGGCAGGTGGGGGGCAGGAAAGGGCCAGAGGAAGCCGAGTGTAGCTTCCAAGTACAGGGGGTGTGGGGAGACCCGGACCTAACTAACCACCTCCCCGACTCATGTCCCCACCCAGGTGGGTACTGACCGATGTCCCCCGGTACCTCAGACTTGGGCAATGCCTCACCATAAAAATGAGTGGCTCTACAGATTCCGGAAGTTTCCATCTGAGGATTCTTACTGCCTGAGAGGTGGCCTCTTTTTTTTTGAGGGGAAAGTGGCCACTAAAGATGGTCATCTGGAGATGACAGTAACTCCTAGAAGATGAGCCTTTGGGTATCCCTGCTGGGAAGCGGCAGCAACCTGCGGCCACCGCAGGCAATTCTGACGAGGGCATCTTTGGTCAGGACGGTTGCCTTTCTTCCTACGTGAGTTCGCGTGTGAGAAAACCCGCTTTGTTTCTTCCTTTATTTTTTAAATTTTTTTTAATCTATTTTTGAGAGAGAGAGCATGCAGACAGGGGTGGGGCAGAGAGAGAGGGGGACAGAGGATCTGAAGCAGCTCTGTGCGGACGGCAGTGAGCCTGACTTGGAGCTCCGGCTCGCGAACCGCGAGATCGTGACCTGAGCAGAAGTTGGACGCTCAACCGAAGGAACCACCCAGGCTCCCTTGAGAAAATCTGCTTTTTAAAATTCCAGCCACAAAACCTACGCACCCAGACAAAGCCAAATTCTGTTTTGAAGCTTCACTCTGTTCTACCTGCTCCTCTCCTTGCATCTTCCCTTCGCTCATCTGAATAGTAAATGAGCGAGGCTGGCGGAAAGGAGCAGCCGACAGCAGCCAGCGTGCAGGTAAAATCCAAGAGGCCGCCCTGGAAGCCAAAGAGGTGGCTTCTGCATCTGAGCGTCTGCAGAGATGCTGGGAATCTGTACTGCAGGCCGGTGACCGGAGTGGCTGTTCGCCTGACCGCCCAGCCCGGAGGGACGCGCTGCCATGGCAACGGCCAGCTGCAGCAGAGGCCACGCAGAGCCAGAGAAAAGCAGCAGGATTCATAACGGCGATCAGGAAGGCAGCCCCAAAATGCACCAGGGGAAAATACAGTTTTCTTGAGACGGCTGTCAAGACGGGCAGCGTTAGGAAGGAAGGAGAAGTTTGCACAGCGCGTCAAAGATTACATTTTGGGGACAGTGTGTCTTCCCTAAATATACAACGTGATGACATTCCAGGAAGTTAGTGGGTTGTTGAAATATTTAAATAAAATTCTATTTCTGCAGGAGCGTGTTGATGCGCATTTCTCACTTGTTTGAGACCTACAGAGTGCTTTCACAGCCTGCCTTTTCCTTCCAGTGACCCACACGGTTGGGGTCAGGAGGAGAAAGCCATCATTACATCTGTTTTGCAGATGAGCAATCACACCGAGTTTCTAAGTAATAGAAATGGCTCAGTCCCGGACACTCAAGCATAAAGCTATCCTATTGCCTGCCCTTAAAAACGGTTTTCAAGAACTGATGTGTTCCTGGGTTGAGAAAAAGTGCTCATCTCTAGTTCGGGAAGAGCTGTCCATTCCAACCCAGTATTGACAGAAGACGGTATTGACATAATCAGAAGAATACATGTTTGCATTTTTTTTTTTTTGAGCCAGCAACCTTACTTCCTGGAATTTCACCTAAAAAAATAGCCTTAAATGTCAAAAGATATACCAGAAAGGATGTTCATCACAGTGGTGTTTGTAGTAATAAGAAATGGAAAATTTCTTATTACTAATAATAAGATCTATCTTATTACCTAATAAGATCTATATAAGATCTAATAAGATACGATTTGTTAAGTAGATGGTGGAAGGTATCATTAGGAATCGCAGACGAGTACTTAAGGGTATACAAGAGTGATGTCCTTCCGGAAGGCTGCTAATGAGGGCCAAAGAGAAGTGCGTGGAAGGAAGAAAGTCAAGAACAGCCCTAATTCCCCTGGTGAAAGCTGGAACAGGTCTCCCGTGGACTTTCACTCATCTGGGGATGATCCTCTTAACCCTGGTGATGAAGAAGGGATCTGAGACTACGTTTCCAACTTTATGGCAGTGGTGGGTAGTAGCTGATTATCTCCGACTTCAGGCAGAGAAAGAAAAGCTAGGTTTGGGGCTGGACACCCTTCCTCCCAAGAGATGAGCCCGGCCTTGATTCCTTAGTTTTCTTTCCCCCTCTCCTGCCAGGGGGTGGGTTGACAGTCAGCTTTCTCAGTCCTCTACAAACTGGTTAATTCACCCCCCGGTAGCCATGCATGTGGGGGAGCGTGCACACGTGTGTGTGTGTGTGTGTGTGTGTGTGTGAGATGACTGATTTACGAGGTGGTGTCGCCATGTTCACTAGTAGCTCTAGGTGGTGGGATTATGGAAACGGTTTTACCTTCTACAAAATGCTGATCTCTAGCCTCTTAATTTCCTTTCTAAAAGTTTTTTTTGACATTTATTTATTATTAAGAGACAGAGAGAGACAGGGCATGAGTATGGGAGGGGCAGAGAGAGGGGGAGACACAGAATCGGAGGCAGGCTCCAGGCTCTGAGCTGGCAGCACGGAGCCCGACGTGGGGCTCGAACCCGCGAATCTCGAGACGATGACCTGAGCCGAAGTGGGCCGCTGAACCTCCTGAGCCACCCAAGAGCCCCTCGCCTCTTAATTTTCAACACTGACTATGAAATTCTTTGTAATAGGAAAAAGAACAGTAAAGTGTGCTATAGAAATATTGACATTTCTAGCCAACGAAATATCTCCTACCACTGTCCCCCCAGCTCCTCACGCACAGAGTTTTCTTGCCATTTTGTACTGAAGCGATCCTCTCACACCTGGGCTGCGTAGGGCCTTGGGCAAGACATACACTCAAGGCTCTCCTGTCAGCCTGGACTCCACGCATCCAAACCAAGGAAGTGTAAAAATGGCAGCTTTTACAATTGTATAAGTCAACTGTAAACAATCGTAAAAGTGGTCGTGCAGCTCTTTAAATATCACCAGATTGTTAGTCTTCTAGGTTTGCCTTTTTTAATTCTTGGATACGAGAACCCTGAATGAAGTCTTACTCGAAGAGCAGCGCCTTCAAAGCAGGAGGCAAGGTACTGCCCGCGTCTCTAACAGGGCCTGGCGCCACGGAGGGAACCCTTCAAAGGCCAGACACAGGCAAAGGCCTGATTCCTTGTTAGCTGCCTGAGCCCTGAGGGCCGGCTGGGGGGGCTCTGGGGTGTGGGCCTCGCCCGGTCACACGCACCTGCCTCGTCCGCGGTGATGGAGAGCTCGTTGCTGGGCTCGCTCTTGCCAATCCGGTTCTTGGCATACATGCGGATGCTGTAGGTGGAGGAAGGGTGGATATCAATGATGGTGGCCGAGTTCAGCTGAGGGGAAACATCTTTGGTTCTCTGAGCAGAATCCCAGGAGTCTTTTGGGTTTTGTTTTTCAAAAAAGAAGAGATAGAGACGTGAGTTTTTTTTCTCTGCCTTTGACAGTCCACAAGTAGGAATTAAACACACACACACACACACACACACACACACACACACACACACACAGAAAGGAAGGAGGAAGGGAAGAAAGAAAAGTTAACAAGTCTAAGTGAATTCTCGAAGCAATGCTCCCAGTGTGTTCCAGCGGGCTGGCCACCAGAGGGGGACATCATACTCTCGTTACCCACGCTGATGGGGACAAGGGCCGTGGGTGGCTGAGTCCGGGAGGACCTCTGAGGCAACCCCACCCGTGTACCGGTGGATATGAAGGAGGACAGTACACGCGGTAAAAGCACATGTCAGTGAGGCGGTAAACAGCCGTAACAAGGCACTCATTGTACAGAACAGCAAAGGGGATTACGGTTCAGGCACTGCCCCCCGCCCCCCACCCCCCAAATCCCTGGTTCTAAAAGGCATTTGAAGAGCAGAAAGACCTCTAGCCATATCAGATCCTTCCTTCTCCAGAAGCAGAGGGGTGAATGTGAAATACCTCCATAAACACGAATCTCAGTCTCCAGCATCAACGTTTACTTTCAAAGAATTTATTGTAGGGATTCTTTTTCAACCACAGTAATATTAACAAGAACCCATGCCCCGTGTGAAGAGGGAGCATTGGAGAGGTGACAGTTTGTACCTGCTGATATTTAGGCTTCAACCAATAAGGAGCAAACAATTCTTATTTCAGAAAACATTTCGGCGGTTGTTAAGGGCGGGGGATGAGGGATCGAGAGATGGGATCAGTTGTGGGAGAAAAAAGACAGAAGGTGGAAGACAGAGATGACGCTTACGTACTCCCACAGCCCCCGGGGTCCCCTAGGGTGACGTTCGCTTGCAGGAACCTCACTGAGATTCTGCATTCCCTGCTGGATTCTGAGCTCCATGACAGCAGAGACCATGCTCGCCGTGTTCAATGCCGTGTCCCCAGTGTTTGCACAGTGCCTGATGCACAGCAGACAAGCCACGATTAAATGCATATTTAACAGATAGATACATAAATGGCACACACACAGACCTCCGAGCCCTGGGTTCGTTTCCCCCTTCCACGTTAATGATGAGCACGGACGTTTAGAGGGCTGGTCTGCCTAATGGTAGCCGTGAATGTTAAGAGGTCTTCTGGACCTTGTACCAAAATAGGTTTCTTCAAGGTGGCCTTGGAATGCTGTATCTTATCAGAGAACACAGCACAATGAATATCCATTGCACCTAAAAGGAAAACTCACTTGAGTCAAGAAGACTGAAGATAGAAGAACTCGGACGTAGAAGAAGCTGGTACAAAAATTCCAATGGTGGAAGGGAAGAGTGGGTTTCAACAGAGGAGCCGGAAGTGAGGGGATTAAGTGCCAGTGGCCTGACACGTAGACACGAGCCTTGTCCTGCAAGGAGAAAGCCAAGCCTTCTGGAGAAGACGTCTGGAACAAGAGAGGAACGCCCAGGCACTAGAAGGTGCAGAGAAAGTAGCTAACCAGCCCTGGAAGGAAGCAGATACTTGTGGTGGTTGATAGCTCTGCCCAGGGCCATGTGGAGGTTTCTGGAATTGCCAGGACGTGTCTGGGAGGTGGCCGAGAGCCCGAAGAGGCATAGTGACACCCACTGACCACCTCCTCCTCCTGCCAATCAATTCATGAGTAGTCCGTGGGGTCGTGGCCAAGGCCAGGGGTCATGGGCTGGAAGCAGAAGGTGTTTTTAGCTTCTTTCTTGTAGTTCTTACTCTTTCACAGAAAAAAGGATGATGTCAACGATCATGATTATTAGAATAAGGCTCAAAACAACACAGGGTGGATTTTGAGCTGAAGGTCAAGAAGATGAGAAAGAATGTTTTATCCGGGAAGATTTGAAAGTAACCGAGCGGAGAAGGAGAAGAAAGCGTAGTTCAATCCGCCAGACACCCTCTGGCAAATGATACGGCATCAAAGGAGGAATGAAAACAAGGGGGTGACTACCCAGGAGAAAAGAGTCGGGACAGGGCTTGGAAATGCGGCTTCTGATCTCAGACGCCGACGTGCGGACAGGCAGGACGTGGATTATTAGCAGACTGTGCTGGAGAATGTAACCCTGGGCGTTACAAACAACCACAGAGCGATCCTGGTACTTGGGAGGATGGAAATGCACACTGAAATGCAAATACAACTAGGAAGGGTTACCACGGACAAAATACAGAAACTTAGGGGTACGTCACAAACAGAAATGCAGGCTGGGGAATCTGAGAGGCCTGGGATGCAGGCATGAATGGAGAGTACTGACTGGTTAAGGGCACGGACGGGAAGAGGCAAGGAATGAAATTGTCACGGGAATTTATCACGGGTCTCCCTGCCCAGTGGAGGAAGGGGACGGTGCTGTCCGGATGCAGAGAACGAACGCAGTGTGAGGAGGGTTTATAAGTCACGCTGGAAGATTGTTCACGAGGGACCATTTACCAAGGTGTGGGCTGGGCTACAGGAGCTTGCAGAGGTTGCTCACACTCCCAGCATCTAGCAAGAGTGTGGAGCTGCTCCCTCTGCGTCAGGAGGGCCAAGGGATGGGACAGCGTGGTCGGAGTCCAGACAGGGCTGGAACCTCAGAAGAGGAGCCCAATAGAAGCTGCATACACAGAACGCAGCGGCTGCCAGGATCCTTGTCTGATCATTCTCTGTGCCTGGCACTGGGTGAAGCCAAGGGGAGGTCAGAGGGAAGAAAATCTGTGTTGTAGTCTTGGAGGTCAGCCTCCCCGAGAAGGGCAGACGATGGGTTTGTGCGGCGGGTCAAGGCGGCAGCCAGAGAACAACCAGCGGCACAGGGAACTCGTGTTTGTGGAGTAGGACCTGGTCACCCAGCACTGTGCGGGGCAATTTACAAATGTGACTCCTGCAGTCCCTGAATGTGTGGGCACAGTGGAAACACCCTGGAGCTTTCTGACAATGGCACTTTCAGACCTACTGACTCAGAATCACCGGGTAATGGTGCCCAGGAACCTGTACTTTTAAAAAGCCTCTCTCTGGGGTGCCTGGGTGGTTAATTCTGTTAAGCATCCGACTCCGGCTCAGGTCACAATCTTGTGGACTGTGAGTTCGAGCCCCCTGTCGGGCTCTGTGCTGACAGCTCAGAGCCTGGAGCCTGCTTCGGATTCTGTGTCTCCTTCTCTCTCTGCCCCTCCCCTGCTTGCACTCTCTCTCTCAAAAATAAACATTAAGAAAAATTAAAATAAATGAAAATAAAAAGCCTCTCTCTGGGTCATTCTGATGCATGGCTAGAGTTTGGAGTCATTTATTTGGCTGAATTATTACAACATCCTGGTGAGGTAAGGAGTTTTATTTTCATCGCGAAGGTCCAGAAACTCAGGCCATTGACACGGCCGCTCTGAGGTGGGGCTGGGCTTTGACCTCACCTGTGTTACCTTGAAGCTCCAGGTCATTTTCCTGTAGCATATCACCTCCACATATTCTCTGCAGAACACCTAATGAGATTGGGTTTCAATTTTCCAGACACGTGCTGAACATCTCTTATGTTCAGATGCAGGCTTTCTGACAAGTGTGTGACTTGGCTGACTGACGAGGAGTTTGGCCAAGTGCGAGAGAGGGGACTCCGGCCAAGAATGAATGTAGTGCCTATGGATATGTAGAACAAGGGTCCGGAGGGCTGTGCACGATGGTTTAGACAGGGCATGTCAGAAGCATTCTTGGAAACATGGGCAGGGTTCCCTGACCTGCCCCAGAGAGATGGAGAAGTTCACAGTCATATTCCTGCTTCTGAAACTCCAAGAAATCCCTGCGGGAAAGGACTGAGGGAGCCCACAGGGACCAGAGTGCTTGTACGTGATTAGGAGTGCTCGCTGGGGAGCCCCACTTGGGGGTCCAACACCCTAAGTCAGGGGTCAGCAGATCACCAAGGACAAACCTAAGAAGGGTGAACTTGATCTAAAGAAGTGTTCGTTGTTAGAGGCCAAAGACCAGGAGGCATGACGGTGACCAGAAGGGCTTTTCTGCAGACAAAATGACACTAAATGCTTAAAAATTTAGAGGCAGCTCAGAGAAGGACCAGTTCCACTGCATTAGTTAATAGAAGGGAGACGTAGCACATAGGGAAAGCCTCTTTTGCTCTGTCTGCTCCATGGAGGAGAATGTTCTTGGGGTGAGAGGGAGAAGGGAGGCTGGAGAAAGAAGAAAGTTCTGGAAGACGGCACCTACCTGCATAAGAGAGTTTGTGCTTCCTGGGGGCTGGGTGGTTACATTCTGGGACAAGAGAGCATGCCAAGGCACTGGGGCCCGCTGGGCAATCTGTGGGGCACGGTGGAGGAGGAGATGGGTGCTAGAAGAGGGGACGTGGGCACGAGGCAGGCTACCTTCCAAAGAGGGGAAGGAAGTGAGCTGCTGAGCTGGTGGCACACACAGAGCGAGATGCTGCAATTGTTTGGCGAAGGGCTTCTTTGTGTCCATCCGGAGGAGAAGCAACGGTCATTAGGAACCAAGTAACGTGGAAGACAAAGCAGCCAGTGGAACTGGTTGAACTACATGAAGAGAACTCGATGACACTGGCATGGCCAGACTGAGATGGTCGGGAGGGTGTCGCAGGAGACACCAGTAAGGGGACTTGGGATATTTTGTTTTTCCTGCTAAACAGAAAACCAAGAGAGTCATCTGCCTTCAAATCCTGGAAGGGATAGCATTTGACCAAAGGTTTCAGGGGTGGGAAGAGGGCCACCGGACTCAGGAAGGTCTGTGTTGGTGCAAGAAATGTAAGAATTCTGACAGTCGTGGCTGGGCCAAGGCAGAATGGTGCTTCCTTGGGGCTAGCGAGTTCCCACTGCTGGAACTGTCCAAGCACAGATGGAATGACGGCTTGCAGGGACCCGCTCTGTTAAGAACACAAAGTACAGCCATACGTAAATTAACAAAGAGTAGAGGAAAGTGCCTTTTGGGTGTGATTTCAGTGCTTAAAACAGAGAATGAGAATCAACACGCTAACAAATGTTTACCACAAGTCTCATTTGTATGATGCTCGCTGTGGGGGATGCAGGCTCGTAGCACAGGGCTGCAGGGGGATTGCAGGGGTCCCCCAGGGGGTCAAGAGAGCCCTCAGAGGGACAACTTCCCAGCAGGGGAGATGGATCTTAAATATCTTCCCAGTAGAGGATCCAGGTACTAAGAAGCAGTCAGAAGCCGACCAAATGTTCCAAGGTGTTTAGGATGCTCTATGAGTAGACAAAGGAGCACACTATAAAATGGGTGGTCAGGGAAGGCTTCCTGGAGGCAGTGACATTTAAGCTGTGATTTGAAGGACCAGTTTTCTTTTTTAAAAAAAAATTTTTTTTAACGTTTATTTATTTTTGAGACAGAGAGAGACAGAGCATGAACGGGGGAGGGGCAGAGAGAGAGGGAGACACAGAATCGGAAGCAGGCTCCAGGCTCCGAGCCGTCAGCCCAGAGCCCGACGCGGGGCTCGAACTCCCGGACCACGAGATCGTGACCTGGCTGAAGTCGGACGCTTAACCGACTGCGCCACCCAGGCGCCCCAGGACCAGTTTTCTATGTATGCAGGCTTAAATTAACTATCTTAAATTACGGTTGTCCCTTTCATACACCCAAAATCTAATGTGGAGGCAACAAATACGAGAAAAGCCCAGACCAACATGCTTTTTTACAGCAGTGGGTACAGTTACTGTCAGCTGCCAACGCAGATCTTCTGTCCAGGCCTTTCGCCCTGAAAGAGGTGGACGGTCTGGAGGGCCCTCCTGGAAATCTGAGGTCATGGAGTCCGGGTTCCTCCCCAGTGACTCTCCTGGGACGC
Source organism: Acinonyx jubatus (assembly GCF_027475565.1). Classification (NCBI taxonomy): domain Eukaryota; kingdom Metazoa; phylum Chordata; class Mammalia; order Carnivora; family Felidae; genus Acinonyx; species Acinonyx jubatus. The sequence goes on along the minus strand of NC_069384.1, from coordinate 5,588,815 downwards.
ATTCTACCTCAAACTGGGTTCACCGCGCTCCAGGGCTGCGTGAACATCTCAGCCACCCACCAGGCTGGTCCTGTGTGTGGCTGGAAGAGAGTAGGACGGATGGATGGAAACTGACTGCAGCCACATCACAGAGAAGGAGCTCTCCTACCTGCGTGATGTAGAGCCCGATCAGTTTGTAATTTGGAAATGCCGTGGAGAGGATTCTTAGATTTGGGTCGCAAGTAAATTAAGTGCCACCAGTATTCACTGAGTGCTCCCAACATGACAGGCACCATGCTAGATGTTGGGACCTAGGGGCACACGATCCCAGAGTTCCTGCCTTCCGGGAACTTATGGGGAGCGCTGGGGGGGCGCACTGAGGACTCTTAGATGGGGGACACCGACGGTTTTGGAGGCATTCGATTCATAAGCACTGGGTGCACGCTAGAGTAATAGCGAAAGCTGCTATTTAATAGAGGTTTGCCATCTGCCAGACACAGGGGCAAGTGTTTTAAAGCAGCTCCCGTCTTTAAAGAGTATTCACCAAATACACATTGGGTGCCCACAGCATGCTGGGTGCTGTGCTAGGTGTTGGGGAAACGGGTTGGGGGAAACTCAATCTGGTGGCACGGGGACTTCCAGCCCAGTGAAGATGGCACACCCACCAGCAAGTCACGCTTGCAATGGCCCTCATCCCACAGAAGGTGGCATTTGTGGTAGCAGGGCTTAGAACTTCTCGGTGGGCAAAACGCAACCCACGACCGCGTCATAAAAGTGTCGGTCCTCCCTAAGGTCATTAACAAATCTGATGCAATCCCAGCAGCAATGCCAAAAATATTTTTATGGAGCTAGACAGGTTGATGCGATGGCTCCATGTGTAGAAAGCTAATAAGACACTGAAAGGAAAAGTTGTAAGGGTGAACCAGGGCCACCAGAAGTTGAACCACAAAGCCTGCGTGACTACCGCAGTCTAGTGCCAAGGCAGAGATGGACAAAACGGTGGCATTGACTAGAAAGTCCAGAAAGAGACACAGGTGCACGTGGAAAGCCAGGGGGCAATAAAAGTGACATCTGAAACCAGTGGGGAAAGGTGGGCTTTTTAGTAAATCATGTTGGGGCAGGAGGATTCCCATCTGGGAAAAGGTCAAAGTAGAGACAAATCTCCCAGCATACCCAGGAATCAACTCCAAATGGATTAGAGATCTCAATTTTAAAGAGCAACAGAAAGAAACCATACACGTAGGAAGCAGGGGGGATCGTTTTATAGCCCGGCTGTAGAGAACAGCTTTTCTAACTTGACTCGACATCCAGATGCGATAAAAGGAAATGTTGATAAACGTGGGAACAGAAAACACAAACAAACTGCCCACCACAGCCCAGCCAGGAAAGAAAGGAGATGATGCTCTAGGAGCACGCGAGCGGGAGGCCAGAAATGCGTCCTTGCAGAGGTGACGTGAGGAGTGGGGTCTAAGGAGCAGGTGGGGGTAAGCATGGGAACCGTGTGGTCCAGGGAAGGGGGGGTTCTCCAGCCGGAGGACAGCCTGTGACCTTTGAAGGACTCGTCACAGGGAGAGGTTGTGGTGTCCCATGTCACAGAGGGGAATGCTGAGGGCAGGGGACGAGTGAAGGCACACGGCCAGGTAGAGACAGGGCCAGCGGCGGAGCCAGGACAGGTTGTGCAACCACTGGACCATCACTGGCACCTGGACACCGGCACTGAGGCACTGACCCTGCTGTCCTGGGAGCCCGCCTGGGGACCCACGCCAAGAGCACAGAAGCCCGGGGTCTGGCAGTCAGTGCTCGGCCAGAGGCTGGCGGGGCCATCCCTCCCCCGCCCAGGACTCTGTGGACTGTCCCCATGATGTGCGTGTGCGTTTCTCTGGAGAGCTCACTGTTACCATCAGTTTCGGGGCCGCTCTCTGCTAGGCACATGCTGGCTTCACTAAGGAGTGTTTCCTTTCCTTCAAGACGGGCAGGGCGGACCTTGGGATCCCTGGGCTCCTTCCTGACCTAGGTCTTTAGAACAAATGCAGGGCCTCCTTGCTTCCCTTTGGCCCTGGAAACCCGTTTCTCCCAGTGCCTGAAAGAGCCCTGTTTGGGCCAGCACCGTCTCCAGCCTGCTCGCCGTCACTGTGCCCCCGCCTCCAGCCTGCGCTGGCTGTCCTATCCGCTGATGACAGTGCCCCAGGCAGCCATGGAGGGCCTCTCCCGAAGCACCCCCCCCCCCCGGACCCCGTGCACGCATGGCTCACTGCCAGGTCTCTGTTGGGACTCTGGGTCACAAGCTGCTCTAGCGTGCTTCCCAACCCAGCTGCGCACTGCAAGTCTCAAGTGCTGTTTCTAAAATCCCCGTTCTTGGGGGTTCTTAGCGTTCACGCGTTGCTTCGGGGACACTCCACCCTCGGCCGTCCTTTCCAGCTCCTGCCACCCTCTCGTCCTGCCCCTTGCTCACTCGTCCTGAAGCATTCCTCACTCGCGACCTGCCTCCGGCTGCCCCGAGCTTTGGTTGTCACCAGGGTCTCAGCTCAAAAGATACTGTGCAGGTCACGGACAGTGTCACCTAAAGTCTGGTGGCCAGAAAGGAAACAATAAGGCTATGCGTGGTCTGCATACTTGTTAAGGAACTTGTTAACCCTACACATGCTGGCGAGGCTCTGATTCCTCTTATGAGAGGCAGGAAAACTTCCCGCCAGAGGCCGCAGTGAGGTAGGTGTTCTCCCCTCGGCCTGATGGATCGTAAAGTTCCAAGTGACCCTGGCATTCGTGATCCCTTTAAGGGGATAAACGGACACACCTGCCACGGTCCTGACACTGGGTCTGTTTTACTCGTGGCCCCTCTGCCGACCTGGCTGAACGCGGGCCTGTCCCTGCGGTCCTTCCAGGACGACCCCTGCGGGGTCAGTGCCCGTCTCCGCCAGGAGCAGCTCTCCCGCCTCTGCACAGACTCGGCCCACGGACTCCAAGCACAGCTGGGGCCCAGGCCCTGGACGGAGTCCCCGGAGCGAGCAGCCACAGGGAAAATGCACGTCAGGACAGCAAGGGGGGGCAGGAAAGAGGACATCAGTGGCCAGTGGCCAGGTGCTGTCCGTAGCCGCCCCCTTGCCGGCTGGTGGCAAGAGCGCCAGGGTGGTGGGCAGGGAGCAAGCCCGGGGCCCGGAGAGAAAGGAGGGGGCCCTGAGGCAGAGATGGGCCCCTGCACACAGACCGCACCCCAGAAAGGAGATGTGGAGTCCTTTGTGCGAGAAGAGAGACAAACCGGTACAAGGAGCCCCCTCGGAGTTTCCGTGGAGTCCAGGTTTATTCCTACAGGTGATCATGAATAACAAAGGAGAGCAGTAACAGGGCCTTTTGAAGTGGAAGTAAAGCTGGAGGGAATAAAGAGCTTACCTGATTTATTTTTGCACTCAATATCGTAGCCCGTGATGGGGCTGTTGCCGTCAAACCCCATGGTCCACCTGAGGGTGATTGTGCGAGCTTTCACGTCTTTGATCTCAATTTCGGGAGGGTCTGGGGGCTCTGCGCAATCGACAGGAAAACCCGGGCTTAGTTCGAACATGGCTCAGACAGAGGACGCGGGTGGAAATGCTGAGTACGGCTCCCGAAAAGCCCTGCCAGCCTTTGACGGCAGATGAAACTTTTACCTGGAAGCATTTTTTTTTTTTTTTTTTCCTATTCCCATAGCAGGGACGAGAAATTCCACTTTTCCCCAAACGCCAATGTTTACAGCAGGGCTCTGTAAGCAGGCTTTTATCGCGGGGCTGGGCCACCAAACGAGGATGTCACTCTTCTGGTTTGGAATCTCGAGCTCAAAAGAATGTCTGGGCTTCAAATGTTAAACTTCCCTTGTCATTTGCACCGTTTGGCGTAAGGATTCCTAAAGGTGGGCTAACCAGGCACACTGTTACACGTGGTGCACTCCGTGGGCCCGCAGGGTCACCTGACCCGATTCCTTTAAGGATTTGCTCCCTGTGTTTTGGGGGCTGCACCTTGACATCATCATGGGCACTGCAAGAAACTGTTTTAACACCAGCTGTGTGCATGTTCAACATTTTCTGGGAATCAGGAGCTGTTACGTAGCAAGCTGAGCCCACACAGGGGTCTGAGCCTGGGCATACACTTAGGGATTGGGGGGGGGGCATGGGACAAGCTGAGGGCAAAATACAGGCTGGCACACCGCCCCCCGCCCCCAGTGGAATATGTGTGATATTCCTCGGACAGTCCTGTTGGGCCCAAGAACAAAGGAAAGGGGTTTAAGGCCAATGAAAAATTAAGTTCCCTACTGCCTACAGCCCATTGACAAGTCCTTGAGACCAGCAGAGTGCCTTCCCTCTAGGAGCTCAGCTGCCTCAAGGATGACACTTTGCTGGGGGCAAAAGGGAATCTTGCCTTAACATTGTCCCAACCTCGAGGACCCTGTAAATCTGCTTCCTTTATCTCAACTCCCCCAAGATACACGCTGGCGACCCTACTCCAAGCTTCTGGCCTCCTGATACAGATCTGAAGGGGCTCGTGACGGAGGTTTTATTAAACGGTAATAAATGGTGTTTCCTTAGCAACAGCTAGCCCCTCAAGGTCCTGGAAACCTTGCTTCCAAAATACCTTCGAGACTTACTCTATCCTGGACCCCCTCCCAACCTGAGGGTAGAGAACGAGCTACCCCTCATGACCCCAGTGCAGCTCTTCCTGTCCGTGGGTTCTGTCCCCGTGCTTTAATTAAGTCACCTTTTTGCACCAAAGACGCCTTCAAGGATTCTTTCTTGGCCATCAGCTCCAGACCACCCCACCACCATCCCAAAACCTCCTCGCTTACTGTCCTAAAAGCCGTGTTTTCCCCCAATTTGGTCTCCTTCCTACCTTGCACTGTGAGCTGAATTATTCCACGGTCCTCCCCATAAGAATTGATAGCATGACAGGAAAAGAAGCCAGAATCTTCTCTAACAGTTGGCAAAATCTATGTGTAAAGCAGAAAGAAACCCATCGTACCCAGTAGTATGGAGCCAGAACAACTAAAAGGACTTTTGATGACAAAAATCTCTCCATTCCTACCCTTCCGGCCCCCAGCACACCCGCACACGTGCACACACACCCCCGAGAGCAAATTATTTCAGTGCAATTGTAACGGTGTAGATGGATAGGTTCGACGTACGTTATCCGTGTCAGCTGGTGCTCATTAAATTGGATGTGTAATTTATGTAGGATGCCACGGTCAGGTTGATGTATATTCCATATATATATATATATATTTTTTTTTTTTCTCATGGTGTGTGCTTAGAGTATCCAGAGTGCCTAAAGAAGCAGATCTATAAATCCTGCAGTAAATGCTTGGTCCTACAGGACCCTCATTAGAGTTCTCTCTAGAAGGACTCCAGGACTGGACCTGTGAGTGAATCAATATCAGTGTTTCAAACACAGGGCTTTTTTTTTTTTTTTCTCTGTGTGGGCTATAGCATCATTCACCCCACCCCCCCCCGCCACTAAAAACACCACTCAGTTAACTACCACTAGTACTAAAAAAAAAAATCTAAGATACTACAATACTTTTTTTTCTAGTTTTTGTGATCCTATGTGAAAGACAGAGGCTTTTCTGTTGGATTTGTCCAAGAAAAGCAAACCACTTTTCCTTAGAAAGCCCATCCAATTTGTTTCTTTTTACAGCATGTTAAAACATGTGCACAGCATAAGATGCCATTTTTCTGGGATTAATTATCATTAAGAGACTCGATTCCTACCTTTTTTTCTTTTTTTTTTTGGTTTTTACTACCGTTGGGTTCCCTGCCATGCTCATTGTAATTTTATTCTTAATAACATTTAAAGTAAAGCACTGTTTTTGCAGGCTGCTCAGGAATCTTGCTGTAAGAAATGGGGAAGAAATGGTAGTCCTGAAAGATTATCTGCTGTTCATCACCCGCATGCCCCCGCTTAGGTGAAAGGACAGGATTATTCTGCCGACAAAGTTAGATGCTGATCCGCTGTGTTTGACGCGTTTTACCTGCAGCGTTGAGATCACTTCCTCTCCCACCTCCTTGGTGGACACAAGGTAACGGGCCATCTCGGGGTTAATGATCCGGTCCTCCTTCTCCCAGCGGACAATGATGGGCTTCTCGCCATGGGCTGCACAGCTCATTTCCTTCTTTTGACCCTGAGTGGCTAGGGTCGTATTTGGATAGGACGTTATCATCGCAGGAACTGAAAATCCAAGAAGGACACAACTTATTTGGCAAAGCAGGATTCTTGACTTCCCACCTCAACACTCAGCTAAATCTGGCTTAAAGGGGTGTTTCCTTGAGGGGCGTCTGGGGGGGCTCAGTCGGTTAAGTGTCGAACTCTCGGTTTTGGCTCAGCTCACGATCTCACAGTTTTGTCAGTTCAAGCCCTGCGTCAGACTCTGCACTGACAGTGTGGAGCCTCCTCGGGATTCTCTCTCTCTCTCTTTCTCTCTCTCTCTCTCTGCCCCTCCCCACCCACATTGTGCTTTCTTTCTCTCAAAATAAATAAATAAACATTTTTAAATAAGAGGTATTTCTTTGAAATAAAATGTATTCAAGAAACCGCTGAGCACGAATCATGAACAGAAAAGGGGCAAGGTGGCAGAAAAGTGAAACCTGACGAAATGAGCCCTAAGCTCATTCATTCAGAAGTTGCCATGGGATTTCATATTCAGGGGGCGCTGCTCTCTTCCCGGCCCACCGAGGGCACACGTCGGTCACGGAATATAGCCTGTGTCCCTGAGGACACATAGGAAAACAATTTTACTTGCTGAATAGATGGGAGAGGGGGCTTCCAGTAGCAAATGACAGTTTCTAACTCTGATTTTCAACTGTGGAACTCTGAAACCTTATCGAGCAACTGAGGCTGGGGCCCTGATCGCTGCTGACCCATCCTCGAAGTGACTTCTAGATATACCCACCGTTGTTACAAACTGTCACCGTCACCTGGAGACCCCAGCCCCACCCTTCTCCCGTAACATATGGCAGGCCATCTCATCCCCAGCGCACCAAGAAAACAGAAACCTCTCTTTGTGCAACTTCTCAAGTTCCCTGTCTCCCACCTCAAAATTCATCTAAAGACCTCCATTCTTGGCCATGACATAGGACTCTGCTCCCACTCCATACACCACTTAGAGATGCAGGGCGGCACAAAACAAGCATCCTTTTAAATGCGTACGCAGCTTCTAAGAAAGTGAGAGAAATCCCAGGAGCCTGAAGCAGAAGTGCTGTTGAAAGGCCAGAGGTATTATGATGTTGGAGGCAGGGAGTTGAAAGTGGGACCTTCAAACCAGGCTGCTCAAAGGGCCCTACCTTCAGAGCCAGGACCTGCAACAAGGACAACCAGACCCACACAGGGGGAAGGGAAAAGCAAACAGCCTTGGCTTGTGTTATGGATGAAGAGAAAAAAAAGCCTCCCCTGAAAACCCACAGCTGGTCTGCCTCTATGTGGGTTTGGGGTTAAATTCATGCTAAAGGGGCAATACGCTGGTGTTCCTACTTGGGCCGTGGGCCCGAAGATCCTAGCGAAAGAAACACAAACACACCCCAGTGGGAGGCACACTCCATCCATGCCCATTGGATCTCTCCTGGCCCGTGCTGGGTCCCGTCTTCCCCACAGCGTACCAGAGTGGGTTGAGACATACCACAACGAGTAAGAAACCTACCGGCTCCGTAGCCTGGGCGCCCGCAGGAGAACCCACACTTTGAAGTTTCTCTACAGTCAGCAGGTGTGTGGCAGAGATTAGGAGGCGTGGAGTGGACAGACTAACTGAAGGGAAGAAACACCGTGGGCCCCACATTTTTATCCTCGCTGGTGGTGAGATTCCCCCTTCCAGCACAACTGAGGGAAAGCCAGACTGGCGCATGGGCCCCAGCCTTCAGTCCCGATCACTCACTTCCTCTAGCCGCTTCAAGAAAAAAATTTAATCTTTACCAACAGCTTTTTTGAGGTCTTATTTACATGCCATACTATTCACCTAAGTGCACAGGGGAAAGGGTTTGTCCATTGTAGTAGTTTTCTAGGAGAGCTGAAACAAATCACCACGAGCTGGGTGGCTTCCAACAACAGAAATCTGTTCTCTCACGGTTTTGGAGGCCAGTCCAAAATCAAGGTGAAGGCAGGGCCATGCTCCCTCCGAACTTCTAGGGAAGAATTATTCCCTGCCTCTTCCAGCTTCCGCTGGCCCCCACGATCCTTGGCTTGTGGCCACAACTCTCCCATCTCTGCCCACACTCACGTCATGTTCTTCCTTAAGGGTTTCCCCGTGTCTTCATGTGGATTTCTTATAAGGATACCAGTCATTGGATTTAGGACTCACCCTCACGCAGTATGACTTCATCTTAACTAATTATATCTGCAAAGACCTTATTTCCACACAAATTCACATTCTGAGGTTCATGTAGGCATGAGTTTTTTTAGAGGGGGCTCATACACATATATTTGTATTATCCAACACACACACACACACACACACACACACACACACACACACACACACTATTACAACCCAACAGAAGTACAAACAGTTGTATAGTTACCACCACATCAAATTTGGTTTTATTTTTTTTAAAGGAAAAAACTTACTTACTAAAATTAGTAAGTTTATTTTTGAGAGAGACAGGGAGAGAGAGAGAGAGAGCAGGGGATGGCAGAGAGAGAGGGAGAAGAGAATCCCAAGCTGACAGCACAGAGCCTGATGTGGGGCTCTATCTCATGAACTGTGAGATTGTGACCTGAGCCCAAATCAAGAGTCAGATGCTTAGCTGACTGAGCAACCCAGGCGCCCCAACCATATCAATGTTTAGAGCATTTACATTATCCCAAAAGGATTCCCCTGTCCATTTATAGTCCTTTCCTACTCCCCATCCCAGGCAAACAGTAATCAATATTCTGTCCTTCTAGATTTGCCTTTTCTGGACATTTCCTACAAATGGGATCCCATAGTAGGTATTCTTTTGTGTCTAATTTTTGCCTTTTTTCCCCCACTGAGAATGTTTTCCAGGTTAAGCCATAGTGTAGCATGTATCAGCATTTTCCCTTTTTTTAAAAAAATTTTTATACATTTTAAAAAAATATTTATTTATCTTTGAGAGAGAGAGAGAGAGAGAGAGAGAGTGTGAGACAGGGAGGGGCAGAGAGAGAGGGAGACACAGAATCTGAAGCAAGCTCCAGGCTCTAAGCTGTCAGTACAGAACCTGATGTGGGGCTCGAACCCACGAACCGTGAGATTGTGACCTGAGCCGAAGTCGGACACTTAACCAACTGAGTCACCCCGGCGCCCTTATCAGAGCTTCTTCTTTTTTGTTGCTGAATAATACTGCATTGCATGGGATTAACACATTTTGTTTATTCATTCACAGTTGACGCACATTGGAATTGTTTCCACTTTTGGGATATTATGAATAATGCTGCTACCAAGATTTGCATGAAGGTTCTCGCTTAGACCTATGGTTTCACTTTTCCCAGGTAGATCTCTACTAGAGAAACCGCTGTGTCACACGGAAATTCTATGTTTCACGTTCTGACAAACTGCCACATTGTCATCCCAAGTGGCTTCACCATTTTTACAATCTCTGTGTCAGAAGACGGAGCACAGAAGAGGAAATGGGGGGAATGTTTCCCTTGAACCATAAAAGCAGGGTAAAGCTATAGGTGAGCTCCAGCTTGATGCTCACTGGCTGTAGAAAGCCCAGCGCCAACCCAGTGCTGCCACCGCAGAGGTGAGGGTGGTGAGGAAGGTTCCAGGAGAGGCTGACCCATGCCATCTGGGAGAATGAGGCAAACACAGGGAATGGAGCCCCTCCTTCTCTGAGATCAGGGCCTGCGAGAAGGCTCCACTGAGCTATGATCCTGGGACAACAGATGGGGACCTTCTCAATGTATTCCAATTCCTCACCCCACTGAGGGGAAGGGACTAAAGCCCTGGGAGTTCACCAGCCCCATTCGCTGGTCCAGATAGTCACGAACTGAGGGGCCCTACCCAGACAGGGGGCTGAATGTGCATGCCATTTGCATCCCTCTCCAAGGGCATCCTCCAAGGGGGAGGCTCTAGGGGGAGCAGGCAGTAGAGTGGACCACTCCCTCTTATTTGATACTCCTGCCTGCAACTTTGCACCATCCTTTGTCAAGGGTTTGAAGGCTACAGAAAACCTCTGCACAGGACAGGAGGCATGGAACTTGGACATCTACACTTGGTGTGTAGAAGGGCAGCTGAAAGGGAAAACTCCCACCCTGACCAAGGGGGAAGTGGACAGGTGCACTGAATATTTGCGCCTGGGGCAGTGCGGGGGACATCCGCTTTCTTGCATGGAGCGTTGTGTGTGATCCCACCCTGCCCAGTGCACTGTGATGCAAGCTCATTATAGTGCAGGGGACCACTTTCTGGAACATAGTTATGGGGAGAGGCCAGACCAGCCTGTGAGGCTCTTCCCATATGTCTCCTTATCACTTTCCCTTTAAGCACAGAGTGAGGATTTCGTTTAGAGTGGCACTGTTTCAGAAAACCCCAACCACAGGAAATATATTTATGGGGAAAAGGAAGCAATCATAAATTGTGTCTAAGAACGCGCAAATAGCCCTAAAATATCTACAAAATGCAAACATGTTAGCAGTAGGAGAAACTGGATGCTCTTTCAAAGTCTCTTCGTGTTCATGGGCACAACAGATGAGTATAGTTCAATTACTTTCCTGCCTACAGCAGATTAACACCCTCCCCGGAGACAGCAGCTGGCTATTCCCCAGGTAGAACCAGAAAGAAAAGCGGAACTGCCCAAGAGCTGACATGAGAGATGATGGCGAAATGACACAAATCCCGAGATCATGGTGACCAGGCCCATGTGGGTCTCGCAAACACGATGTCTCTCTTCCCTGCACCCTGTGCTCAACATGCCCCCATACCAAGAAGACCAGTATCCATCATCATGGGTTTCCAAATGATGACCCTCGACCATTGAGAAAATGTTACACTGGCCTGGTGTGGTTTGCTTAATAAGAGATAGGACTATTTTAAGTATTCGAGAAGATTCCTTTCCAAAATGGTTAATAAAAACATTTTAAGTGTCCAAGAGGGTAGGAGAAATAAGTTGTGTAGACATTTTATTCATGCAAAGGCGTGGGATGAACTCAACATCTCTCTATAAGCATCCCTCAATGTCTTCCCTTGAAAATAGGCCAGGAAGGAAGGTGGTAGCAACCACTTTCCCCCAAGAGATTTGGAGAAAGAATCAGGAGCACCTGTTGAATACTGGAAGTGTCAGTAGAACGTCGACCCTTGGCAAATGTCCTCAGTGGTGGGGTGCTGGCTACGTAGGATGTATTCAGGCATGCTCATTAATGCATTAAGTCAGGGTCTTTGCCACTGTGAAAAATTCCTTTCTGTGATCATGGTAAACTCCGTATTTGTGTATGTTATCAGATTACTTAAACATGTGAAATGCAGTTGAGGTTTTAATTTAAAAAAATGTTCTAAGGAGCCAAATTATTTGAGAATCTCCCAAGAGGCTTTCTTTTGCTCCAACAACCACACGATCTTTTAAAGACAGGAATTGGGGGGCGCCTGGGTGGCTCAGTCGGTTAAGTGTCCGACTTCGGCTCAGGTCACGATCTCACGGTCCGTGAGTTTGAGCCCCGTGTCGGGCTCTGGGTTGATGGCTCAGAGCCTGGAGCCTGCTTCTGATTCTGTGTCTCCCTCTCTCTCTGCCCCTCCCCTGTTCATAGACTCTCTGTCCCCATTCTGTCTCTGTCTCAAAAATAAATAAACGTTAAAAAATGTTAAAAACGTAAAAACGTAAAAAACGTTAAAAAAATTAAAAAAAATAAAGACAGGAATTGGTTGCCTATTGTAAGACTCACTGGATAAAACTGAGGGCAAAAAATGTGGATAGAAATAGGAAAAATGATTCAAATATCCGAGATCAAGACAGTCTCTGTTATGTCTAACCCATAATTGTCAACTTGTTGCTAAAAAAGACATGTAGATAACAACATATTTGCTCTCACTTGGATGTATGTTGATGTGTGGCTTTATCTGGGGGTTAAAGCAAAGGGTCACTTGGTGGCTTTGCATCCACTAGGTCTGTGACAACCATCGTGGACCTCACTGTAACAGATGTTGAACAATGGGGGCGTCTGGGGTGAGGGAGTGAGCCAAGGTGTACTGGTGGGGACGTGTGTAATGTTGATTGGTGGCTTCTGCATTTTAAATCCAATGCCAGGTGGAGACCTCGGCAGCAACGGCCAGGGCTGCAGGGATCTGGGGCCCTGGATTGTCTTGTTTGGCATCTCAAGCAGACACCAGTGGATTTGTATAGAACCACAGAGGGTGGGACTTAGGAGTTAATGAGTCAGTGCCTGTCCACTCTTATAGATGCTACACCATCAGGCTTGGTTTATTGTTTTGTGGATTGTCTGGATTTAAAAAAGGGATGGAGAAAAAGTTAATGGCAAAGATTAAATGTCTGAAGCTATTACATTTTACATAGTGCCAAGTATTGCGAAACCATCCTTCCAGGATGCAAGGTTCAGCAAAGAAGTCTGATGCATCTGATTCAGCAAACAGTTCCCTCGCACCATTGACAAATGAATGACATTCCCCAATACTTCTTTCTGTTTTACTTCCGTCTTCCTTGTTACTGCAAATAAAAGCACCAAGAAACCTTTGCCTCGGAACAACACTGTTCAATAGGAATAGCCATGTGGTAGCTACAGACACAAGAGTTCACAGAAAGGCAGCTAACGTATTTTATGAGAAGGAGTTGGCTCAATGGAATTGATGAGGCTGATATGGCCTATTTTATTATTATTTGTACATTTTTTTTGGAGATCTGGTGGTTAAATGTTTCCTAGTGTACTGTTGGATGTATGCAGAAAAATTTGCACACCAGAAAAAATAATACCAGCTGTCAAAATGGGCAGGTGGCTGTTGGGGGAAATTCTTCCATGTGGGGGGGACCTTGTATGAAAGCAACACTTCTAACCCCTCCCCCGAATGGAGGGGCAATGACTAACCTGACTTGAGGGTTGGGGAGGAACTGACAAGTGTGACCCAGTTCCTTCCAGATATCTGTTGGCAGAGGGCACGTGTTCCGATCTACAAACTTCCTGTAGTGAAAGAAGATGTGCCTGAGTGAGAGGTGTGTGCATCTCCAGCCTGGGCAGAGACTGGGGTAAGTCTCCCTAATTCTAGAATGTAGCATCTGCAAACACACATCTTCCAGAAAGCTAGTATCCAACCACTCTACTTCTGTGTCTATCTCTTGCTTGATTCTGAACTCAGGGGTATTATTTTGGGGGGCCCTCTTAAACTGTGACAGTAGGTATGGACTGTTCACCAAGCAGAAATTTCTAGTTACCTCTAGAAGCCCAGGCTCCTCTTTCCCCAGTTTTTAGCAAGAGACATTATTAAAAATATACCCTAATAAAAGAATGTATTTCCAAGTTCTTCTTGTAGTTGGGTGTTGCCAGCTCAAGGCAATGATGCATCCAGGTGTCCTAGGAGTTGAGCTCCCTTTAGGCTTTCTCTGTTTCCTCCTGTGCCAGCCTGACATCAGGGTCTGATACCTGGAGTTCCAGCTCCCATCTTGGACCTTGAGATGACTCGGGAGATGGGAGCCTGGGTCCTTGCTGACACCATGAAGCTGTCATGCCCAAGCTGGCCCGCCTAACTCCAGAAAACATTTATATGAGAAAAAAGCAAACTATTATGTTTATTTATTATTATTTGGGGCTTTTCTATAATAGGAGATTAAGAATTGTTTTGAGCTGACCTTAATCATGGGTCTTGACTCTTTAGGATGATATGGCAGATGTTCTATACTGAAAAAAACAATTTCTTTTTTAAAAATTTTTTAGAGAGAAAGAATGAACGAGTAGGGGAGAGGGGTGGGGGAGACAGAGAGAGAGAGAGAGAGAGAGAGAGAGAGAGAGAGAGAGAGAGAGAGAATCTTAAGAAGACTGCATGCTCAGCGCAGAGCCTGATGCAGGGATCAATCCCACGTCCCTGGGATTAAGACCTGAACTGAAATCAAGAGTCTGTCAACCGAGAGATCTACCCAGGCACCACCCCCAAAAACAATTTCTATTGGATGGCTTTGCAGAGAAAGATACAATGTGCAGCATGTATAGTTTCCAAAGTGATCCTCAGTTGCAAACTCATGGTTATAGGATGGGTTACCATCAGCCTATATAACATGGTCGTTGCCCAAGTGTGAATCCTAGGTGTGCCACTTGTTTCCTGAGTGGCCCCAGATAGTCACTTAACTACACTGTGCCTCACTCTATTTTGTTCTTTGTCCCAGGGAGACAATGATCGGTGAGAGGATTAAAGAGGCCAGCCTGCAGCAGGGTCAGTGCTAGATAAGCATATACTGATGGCATCCCCATGTGTCTGATGGCAGGGACTTGTGATGTCTTCAGATGAGGAATTGATGTGGACTTTTGTTTGGGGTCTGTGGTCTGCTCAGGACTTGGGGCACATCTTTTAGCAAAGACATTTTCAGTTTGGGCTCAAATCCATTAACCAAGATTTTTTTTCTCACAAGTGCCAAGTTCGAATTCAGGGTAATTAAAGATTCCAGGGCCACTAAAGTGACCTTGAAAAAAAATAACTGTGAATAAATCCGTTGTAGTTCCAAGAAGAAGAATATACTGACTTCTCCGTTTTCCTCTCCAAGCTGGGGAGTATGAATCAGAAACTGAAACTCACATATAATTTAGCTTTGGGACATGACCCCCCCGGTCCCTCCAGTCAGGAGCCTGATTCCCGCAGACCCCTGAGGGGAGCACAGGATGGAGAAATTTTGGTGGCAGAGCTGGGTTCTAGAAACGAGTACATATTAGTGCCTCACAGTGTCAGGGGTGTGTAAAGGCTACAACGGAGAGGGCTCCCTGCTGGGTAGGAAAAAAAGTTTGTAAAATGCCAGACGAGGAAAACAGAGAGAGTTCCCATGGGGATATGGCATTTTATTCCCTGGATCGGGGCATTTTATCATTTCTCCTTCTCCTTCTTTGGAGAGTGAACCAGTTCTGAAATAAGGGTTTCTGTCTTACCTCACGAGCTGCTATGCAGGGAAGCAAATGCTTGGTGAAGCTTGCTGTTCACCCAGAATGTAATTTCCTATTCCTTAAAAATAAAAACCCATGGAAGAACATGTTACTGCTCCCCATGAAAAACACAGCATCGCTTTGAGAAGTTGTTTTCTGTTCTTTCCTTTTCCTAATAAGGAGAGGTTTAATTGCATTCCACATGGGAGCGATGCCTTGACAAAACCACCCGCCTCTGGCTTCTTAATGGTTTGCCCGTCTTCCTCTTCCAAAGATGCTCTCTTTCTACTCACATTTGCCCTTTGGAAGACTGCCCCACCAAAATAGGTATGTAGCTCTGGTGAATAAACTCTGTATTGAGTCACGAATGTTATGACCAGCTCATGTTTCCCTGGTCCACCCACATATTTTCAGCCTTTTAAAGAAATGGTCAAAAAGACTTTTTTTTTTAAAAAAAAGGATCATTACCATGGCTCCTTGCAATGCTACTGTTTGGAGGGATGACCTTTTCACCTGTCACAGTCATGGGTGCTGAGAGATGACAACATATCAGCAGAGCAGTGCTTTTTGCAAGGATTTCTGAAGCGTAACAAATGGATGGGGTAATTTAACAGGGATTGGTACCACGCAGAGGCTGTGGGCAAACCCTGCTAGCAAGGGCAAAGGAAAGCCAGACCAGGAAAGCTTTGTTCAGAGAGTGTGTGCTGTGCGCTTTTCCTGCCAAGTTACCCACTACGGAAGGTGCCATTTTTACATTGTGATATGTTGGCTTGTAGATCTCCATCATACACCACGATACCATCTAATAGCACCTCCCTGTTCAGGAAATCTGTGTTCTTATGGCACAAGGGGGTATCATCTGACCTACTTGCTTGCAGCATAAAGATGCAGGTGTCCGGTGGGGCCTCTGACACTGGCCAGGAAAAGTTGTGCGCACTGAAGCCCAACTCACACTCGTGGGACATGAGCTAGGTAGCCTGAAGTGTGAACAGTGGGAGAATTTACACCACAGGCATTGGCAAACCCTAGAAATCAGGACTCTCTTCCTTCCCTCCACCTACAACAGTTTTTCCTCTTTAATACAGACCACAAAACGGCACAGGGGAGT
This sequence comes from Acinonyx jubatus, assembly GCF_027475565.1. Classification (NCBI taxonomy): domain Eukaryota; kingdom Metazoa; phylum Chordata; class Mammalia; order Carnivora; family Felidae; genus Acinonyx; species Acinonyx jubatus. The sequence goes on along the minus strand of NC_069384.1, from coordinate 5,572,701 downwards.
GTGTCACTATATTGATGACTTTAAGGAGTGTTCCCATAATACAGGGAGCACTGAGGAGGCGATGAGTTCACCTGAGAACAGTAACTAATCTTATTCATAAGAGTAAACCCTACCGATGTGAACAGCTCATCACTGTGTGTTGACATGTAATTCAGCAAAGAGTCCACACATATGTTGCTTTTTCAACTCAGGGATACAGAAGAGGGGACGGTTATATTAATAAGCTGCCGATATTCAAGACGAGTTCTAAACATTACTCTCCTTTTTTAACGGCACAAAACCAATTCTAATACATTTTTGTCTTTTTTCCTCCCTCCCCAGCTCTGCTCAAACTAGCACTGAAAAAGGAACAAAATGAAATACCGAGAAGCCTAGATAATCTCTAACTAGACAACCTGCCTGTCATGGTCGTCTGGTTCAATCCCTTCATTTTACAGAGAAGGAAAGACGAGCCCGGAATAGAGAAGTGGGTGTCAGAGTTTCAGGAGAGGAGTCAACCAGGATCTGACTTAAACGAGGTCTACTCTAGCCCCATCATTACCATCGTCAATAATCATCCCAACATAGAAAGTGGCCGATCTTTCTGGGTGCCCAGGACTCCCTCTGTTGGAGCAGACAAGCCCTGTCTCCTGGGGGTCCCCCTCAGTGCCTCCACTCTGTCAGAACAGAGGTGGCAGAAGAGGGTATGGTCCAAGGATGAAGCAACAAAGCCCAAACTGGAAAACAGAGTCAGGGACACAAGGGTTTATGCTTGGGAGGACCAGGGAGGCAGATGTTGTGAGACATGAACACATATTTTAAACCTACTTCTTCAAGTACATTTTTTTTAACATCCCCCACCTCCCCCTGCCCCCACCTCAACATTTGTCTGGGAAAAAAAAATCAAACATACAGAAAGTTGAACAGCCATATACCCACTGCCTGGATTCCACAATGAATATTTCATGTGCAGACTTGAATCTAAATTTATTTCAGTGTTCTCTCATCAGCCAATCAAACTTTACTGAATACAGAATTTTCATTATGTTATTTTAAAATAGACCTGGCGAAAGCATGACTCAGTGAGCATCTGGAAGATGGCGAAGGCACTAAGATAGCAGCCTTCTTCCTGAAATCTGCTGCCCTGGGGGGAGACAGACGGCACGTGCCTCACTCTGGACTCTGCAGATGTGACTTGAGGTCTGGTGCCACTCTCGCATGTGTCATATCGGAGGAAGAGGTGTGAAGGGGACTCGGAGCAAGGCGCCTGGGCTCCAGCCTCATACTGTCCAGGACATGCTATGAGTGGGCAAGACCACTGACTGTCCTGAGCCTCTTTTTTCTCGCGTGACTCCTAGGGGGGCTGCCTGGGATCAGATGCTGTCAACCTGGGCAGCACCTCAGAAGCTGGAGTCAACCTGAGTAGTTTTTAAAATAGACTAGTGCCCAGGCCCTACCCCAGGCCAATGGAGTCAGAGTCTCTGGGGGCAGGGCCCCGGAATGGGTTTATTTGAAGCTCTCCAAGGGATTCTCACATACAGCCTGCGTTGCAACAACTCTACAGGGTGACCAGGGGTCTGTGACAGCCCTAATTCTCCTCCACTGTCCCTGTCCCTTTCCTTTCCATTTTGTCCCCTTATCCCCCTCCCCTCCTTCCTTATTTTTCTACCCTTCTTATCTTTCTCTCATAATTCCATCATCATCACCATCATCATTGCTAACTTGCATGAGTGCTGACTTACATCTGTGCTAGAGCTTTTTCACATGCCCTGCATGTATTTAACCCATATAGCAACCGGACGGGATAGACATTCTGGTCATAGAAATGGCCCAAGACCTATTTATAAGTTCCACTGTAAGTAGATTCTAAATTATGCTATAAAGATATGTGAGAGATGCAGAAATAACGTTTTTAGCACATTCATTGGATTTAAATTTATATTAACAGATGTCCATGCAGATGATCCAAGACAACCAGACACCAAATACCTATTTTGAAGTGGGGAAAAATAAAGAATAGAGCCCAAGTGAATGCAAGGATTCATTTAATATCTGGCCTCTTCTCCCCTTTGCCTTTATTTATAAGCAAGGAAACAGAGAACAAGAAGATTTATGATTGGCTAAACTGGAACATGTTCTCTTTGTGCCTCTACTTACCCTTAATCCAAAGGTCTACTTCATCTAGTAGTCATGTTAATCTCTAACATGAACAGTTTTCCCTCCCCTCCCCTCCCTGCTCTGTCTTTTCCCTCCTGGTTCTTCCTTTCTTCTTCCAGGGCCTGGAGAAGCTAAGCGGGTCTAAGCCAAGACACATGAAATTCATAATTCATCCATGCCTCTCACTCTTTCAGTTGCGTGACCATTTTCACAAACTTGATCTCACAGCAACACCCATGTTCTCAGTAGAGCAGAGAATTCTTAATTCCATTTACATGAACCAAAATAGGATCAGGGAAGGGACGTAATAAGCCTAGAGCCATGCAACTAGGAGGTAAGTAGAAAATCTAGAAGGAGACCCTAGATCTCCTGAATCCAAGTGCAAAGCCTCTTTGGACCAGAGGCTGGCCCACCTCTGACTATAGGGCATGGGGTAGCCAGGGCATCCTTGGAAGCCCCCTGACCCCGGGGCTGGGTCCACTCAGGGGAGACTCCCTATGACATCTTTGATAGCTCCAATTCCTCAGCTGCAAAATAACATGCCTTCTGTAAGCCCACTGCATATTTGAGACTGCTTGGTAGGACTGGCTATGTGATTTGTAGGACCCAGAGCAAAACGGAAATGTGGGGCCCTTGTTCAAAAAGCAGGAAAAAGGTGCCATTAAAGTTCTTTTGGGGGGGTGTACCTCACTTTATTATTTTTTTTAATATGAAATTTATTGTCAAATTGGTTTCCATACAACACCCAGTGCTCATCCCAATAAGTGCCCTCTTCAATACCCATCACTTCCTCTCCCCTCCCTCCCACCCTCCATCAACCCTCAGATTGTTCTCAGTTTTTAAGAGTCTCTTATGGTTTGGCTCCCTCCCTCTCTAACTTTTCCCCCCTAAAATATAAGGCTTTTTCTTTATTCTGCGGTCTCTCTCTCTCTCATTCTCCCCCCCACCACGTATCATGAGGGTTTATATTTTCTGTTTAGTGTTATGTTCCCCTGGACTTGGGGCTGGGCAAGTTCCAGCCCTTCCAGGCATGAGGACAAGGCTTGGGAGGTGGCCTGCATATGTGCACACCACACTGGCTGCCAGGGTCCCCTTTCCACCAGAATGACAGCCATACCCAGGTCTTGAGTGGGTGGTCCCAATGGTATTTTGAGTCACCTTCTGAAAGCTCCTGGTGTTGCCACTTATAGGCAGGGAGAGCAAGGAGATGCTGTGGGGAGCCTGACCTTTCTCTTCCAACACACACTAAGGTCCTCATGTGGGTAGGACCTCAGGGATTCCTGGGTAGAGAGCCTGGGGCCGGCTCAGGGAGACAGAGAAAGGAGAGACAGGTGGCCGTGGGAGGAGGATGATACCTGGGCTGAGGCTCAAGTGAACTGGGGAGTTCAAGCTCCACTCTTCCATTGGACTTTACTTACAAACACAAATTTAAAGATAAAGTTATTAAGAATTTCAAGATGGCAGCTGAAGAACATGAAACCCCAAGCGCAGGGCTCTTGAGAGCTCAGGGGTTCATGCCACTGCACTGGTCACCTGCCCAGGACGCTGGCCCTGGAAGCTGATAAATACTCAGCTTCCTAGGCAGCCACTCCTGTCACCTAGTCACCTGAAGGGGGCAAAGAAGTTGGGAGGACGTAGTCTCTTGGGCAAGACTTGGAGATGACCAACCACAGTCTTGGAGAGGGAACAGGGAGCCACTGACCTCCTCTTCCTCTGTTGCCATGTGTGCATACAGGGAAAGCCCTGAGTGGTTAGTCTCCTTTCTAATACAGTAAAACCTATCGACATTATCTTTCATTGTAATTATGGTTCCTGTCGCAGCATCACCTGGGGCCTTCAATGAACCCACAGTCACATTTCCCAAGCACAGCAAATACATGTTCTCCCCAGAACACCTATCATGAAATTTACCATCTTAACCACTCTTAATTGTATAGGTCAGTGACGTTAGGCACACTCACACGGTCATACAACAATCCCCACCATCCATCTCCAGAACGTTTTCATCTTCCCAAACTGAAAGCGTGTCCCCAGTAAACACGAACTTCTTTTCCTCCAAGCCCCTGGCATCCATCATTCTACTTCCCATTTTTGTGGATTTGACCTCTTTAGGGGCCTCGTACAAGAGGAATCTTGCAGTATTTGTCCCTCTGTGACTGGCTAATCTGGTTCGTCCATGCTGTAGCGCATGTCAGAAATCCTCCCTCTTGTAGCCTGAGTAACATTCTATCGTGTCTATATGCCACATTTTGTCCATCCATCCATCCGTCCATCCATCCATCCATCCACAGATTCTTGTGTTACTTTCACCTTTCAGCCATTGTGAATAATGCTTCTATGATCATTGGTGTACAAAGTATTATTCTTGAAAATGTCTATAGCGTTTTGCTAGAGAAAATGGTTTGCGATCCTGTGTCTGCTTCATTCAAAGGCCGAGTGGCTTTTTCTCCATTTGGGGTCTCTGCCTCTTAGCTTCTTCTCCATTTCCTCATCTGTAAGAACAATGAGACCTCCAGCCTCCTGAGGCTGTGATCAGGATTAATGAGATTATGTTAGTGGAACCCACTGAGTGTGTCGGCAGAAAGGCCCCGCAGAAGCACAAAGTGCCTATTATCACTGCTGCTGAATCAAAAATTCCTCCTGTCCAAATACTTATTGTTCATAAAAGTTTTAGCAAGTAAGGCTACCTACTGGGCAGCTCTAATCCCCATAAAGAAAATGATTTCTCCAGCCAGGAATTAATAAGTTCTTAGCACACACTAAAATATCTCCTTGGCTGGCTTATTATGCTTACATAATGAAGTTACTTTGATTGTAACCATTAATCAAATCTGTGTTTCCAAGCTACAGTGGGCTTTATTTGATGTTAAACTTTAACAAGAATGGCAACATTTCCTCTTTCTGGAAGCTTTGCCAGGGTCTCCTAACGTGATTAAATGTGTCAGGGTAAAGACAGAAAACATTTAGGATTCATATTCTATTCACTCTGAACTCATTTCAAGTGGCATAGGAAGAAAGTTGATTTATTTTGCATGACAAGTGTGAATATTAACCAAATTTATTAAAAACAGTATTTTCCTCCAATTCACATAGATATAGGCAGAAATTTCTTCCTTTTTTTTTTTTTTATTCCTGTCTGGTCATGCACATAGATGTTATGTTTTACCTAACAAGACTTCCAGGTAATTAGAAAGAAGGAAAATGGTGAGTAAACTTTGATTTCCTGCTGACAGTGAGAGTAAAAAATAAGTTTAAAAATATAAGAAAATAGGCTATGTCATCATGAAAAATTGGATGAGGTCTAGAATATTAATTAGAAAAAAAATCAGAGGTATTGACTGTCCCCCAAGGTGATTCCCAGTGGTCCTCGAGTCCTGGTTTGCAAACCATTGTATAGCCTCTCCCACATTTTGCCAGACTCTTTGGTCTGCATGAACTATAGAATCTGGCAGCAGTGGTGGCAAATCACTCATATTAGACTGCAGCTTCCATCTTGGGCACTGGAGCACCTGTGTGTGTGTGTGTGTGTGTGTGTGTGTGTGTGTGTGTGTGTGTGTGATCACCTGTTCCATGGAAGCCTGCCATCATGTCACCAGGACATGCAGGTGGCTGGAGAGGACCATGAGGAATGTAAGTTTCTGGCCAATAGCCTGTGAAGATCCCAGGCTGGCCAACAACCCATGTGGGATCTGGGAAATGGATGTCCCCCAGTCAAGCCCTCTTCCTCCTCACATATTCTGATATAGTTCTTGGAAGGCAACAAGTTTCCATGGAAACAGAACCAGGAGCTCCCGAGGCTCGGGAATGGATACACAGAATAGTTGGGTCCAAAACCATGTTCTAACTTTTGAGCAAATGCTTTTCTGTCCAGCCAGTTTTCAAAAGAAGCTCCAAGGGAGAAGATAAGCCATTATCTCCACTACACTTGTGGTGGCGGCCTCAGCCACATTCTGCTATCAGCTGCAACAGCGGATTGCCTTGTGGCTCCCTGGAATTCAGGAAAGTGTCTCCCGGAAGTGCCACCTCCCTCTGTAGAGCATCCTTGGGGCTTCTCCACTGGAAGATTCTTGTCCAAGATGGGCCAGTGCCCAGGACCCGGATCCTGCCCTGAACCCTGCAATCCCCACCCTATTTTTAATTTCAGATGGTTCGCCTTTTCCTTGAAGCTATTTTGTCCACTTGATATTCATCCTGTTCAACATCCATTCTCACAGAGCCTTCTTTATTTGGCCTCTAATGTATGCTTCCATTTGCTTGTATAAATGCGTACGTGTTTTTGTTAATTTGGTTATCTGGATTTGGTTGTAAGATTTGGTTTCTGTCATTTGGCTTGTCCATTTTTCCCTCCATGTCTTTTTCATTTGTTTATGCTAATATCAAGGACATAAAATGCCCTTTGAAAAACATCTCACGTAATAAAGATGATGGTAATTATAGCTAGCATGTATTAAGCCCTATGTTGAGAATGTTACCTGCTTTTCATCTTTACAGCAACCCTAGGAGGTAGGTGCTATTAATACCCTGATTTCAGGTGTGCAGAGCTGAGGCAGAGACAAACTGGGTGACTCATTCACAGTCACACAGGTAGTAAGCAGGGGAACCAGAATTATGATGTAGGCAGCCTCTACTTTTCCTACCTGGTTTTGCATCCATGAGCAACTGGGTTTAGTCTCGCCTGTTCTTGAGTTGTCTATACAGTAGAATCATACTGTCTGCACTGTTTTGTGTCTTCCTTCTTTTATTCTGTTAGTGTTAAAAAATTTATTTTTAAGTAACCTCTATGCCCAACAAGGGGCTCAAACTTACAACCCTGAGATCAAGAGTCACACGCTCCACCAACCAAACCAGCCAGGCACCCTTATTCTGTGTTTATATGACATCTACAACATATACGCATTGCCTGTAGGCGTTTTCACTGATGTATAATACTTCTTTGTATGAATATTCCGTGGTTTATTTATTTCAGAAGTTTCAGATTCCATATGACTATGACCCCTGGAAAAGTATGCACGAACTTGTTTAGGGAACGTAGAGAGGACTGAAATTTCCAGCTAAGGTATGTGTATTTCTCTAAATTTATGAGGCAGTGCCAAGCAGCTCTCAAAAACAGTTGTACAGATTTATAGCCTCACCATCAATCTTTGTTATTCATTTGTCGACAACAGTGGTTCTTCAAGAGTCGCTCCTGGACCAGTAGCAGGAAGAGCACTTGGGAACTTTCTAGAAATGCAACCCTGGGGCTAGAAGCTTGAAGAACTCTCCATGAGATTCTGGTGCATGCCACACATGAGCACCATGGCTTTAGAGCTATTCCTAGCACCCCCCTGCCCCCCGCCCCCAACCCAATCACTCCCAATCACTGGGAAAGTGTTCTGCAGAAATAGTGCAGGATTTGGAATCAGAAGAGCTGACTGAGCTCTGGTTCCACTGATTTGTGGACTATAAACTTCTGGGAGTGTTTATACTCTGAGCCCGAGCCCTCAGTGGGTGCCATGGTGATGCCGCCTCAGTACAGAGCAGCTGCAAAGATCAAATGCACAGGAAGTCCTTTGTAGACTCTAAGCGTTTACAATGTTAGTTATTTTTTCTCTAGCTAATATCTGCATCCATGACTTGTTTTCCCAATTAGATTTATATTCCACCAAGGCTGAAGGAGCTTTTCTATATATGTATATAGGCAAGGACCAGAAAGGGGGGGTGGGTGGGAAACACAGCATTAGAGTAAAGGGATTGTAGAGATTTTAAAGATCTAACTATGCCATGTGGTTTATATAACATTTGAGTGATAAATAAAACATATTTAAAAGTAAATTTCCCTTTTGTAGGTTCTAAATGAAATATTAATGGATTTGGCAAATAATATAATGGCTGTACCCATCACATCACCTGGATAATTGACAGTACAGGTTAAAAAAAAAGGAAAAAGAGAGTGTTTCCTAAGTGCTAAATTCTGGTCCCCTGATATGAAGAAAATGGGGTGATGGACTGCTTACTTTCCAAGAAGGAGGTTTTGAGTGCTATTTTCTTTCTTATATTGTTTGTTTTTTGAGAGCAACAGAACATAAGTCAGGGAGGGGCAGAAAAAAGAGAGAGAGACACACAGAATCGGAAGCAGCCTGCAGGCTCCGAGCTGTCAGCACAGAGCCCGATGCGGGGCTCGAACCCACAAACTGTGAGATCATAACCTGAGCTGGAGTCGGACACCTAACCGACTGAGCCACCCAGGCACCCCTTGAGGGTTGTTTTCAAAGGGATTATTGCCTTAGATCACCAGAAGAGTCTATATTTGTACTGGTGTGTGGGTGCATGTGTACTCAGGTGTGCCCGTGTGATTGTGTCTATGTGCATGCATTCAACATGTGCACAGTGTGCATATGTGTATGTGCACATGTGCGATCACGTGTGTGTGTGTGTGTGTGTGTGTGTGTGTGTGTGTGTGTGTGTTGGAGGCATCCGGGGCAATTTCTAAGCCACTAGAGCATTTGATTATTTTAAGTTCTTTCTCCCAAATTTTATATGAAAGCCAAAATGATATGCATTTTTAATAATGTTTATTATAAAATAAATATGCCATGATATATTTCCCTTTTAAGAGCTTTCTCCTTCAAGAAGCAAAAATAAATAAAGTGCTCAGATGGTCTCTTGCCCTCTTTGATAGGTTTGCTAAGGCAACATCTGTTGGGAAAAGAGCCTATGGAGATACCAAACGCACTGACGACTCTGCAGACAGAAAAACACCTTTTCTGAAGGAGCCAGCGGCACCGCTAAACACAGCCTTGTGGGAGCCTGAACCAGCTGCCTTCCCTCTCTTAACTCAAGGCGAGGGAAATTCTCTCCACGTACTGAATTGTAGGGTTAACGATACGGAAGGGTGGAGGTCACGTCCAAGCTCACACGTAAACGCCAGGATACGTGCACACCCGGGCGCACACAACAGCTGAAATCGGTGCCTTTTCCTTGCTTTGTGCTGTGGACTTGTGAGTTTCAGATCCAGGCATAAAATCAGTGACCCCTCACATGGCATGCTTGGGGGACGTTTTCAGCGTCAGCTGCTGGCAGGTGGCACCTCTTGGTGTCTTCTGTTTACGGCAGTCGATAAATCTTACAAAGGAAGAAACAGAAAGGAGCAGGGGATTTTTTTGGCAAACAGCACCGTTAATCAGGAGATATTTTATGACTGAGCGGCTCTCGGGGTTTTTAGATTGCAGAGGCTTGGGAAGTGCAATGCGTAACCGTCCCTCCCGGGGCAGGCGAGCAGGCACTAATTGAGGTATTGACAGCTCTAAATGAAGCAGAAACCCGCTAGAAGACTCAGCTCGGGCGAAGTGAGTGCTGCCGGGAAATTCGCGGTTTTCACTCACTGCTCGTTCATGCACGGACGTGTGCACTTGAGCACGGGGGTCCGGCTCCCGCAGCACACGGCCTGAGCTGCAAAGCCACGAGAAATATTAACCAACGCATGAAAAACCTCTCCTTTAGGATGGCCCCAATTTGCTGTCTTTATAGGTGCATACTGATATTGTGTATTTCACCTTATCCATATACAAAACAGGCATAGGAAAAAAGACGAGAAAAAAGAAAAATGGAGAAAAACAGGTATAGGGAGTATTTAAGCCTGTCACGAGAGATTCAGGCACATTAAAGAACATTTTTTTTTAATTTTTTTTTCCACGTTTATTTATTTTGGGGACAGAGAGAGACAGAGCATGAATGGGGGAGGGGCAGAGAGAGAGGGAGACACAGAATCGGAAACAGGCTCCAGGCTCTGAACCATCAGCCCAGAGCCCGATGCGGGGCTCGAACTCACAGACCGCAAGATCGTGACCTGAGCTGAAGTCGGACGCTTAACCGACGGAGCCACCCAGGCGCCCCTTGTTTTGTTTCTTTACCTCATTTGGCCTCTGATATTTAACATGAAAGCATCAAGTCTGTAGATGCATCCTGGCACTGGCCGCAGCACCTGTTTCCTTCCTTCTCAGAGAGTCTTGGGTGCACAAGGAGGAGGGATGGTGAGTTTTGGCTCAACATTCAACCTGTCCCGCAAGGGCGTCCCTCTTTCTGAAATCCACCTGGTTCTAAGAATAAGTAATGTTAATGCATGTATGTAATGAGGGCTTTAAAACACATGCGTGTTTGTGTGTGCAAATGAGCTGTGATGAAAACGCCCGCATCCGAGTGATGTGTCCCTAATGACAGGGACGGAATGTAAGGTGTAAACACCGCTCGAAGCTGCCTGGGGGAAAGGCACTTGAGGTCCCCGGCAGGGAGGCGGCTGTCTGCACAGCCACAGAAGCGGTGTTCAGACTTGAGCCTGCTTCCCAATCAATGGCGGGTGTGTCACAGTCCAGGTGACCTGGCCTCACTGAGTGTCTGATCCTACAGGTCTAGGGAGGGACCCCAGAGCCTGTATGCCCCGCAAGTTCCTGGCCACCACATATTGAAACCCACTGGCCCAGAGGACCGGGTGACTCTGGCACCAAATACGTCCTACCCACTTTGACATGGCTAATTGGATGTGTTACACCAAAAAGTATAAACAGTGGGTTTTTTTTTTTTACAATTTTTTTTAAATGTTTACTTTTTTTAAATAAAAATAAAAAATATAAAAAAAAATTTTTTAACGTTTATTTATTTTTGAGACAGAGAGAGACAGAGCATGAACAGGGGAGGATCAGAGAGAGGGAGACACAGAATCTGAAACAGGCTCCAGGTTCTGAGCTGTCAGCACAGAGCCTGACGCGGGGCTCGAACTCACGGACCGCGAGATCATGACCTGAGCCGAAGTTGGCCGCTTAACCGACTGAGCCACCCAGGCGCCCCTAAAAAATATTTTTTAATGTTTATATATTTATTTTTGAGAGAGAGAGAGAGAGACAGAGAGAGGGATGGAAACAGAGAATCCTAAGCAGGCTCCCAGCTGTCAGTGCAGAGCCCCACATGGGGCTCGAACTCACAAACCTTGAGGTCATGACTGGAGCCAAAATCAAGAGTCGGACAGATGCTCACCTGACTGAGCCACCCGGGTGACCCTGTTGTTTTTCATTTCAAATAATGGTGTGCCAAACATCCTTAACCTTGGTTTTCCTTATGATATTCACTCGCAAGAAATTTAGGCGAATATTTTGAGAAGAAGAAACAAAAATTATGTGCACGACATGCAAACCAGAAACTGTGCAGTAATAGCTTTGTAGATCTGTCTACACAACAATTTAAGAAATCTTTCTACTGATAAATGAGCAAACCTCTAAGCAAAACGTGAAAGGAAAGTGGCAAATGGGAAGGATACTGTAACATATGCCAGAGAAAGGATTATCACGTGATAAATATCAAGAGCAACGAGACATACCGGGAAAATGAAAAAGGATGCAGAGAAATTATTTAAGAAGAAGAAACTAAAATTTCAGCAAATATCAAGATACTCAACCTTTTCTGTTAGGAAATTAAATGATCATTTTTGCCCATGAATGTAGAGCATGTTAAAGACCGAAAGTGTGTGGTTTTCTAGGAGGTGGGGATGCTGGTACTTAAATGCTGCAAATGGAAATGCCAGTTGGCACAGCTTTTTTTTTTGGGGGGGGGGAAGCCAGTTTAGTTTGGCCACATGTGACACAATTTTGCACAAACACATCTTTTGACCCTGCAATACAATTTCTCCTATTTCACCCTAAGAATGATTTGATGGACGTGTATGTATAAGGATGCTTCTTTCCACCTTGCTCGTCATAAAAACAAATGTTCATGATTGTTTAAATAAGTCACTACACGGCCATAGAATGGACTAGGAATCAGCCATTAAAACACTAAATAAAAGACACCTGCACTGGTTTCATTGGGCTGCCGTAACAATACACCAAACACTTGGTGACTTAAATCACAGAACGAATTTTCTCACGGTTCTAGAAGCTGGAAGTCCAAGATCAAGGTGTCTGCAGATTTGGCCCCCCTTGGCTTTGCCAATAGCCGCGTGTGTCTTCACCCGGCCTTTTCTCCGTGTGCCACACCCCTGGTGCCTTCCCCTCTTCTTACAACGACACGAGTCCTATTTCATTAGGGCCCCAGTCTCATGACGTCATTCAACCTAAATTACCTGTTAAAGGCCCTCTCCCAGGGGCGCATGGGTGGCTCAGTCTGTTACATGTCCAGCTCTTGATTTTAGCTCAGATCGTGATCTCACGGTTCAGGGGAACGAGCCCTGCGTCTGGCTCCTTGCTGACAGCATGGAGCCTGCTTGGAATTCTCTCTCTCCCTCTCTCTGTGCCCTGCTCATTCTCTCTCTCTGTCTCAAAATAAATAAATAAAACATTAAAAAAAATAAAGGCCCTCACCCAAATACAGTCACACTGAGGGGGGCTGGACTTCAACATATGAATTTTGGCAGGGGGCGGGGGACACAATTCAGTCCGCAATACCAATAACATATTATCTGTTGGATAAAAAAGCCTATAAGGCATACTCACTTTTTGTTCTTAAAAATGTATTTAAGAACCTCTCTTTCTCACTCTCTCCTCCCCTCTCTCTTTGAATACAGACAAATCTATATATCTCTATGTAGGAATAAAAATTTAAATGTCCTAAAAGATAGTCAGTATGTTAACAGGAGGAATGATAGGTATATTCATTTCATTTATTATTTCATTATTCATTTATTTCTTTGATTTTTCTGAATCTTTTACGATAAACACATTTACTTTTATAAGCAGAAGACATAGTTGTTTTGTTCTGTGTTTGTTCTTGACATGATATGAACTTATTGGCTTGAGTTTATGGTCCCAGTAAAATACCCCAGATTCAAGCATGATCAGTACAGGGATCACCCGGAAAAAAAAGGTGCATCAACACGTCTTCAAGCCCTGGCTGAAGACTCTTCTGGAAGCCGCATCGCTGCACTGAATCAGACCACAGTTCCACTGTCAAACAAATGACAGAAAAATCTCCAGAGGTCTCCGGCTGGACACACAGACCCTCTCATTGAGCTAGAACTTTGTGTCTTTTTTTTTTTTTTTTTTTTCCAAGGAGCTCAGATTGCTGCACGGTCAGGGATTCCCATCCAGTTGGGAGAAGTGGCAACAGTCCCTTTCCATCTTACACGCGAAGGAACACTTCGGGCACGGAGACAACACGAACAAAGTGATCCTTAGATAACCACTGTCTATAGGAAGGTCCGATTTAGCACCGAATGAAATCCTCGTGGGTCGCACAGCCCACACAGGGAGAGACAGCTGCAGCCGCCTGTTTGGAGCCCCCCCTCCCCCATCTGCCCTCCCTCCCTCTTCTCACCCTCTTATTAAAAACCCAACAGCAACATAAAACAGGGCGATCTGATCCTCTAGGGAGACGTAAGACGTGTTTGCCGGCGATGGGAAGCAGCCCTCCCCCTCCAGCCAAGGAAAAAGCCCTCCAAACAAACAGCCCCGAAGATCAGGTCTGAGCTGTTGTGATTTCTTTCTGGAAACTCTAAGTGCAAGGGAGCTGACGGCTAGATGAGGGGGTACCATTTCGAGAACTTGCGATCAGGGTTAATTGTGGAGTCGAGGTTCTGGGGGTTTAGACTGCCTGTGGCCACTTGGACAAAGAGCGGTGTTCCCCTCATCCCTGGAGCCGGGGACACTCAGGGCTGGTTGCTATGGCTGACGACGTGCACCTGACAACAGCCTGTGCCAGGAGCTCATTAAGGAAGCAGTGGGGGTGAGGGAGCACTCAGGCAGAGCAGGAAGCCAGGCCTGGTCCTGTCCAGGGGGATGCCAGGCAAAACGACAGAAGAAGGGTGGGGCGAGGAAGGGCGTCGTATTTTCTAGATCCTGTAGCGGGCACGCCTGCACGTGCAGGGGCTTCCACTCCTCCCTTCTGCATTGCCCCGTCCAGTCTCACCCTTGCAGGTCTCATCTGCTTGGGCTGTGGCGGCGGGTTACTCCGGGACAGTGGCTCACCTGCTGTCTCACACCTCGGGAAGCGAGCCACAGACATCTGCAGACGGAGGGCACGCCACCTCCTCAACGTGGGCAAAGCGCGAGGTGGCGGCTTTCCCCCCAAAGTCTCTCCTCCCTATTCTTGCATCCCGGCCGGGATCAACCCTGGACTCATTCCGGGTCCCCATGCTCATCAGGGACCTGGTGCTCTTGGGTGAATGTTCACAGCATCGTTCACGTCCTTGGCACACAACTGTCACTTCCGTGCAAGCCTGTGCTGGGCTGTGACAATGGTGCTCGAACCCTTCGTCTCTCCCCACTCCGATCCACTCCCCACCTCCGCCGGGTTCAGCCCCCCAAAATGCCACCCCCAGTATGACAGTCTCTCACTTGCAATTTACAGCGGCTCCTACTATCTGCTCTCTGTTCCCACAGCTTGAAGTCCAAGGTGTTTGCAATCTCCCTGCAGACTGCGTTTCCACTGACCAGGTAACTCCTCCTTCAACCAAAAATTCTGCTTTCGCACCCGAACTCACTTTGAGTGTTCCGCCACCTCCCCGATCCCGTATGGGAACATACTTTCCCTTTTTGCAGCACAGCTAGCTAGCATTGCTCTAGCTTTCCCCAAGTCACCCCCATTTCTCCAGTCCGACTACCACCCAACCCTCCCGTGTAAACTCACATTCCTCCCCACCCCCCACCTCACCTCTCCAGGATGATGTCTTCTCTGAACTCTCCCAACACTGTCATGTCTACACCACAAATGTGCTACATATCCACCTGCTATCTTTTTTTTTTTTTTCTTTTGGCCTTATGTGTTTGGGGACATTACTTATTAAAAACGACTTATTTTGAGGGGCGCCTGGGTGGCTCAGTCGGTTGAGCGTCTGACTCTTGATTTCAGTTCAGGTCACGATCTCATGGTTTGTGGGATCGAGTCCCACGTGGGGCTCCACGCTGACAGCTTGGAGCCTGCTTGGGATTCTCTCTCTCCCACCCTCTCTGCCCCACCCCACCCCACCCCCACTCTCTCTCTCTCAAAATAAGCAAACTTAAAAAAATTTACTTTGAAATACAGACTCACAGAGATTGCAAAACTAGTGTTGAGTCCTGTGGAGCCTTCACCCAGCTTCTACCAATATTGAGATTTTACGTCACTGTGGCACAATGTGAAAACCAGGAAACTGGCCCTGGGACATTTCTATTAACTGAAATACATACCTTACTTGTGTTTCGCCACCGTTAAACCCACATTTGTGTGTGTGTGTGTGTGTGTGTGTGTGTGTGTGTGTTTTCGTGTGTGTAGTTCTATGTAACTTTATCTAATTATAAAGCTGGGCACCCACTGTCGGTTTTATCACCACAAAAGAAGTCCCTGTTGCTACCTTTTTGTATCTGCACCTGGCCCCACCCCAACCTCTCTCCTTGTCTCCTAGAAACCACTAAATTATTCTCTACTTGTGCAGTTTTGTCCTTTGAGAATGTTACAAAACAGAACCAACTTTTGAGACCAACTCTTTTCCCTAAGCTTACATACTACCCTTCAAGTCCATCCAGGTTGTTGCATTCACCCATAGTTTCTTCCTTGTTATCGCTGGGTGCTATTCCATTGTATAGTTGGACCAGAGATTTTTCAACCACTCTCCTATTAAAAGACATTCCCTCCCACCCCCCGAATTTGGCTACTATTAATAAAGCTTCTACGAACATTCATGAGGGGAGAATTTTGTGAACATTTTGTGAACATTTTCATGTCTCTGGGGTAAACGCCCAAGTATGTGATTGCTGGATCGTGTGGTAAGTATACATGTGGTCTTATAAGAGATTGCCAAGCTATTTTCCAGAGTGGTTGCACCATTTTGCATGTCCACCAGTAGTGTATGAGAGATCCAATTTCTCCACATCTTTGCCAGCATGTGGTATTATAGCCTTTTGTTTTTTTTTTTTTTTTTTTTGCTGTTCTTATACATGTTTGGTGAGGCATTACATTTTTTTAATGTTTATTTATTTTTGAGAGTGAGAGAGAGCGAGCAAGCTGGGGAGGGGCAGAGAAAGAGAATCTGAAACAGGCTGTAGGTTCTGAGCTGTCAGCACAGAGCCCGATGTGGGGCTCGAATTGAACTCAAGAACTGCGAGTAATGACCTGAGCTGAAGTCGGACCCTCAACCTACTGAGCCACCCAGGCTGCTGCCTCACTCATTTCTTGCTACCTCTCCCCTCCAGACTATAAATTCCTTGAGGGCAAAGATTGTGTCTTAATTTTATATACTCCAGTTACTGGCACATGGTAGCTGCTATATGAATACAGACGTTTGTTGCATGAGAAGAAAATACTAGAACTTTTATCCAAAGGAAGGTGTTCAAGGCAGAGAGGGCAGGCATTCAAAGGCACAGACGTGTACTTGTGTGGCTCAGGTGAGCTGCTGAAGGGGTTTCCCTATAACCGACTGCAGAGTAAAACATTAAAAAGGGGTAAGACCACGAAGCACGCTCTGGGACAGGCCAGGGTATCTGGATTGAACATAAAGGAAGTGAAGATCTACTTTAGAGTTTGAAGCGGGAGTCAAACAACCAAGTTTTCATGCATTGTAGTCAAAGAACATAGACTGTAGCATGCATTTTATTTGATTTTTTGGTTTGAAATGCAGTTTCTCCTTTGCCTTTGATATTCTGTTATTAATTTACTTATTATATCATTTATGTGAGCATTTATTTTTTTTAATTTATGTTGAGTTTTTTTTTTTTAAGAGCAAAGGTTCACAGCAGATCAGAGGGGAAAGCACAGGGACTCCCACATACGGCCTGACCTTTGTTAGGTTCCACTGGACTTTTGCTGGGAAGCATGTGCTGAAACCCTCAGCATTCTGATTCTGTCACTTCCTGCTATATTCTAGCTGGTTTTTCACGCTTGGATACCACAATTAGTTTATAAAGTCTCCCTGCCTCACTCTGTGGGTTATCGTCCATCCATTTGCTCAACAAAGGACCATCTTATTTTTCTGGGTAAGTGCTTTCTTCCTGGGTTCTATTTTGCTGGAGACAAAGATTGCACGGTTTGCTTTTATGTGTGTGCATTTCCACGTGCTTTTGCCACTGTTTCTGAGAAGCTGTTCTCTCCCCTGAGAGGCTTTCTGCTTCTGACGCGGCAGATTCTCTGAGGTACAAAGAAAAGATGTCGTTCTTTGGGTTCTTCCAGGTACTGAAGTTCTTTGAGTCCTCCACCAAAGGGTAGAGACCACTGCCTCTCTGCACCGTGGCATTGAAGAATGGCCTTCCACCCTCAAATCTTAGAGATTTGATGATATTCGTTTCATTTTTTTTTCTTGTAGCACTTTTCCAACCTCCTGAGATTCTGATTCCAGACCATCAGGTCAGCAGATACTGGACTCATGTCCTTTTGGAGATGCCTATGGCTTTATTCCCTCATCAAACTTACCTGCTTCTTTTCCCTTAGTCAGTCTGTGGTGCCAAAACACCTCCAGTGGACATGCTCCATCAGACCCTAGTGTCTCTGAATCCCAGAAGTTGACATAGCAGGTCAAAGTGACCTTCTGCTATTCCAGTTATCAGTGAAGGCAACCGAGTGCTTGGTATACCAGATGTCCGTCTGTAGGCCAACAGCTTTCCTACAGACCAGGTATGGCTCCCTGGGAGTTATCCTGGTGGGTGATCACATTTTCCAGTGGCAGCATGAACCCATACCAATTTCGTCATATTTTTATATTGAATGCTGTTATATGTACTCTTACAATCTATTATTAGGAAATATTTCATTCCCGTACAGCGAAATACAGAATAACAAATGAACACCCATATGCCTTTATGGATAAACACTGCCATCATGTGGCCCCAAGTCACTGCTCACCTCTACTCTCCTGACCCTTACTTTTTATCGGGACATCAGGGCCATTCGTTCTGGGGGCTACACAGTGAGAGGCAACCACAAAATATTTATTGTTGCAATATTCTCATGTGCTAAGTTTTTTTTTAAAGAGATTTTTGTTTTTTTTAGAGCAGTTTTAGGTTTACAATATAATTGAGATCAAGGTACAGAGATTTCCAATATACTTCCTGCCCCCACAGTTGCACAACCTCCCCATTATCAACATCACTCGCCAGAATCATACATTTTGTTCTTAACCAAGGATGAACCTACACTGACACATCATAATTACCCAAAGTCCACAGTTTACCCAACGTTTACTCTTGGTGTTGTACAGTCAATGAGTTTGGACTAATAAATGTATAAGGACATCCATCCATCATTATAACATCACACAGACTATCTTCACTGCCCTAAAAATCTTCTGTGTTCTGCCTGTTCATCTCTCTCCCCACCCACCCCTGGCAGCCACTGATCTTCTTATCGTCTTCATAGTTTTTCCCTTTCAGGAATGTCATATAGTTGGAATCATACAGTACATAGCCTTCTCATACTTGCTTCCTTCAGAAATAGGCATTTAAGGTTCTTCCATGACTATTGGCTTGACAGCTCATCTCTTTGTAGCATTGAATAACATTCCACTGTCCAGTTGTACCACTATTTGTTCATCCATTCACCTACTGAATGACATCTTGGTTGCTTCCACGTTTTGGTAATTATGAAAAAAGCTGCTATACACATCTAAGTGCTTTGTGTGTGTGTGTGTGGACATAAATTTTTAGCTCCTTTGGGCAAATACAAAGGAGAGATACTGCTGGGTGGTATGGCTAAGGTTATGTTTAGTTTTATATGGACAGCTCGTACAATGTATGAGAGTTCCTGTTGTCCCCCATTGTTGACAGAATTTGGTACTCTTGAGTGTTCTGGTTTTTTCCATTCTGACAGGCGTGTAGTGGTATCTCATTGATGTTTTCGCCTGCATTTTCCTGATGACATAAGATGTAGAACATCTTTTCATAGGTTTGATTACCAACTGTGTATCTTCTTTGGTGAGGTACCTGTTAGGATCTCTGGTCACTCCTCATCAGGGAAATACAAATCAAAGCCACACTGAGATACCACCTCATGTCAGTCAGGGTGGCTAAAATGAACAAACAAGGAGACTACAGATGCTGGAGAGGATGCGGAGATGTGGAGGTTCCTCAAAAAATAGAAAACAGATCTACCCTATGACCCAGCAATAGCACCGCTGGGAATGTACCCAAGGGATACAGGAGGGCTGATGCATAGGGGCACTTGGACCCCAATGTTGATAGCAGCACTTTCAACAACAGCCATATTATGGAAAGATCCTGAATGTGCATCCACTGATGAATGGATAAAGAAACTGTGGTTTATATACACAATGGAATATTACGTGGCAATGAGAAAGAATGAAATATGGCCTATTGTAGCAACATGGATGGAACTAGAGAGTGTTATGCTAAGTGAAATAAGTCATAGAGAGAAAGACAGATACCATATGTTTTCACTCTTAGGTAGATCCTGAGAAACTTACCAGAAGACCATGGGGGAGGGGAAGGAAAAAAAAAAAGAAAGGTTAGAGAGTGAGGGAGCCAAACCATAATAGACTCTTAAAAACTGAGAATAAACTGAGGGTTGATGGGGAGTGGGAGGGAGGGGAGGGTGGGTGATGGGCATTGAGGAGGGCACCTGTTGGGATGAGCACTGGGTGTTGTACAGAAACCAATTTGACAATAAATTTCATATTAAAAAGAAGAAATAACAAAAAAAAGATCCTCGGCCTATTTTTCAATTGGGTTGTTAGTTTTCTTATTGCTGGTTTTAAGAATTCTTTATATATTGGATAACAGTTCTTTATCAGATGTGACTTCTGCAAATATTTTTTTCCAGTCTGTGGCTTGTGTTCTAATTGTATTTCTACTGTTAATAGAAAATAAGAATTTTTTTAACTTCAATGAAGCCCATCTTATCAATTAGTCACTTTCATGGATCATGCCTTTGGTATTATAGATAAAAAGTCACCACCATACCCAAGGTCATGTAGGTGTTCTCCTGTGTTATCTTCCAGAAGTTTTATAGTTTTGCATTTTACATTTAGTCCCATGGTCTTTCTGAAGGAGGTAAGGTTTGTGTCTAGATTAATTTTTTACGCATATAAACATCCAGTTATTCCAGCACCATTTGTCAAAGAGACTATGTTTGCTCCACAGCATTGCCTTGGCTCCTTTGTCAAAGATTAGTTGACAATATTAATGTGGGTCTATTTCTGGGCTCTCTATTTTGTTCCATTGATCTATTTGTCTGTTCTTCTGCCAACACCACACTGTCTTGATTAGTGTAGCTTTATAGTAAGTTTTGAAGCCGGGTTGCATTAGTCTTGCATCTTTGTTCTTCTCCTTCAATATTGTGTTGGCTACTCTGGGTCTTTTGCCTGTCCATATAAATTTTGGAATCAGTTTGTCAACATCCATAAAACAACTTCTTAACATATGTATTAGGATTGCACTGAATCTATAAATCCATTTGAGAAGAACTGACATTGGGTTTTCCTACCATGAGCATGAAATATCTCTCCATTTATTTAATTATTTGATTTTATCAGAGTTTGGAATTTTCCTCATATATACATTTTGCATATATTTTGTGAAACTTATACCTAGGTAATTCGGTTTTTGGATGCTAATATAAATGGCACTGTATTTTTAAATTTTAAATTCTACCTGTTCATTGTTTGTATATAGGAAAGAAATGACTTATATATTGAACTGGTATTTTAAAACCCTGGTTTAAACTTTTATTAGTTTTGGGAGTCTTTTGTCCATTCTTTGAGATTTTCTACAGAGATGAACATGACATCTGCAAAGACAACTTTATGTTTTCCTTCTCAATCTATATACCTTTTATTTCCTTTTCTTGCCTTATTGCATTATCAAGGACTTCTAGGACAGTGTTGAAAAAGAGTGGTGAGAAAGGGCATTTTGCCTTGTTCCTGATCTGGAAAGCTTCAAGTTTCTCACCATTAAGTATGATGTTAGCTGAAAGTTTGGTTTATAGATAATCTTTTATCAAGTTGAAAAAAAGTTCCTCTCTATTCCTACTCTACTGCTTTACAGAGAGTTTTATTTATGATTGATGTTGAATTTTGTCAAATG
The DNA here is from genome assembly GCF_027475565.1 of Acinonyx jubatus. Classification (NCBI taxonomy): domain Eukaryota; kingdom Metazoa; phylum Chordata; class Mammalia; order Carnivora; family Felidae; genus Acinonyx; species Acinonyx jubatus. The sequence continues at coordinate 5,551,600 of NC_069384.1, read as the reverse complement.
CTCTTTTTATTTCCTCTACATCTGTCGATGATGTAGGGAAAATAAAATAATCATGTGATTTTTCTTTTTTAGAGTGTTGAAGTGATGGATTACATTTTTTAATTTTCAAATGTGGGATAAATCCCACTTGGTTATGGTATAGAATTATTTTCTTTTAAACTTTTTAAGATTCAATTTGCTAACATTTTGTTGATGACTTTTGCATTTATTTTATAAGATATAATGGTCTTAGTTTTCTTTTCCTGGAATATCTTTGTCTGATTTTTGTAGTAGGGTAATTCTGGTCTTACAGAATGAGTTAAGAAGTATTCTTTCTGCTGCTGCTTCTTTTTTAATGTTTATTATTATTATTACTATTATTATTATTATTATTTTGAGAAAGAGAGACAGAGCATGAACGGGAGAGAGGCAGAGAGTGAGACAGACACAGAATCATAATCAGAAGCGGGCTCTGATTTGTCAGCACACAGACCTTGAGCTCACGAGCCATGAGATCATGACCTGAGCTAAAGTCGGATGCTCAACTGACTAAGCCACTCAGCTGCTCCTATTATCTCTGCTTCTTTTTTTTCAATTTTTTAAATGTTTATTCATTTTTAAGAGAGACAGAGTGTGAGCTGGGGAGGGGCAGCAGGCTCCAGGCTCTGAGCTGTAAGCACAGGCCTGATGTGGGACCTGAACTCATGAACAACGAGACCATGACCTGAGCCGAAGTCTGTTGCCCAACCAACTGAGCCACCCAGGCACCCCTATTCTCTCTGCTTCTAGTCTTTCACAGAGATTGTAGAGAATTGGTATAATTTATTCTTTAAATGTTTGATATAATTCACCAGTGAATTCCTCTGGGCCTGGCACTTTCTGTTTTGGAAGGTTGTTATTGACTGATACAGACCTTTTCAAGTTGTCTATTTCTTGTTGAGTGAGTTTTGGCAGATTGTATCTTTCAAGGAATTAGTCCATTCCATCTGGCTTTCCCAGGCAGAGATAAACTGGGGGGGGGGTAGGAACAGAGGGAACGAACCCTATTTATGGCATATACTCAAATCTCAGGACCAGCTGGCCATGGCCAGACATATGATGAACATGTATCACACACTGATGAGGAGTGCAATGATAAAGTGTCTACATTTGTCCATCTAGAGCCCTGTGGGAGGTGTTATTAACTCTCATGTTTCCAGAATGTTCTTTCCTAAAATTATACCTCAGCTCTTGCACTATCTTCCAGAGAAAGAGTTTCAGCTTCCTTTCTTCTATCACCCACACTCAAATGTAAACTGTGCACATTTAAATTTATTACATGTAATATATTTTATGTATCTAACAATCAAAAGGAAGCTACTATTTCTATTTCTTCAACATTGTCTACTGGTAGAGGGAGTATATAGGGTCAAACACAAAGGGTTCCAAGAATCCAAGAGATACAGCACTTGTAAAGCTACCTATGCCAGCATAGAGCAGAAATATTTACTTATCATAGGAATTCATGATAGGGCTCCGCAGGTCCTTAGGGGGTCACAAATAGAATTCCAACTTGTATGGATATGGTTGATTTTCTATGGCAAGAAGCCAGAACTATCCTCCAATATTTCAGAGTCCCTGGCCCCCAAATTTCCAAATTTTTGCTTTAAAGCCACAGATTGTTCCAGAGCTGCAAGCTTTGTGACCTAACTATAAACCTATACAGAAATCTAGAGAAAAAAGGTGTCAGGGAGTTGACAGCTATGCAAGCAAACAAGAAAGTGCACATGGAAGCAGGGAAGGAGCTGCCCATGTTGCTTCCAGAACAGAGATATCTGGACCCCAAAATGTCAAAGATTAGGGTTGGACTGGCAAAGCTTCCACAGCAGAAGGCAATGCAGAGTGGTCCTGTTGGTCAGCACTGTTAAATTCTAGGTTTCTATTTCTAGGGCCCTCTGTTGTGATTCTAGTCATCATGCCAAGCCCTCTCTGGCAGTCCTTTGTCTTCTCATGTGGCTCCATCTACTGAAAGGGGGAACAGCTATTCTTCTCATGAAGTAGTCTCCTGTATTTGGCTGATCTGAGGTGAAACCCACTATCAATGCCCAAATGCAGTCCTGAGCTGAGAAGCGAGAGTCATGGCCGCCTCACCAGCATCGAACAACTCTCTGTAGGATTTCTTGGAAGGAGGTGCTATCAATAGTGCCTCGCATCGTTGTGGAGCCAGTGCCTTTTCTAGGAACTTCTGTGACGGAGCAACACCGAGGGGTGCTATATCGTGATGGCAATCTATTGCTGTTCACAAACCTGACATTCACAGGGATTTTTTAATCCATAACAATGGATTTCTGGAGATCAGAAACAGGGACGCCACCGTAAACACACGGCAAGCCCTCTGTCACTCTCTCCCAACAGTATCCTCAAGGCACATCAATCCCGCTCATTTCCCCATGAACCTAATGAAGTTAAATTGCTCAGACAGTCATCATGGTGCCAGAAGGGAGGAGACAGTGAACTAGGAAATAAGGCTTGAAAATGCCCTACTGGTCCCAGCATTCTGTGTTGAGTTCTCAGGATGCCATCCTTACTGGGAAATGCTTTTAAGACAGCTACCGTTGCTTTCCCTCATGAGCTGTGAGAGTGCCTATCACTCATGGCAACAGGATGACACATCCCTCTGCACATCCTAAGCTGCTTCTGACACAAGGGCACACATTCTCACACAAGGGCACATATCTGCTTTGTGAGGCCTCTTTCAGATGCCATGATGCTGAGGCGTTTACATCATTGGCAATAAAACTATTCTTTTTAAAAATTTTTTAATGTTTATTTATTTGGGGGGGGGGTAGGGGCAGAGAGACAGGGAGACACAGAATCAGAAGCAGGCTCCAGGCTCCAAGCTGTCAGCACAGAGCCTGACGTGGGGCTCGAACCCACGAACTGTGAGATCATGACCTGAGCTGAAGTCGGACGCTTAACCAACAGAGCCACCCAGGACCCCGGCAATAAAACTATCCTTTAGGAGGGTCGATATTTTCCATTTTAATTAATTAATTACTTAATTAATTAACATATTTATTTTTGAGAGAGAGCATAAGACAGAGAGAGAAGGAGAGAGCATGAACATGAATGGGGGAGGGTAAGAGGGCCAGAGAGAGCAATCTTAAGCGGGCTCCATGCCAATTACAGAGCCCAACACAGGGCTTGATCTCACGACCATGAGATCATGACCTGAGCTGAAATCAAGAGTCAGACGCTTAACGGACTGACCACCAGGCACCCCTGTTTTCCATTTTAATTTTCATCCCTGCCTTGGGTTGAATTGTGAGCTGCCAAATATACATCCACATCCTAAACCCTGGATCCCCAGAATGTGATCTTATTTGGAATAAGGGTCTTTGCAGATTAAATAAGGTAAGGCCCTCTAGATGAGATCATCCAGAATTAGGGTAGGTCCTAAATCCAATGCCGAGTGTCTTTGTAAGAGACAGACGAGGAGAAGGGCACAGAGATGCAGGAAAGAAAGTCACATGTGGTCAGGGACAGATCCTGGAGCGACACATCTAAAGCCAAGGAATACCAAGGGTTGCTGGAAGCCACCAGAAGCTAGGGGAGAGGTAAGAATGAATTCTCCTTCAGAAACTCCAGAAGAAGCTAACTCTGGTGACATCTTGATCTCAGACTTCCAGCCCCCCGAACTGTGAGAGGATACATTTCTTTTGTTTTAAGTCACCGATTTGTGGGAATTTGTTCTGGCAGCCCTAGAAGATGAAGGCAACGCCCCAAATAATTTAAATATCATTTCATGAAAACTTACTATTCCGTGTTTTTTACTTCCTATTATACGAATTGCTTTATTTTGTGTATCAGGGTTTCTGAGGTATTTTTGTTTCTAATCCTAGGAGCATGAGCATAATAACCAGATGTGGTTAAAAAAGTGCACCCTGAGCCAGCAACCAAGTGAAGTGACCTACTGCTTCTTCATGGCCTCTGCTTCCCTGGGTACCTCAATGGTTTCAAATCAGGCTCTGGTGTTAGGTATGTCAGGAAGGTGCATGAACAAGGCAGCTTTAGAAACAGCTTGTAAGCGGCCCCCAAAATACATGTTAAGAAGTTGTTTCCGCCATACGTTACTTTCTTTCTTTCTTTTAATGTTTATTTATTTATTTTGAAAGGGGGGAGGGGGGAGGAGAGAGAGAGAATGAGAATCCCAAGCAGGCTCCACACTGTCAGTGCAAAGCCCAACACGGGGCTGGAACTCATGAACCATGAGATCATGACCTGAGCTGAAATGAATAGTTGGAAGCTTAACCAACTGAGCCCCCCCAGACGCCGCTCCACCATACATTCCTACTCACTTACTTAGATAGATGACAGATAGACAGACAGAGATACATAGATATGGATACCTGTAGGTAGCATTGCCATGAGTAATATATGATGGTTGTAGAGAAGTCTCATTTAACTTATTGAGTTCTTACTTGGGTTCTATGTAGGAGGTGTCTTAGTGGCCACTACAGATTATTTCCAGAAGCTAAGAGACACTGCTGGGTTGCTGGTGTGGAGATGGAGGGGAGAAGAAGGCTAGGATGGAACTGACTAGAGAAGACACGGAAGGACGGACTCCTTCTCTTAAAAATAAGCTGAGACAAAGAAGGTTCCTGGAGGAGGGAGATAAGGAGGCCAGCTCCAGGAGTGCTATAGGGTTTCTCCCCTGAAGGAGTAACCCCTGGGTCTCTACCTTTCAGCTTCTGTCCTCTAGGGGCACCTCAGGGCCTTGGCCTGGTCATTGAGGGTCATTCCAACCTGCAGCTAAGGGACAGCCATGTTGGAAGGCAAAGTCTCTTTAGCAAGCTCTGATGCTGCAGGCACCTGGCCCCCTAGCTTTCAACAACATGGCACAATGCTCTTCCTTTTCCCCTTTATTTCCAGAATCTTACATTTAGGTAGAGGCAGGTGGTGGGGACAGAGGGAGCAGTTCATGCTTCTTCCGCTTCCACCCAATTAACCTCCAATCCTGTCTTCCTGAAACTCACCACATGTTAGCTGGAAGCGTGTGGACACTGGGTTTGCTTCTGACTTTAGTCTGAGTTCATTGGCCCTAGAGCTGCTTTGCTCCATGGACTATGGTTCATCCTGATGCAAGACTCACCTTCCTCTCACTTTCCCCATGATTAGCCCTAATGTGCAGGGCAGTTGCTCAACAAACATCCCTTTCCCTTCTCTGCAGCTTTCTATGAGACTAAACTGTGGATATGCAGATGTCACATGAGCCAAAACCACACTCTCCTCTCAAACCACTATTGATTTTGGTTGTTTTTAATTGCTACTGGACCCGTGTCCTAATTTTTGTGCCACTACCTGTCTTCGTCTTGGTTTCACCCCATGTTTCTAGGGTGGGAGCAGGGAAGTTTCTCCTCTGAAGACCTCACCCCTGCCTTTGGGGTTCCCATGCTTCCCTGCATGTGTCTTTCCTTTACAACATGTCAGAGCTCTGACCCTGCTCTGTTCCACTGCTCCTATAGACATTCCGGGTTTTTTTAAATTTGCTTTGGGTTCAAACGCTCTTCTGGGCAGTGGCTTGGTCTCCACCAGTAGGCATGTGCTGGTGTGTGAGGCCTCACTATGGGGCATGCACTCCCTCATTTAGCTAGTCAACTCAACCGCTTGTTCCTCATCTACTCACTCAATCATTCCTTCAATTTTGCGAGTATTCATCAGGCGCCCACTGTGTCAGGCACTGCACCAGGTGCCGGCACCACGGCAGTGGTCAAGGTCTTCAGAGTCTCTATCCCTTTGCAGCTTCCCTTCCTAGACAGACGGCAAAACAACCCACACACATAGGGTGAGGTGTCGGGCAGTCAGTGATACCTGGGTTTGCAAAACAAAGCCTCCCTCCCTTTCTCTCCTGCTCATAATGTTTTTCAGGTAGTGTGCTGCCCAGTCCACTCTGGCTGGATAGGATCAATGCCTTCTCCCCAGCCAGTCAGAACTGCCAACCAGCCTCACCACCTGGAGCCATCCTCCTGCAGAGACTCCTAATTTACATATTGTTAGCACAGTCATTCACTATAGATTTTCAAATACACTAGACTCCACATTTCATATTTTATCTTAGGTACATATCCACTCTTGAGTCTTGCCTACCTACTTCTGGACCAAGGGCATCCTCAGAACATAGGCTCCCTATCTCCAGGAGGACTTTGAATTATTCTTTTCCTTACTGAGCCATCTTTCTTGAGTCCCAGAGTATCATTTCCAGAGTCTTTCTAGAGAAGGAACCAGACATTAAAATGCATTCTATTCCAATATTCCTTCTGTAGAACAGTGATAAGCATAAGTGCCTCGAGGTGCGCCATGATTTCTCTCGGACTCCTATCAGAACTATGATCCATTTTTTATGAAATTTATATGAAATCAGTTGCTTCCTGAAAAGCTCTTAGAAACATCTGGAGGCAAGGTCAGCCAACTTTAGAATTTTTGAAATCACAGCGATTTCTATATGTGGATACCTATAATCAACACTTTCTGTTAATCTATAGTCCGTTATACTACCAGAGTGAGAGAGGAGGGGTAGAAAACGTCACTCCACTGTTGACAGCTAAGTTTGTACAGCCATGAGTGAACTCATTTGAATAGTTCATCAGAGGATCACAGAATTTTGCACCTGGAAGACAGGACTTGGCTTATTGAATAGCACGGGTGATGCCCAGCAGTGTGGCTGGGGACCACTCATACAGATGACCAGGGCAGACTGGGGATGAGAAGGTGGTTGGATGCCTGGTCTCTTGCCCGGAGCCACTGTCCTGCTCCAGGGTGACAGTAGAGATGAGATGCCTCAGCAGGGCCTAATGACAAATGTCTCTTCCCGGCTGAGAGTTTAATGTCATTTGCCTTATTTTTCAAAGTCAGTTTCCATAGGTGGAAAACAAAGATCGCTGGATCTGAAAAAACTCAACAGAACTAATGATTGCCCCTCTTTGTGGGGAGAAAGGCCCAGATAGATTTCTCTCATATGACTACGAAAAACACCCCGACTTTCTACAAGAGAACATTCCTTATCCCTTTTTCAAAAAATATTATGACAAAGATTTTTATTATTTCAAGATTATTTCATATCCAGTGACTCAGAGGACAATGCATATTTCATAATATTTTATTACATTTCTTGATTAATTTTCCCTGATGGCAAACCGGAAGAGTGATTTAGAAAATTTGGAAAATGCAGCAAAATATGGAGAAGCATGTCCTAGTTTGGGCTGCCATAAAAAATATACCAGAGATGGGGGGATTTATTTATTTATTTATTTATTTATTTATTTATTTATTTATTTATTTATTTATTAGTGTTTGTTTTTGACAGAGACAGAGCATGAGCGGGAGAAGGGCAGAGAGAGAGGGAGACACAGAATCGGAAGCAGGCTCCAGGCCCGATGCGGGGCTTGAACTCATGGACCGCAAGACCATGACCTGAGCTGAAGTTGGACGCTCAACTGACTGAGCCACCCGGGCACCCCATAGAGATGGGGTGTTTTAAATGGCAGAAATGTATGTCTCACAGCTCTGGAGGCTTTGAGTCTGAGATCAGGACTCCCTTCCTGATGTGCAGAGGGCCAACCCTCTCGCGGCCTGTCCCTGGCAGCCAGGGGCAGGTCTGGTCTCATCCTCATCTTATGGACACTAATTCCTTCGTGGGGGTCCTGCTTCCCTGACCTTCTCTACACTGACTTCCCTTCCACAGGCCCCGCCTCCACACACCATCAGCCTGGGGGTCAGGGCTTCAACATACAGATTTGGGGTGGATTCATTCAGCTCAGTCCACAAGGAAGCACAAAAATACATCATCCGTAATCCTGATCCATAGAAGCTAATGTTTTTAACACTGACATTTCCTGCTCATGTTTTCCATGCATTTTTCCTCACACTATTAAGATTATTGTATCGTTTATGCCTTCCATGTCCTGCTTTTTAATAATTTAGCTGTACCATATGACTTTCCCCGACACTAAGGAAACTTTTGAAAAGCATCATTTAAAATTATCTGTTTAATTAGGTCGAGGCACCATAAAGTTCACATATGCATTCACTTAATTGGCTATGCAAAGAGACATTTTTTATTATTATAAAGGGCCATGTTGACTCTTCCTACATAAATCTTAAGTCTACACACTTTATTTCTTTGGTATGGATAATTAAGGATGAAATTAGTGGATCACAAGAAATGAACATTTTTATGGCTTTTGATACATGTTGTCAAATTGCCTTAGAGAAAGTTTCCTGCTGAACGCCATATCCGAACGCGTACCTTTGTACATTCCTGCCGGCATTCCATTTTATCAATTTTTTTAAAGTTTCCCTACGTGTTTATTAGTCAAGCCAGTGCTCCGTAAGTTGTGGAATTAAGTAAAATTCTTTTTAGATAGTACTCAACTTCATAAGCGATATATCTGTTGTTGTGAATTAATATGCGTTTCAATATATTGAGACTGGCCACATGTTTTACATTGTTATATATACTGAATAATATTTTTGGGATAGGCTGGATGGAGACCAAACTATGAAATTTCTTTCTCTCCATAAAAGATATTGAACAGTTTGGGGAAATTAGCTTTAAGCATCTATGGAACTTCCGTAAAGTCATTAAGGTGTTAATGCACTATTGTCTCAGTCATGCGTCACGATGAGACAGAGGAGACTGGAATCACTTGCATCTAAGGAGTTAATGTGCTTTTTCTAACATCTGTAGATGGTTGACAGTGTTTGGTGGGCTAAGTTCTATTCTATCTTCTTCTTTTTTTTTCTTTTTTTTCCTCTGACAGGAAAGACTGGGTGATATTAATTTGCCTTGCAGCCCTTGGGTGGCTCAGTTGGTTAAGCGCCAACTTTGGCTCAGGTCATGATCTCACAGTTTGTGAGTTGAGGCCCCACGTCAGGCTCTATGCTGGCAGCTTGGAGCCTGGAGCCTGCTTTGGATTCTGTGTCTCCCTCTCTCTCTGCCCCTCCCCTGCTCATGCTCTGTCTCTGTCTCTCTCTCTCTCTAAAAGTAAAATAAACATGAAAAAAATTAAAAACATATCCCTAATTTGCCTTGAAGCTTTGCCTCATTTCTTTCCTCTCGGGCACTGGACTCCTGGGGGCAGTTGCAGGATGATGTGGACACCATGGAAGGAAGATGTGGACGCTCAAGGAAGAGTGGACCAATGTCTGTGTGCAGCAAGCTATTTCTTTCTCCATAACTGACCTCAGGTGGCTACTCTCCAAACACAGCTAAGCCAAGAATCAGAAAAGTATAGAGTGAATATACATGTTGAATTTGATTTCTAATTAACTGAAGATGCCAAATTGAATACGCAATAAAATATTAACTGAATTTGCTATTTTCTCTTCTCTAAAAACATTGTGTACTAGTCCGTTGTATCGGTCTCAGCCTGGGTTTTGAGGTTAAGGTATTTGGTATTCAAGAGGGAAATGAACTAATTCTACCTTTTACTTAAAAGTATTTATGGGGCACCTGGGTGGCTCAGTCGGTTAAGCATCCAGCTTCGGCCCAGGTCATGATCTCACGGCTCGTGGGTTCGAGCCCCACGTCAGGCTCTGTGCTGATGGCTCAGAGCCTGCTTTGGATTCTGTGTCTCCCTCTCTCTCTGCCCCTCCCTAGCTCACACTCGCTCTCTCTCTCTCTCTCTCTCTCTCTCTCTCTGAGAGAGTTTAAATAAATAAAGTTTAAATAAAATAAAGTTTAAATAAACTTTTAAAAAAAGGTATTTTTCTCCATGATATGTATATCGAGTGTAAGGAACTGGATGTCTTGTATACTCTGCTGTGATACGGTCTAATACTTCATAATCTTATTTATAAAAAGTCTCCATAATCTTGGTGCCATACAATGATGAGAAAGTATGACACGCTCTCCATGCGAGTTCACTGTTCTGTCACCAAGGAAACAGGTGGGGGACCCAATTCTTCCCTCACACAATTCTTCCCTGGGTGTTTGTGCACAGACCCAAAGCTGGAGGCAATGGGAGAAGCTCTCACCCACAGCCCTACCCCTCCACTCAGCCCGAGGGGGGCCATCCTGCCTGTGTTCCTTTCTGCGCTCAGAGGACCACGAGGCTGGAGGAGACTACTTTTATAAGGTATCTTCTGAAACCTCTCCATCAGAGGATTTTCCATCTCATTAATCTTCACACAGTCCTAGGAGTTGGCTTTGCATTATCTCCACTTCACAGATGCAGAAACTGAGGCTCAGAGGCATTTGGACACATGCTACAAATCACCCAGCGGATGAGAAGGAAAGTCAGGACGTCAGTGCATTTTTCTGATTCCAGTACCTCTGTTCATTATTATGCAAAAGGATGAAGCCTCATTCGTGTCACAAGAATAACAGAATGCTCCCACTGGCACTATGCTACCTGCCCACCTATGGCGTACCCCTACCCTACAACCTGCAGAGAACCCTAAAATCCAACCTGGTTGGATTGTTCAGATTTGAGATTTGTATAACCTGAAAAATATTAACATAAGTGGGTGATGGGCATTGAGGAGGGCACCTGTTGGGATGAGCACTGGGGGCTGTATGGAAACCATTTTGTCAATAAATTCTCTAAAAAAATAAATAAAATAAAATAAATATGTATTTGTAAACACACACGCACGTAAAACAATGGTAGGATTTTTCTCTATCAACTGTTCTCAGATGACCTTGGGTATGGTCAGCACATACCTGGTATCTCCAAGAATCTTTCAGGGGACCTGTGAGATTAAAAGGTGTTTTCAGAATAAGATGAAGAAATGGATGGTGGCCATGCCGCGGCACTCATCAAGTGGTGACGTTATCCTGCCTTGGTGGCCCGTGTCCTCGCCAGCAAAAACACTCACAGCAAAAACAAACGCAGTGCTTACCACTTAAGCTCCACTTAAGTATGTCCTTGACAAGGCAGTAACACCCTTTTCGTTTCATTCCATTGTGACCCTCGAGGACACGTCCCTTTAATATTCCATGTGACAGAGTGGCAAGCACTCATGACGTGAGCGCGTGCGGGCGGTCAAGAGAAAGAGCTGCTGTGAGACGCATTGGCTGCTTTCATCGTGCAACTGCGTTTTTATGGAAAGGAAGCTGAAAAACCATTTTTTGTTTGGGTATTTGACACACATGTTCTCGAAATGAATGAAGTGGGCTGTCACTTCAGGGAAAACCAGAGAATGTATTTGTTGCCACGGATAAAAAATCTGAGCTTTCAAGTCGAAATTCAGTTTTGAAAAACTTGCATTCTCCATCATCCACATAATATAATTTCCTAATATTTAAAGACTTTTGGATGATTTTAGTGATGATATTAAAAACTGCGCCTTTAAGAAATGTTGTCTAATGCAATATATCAACATTTGGAATACCCACACAAATGTTTCAAATCAGTATTTCCCAAAAATCCAATGTTGGGTGCCACAAAACCATGCATGTGCAAAAGATCCATTCCAGGGGTGCCTGGGTGGTTCAGTCGGTTGAGCATCCCACTTCAGCTCAGGTCATGATCTCATGGTTCATGGGTTCAGGGCCCTGCATAGGGCTTTGTGCTGACAGCTTGAAGCCTGGAGCCTGCTTCGGATTCTGATTCTCCTTCTCTCTCTGCCCCTCCCCCACTCACGCTCTGTCTCTCTCTCTCTCTCAAAAATAAATAACATAAAAATTAAAAAAAAATCCATTCCAAGTGCAAAGTAAACCAATAGATTTTAATGTAATAGTGCAAATAAGGCTGTCGATATGGTTTCTGGTTATTCTTATTATTTTTAATGTTTATTCATTTTTGAGAGAGAGGGGGAGAGAGAGAGAAACAGAGTGTGAGATGGGGAGAATCTGAAGCAGACTCCAGGCTCTAAGCTGTCAGCACAGAGCCTGATGTGGGGCTCAAACTCACGAACCATGAGATCATGACCTGAGCTGAAGTCGGACACTCTACCGACTGAGCACCCCCTTAGGTTGCCCCCCGTTTCTGATTCTATGTGGCAACTAACCTTTAAAGACTACCACCTGTCCAATTTTGGTGGCGTATAAAGAGGAACGGCCACAATGATCTCACAAGGCTATTATTACACCTTCCTTTTACAGCTACATCTCGACGTGTGGCTATATTCTCTTCACATACTCCAACCAAAATAACATGTCACAGGAGACTGAACGCAGAAGTTGCTATGCTGTCCAGCTGTAGCCAGACTCTCAGGATGTAAAAGTGATGTCTCTTTTGTCACTAAATTTTGTTTTTGACAATATAAATTTTTTTCAATACAAAGTGGTATCTATGGTAATAGGTCTGCTTATTACTGTCATTTAAATGTTTTTCTTTTAAATTCTCAGTTAGATTTGTTTTTTGTTTTAAGTTTATTTTGAGAGAGACAGAGACAACATGAAAAGGGGAGGGGCAGAGAGAGAGAGAGAGAGAGAGAGAGAGAGAGAGAGTCCCAAGCAGGCTCTACACTGTCAGTGCAGAGCCCAACACAGGGCTCGAACTTGTAAACTGTGAGATCATGACATGAGCTGAAACTGAGAGTCAGCTGCTTAACCTTAGACTGAGCCACCCAGGTGCCCCATCAGTTGGAGTTCTAATACAATAAATACTGATAGATATAACCTACATCAATTAAAGCATGTTGGGGTTCTCAATAATTTTTGAAAGTATAAAGCTATCCTGAGACCAGCATGTTTGAGGAGTGCCCTTCTATGTAATCAGGAAGGCTTACAAACTCAAACTCTGTCTTGATGTGCTTCCAAGGCTTAGAGCCTCATGGAAGTTTTTCCAATTAAACTTTAACGCCTGGGACTGTTCTTGGTTATCTCCTGCCCTGGGCCCATCCCCCACAGCTTTGTAAGTCATGATGTTTGCCTTGCTGGGCATGTGGGCAGCAGGCTCTGCAGGAGGGCCTTCTAGTCTCCCCTGAGCTCCCCCTCCCCCCGGAGCCCCTAACCCTGGGTAAGAGCTCAGAGAGGTACCTCCCACCTGTTCAGACAGGCTGGGGGTTTGTGAAGGATGGAAAGTTTCAAGATGCACACCCCCCGCCCCCCATGCTGGGGGTCCCTGTGCATTTCCTAAATTTCAGAAAGAAGAAACAACCACATGAGGAGGAAGCAAAATCCACAGGACCCTCACAACATCTGCACAAGGTAATTGAGAAAACATGTGCCTAAGTACAGATACGACGGGAATTTTTTTTTAATTAAAAAGAAAACCTCTTTAAATATCCTACAACCCAATCTATTTTCCTTCCCAAGACATTGGGGCATATAATCTTTCATTAGCTAATCACTGGTGCGTTATTTAAATTTTTTTTTAACATTTATTTATGTTTGAGAGACAAAGTGAGACAGAGCATAAGTGGGGGAGGGGCAGAGAGAGAGGGAGACACAGAATCTGAAACAGGCTCCAGGCTCTGAGCTGTCAGCACAGAGCCCGACGCGACACGGGGCTTGAACTTACAGACCGCGAGATCATGACCTGAGCCGAAGTCCGATGCTTAGCCGACTGAGCCACCCAGGCACCCCCACTGATGTGCTATTTAGAACTAACATTGTTTCAAAGAGTATTTGGTTAAGTTACATGGGAGAATACATCTGGGGACACACAGATATACATTTAAGAGTTCTGGTAGTTTTGAACTTAGTCAACAGTTTAAATGACCATTAAAAAGAAAGGAAAGAAATTGATTTGACTGCCTATGAAACCAATACTTTGAAATGGGTCTGTCTTTTACAACAACACTTCATGAGAAATTCTAGGTGTCAGGGCGGAGCCCATGACACCTACGGGAAGACTCTTCTGACTGGGAAAGATGAGCCAGGGTACCCAGCTTTTCCCTGTGTGCACCAAGATTATCTGTAACATCAATGAATGTGAGTTTAATTCCATAAATAAATATCGATGCTTAAATGTGCCAAGTACAATACTGGCGGTAAAGAAATCCCTCGAATTCTTATTGGAAGTTTCGGTATAGTCACAAATTAAAAAGTTAAAAACTGACTTTCCTGTTTTCTAAAGTTGGTATCTGAGACTATATCACTTCAAGTGACATTAATTAGGACAACTGTCTGAAGGGCTACACACACACACACACACACACACACACACACAACATGCCAGAGAGTTTCCAAACTAAAAATGCCACCTACTTGAAAAAGATAAGTAATACTTCTTGTCTTAATTGAATTGTCAGTTGCTGAAATCGTTGATCTCTAGTGTGGTTGACCATGGGCTCTTGATAACATCAATTGGACTGAATTAAAGACTACCTTTTTATTATTTATGTACTTTAATGTTTATTTATTTTGAAGGAGAGAGACAGAGCGAGCAGGGGAGGGGCAGAGAGAGAGGGAGACAGAGAATCCGAAGCAGGCTCCAGGCTTTGAGCTGTCAGCACAGAGCACAGAGCTCAACATGGGGCTCCAACTCAGGAGACGTGAGATCATGACCCGAGACGAGGTTGGATGCTTAGCCAACTGAGCCACCCAGGCACCCCATAAAGACTACCCTTTAAAAGTAGTACGTTATGTGCTATGATGTGCTGGTACACAGCATACATGTATCATACATACATGATGTACTCAGGTTGCTTATTGGTAAATGACGAAAGCTGCCAGTTCAAGGGAGTCTGGCCAAGCCAAATGGGTAAAAAACCCCGCCCATTTTCAGACACAGACCTTCCCTCCCACAATGCCCATAGGAAATTAACATGCATACATGTACATATATGCTTTTCTCTCCTGTTTACTGTCTTTGTTCCTGTTTGCAAGACCTTCCCTGACTACCTGGACTCACCAACACTCAGTGGCCTTCGAGGTCAAGCCCAAGAGACTCACCTGGTGGTGGGAAGCTCATCTCCAACTGAACCCCAACCCCCAGTTACCCCAGTCATGGCCCCTCAACACCCCCACCCACTCACACCACTGCTTCTCCAACACTCTACAGGTTCTCATGTTTCTACCTTCCATTTTCTTACCCTTATGCCCTTTCTTACCCTCCTTCTCACATCTTCAAAATGCCTAAGGTCGACCACATGTGCAAGAAACAGGGGCATCTTCTTTCCCATCCCTGTCTGTGTGAGCTCGATAGCCACCTCCCGGGTCCCTCAGGTAAGAGGCCACCCATAAGCCCTGCTAAAGTGCAAAGCTTGGGGGTAAAGTCTCTGCCACCCAGGAAGCAAGCTGCTGCTCCTTCCTTCTCAACCTCTACCCCTGCGGCTCCTGGGTCTACTGCATTTCACTGGGATGGGGGGGGGCGTGACAAATAGTGGCCCCCTTCACCGACCTCCTTAAGCTCTACCTGGGCCAACACCTTCTTGGAATCAGACACCAGTATGTTGGTGCTACTGCACCGGCCATGAAACCACAGTCCCATCATCACTTTGACGTAGTCCAATTTTGAATGATGCTGATTCCAACAGAGAAACACATCCATTCTTACATAGGTTTGCTATTAACCTCTCACATGTCAGTAGAACCTATCTACTGAGTGTGTGACATATACTTTCTCTTGTATATCCACACATCAGTCCAATGAGGTGGGTTCTCATTATTCCTGTTGTAGAGGTGAGGACACTGAGGCACAGAAAGTTACTACACGACAGACCTGGGATACCAATCCAGACAGTTTGGTTCCTACAATCTGTGCCCTTGACCTTACCTCTGGATGATAATCTCTAATGATAATCTAATGATGATAATCTAATGAGTAGATAATCTGATGATTATCTAACTATAATCTCTAAATGACGGCTACCTATGAAATTAAGAATGCAGGTCAGACGCACAGGGAACTGGAGGACAAAATGCAGATGTAAACGCGGAATCCATCATTTCACTTACTATTTGGTAAGTAATTCTTTGTAACTCATGGGTTGCCAGCACTTTCTCGGGCTGAACCAGAAAACTCCCCCATGAATACTGACTTTACAGTGGCTAGGTCCACTGCCTTGCATTTCTTTTGGAAGCCATATTTCACTGCTGAGAGAGATTATCAAGCCGCAGATAAAACGTGGTATTAAAATGATACTGATTATTCCACTTGGCTGCCAAATGCAAGGAAGACAGCTACATGCTGAGTGTAGGGAGCCTGCAGGCCACAAAATATTCCAACCCCGTGAAGCAGCCGTCCACAAAGACCTGACCCGCTGTGCCAAGTTGTAACACGGGAACCCAAATCATACTCAAATGTTCGGGAGCCTCTTTGAAGCGTAGCAATATATTTTAAAAGGTGCATTTGCTACTTTTGTTGGTTGCGATCATGCACACTCTCTCAGGCATTTTGGAAGGGAAGAAACCACTTAAGGATCAAGGACCGATGCTCATATGAGCAGGGGGTGATGAGCCACGGCTCATGTAGAGGCTCCATCCCTGAACAAGCAGCACTGGAATGTTCCAGGCTTTCAGAGAAAACTGACGGCCACAGTGTAACAGCACAGTCCCCAACTCCAGCTTCCTGAAGGTGGTGGAAGGCAGCTCAAAACATTTTAACCAAGTCTTTCAGAAAGGGCCATTTTTGTAGCCCTTCACAAAACTGAAGTTTATGGGAAGGGCTGCTACGCTAGACAGCATGTAGGGCAAAACTGTTTCATAAATGCCCAGCATTTGTGCCCAGATCATTCTGTCAATTTTCTCAGAATCCGGAATGCCTCCACTCTATCCTGAGATCAGACCTGTTTGTGGAGACTGCAGCTAAAAGTCCTTGCACTCTCCCCACTCCCACCTAACTCATCCACCTAGGGGAGGATGCCTCTGCTTTGCTGTTATTTTTTGTTTGTTTGTTTTGTTTTAAATGAACTTAACATTTTAGGAGGTAATTAGATTTATAGGCAAGTTGGGATAATACAGAGAACTGCTCATGTAAGTTACACCCAGCTTCTCCTGCTATGTATACATCTTACATTATACAATGATTAAATGACCATTTTCACATGATTAATTTCATAGTTTACTCAGATTTCCTTTGTTTTTTTTTTTTTTTTGCAAGGAAGCACTTTATTTATTTATTAGTTATTTATTTGAATTTATTTACTTAAACTCAAGTTAGCTAACATACAGTGTAGTCTTGGCTTCAGGAGTAGAACCCAGTGATTCATCATTTACGTGTAACACCCAGTGCTCATCCCAACAGATCCCCTCCTTAATGCCCTTCCCCCATCTAGCCCACCCCCCCCCCGCCACTCACCTCCCCTCCAGCAACCCCCAGTTGTTCTCTGTATTCAAGAGTCTCATGGTTTGTCTCCCTCTCTGTTTTTATATTATTTTTCTTCCCCCTCCCATGTTCATCTGTTGGGCTTCTTAAATTCCACACATGAGTTAAATCATACGGTTTTTGTCTTTCTCTGTCTGACTTATTTTGCTTAGCATAATACACTCTAGTTCCATCCACGTTGTTGCAAATGACAAGATTTCATTCTTTTTTGTTGTGTAATATTCCATTATATATATATATGTGTGTGTGTGTGTGTGTGTGTGTGTGTATTCTTATTTATTTATTCAATCATTTATTTATAGCACTGTGGACTCAAGGATATTTATTTTATTCTTTGGATTATAATCCAACACTATTTATTTTCTTTCTCAAGTTGTTCCAGATTTAGCCATTGAGTACTATTTTGGCTGACTCCAGCATCCCTCTGACATACCACCACTACTGTTTTCCCTTTTTTATTTCTCTTCTCTCCCCTTCCTTCCTTCAACAGTGTACAATAACACATGTTTACAAAATGGAATTTCCTTCCTTTGTATCAGCAGACCTATACCCTGAACAGGAGTCTGACAAAGTCATGCATTATGCATTAAGATACTGAATCATATTTGTTGTTATGACCCTAAAGGCAGAGGGATGTGGAAAAATTCAAATATAATAGAGCCCAACATGGATTTGTTATATCAAATCAAGTGGTTCAGCAGCATAAGAGTGGCAGACTTATGGCACAGCCATGGAGTCAGGCAATGCGTAACATGACTTTAGGGAGAATGGAGTATGACAAACCCCATTTGAGGAGCCTTAATTCAGCAGCCATAGAATAGGGTGGAGTGAGTTTCAAAATCAAAGAACCAGCCAGTATATCTACAAGGGGGTTCCTTGATAAAGAAACTTCAGTCCACTGGGGCGCCTGAGTGGCTCAGTCAGTTAAGCATCTGACTCTTGATTTTGGCTCATGTCATGATCTCAGGGTTCATGAGTTCAAGCCCGCACTGGGTTCTGCCATGACAGTGTGGAGACTGCTTGGGATTCTCTCTCTCCTTCTCTCTCTGCCTCTCCCTCTCTCAAAATAAATAAAGAAAATAAAGAAAAAAAAAAGAGAAGAAAAATAGAAACTTCAGTCCACCAAGAAAATGCCCCTGAAGATTCCGAGGAAGCTTCCCCCTAAATCGTTGACATGTCATGTTTCCTCAGCAAATAAATATCTCTACCACCAGAAAGAGCTAGAATACAGTATAGCAATGTTGTAGAGAAGAAAATTCACATATTATGTTTGTGAGAATAAGTGCAGTTTCTATGTTTATGAGATGTATTAGTATTCCATATCAGACTTTTAATTCTAACTCTAATATACAATGGAGTAATTGATTTAGATAGGCAAGAGTAGGTGGGACGCTTACCAAGGTTGGGTACAATCATATAACATTGAAGCAATTACAAGAATAACTAAATTTACTTGTAAGTTTAATGTATTTGATTTACAAAAGTTATTTGGATGCCTGGAAATCTTTAGTTAGTCAGATCACTGGAGGACTTAAAAAGGAAATCAAGTACACTTAATTTATAACCATAGTTAAGTCCACAAAGATGAAAAACGAACTGAATTTATTAATGGAAGAAAACATTAATCAAAAGTCCCTTAAAAGTACTTGTTCAAATTGTATATATATGTGACATATATATATTATACATATATTATATACATATATATGTACATGTATATATATCATACACATATGTATATAACAAATATATGTAACGTATATATACATATATATACAGTAAGATTATTGAGTTGGACTAAAAGTTAAAGGAAGATAGAGGGTTTTTGCACTGATAACTTTAATAAATGGCCATATTAATTTTTAAGACCAAAGTAATAATTTAAACCATCTTTTTCTCCATTCAAAAGTAGCTGAAGGCTGCAAGAACCCTAACCACATACTTACACTTGAAGAAGAAAACAAAGATCATTTAAAACTAAGCCACCTCAATGAGAAAGAATGAAATATGGCCCTTTGTAGCAACGTGGATGGAACTGGAGAGTGTGATGCTAAGTGAAATAAACCATACAGAGAAAGACAGATACCATATGTTTTCACTCTTATGTGGATCCTGAGAAACTTAACAGAAACCCATGGGGGAGGGGAAGGAAAAAAAAAAAAGAGGTTAGAGAGGGAGAGAGCCAAAGCATAAGAGACTCTTAAAAACTGAGAACTGAGGGTTGATGGGGGTGGGGGGGGAGGAGAGGGCGGGTGATGGGTATTGAGGAGGGCACCTTTTGGGATGAGCACTGGGTGTTGTATGGAAACCAATTTGACAATAAATTTCATATATTGAAAAAAAATAAAACTAAGCCACCTCAAAACAATTACCGCCCAAGTTCTGGGGACCATAGTTTCACAGCCCTTTTTACGTATGCAGGAGCACACATGCGCACACACACGATTACATAATTTTGATTAAATGCAGATGCATCTTATATCCTGTTTATCTAATGACATACATTTCCTTTCTTCTCTTCCCTCCACAGGAACACACTCTCTCTCACCTCTGCCCTGAGAACACTCTGTTGTAACCACCAGTAGGTCTTTCTATATTATTCTCTGTATCCATACAGTCCCCCCAACACACGCACAGCACATATGTGCACAGTGCAGGGTTTTGGTCATGGTTCACTTGCCAAAAGGGTATCTTCTGCACATATTTCTCTGCATATTGCTTTTCCCACACAGCTATAGCTCAGGGCAATTGCACGGACCCTGGTACAGCCCCGCTTCCCTTTCATTCATTGCTGCGCAATATTCCTTGCAGGTGAAGATGCTTCCAGATGCGCAGACACCTGACAGCCTCAGGGGCAGACTGCACACTCCTCTCCGCCTCACTCTGGCCGCTGTATGACCCCCTCGGCCCCGTCCACCTCTTCATGCCTCCTGTCTCAGCTCTCAGGCGAAACACGACCACAGCTGATACCCAGAGGCCCACGCTTACACACACACAGAAGCACAAAAAAGTCCTTGCACAAAGTCAGCCTGCGGAACCAGGGAGGCTTAAATGTGCCTGTGCTCTCATAACGTCATATTTGTCTTACAATATCTACTTGGCTTAATGTTTCCCCTTTAGGATAAAGTACTTTCTTTGGATGACTTAGTATTACGTGTCAAGGCAAACGAAGTTATCCTGCTGAGTTGGAATCCAGTCGAGTTAAGTTGTCCAGGTGAGTTGTCAAGAGGGTGGGCTTTGAACCTGTGCAGCCTCAACGTCAAATCCAGTCTGCGGTATGGAATCGCTCTGTGGCTTTGGGCAAGTTGCTCAACATCTCTGAGTCACAGTTTCTTCATCTGTAAAACGGAGGTCATGGCCACAACCACTTCAAGAGGCTGATGCATGGGTATGATAAGCAGACCACCTCCCACTGGGCCTGACCCTTAGTGGACAATTAGTAAATGAAGCTATTATGTGCTTTTCCATTCTTGGTAATGTTGGCACAAGATGTGGTTGGTTTTCCAATTTTTATAAAATAAGGCAGGTGAAAAATTCTGTGACTATCTTGACTCCTGTCTGCAGTGACCTTATTGCTTCTGTTTCCTGCTTCCTCTCTCTGTTCCTTGCTACTCTGTGATGTTTTCCTTGATCCAGCTCACTGCTCCATCTTCTCTCAATTTTCTGTGATGTCCCAGTCGCTGTCATCCTTCCTGGAACATTTATTTTTTTTAAGTTTATTTATTGAGAGAGAGATTGAGAGAACAAGCAGGGAAGGGGCAGAGAGAGAGGGAAAGACAGAATCTCAAGGAGGCTCCATACCATCAGCATGGACCCCGACGTGGGACTCAAACTCATGAACTGTGAGATCATGACCTGAGCCGAAACCAAGAGCCGAACGCTCAACCGACTGAGCCACCCAGGTGCTCCAGTTCCTGGAGCATTTCAAAGAATTCAACTGGCAATTCTTTGGGTGCATCCGTGTTTCTATTTTTACGTGGCTCTACCTCTCACATCCTGACCCGCCTCCATGAGTTGTTTTTCCTAACATGCAATGGGAATATGACATATCCATATAAAGCCCAGGACTAGAGGCAGGTCGTACATCCCAAGGGTGGGTCTTCTCCTCTTCTCTCAAACAAGAGGCTTCAATCGGCTCAACTTCTCAGTCCCTTTCCAGCTCCACACCTTTACATGCACACCAGAGATATCATGACTTCATTGGCCTGAGTCTATTAATAAGATCACTGTCACCTGTCCACACTCTGATGAAACTGGCCTTTTCAGAAATGTGATAGTGTTGGGGATAATTGACATGCCTTTGTGGCTGAAACCCTCCTATGGACTGCACACAGCAGACTGGACATTTTCATATTGTTCTGTGGGGGTGAGGACATATTACTGTGGAACTATTCACCTTTATCCCACTGAGACAACAGGACATATTTAGGGGCCAAGAGTGGCCACAGAACCAAGATATACGTGAAACCCAAAATAGTGGCTTTATGTTCCATGGTAATCATCTGTGAGGCCCACCATAGTGAAATACATTTTACTTACAAAGCAGGAAAACATGAGAGAAAAATGTCAGGTCAGCAAAAATATGATATACCTTCTGTCATATTTCATGTGAAGAATGTTACAGAAATTCCAATAATTAAGACTAAAAGAGCTGCTATTTAAAACTATGTAAGGCTCTTTCTGACCCCTTAATTCACCTTGTCCCTCTTCAGCAAGAAAGCTCAGTCAATGAGATGGGAAACAGAATTCAGTCCATTTGGAGGGAAGAAAATGGAACCACATCCATCAGGGTCAAATACTGCCTTCCATTCAAATCTCATCTTTTCTTCCCTTGCTTAGGGCCACCTCTTCTGTCACTTCTTCAAATGTGTTCATTTGCAAGCAAATTCAGTTTCACTCTGGATAACAATGCAACCAAAAAGTTAATGATAACGCATCAGGCTTGCGTTTCTTTTCAGGAAAAAAAAATCAGATCTATTTACACCTTGCTAGAGGCCATCATCATTATATATAGAGCTCTGTCACGTTAGATATGATAAACATATGTTTGCACCATGAATGGAACTAAGAAAAGAAAGCTCACCATCACATGGGTAATTTTTCCATTACTCAAAAGGAAGGTTGTCGTGCTCAAATAAAAATCACCAAAGCCCCAGGTAATGAAGTACCCGTGGGGATCTATTACTAAGCATTATATTGGGGTTGGAAATAGCATAGTTCTTCTGTATGTCTGCTCTGATCTGTACACCATAATAGAAAACAATTTGTTTCTTCCTACACAACTACGTATATTACAATGGAATTCTAAACTTTGAATTTGGCTGCCATGTTTCCTGCCCACATTCTAGAAATGGCTCCCCGTTCTGTATGGTATTCCCAGCACAGAGCCCAAGGGTTGGCACAAAGTGTAGGCTCAACCAACATCGGATGAGCAGATAAGTCAAAATGCTCTCCCCACAGTGCCCACTCTGAAGGGTGTCTGAGCTTCCGCCATCTTTTTATCATGTTACACGGTCACCTTCGCCAATGGCTTCCTGGCTCTTTTCTATTCCGATGATTGTCAGCAGGTGTGGGCTAGTTTGTCATTCCATAATTTTATGGAACTTTTGGTTCTGTAGGGTACTATTCCAGTGGGACAAACATATGCAGTAAGAATCTAGACCTCAGTCCCTGTGGCTGGAGGAAGGACGTCACCCAGGCCAGCAGGGATGTGGCAAACCAGGGTTCAACTGAAGACCCCTGAGAACATGCTACTCAGACATGCATCCTGGCTTTGCCTCAATCAAGCCCAGTGGTCTTAAGTAAGTTCTATGAGTCTCAGTTCTGTCAGTTTTTCTTCCTTCCTTCCTTCCTTCCTTCCTTCCTTCCTTCCTTCCTTCCTTCCTTCCTTCCTTCCCTCTTTCTTTCTTTCTTTCTTTCTTTCTTTCTTTCTTTCTTTCTTTCAAAATTTATTTTCAGAGACAGAGAGAGAGACAGAGAGAGAGACAGAGAGAGAGAGATAGAGAGAAAGAGACAGCATGAGTGGGGGAGGGTCAGAGAGAGAGGGGGAGAGAATCCCAAGTGGGCACCTCACTGTCAGAAGAAAGCCCTACATGGGGCTGGAACTCATGAACTGTGAGATCATGATCTGAACCAAAATCAAGAGTCAGACATTTAACTGACTGAGCCACCCAGGCACCCCTAAAATGGGGCTAATAACTGTACCTACAACATCGTGATGGAATAATGATTCAACAAGTTAATATTGCTAAAGAGCTTGGGGGAATGACTGGTACACAGTCATTAAATAAGCATTAAATAAGTGTCCACTGGATTACTATCAGTGAGTCGCAGATGCTCTATTTTAGCAATGTCTGAGAGGAGGCCATGGCCGCCAATGTCACTGGGCTGGGCATCTGGGAGAACTGGATGGGAAGCACATGGGGCAGCTTTATTTGAGTGCTGCCATGAAACATCTCACAATAACTGGACACCTGTCCAACTCTCCTGTCAATGCCAGGAGCACTGGAGCCCCAGTGCCCATCCCTCACTCCCAGACCTTGCATGTTGTCTGTTGCATGAAGACTGTTCATCAAGCTTTGCCAGAAACAGTGCTGCAAAAATGCTAGGGGGTTATATTAATTTGTTACTGCTGCTGTGACAAGGTATCCCAAACTTAGTGACTTAACCCTAATGCATTCTCTTACACTTCTGGTGAGGTAGAAGTCTAAATTCAGGGTGCCAGCAGGGTTATCTATGTTCCTTCTGGAGGCTCTAAGGGAAAGCATGTGTCCTTGCTTCTTCCACATTCTAGAGGCACCAGCATTCCTTGGCTCTTGGCCCCTCCTCCATCTTCAACACCCCACCCTCGACTCCAACCTCTGCTTGCATTGTCACATCCTGTTCTTTGACTTTGATGCTGTTACCTCTCTCTTATAAAGACCCCTATGACCACACTGCCGCCCCCCCCCCCCCAGTAATACAGGGATCTCTTCATATCAAGACCCTTAAGTAAATCACAGCTGTAAAGTCACATTGCCACGCAAGGTGATGTATTGTCAGATTCCATGGGTGAGGAGTAGACATCTTTGGGAAGGTCATCACCCTGTCCACCAGAGTCCACCACAGAGGTTTTGCAAGTTTGAGAGAAAAATCAATTTGTGTGGGTCTCTGTGGGAGTAAACAATGGAAATATGGAGTTTTGAGGGCAAGACTGATTCAGAGTTGAGTGTTCAAACAGAAAAAGGCCAATTATTGGTGCATCTGTGGATGAAGGTCAACGTGGGCACACGAGTGCAGTTTCACCCAAAGACAACATGACTGACAGCCAGGTCTAGGCTTCTTCTCTAGGAACAGAGGAGTTGAGAGATTGGAGATAATGAAGGAACTAGGGTCAAATGGGCAAAAACAGTGACCTCAAGGGTCAGGTTCAATAGATAAACCAAATAATGAGAAGAGAGAGAAGGAACACTCAGGAGACCTTTATGACTGTTTGAGCAATGTATTTCTGGGCACCTTTAATTAATTTAATACACAGTCTGGGTATGGTCAGCAGCCCCTTGAATATCTTTTATGGCATTAAATCATTTGGTGTCTTGAATGTATTTCATACGTTGTAAATGTGGGAGGCATACCCTACAAGGGAGGTCACAGCTCCCCACTGTGGCAAACATGGAGACTATGGGAAGGAACGGAAGTAGGAGCCTGACCAGTGCAGCATGGTGGGTGGGGAGCCTGTATATCAAACCACACTCTTGTTCAGGAATAATTAGTAAGAATTGGGGCGAGACCATGAAGGGACACTAGACTGACTCAAGTACAGAGCTTCTCCTTTAGGAACACGAGGACTTCAAACAGCTGATAGGACGGTCATCATGGAATCTCTTTCAACAAACCCGGTTGGGAAATCTGACTTCACCTCTTATGGGCTGAGTGACTGGGAAAATCACGTCACCACTCTGAGAGCTGGTTTCAGAGGGACTACGTACAAGATAAAGCTGATCATACATAATTCTTGGGGGTTATTGAAAACAAAGTATGAGAAGAAAGTGCCGTCAGTGTCTAAAGTCTTGTCTTAGAGACCCCTTGGGCAGTGCCAGTCATTCCTTTCTTGTGTTTTGTGTTCATTTGGCCTGATGGACACATGACTCTTGGTGGTTTGGGACTGTGGGCCTCTTCCACGCCCGGGGTCTACAGCCTGACCCTCGTGAGACCCTCCTGCTTAAGTGGTAGTTCATAGCCCTTGCTTCTGGGGTTGGGAGAGCTGGATAGCTGTTGGGGACATTGGGTCTAATGGTGATGAGGGGAGAGGGAAGAGGTGTTTAACCCCCAAACTCTAGCTGGTGGCTTGAATAAACATGAAACATGCAGGGTCGGCCTGGTTGGCCTCTAGGAGGGAGAGGAATGAACAAGGTACTCTAAGTGGGTAAGCTTCTGTTGCCTCTCATCCACTCCATGGGATGCATTCATGGCAGCAGGAAAAAGGAAAATTAACTAATTTGTGTATTGTCTAAATAAACAATAACATCAGGCAGCACGTCCTTCCTTCTTGAGGCCTAAATCTAACCACTGGCTTTGCATGGGCCTAATGGGATGCTGGTGTTCTTTTTTTGTGACAGCCACCAGAGATGACAGTGCAGTGTCTGGGAAAAAAATAAAAGCCCTTCCATGATTTTCTAGAACCTTACCCTCCTTTTCTCTTCTTTTCTTTATAGTTGACACACAAGGTTACATTACTTTCAGGTGTAGGACAGAAAAGAGGGGACCCTCGTGCACTGTTAGTGGGAATGCAAACTAGTGCAGCTGCTCTGGAAAACAGTATGGAGGTTCCTCAAAAAATTAAAAACAGAAATAACATATGATCCAGTAATTCAACTATGGGGTAATTACCCAAAGAAACAGAACCTTACCACTTTCAAGGGGGAGCATGGCTGCACCCTTCTCACCTGAGTCTCTGACAGGGATACAAGTCCCCATTAGAGGTGACTTTCCCATTTCCTTGGAATTGGGAGAAGCAGAAGTACCTTTCTGAAAAAGAGCGAGTTTTAATATGTTCATCACGTGTACCATTCATTTTCTAATTTATAATCCTTTAAAGTTTCCCCATGAACGACCTCAGATACGGAGAACAGTTTATGTGTCCAGAGGGGAATCAAGCAATTATTATGGGTTTTCACTGATTTCCCCATCTCTAGAAGGTCTGCTTCAAAGGTCTTTTCTGCAGAGAAGAATAGGCAACATTTCAGGATGTCAAAATCCTAAATACTATTAAGATTGTTAAGATACTGAAAGATAATTTTGGCTCTAGTGAAGGAGAGAGAAATTAGTCTTTTACAAAGTGAGGAGATAGAACAACAGCAAGTACTAGAAACAGGATTTCTGACATCACAAATCTCTCAGGAAGAGAAGGTAATAATAAAGAAGGCTCAAGGCTACAGTGACTTTGATTTAGATCACAGGACAAAGAAGGGGGCCCGTTTCAGAGACATCCTTTCTTAAATATGACTTAGTCGCTTTTTTGTGCAGGATGAAACCAGCAAAAAGCAATGCTGAACTAAGGGACACCTTCTAAGTTTTTAAAGGAAATAAACTATGGAGGAGAAGAAACAAAATGTAATGCCTTTTCCAGCCTCAGGTGGATTACATTGTTTAGATTAGGTAACTGTCCTATGCTGGTAAGAAGTTACTTAATTGAGCATAACTGCCTAGATTCTTACAGGAAACTTCCAAAGGCACTTGACCTAGGACAGGCAAGATTCAATATGGCCGCTTGCCCTGGAAGTGGCATAGCCAATGGCAGTAGTTATATAATCCAGCTCTGAAAGGGTCCACAAAGCATCCAAAAGTTGGTCATTGCAAACGGAGAAGGACTTAGATATTGGAGATGTTTTAACAGCGACCTTGAGTGCTCTTATACTGGCCACTTTTTAATGTGTTCAGAACTTGCTTAATCTCTGTCAATTTCAGGGGTCTATCTGCAGGGTCCTGGCTGTGCTCTCCCCAGGGTGACTGCATCAGGGCTCTTGGAAGGTCAGGAAGGCTAAATGAAGTCATAAAGGTGGGGGTCTAAACTGGCAGCATGGTGGACTTATATGAAGAGGAAGAGATCTTTTTCTTTCTACACACACACACACACACACAAACCATGTGAGGGCAAAGCAGGAAGATGGATATCTGAAAACAAGGAAGAAAACCCTCACCAGGAACTGAATTGGCCAGCACCTTGATCTTGGACTTCTAGTCTCCAGAACTAAGAGATATAAATGTTTGTAGTTTAAGCCCCTGGTCTACTGTATTTGGTTCTGGCTTCCTCAGTACAGTAACACACCATAGCTTCCCAGACTTCAATGTGCAGACAAATTTCCCAGGGATCTTGACAGAGCACAGACTTCCTAGCCCCATTCCAAGAGAATTTACAGACACTAGTAATGGTGATGCTGATGCTCTGGGTCCCTAGACCCCACTTTGTATGATTATATGAGGGAACCACCATGATTAAGGCTCAACCTGAGGAGGTGAAAGTTTGCCACCTGCATGTGCCTCTGCCATGGGGACCTCCACCCCAGCAAGGTCTGTATCACCATTGACACCCCTGACGTTCACCTCCTGTGATGGTTAGTCAACTTGGCCCATGTTAAACATCGCCCAGATTAAACATTACTTATGAGTGTGCCAGTGAGGGTGTTTCCGAATGAGATTAGCATTTGAATCAGTGGAATCAGGAAACTAGATTGCCCTCCCCAATGTGTGTGCTGGAGCATCATCCAATCCCCTGAGGGTCTAAAGAGAGCAAAAAGTGGAGGAAGAAGGGATTTTCCCCTTTCGCCCCTTAGACTGGAATTGGTTTTCTTGGGTCTCTGGCTTGCAGATGTCAGATAGTGGAACTTCTCAACCTCCATTATGTGGGCTAACTTCTCACTGTCTGCCTGTCTGTCCATCTATCTATCTACCTACCTACCTACATACCTACCTACCTACCTATCCAGATATCCTATTAGATATAGATATCCTAGATATTTACATTTATGTCTACATATTCTCTTGGCTCAGTTTCTTGGGAACTCTGACTAACCATGCAGGTGATTACCCTTCCAATAACTGCCATGTCTTGAAAATTCCATGTTATCTGTAACTTCTCCCTTTTTGTAACAATGAAGAGGCGAGTGAGTGCTCAGAGTCTGGCCTGATGCTGAACCTACAGTTGCCCTCCATGGGTGCTACCTGCTTCCCTTCCTCCATTCTTGTCTGGTCACTGTCATTTTTATTGACCTCCTCTCCTGACAGCTCTTATTATGTCCTGACCTTCCTATCACCTTACCTGTGGGGAGTAAACATTTATCACCTCATGTCTAGATTATTGCAACAGTCTCCTTACTAGCTTACTCCATTTTTATTCCACTTACTCCATGTATTCCCAACCATATTGCATATAGACAGATGTTAATGACTTTTCCATAAGAACTTCTTTGATGATGTCATCTCTGCTCTTACAAGTATTCAGCATCTTCCACAGGTTGACAGTAGATCATGTTTGCTTTTTTTCTATTTAAAATATCTTGTTTTCTACCTTCTAGGTTTTTGTTCAGGCTCTTCCCCATGTCAGAAATGCCTTTCCCACCAACCTCCTTATCTTTCTGCTTATTGCAACTGCATACATTCTTAATATGCAGCTCCAATGCTACCTCCTCTATGAAGGCATCCACTGATGTGCCTATGAAAAAATGTTGGCTTTCCTTCTCTAAACTCCCATGGCAAACTGCCTGCATGGTATACATGACATTTGTGACACAAGGCTCCCTTCCTCACAAAGTATGTGCAGCTCCTCCGACAAACATAAACTCTTTAAATGCAGAGATATTGATGACTCCATTAAGGTTTAGCATCACATCCTGCACACAAAAAAATGGCTATTTTTTAGATGGACTCCTGGAGTTATGGATGGAGAGATGGATGGATGGATGGATGGATGGATGGATGGATGGACAGACACATGGAGTGATGGATTGATGGATAGAGGGATGGAGTAATAGAGTGAGGGAGTGGTGGGTGGGTGGGTGGGTGGATGGATGGATGGATGGATGGACGGACGGATAGATGGAGTGATGGACTGATGGATGGATGGAGGGATGGAGTGATGGATGGAAGGATGGATGGACTGATGGAGAGATGGAGTGATGGATTGATGAATGGAGGGATGGAGTGATGGATGGACAGATGGAGTAATAGATGGAGTGATGGAGTGGTGGGTGGGTGGATAGATGGATGGATGGATGGTCGAAACAATCAAGTACAAAAGTCATATTTTAGCCTTTGTAAGGGTCATTAATGCTGTTCACCATAGGCCTCAGGTCTTCTACCTTCTGAGTACCTGGGAGATTTGCTCTTCTGGGTCCCTTGTGGTTGGTGATGACAGGAGACAGTTGGTAGGTGACTAGCTATGGCCACTGAGTTGTGAGCAAAAGTGACGTGTAGCTTCCAGGCTGGAATGTCTACTTACTAGGATGAAACAACTGAGAACACACCTGCTCACTGGCATGGTGACAGGCAACTTTGAGATAGTGCCTGCTTTATCATCGGGGAGCCTGAGAGACTCCCACTACAAGGAGCAGGGCCCCATGTTCTCCCTATGGTGGGCTTATCATGTGCATGACAAACCAAGAAAACTCTGTTTTAAGCTGCTGAGAGCTGGGGGTTACCTGTTACTGGGGCATAGCCTCTCTATCCTAACTTGTGCAAGCCCCTGGGGCTCTCTTCCTCTCTGCTCATTTCTACCTCCCGATGAACCCTTCCAACCATAACCATGACCTTGGTGGTGACCCCTCATCACCATCATAATTTGGCAACCTGACAGCCCTTCCCTGTCTCTGAGTCTTTGCACCTTATTTTCTGTTTACAGCTAATGACCTCTGGGCCCAGCTCACAGCTGGGCCGTCTGTGTGCCCAAGCTCTGGGATCACCCCTAATGTGAATGTGTACATACAGCTAATGCTCTTGAATGTTCATGCCAACTCTGGAACATTGAAGCTCGGGAAAAAGGGTCTTCCTGCAAGAGTCTTGTTACATTTCACAGTTTATAATTAAAGCAAATGAACATATCATAAGTAAAGAGAAAAAAGAAAAGTAACAAAATGGTTTTTTTTTCAGAGAGAAAAATAAAGTCTTTGGGGGAGGAGATTTTCAGGGGTCATGGGCCCTGGATTTGTTGGCTTGTTTTACTCTGGTAAATAGATCCAGAACTCCTTTTCCTTTTTCTTTCTTTTTTAGAAGTTTATCTACTGGGGTGCATGGGTGGCTCAGTCGGTTAAGCGTTTGACTTCAGCTCAGGTCATGGTCTTGTGGTCTGTGAGTTCGAGCCCTCATCGAGCTCTGGGCTGACAGCTCAGAGCCTGGAGCCTGCTTCAGATTCTGTGTCTCCCTCTCTCTCTCTGCCCTCCCCTGCTTGTGCTCTTTCTCTGTTCCTCAAAAATGAGTAAACATTTAAAAAATTTTAAAAAGTAATGTATTTATTTTGAGAGAGAGAAAGAAAGAGAGAGAGAGAGGGAGAGAGACAATCCTAAGCACTGTTAGTGCAGAGCCTGACTCAGGGCTCAAGCCCACAAACCATGAGATCATGACCTGAGCAGAAATCGAGAGTCGACACTTAACTGGCTGAGCCACCCAAGAAATGAGTATTTTTTAAAAAGGCTAGTTTCATATTCTATTACCTATAAACGGGAGATACGAATTACAGGGCTCAATGCAAAGTGAAAATGTGAAGCCCCTTTTTTGAAAAATTCCTAAGAATTTCCAAACAGTGACAGCAGAACTCTAACTCCAGCATGAGACCTTTCTGGGTGCTGGGCACTTCCCCCGTGAAGCCAGCCCTGCCTGTAACACAGACGCCTTGCAAGACTCTAAGAAACGTCTTGCTCTCGTGTACTTTGTTCGTGCACGGCAGTCCATGACCATGGCGAGTGTGGGGCTGTGACGGCTGAATGAGACCAGCATCTCTGGAGGGGAGAGGGATAACGCAAAGAAAATAAGGAACCCCCCCCTCAATCCGCCAGCCACCGTTACTTGTCATCCCATTCAATTCTCGCAATGTCACGGAGAAGGCCTGCGGTGACAAGGGATCCACACAGGGGTCCACCTTGCAGTTCCCATCTGCTGTGTGCGTTTCAGCCCTGTCAACCCCAGACCGCACAGCTAAAGGAGAGCAGAAAATAAATGCGCATCTGGGCCCGAATGGATTCTCCTTTTTACATTCAGACGACACGTGGGGGAGACCACTCCTCAGCTGGTGCGCTGCTGTATGGGAAGTGGCCATTCTCTCCCAGTGGTCTCACACCCCACATCTTTTATCATCCAGGCTGCGGCCCCACAGCTCTTACAATTCATCACTGTGCTGCCATGGACTATTCTCTGCTTAATCACTTCCTTAAGACCTTGGGCCTGTTTTGCGTTTCATTTTTCACGATGCAGCCCTAAGAGGTCTCAGATAAATTCCGGAGAAATGGGGGCTGAACAAAAGCTAGGGTGCACTCTGTCAAAGCTCGACAAGCAGGAGGCTACCCAGGAGCATCACCTGGAGGCGGGGGCCTTGCTCAGAGGGGGGTGCGAGAGGAGAGAAAAGCCAGGCAGAAAAGCCGCAGAAGTCACCAGACGTGCGGTTTGCCACAGGCCTGACTTTCTCCAGCAGCCAGCGGTGGCGTGGATGAAGGCAGGGTCTTAAAAAAAGCAAGAAAGCTCAGTGCCATCCCGATTCGCATGCAGAAGTGCTTGAAATTCTGTCCTGGCCGTTATTTAACGAAGCAGTGCTCATCTCTGCTCCTTGATGAGGAGCTCGACCTCGTGAGAGTCCAACCCACAGGAAGGAAATCAAGAGAAGGAGGGATGTTCCTGCTTTCACCAGCTACCTCGAACCTGTTCCCTTCGCCTCCGCTGCAGAAGGCACTGTGTCATCCCAACAATGTCCAAGCTGCCACGGAATCGCTCAGGGAAAATCAACCAAGCGTGGCTCCGGTGACTTTCAGCGCGATTTACTGGCACTTGTGTCTCCTCACTGCTGCCGCCTGTCGGGCTAATGACACATGATGGGTGATCGAAGGGCATGGCCTTAAATCGAAGCTGTGTCAATGGTCAGAAAAGGCAGCAGACAGCCCTCGGAGCCTGCTCACCCCTCTGAGTGGGGGCACCTCATTAGGACAAAAAGGGGACTGTTCTCCTGAACAGATCCTAACAGATCCTTCTGGGGCTTGCAGGATTTACCTGAGCCTCTCGCCAGTGCCCAAGAGAAGGGGAGGGCTGGGAGCAGGCCCAATCGGTCCCCGCTTGCTGGGCATCAGCATGGCTTTGCGGACCCCCACCTTCACCCCTCCTGCAGGGAGGCCCTGGGGGACATGCGGCACAGATCAGACAGGGGAGTTTCACCCGGTCTCTCTCTGTTGCCCTCCCTCTCAGGTTGGTGCTGGCAGAGAGGGTGGCTTGAGCAGGTGGAGCTCATAACCTCGCCTCCCCCTTCATCCCAGGGGTCAATGAGTGAGGAAGTCATTTTCGACAGGCTTCTCTGAGCCGGGGAAAGTGTGCATCTGGAGTGCTGTGGGCTCCGATGCTTTGCAGTGTCCTAAAGCTGGACAGACCACCGAGGCTTCCAGCGGTCATGCAGATGCAGCCAGGGGGAGGGATGGGGGTGGCAGGGGAAGAACAGACTTCAAGCTCGGGGGAGACCCAGGTTCCTGCTCCTTCAAGTCTCAACAAGAAGCATGTCCAGGGGGCCTCTGTGAGCACGAGCAAGAGTGCTTGACCACTTCCCAAGTGCCCAGTGTTGTCCCCAAGGGCAGGAACTGCCAAAAGGGGAGGCCCCAGTGGAGCAGGGCTCTGCTGCGGGTGACGCATCCTACTCAGGACTGAGGGGCAGAGGGGGCCAACATGAGGGAAAAGCAGGAACAGGAAGACAGTAAAAAGCAGAATGAGAAAAACAGGCAGACATTGATAGTGCTCAGCCTGGACGAGCAAAGGTTCACATGTCAGCTCCTTAACTTCCTCTTGAGTGAGGAATCCCCAAGATGCTGGAGTTTGAATCCCAGGCCAACAGGGATGGTTGATTACCCTATATGTGACCTTGAGTCCGTCTTTAACCTTGACGAACACTACTTTCATCATCTGAAACATGGCAAATGCAGGGGCCCGGATTGTAGCGTTTTTGCGCATTAGCATATAAACGTATCAAACAACCCAGGGATTCGATAGTATAAAAATAGCAGTCATGATATTTCCATTAGAATAATATGTCTCTGAAAGTAGTGAGCTCTCTGTCAATGGACACGTTCAAGCCCACGCCAGATGACCCTTCCTGGGAGCCCTGTTTCTCTCCGGCCGGCTTGGCTCCCATCAGCCTGCATTTGGGCAAGGCGGATGACCCCAGAGGAAGGCCTGCACATCCTCTGACACATGGGTTTAATTCTCCGATTTATCACTCATAAAGACATTCCCGGGTTGATGAAGGGAGCTCAAGCCTCATGCAGGACCAGGGGACCGGGTGACGTCCCCTCCCACTGGAGAGCCTAGGACTTCTAGGCTGCAGTGCTGTGACTGAGGACATACATGAACATTCCAAAAGGTTCAAGGAGGTTGTCCATGAAGGCAGCTGTTGCATGGACATGTGGGATGAGCCGAATTTCCAGGCACAGGGGTGAAATGGGAACTCTCTTTGCAGCCTGGATACTGAGATTTAAGTTTGGGGAGCCCAGACTTGAGGTGGTCATGACCTTGTGGGGAAACACAGTGGTTCTGTGACAGCAGCCAGTAAGTAAGGAGGAAGCCAGTAAGCCACCACGCTGCATGGTGGAGGGAGAAGTCATGGAGGTCCAGGAGAGGAAGGAGCCTTGAGGCGTATTGTCTGCTGTGGTGCGTGAGCCCAGAGATGACTCTGGCTGGTGAGTGGGGACTTCCAGCCCCTCTGGAGGCTGCATCAGGGGACTATCCTCTGGCAGATGGACCACACTGGGCCAGGCCACTTGGGTGAGAGGCTCCTATGCTGACCCGGGTCGCAGGCCTGGGTGGAACAGTTTTGAATCAATGCTCTGGCCTCCTTGTTGACTTCAAGCCTCAGCACACAGGCACCTTGTGCTGTTTTTGAAGAGGTCCTGCTCACAATGACCTTGACTTCATAACCTTTGAATTTCAATCCAAGAGCGCTCCTGTACTTGGCTGGGTCCTGCAATTCCAGGGTTGGGAAAGGCAGAACACCCTATAGAAGCTTGGGGATTCACCGACTGTGTAACAAGCTCAATCCATACGGATGCAGCATCTTGTAAGATCTATGGAATATTCCTACAAGGGCAAGGAGTCTGGCGTTTTAAGGAAAAGGCCAGAGGCATGGATCAGGAGTGTGGGGAACTGCATCAAAGGCTATCAAAGGGGAGGGACAGGCAAGACGGAACGAGAGTAGAGATTTGGTGCCGCATGGTGAGCTGGGAATGGAAATCTTAGGTTAGCCTGATGCATCGTCTATAGTTTGTTTTAAAATCCCATGTCCACAGTGGACATACATGATGGATGGCCTGCTAATGCAGTGCAGAATGAAGGCATTTTACAATTCCTCCAGAAGGATCAACCCAGAATTTCTGAATCCCCAGACAGCCTTGCCGTGGCCTCCTTTTATCTCCGCTGCTAATCAGTAAAAGGGCAGCACTCACATTAAGACTCCGCCAAAGTGCCAGTGCTGGCTTGGCGACGGCTGCTGTGTGGCACTGCGTGCGGCTGCCATTCCCAGCCTCACCGCTAATGAGAATATTTGAAAGATTACTGACATGTCGTGTCCACGGAGGCTGCCGGAAGTAATTAAGCACAGCTTCAGTGGAGGGCTACGTTGGCACATCCAAGACTTGAATGGCCAACGAGTGAGGGAGGGGCTGTGAGCGTGTGTTACCTGGCCCAGCATCCCCAAGACCTCCTCCTTCCCAGCCCTGCCCTGTTCATCACACCAGTTCAGGGGCTGCGGAGGCCACCGAGATCCAGCTCGATCTCTGTCTTGCCACACCCTGAAAATCAGTGCAGGCTTTGCGGCATATTTCTGGGCTCCCGCATCCTGGTTCTGGAACACAGTGCCTATATTCTCTTTGTTAATCAGTGCAGTATATTCAGGATGCCATTTTGTTGATGCAGCTTGGAAATGATAAGGCATAACTGGCTGCCAAAGACAGGTCTGAACAGACACAGGACTAGCATGTGATGGAGAGTGAAGGCCACTACAAAGCACATAGTAGAAGAATACTGAATGGCAGAAAAATATTGACAGGATGTAGGTAGAACTGGGCAGGTGTTCCAAGAGTAAGCTGTCCCAGGGGTGCCTGGGTGGCTCAGTCGGTTAAGCGGCCAACTTTGGCTCAGGTCATGATCTTGCGGTTCATGGGTTAGAGCCCCGGAGCCTGGAGCCTGCTTTGGATTCTCTCTCCCTCTCTCTCTGCCCCTCCCCTGCGTGCACTCTGTCTCTGACTCTGTCTCTCTCTCTCTGTCTCTCTCTCAAAAATAAATAATAAAACATTAAAAAAAAAGAGTAAGTTGTTCTGAGGTGTCTGGGTGGCTCAGTTGGTTAAGTGTCCAACTCTTGATCTCAGCTCAGGTCATGATCTCATGGTTCACAAGACCATGCTCTGCGTCAGGCTCTGTACTGACAGGGCAAAGCCTGCTTGGGATTCTCTCTGTCCCTCTCTCTCTGCTCTTCCCCAGCTTGTGCACACACATGTGTGTTTTTTCTTTCCCTTTCTCTCAAAATAAATAAATAAACATGAAAAAAATTTTTTAAAAAGTAAGTTGTCCTCTTCTCTG
Source organism: Acinonyx jubatus (assembly GCF_027475565.1). Classification (NCBI taxonomy): domain Eukaryota; kingdom Metazoa; phylum Chordata; class Mammalia; order Carnivora; family Felidae; genus Acinonyx; species Acinonyx jubatus. The sequence continues at coordinate 5,515,637 of NC_069384.1, read as the reverse complement.
CCTTTTCTTGGCAGCTGGCAGCCCTAAGAAACATGTACCTGTGGTGGGCAGATTCTGTGATGGCCCCCGGTGATTCTGGCCCTGGTACTCATGCCCCCATGGAAGCCCTCCATCTTGAGTGTGGGCAGTACCTGTGAGTGTAACCAACAGACGTGGCAAATTTCATGGGACGTTGCTCCTGTGCACAGGCCCCATGAGATTCTAACTTCCATCTTGTGACTGTCTATTCCCTCCACACCTTGCATGTTTTGATAAAGCAATCAACCATGGTGGAGATATCCCCATTGCAAAGAATGTAGGGCAGCCTCTGACCAATAGCCACAAGAGGTAAGGTCTTAAGTCCAACAGCTTTGGAGGAATGAATCCTGACACCAACTACATGAACTTGGAAGCAAGGCCTTCCCTAGGTGAGCCTTCAGATGAGACCTCAGCTCACGCCTTGATTGCAGCCTTCAGAGACACTGAAGAAGGCTTAGGTAAGTGATGCCTGGCCTCCTGACCCATGGACATTGGGAGATGATAGATGTGTGCTGTTCCAAGACACTAAGTCTGGGATAATTGGTTACAAAGCCACAGAAACGAATGTCCACCTTCGGGCAGTGAGGCATGCATGACAGGTCCATGCCTTGGTAAGGCACAAAAGCTGTCAGGAGCCCAGTGATGCACAGGATTGCCTGGGTAAGTCTGTTGAATTCTCGGCTCAAGTTAGGAAGTTCTTTGCCCATAGATATGAGCAGCCCTGTCCCATATCTGTTTTGTCATCAACAAATGAGATGCTATTGTTTGACTCTTTTGCCTCTTTCATACTTTTCAGATATACTTTTCTTGGGCAGGAAAAAGAAAAATACTTCTATGAGGTCTCCTTTAAAACACCCCATGTGAATGTTGAGATCAGGGAAGATTTTTCTACCTTTTTACTTATTATTCCATTTTTAAAAGATCTGGGAACAAGTGTACTTATTACAATCAGAAAAAAAGAAATTATTTTACTTAAAGGGACCAGCTAGAAGATATAAGCGGGTGCTAAGAAGGCATGTTGCTATGGCCTCAGATTTGGTTTCTATGACTCAAGGTTAAGAATCAAAGTGCCCTGTCCTTAAATTTCCTAAAGAATACCAGGACCAGATTTCCACTTAGGACTTACTAAGCCTTGCTACTTACAACCATTAATCCAGTACCCATTCTTTCCTAGTGCAGAAAACAAAATTGGGGGGCACAGAGATGGAAGAGGCAATTGTACCGAGACATGAGAGAGTGCTATGGCTTGAATCACTTGCCCCCCACCCAAATCCAAGCGAAGGAGGCTATAAGAGGAACCCACAGATGTTGGGAGTGCCAAAACAGTGGGAGAATGAAATTCAGACTCCCCAATTACTACTTTCTACCCCTTTCTGCCATACCTGAGTTTATGCTAATGAGGTGATCCATGGTGGGCTCTCAGGTAGCGTGAAGTAGGGGCTGGCCATGCCAGAAGGCCAAAGCATGTGATTAAAGGTTGGAAATCATAGTCTCACCCCTGACCTTGGTGGAAGGTAGGGAGCTAGAAATTGAGTCCCATCATGATGTAATCAATCAAACCTCAGCAGTGAAACTTTTATAAAAACTCTGAATACTAAGACCTGGAGAACTTGCTGGTTTTGAACACATCAACGTACTGGGACGGCAACCTGCTTCAACTCTTACAGAGACAGACACTCCTGCACCCAGGATGACTCCAGATCTCGCCTATGTACCCATTCACCTGGCTGTTCGTTCATATCCTTTTCAATAAAACAACAATTTTTAGGCATAGTGCTTTCACGAGTTCGTTGAGTCATTCCAGAGAACTCTTAAACTGATAGGGTCTTGGGAAACCCCTAATTTGTAGCTGGCCATACAGAAGTAGGTGGCCTGGAGACTCCACTTAATGTCAGAAGTTAGAACAGTTCTGAGGTACCGAGTCCTTTCATTTCTGGGATCAGACACTAACTGTAGGTAGTTAGCGACAGAATTGAATTGAATCGTAGGACACCCCGTTGGTGTCAGAGAATGGCATTACAATGTAGGCTACAGGCTTTGACAGTCATCAAGTATTAGAGAAATATCCATAGCTAAGATAATAAGGGCTCCTTTGACTCTCACTATCTCCTCCTATAACGCCCAGAATAAAACACCAGAACCTCTAGCCAGGGGGAGTGTGGAATGTCACAGCTTAAGTCTGACTCCTACTACACGAAGGAGTAAGTAGAAAGCTCTGAGACGTGTCCAAGAAGTTGTTACAGTAGCTTCAACAGAACCCAGTTGAAGACCATCATGATGGGAGAAAATGAAAACTGACTCGTTATACCTCTACATCCCCCCATCAAGACCAGACTTTCCAGCATGCTCGTGATTATAATATGTACAGCTGGCAGTATTAATTGTATTTGATTATTGCAATTGTGAGCTTTTCTAATCACTGAGGGCATATATCATATCTACCCCCAAGGAATCTGAGGCACACTGCAAATTAACACAAGGATTAAGGTAACTGGCATGAAACCCAGGCCTCCAGCCCCAGCTCTAGACAACTCTGGAGGACCAGCTCAGCTTCCGAGCCCTCTGTAGCATCAGCCGATGCCCTGCTTGCACCCACACCCCAGTATCTCCCTCTGCCCCTGCTACCTCCTGGACTCTCTCCTATGTGGGTGCTAATAGGTGCCGATCCCAAGCAGTCCCCAACCGGCTTCCTGCCCCCAAACCCCCACCTTGGAGTCTGTCTCCTCTGGAAGGCAGCCTAGGACACACTGTCTCTGGTTTTTGGCTTTCCATTTAAAAACCAGCTTCCTCGGAGTCTCCTTGCGTATCTCGCGTGTGACATTTGCTAAGTGGTGCCAGAGCGTTTAGTGCATTTCTCTCACGCCACTAGCCTCGTGGTTAACTACACACGTGTTCATCTGGTTTATTCACCATCATACCTGTAGGGCCCTGCACAGAATGCAGCATGGAGTGCATTTTCAACATAGAATTAAGGAATGGACACGTCAATAAAAGATGTTAAATCACATTGAAGAGATAATTCCAATAGATTTAGCTTTCTCGGTCCATATTCCCTTCTATGCCTCCATTCATTCAACCACTGAGCACCTGCTGTCATGTGTTGCAGTGTGCTGGGTTTATGGGTCAGGTAGCAGTGAACTCAGACTGCTTTGCTCCATTACTGCTGTGCGATTCCGGTGCTACTCTGAGCCTCACCATTTTGGTCTAGTGTGGTGTGAGGACAGATCTGTCATTAGCATATGGCTCTTTTCTCCAATGCGCTGGTCAGGGCTGTGAGGGCAGGGACATTCATTGCCCTAATTCACAGCAGGTACAATAGGCAGAATAATAGTGCCCCAGAAAGGTGCATACCCTAGTCTCTGGGGCATGAACATGTTACCTTTCAGGGAAAAAGTGACTTTGCAGGTGTAATTAAGATTGCTAATCAGATGATCTTAAAATAGGAAGAATTCTGAATTATGTGGGTGGTCCCAGCATAGTCACATAGGCCCTGGCCCTTAACAGTGGAAGAGGATGGGCACCTGGGTGGCTTAACTGATTGAGTGTCTGACTTCGGCTCAGGTCATGATCTCACGGTTCTTGAGTGCAAGCCCCACATCGGGCTCTCTGCTGTCTGTGCAAAGGTCCCTTTGGATCCTCTGTCCCCCTCTCTCTCTGCCCCTTTCCCGCTCGTGTGTGCTCCCTCTCTCCCTCTCTCTCCCCAAAATAAATAAACATTAAGAAAAAGTGGAAGAGGAAAGGATAAGCATCAGTTAATTAGATTCAGCCGTAGAAGAGGCAGGAGAAATGGGGCAGAAGGAGAGTCAGAGAGTTTTGAAGTATAAAAGCACTCAACCTGTACTTGCCGGTTTTGAGATCAAGTGGTTATATGTAAGGAACAAAAAGAGGCTTCTAGGGGCTAAGGTTGACCCCAAGCAACAGCCAGCACAGAAACAAGGACCCCCTGGTCTACAGCCACTTGGAGGGGAAGTCTGCCAAGACCCCGAATGAGTGGGGAGGCAGTTTCTGCCTTCGAGCCTCCAGAAAGCAATGCAGCCTCCACACCTTGACTCTGGCTCTGCGAGAGACAAAGCAGAGAAGCCAGCCAAGCCCACCAGGTTTCTAAACCTGCAAACGCTGAGAGAATAAATGGGTATTTTTTTTTAAGTTGCTAAGTTTTTGGCAATTTGTCATGGCAGCGAGAGAGAACAAAGACAGTAGGTATCCACTGGATATTTCCGACTTGAGTTTTTAAAACTGGGTATTCCCAAATTAAAAGGCAGCGGCAGACCCTGAGTATTTATAGAGAGAACATTCTCAGTTCCAACTCTTAGTAAACAAGGTGGAATCCCCATGGCACGTTAAAGCATATGGTTCTGTGGAGGAGATGTTTATGTTGTGAGCACGGCAAGCCACGTGTGTGGAAATGCCATCCTTCTTGAGCAGCCAACCCTCCTGCTCCCAGGTCTGTATCAGTCAGGGTCCTGCAGAGAAACAACCGATGGGATGGATACGTGGATAGACAGATGATGTTAGGAGTAGGCTCACACAACAGTCCAGAATCTGCAGGGCAGGCTGGAGGCCCAGAGGACAGTTGATGTTGTAGCTCAAGTCTGAAGGCAGCCTGGAGGCAGAATCCCTTCTTCCTACAGGGAACTCCGTCTTTTCCTCTAAAGGTTTTCAACTGATTGGGTAAGGCCCACCCACATTATGGAGGGGAATCTGCTCTACTCAAAGACCACTGATTCAAGTGTCAGTCATGTCTACAAAATACCTTCACAGCCACATCTAGACTGGCATTTGACCACACATTGGGGCACCATGGCCCAGCCAAGTTGACATGTAACATTAATCTTCAAAGTCCACTGCTTGTCAATGGCAGCCACCCGTATTTCCTTAAACCACACTTCACCTCTGAATAAAAGTGATAGTAAGGTCATATTTCTACCTAATATGATGCAACTATCCTGTGGAAGACCAAAAACACTAATACCTCCCTGAAAAGAGGATGCAAAGTCCCTGGAGGATGTTCATTCTTCTCTTTGCTGTCCTGTAAATGAAATACTATGATATAAACTGAATACCTCTTATGTCCTATGATAAAGGCATAAGAGAGAGAAGAAAACAAAGATAATTGTTGTATGTGTGTATTTCTCCCCCCATATATATGTCATACACACACACACACACACACACATACATATATATGTATGTGTGTATATATATATATGTTATATGCACACACACACACAAACACACACTAATGCCAAATTCAGTGCCTGGCCCCTGCCTGTCCTGAGGGGACAGAACTGCATGAACAGAAGGGGCTCACTTAGATAATACCAACACGGTAACACAACCTGTGGGGTAATTATTTTGCTCCCAGTTTTTACAGCTGCAGAAATGACTTCCCAGCAGCACATGACAAAGTGACGTTCACAGGAAGTGTCAGCAACTCATCCCGGAGACCACACAGGAAACAACAATTGTCTTAATGGTCACGCACATTCCCATGCCTTTCTCCTGCCTTCAGCACACGGCCAAGGTGACAGAGCTGGCAGTGCGGTGTGTGATAACAGTGACAACAAGCAGGGTATTTTGTCCTTACTAACACAACTTAAGGTCAGAGGAGGCCCCTTTCTCCTCATTCTCTTCACAGAGGGATGTGCCCTCCCCTTGGTGCCTATTGAAGGCTTTACGTAAAACTGCTTTTCTCTCCTCTCTCCCATCCAGGACGAATGGCTGTGGACTCAGAATTGTGAGGCACTTCCTGCCTCGACTCTGTTTCCACTTGCTAGTAAGGGCCCATTCTGTATCAAATCTATAAACGAGCCACAGAAGGTGGGGCATTTGTGTTGCATCTCTGGGGAAAGATACCATTCTTTAGTAGTACTCAACAGTATATAAAATGTACAGAAGGAATGAAAACCCAAAAATATACAGTCTGAAACTCCCTCCTCAGTGTCTTTTACGATCTGGTCTCAGCTCTCCTCCTCCTTCCATCCTGCACACTTCCTGCTGCAAGTAGGGGTGAGAATCTACGACTTAAGGCTCAGACTAGGTTATTCTCAAAGGAAATGAACCCATGAAGTTGTTTCCATGCTATATGTCCAGTAAGAAATGGGTTCCAAACTCATGCCCCATGAGTTGCCATTGGAAGGAGGCTCTTAAGGACTGAGAACAAACTGAGGGTTGATGGGGGGTGGGGCAGAGGGGAAAGTGGGTGATGGGCATGGAGGAGGGCACTTGTTGGGATGAGCACTGGGTGTTGTATGGAAACCAGTTTGACAATAAATTATATTTTTTTTAAAAAAGGAAGGAATGAGCAGGAGGTATGTGTATTTATCCAGAGAGACAACTAGGCTATTCTATTAACTGAAAAAGGCAAATCAAACCAACAAACATTGTGTGCTTTCATTTTTCCTAAGTGCGTTTATTTATTTCGAGAGAAAGAGAGAGAAAGTGCATGCACATGCATGCACATGGGGGAGGGAGGGAAAGAGGGAGAGAGAGAATCCCAAGCAGACTCCATGCTGTCAGTGCAGAACCCAACGCGGGGCTCGATCTCAAGAACTGTAAGATAATGACCTGAGCTGAGATCAAGAGTCAGACGCTTAATGGACTGAACCACCCAGGCGCCCCCATGCTTTCATTTTTTTAAAGGACAAGGTGATACCTACAGATGTACCCACTAGGAGAAGAAACAAAAGAGGTTGTGCTGCTCACCCAGACTGCAACACCACCTCCCTGCTGCCCCGTAAAGACTTTGTCCCCTCTTCTTGAACTCTGTTCTTTCTTTTTTTTTTAATTATCCTTTTTTAAAAAATGTTTATTTATTTTCTTATTCATTTTCCCAGAGAGAGACAGAAGGAGAACATGAGTGGGGAGGGGCAGAGAGACAGGGAGAGAGAATCCTCAACAGGCTCTGTGCTGTCAGTGCAGAGCTGGATACGGGCTCAAACTTGTGAACTGTGAGATCATGACCTGCTCTGAAATCAAGAGTCAGATGCTTAACCCACTGAGCCACATAGGTGCCCTGAATTCTGTTATTTCTACCAGCAGCACCACTGAGGGGACACATCAAGTTTTCTCCTGCCTCAGGGCATTTGCACTGGCTGTGCCTTCTTCCTGGAACTCACACAACTTCTTCCCTACTCAGTTAAGACTCCGCTCTGAGCAAATACAGAAGCTAAGTAATGAGGCAGGGAACAAGATGAGTACTGAGTATGGACCAGATCCCACAGGACCTCCCAGCATTGAGAAACCGGTCACATCAGCAGGAAGTGGTGCCTCTGGGCCCCAAGTTATGGGTTCTCCCCATTTCCTTAGAGAGAAGACTAAAATCAGAATCAGATGAATACCATTCATCTTAAAGTTCTCTTTACAGAGAACAAGAGTATTGAGACAGCCATTCTTCACCAATGCTTCTCCCATGCTTATAAAATCATGTACAGTCCTTTGATGTATAATATAAAACACTGACCATTACAGTCACACTCTGGGGCCCAGAATGTGCTAAAACTCAAGTGACCTCTTCCAATGAAGAGGTTCTTTTCGGCCTATGTGTATATGGGCTGTACTCCTCCACGATGGGCCTTAAAGTCAATGGCTAAATGCACACATGTGGATACCTAGCTTGAGGTGCTAGGATCAACTGGCTGAGGGCATGGGGATTTAAGTGCATAGGTGGGGAAACAGTATATTCAAAGGCCCACTGTCAACTCATCTCTGTTTCTGCTGCAGCCATAGCTGGAACTGCAGAAAGCAGATGCTAGTCACTGCCCTGGTGGCCATGGGCATCCTGCCATGACCTACCATTGCATTACGAACGTTCATCAGCAACTCCTCTCCGGGGATGTTGTCTTTGGATGTACCCTAACATGAGTAGTTCAGATTGTCCCTGCAGAGGGTCAAACCTGGTGTCCCCAAGAGAAAAGGGAGCATCCTCTACATACAATAAATTATCAGAGGGGAATCTCCAAGCCTTACCTTTCTGTAAGCTTATTTCCATGCACCTGTTCAAGAGGCCCATGGAAGACTGGATGACTCCTGAGCTTGTACAGCTGAGCTTGCAAAAAAGAAACTGGTCCGTGGCCCTTGAGGACATTTATCTGTAGCTGCTTTTCTTTAGTCGTGCCTAAACAAAACTGTCCATTGTCTTCTGCATCCTTTTCAAGATGAATTACATTAAAACCAATGAGGTGACATCAGTGATTAAGAGAAAGGAGGAAGAGGAAAGTAGCCCCTGATGTCCAGGAGCTGGCTGGGAACTCCCAGGTGGGCCTTGCTTGGTATTCTCTCCTTGACAGTTTCACAAAACACCGACATCAGACCAGACCACTCTGGCTGAGATGGATCGAGACAAAACAAGCCCTCTCCATCATGTCTGAACACAGACAACAGCATGACTGTTGTCCAAATAAACCACTACATGGCTAAATATCCACCATCTTGACTAATGAGTGGCTGCCACATGTTTACTAAGCATTGGCCTGGCTCTGTCCTTCCTCCCTTAGGATTCATTAAGACACCGGATCATAGAATTGCCCCCACTCCCAATAGTATCCAATCTAGAGCCAAACATTGCGTCCTTGACCCTTTGCCCAAATCACCTAACACAGGCCCAAGTATATGATACATCCTTTCCGACACCTTCTTATGGAGACAGCCTCCCACCAGCACCCCGTGGTGTCCGTTCTCCCTCGAGTCAACCCTAAACCCAACACGTTACACTACCAGTGTGGCTGGTAGGCTCCGGCTGACGGGCACTGGCAGAAAGGAGGCGGGAATGCAGAAGTGTGGGAATCCAGCTCAGATGCTTGCCTGACACCCTGGCTCCCTGGCACGCAACTCCCCAAATGGTTGTTAAATCAATGAAAGACCTAAGCAACGGCTGTCAAAACTGATCTACATGCACTCACCGTCTCACCCTGAAACTGTTAATGCTGCAGAAACATTCACACATGGAGTCCCATAATAATACAAAATTATTAGGAATGTGGGCTTTGTGAAAATAAAAGGGGAAGGCAAAATATGTATTTAAAATAGCATATGGACTTTCAGATTTCTGTGGGAAAAAACAATGAAATATGTCTGCGTCTCAAGTGGGAAAAAATGTGCATCTCTAGTGAGAGGCTTACAACTAACTGCAGAGCCTGGAAGGAAGTGCCATGTTTCTTCTTGTGAGGACTCCATACTGTAGAGTTGCGGGTTCTCCACCCCAATCTGTTCTATAAATTAAAGTTTAATCTCCACCCAACCCCAATAATTGCTTCTGGAAGAGACCAAAGTTTATTTGGAAGGATAAACACAAGAGCAGAACAAAGATAATTCCAAGTAACGGTGGAGGGAAGGGCTGGAAGTGGAGGGGTCAGAGAGAGGCCACACTTATTCCATCATACCTTTATCATATTACAAAGATTCGATTATTTAACCACACAATGTGGGTGTGGGCCTTAAAAGTTCCATGTATCCATGAGCATGTAGGCTATAAACTCAACAGCTTGCACTAATTAAGAGGCTATCTCACACTTTTGTAGACACTCTACTGCCAGAATATTCTATCAGTTAATGCCCACAGCTCTAGGCAGTGTACACAATTATCTCCATTATAGATAAGGAAGATGGGGCTTGGAAAGGTTGGGGAACTTGCCCAAGTCTACATAAGTAAGACGTAGTGGAACTAAGGGGCACTTGGGTGGCTCAGTGGGTTAAGCATCGGCTCTTGACTTTGGCTCAGGTCATGATCTCGTAGTTTGTGAGTTTGATCCTGGTGTTGGGCTCTGCACCGACAGCGTGGAGTCTGCTTGGGATTCTCTCTCTCTCCCTCTCTCTGCACCCCCCACTCTTTCTCTCTCTCAAAATAAATAAATAAACTTAAACAAAAGTAGTAGAAATGCGATTTGAAACCAGATTGTCTGATTTCAAAACCCAGACTCTTAACAACTATTACACAGGCTCATTAGAAGTTGCTAGGTATTTTGGGATTTTTAAAAAACTGATACCTTGGGGCGCATGGGTGGCTTGGTCGGTTAAGCGTCCGACTTCGGCTCAGGTCATGATCTCACAGTCCGTGAGTTGGAGCCCCACGTTGGGCTCTGTGCTGACAGCTCAGAGCCTGGAGCCTACTTCAGATTCTGTGTCTCCCTCTCTCTCTGACCCTCCCCCATTCATGCTCTGTCTCTCTCTGTCTCAAAAATAAACATTAAAAAAATTTTTTTAATAAAAAATAAAAAATAAAAACTGATACCTTTATTGAGGTATAAATCACATACCATGAAGTTCACGTTTGTTTTAATGTTTATTTATTTCCGAAAGAGAGAGAGAGACAGAGAGACAGAGAGAGTGAGTTGAGCAGGGGAGGGGCAGAGAAAGAGGGAAAGACAAAATCCTAAGCAGGCTTCATGCTATCAGCTATCAGAACAGAGCCTGATGCGGAGCTTGATCACAGAACTGTGAGATCATGATCTAAGCCAAAATAAAGAGTCAATGCTTAACTGACTGAGCTACCCAGGTGCCCTGAAATTCATCTTTTAAAGTGTATAGTTTGTACAGTTTAGTGATTTTTAGTATATATACAGGGTTCTGCAAAATTCACCACTAATTATAGAACATTCTAGAACATTTTTATCACCCCCAAAGGAAACCTTCTACCCATTTTCACTCCCTCGCCTTTGCTCCACATTCCCAGCCCTTGGTCACCACTAATCTACTTTCTGTCTTTGTGGATTTGCCTGTTCTGGATATTTCATATAAAAGAGACCACATGATACATGGTAATTTATTTGTGTCTGGCTCCTTTAACTTAGCAGAATTTCTTCAAGGTACATCCATGTTGTAGAATGTATTCCTACTTCGTTTGTGTAGCTGAATGGTACTCTGTCAGGACATACTGCATTTGGAGTATCCATTTGCCAGTTGATGGACATTTGGATTGTTTCCACATTTTAGCTATCATGAATAGTTGCATTCATGTACAAGTTTCTGTGTATACATATGTCTTCATTTATCTTGGGTATATGATTAGGAGCGGAATTACTGGGTCATATGTAACTCCATGTTTAAATTTTAGAGGAACTGCTAAACCATTGTGCAAAGTGGCTGCATCATTTCACAGTCTCACCAACAATACATGATGTTTCAATTTCTCCATGTCCTTGACGATGGACTTTGCTTTTTTTTCTTTTAAGCCAACCTAATGGGTATGAAGTGATATGTGATTGGGGTTTTAATTTGCATTTCCCTAACTGAACTATGATATCGAACACCTTTTTATGTACTTATTGTCCACTTGTATACCGTCTTTAGATAAATGTCTTTTCAAATCCTTTATCTACTTTTTAATTGGTTTAGCTGTGTTTTTATTGTTGACTTATAAGTGTTCTAGGCACAAGTACCCTATCAGATATAGGATTTACACATATTTCCCCCCATTCTTCAACTGTCTTTTCATTTTCTTGATGCATGCAATGTTGTAATTTCTATGAAGTCCAAGTTATGCATTTTTCCTTATGTCATGTATGCTGTTGGCTGGAAAGTTTGACTTGAGACGCCATTTTCTTAAATATCTTTTCCTAAAATGAAATTTCTATTTCAAAAAGTAAGGACAGGACAAGATGTTCAGCAAATAACGTTAGGACAACTGACTAACCATTTGCAGAAAATATATTCACTCTTACAATCTACATCACAATGTCTTTCTTAAGTAGTACAAAGTTAATGGCAAGTATAGAAATCTGTGTGTTTATAGAAATTAAAGAAATTGATATATTATATATTTAATATAGACTATTAATATCCCTTGGGTTGATAATAACTTTTTAGTCAGGGTACAAAATGGGGGGGGGAAACATTGGAAAGTTGTTATATTTAGCTACATAAACAAATTTAAACTATATATCAAAACACTGTAAAATAAAATTAAATGTTTCAGACTTGCAGTACTGGCAGAGTTCGGATAGACTAACCTTTCCTCCTATAACTATAACACCTAGATTTTGTATTCTGGGTATGTATGTATATATGCATGTATTTGTATATATGTGTGTGTGTATAGACAGAGAGGGAGGGAGGGAGGGAGGGAGGGAAGAAGGGAGACAGAGAGAGGTATTCAGGCACTGAAAGCAAGCAGAAACTGAATTAGCTGAGCTAAAATAGTATCTTCCCTTAAAGGATAAACCTCAGTGGGTGAGATCTGTGAATTTACTGGACACTTCTCTAGATTGGAGTATGAATTAGCTGTAGAGGCCAATTACTCCATCTATCAGAGGGCACACTTAAGGTCTGGAGGAGCAGTGAGAACATTAGGGGGACACCCTAGAGAGAAGGGAGTCACAGAGAGTGTAAGTCCCACCATTTTCACATGAGCCCAAATCGTGGATGACTACTGAAGAGTGCAGAAGCTCACAGTGGGCTCAGGGGAAAAGCATCAACTAGAGGCTGATCAAGGTTTCAGCTGCTGCCCACTGCAAGGGAGAGAGAGACCTTGGAGTTTAACTCCAGCTAGCTGAAAGCCAGCTAGGACAAAAGTCAGTCTTTGGAGGAACATAACAGAATCCAGAGTCTCTTCAATGTATCACTTATCAAGTACATGATTTTTAAAAACTTCCAGACATGTAAAATCACAGGTAAAATGTGTTCTCTATGAAACAGAAGCCATCAATAGAAACTGACCATAAAAGCACTCAGATGTTGCAAATAGCAAACAAGGATTGGAGCAGCTGTTGTAAATATGGCTGATGCTGTAACTTAATACATGTGCATAATGAGTAGACAGATTGGAAATTGAGCAAAAAAATAGAGAATATAAAAAAGGAACCAAATAAAATCCTTGAACTGAAGAGTACACTAACTAAAATGAAAACTTCAGTGCATGAGCTTAATGCACACTGGAGACAGCTGGAGAAAGTATCAGTAATGATAAAAATAGATTTAAAAATAGGCAATTTGATGACAGAGGGAAAAGACTGAAGAAAAATATGTCAGAAGTATCAGAAACCTTAGTCCTGGGGCCGTATCCAATGGACTAGCATATGTGTCCTAGAATGAGACCTAAGAGAGAATAAAACGATGACATAAAATCATGTGAAGAACTAATGGTTGAAAACTTCTCAGGTTTACCTACCAGCTCCTCCATCCAAACCAACATAAGTACAAAGGAGATGACATATAGGTACATTACGGTCAAACTCTGAAATCCCAAGAGAAAGAAAATCTTAAAAGCGGCCAGAGAAAAATGACCCATCAAGTATGGGGGTGGTAACCCTGACCTGACTCTAATTCTTGGAGAACCAAAACACTACCCTGGTCCCCCAGTCAGGGGCTTCTATAGGTCAGGGGGCAATACATTCTGGCATAGGTCTGGTTTCCAGTGGACCCAATGAATGTTCAAACCCATCCTGTGGTTATTTCCCCCGTTCCAGAATGTGTCACTTGGTAACGGGCAGAATGCCCACATGGTTCTCAAACTGCTGAGTGAGGGCTATTATGATAGGAAAGGCCAAGTGGACACCGGAAGAACTGCCTCTTCTTATCAGCATAGCAAGCCAGAAATTAAAGCCACATTGCTAGAAGGATTGCAGAGATTAGCACACTAGGAAAATGGGTGGTGGTGGAGCTGAAGGAGCTGGCCACTGGGGACGGTCCCATCAAGGAGCTCTGGGCTCCACCAGCTCAGCATGGGGGCCAGAGGGATCTCTCTGGATTTCTAAAAGGTGGCCTTTCTAACCACAGGCCATGGGAAGCAGAATCCCTGAGACCCAGAGACAGACGCAAACCCCCAGTCTCCTGGGACTGTCACAAGACTGCCACCTGCTCTTCTGGCTGGCTCTCCTGCCTCTCTGCGCTCCTCCCATAAGTCAGATGTAATACAGAATTTTGAGTGTGGGTGTCAGAATGAGAATATTATTCTCATGATACTTTTCCTCCGCTCAAAATCCTCCAATGGTGTCTCATCATCATTGAAATAAAGTTCAAAGTTTGACTGTGGGTCCAGCCCCTGCCCAGGTCTCTTGGCCCCACCATGTACCTTGTACTCCAAGCACATGGTCTCCTTGCTGCTCTGCAAACATAACCAATTTCTACCTTGAGCCTTTGCACTTGCTACTCCATCATCTGGAATGTTCTCTCCAAGCACACACACAACCCATTTCTTTCATTCTGTTCTCTGCCAGGCTTTATGCTAAATACTGATGCACATGTCATTCTCTCCACGGAGATGTAAACTAGTTCTGTCTTATTCATCCAATGTTCAGTGTCTAGAAGAGTCCTGGAGGCTAGCAGGAGCCCAGTGAATACTGCCGACCAGACGAGCGGGCAGAAAGGACAAGGGGCAGCCAGAGGACCTAAGGGGGAAGCTAGGCAGCGACCCCATGGCCCAGGGCCAGATGGGAATAAAGGCATCTCAGTGGGTGCCAGCGTGGAGGGTGACAGCTAACTGAGGACTCAGAAGACTGATGCCAACACCCACAGAAGGCCGTGGGGGAAGAAGGATCTTAACCAAGAAACCCCGAAAGAGCTGAGATTACCCCAAAGAGGCAACACATAACTTCTCAGCTGCTGGGTAGAAGGGAGCCTCTAAACAAAAGGAGGAGGAAGAGGAAGCAACTAAATAAAAGAGAAAAATACACTCGCCTCGCCTCGGAAGAGTACCATCCTGAGAAACATTTTTAAAAATCCTGTTTGTTTTTCTCAGTCTCCCTCCACCAGGCACTGGCCTCCCTGCTCCGGGGACACCAGATGTTCCCCAGACCTGCATGCTGTCCTTGACCCTCCAATGCCATTCTTCCCTCAGACCTGTTCTACCCCAACCCAAAGCATCAGGCTTTATGAGTCCCTATAATAGTTCCTCAACTCAAATAAAACTCCCCAGTCCCTCAGAGGTGTTTATTTCAGTCCGACTGTTGAGGAGAGAAGCATGGCTGAATCAAGTCCCAGGAATTTCTGAGGATGCTGTCTCCTTACCTATTGTGCTGGGATGTCTCCAGTTGCAAACAAGAAGGCCTTGACCCACATTGGTTTAGACATAAAGGCAACCAAGTAATTAGTCTTCTACAACTATGAGTTCAGAGGATTCAAGATGCAGTACAGTAGGGGTAAAACTCCACTTTTCCTCTTTTCTTAATGCTACCTTCTTCTAGGTATTGGTTGTATCCTGGGAACAATACCAAAATGGCTGCCACGGATCAAGGTGTCACCTCCAGGCGGGGCCAAGAATCAAAAGAGATGAGCATCTCTGGCACAGTTGCCTATTAAGAATAAGGAAATCTTTTCCAGAAGGTCTCTTCTTACATTTTGTTGGCCCAAACTGGGTCTCATGCCCATCTTTAAACCAATTATGTCCAAAGGGAATAGGCTGCTCGTGGTTTCTTCAGACTAGAGTTCATATCCATGGGTTTAGACAGATTAGGATTTACCTGCTGGAGCAGGTGATGTAGTTATAGTGCGCTTCTCTCAAACACAAGACTCTACAGAAGATCTCTGTTATCACTGGTACATTCGTGTTCCAGGCCTGCCCCAACAAAGCACCACCAACTGGGTGGCCTAAAACAACAGAAATGTATTCTATCACAGCTCGGGAGGCCCCAAGTCTGAAATCAAAGTGTTGGTAGGATTGTTCTCCCTCTGAAGACTCTAGGGGAATATCCTTCTTTTTCTCTTCCAGCTTCCCTTTGCTGGTGGCAGCATTATTCTGTCTCTGTCTGTCTTCACATGACCCTGTGCCCTCATGACTAGTTCCAAAATTTCCCTTTTTATAAGGACATCAGTCATATTAGATTAAAGGCCACCTTACTCTAATAAAATCTCATTTTAACTAATTTCATCTGCAAGGACGCTATTTCCAAATAAGGTCACATTCTAAGATACTAGGGGTCAGGACTTCAATATATGAATTTTGGGGGCACACAATTCAACACTTAACACTGAGAGACAAAGCTGAAATTGGAGCTGGCAACAAATTACAGTGATTTAGTCTTCCCATTGTACAAATTCCTTATTAACCCCAAAGGATCTTCAGCTGGTAGAATTCCCAGGCTCATTTAAGAAGTGAAATGCGAATGTTTATGTGGAGTACAAGACGCTCTCCCTGGAAGGAGCCGCCATCCACCATTGGCAATTACAGCCGTGGAGCGTCGTCTACTGGCTGACAAGTGGCCCCTCCTTTTCCATTCTTACTTTCCCATGCCCCTTCCCGTCCTCTGCTCCTGCACCCAGGCATTGCCATGAAAAGTGTAGATATTTTTGACAGCTGGACCAGAAAAGGGAAGGGTGAGGGATATGAGTGTGTGCATACATGTAGAATACATTGGAGTGGGGGCTGGCGGACTCTAAAGTCATGAAAATGTGTCACCTGGATGTTTTTCAGTCAGGGACACCTCATACTCTATAACAGACACTAATGTGGCTTGTTTGGGGGAGTCATAAGCTGTAATTCAGGAATGATGATGATAATTATAATAACAGCCCTAACATCAACCACAACAGTAGCTGCCATTGCTCTGCAACAACCATGTCAGGAATTTTTACTGAGTGCTTCAGTGATGGGTCATGCCAGCCTTATAGGGATCCCACGAGAGACGTATTTTTGTGACTCTAATCTACGGAGGCTTGGAGAGAGGGAGCCCAGGCTGTGTGAGCTTCGAGCCTGACTGGCAACCACAGAGTTACATCGCTTTGATTCATTTACGTCACACGTGGCATAAGGCCGCGGTAAGAGAACCCAGGTAACAGAACCTAGGCTGCTGCCTGACTCAGGGCTGCTTACTCCTCCTTAGCCCCTTCTAACCTCTCATTGTGTGCCTGGCTGCTTCCAGTCCAATACTCCAAGAGACACTGCAAGAAAAATACACAAGGCCATCCAGGGTGTGATTTTTCCAGAACAGTGGTTCTTGATCTTCGTGCATCATGCATCCCTTTGAGGGAATCACGAAGGCCACAGTGTTTCCCCTCAGCAAAAAAAACACACGTTTGCACCTGATATCAAGGGGTCCCAGAACCTCATGGGATCTGCCTACAGGGGCCCATGAGTCAAAGTGTGATTTAGAAGCTCCTGAATTAAGGGGCACTTGGGTGACTCAGTCGGTTGAGCGTCTGACTTCAGCTCAGGTCATGATCTCACAGTTTGTGAGTTCGAGCCCCACATCGGGCTCTGTGCTGACAAACAGCTTGGAGCCTGGAGCCTGCTTACGATTCTGTGTCTCACTCTCTCTCCCCCTCCCCTGCTCATGCTCTGCCTCTCTCTGTCTCTCAAAAGTGAATAAATGTTAAAAAAAAATTTTAGAAGCTCCTGAATTAAAATATCAGGGAAAACAGCATTGGACCCACTCAGCTATCTTGGCACGCTAGGAAAAAAAAATTATAATTTAGTAATTCTATATATTCAAAACTGTCCTCTCTTGCTCTGTTAAGAACAAAGCAGCCTGAAAACAAACCTTATTTTGCTTTTAGAGGAAAGGGTGTCCTGTCAAAGTGACTGTGAGGGGCCTGGAAAACATTTTATAGGAATTATTAAGGCCATCACAGCCTCACAGAGGGCCAGCTGGGGGCCCTGCTCCTTCTTTTAGGAGTCTCACAGAGCAATCGCAAAGACTAGAGGGGATTTTTATTTAGCTAACGAGGTGTAGGGTAAAGATCTGTGGGGACACAGTGTGAGGGTAGGAAGTCACAGAAGTTGAATGGACTACCCAGGGGTACATACGGATTCTCGGAGATGGCGGTAGATTCTTGAACACCACCCCCAACATATCCTCCCCAGCAAAGGCAGGACTTGAGTGTCCTGAGATCCTATCACATCACCAAGGTCTATCCAGAAATATCATGGCCAAGGTCCAGCAGACTGACCAAAGCTGACAGTGAGTGTACATGAGCTGCAAGGCCTATGTGCCCGAATCCTGGAGGAAAAAGAGATGTGTGCATGATACCCAGGGACCTGCCTGGGCTGAGCCCGAGGGAGGCTTGGGGACCAAGGCCCCACCACATCCTGCGGGTTGGCTCTGAGAGGCAGTGGCATCACTGGATCCAGAGAGCAACCATCTCTCCGGGCAGCACCCTGCTCCTGTTTGGTAAGGGATGTTCTTTCATCCTGCATGCAGTGACAGAAGAGGAGCTGTTTGTGCATCGGGGCCTCAGATCCATACAGAGATCAGTTCTAGGGAGCATGCGGGCCCAGAGACAGAAAGTGGGGAGGGAGGATGTAATTCTGGCACCTGGGAGAAACATTCCGGACAACGACTCATCCCCTTGAGAGATCCAGCGGTCTGGGGCAGCTCTTTTCTTACTACAACCAACCAGATCTCCCAGCTCCCACAAGGTCTGCGGATGGAGACGCTCTGCAGCGCCCCCGTGGGCCTGGGGCGAGGGTGCAGCATTGTCACCAGAGGCCAAACAGAAAGTTTGGAAAGTAGAGTCTGATGGAAAGGACAGCCCGGTCCCTCTGTCTTTTCTGCCGAAGTCCTCAACAACATTTGATGTTTTGGGTCCCTATTCGGGGCACACGTTTTGGTAAAAGCTAAGCTATGATTGGGATAATAATGAATAATGTGGTTCCAGAAACAGCAAGACCAACAAACCTGAAGGATTTGAAGGGTTATTTTTCTATCCCACTGGTTGCTGTCCCTGAAGGTTCATCCAAGCTTGGTTGCCTCATCTCTGCCCACAGCCTCCATGTGTCTGATGTCAAAAACGCGCACACGTGTGTGTGTGTGTGTGTGTGTGTGTGTGTGTGTGTGGTGGGGTGGGGGTGGGGGTTCACCATCAAATTGCTCTGCTAGTGCAGTAGTGGTTTTTGAAAGCACCCGAGTTGAAAGAACTTCCCAGACAAGAGGCTCGCTCAGGCAGTGCACGGTTCTCGCATCCCCAGTGAGCCCCTGGCAACCGGCTCTGTTGGGAGAGTTCAGGTCCTTAAAATGTGTATAAAACCAGCACCAGCCATCCTGGGAATCCAGACTATTGTCCAAGAAGCCGCCTTAATTTCCTGACGTTGCTTGTTTGGGCAGAAAGTTCTGTCCTATTACATTTAGAAATATTTGCAGCCCACTTTTTAAAAATATGAATTATAAAAATGAGAGAGTACATTAAATTTTTATTTAAAGCCGTGAAATTTCCTTTCTACCCAAACAATTTTTTTTTCAGTTTGAAATCCCCAAACATTTTATTGATGATTCATAAACAGCTGGAGTCAGGAATAAGAGTTTCCAAAGGCACCACCCCCATAGGTCAGCATCACAGGGACAGTGAAAGTACCCCCCGCCTGGATCTTGGAAGTCATGTTTCCTCTTCCTCTTCCTACCCTACAACCTTTTAATTTTCCTGTTCAGAATGATTTTCTGGAAGTATTCCAGTGTGCAGCACCATCAGCATCTACGATTTCTTTCTTTCTAACGAGCAGGACCACCTGCTATGTGTATGTGGTAGATCCGTGCATAGAGTGCTTTGTGATTTACAGTGTATCTTCACATACATTATCCCATTTAATTTTCATACCCCCCCTCCCCAGGAAAGGTGTGATTCTTCTTATTTTACAGGGTCAGAGAAGTAAAGCAATTTGAGATCACTAATGAGAAGTGGAGAACCAGAAGGACCAGATTGTTTGGGCTGCAACCTCGGGGGGTCTCTTCACCCTACCCTGGGCTCCCTGTTAATTACATGACACTTCAGCCCTCCATGTCCACGGCACACAGGCTTTGAGGACTTTCCTAATTTTGACCCAGAATGTAGGATTCCTTGTTTTTCCCCAAGACGGTCTTCATTTAGGGGACAGAACTGATTGAAGGTTGTCAAAATAGCGGTTACCACCTCAAAGGAAACTTGTTACCTTTGGAATCAAGTCCAATAATACAGAGAATGGAATCAATTCCAACAATACAGAGAAATTCTTTAGTGTGCGAAATATTGGAATCAACTGTTTGGAGGAGAGGGGGAGGACGCTTTGTTCCTTTTTTTTGGTGATACCATGCAATGGTTTTCCCAGGGGTTGGCCAGTAGTGTCCCTGTTATGCTCTCATCCCTCTCCTGGCTGCAGTTTGAATAGGTAGCTTTAGTTCATTTGGGATGATTTTTCTGTGTTTGTATGGAATGCAGTGTGTGTGTGTGTGTGTGTGTGTGTACATGGGTGTGGGTGCATGCCATTTTTAGGGCCATGTTAAGAGATTAAAATAAAAGAGAATGGGATGATGGTTCTTTCTCTTCTTGCCTCTACCTGGAAGGCATCTGGGTTTGCTGTGCACACACTGTAAGTGCACATGTGCATGTGGGTGCGTGTCTACACCTTAGTGCTCCCCTTCTGTCCTCTACAGAAGTAACAATAAAACATGTTACCATTCATAGGGGCATAAAGTCAGCCAGGGTGTGCTCTGTGCTCAAACTTCCTATTTTCTTTCCTTTTTTTAATGTTTATTTTTTTATCTTTAAGAGAGAGAGAGAGTGAGCAGGGGAAGTGCAGAGAGAAGGGGGACAGGGGTTCCTAAGCGGGCTCTGTGCTGACAGCAGAGAGCCTGACGCAGGGCTCGAACTCACAAACCGTGACATCATGACCTGAGCCAAAGTCTGATGCTCAACTGACTGAGCCACCCAGGTGCCCCCTTCCTCCCTATTTTCATGGTAAAATAGATAATACCAAGCAGCAGATTTGCATTGCTGTGTGCTGCCTCCACAAGTCCATTTTAATCCACTAAGTAGTCTGGTCACACAAATACACACAGAAAAAGCGAAATTATCCCTGTTTGTTGTTACTGTTTTTTTTTTCCAATGGTATCATTTGAGTAACACCTCTATTTGTTGTATATCTCCTGTCTTTGTGCTGCTATAGCTTTCTTAAATTATTCTTTTTACTTTCCAGAATTCAAATAGTATGATTTTAAAGGGTTAAATATACCAGACACTTGAAACTGAACACATTTATAAACCCACGAAGGGTTGTTAAAAACTGGTAGAATTAACTGTTACCTAAAAGCATCTCTCTGCTAATAGTTTGTATGGTTTGAGAGAATCTAAAATTGGCTACCTCTAAGAACCATTTCTGTTTGACATTTGCTCACTTTAAACGTTTCCCTGTCTAACCCCCTCCATGTACAGGGTACAACATGCGGACAGAGTTACCTCCTGCCTTGGGAGTTTTAATTTCTTCTCTCTGCTCTCTGTTCCCTCTTCCTCAAGCGCCCCTATCCACCCTCAAGGATTGTACCTGTTGATACCCACTGCATCGTCTAAGACTGAACTTAAATCCACGTGTTGTCACTGTGTAGTCGCTGGTCCTACACACAAATGTCAATCACGCCCTCATCTGCACGCCTTTGTGTTTGGAACTCTTTTCCAGTGTATTCCACTGGATGGCAGTTGTATACACCCATTCCCCATCAACCCACAAGAAAGAAAGGTCGCTAAGTGCAGAAAGACATCTCCGTGGTCCTCTCCCATGCCCCACACTAAGAGCATCAAAGGTATGTAGAGAGGAAATCTGGGGAAAACCAGCTTTTGTATTTTTAAATTCCACCCACTTAAAAGATTTTTTCTCCATGAAACGCTCCTTAGTCCCCACAAAATGAAAGTTATATCCTCCTCTGAAAGGTACAACTATGGCACATATTATATTACTCTCCATCTTGCATTAATATTAGTAAGCTCTATATACTTCCTTGTTATCTCCTCTTCCAAAACATAAGTCCGTGGATGAAGTATTCACATCCTTCACAGGGCCCTGTATCTATTACAGCATAGATATAGACTTGCGGAATTTTTATAATTTTAAAATATTTCAAAGTGGCAAAATATAACCAAATTTAGAATCAAACATATTCTATTAAATATAATCAAATTAAAAAATATATTTCTTTTATTGGGGAAAGATGGATCAATATTGGCCAACATTGGTCTTCAGCTCTTGGGTTTCCTTCAAATATCATCAATTTATAATTTTTTAAGTTATCCTTTCAACTTTGGATTTATATGAAACGACAATTTGTCTTCAGATTCTTGCACATCAGTTCCTCCAGAGTATAAAATTTAGAATCAAATTTACGTATTGGATATCTACAAAACATGTTTTAAAGCAACCCTATTTCAAACTGTAATTTTTCATGGTATAAAAGTATAGCAAATAAATAGCTTGATATTTTCAGCGTTACGTTGGAAATAACGGACTCGAATAAATTCTGAGTGAAATAGGGTGGATACTAGTATTTGTGCAGTCAGCTTAAATCTCTCTCTCTCACACACACATATACATAAGACCCACTGAGATTCACTTTTAAATTCAATCCCTCTAATGAGTGATACGGTAAGAGGTCTTTTCCAGCCTACCGAGAACACAATTAAAATAAAAAAGAGAAAGGCTGATCAAAGCCTTATCTGGAAGAGATCACAATTTATCTAACAGAAAATTGCACAAATGGACAAAGACATAAGTAATTCGCTGTAAACTAGGCGCCCAACCATTTGCTAAAAAGCAGCAACTTTACAAAAGTTGGCCTGTTTTACGTCCTTCCTTTGGTGGTTTACTTACCTAAGTAGAAAAATAATCTCATTATAAGTTACCCTCTCCTATAAAATGGGTCAGCAACATGGACCCTAGGCAGGGTGTTACATGTTCCTGTCTTGTAGTTGTGTGCCTTTGGTAATGAGGTTTCCGGCTGCTTGATTTCATAAGGATCTCTAAAAGGAAACCTAGGGACAAGCCAGCTTGCAAATCATAAAATGTGTGGAAACAGACGTCTGAAAAGAGCACATACAAGACTATACGCTAGGCTTTTCCGCAGTAAAATCAGCAGAATAGAAATGTGGGCACTAAAGGCAGAGGCCCACTCACCTGCTAGGTATGCATGGCCAAGGGAACCCAAGGGACACGAGCATGTGGCCCCAGACACCGGGCACACGGTCAGGCTATTGCAACCGGCTGGATTTTTGCCCTCCTCTTCAGTCGTGTCCCAGGGGAGCAAAACCTCAAACCTCAGCTGTAGCTAACCAACATTTTGTTTTGTTTTGTTTTAAACAGATGTGTGCGGAGACAATGGCAAATTTAAGCACAAAAAGACCTATTTAGGTAAAACAAAGCGTTCTTCTTCCTTACTTTTCACCGTGAGGTACATGGACTTGCTGACGTCTGCACCCACATCGTTGCTGACCTTGCACAGGTAGTAGCCGCTGTCTTCCTCCACGACGTGCTTGATCAACAAGGACCCGTTGCTCAGAACCTGAATTCGGCCATTCAGGGCAATTGGTTGGAACTGGGGAACCCCAGCACCTGGAGTAGAACAAGAAGGAGGAAGAATGATGCCAACAGAAACACACAAGGGGAGACAGTGAGTTCAAGTTCACGCAACTTAGTACAGAGAAGTAAGGGGTATTTAACATCTAGAGGGCAGTCGTGGGATATGCGGAACTTTTTCCCCCACAACATGTAAATTCTTGTTTGGAGAGAAGCACATTTATTTAAAATGACACTGCTTCAGACTCTGAGATAGAGAGTAAGAGACTGTTACAGGTCGTTTCTACACAAAAAGCCAAATTTGATGAGTGTTAAGTAGCTGATAAATTATTCAAAGACATCACAGTGGAACAGCACAGGAGTAGACGTCTCTCCTGAGACTAAATAGAAGCCTTGTGTTCCCAGGGAATTACTATGAATGTAAACAAGGAATGTTCCAGGGACAGGGCATTTGAAGACTTTGCTTGCGGTGAGTCTACAAAGAGAATACAAGTATCGCAGGTTTCTCTTCTAAGCACAGTCACGCTGCAGTCTAGACACACGTGCATGTTACTATCACTTAATGTCATTTAAATAAATAAGTCAGATGGTGCCAGTAAGACAGCACAGAATTAAAACACCTCTCTCCTCAGAGTATGGCGTTCAAGGAGAAAATGCCACCGATGACATGTGCCGTGGACAGAGATGTGATATGACTCATATGGAAGATCCTTACGAAACTGTTCTGAAAAAAAATATCTTTTAGAAATAATAAAAAGCAGGACCAAGGGTGGTCTAGGGAGGTTTCCGGGAAGACGGCGGTTTGGATTACCCTGCTATGTTGCTTATCCCTGTGCAGGGGGCCCTGGGTGAGACTGGGAGAGTGTGATCTAAGCCTTGATAAGCTGGTAGAGCTTCCCTACTGTGTGACCTGAGTCTGAGGATTTGGGGAGAGGACCCAGTGGTGAGGACCAATTCCATCTTCCTGGAGAAAGCCCACAGCGTGAGCCCCATGCTGGTCTCTATGGCCCCAGATCCTTCGTGGGAGCTGAACATGCACACTGTTGCACTGTCACCATACCCCACCTGCAGGGAACTTCAGGCTTTGCATCTGGGGACACGAGAAGGGACACACTTTCTCATGCTATCTCCGTGCCAAACTGATCACTTATCTATTGGTACTCCTTAGCTCACAGTGGCAGAGACCGTGGCTGTGCCCTCCCTTCCCTCATGTCTAGATCAGGTGACCCAGCCCCACCAAAGAGACCAGGGAAATTCATAATGTACCGAGGGGACATTTCACACCGAACAAGAAGGACAAGCAGAATCCCGACAACAGGTAGCTGCTACCAACACAGAACTGCCACAGAGGACATATGAAGACTTCCATTAAAAGAACAGATTTCCATTTCTGCTGACGATGGAGAGAGACACAAAGGAATGTCGCTTCCATTCTAACAACAAAAAAGAGAGGCTGTTTATCTACAAAATCATACTGTTCTCTGAGTCGCTTAGAAAGTCGAAGTCACAGACAACTAAGTGAAATTAGTTACAAAAAGTTAGAAGCCCCACAAGGAGATAAATAATCCCATCTCTGGCAGAGGATGGGGGGACCAGGACCTCGGCATAAAAGCAGATAACAAGGACTGGAAGTAAGTATAACCTCCCGCAATCTCTACTTTTCTTTCCTTTTATGCACCAGAGCCATACTCAATAAAATATTACGAGACACACAAAAAAGCAAGAAAAAAGGACCAGAAAAAAAAAATATCGACATAACTATGGTAGGGGAGCTCTTCCACAGGGACTTTACAATAATTATGATTAATATCCATAAACGGGGCGGGGGGGCGGGTTCAGAAGCAATATTAAAACCATTAAACTATAAGAAAGACAAAATGATAAAAACAAATACCACAATGTAAGAGATGAATAAATCTTTAAACAAGCTACTCAGCAGGTTAGACAGAGGAAAAAAATTAGTGAATTTAAACCTAGGTCAGTGGAAAATATCCAAAGTTAAAAAAAAAAAAGTGCGAAAGTGGAAAATATGAAATAGGTTATCCTGGAATTCTGAAATTACATCAAATATTCTAACACTGAAAATTATAGTCCCAAAAGGAAAAGAAAGGGGGGGCAGAGGAAATGAGATTTGAAATATGGAAGACTTTAATACCACTATTAATCAATTTGACTTAACTGACATTTACAGAACTCTGCACCCTAAATAGCAGAATACATACTGATTTTGAGGGCACATTTGACACTTAATAAAAGGGACAATATTGTTAGTCATAATACAAATTTCAGTAGATGTTATAAGATAAAAATAATACATGTTATGTTCTATCTCCACAGCAAAACGAAAATTGAAAACAATAACACAAATACATCTGGAAAAAAACCCCAAATATTTGAAAATTAAATGATACATGTCTAAATAACTCATGAGTCAAAGAAGAAATCACCAGAGTAATAAGAATATATACATATGAATATAAAAACACCATATCATTATTTGTGAGATACAGATAAAAGCAAAACTTAGAAGTGTGTAGCATTAAATTACTGTATTAGAAAAGGAAGAAGGTCACAAATCAACTATCTAAGCACCCACCTTAAGAAGCTACTACAAGAAGGGCAAGAAAAACCCAAAGTATGAAGAAGGAAGGAAATAATAAGGAGGAAAACTCAAATCAGTGAAATACAAAACAGAAAAACAACAGATAAAAAAAATCAGTAAAACCAAAAGCTAGCTCTTTGAAAAAAAACACAGTAGGTGAGCCTCTAGGACTGATGTAGAAGACAGAAGACACAAGTTACAAATAACCATAAAAAGATAACCATCACTACAGCCTCTACTTTAATTAAAAGCATAATAGCAAAATATTAGGAATAACTTTGTGCCAATGAATTTGACAACTTAGATTAAATAATTTCTTGAAAGACACAAA
The DNA here is from genome assembly GCF_027475565.1 of Acinonyx jubatus. Classification (NCBI taxonomy): domain Eukaryota; kingdom Metazoa; phylum Chordata; class Mammalia; order Carnivora; family Felidae; genus Acinonyx; species Acinonyx jubatus. The sequence continues at coordinate 5,489,510 of NC_069384.1, read as the reverse complement.
CTATCAAGGATCACTCAAGAAAAAGGAGGTAGATCTAATAGTCATATCTATAAATAAATTTAATTTATAGTTAAAAACCTTCCACAAATAACACCCAAAACCCAGGAAGCTTCACTAGTAAATATTACCTATAATTAAAGAAGAAATAAAACCAATTTTACACAGAATTATCCTGATACCAAAGTCAGACAAGAATCTTAAGAGAAAAGAGAACTAGAGACCAACATCCCTAATGGACACGGACATAAAAATCCTTAACCAAACATTACCAAATCAGGTATATCAACATACAAACAACAATGTATTATGACCAAGTGAGATTTACTCCAGGAATGCAAGGTTGGTTTGAATTCAGGAATTAGCCAATGAAAGAAACTCACTACTTCAACATACAAAAACAGAAATAGAGTGAGTAGATAAAAAAAAAAATGTTTTTCACAGAATTCAACATCCTGATAAAATCTCATAGCAAACTAGGAAGACAATGAACTAACCTGATAAAGGTTTCTCCAAAAAAACCTATAACTAAGTCATACTTAATAAAAAAGAACTTACAAAAAAGTTGCTAGAAACATAGTGAGTTTAGGGACGTCATGGGATACATCGATGTACACAACTCAAAGTTAATTTTGTTTATAAATGTATTAGTAAAAAGCAATTGGAAATTGAAATTTAAAAAATGATACATCTGCATCAAAACATGAAATGCTAAGAAATTCATTAAACAAGATATGTGCAAGACTGGCTCCCTGAAAACTATAAAAGTTCTTGCTAACAATTAATGAAGACCGAAAGAAATGTTCATGGATCAAAATTCTCAATTTTTTCAGACAATACCAGGAAATCATTTTCCAAAAGGGCCAAATAATAAATGTTGTAGGCTTTGCAGGCCACACTGGTATATAACTACATACTTCTGCCAATGAGGCACAGAAGTAGCCAGAGAAAATACCCAAACAAAGCAGCCTGTGTTCTAATAGCATCCAATGGAAAGACTGGGTGTGGGTAGGATCTGACTCATGTCCCACACGTGGCTGACATCTGGTTTGTAAGAAGCCCACATCTGTAAGATCACTACAAAGTTGGAAGGAGGAGCATATACAAATAATGCACATTTGGGTTAGTATTTTATCACATAGCTGATGCATGAAATATTGTTAACATAATTTTAAGTAGAATTTTTAAAAAATATGTCTCATTCATAAAGCATTCAAAATCAACGATGGAAAGTTTTAAAGATGTAAGTAACAGCACTCTTCTTTCATAATCGCAACATGTCGCTCTCTCCAGTATCAGCTTCTGAATACTTTCTGAAGTGAGACAAAATGAAGAAAAACACTCTGACCCCTCATCTGTTTGCTCTTGGGGAATAGAGAAATCATCAAAATGTAAAAAATGCAAACTTAGAAACATGTGTAATGTGGATCATTAGAAACCTAATTCACATGAAATTCACACAGGATTTTTAACAAGTGTTTGATGAACGATGAACATGCCAGTAAATGAGTGATTGGTTTTGAAAAGTAATTAATTAAAGGTATCTGTTAGTTTACTTATTATAGTATAAAACATGAGAACCCCAGATTAGGGATCTGAGAATTTTGAGGCCCAAATTCAAACAGTAAGTAAGTAAATGCCCTCTTTTTCTTCTCAAGACCCCAATTTCATAATTTTCCCTTCCTAATATTTTATAAGTGAATATAAAGATGTGCTCTATTTTTACATAAATGGGATTTATTGTTTGATTACTGAGCACCCACTGTGGGGCAGATACTGGGCACGTAGCTATGATCACAAAGGATTGTGGCTCTCTTTGTTCTTTTTTTTTGTAACATTAAAAAAAATTTTTTTTAAGTTTATTTATTTTTGACACAGAGAGGAGAATGCGAGTGTGAGCTAGGGAGGGGAAGAGAGAGAGGGAGACACAGAATCCGAAGCAGGCTCCAGGCTCTGAGCTGTCAGCACAGAGCCTGACATGGGGCTTGAACTCATGAACCGTGAGATCACGGCCTGTGCTGAAGTCAGATGCTTAACTGACTGAGCCACCCGGGTGCCCCCAACATTTTTTAAAAAAGTTTATTTATTTTGAGAGAGGGAGCACCAGCAGGAGAGGGACAGGGAGAGGAAGAGAGAGACAGAGAGTATCCCAAGCAAGCTCTGAGCTGTCCGTGCAGAGCCTGATGCGGGGCTTGATCCTACTCACCATGAGATCATGACCTGAGCTGAAATCAAGAGTCGGGCACTTAACAGACTGAGCCACCCAGGTACCTCTCTTCTTTACATATACATATGTATATTTTTTTCTTTCCTTTTTTTTTTTTTTTTTTTTTTTTAGAGAGAGTGAGTGGGGAGGGGCACGGGGAGGGAGAGTATCTTAAGCAGGCTCTGTGCTTAGCATGGAGCCCAATGCGGGATTCGATCCCACGACCCTGGGATCATGACCTGAGCTGAAATCAAGAGTTGGCTGCTCAACGGACTGAGCCACCCAGGAGCCTCTGTGGTCTCTCTTTCAATCCCTCCCTCTCTGAGGCTAGTGGCCTCACTGTGGGGAATGTAGCTACCCTATGGAGAGGCTCCCTTGAGGGTGTTCTCCAACCAACAGTCTATGACTGAATCCTGCCATACAACACAGCACCCACACAAGTGGGCTTGGGGGATGAGACTCTTCCCAGGCTGAGCCTTGACATGACTGCATCACTAGCCAACACCTTAACTGCAATGCTGGGGGAGACCTTGAACAGGAGGACTCAGCTAAGCCATACTCAGATTCCAGACCCCCAGACATAGGAGGTAATAAATGTGCATTATCTCATGCCACTAATTTTTGGGGATAATTTGTTGCAAGGCATCAGATCATCAGTAACACCGAATAACTAGGTAATGAGGTAATCTTTCAGTTCCTCAGTTTCTTCCACCTGTGAAAGTGGAGATAATATAGAATCTCCTTAATAAGGTGATGTAGGCATTGAAATTCTTTAACTATGGTATGGCATATAGTAAGCCCACAATACTCCTTCTTAAAAGATTTCTCCTTACGATGATTTTATGATTAGTTGACTTTCTGTCTTTCTTACTCCACAAGAAGAAGGACCATGTTGCAAGGAATCTCTCCACTTATCAGTCAGTCAATAGAGTGGTAGGCAACCTCTGGGATTAATGCTCGAAGGGGAATTCTGTGCATTTAGTGTTGAAATGTATGGCTAAGCTGCTTCCTAAGAAACACGTCGATTTCATTTCCATCAGTGTTGGCTGAGGGTTAATTTTTCCTCACACATGTACATGACTGACCTTTTTGATTTTCATCATTATTTTAATTTGCATGCTTTGACAATTTTTTTTGATATTTTTTGTTTGTTTTGCCTGTAGATAAGTTTGAGCATCTTTTCACATCATCATGTTTTGGCAATTTATACCTGTTTTCTTGGTGAACAGCCCATCTACATCCTTTGCCTATGTATCTATTGGACTTCCTGTCTTTTCCTCCTTCATTTGCCAAAGCACTTGGGTCTTATAAAGCATTTCTATACTCCGGTTTTACACAAATTTATTTTTGCTTATTTATTTATTTATTTATTTTTATTTTTATTTTTATTTATTTTATTATTTTTAAAAAATATAATTTATCATCAAATTGGTTTCCATTACAACACCCAATGCTCATCCCAACAACTGCCCTCCTCCATGTCCATCACCCACTTTCCCCCCGCCCCCACCCCTCATTTAAAGTCAGGCCTGAATGTTGAATATTATCAACTGCCTTTCAATATTTATTGAAATGATCATATGTTTTTTTTCTCCTGTAAAAGTTGACAGTATGTTTTAAAAATTCAGTTTTTACCAATCATAAAATTCATTTTTATGGATAACGTGTTCTTTTGGGCAAGGATAAAAGGATACTATTAGAACTTAATGAAAAAGCCTTTAATTTTTATTTAAGTGCTTAAATTTAGTCCATGTTTTGAAGCTGTCGAGGCTATTGATGCCTTTCCCAAAGTTTACTGCAGTAAGAGAGCCAGATGTAGTTTAATACACACAACCTAAAAATTCAGCCAAACGTAGGATTTTAAAAATACATCCATAAGGCAGAAAACCAGTAAATCTGACAATGCAATGGGATTTATAAATTATGTAAAATGGGGTACAACACCCTAAAAAATCTAACAAAATGCTGATAGAATATGAGACAGTTAATAGGATCAGTGACGTCAAAAACATGTATGCTTTCCTCTCCTTAAAGAATTTTCACCAGAAAAATACTTACAACATTTGACATATTTATACTAAAGCATTACAATATAAAATTTAACTAGTGTTAAGCTCAGCTGTCTCAGTTAAATCACTGAATAGGATTATCTATTAATTCCTGTATAGACTAAGAGAAGCCTCTTCATTATGAAAAGGTCTTAACAAAGACAGCAATAAAGTATATGCATTTGAAAAACATTAAATCTTTTTTTCATGAGGAAGTGAACCTAACTGGAAGAGTTACACAATTTATAAATCTGATCACGCTTGCTAAACAGAAGAGTGAACCAATTCATCTGTCATAAGAACAACAGTCCCAAGGGTTACCCATTTGTTCAGCTGGAGGGAAGTAGACTTTGTCACAGCTTGATAAAATTATCGGCCATCCACTTTAGGTTGTTCATCATTATTATAAAGAGCAAAATATAACACGGTGCATACAATATTCAGAATTCTGTAATCTTGTTGGCATGAGGTGAGTGCTCTGGGAAATTAGCTAGAAGATACACTGTAGCAGCCAGAAGTCATTAATTAAAAAGCTGCCAATTTTCTGTGGATAGCTGGGGTCAAGTGGGGACAATTTTAATGCTCTATTACATAAAAGAAAATGTTAAAGCATTATGTAAGGCACATGCTGAATTACTGGGTGTGTTAATACCATGTGACCTTTCTTCTTTATGGAAAGATACACTTAGCAGTGTTCCCAAGGACTGGGGGAGTGGGCACAGGGGGGGAAAGAATAGCTGAGTGTCACCAAGCACGCCCACTTGGAAGGCAGCAGCGAAGATGGTGATTGTTTCATCTTTTCTACCACTCTTGAGTCTTTGCTGGTCTGTAGCCAGAGCACTTGGCTAAGAGTCAGAAGCATTGGAAACTTACGAACTGTGCCCTTGAGCAAGTAGCTTATTCTCTCTGCATCCTTAATTTCACCGTATATGAAACAGGAAGAGTAATGCATTTCCATGCTCTACAGATTACTGTTCACCAAAGGAAGCAAGGCCGTGTGAATGTGCACATAAATGCCCACGTAAGAAATGAAGAAGTTGGTCAATGAGCACATTCAGAGGGTCTCCCTAGTGGGCTGAAATAACATTGATTTGAAGTCGAACAGCAGAACGGCAGAAAGGAGATCTGTCTATATTCCCTGGGCTGCACCCAATGGCAAACTAGGAAGTGTGTCCCTTTGCCCACCAAGGAATTGAAAACACAATCCCTCTTGTCCTTCTGGAGAGGGTGGTGTTTCCCTGAAGAATGAGTATGTTCTGCTTGCTCAGGGAGGTGGTCTTCCTTGTCTGGGAATAGTCGGTGGGTTGCAGGGAGTGAGGGGGCACAAAGATCAAAGCAGAGACGGGAAGGGGAGAGCAAGTACCAACATTAGGATGGCACCTGCTCCAAGGTGAGCAGCTGCCCATGGCACCGGTGCTCAGTGACTGAGTGCTAAGTTCTGGTGTCTCCTTCTGGAGAAGAACCCAGAAGTGGACAGAGGTAGGGTCCTGAGGCACTGGTCCAGGTCCAGGCCGGAAAGCTATTCCCAAGCCCAAGCTATTCCCAAGAAAGAATCTTCCAGGCTGTACAGGATGTGCATGTGACATTTTGTCCATATGCTTGCATCAGAGATGGTCTGTCTATCCTCAGCCTACTGGAACACTTCTGATCTCTTCCCTAAATTGCAGGGCCTGGAAGCCTGAGAAAAACCATTTCCTGCTGAATTGTCACCAGGTTCTGGTTTGTATTTCACCAGTGAGAGGCACTTGGATACAGTTTGGAAGGTGCAGGGATGGAAAAGCCATCATTCTCCTTGAGAAGCAACAAGTCAGTGCACAGGCAGGTGCCAAGGTGACTTCCAGGAGGACAAATCACTGCCCTGGTGCGGAGGCAGCTGCAACCACAGACGGAAGTGGCTTCTCGAGGTTGTCACATTTCTCAGGTTCCAGAAAGGAAGCTGAGTTTCTCCTGCCAAAATTTTGCATGCCTCTACTTCCCGGTATTAAATCCTTTCTTTTTAAAAAATGTTTGTTTGTTTGTTCATTGAGAGAGACAGAGAGGGAGCATAAGTTGTTTCTTTACTCATTTTGAGAGAGAGAGAGGAGAAGAGAGAGAGAGAATCCCAAGCAGACTCCACACTCAGCACAGACCCTGACGCGAACCATGAGATCATGACCTGAGCAGAAATCAAGATTGGACGCTCAACCGACTGAGCCACCCAGGCACCCCATAAATCCTTTCTTGATAAAACACCACACCCTAACTGGGTCAGCATCAAGGCCATCAATTATGCTCACTTGGAATTCAGTTTCCTTCCCTTAATTCCTTTATGTCTATAATGAAGGCCCATATCCAGAGAAAACCACCTCCCTTAGGTGGGCGAGCTCATGCCTGCCCCGGGTGACTACAGTTCGGGAGTTGACTAGCTCAGCATGCCAACTGCATGACTTTATCCCTAGCTGGCAAGGATTTTTTTTTTTTTTTAATCACAAAGACAGAACACTATGCCCTCGAGTCGCTTAGCAGAAGACGTAACCATGAACTGACCCAAGTCTGCATTTGCTGACAGGACACATGATCTCTCCTTCAGGGTGCTGAAACGGCTCGAGGTCGCCATCGCTGTGTGTTGGGATCATGCAGCTGTATCTGCCGTAAAAGGCCTTCAGCCACCTTTTCCCTGCAGCAAGAGACCCCTGCATATTTGCCCTGGGTGTGGCTGCCTCTATCTAGAAGAGCAGTGAGGAAGACAATGAGGAAGAGGGCAGATGGAGGGGTAGAGACAAAGAAAGAAATGAAGCACAAGAAGGGCCCGGGGCCTGTCATCCTGGTGATTCTACCAAGGCTGGTCGGAATTTCAGCTTCCTTGGGAGGGGGAAGGACCTCGGAGGAGCTCCTAGGGCCACTATACTCCACCCATTTAGCAGAGGAAGGCAGATTTTCATCCACAGTGAGTTTTATTCTACCATCAAAGGAAGAAAATAAAACACTAAGTTGAGTATCCATCCTCTCTGTTCGGCTCACAGTCCTTCCCCAAGAACTCACTATGCTTAGTGTCCCCATGTGGGGACCACACAAGTGTCGTAAACGGGGAGCCACATTCAGCCTTGAAGTTGGGTTTGTGTTCACCACTCACATCACAGGGAGGCGTTGTCTTCTCCTTTTTAGATTCTTTGAGCCCTTTCCCTGCATTAACTCCAGATTCTCATCACCCATGTATGTGCTAGTGGGGACAAGGACATTGGATAACGACTGGGCCCCAATAGCTTGGATGAGCCTGATGCATGAGCTTGAAGCAGGTGTTGCTAGAAGGAGCTGGGAGGATCGCTGCAGGTCCAGCAAACCAATGGCATGGAAGAGGGTGAACCCATGGGGTCAGAGGCTCAGGGCGCTCGGACCACACAGAGGACAGGGAAGTGGTGAGCCCAGGAGAACTGGAGGGACTTGAGGCTTGCCCCATGCTGTGTGTTCTTTGTGTCATCCCTAGACACAGGCCCCGGGATGTCTACCTTGACCTTGGGAGAGAAGGGGTGAGCAGGATCAAGGTGAAGCACTCTAGGGCCAGCCCCTGAAGTAGGAGGAGGCTCCAGAGGGGTCGCCTGAGCTGTTGGACCAGGTACTGAGTGCACAGTGCAGCATTTGTTTCTTAATTTGGAATTGAACACAGTGCATGAAAACATCCAGAGAATGGCCCCTATATATGACGAGCGAGGAGGGTTTGGGCAGGGGTGTAGACACCCAGAAGAAGAGGAAACTTCTGGGACCTTGGTGGTAAAGGACAGCTAGGCTCTCTGGTAGACTGCACCTGTGGGTACAGAAATGACAACGTGGAACAGCTTTCTGGGGACAGGGGGAGATACCAGAGCATGGGCGAAACTGCCATGCGCCAAGTGGTGTGGATGCTCTGAGCGTCCAAGGAAAACTGGGGCTAGAGAAGCTTTACTCCTGTGTGAACATGCCTTTCTTTGCTGAGGGAGGAAGGACACAGGCAAAGGCAGGGAGAAAGGCAATCTGAGAGAAGCAGGCAGGGCAAGGAAGCCCCATGCCAACTGCAGTCCTCTGTGTGCTCTGGAGAGTGGAAGAAAATAGGAACTCTGCCAAATTAAGGACAACTTCTCCCTCGCTGGGTGGCCCTGGGGAGCCAACAAACCCTGGCTATAGATGGGCCCCGTTTCCACCCAGAAAACCGAAGACAATCAAAGACACTTGCAGACAGAAGTTTACAAATACTCACTGCCAGAGGCACACAGAAAGAAAGCAACTGAATTATAAAGGACACACACACGAAATCTGAATAAATGCAGAGAATGTCCATGCCATTGGCTGGGAAGGCTCAATATTTTAATGAAGTCCCTGTTCTCCATATTAACCTTTAGATTTATTACCATCTTCCAAAGTTTTCAGAATAATTTTTTTTTTACAACTTGACAAAATTATCCTAACATTCATCTAGAAGAAATAAGCAAACAAATATCCATGTGAGAAATACAGGACACTTTTGGAAAACAAATGGGGAGAGTATCGTACTAGGTATTAAAATGTGTCTGGAAGAGCTAAGCCTCTAACACACGTGGTCCTGATACCAGAATGGACAGATCGGAGTAAAAGAGAGCATCGGACTTTGGTGGACACCTTTTTTTCTCGTAGACTATAAAGCAGTTCATGTCAGTGGGGGAAAGGTTGGGCTATCCAATAAATGGTTTTTGGACAACTGGCTTCCCATGTGAGCTGCTGCTGATGACAGCTAATGTTATTGACTAATTGCGATGTGCCAGGCACCAGAATGAATGCTTTCTATGAATCATCTTACTAAACCATCACGTTAATCCTCTTATCTTCTCTCTCTCTCTCTCTCTCTCTCTCTCTCTCTCTCTCTCTCTCTCTCACACACACACACACACACGCGCGCGCGCGCGCACGCGTGAGGAAACTGTGGTTCACACAAGTTAAGTAATTTTCCTGCGGTAACACAGCCAGTGTTGTGTCTTGGGTCCGAGCTCCGCCGACTCTCTTAACTGACGATTTCTTAACTCCTCCTTCTAGATTCCCACTTTACTTGTTTTTGTTACAGAAAGTCCAAATTTTATATAGCTTAGTATATAAACAAATAGGGTGTAAGATTTAAAGATGGCAGCATAAAACTAATATTTCTTCTTTTTTTGGAAACCATACAAGAACAATTAGGACACAGAGGGAAAGAAAATGTGAGCTACAAAGGAGGTAAATGGACAGCCAAAAGTGTACACGAGCAGAGGTACATGCAGAAAGAAAAGGACAGACGACTGTGGCTGTGAATGTGGGCAAGCATCAGCAAAGGACGCATTGTTAAGGTGGGGGCACAGCGAGGGGCAAAACCAGCACCAGTGTGCCCAGGCTGGGTCGGGCAGAGGCTTCCCTGCACCTGCTGTGGCTCTTAGAATCAGACAGGCAGCATTTAGTGCAGAACCAGATAGGTGCACACAGCGTTCTCTTTCTAGGGATCTGAATTTTCCTCAAATAGGAGTTCTCAAAAGGAAGCAAAGACACTGCAAGAACACTGGAAGACAGACACAGGAAAAGAAAGCGGGTCATGGGATCACACCAGAAGAATGCTGCCATGAGCTAGATGAACACCGTGAACCAGTCACTTGCCTAGGAAGCGAGAGCCCCAGAAAGAGTGAAATATGAACTGGCAGAAGTGGCGAAAGAAGAAGAAAAAGTAAAATCACAAACAGGAAGGAAAAATTGGAGACAGTGCAAAGAAGAACAAATTTGCTTGAGTAAAAGATGTAGAAAATATACATTAAGGTAAAAATTTGGAGACCCTGCAGAAGCAAATGGAAAAGGGAAGAGAACAAATATTTACAGATGTAACGTAAGAGATTTTTTTCTTAAATAAAAGATGCTAAGAATCTAAATATTAAATAGCACACCACATCTGTGGGAAAACTGACCCCAAATGAATGACATCAAGGCACAGACTATACATTCGCCAGACTCCAAAGTCAGCTCTTCGGTACATGCAGGAAGATGATTAAGTCCCTTCTACCGGGAAGCCAGGCAGCCTCGGTTTCCTCCTGGACGATAATGTGAGCCACCCATCTCCTACAGGCCAAACTGGATGTATGTGTGAAAAGACACAGACATACCATTTTGAGTAAAGCTGAGCTTGGAATACTGCTCGCTGGAAAAACTATGGCTAAGGATAGGGATAGCACAGGGTCCAGGTCACGGAATGGATGTAAATCTCAAGTTGGGTATATGGCGGCCAACAGGTGGAAGGTAAAAGCTATGACAGCAGAGAAAGCACTCATTTAAAAAAAAGTATACCTGGGAAATTCCTCATTGCTTATCTTGGGAATTGAGGAGTATGTCTACAGAGAGGCTCACACTCCCATACTGACCATGACCCAATCTGCCCCCCCCGCATGGCTCCATCTATTCTCAGAGGCTTTGCCCCTTCACCCACACCCACACCAGCCCATCAGGCTGTAGATTCTGAACTGCTGATCCTCCTGCACGGTTGTCACCCTGATCCAAGCCACGTCACAGCTCAGGCCTCCTAATGGGCTCCTGCCGCGAGTCCTGCCTTCCCATGGTCTACGTTCAACACAGCAGGGCCGATGGGCAGACCCACCACCCCTCCTGGATTGTTCCAATAGCCTCCTAGTTCTGGGCTTAGCATGGCAGTGGAAGAAAAAGGACAGCGTCACTGTCACTACTGTGACCCCCTACTCATCCCCACCATGGCACCATCACACCCTTGTAATGATTGATGAGAGATCTGACCTCCTGGGACCTCTGAGGTCTCCTTTCGCTCTGCCCCAGCCTCAGTGTCTTGCTTAGTGTTTCTGGAACATTCCAGGCACAAACAAACTTCTGCCCCTGGCTTTGATACTAGTTGGCACTAAGGCCTTCAGTGCTTCCCCTGCAGACACACACAAACCTCACTGAAAACAATCTCAAGGAGAGACAGGGAGCCTTGCACAATGGCAAACATTAGAAATAATTTTGAAGAAGGTAAGTGTTGTAGAAAATGTTCATAATATCATATATGAACATGTATGCAAACTAAGTTAAATGCACACTGTTTGTTTCCATATGATGCAACATGAGGCTTCAAATATGGCCTAAAATAAAAAGTCATGTGGGCAGTTACTCTGAACAACAGGCTTTGCTTTTTGAATAAAGTGCTTTGGCATGGACAATGTATGCAGCAGGCTATAGGAGAGTAGGCTCGGGGAATTCTTAAAAATGTAATTGATTCCTTCCTGCAATGAAATGGTTTCTAGCATTCTCTTCCCTCCCTCTTCTCTTTCTCCCTGGAAGGAAATATACCAGGAAGGAGATGGTAAGTGACCCATTTTGTCTTTCTTCTATTGTTGTTATTTCCATAATAAGAAATACAGCATGTTATTTTACAAAGCAGTATGTGGAATACAAACCATAATAAAGCAAACAGATAGGTAACAGACTCAGAACAATTAAACACATATAGTAGGTCTTAGACTGTTAGGAAAAGAGACCATGATTTGTTTGTTTATCCCACCAGTGTGTATTTGGCCTTCAACTGCTTGACACATTAATGAGTGAAGGTGAGTGAATGAAAAAAGAGAGAGAATTCCAATATGTTCATAAGCACAGTTAAGAACGCTTTCCTGGAGAAGACAATAAGATGGACACAAATGATCTTCATGGTGTCTAGAATGTTCCCCATCAGTCTGCACGTTACAAGTTTCTATTCCTGCAACATTGACAGTGTTACCTTAAAACTGGGGAGGCTGTTTTGCCTTTGCACAGAGAAAGCATGATTAGGAGTGAAAACAAAGAACACTGGATGCTGAAAATAGGGCATGGATGTGTTTTTATTTTTAACCTTCTAAAGCCACTTAACCACAAATGTATAAACAACAGGGAAATACTTTCCAAACAATGAGCAATACTGACAATTCATCCTTGTGTCTGCACATGTCGGGGTATATGCAGTTCTCTCCAAGTGGATTATGGTTACACACCTCCTGTAGGCAATGCAGAGCTATCCTTGGTGCTGAAATAGCTTCCATGGAATAACCTGCCCCATTCGTGATCTTTCCCAGGGAATGCTACGCAAGACCAGATACTTTCCTGGTCCAAATAAAAACATTTCAGTGGAGTAGGGTTATTGGTGAGAGGAAAGTCTTGGTGGAGGTGGGAACATACTTGCCAGAAACACATCTGGAAGGACTCGAAATGCTCATCTAATTCTTTAGATTCTAACATATGTTCGGCAGGTAACAAGCAAATCAAGTAACTTCATACCTTTAGAGAATTTCCACACTATGGTGGGTACAGGATAGCCCTCAGCTGAGCAATTGAGGATGACAGCCTTGCCATAAATCCCGTCCTGGTCCCGTGGCTGAACCACAAATTTCGGAGGAACTGAAAAGAGAGAAATGTCACCCTTAATGTGGACAAGAACACAACTTTCAAAGCTATGATTTTAATAATGCCAATAATTTTAATGGACATTAAAATAAAAACAGGTTACCTATATGGAAGACTGAAAAATAGTATATGTGATCTGGAATAAATCAGGAAAGTGACCTCAGTGTAGGAAAATTTTCTTATTTAGATCAGTGACATTCTGCAGACTGAAGTTAATTTGCTCTGGGAAAAACTGGCCTTTTATGTGTGGCCTCTTATGTGTGGGAGTTGAATAAACCAAGGGAATAGGACATTGGTTTTTACTTGGGTTATGGAAGATCTTGAGTAATCCACTCCATGGCAAATAGAATCAGGACCACAATTTAAGGAACAAAGAGCAATTATCAAGAGGAAGTATTCCTCTTGGGTGTGCAGTGCTCAAAGCATTTGGTATCTATTCTTATTCTAATAGGAGATGAAGGGAAAATTAATAGGCATCCCCTAAAGGCAATAAAGAACACAGCATGGTATTGAACTTTTCCCCAAAATCTGATGAAGACACACAGACCATTATTCCTGATGTCAGTAAGCACTCTTCTGGGCCAACAGAGGATGATGGAAGCTAAGTGAAGTGAGGTACCATGAAGACTTTATCGTGTACATATTAAAAAAGCATATTAAATAACTGCATATTTGGTGAGTTTTATGAAGTGCTGGAAAAAATGCATCCCTACCCAAATCATACACATGCACTCTGTTCTGAAACACACCTGCCAAGAGAAAGCAAATTCTTTGAATTAAGTTATTGTCATTGTAAGAGTATTTGAGTCTTCTCTTAAAGAGAAGATACATATACTTCTAGGAAAGGCAGCATCTGAAGGTATTAGAATCTCAGAATCTTTTCCATCAAAATCAATGATTAATTATGGGATGAACTTTCAATGAGGCAGTCTATTATATGAGAGGAGATAGATTGTGTCCACCACATGCCAGGCACTTAGCAAATGTGAGTGTTCTTCATCTCCTTTCCTTAATTCCTGGTAAAGCTAGTCTTGTCTGCCTTGCAATTTCCAAAATTCTTATTTTGAGACAGAAATATGGGCCTATATGCTACAGATCAATAGTAATTCCAGCCACAACATGAAATGGACTGGGAGAAAAATAGGAGTCCATGTTTGCTAGAAGCTTCAAAACACGTTGGAATGATATGAACCACAGCGAAGATCATTTTGTCCATAAAACAGTCGAGGAGGAGGGAATGATATCAAGACACAAGAAGCAGCTGGAGATTGTAATCACTGCTGTGTTTCTGAAAGAGACAACAGTGATGTCTAGGAGTACAGGGCCAAGGACTAAATACCAGGGTTTGAGCTCCAACTTTGCTTCTTCCAGTTGGATGATTTGGTGCAAGTTATCAAATGTCTCTTGGCTTCAATTTCCTTATCTTTAAATTGGGTATAATTACAGTACTCATTTTATAGGATTGGTGTGGAGATCAAAGGAATTAAGATTACAAGTGTTCTCAGAACAGTGTCTGGAAGATATTAAGTGCTCTGGGAGTGCTTGTTAATTTAATAAATGCAGGTATGTCCAGCTTTAACATATCCTTAACAAATACAATTCCCAACTTGCAAATTAAATCATGTATGCAGCCAATGGGTCTCCTCAATATTGCCTAACTAGCAAGCAATTTTACTTCATTTAGATGGTATTCTGAGACAAATATATTCAATAAAATGTAAATATATTTAAAATAAGGTGATAAGGTATGGCTGTCTCAAGCTGAGAAAACTATTTCTAGGAAAAATGCTGGAGATTATGTAGAGCAAAGTTTTCTAGTAAAAGTAATAAATCTTGAGGATAGATTATAAAGTTTAAGGCACAATGCCAAAATCACTCTGGCCAGGTGGAAAGTAAATATGCAGTCATCTATAGTCTATGCTCTATTTGGCTCAAATTCTGCTAAAAGAAGGAAACCTTTTGTCAAATGGACAGGATAACTACTCTCTTGCATTTTCTCTGGAAGCCTGTCTAATTATAATTGATCCATGACCCCTCCCCTCAATTTGGTTCTAATCCAAAGGGACACTACTTAAAAACTGATCAAAGAGGTTTACATGACAAATAGCCATTGACATATTGTAAGTGTAAGGTAATTATAGATGGAAATGGCCTATAAAACTGAGAATTATCTTTTATAACTTCCTCTTTCATCTCCTTATATCTGGCACTGATGGTTCTTCCTCGAAAATGTATCACATATCCTCAAAATCTCTCCATATTGCATATCCTAGTCACCATGGGTAAACAAGGTGTGTGGTAAATTGCCACATATCATATCCTCCATCCATCTGGTTTCAGCACACCAGGGGCTGGACAGTTCCATGCACTTGCCAAGGTACCACACCAGGAGCATGAGTCTCTGCACTCCCAGGGCCTTCTCTGGTGTCACAAATGCTTACTCACTCTCCCTGATGCAACCCAGAAATGTGGGTGACAAACATATACCAATGAGGGACAGGAGTTGGGGGAAGGAAATGCCTCTCCTCTCCATCCTCCAATCCCATGGGACGAGTCTGAGGCATGTTCTTTCTATGCCTGTGATCAAACATTATAGGGCATCAGAATCACCTGAAGAGCTGACTAAAACACAAGTTGCTGAGTCGTATCTTCCAAAGTTTTGACTTAGTAGATATGAGGAGGGATCTAAGATACTGCCTTTCTTTTTTTTTTTTTTTTCAACGTTTATTTATTTTTGGGACAGAGAGAGACAGAGCATGAACGGGGGAGGGGCAGAGAGAGAGGGAGACACAGAATCGGAAACAGGCTCCAGGCTCTGAGCCATCAGCCCAGAGCCTGACGTGGGGCTCGAACTCCCGGACCGCGAGATCGTGACCTGGCTGAAGTCGGACGCTTAACCGACTGCGCCACTGAAGTCGGACGCTTAACCGACTGCGCCACCCAGGCGCCCCTAAGATACTTTCTAATAAGCTACCAGGGATGCTGAGTCTGCTGGTCCAGAGACAACACTTTAAGAACCAGTGTTATCTGTGATTCCTCAGAGAATTCCCAGTATAAAGGATCCCCCACTGCCCAAAGTGGCAACAAGCTCATTGAAACAATCTTTATTGATTTTTTCCCTTTCTTTCTGATCTTACTCCTGCCATCCAGCCCTCACTCTGGAATCCAGGAATCACATATCATTAGTGACTTGCAGCCAATCATGTACCTCACACTCTGCTTTTGGAGGAACTTTCCCGGAGACAAAGGACAATACTGGTTCTTATCTGGTTTTTGAAGTAGCCTCGTCACTGGGGTCTGTCTACCTGGCACCTACCGCCCCTCTTGAGTCTGTTCTCCACACAGTAGCTTCAAGAATCCAAGACACTAACTGGACGATGTGACTGCCTGCTTAAAATCGTCAGTGCATTCCAATTGTCCTTTGATATAATCCAGAATCATACAATATTGTGAAGGTTCTTTATGACTTGGGTCCCTGGTTTCCAGCTTCATCTCTTGACATTCCCCTCTTGCAGGCTTTTCTCCAGCTGTTCTAAAACTCTGTCTGTTCTCCAGTCCCCATGATTGTTCTTGCTGCTTGGACTTCACACATGCTTCTGCATTTCTTTGTTTAACAAACTCTCACTTATTATTTGCATCTCAGTTCAGAGCCCACTTAGTCTGAGACACCTTTTCTAGTGCTAGGAATGAGATTAAATGCCCCCACAGAACTCTTTGTTGCCCTACCATAGCCTTTATCAAAATTGTTTGGTGTTGCTGGTTTAATTGCCTGTCTCCCCCATCAGGCTCTTCACCATATAAGAATAAGAACCATTCCTTTCCCACTGACCATTGTATCCCCAGCACAGAGCACAGCAATGGAACACAGAAAGCACTCTGAAAATATCTGCTGAAAGGAAAAACAAATGGATATTACTCCAGCTTTACAGAACAGGGAAATAGGCTTTCTCCAAAGTATCATGGCTAAGATCATAACACAGATCATAGTGACCCCAACGCCCAAAGCCCTTGAGAGTAGGATGGACCTATTTTCTCCTGAGGGAAGACAGCAGAAAGCACTATAGGAGGATTTTGGCCAAGGAGAAACAGACTAGAGGTGGAACTGTTGCAATCTGAGCTAAAACTTCCTATAGGACCCAAAGACTAAGTACTCTATATTGTCTGGGTTTTAATTCCCAAAAGTTGCTGGTTTCCTTTCTTAAAATTATATTTTGCTTTCCTTTAACCTGTGTAACACTTTATTTTGTATGTTGTAGTGAGCGTGTTTGCCAATATGGTTGGTTTTTCCAATAGAAGGATTTTCCAATGGGGAGGAGGGTGATTAAGGAAATGGAAAGGAAGGATTCAACCAAATAATTATGCCACACCCCCAAAAGGCAATGGTAGGTCATTTGTACCATACACCTGTCTGAATCATAACTACACAAACATTACATCTGTCCCTCCAGAAAGAGAAATTTGAGATACATATGTTCCAAAATACCCAAATCGTGTCATGGGAGCCATGTAGTCTGATAACATCTGAAGTCTCCAAGGGATCCCTTCTTGTCACCTTGTCTAAAATGAGGGCTGTTTAAAATACAGTGTTCTTTGGCTTGGTCTGTTTTGTTAAAGGAGGGGGGATTATTTTTGCTGTTTTTAAGAGAGGAATAGTAATATGTTTGTAATAGGACAGGTACTTTTCAATCTTAGGCGTGATTCAATGTTTTTTTATGTTTAAAATTCATGGCCTCCAAGAAGCTATATATTTCCAAAGAATGGATGTAAGCTGCCCTAAGCTGTCACCAGGAACAAGGATTCAGTTTTACTGAAAGCAAAACTAGGAGCTCTTTGGTGGCGGTGGTGGGGAAGAGGGGATATGCACATAAATATTGCCACTCTCTACTGGATGGCATTTAGTCAAGATGGTAATTGGTCAAAGTCTAGGTAAGATTTAATTTAGGACACCAGACACTAAAATCCAATGGCTTCCTGTCACAACCAGAAAGATGGTCTGGCCCTCGCCCTCATTCCTTTGCCTCTTCCCTTATGTAACACTGAGCACATTGGTCTCTTGCAGCCCTTTGAACACACAAAGCTCACTCCTGACTTGGGGCCTTCATGCTTGGTCTCTTCCCTGGAGCTCACTTCCTGCAGAGAGCCCTGTGACTTGCTCCCTTACCTCAGTCAAGTCTGCTCAAAAATCTCTCGAGAAAGGATTTCCCTGTCCATCCCATCTGACATACCTTTCCTATCCCCATCACTCTCAATCCTCCTACTGAGTTTTAATTTCATAGTACATGCAGATACCTGACATTGTTTGTTTGTTTGCATGTTTGTTTGTTTGTTGTCTCTTTCTTCCACTGGAATGCGAGTCTTATGGGCCAGGAACTTGAGATCTCTGTTTTGATCACCGCTGCACTCCAGCACTCAGAATAGAGGCTTCAGAAATATTTGTTGGAAGAATCAATGGATGAAATAAAATTATAGTAGAAATATGGCACAAAAATTAGACCACTAAACATAGCAATAAGATAGTGGCCCTGTATAACTTTTATTTTCCTTGCCAAATAAAGGTTAACTAGAGGCCTTTTGAGTAGTGTTTGTTTTCTATGGGGCAGCTAATCATTAAAAGTCAGAAACAGCAGCTACATCATAGGACATAAAGAAATGTGAGAAAACTGACCTCCTATGGAGCCACAGATAGAAAATCATCTCATCTGCAGCTTTCCTCTCAGTGATGCAGAGCCAATATTAGGAACCAAAGGGCAGGTGTGTTCAGTCATTAAGTCTAGTACTTTCCCTCCAAATGGCTTCTTTAGTGCCAAGGTCACCCCACTGAGCATGACATTAGGAAGATTATTGGTCCACAGACAGTGTAAGCCATAAGGCACACACGTAAGAGCTAAGGGTTGTTTTGTTTTCCTTTTTCTTTTAACTTCCTGTAGGAAAACAGCTAATTTATTTTAAATTAAGTCTCTATAAATCTTCCCAATTACCTGACAAGTCAAAAACTGTGCTAAGTTCTATAATGATTCTAGGTCATAAGGTTGCGATAGAAGGAATAACTAGGAATTGGGCTCGCAAACTCCACTGCTGTCATACCCATTTATTCCACACCTCAGCTGAAATGTCTTAATGTTACCTTCATCTCCCATGTACAATTTGTCCCAGCTGCTGTGGTATCCCAAAACTATATTGTACATTTACCTTTTTGGCCATATTCCCAAGGCCTTCATTCTAATTAATTGCCTAATGCTTGGATTGCCCCATGGCCCTTCTATGCAGTATACCCTCAGTCATGCTCCAAAATCATGTAGCAGGAAGGGGGGCATACAGAGGGACAAGGGTGGAAGAGTGTCATCACTCCCTGAGTGTTTATTATGTCCCAAGCACTATGATAAATACATTATTTTATTTAGCCCTTGGAAATCATTACTAGGTAGTATCCCATTTTATGAATAAAAAAATGGAGATAAAGAGAGGTTAAGGAATTTACCCAAGGTCACAAAGCTAAGAGGTGTCCACATCATCACAGGGCTGAAAGGAAGAAAACAGAAAGAAGAGAAGCAGGGAAGAGGTCTGGGGAGGCAGGCTTGCAGGCCAGTGGGTTTTCCTTGGCTTTCCTGTCTGCAAAGCACAGCCCATCAACTGCTACCAGACGGTCTTCCTCCCTCAAGACAATCCATTCAAGGACATTTGTAGTTCCCCAGCCCTTCCTATGTCAAGTACACACTTGTTGAAAATAAGCAGACGGGCCAACTCTGGCTATGGCACAGCCTCTACGTCTTGGCTGGTGCTATCACTCTCCGACCTCAGAACATATGCCTGGAACATATACCTCCGTCCCACCCCCACCCCCGCCCCCGCCCCCCATTCATGGACAGTAATCAGAGTGCTCTGCTGTCAGCCAGGTGCAAAGGTCATACCAATTGTTACCTTGTCACCTAATTAAATTTTCTCAGCAGCTCCAAGAAGAAGTAAGTCTCCCTGTTCCTATTTTATAGGTTAGTAAATTGAGGATCAGAGAGATTCACTCATGTTTTCAAAGTCACATAGAAAATGAAAAAGCAGAAAGGGGGAACTTGATTTTCTAACTGGGAGACAGAGTGTTGCATTTTTATTTTCTAAACCCTATGGACATCAGGGCTGATGGAGCTCACTCCTTCCATGAAGCCTCCCTTGAACGTATCACTGATCTCCCCCTCATTAGAGTTCATTTTGCTCTTGTAATTAATAGTCTGTCACTTGAAGTCCTCCAAACCACCCTCACTGTGACAAGGCAATTTCAAGGTCTCTAAACTCCTCATTCTATTTTTCCCAAACTACATCTCAGACCAAAAGCTTTAAAGCCTCCAAGAGAAAACCACTTAGCTCCAGTTAAAGATTTAAATAAAGACCCACATAATCATTCTCTAATGCTGTTTGCTCTTTTCATGTTGGTTTTGCTTCCCCAACTATACCTTTGCATATTTTTTTCATGAACCAAATGACAAGCCGTGTTCCGAAGTTAACTGGTAAGTCCACGCTTTGCAATATGGAATGCTCCTCCATTCTAAATGGCAATAATAAATAAGATTCCTCATCTTACTACAGTGTCTATTTAGCTCATTCAGAATATGATCCAGCTGAAGTGACGACCAAATTCAACCACTTGACCCTTCAAATTAAAAGCTGCAATCTGAGCAGCTGCCTGATTTCTAGCAATCAAAAACAAGAGGCTGTCACTCACAGCAGGCATTAACCATCCACAGAGAAACCTCCCTGTCCCAACTATTATGTACTGAGGGCAGACGGGAAACAGAGGAGAACTCTGAGATATTATACGCCTTGAGCAGCTCCCCACTCCCAGCATGGTCCTTGGCCAGCGACTTCTGGGGAGAACGTCTGTCATCAAGGCTTCTCACATATTTTTCTCAAGGAGTAGACCATCAATTCCTGCAAACTGTCTTCTGAATTAGTCCCACCTTTGCCATCCCCATTACCACCACATTGGCTCCAACCATCACCCCTTCTCACATAGACCACAAAGGCCTCCCTTCTGGACTTCTGGGCTCATGGTCTCACTTTATTTCAGTGCATGGAACATCCTGCCATAAACTGTGTGATTTTATTGCTTTAGATTCCCTCATCAATTCCCATGGCCTCTAGACCTTAGGGCACAGAATCTACAAACTGTGAGCCAGAGTTAGCTCTAGAGTCTCATCCTTCCTCATTTTGCTCCCCAGCCACACCATTCTACCACACCAGGGAAATAAATGCACCTGCTGTCTCAAGCCTTCCATGCCACTGCAGGTGACAGACCTTCTTCCAGGAACACATTGCCTTCCTTTGTCTCTTTTTAACTCGATGCTGTATTTTCTAACCCATCAGGATCCCTCCCTCCCATTGGGTATCTGCCTCATGTGTCTCCTAACCTAAATAAGGTAAATTTCCCTCTCTTCCTTCACAGTTTCCCTGTGGCCTGTCACACAACCATGTAAGGCTGTCACCTGTCTCCCACTAGATGGGAGCTCTCACTGGGAAGAAATGAGCGTTCATCATCCCAGCGACTATTCCAGGGCCAGCAATTACAAGTATGTGCTAAAGACACCGCTGTTTAATGATGGAATAAGAGAAAGATGAAAGACAGAAAAAATGCAGTCATTTGGGAATGGGTGCAAAAGAATGTACTTGTATCCACCCATTGATGGTTCAAAGAGGTGCAGCTCAGAATATTTATTTTCTTTTGCAAGCAACTGAAACAAGAAAATACTGAACTCACCAGACTGAAAAATTTTAAGAAAAAAAAAAAAACATAGTAAAGATGGCTACACAGAAGGACTTTAAAACAGAAAATGCTTTATAGGGCTAGTCAAATTTTCACTTTTATCTTGTACCCATTTTGATAATTTATGTCTTTGAAATCATTGGCCATTTGATCTAAATTGTCAAATAGACTGCCATAAAATTGTCCAAAAGATTTCTTTACTACCCTTTTAATTAATGTCTGTAGGAGCTATAGTGATATTTGCCTTTGCATTAGTTTTCTAGAGCTGGTGGAATAAATCACAACAAACTTAGTGGCTTTAAACAATAAAACTTACATTCTTATTCTTCAGGTGATCAGAATTCTAGAATGTGCATTATGCAGTTGTTGGCTATGATCTATAAATATCAATTAGGTTATATGGGCTGATAGGTAGTTTAAATCTTCTCCGTTCTTACTGATTCTTTTTTCTACTTACTCTCTTAAGTATTAAGAAAGGAGTGCTGAAACTCCCAATTGTCATTAGTTGTTTGTCTGTTACTCCTTTCAATTCTATTTCATAGTCATGTGCTTGGATTTCTGTTATTAGGTGCATCCAGATTTCAGTTGTATATGTCTTCTTGATGAACTAACCATTTTATTATTATAACATGTCCTTATTTGCTTATAGTAATATTTATTGTCCTGAGACTTATTTTATTTAATATTAATACATCCAATTAAGCTTCTCGTGATTGGTTTTATGTCATTTTACTTTTAATTACTATGTCTTTTATATTTAAAATGTGGTAATATGTACTTGAATCTTGCTTTTTAATTAAGATTGGCAGTCTTTGCTTTTTAATTGGTATGTTTAGTCCATTTATGCCTAATGAAAGTATTGATATAGTTGTCTTTGAGTTTTCCATCTATTTTCCATTTCTTCTTTGTATTATGTCTCTCTTTTCCTATCTTTTGTAAGTAATCAAGTGTATTTTAATGCTCTTTTTTCTATTCTGTTGCATTCACATCTATACCTATTTGTTTCATTTTTTATAATTCCTCAAGAGGTTGCATTGTATGTATTTAACTAGCAACATCTATGTTCAAATAATTTCATGCCACTTCATGTATAACATAGGATAAATTTTACGAAGTAAAATTCCACTTTCCTTTTTCCTGTGAAATTATTGTTGTATATTTTACTTTGCATGTTATAAATTATTGTTGTTTACACATCTAAATGTTTTTAAAGAAATGAAAATGATAATATGGTATATTTTATCTTTAGCCATAAATTTATCTTATCAAGAGCTCTTCATTCCTCTTGAAGATCAGTTTCCATCTGGAATTGTTTTCTTTTAGCTTAAAGAACATTCCTTAACATTTACTGTAGTAAAATCTGGCTGGTAATTAATTCAACCTTTACTTGTCTAAAAATGTCTTTATTTGGCATCCATTTTTTAAGAATATATTTTTTCTAAAAAAAAAAAAGAATATATTTTTCTGGTTACAGAATCCTAGATTGATAAATGTTCTTCCTCCACACCTTTCTTTCAGCACTTTAAAGATGCTGTTCCATTCTCTTCTGGCTTGAATTGTTTATGATGAGTAGTCTAAAGTTTTCTTACTTGGTCCTCTTGAATGTAACAAGCTTAATTTCTCTGGTTACTTTTTTTTTTTTTTAATGGTTATTTGTGACAGACAGAGGGAGCAAGAGTGCACATGACTGGGGGAGGGGCAAACAGAGGAGGGCAGAGGATCTGAAGTGGGCTCTTTGCTGACAGCAAAAACCCTGATGTGGGGCTCGAACTCACAAACCATGAGATCATGACCTGAGCCGAAGTTGGATGCTTCACTGACTGAGCCATCCAGGTAACTCTCTCTGGTTACTTTTAATATTTTATTATTGGTTTTTAACAATACAATTATAATGAGCCCTGATACGATTTCTCTTTGTGCTTATTTTTTGAGGGTTTCATTGACCATTTTGATATGTATATTTACATTTTTCTTCGCATTTGGAAAATTTCCAATCATTGTTATTCAAATATATATTTTTTCCCTGAACCTTTTTCTCTGACTCTAACTACGTATATGTTGGAAGGGCTGACATTTTCCGAAGCTCACTGAGGCACTGTTTACTGTTCTCCAGCTTGTATCTCTCTGTGAAAATATCTGGTATTTTCTCTTGCCCTCTTTTCAAGTTCAGTAATCCTTTATTCTGCAGTATTTAATATCTTTTTTTTAATATGAAATTTATTGTCAAATTGGTTTCCTTACAACACCCAGTGCTCCTCCCAACAGGTGCCCTCCTCAATACCCATCACCCACCCTCCCCGCCCTCCCACCCCCATCAACCCTCAGTTTGTTCTCAGGTTTTAAGAGTCTCTTATGTTTTGGCTCCCTCCCTCTCTAACCTTTTTTTTTTCCCTTCCCCTCCCCTATGGTATTCTGGTAAGTTTCTCAGGATCCACATAAGAGTGAAAACCTATGGTATCTGTCTTTCTCTGTATAACTTATTTCACTTAGCACAACACTTTCCAGTTCCATTCACGTTGCTACAAAAGGCAAGATTTCATTCTTTCTCATTGCCAAGTCATATTCCATTGTATATATAAACCACAATTTCTTTATATCTTATTAAATAGATCTAGTGAATTTCTCATTTCAGACATTATATCTTTCAGAGTTAGAATTTCTTTCTGGTTCTTGTTTTAAAAAATATTTTACATTTCCCTTCTTGTGTTCCCTGTGCACTCATTTACTGCACGTATCTTTTCACTTGAACCCTTGAAATAAGAGGGTAGCTAGCCACTTTAAACCCTTGCCTGCTAACTGGGACATCTGTGTGTCCATTAGTCCATTACTTTAATTGTTTTTCCTTTTGTTTATGGCTCACATTTTCCTCCTTTACATATCTATTAAGTATGTGTAACACACTGTGGATATGCTATGCTATTGAGAGTATGGGTTTTGTTGACTTAAAGTGCTGAATGTTATTCTTGCAGTTAATTCACTGGCGAAGTTTTATACAACCAAGGATCTTTTTAGGCTCTTTTAGGGTTTGTCTAGAATAGCCCCTATTCCAAGGATAGATTAGCTCTCCTCCTAGTGTCCCCTCTGAGATTTTAACTGAATTTCCATGTGTTCTCTATTCTGGCTGTTCAGAACTCCAATACATCCCAGCACTGTGTAGCCTCTGAATTCTTCATTCATCTCACATCTACCTGGTACTTGTTCTCTGATAGATTTCATGAAGTCTCGTCCTATGCATGTGAAGTGTAGTGTTTAGCTAAAGACTCACAAGGAGATTTTTAGAGCTCTCTGAATAGCTCCCTATTCCCCAGCACTGCAAAATCTCACACTTCGATGGTTTCCAAATTTCTATCTGTTTTCTCCATCCAGCAAGATCACAGTTATCTACTTGGGCTCTCCATCCCTCTGTCATGGTTTGGAAAGTGCCTCAGAGAGCTGGGGTACATTTTGGAGCTCAACTCCTATATTTCCATTTTCTCCAGGATCACAACCCTCTGCTTCCTGCCTTCCACTGCCTGGAAATGGTATATATATATATATATATGTATGTATATTTATATATTTATATATATAAATATTTTATATATATTTATACATATATTTATATAAATATATAAATATTTATTTATATATAAATATTTATTTATATATATATATTTATATATATATATATATATTACCAGTTTTATAGGTTTTTTTTTAAATTATAGGTGGACAAATCCATTACCTGTTGCTCTTCAATGGTGCCATTCATTAAATTTTTAAATTTATTTTTCAAGTTACTTGAACCAAAATCCGCCTCCCTAAAATTTCTAACCATTTTTGTTGGTTCAATCTTCTAGAATACCCCACAATGGCTCTTTATATACTGTTTTTAACATACTCCATTGGTGCAAAAAATCCAATTCCAATTCACTAACTCAAGGACTTTGATCCTGTAATCCTCTCCTCTTTATCTTTGCCATGTTTCTCTCCTCTCTACTGGCTCATTCCCATCAGCATGTAAGTTTCCCTTGTCCCATGTCCTCCTCCAACTTCCCCACCAGTTTTCTGCCTCCCGTCATAGCAATGTGTCTGAAAATATGAAACTAGTTGTCTTTTCTTGAATTCCCACACATTTATTCACCTCCCTGTCTGTTCCTTAGTCCTTCTAATTAGGCATTCACTGCAACCACACCACTCTTCATGGTCACAAACAATGTCCATCTCCCTAAAGTCAATGGCCGATTCTTGAATTGCCTTTTTCTATTTCCAGTGGGATTGTATATACTTTATTACATGTGTTTCTTGATATATTTCCTAATTTGCTTCTACGACTTCATAGTCTGCTGGATTTCCTCTTACCTCACTGGCTTCTCCTTTTCTCTCTCTGTTTCCTTTGCTAATTCCCTCTCTTATTTTGGAACCTCAAATGCTGGAATGCCTTGGTCTGGACCTTCTCGTTTCTCTCCCAGGTCACACTGCTACTCCTTGCTTCTTCTTCACTTCTGTTAAAGACGCTTCTTTTTACTTTACTAAGCAAAAGGTGTGCTTCCTCTCATCTGCAACACTTACTTTCAGTATCTGAAAATATATTGTCTTACTCAGGGAAAATATGTTTTACAAATACAAACTTGGTTTCTTCATATAAATTCTAAGTATACTTCAGTTTCTTTTGTTGGCCATTACATAGAAAATGCACTACTTTTCAGCCAGAAAGGAAGGAAGGATGTCATGGGGACAAGATTCAAAGACTGAGGAGAGCCACAGGCATCTGTTGATCAAGAAACAATCTGCTCAGATCTGCTCAGATGTTTAGAAGATAATGGAAATCAACCTCTCCCAACACTTACTCTGAGAGCCCAATATTTGGAGACTTTAAAATGCAAGTAATCAACATTAACATAAGTCTTTAAATTTCATACAGTTGCTTTTACAATGTGGGTGAAAACTGTGCTGAGAGATGAATGCATACTGCTCTTGGAGAATCATAAAACCACATGTCTGTGCCCAACACACATTAGAGAATACTAGCTGCTCATTTTGCACATGTGGAGTGGAGCCTTCATGGGAATTTGGTGACTAGAAGAGAGATGTGAAGTAGACTGGTGCCTACATTTTAGAGGCATCGAGTCCCCTGCCAATATTTTCTACAAGCTGGACTACCCTATTTTAATTTCTTAAAAAAATTTTTAATGTTTATTTATTTTTGAAAGAGACACAGAGCATGAACAGGGGAGGAGCAGAGAGAGAGGGAGACACAGAATCCGAAGCAGGCTCCAGGCTCTAAGCTGTCAGCACAGAGCCTAACACAGGGCTCTAACCCATGAACTGCAAGATCATAACCTGAGCTGAAGTCGGACACTTAACCAACTGAGCCGCCCAGGCACCCCTGGACTATCCTATTTTAATTTCTAAATAAATACCACCCCACTTCGTTTAATTTGATGAATGTTATCATAGCTTTCTAAATTAATGAGAGGTCTGATGCTAAACAGAAGAGAGGAGCAAAATATATTTCTAAACTGAAACTAATTTTGCATTTCTAGAACTAAACTAAAAACATACAGGAAGCTACTCTTTGCTATGTGTCAACTACACTTCAGTAAAACAAATAATAAAAAATAACAAAAAAAGAAAAGTTACCCTTTTATGATTCTTTGGAAAAGGTGTGATTTGACAAATGATATTCGACAAACGTTATTTTTAAGGCCATCAATCTAAATAATACTCTTATAAAAAGTGCCATTTAGAGTGAATGCAATACAGCAGGAGCTTATGGACTTTGGGGGCTAATTCAGGGAAAGCCTCACTCATCAATTAAATGCCACTCTCACTTCTTCCTGCATGCATTTCTTAGCTGTTAATTATTTGGAACTTCATATCTTAGGTAAATAAAGACTTGGTCTGGTGTTACCGGAGTTTGTAGTTGGCTTCTACAGTTGTGAGTTTTATTTGAATGGGACGAGAGCAGATTCTGCAAAGTCTAATATTTTCACGTTATTGCAAGTAAATGCACTCCGTGAGCATCGTTGAATTTGTGCTGATGCCACACATCCCACTAGCCTCTCCTTACCTCTCACGATCAGCTGGCTTTGGTGTTCCACAGCTGCTGCCTCATTCCGGGCTATGCAGGTATAGTTCCCGTTGTGCATGAGGGAGAGATTGGAAATCCGCAAGGAGCTTGTGAAGTCAATGTTGTCGATGGTCACCCCGAGGCTCGCTGGGATTGGCCGGCCGTCCTTCTGCCAAGTGATCGTGATGGGTAAGTCCCCTGAGACCACAACACATGGGATGAAGACCCGCTGTCCAATGGAGAATCTTGGAAACTCAAAAGGTTGGATGAAAGGTGGAACTGAAAGAAAAGAAAACGTAACAGAGGAAAGATGCTAATGAATTGCACGCACGCTCTACGTTCTCTTTTCCTTTTACCCTTTTTCATGACATTGAAAGAGTAACAGAGTCACTTCCATAACATGTAAATACATGCACTGGGAGAAGAGGTGAAGTTGTGCCATCCTGTTACTTGAATTTTCTCATTGTTCTAAATGAAAAGCATGGCTTAATTTGTACTTTGGCAAACAAGCTTAATTTATTTCGACAAACTTTAAAAAATACCATAATCATTTTTGAATAAAAATATTTCAGACTCTGTACTATTCATTGAGAAAGAGGCATTTGAGTCTGTGTTTTCCTTAGAAGCTTTTGAAAATGATGTGTACAAGAAAAGATTTCTCTCCCGTTTCACTAATACTACCGCAACAATTACTGTTCCCTCTTTAATGCATCCCATGCCTTGCTAATGGGTATACTTTAAGCCTGTTCAAGAAGAGATTCCACTTTCACTGTTAAACATGCTTTTTTAGGACTAATGTCCAACTAACAGCAAGTGTTAATGAAAAAGACTTATTTTATGTTAGGATAACCATGTCTTCATTCTATACCCTCAATTTTACACATGCCATGTGCATGACTTTAAATTACGGACTGTCCCATGGCCAATGTCCTGAGTTGCTGAGATGTGTTGCTAGTGAGGACAAGGTTATAGCCTTCAACCTGGCCAGCCATGGACACAGCCAAGCTCAGTCTGGAAAGCTCTTTTCTGATTTAATCTCCCTGATAAGCTTCTGTTTACCTTCTTGCCTCAGGACCACTCCTGGATGGTCTCACAGGGTGTCAGAGTCATAAAATGCTTAAAACTGAGCCAGAGAAGCCAACTTTGAATCCTACCATGGTTACTTCTTGGTTATGGGATCAAGGGCAAGTTATCAATATGCTCTTCCCATTGGCCTTATGGGGTTGTTATTCAGAGTCTCAAGTCGTAAAGAGGGAAACTTATTCAAAGATACTACTTTGCCCTTGGCCATAGGACTAGTTCACTAAGGAGTGAGGGCTCAGATTTTATCAATTTTATTTCAAAAGTTTGGAAATATACAAGGTTGTAAACTGAGATTACTATGCATGCAATAAATCAGTTATTATACCAGATGGTTTTATATGAAATTATTAAATAGTAGGATATCTACAGCTTGTTCACTAAATCAATTATACATACATTTCAATGATCAGGCTTGGGGAGATATAAGAGATCAAGCTGAGAAACATCTGAATGGACACCATCCATCCATTCATTCATTCACTCGTTCACACAAGAAGTGCCTACTGAGTTCCTGATATACGTGTGACAATACCATG
The DNA here is from genome assembly GCF_027475565.1 of Acinonyx jubatus. Classification (NCBI taxonomy): domain Eukaryota; kingdom Metazoa; phylum Chordata; class Mammalia; order Carnivora; family Felidae; genus Acinonyx; species Acinonyx jubatus. Next base: position 5,460,460 of record NC_069384.1, on the reverse strand, counting down.
TGTGCTGGCCACACAGCAATGACCATAACACCTCGGTCTCTGTTCAGTGGAGCTTTCAAGCATAGTCATAGGCAGCAGATGTCAACAGAGCATAGCCGTGGCTATTCTGCTATTCCATATTATTATTACTCCTACAATATGCTTTCAAAAGCATTTGGAAGAGAGAACTCAGAACTGCAAATACAGCCAGAGTTAGACCGGTGAGTGAATAAATGGTTCCAGTTAGGTCTCACCAGAGAAACAAACAAACAAACAAACAAACAAAAATAGCTTAAGGTACCAGGCGCATTCAATGTCAAAACTGGTGACAGCTGACAGTTTGCTGATTCTCAAGGTAAAGTTACAGCTGTGAATCTGCAACGAGTCAATCTGACACCAGGAGAAAAAGATCTCGGGATGAGGTTCTAGCTGGGGCTGGTAGAAACGATCAGGCTGGATTAGGCTGTGATTACTCATGGTTGACATTGGGTGGGGAAGTACCAACTTGTAGCAGACGTGCTCATGTTTCTCTAAATATTGACCCAAACGGCATAAATGTTTATTACACGTGTACTTATTATTGACACTTAATAAACTACCATTTTTTTTAAATAAAAAAGCAACTACATTTCCTCTTATTTAGTTCCTTACACACAGGAACCTGAGTGTCAGTCCACTGAGACAAACGTAGGCACTCAGGAGCTTGGTGCTCATTATCTGAATTGTAGATCTTTTCTTTCTTTCTTTCTTTTTTTTTTTTTTTTGAGATAAGAACTTCGAAGCCAGACTACCCGGGTTTAAGTCCAGCCGTGCTACTAAATAAAGTTTTTAACCCCTTCTCTGTGCCTTCACTTCCTTATTTGTAGAAGGAGGGGGTTGCCGTCAGGTGTGAATGAGTTAGCACGGAGTTTATGAACTTCCAATTTTAGTATATGTACTGTCGACGCGAGCACTGGGGTCTACAAACATCCGAGGACACCTGAATCCATTGCTTAGCATTGGTTCTATTTTGTAAGCCTTTCAGATGAGGAAACAGCAAAACAGTTAAGTTGAAAGGTCACTTGGCAAAGGAAAGGACTCCATTTCTACCAGTTATAGTAGGGAGAAGAAAAATAGGACTGACTTTCTATTCTCCAGATCAAGAAAGGTTAGACAGCATATTTTTGATTTGCCTATTAAGAACACAATATGTAGGATGTAGACTGTCAGGGATTATTCATTATGAGGATTTCTACTTCTAAAATTTTTTTAATGTTTATTTATTTTTGACAGAGAGAGAGAGAGAGACAGAGCATGAGTGGGGGAGGGGCAGAGAGAGAGGGAGACACAGAATCCAAAGCAGGTTCCAGGCTCTGAGCTGTCAGCACAGAGCCCGATGCAGGGCTCGAACTCACAAGCTGTGAGATCATGACCTGAGCCAAAGTCGGACGCTCAACTGACTGAGTCACAGGTGTCCCAAGGATGTCTACTTCTAAGAGCAAAAGAAAGTTCTAGAATAGAGACAGAGCAGGTACATGTTACTTTCAAGAACAGAGGCAAGAAGTAGCTACAGAGGAATCAGAATTTAAGAAGAATGCAAAAACAGATTCTATCATTTAAAAGTTTCTGGAATTCATTGGTTTATAGAACTCTAAGGGATGTAATTATAGTTCTGGGAGTAAGTTTCAGAAATTTGAACCACAGAGAGACACTGCTGAAGACCTGTGCCTCCCATGCAGTGAAAGCAAGCACCCGGAAGCCCACATGCTCACCCTCACCTGCAGTGCTCAAAGGATAATCTCTTGCTTTCAACACTGGTTTTTTTTTTTAATGTTTATTTATTTTTGAGAGAGAGTCACATGCAGAGTGCGAATGGGGGGAAGGGCAAAGAGAGAGGGAGACACAGAATCCGAAGCAGGCTCCAGGCTCTGAGCTGTCAGCACAGAGCCCAATGAGTGGCTCCATTCCACAAACCGTGAGATCACGACCTGAGCCGAAGCTGGACTCATGACCGACTGAGCCACCCCGGTGTCCCTCAACACTGCATTTTGAACTATCATAACACTCTTAGCAATCTCATTCTTAGCCCAAACCTGGTGCTGAGAATACAGACACACTGATGCAGGCTCAGTGAGAAGGCAGAGTTGGCAAGCAAGGGGGTGAGGGACCGGGCATAAACTTTATAAAATGTAGACACAAGAGCGCAAGATGCACAGCAGCTGGGGGACATTTTGAGCTGGGACAAACTGCCCTTCATCACCAGCATGGTCGCAATGAATACACACTCATAGTACATACCTAAAGTTGCATACTCCGAATCGTAAGTTATAGTTAATAGATTAACTATAGCCAGCCAAGAATGTTGCACCCAGCAAAACTGTTATTCAAAAACTGAGGAGAGACGGGCTTTCCCAGATAGACAAAACAGAGGAAGGTTACCAGGGTTGTCCTGCAGGAGAACCTAAAGGAAATATCAACTTGAAATATCAAGTTGAAATAAAAGGACACCTGGGGCGCCTGGGTGGCTCAGTCAGCTAAGCGTCTGACTTCAGCTAACGATCTCAAGGTTTGTGGGTTCAAGCCCTGCGTCAGGCTCTGTGCTGACAGCTCGGAGCCTGGAGCCTGCTTCAGATTCTGTGTCTCCCTCTCTCTCTGCCCCTCCTCTGTGTGTACTGTCTCTCTCTGTCTCTCAGAAATAAATAAAAATGTTAAAAAAATTTTTAAAAAGAGGACACTAGACTGCAACACATAGCCATATGGAAATATGCAGTTCTCTGGTAAAATTAAATCTATGGGCAAGTATAGAATGCTGTATTTTGCAATTTTGATGTGTAAGTCCACCTTTAATTCTTGTATAGAATTTATAACACAAAAGCATAAAATCTGTCAAACTCTGTTAATGGATATACAACATATAGAAACATAATTTAATATAAGTGACATAAAGTGTTGAGCGGTATATCTGTAAAGGAAAAAAATAATAAAATAAAATATTTTAAAATATATTTAGAAAAAAAAAACCACCCAAAAGAGTTAAAGATTTTCATGATAAAAAAGAGGATTTTGTTAGAGGGAAAAGTCATTTTCCCAGAAAAACGTCAAAATCAGGTTTGTTATTTGTTTTACTTGCCACATCAGGATGTACTTTTTAAAATGCAGACTAAACCATCAGACTGATTTGCGGATCATGACACTTTTCACCTCACTACATAGACTGCCTCTATTGCTTTAGCCATGAACACAAGTCTGCTGTATAAAATGCTTAAATTTTCTTAGAGGGCCCCAAATCTCTTGCTGTACATTTGTAAGTTATAAAATTAGAGGCAAAAAATAAACGAAGCGATTAAAAAGTACTCGCAATGACTTTGGTGGAGCCAAACCACCTACTTGAGACACATCACTTGCTGTATCTGGTCCATTAGATCACCTCTCAAGCTAAATTCTCTGAATCTTATTTGACAGTGAAAGGTGGTAATATCACGGGAACAGAAATGCGGAATGTGACCTACAACAGGTGTTGACCTAACCTGCCCTCACAAAGCATATAAATATCTGCTAAATGTCACTAATTACCAGGTTTGTTGACTTCATTCTCTGTACTGGTGGGGCTCCTCTCTCCCAAGCAGTTAGGAACCATCAAGTGCAACCAAATGTTAATTTATAGACACTTACTCTCTCTAAAGTCAGGCTCATATATTTTTGTCTTGTCCCTCAAAAATTAGTTGTATATTCTTCTTTATGGGGAAAAAAGAGCTGTTATTTTCTTCCCAGAGAGAAGTATGACATGAAAGATACATGGGTTGGGTGTTGGCGATCTTGGGTAATTTGCAGTGTTTTCCTCATCCACTTTCTTTAAGTCTGTGATTCAGTTTCTTCATGTGTAAGGTGATGATAAAGAGCACAATTCATGAGCGTTGGTGAGGGCTTCATGGAACACACAGGCACAGAGCCCCAGGGGTGCACAGAAGCTGCTCAATGAGCAAGCATCACCCTTTCTTTCCTTTTCCTACCATTTTTTTTTTGGCCCCAGGGCCCACAACTCACTGGGAAAAAGCAAATATGTTACATGGATGTCGAGATGCATGGGGGCTGAGTTTGCACCATCATATATAATTTGATCAACTCCACATTTATCATCTCTTTTCTAGTTGTGCTGTAATTCCCCACGCCTCCAGACAGTCTCAGGTTGACAGCTTCTGGTCTCGGCTGCTCCAAGAGCCTACCTCAAGCCAGTCTTCTTGGTTACAACAATGAATATTCTCATCTTCCCATGTCCTTTTCCCCGTTCTGTCCAACAAACTCTCTCTCCTTATCCTTCAAGAAGTTTTCTTGTTTTATATCTTGCCTGTTTCACAAAGTCTCCAAAAACCGCATCTGCGGATCCTGTCCATTATGGAAATGCAAAGCCCATGGCTGATCTCTGGGAGCTCAGTCCTGATTACACATGCACTTGAGGTGCCCACATGCCCACTGGAGATGACTAGGACCAGCATAGGCTTACCGCCCCGTACCGTCTGCTGAAATACAAGCTGTGACTCTAAAACGATGAGGCTGAGGAGCATGCGTCATTGTGAGAGGAGCATGTCACTCAATTGTCTCTCCACTCCAAAGACTGATTATTTGTCTGATTCTGCTACTTTACAACATGCTTTAGATTCCAAAACTGTAGATTCCTAGCCCCATGTGATGTAGTTCTCCACTCTGTTTGCACCACAAGATTAAACTCTTCCTCTACCCACTCCACGAGCCTGCTGCTAAGATCCTATAGAGGAAAGGGTCACAGTATGGCGCATGAGCATAGCAGTCTTTGCACATGCCTCTTCCCTTCAGTAGAATGACCCAGGAGGCAGAAGCTGTATCATGTTCATCCCTACTTCCCACATCTAGTGGAATAAATAATGTCTTGTATGTCTCAGTTGCATAATGGTTTTGAAAAATATCTTTTCCAGGTGATAATGAACATGTATTTACACTCTGAATGTTAGACAAGCCGAGAGTTAGGGAGTAGAAAGGAAAATAGATCCAATATACAATAACGATGAGATGATAAGGACAAAGGTGAGGCTTTGTTTCACAGTCTGATTAGCGTAAGGGCCCAGGACTTCTAATTCAAGGTTGTGCTGAGCCACCTCTACTCCTACTGGTAGGGCAAGTTGGGGAGATAAAGTCAAGATCTGGTCTCACTTATTCAGTTATGGCCATCTGGGCCAGTGGAGCACTGCTATGTGAGCATGATCTCCTGAGCCAGAGCTGCTCTGGACTCACCATAAGTTAGGCTGTCAGTCCTGGGCCCATGCCTGCCAGAGAAGGACAGGCAGGAGGCCGGGATTCAGGAGGGCAGTGTGTGTGAGTAAAAAGGGCATTGTTGGGGCCAATAGATGCCAAAGAAACCAGAGGCTTCCAATTCACTGGAGACTGTGTGCCCCCAACTGACCCTACACTGGTGGAAACCTCATTCCTTGGCCGCTGGTCCTGGCCTTGCTTCCTTCCTGTTTCCCTGATGACCTCATCTGTCCCTCCACTCCAGATGTTAACTCCATGCTGCTGATTCCCCGATCTACATTTTCTTTTTCTCCCTAACTTTTCATTATATTTATTTATTATTATTTATGTTTTAGTTAGTTAACATACAGTACAATTTAGTTTCAGAAGTAGAGTTCAGTGATTCATCATTTACACACAACACCCAGTGCTCATCCCAACAAGTGTCTCCTTAATGGCCATCACCCATCTAGCCCATCTCCCCACCAACCTCCCTCCATGAACCCTCAGTTTGTTCTCTATCATTAAGAGTCTCCTGTGGTTTGTTTCCCTCTCTTCTCTTTTTCCCCTCCACCCATATGTTCATCTGTTTTGTTTCTTAAATTCCACATATGAGTGAAGTCATATGATACTTGTCTTTCTCCGGCTGACTTATTTCTACATTTTTCAACCAAAAACTCCTTCGCAAGCTTCATGCCTGCTTGTTTAGATGTCTGCTAATATTTTCATCTTGATGTCCCAGAAGCATGTCAAATCCAAAACCAAAAGTATCAGGTTTCCCTTAATCTAAGCTTCATATTCAGTGTTTGTTCCTGTTAGCGCTTACAAAATCTCCCAGCTACAAGAAGCTAGGATAATAAAAGCCTTCCTCATTGTGCATTTCTCTTTATCTCCAGCCACGATCAGCAGGCTACGGTGTCTCTTCTGCTTCACTTCTCAGTATCTCTTGGTCTGGCTCCTTTTCTTCCAAACACACCACCATCATCTTTTATTAAAACCTTTTCCATTGTGCCCTAACAGGTCTCCCTAATTTTTTAATCTTTCTGCACTGCAACTGATCTTATAGACCTCCACCATATTAATGTCCTAAAACATAGTTGTGAGCACGTCCCTCTGCCTTAATTCCTTCACTGCTTTTAGGATCAAGTAGAAGGTAACAAACACTGCAACTTGATGCTTGTCTCTGTGCTGACTCATGCTGCTTGGGGATTCTTTGTTTCGGGCTGATTGACTCTGAGCATAGGGAACTATCCTCTGATCCCATTTCTGCCCCATGTCCCCCCAGGACCCCATTCCCACTCCCACCATCTTCTGCGGTGAACACTCAATTCCATTGCTAGCTGCTTCAGAGACTTTTTCAGTCTCCAGATCCCCTTTGAGACTCAAGTCAGTTTCTGTTGGAGACTTCTTCTTGACTCCAGGCTTCCCATCCCACCTTAGCACCAGAACTGGTTAGATGTCCATCTTCTCTGTCCCTAAAAGACCTCCTGCATACACATTTCTTTGACGGTGTTGTGCTGAAATCAGTGTTTTCCTATTTGTCTATCCACTGCTCTCCCACGGCGAGCAGAAATATTTCTCATCCCGTGCTGCTCCCTTTTCAAGACATCTGGTACCTGCTGATATGTAATGGTTATTTGTCTGCAGGTCCTTCCACTGACTGCAGCCCATTCACAGTAAATGCACAGATATTCCCTGAATAAATTCAATAAGGCACAGGAATTGTGGTAGAGAGGGTCTCCTCTCTAAAGAAAGAAAAAAAAACAAACCTCAAGGTAACCTGGCTATACGTGTACATGACAACATCGCTCACCACTATGTAACATGAGACCACTTAATCAGATTGCATGTTTGTGTGTTACCATATATGGGAGACGAAAAGTAAAAAAATGTATAAAAAACACGCCACATGGCATTCGGGGCTCAGTTCTTCGGGTAGGAGCCCAACTGAGCCATGCCGGCACAAATGAAGTTGCTTCCTGGAAGAAAAAGGCCTCGGTGTCATGACTCTCTGTGTGAGAATCCTGCTACAGAATCAAAGAACTAAAGAGGTCCTCTGGCTTACAAATTATCTTGATGACGAAAGTCTAGTTCGATTATGCTATCATCATACACCGTGATCCTTTTCATTTCTTATTTGAAATATCGGACTAATGTCACTATAGAAAGTGGGAGCAATTTAAGGAAAAAATATTTTTAGGAAAAGCATTTACGATGCACATCGATAGCTGTTTGGCATCTATTTAAGTGGTAGAAGTTGATGCACCCGGTGACACGTGGCCCAGATTCCTTTTCAAGAACGAATGTGTGCCCCGAGTGCTGGGAGTGATGTCAGGCAGCACCCTTCAGTTACCAGCCACTCTGAAGACTGTTCTGGCTGCAGAGATCCACCTCCCCAAGGACAGACTCTTTCTGGGGTGGCCTACGTCCAATGACTGGCTGAAAAGGACAATTCTGCCCAACTCAGATGGCCCTGAAAGTCCTTTTTTCTCCAGAGCTCCCTGCAGGGATGGTAAGGCTGTCATCAGCCTGCACCACAGCTCCTCTCCTCCCTGTGCCCAGTCCTTCTTCCTCTCCCTCCTTCAATAGTGCTGGTTATTGGGACACACCTTGATAAACACCATACACACTAAAACCTCTCTCTCTCAGAGACTGCTTCCTGGAGAGCTGAACCTGCAACAGTCTCACTCACCTACAGTAAAAATTGATCTACTATTAATAACAAAACCAAATCTGTATGTAACATTGCCAGTATATACTCCATCCATCCATCCATCCATTCATCCATCCATCCATCCATCCGTCCGTCCGTCCATCCATCCACCCGTCCATCCACCCATGTTTTTATTCATTTCAGATTGCGACCAGAAGACAATTATCATGTATGCTGGGTTCTCTTTTAATGAGACCACTCTGTATTTGACTGAAAGTATCTTCCTTTCAGAATAGAATAGAAACATTCTGTCATTGATAGAAGCACAAGAAAAAAAAATAGTTTAGAAGTGTAATTTTAAGATTGTTACTCATTACCTAAAACAATAGTCTGTGTTCCTTTGCTGGTTGGTTGGTTGGTATTCATTTCGGTATCCCAAGTTCAGCCGATGTTCAGAACTGAAATTTTGTCTATCCTAAGGGGTTATGGATATTCATAAGCTCACTAATATACATAAAATAGAACTAAAATGAGTAAGAATTCAGTGCTAATACTGGAATCAGTACTCAAGAACTCGCAAAAGCCTCAACTCAGAAATACAAGAAAGCATGGCAAATATAAATCAAAACACACATAGGTATGAGTGCCCAAGCATATCTACATACTACATATATTAGGTAAAGTGTTCCTAGCAGATGAGGCCTAAAGCCAAAGGTTCCTAAGCTGAGCACCTGCCAACAGAATAGCTCAGTTGACATAAAAATAGTACAACTTTGGAAGAGTGCAGACATAAGAGTAACTCTTCTACAATGATTTTTAAACAAGGTATTTTGGACTGCCAAATTGTGATAACCATAGAGCCATAAATGTGACAACGTAAGGAGATAGGTAAGAGAAATAACTTTTTTTTTTTCAAAAATTGCTTAAAATTACCAATTAAAGCCCATGAGAGTAAATACATTTAAAGCATTTCAGGAAGAAAAAACATCCTTAAGGCATAATGCAGAATCATAATGAAGAGAAACAGAAACTATTGTTCCCGTCAGCTAGGAAGATACAAATTAGACATAAAGGAAAGACAGACTGCTTGGAATTTAGGGATGTAAAAACACTACAACCAACTCTGAGAAGGATGGCAGTGTCTCCTTCAAAAGCACTTTTCAAGAAGAATGGGTCACCTATGCTATCATCAACCCGTGGCTGGAAGGAGCTGGGTGGTTTCCAGAGGAGATTCTAGATCCTAGTCGTGTGAGCTGTTTCTTCCTGGAAGGTGCTTCATAGCCATAACCATATCATGCTGAAAAAAATAGTTCATTTAACATTTACAAATGATGAACAACTCGAGAATTCATGAGAATTTCTGTATTTTACAATTAAGAGTCACCTTGGACCGAGGAGGGTGTCAGGTTGCTTTTCCCCAGTGAAGGGCAGCAACACATTTACACTTGGTAATAAAACTGAGTAGACTGCATCTCCAATATTTAAAGAAAAGCTATTTGAATCATCATGGCTTCAAGAAAATGAAATCTAGGGGTGTCTGCATGGTGCAGTTGGTTAAGCGTCCGACTCTTGATCTTGGCTTAGGACACAATCCCACAGTTCATGAGTTCAAGCCCCACATCAGGCTTTGTCCTGATGGTGTGGAGCCTACTTCAGATTCTGTGTCTCCTCTCTGCCCCTCCCCCACGTGTGCATGTGCTCTCTCTCTCAAAAATAAAGAAACTTAAAAAAAAAAAAAGAAAATGAAATCTAGCTCAGGTTTTACTAATCCAGATGGAGAAAAGACTCATCCAGGTGGACTGTAAGTACTTTGCTTTTCCTTATATAAATTATCCATGGAAGCAAAGCCATGTGGCTCTAACCAGAGGTGATGACAGTGGGGCTACATGACAAGAACTGGCAAGATTCAAAAGAGCACAGGCATTCATTTTAAAACTTAGCTCCTGTTCCTTTTTTTCCAAGCAGCTGTTTTATAATGATTGTCAGTCATCTATTTACTTGAGGAGTATTTTCCATGACCCTGACTTAGAAAAGGTCACCCTTCTTCAGAAGCTTGGTTATTAATTATAACTGACTTCAAGTTGCTACATTTCTCGAGCAACAGATCGAAATACGTCATGGTGAAACAAGGGTATAAAAAGGTAGTTACACCATTGCAATGAAGCTGTAAGTCAATTAAATTTCTCTGACAAATTTCAGGGCACTGAACTAGTGATATAATGAAGGAGCAACATGGTTAAATGCCTGAAAATAGACAAACAGCATATTTGTTTTGGTAGTCCGTCCACACAATATTCACATCATCGTAAATTTGCAGAACTGATTACACAGACAGTTCTCCATGTAGTCAGACCAGATGTGTGTCCATGCATCAGTCTCTGGAACTCTCTGTGTCAATTTCTTCATGGTGAGGATTCACACTAGATGGGCATCAGCAGTGACATGTTCTGCGTCTTTGAGTGAAAGGTAGAGTAAAACCCTCTGGGTTTTGTTATCACTCATAGACAACTTGAACAAGTCAGGTCTGCAGAACCAAGGTATGCTGTCCCCGCGCCTAGATCAATATACAACACAAGCAACTGATTCTTTCTGGAATAAATTAACAAATTCTGTGACTGAAGTGAATAGCTAGGGCAAAGAACTTCATCTGTATGGAAATACGACTGCGGCATATTTATGACCATTTAGCCTAAACAGATCATATTATAAATCTAATTACCAGTACTGGAGTGAGTCTATCTAGTTCTAAGTAAAAGCAGAGAACAGGAAATAGAGATTAAATGGAAAATATGGGGCTAACAATGTAATTAAAATCTAAAATAACCTTTGATATCAGATTAATTAAAATAAACATACAGGTGTTAAACCTGTGTCAAAAGTCACACACGTACATGCACACGCACATGCACACACATACATGATTAAAACTTAGATCCAGGGGCGCCCGAGTGGCTCAGCTAGTTAAGAGTCCAACTTCAGCTCAAGTCATGATCTCATGATCTGTGGGTTCAAGCCCCATGTCGGGCTCTGTGCTGACAGCTCAGAGCCTGGAGCCTGCTTCAGATTCTGTGTCTCCCTATCTCTCTGCCCCTCTCCTGCTCATGCTCATGCTCTGTCTCTCTCTCAAAAACGAACAAACATTTAAAAAAATTTGATCCAAACATCATAAAACAAAAGGCTACAGAAAAACAGGAGTTAAAGATGAGAAAAGATCTCCTAGGAAAAATGTGAAACAAAGAAGGCAAGAAGAGGAACTTTTGAGTCATACAGTAGATAATTGAAGACAAAAAAAAAAAAAACAACCCAGAGATTATGACAGAAAATAGGTAAATCAACAATTATACTTAGTAATATTAACACCCAGTTTAATAACTGATCAATGAAGGGGATAAAAAAAGCTAGAGATGACACATAACACAACTATTAAATGTAATTGAACACATATACACAGATTTACGCCCAACAAATGTAAGAAGAAACATTTGTTTTTAATGGATAAGAGATCCACAAAGAAAGCATTAGCACGTGTCACAAAACTAAGACTGCCTGTGATGACACCACCGTCGTATCTCGGTATATGGAGAAGAGTGGAAAGTATGGGTCATTTAGTTAATGGTATTGGGAAACCTGTCTCAATATATAGAGAAAGAAGAAACTGACACCCACTTCTATTGTATCTACAGTTCTCAACGTGGACTAAAGACCTAAATGTGCACAGTGGAAATATAAACATAGAGTGAACACAGAAAATAGTGTAGGAATAGATCTTCCATGAGCTCAGGGACTTCTGAATCAAGACCCCATGGGAGACAACTGAGAGGCAGCCGTGAAAAAGGTACTCACAAAGAGATTCAAATTTACATGGAAGAATTACAGCAAAGCAGGAAAAAATCGCAGGAAAAATGATGTCAAGGTGGGCCGAGGAAATTCACAGATGGGATGCCCAGATATCTAATAATGAAGAGTTTGATGCTCAACGTCAGTAGTAATGGAATAAAAGCAAATTAAAATAAAATCCACAGGCATTAGATCTGCAACACTTTGAAAGGCAGATAATATCAAGCACTGGCACAGATATGGGGAAATGTGGACTCTTGTGTGTGGCTGGTAGCAGCCTAAAGTGTGTTTTGGAGGGCGCTCTGCAGTCATTAGTGATACCAAGTTAATATCACACAGGGGCACATCTACTAGAATATTCATCGTAGCATGAGGCACAGTGTCAAAGGGCTGGGGGACAACAGCAAAAAGATTTACTTTGCATGCTTTAATATACATTTATATGTCTATCTTTTTTTTTTTAAGTTTTTATTTAAAACAAAATTTTTTTTGTTTATTTATTTTTGAGAGAGAGAGCGTGAGCGGAGGAGGGGCAGAGAGAGAAGGAGACACAGAATCAGAAGCAGGTTCCAGGCTCTGAGCTGTCAACACAGAGCCCGACACGGGGCTCAAACTCACAAACTGTGAGATCATGACCTGTGCTGAAATCAGATGTTTAACCATCTGAGCTACCCAGGCGCCCCCATTTATATGTCTATCTTAATAAGGGCATTAAAAAGTAGATTTAAAATAAGTATATTAAGTACACACATAAATAAGTGCACACATAAATAAATACACACATAAATACTCAGTAGGCAGCTTCTGGGGAGGTGGGGGTCAGCTGTTCAGTGCCACCCTGGAGGGAATAATGGGACCAGAGAAAAAGGGAACAGCTAGAGGAGGCAGATTTGTATCCGACAGGAGGAAGAACTACGGTGATCGTGGGCTGTGCAGAATCAGGACGGGCTCAAAGCTTAGGGTGGGGCACTGCACAAGTCTGTGCAGACAGAGTCGGGAAAAATGCGGGTTCAGTCCAGGGCAAGGTGAGTATCACATGGTAGTCTCATCTAGGTGAACTCCACATTCATTAATATCCCTAAGGATTTACCTTTGTATCATCTATTTATGCATATGCAGGCACCTCTTATATATACTCAAATATGTCTATCTATATATGAATAGTGTGTGTGTATATATATATTTAATAATCTTAAATAATTTTAATTTTTAAATAACCTCCTTTCTGTGCTTCATGCCCAGCAGAGAGGCCAATTCAGGTCTTGAATTCATGACCCTGTGATCAAGACCTGACCTGAGCTGAATTGGAAGCTTAACTGACTAAGCCACCCAAGCACCCAATGCATATAAATATAAATATTTATACATGATTTTAACTGATGCATATATTTTATGTTTATATATAAGTATAAATAAAATACGCAAACATTATTTTATATATCACATGTGCACAAAGTTATATAGTTACAATATGTACCAATCCACATGAAAGATCCCACTGCATGATTTTGAATAATTGAGAGGTGGGGTTTTTTTTCCTGACTTAAAATATTATCAGAAAAATATTACTTAAGCACTACCTGAGGGTCTTTTACTGTGTGCTGGATATAGGTACAAGTACACTTGTATATGTTTGCAAAGAGACTGATTACGGGCTAGGCAGGGAAAGTGCAATAATTTTCTTGTCATCCTTTCTTTTTTTCTCATGCCTACATAATTCTCTCCTTCTCCACGTTCCCATGTTTAACAAGCCCAAGTATTGCAAAATATTATTTCTTCCACAATCTTAGCTTTAACTGAGTAAAAGCCTGCATTCTTTGACTTCGTAACAAAGCCAATACATAATCTTTTTCCTTTTCTTCTACTGAGAGAAAAAAAATTTGGGGTGTCATTTCTAAAAAAATCTAATGAAGGATTCCCTTGAAGAAAGGTACCAGCTTCGTTTTCCAGAATCAAAGGGGGGATTACAAGGTCTTCCACCTCCAGGACAAACCTGTCTGAAGAAGACAGTCAAGCTGACTTCAGAGCTCAATTCTGACATCCTATAACCAAAGGAGAGTCATTCTCTCCTGCGGGAGCTTGAGAGCGTAAATCGTCAGCCAGGGGAGTGAATGCAGCCACCTGCACCCATTAAACTCCTCCTTGGTAGTTTATCAAGGGGAGGGGTGGTACAAGTCCCCCACCTCATCAGCCTTCTTCTGTCACACTGGGAGTCACCAAAAGAATGTAAATCTCCATTTGAAACCACAAAGTCCCACAAAAGGAATGCACATTTACCACCTTACCCTACATTCCTCTACTAGGTCTATTTTCTCCCGTATTATTCATAAGAGAAACTATACCTTCCCTAAGCAGTTGCTGAAAATCAGTGCAAAAATTTTGTGAATGACAACAGTCTAAGGCCACGCGAGACCCAGCAAATAGGACCCTACATTCAACGCCGCTCAACTTTAATGAGGCACCTGAAAGAGAAAACTAGCCTGGAAATGCCGCATTTCCCCCCAAACAATACTAACAATGACCCCAGCAGCAAGCGGAGCTGATAAAGAGAGAAGAACGTCATCCTTGACAGAGGTGGGTCCCGAGGCTGGTTGGAACAGCAGAGGGGCAAGTGTCTGGAGTGGATGGCCCTGCCCATGGTGCCGCGCACAGAGCCGTGCCTCTCCCGGGGCCAAAGGGGCCAAACGGCATCAGCTGTCAGGAGCCCCCAAAGAATGATGTCATCGGCAGGCAGATTCCCGACTGCTCGCTCAGAGATGGGAGGCGAGCCCCATTTTTAATTCAGCCTCCACCTCCCCAGCTGCACCCACAGCAGCACTAGCCAGATCGCCGTGGCCACAGAGCAGGTGCAGAGGAGGACAAAGAGCTGTGCTGGGGGCAGAACGTGTCAACTGGTGCAGAGCCTTGTCCCTGTCAGGGAGCAGAATGCAAAAGGTCTCTACGGTCAGGCCAGAAACACTGCCAACGGCACCTAATTCTTCTGAAGCAGGGCATGAGAAAGGCGTGTCTTCCATTAGGATGGGAAAGTGCCACCACGATCACGGTGAAATGAGCTAAGGGGGAGCTAATGTCCGTGACCGCTCTTGTTGTGTTTCGAGCATCATCATCTCATCTCATTATTGGCCAACACTGATTTTTAAAAACTCATGAAAAAGCATTGTGAAAGCTTGATGCTCCTCAGTCACTCTTGACCTCTTACAGTGTTGACTGTCGCTCTCCACTCATTGGAGCCCTCCAAACCCATGTTCCAAAGTCCCTGTGGTCCGAATCCAGAATGGTGGTCCAGAGGCTGTCAACCAAACCTCACTCTCCAAAAGCCCTTCCCAAGCCATGACTACCGTAGGCTCCCTGTCTCAGCCTCTCGGTCACCCAGGCGAGGACTTCTGGAGTCGCCTCGGGTCCTTACCCACCCTCACTTTCCAAATCCATTCGTCCTTTTACTTCTCATCAATGTAACTAGTTCTCATTCTCTCTCTTAAATTAAGCCCTCAATAACCTCACGCGCTTCCTAATTGTTAAATAATCTTCTTTCTTAACTTTTCAAGGAGCTTTCTTCTTGGGTTCATTGCCTTGATTTCCTTCCCCTCCACCGTGGCCTCCCACTGCAATGCCGACTGCTTTTCTAAGGCCCACTACAGGGCTGCACTGGAATCCAAAGACCTGTATTTGAATCCCGAATACATTACTGGACAGCTTTGAGCAAGCCTCCCGCACGCTCTTAATTCCGCTTCTCTGCTCATGCTTTATGTACATTACAGAGTCACTGTGAGCATTAATTAAGGTTACACATATGAAAGCGTTTGTAAACTATAAAGTTTTATATAAATATAAATAGAAGGTGACATTTTTATGCGGCAGCCAATTAACTTTCTTGGCAGTGCTGGTCCCTAGCAATTAAAACACTCAATTAGGCACTGTTCAAGTTCAACGTGGCACCTAAAATGAGGAAGAGAAAGCTTTGAAATGTGTTAAATATAACCCTGCTTGTTAAATTGAAATGACGTGAAGGCATTTCGGCTTTCATTTCTCCCTACGTGCTCGGAAGCAGCACAATGGTGCTTCTAGTTGGTTACTATAATTCAGAACTGCTTATGTTTTAGGTATTACCAATAGTTAACGTGGTGTTTAAATCGATCTTTGAAGTTTGTGTTTTTTTTTTCAAAGTTGTAAGTCAATGCTACAAAATAAGCAAAGGGCCAAGACTATTAGCAAAAAGGACATGGATGGAAAATAATACTGCTTCCAAATGTTGTTGAAATAAAAGCACCCAGACGAGCCCCCCCCTCCCCCACACACCATGCTTTCAGTGTTTAAAAAGAAAAGAACCTCCTGGAAACAAGACAGAAATGGTGTGCCCCCCCCCAAGTTTGTGGCATTATTGACAGCAATGAGTGTGCCCACTTTCCAAGGAAGCCGACGTGTGAGGGATCACACTTGCTCTTCTGAAATTATCCGAATAGAATATTCACTGTGCAGTCTAACCAGAAAGGTAATCGAGCTGTTATTTATATAAACAAAATGAGAAAAGACTGTCTTTCAATCCTGATTCACAAAGCAAAAAAAATCTGTCTTTTCCTATCGTTCAGTTGATTTCTTATCTCTTCCCTTATCATAACCTTTATCTTAATTGAAATCAGTAAAGGTTATTAATTTTTTAAAAGCATTCATAGACCACAATCCCGGCCACTGGAGTGTGACTTAATTTACATATTTCATTTCAAAACATTTTAAAATCCAAATGTAAATGTTCAGAAGTCAATTCGGTTACAACCTTTCTAATAACATCTGAGGAAAGGCTAAAATTGCTCATGGTGTATAATTACTACTCTATATTGAAAGTTAGAAGTCATCTGAAGCAAGAAATGCAGGCAGTGTCTTAAACTGAATTACTCTAAATATTTTTGCTGCAGTGCAATGCAGGTAACTGTGACCAATGAATAAAAAAATGAAAGGGGATGTCAGGTGATACACAGAAACCCAGAATGCATTATTTTTCATCTGGGAAGTCCCACACAGACATACGCCGGCTTATCCTTGTACACCCAGCCTGCAATTTCCTCCTTTGGTGTCTACAGTTTGATCTGTCAACACAGAAGAGATGAAATTAAATAAAAGTAAAGGGGATGTGCTAGAGTACTGATAGCCAACAACTGTATTTAGTTCACAAGATGCTCCTCTTAAAACATGCTTTGAAGCAACGACTAACCAAAAGTCTATACTCTCTCCTCTGCCAAGACATCTGCGCGAAAGGTGAAACACATCCAAAGAACACCAACTCAACACCTCTTTGAGCAAGTTCAGTAGTCCAGGCTTCTTGGCAAACTCACTGTTAAGGTTTTTCCCATCAAATGTTTGTTAGTGTGTGAGAGTCTCATATGGTGGGCTCCATGGAGGTGTAACCTGTCATCCAGAAGGCTACCATCAGAGACTGCCGGGGACGTCTCCTGCTTTGTTCATTTGTCTATTGTAGGTTTCATCAAGACCTGCTTGGTTTCAACGTCATCCCGCATCTAGAGGATTTTCTGCTTTCTTCGTTCCCTCGTCCATCTGACTTCCTGCGGCACCTGACGTCTTCCTTCCACCTGGCCCCTTCCCCCATGCTTTCTATCAATGGTCTTTACTTGGCGTTTGCTGCCTAACATTATTCTTCTGGCCCCTGGGGCTGGTTTCCTTTAGGGAGAATTCTTAGCTATTGGACAGAACTTATTTTCTGAGGTGTTGACCTGCTTGGGGGCCTTTGTTTACCGAGCACATTTTACTAAGTAAAGTGAATACACATTCAGAAGTCATGATCAGCTCCGTTCATGTTTTAATTCACTATCTTGAGACAGCTTGCAATGTCTGTTGCTTTCATGTCCCTCTTTCTTTAGATAAGTGCAACCTTCTTCCTGGTGTGGAGGTATGGGGGTAAGTGGGCAGCCTGTCCAGGCACCCCATAGGTCTGCTCACAGTGACTGGTCCAGGAATGGGTGGTGGCCTATTCCTGGGAGGGAGCCAGAATCCCTCCCTACAAGTTTCCTATGTGGAACCATTGGGGAAAGGGCATGTGAGCCCAGGGACACTCAGGGCCAGTTTTCTTGCCGAATGGAAGGGCTACTCAGAGGGAACGAAGCCGATGTGTAGAGGGAAACACCAAAGAATCAGAAGCTTCAGATGGTAATTAAAGGTCTAGACCAGGCCTCCCCCAAGGCCTACGTTCTCTCTGTCCCTCCCAAAGTTTAGTTCAATACAACCTTGACCTCCACCCCTACCTCCCCTATACACTGTAGTAGTTGCTATTAAACCAGTCTGATTTGAGCTCCTACGCTTTGCAATCGATAGGATCATGGTTGATACACTGATCTGTCCTCATTGAGGAAATTTAAAGATACAGATTTAAATTTCAAACAGTTCTTGTACGAATTTCCATCAGACTTTACCTTCAGATATTTGGTGGACTAAATTTACTGTGAGTCTAACTAAGGGATTGATAAATCTGTCTATATGAGTGAAAATCTGCAGTGAGGTACACAGTCTCCTGATGGTCACATGTAGGCCCGTGTCTTACGCATTATTCATTCACCGATGTCTCCAAATCTACTTCTTAAGATTCCACTGTCCTAAATTCCACTCTTATCTATCCAACTGTCTATTTAGTGGATCCACTTAATGTTTCAAGCTCAGTACATCCAAAAGTAGACTCCTGATTTCTTCCCTTAAATTGCTTCACCGCATCTTCTCTTGGCTCAACTGACAGAAGCACTAGTCTTTCCATCGCTCAGGCCCAGATTTTATCCTCTTACACCTACATCCGATCCATCAGGGAATCCCATGGAGGAGACCTTCAAAATATATCCAGAATCTGTCTTCTCCTCACCCCCTCTCTGTCCCTTCTGGGCTTCAGCCTTGTCTCAGCAATAGAAGTCAGGCATACCCTTTTCCAACCCAGGCCAGGTGACATCTCTGTTTAATCTGACATCTCTGATCACCCCTCCATCTCACTCAAAGGAAAAACTCAAACCCTCCGAGCCCAGCCCTGGTCCTACATGAGAGGACCCTGCTAATTCGGACCATACCTCTACCCTGTGTCCACTTTGTTCCTGCCATATTGCCTCTCTACTAGTTCTCTAGGTTGCCAGGCCCACCCCTGACTATTTGTGTTCCCTCTGCCTAGAATGCTCTTTGTCCCGGGTATATGTTTGGCTATCTTGCCCACCTCCGTGTCCTTGATCAGATGTCAGTTTCTCAGAGAAGCCTTCCCCAACCTCCCTGTAGCAGTGCAGATCCCAAATCCCTTCAACTTCCCCACCCACTGACAGCTATTTCTCACCAGGCAACTATAATGAAATATTGCACAAAATAATATGTTCCTTCTTTCATTTGACCATCCTCGCCAAGAACCTGAAAATGATTATTCTACATAATATATCCTTAGAAGAAAAGAAATTCTTGAAACCAAAACTATCTGATTTGTTTTCTAAAATGATCAATACTTTGGTTATTAAGAGCTAATAAATTCTCCTTTTGGGTATAAGCCAGTTTGAGTCAGTTTCTGTCACATAAAATTAAAAGGATAAAGATTAATACATTGATTTCTGCTGGTCGAGAACATTTTAAGAATATAAGTGAATAATTCAAATGGTCTTTGTTTGAATTTATGTCTCCTAAAAACCTGACATTAGAATATCTGTATCCATTTATCTAACGGTCACACTCCTGGCAATTTTTCCTGAAATAAATCATCTTACAAGTAGATAAAGGCCAATGCATAGAGAAGGGCATTTGACACATCATTCAAAATGGTTAAATATTAGAAATAAATGAAATATTTATTTAAGAGTCTCTTATGGTTTGCTTCCTTCTCTAGGTTCTCTATCTTATTTTTGCTTTCCTTCCTTCCCTATGATCATGTGTTGTGTTTCCTAAATTCCAAATATGAATGAAATAATATGATATTTGTCTTTTCCTGCCTGACCTATTTCCCTCGGCCTAATACACCCTAGTTCTATCCACATTGTTGCAAATAGCAAGATTTCATTCTTTTTGACTGCTGATGCACTGGGTGTTATGTGTAAGTGATAAACACTAGGTACCACTCCTGAAACCAACACTACACTGTATGTTAACTAACTTGAATTTAAATAAATAAATTAAAAGAGAAGCTTATATTCTGGTGGCAGCTAATTTAGAAAAAAAGAAAGAAAGAAAGAAAGAAAGAAAGAAAGAAAGAAAAGAAAAGAAAAGAAAGAAAAGAAAAGAAAAGAAAAGAAAGAAATATTTAGCACCAAGATATTTTCCAAATGTAATCTGAAGACCTCTGGGGATCCCTGAGAACATTTTAGGGAGATGGCAAAAAGATAATCATTTTCACTGTAACACTAAGGTATTATTCACCTTTCTCATTGGGGTGACATTTGCATAGATACACAAAAGTAACGGTGGGTAAGACTGCTGGGGCCTTCACCCAAATCATGGCAGTGACACCAAAATGTACTAGCTGTCACTGTGTTGTTTACCACCACACAGTCCCAATTTTTGTCAAAAGCAGTTTCTAAGGACACTTTATGGAGCCATAAAAATAATAAGCCCATGACATTTCCAGAGTTCTATGCTCTGTGTAACAAAATGGGGAAAATGCACAAAGCACTTGATCTCTCTGCTGAGCAGGAAGGTTGTCTTGAAGCAAAGTACTTGTGCACTTGTCTGAGTTACAAGCTCAACTAGCCACTCTTTTCATGGAATTCCATTGTTTCCACAGAGAATGGCTGCCTAAAAGCTATAGCTATTCAGGCTTGGGTAACTAGCAGACATTTTCCTAGAAAAAAAAGAAATAAGCCTGTCACTCCTATGATCACAACTGACTGTATTTGCTGCAAACAATGAAATTGAAACTTTCAAGCAAAAGAATAGACTTTTGTAAGACTTGTATCTGTCACTATGAACTCGACAGCTTCCCAATACTGAAATACTTTTCTGATGAAACCATGGTGATATTCTGACATTATTATAAATTGTGTCAATGTTTCAAAAATCTACCTAACTCAGCAAACCAATAATTTCCAAATGATCAACTTACTATGTTACAAAACAATGTGTGGGTAAGACATTCGTTCAGATAGAAAATGAATTTTAAGACAGCAAAGCACCAAACATTCATTGATCTAGCTTCTAATTCTCCAATGCAGCTAATATTTAAGATACTGACATGTTTTAATTCTCTACATTGTATTATACTTTCTGGTTTATTTGCTTGTTTTGTTTGTTTACTGTTTGTCTCTCATGATTGGAAGGAAAGTTCGACAGGAAAAGAAACTTGTCTACCTTCTTCATCACTGTTTCCCTCAATGCCTGGAGTAGAGCCCAGCATCAAGCAGATGTTTCAGGAATGGCAGTTGAAGAAATAAATTCAACTACAAAATGAAGTTTTATGCAGCTATCACAGTCTGGTTTACCAAGAAATTCTAATGATCTGAGAAAAGTCTTAAGATATGTGGCTATTTTTAAAAGATTCAAAATTATTAATGTGAAATTATACCTCATATATGCTACATATTATATAACATATATGATATATTACACAGATTATATGTGTGCATGAACATCTGTGTGTGTGTGTGTGTGTGTGTGTGTGTGTGTGTGTGTGTGTGTGTATTTACAGGTGTCCTGGAAAGGTAAACTAACAAGGTTTATAGGGGAAAAAGGTTGGGGAAGGCCATGGAAAACTTTGTTCATCCCCCAAAGTTCATCCTGGTGAACTGAGATGTAAAGAATCATTTAAAAATCAAGGAATTTTTCTGTGGAGCTCTTTAATCATATAATTCCTATGTTGTTGTTTTGACCTGATCATCTATTCAACATGAGAAGTCTGTTTGAAGTCTTGATATGTTACAGAAAACCTCTTCTGGTAGGATTCTGCAAGAACGTGCTTTCAGGATTTTTTAGGAAAACAAAAATTCAGATGGTTCTCAACTTAGGATGGTTCAACTTATGATTTTTCCACTTCATGATGGTGTAGAAGACGAGTGCATCCAGTAGAAACTGTACTTTGAATTTTGAACCTACTCCCCCCCCCCCCCCCGCCACCCAGAGCTGGTGCTATGCAGTAGATACCCTCACGTTGATGCTAGACGACTCCCAGTCAGCCAGCAGTCACAGGGGTAAACAACCCAAACGGACAACCATACTTCACCCACACAACCTTTCTGTTCTTCACTTTCTGTACTGTATTCAATACATTACAGGATATAGCCAACATTTTATTATAAAGTCAGATTTGCATTGCATGATTTTTGCCCAACTGCAGACGAATGTTACTGTTCTGAGCATGTTTCAGGTAGGCTAGGCTAAGCTACGAGGTTTGGTAGTGAGATATATTGAATACATTTTTGCCTTACTACATTTTCAACTTACAATGAGTTTATTGGGACGTAACCCCATCGTAAGTGGAGGAAGATCTATATGTGTTTTAAAATGATCTGTCGGACAACTAGGTAACGAAGCCAATGATCTCTCTCTCTCTCTCTCTCTCTTCTTGTGGTAATACTGACAACACATGTCCTCTGGAAAACCAAACCAAAAATTCCACGTGAAAAGAAAATCATATCAACCACAGCTCTTGATGCAGGAGTGGATGCATCGAGGAGTCAAGAGATCAGAACATGTGAGGTACTCTATCCTTCCTGTTTTTGGAACTGTCCTACTGTAAACATGCAGCTTCTAAGATCCCCCCTGCTCTTCATCGTCCCTCTGGTGAAAGAGCTGAGTAAGGGCAAGACGTGTGGGGACAGGGAGAGCAGCCTTACCTTTGACCGTCACGTGGACACTCTGGCTGGTGGAGAGCTGCGGTTGAACCAGCACGTTGCACGTGTACTCTCCCTCATCCACTTCCTTTTGCACATCTGAGAGTTTTAGAGTGCCGTTGTTCTCAAATGCCACTTGGCGGTGGTTGAAAGGAAGCAGATTAGAGTTCTTGTACCATTTGATGGAGTAATACGGATAGCCAATCACACGGCAGTGGATGTACGTGTCCCGTCCTGCGATGGCTGTGATATTTTTCATTGGCCGAATGCTTGCAGGCCCTAGAGAGACACAAAGGAACTCTTGAAAATAATTTAAGGGTACATCTCATGTGTGGAAACGGGTACACTTTTCCTTGAGTAAAAGAAAACCAATGTAGATTATTTTCATGTGAAAAATATCTTTTTCAACTTTTCTATTACACGATCTTCTCTGCATTTGGATTCTTCTACTGAGCAGTCCTTCTTTTTCCTTTTAGTTTCATTACTTTCAAATGGATCGAAGGAGTGTTAAATGCTCTAAGTATCAACTACTTCTATGAAAACGTCTTGAATTACAAGAGAAGAGGCAATTTCTTCAACAAAAAGTAATTAGTCCGCCCTGAACAATCATGCTGTTTTTTGTGAAAACACCGGGAGCAATTCAATTTTCAAACTCTATGACGTAGGTTTATCAAGATGGAGGTTATGCCATGGTGCACTATGAATGTAAGTTAAAATACCAGGTACATGGAGCTTTACCATGAATGTGGAAGAACAGAAGAGGAGGAGGAAGGAAAAGAGCGTGCAGAGCATAAACCGAGAAAGAAAAGATCAAGTGGACAAATCGAAGAGTAACAAAGAGAACAAGCTGACTGAAAAGAACAAAATGCCACTTCCCACATGAACCCAATCTGGGCCATTATGGAGCCGAAAGGAGAGGGTAGGAAATGGGAAGCAACGGCGAATCTGTTTTCGGCATTCCGAGACTCAGCTCAGGGCATGCAGAAACCTTCTTCTCCACTACAGTGAGTTAGATGTGTTTTTTTTTTTTTTTTTGGGTTTTTTGTTGGTTTTTTTTGTTTTTTGTTTTTTTGTTTTTTGTTTTTTTTGAGGAGCTGATTTGACAAGCACCTCTTACGTTTATTCGAGCCTGGTACAGGACGACTCCCGCCGAATTGTTGGCAGTGCAGCGGTAGACTCCCCCATCCCGGACCTGAGAGCTGGAGATGTTCAGGTAGCTGACCACGTTTCCCTCCGATGTGATCATCTGGCTGATGCGGTGACTGCCACCCTTGAGGATCGGGTCGTCGTCCAGGGTCCACGTGATGGTGGGCAACGGAGTTCCCTTGACGTTGCACATGAGGGAGACTGGTTCTGCTGGACTCACCACTTTTTCACTAAAGGCAGAAATAATTTTGGGAGTTCCGTCTGCAGGAAGACAAAGGATGGAAGGAAGTGGCACATACAAATAATTAAACGGCCTCCAAGTACATTTGTGTAATGGTTAGGAGACAGACATGCTGGTTATTGAACACTACAGGCAAGTCTGGTTTTATGGCTAGAGCTAAATTCCAAGCAGAGCAAGATTTCATTTTCAAAATAGGCAAACAGTGTTAGCAACCTTTAATAAATTACTTCTGTATATTTCCTGACTGTCCTAAGAAGAACAATCATGCAACCCAGATGCTCAAGTTACACAACGTCAGCTCCCAAGAAGTCTACAATCTAGAACTGTTAGGTCCCTATTACATGTTATAAACACAGAGGAAACCCACCCCTCCAAATGGTCACTTTAGCCTTCTACTTCTGAGATAATTAGGGCTTATGGCCCAGGGACTTGTTCAGAGGAGGAAAGACTGACAGACGGATAGGTTCACCTTATTTATTTTCTCATAAAAAATCATCCTTTATAGTTTTAATGATAAGTGGGAAGTCCATGTAAATGTCATGGAAACTCTGAGAGTGGGATCAAAGCCAAATAAACTTTGAGTCTTCCAGTGTGTAATAAATATCTCTGTAAGTGTCTTAAGTTGGTGGCTGTACAAATTTATCATCCAACATGGGACCGTTCCGAGAACAAAACAGATACCAGAAGTAATTATGCCAGGGAGGCAGGCACAGCCTCAGACTGTCCCAGGCAAAGTAAGATCTAGGTCTTAGGGAGTTTTCCACAGGAATTTCCAATATTTTCAACAAAGACAAAATTTTCATACTCCATTGTCTTTCCGTCATATATATGAACCATTTCCCTCATACTGTATGGTAGCAATCATAAATGCATGCATATATATGCATACATATTCACATATATGTATATATATATATTTACACACACACACACACACACACACACACACACACACACACACATTCACTGCTGACAAATTGGAAAGCAAACAAATGGAGGAAACACACCTGAAGCTAGCTCACAATTCCATCACAGAAAGATAACTCTTAACACTTACAAGTACCCCTGAAGAGTTTCTCTTTCTGCCCTCCCCCCCTCCCCGCCCCACCCACTCCTCCTCTCTGGAAACCTGGAAGCCTATTTCTGTGGCCAGAGGGACCAGCCATGTAGGGTTCTCCTGATGCGGGTGCTTTGCTGAGCCCTCTACCATCTTTCCTCTTGCAAATTCCTGAATGTCAATTTCATTCCAACTCCTGGGTGACTGGAGAAGGCCCTTGAGTATGTTTTTTCCCCACATGCAACCACAGTGGAGTATTGCAGTGTTCTTGAATTGCAAACATCTTGCTTTAGTATCAAAGATGAAAAAAAGGGCTTCATAATATTAAAGTAAAGAACCTGTGTTTTTACCCTTAGGACACCACACACTCTGCTTCATCATGCTCTGCCTTTATTTACGGAGAAGTGAGACGTCACCATGATTGTTATCCTTTGTACGTAATCGGCTGTCGATGCTGAGGAATGTTATTTTATTTAATCTTACAATTCAACTTTTTTTTTGAATGTGCAGAGCTGTATATTTCTTTGCACTGATTTTTACACTATGCACTGAAAACGTGTCTTTTTTAAAAATCTGTTTTGTAACTGTTTTCTTCAGTTACACCGTTTTTTTGTAGATATAGTTTACATACAGTGGCACATACAGATCTTAAGTGTACAAGCAGAATATTTTGTTAAATATGTACACTGTGTAACCACCCAAATGACTGCAACATAAAGCGTTTCAGGACCCCACAACTTGCCCAGGGTTCCTTTCAACCAATCCCCTCTCACCAGAGGGAATCACTGTCCTGATTTCTTTCAATGTGACTTTGTTTGCCTCTTCTTGAACTTCAAATCCATATAATCCTAGAGTGTGGGTTCTCTATCCTGCAAACATTCTACTATTACCATAGGACAGGCAGCGAAATTAAGAAATGAAACTTTGGAAGTGTTCTATCACCTAACACACAGTCCATATGGAAAGTCTGTCTGCCGACCAACAATGTCCCTCCCAGCTCTCTCTCCCAGCCCAACCAGTACCATACATCCCATTTATCTGTCATGCTTCCTTAGCATGCATCCTTCAATCTGGATCATTCTTTGGTCTCTTCTGTATTTTTTGGCTTTAACATTTTGAAGAATTACTCCATAGCCAGTTGTTCACACTGGGTTTTTTTTTTGTTTTGTCATGATTAGATGCAGGTTGTGCATTTTTTGCAAGGGTATCATGGAAATAATGTTGTCTTTATGTGCTTATTGGCCATTTGTGTATCTCCTTTTATGAAATATCTACTCAAATCTTTTGTCCGTCGTTATGTTAGACTACATTTTATTGATTTGTAGGAGTTCTTTATGTATGTTGAAAACAAATATTTATCATGTATCTTATAATGGTCAAATATACTTGTCAGATATATTAGTTACATAAAATGTGTGCCAGACATTACATATATATATATATATATATATATATATATATATATATATATAATAGATGTGTGTTTTTGCATATGTAAAATGTTCTTTCAGTTTGTAGTTGTCTTTTATTTTCTTAATGGTGTATTTGACTTTACTGCTTTCTTTATCCTAAGAAAGCTTTGCCTACCATTCAGACGATGAATAATTCTTCTATGTTTCCTTTTAGAGACTTCATAGTTTGGGATTTTATATCCCAGTCTATATTTTAGAGCAAATTAAATCTGTGTAAGGTATAAGGTGTGAGATAGGGATTGATATTCATTTTTTGTTGTTGTTGTTATTACATTCATTGTGTAGCACTGTTTGTCAAAAAGACTTTCCTTTACCTTTGGAACATTGTGGACTCTCTTGCAAATTAATTTATCATATATGTGTGTGGGCATATTCTAGACCATCCAGTATGTTCTATTGAGTTATGTATCTGTATTGTTTAATGTAGCTAGTATGAGTCCTCCAACTTTATTCTTTTTTAAAGATTGCACAATTCTCAGTCCTTTAACTTTCTCATGCATGTCTTTTAAATCAACTTAGACTATAGGACTTCCATTTTTCTTTATTTTTTTAAATGCTTATTTATTTATTTTGAGAGAGGAAGAAAGCAAGAGACAGCAGGGGGGGGAAGACAGAGAGGGAGAGAGAGAATCCCAAGCAGGCTTCATGCTCAGTGCAGAGCTCAACATGGGGCTCGAGCTCACGACTGCAAGATCATGCCTTGAGCCGATATAAAGAGTTGTACACTTAACCAACTGAGCCACCTAGGTGTCCCCAGATTTTCACTTTTCTACGCTGTTGGGATTTTTATTAGGATTACATTGATTACCTTACAGAGGACTGCTACCTTAAAAATATTTAGCTTTCTAATCCTTAAATATGGTATACTTTCCAGTTTTTTAGGTCATCACAATTCAATATTAGCAATGTATAGTTGTATAGTTTCACATGTTGAAATCTTTCACATCTGTTGTTAAATTTATTCCCAAGTATCTTTTGTGTTATCCTAATATAAATGGAAATTTTAAAATATTATTTTCCAATTGTTGGTTTCTACTATATAAACACAAAAAAAATTGTGCTTTTGTATCTTGAGTTTCTAAACTTATCTGGGAATTGTTTTATAGATTACTTGGAATTTTCTATGTAAACAACAAGGTCTGTGATTAAAGACAGTTGAGACTTTTCCTTTCCAAATTTTGTGCATTTTACTTATTATTCATGCCTACCTAGGACTTCTGGAACAGTGTTGAATAGAAGACGTATTTGTGAACATCCTCAGTCCCAATGTTAAAGGAAAAATATTTAGCCCTCAACCATTAAGTATGAATAAATAAATCATTTAAGTAAATAAATTCATAAATGCCATTAGGTCAAAGAAGTTCCTTACATTTCTAGTTTCCTGAGAATTTTTTATTCTGAATGGATGTTGAATCCTGTCAAATGGTGTTTTCTGAATATACTGAAATCATCAATTGGTTTTTCTCCTATATTCTATTAATATGATGCCTTATACATACATAAATTTTGATTTTATGTTTTGCCAATCGTACGTTTATGGGATAAATTCGAACTCAGTTTTATATTGATATAGATACAGATATACATATTTGTGTGTGTGTATATACATGTATATACACACACACAACATATATATACACACACATATTTATGTAGAGATATATACACATAAATATTCATATGTCTAATATATGTGTGTGTGCATCTATATAATTTTGATTTCATGTACTAAAAGTGAAAATTATGTTACTTCATGTGAAATGTAAAAACCCTAGCACAAATAATTTCATTTATATTCTGTGCTTTGTGTTATTACATCTATTTATACCTAAACTCTATAAAACAGTGTTATAATTTTATAATTTGTCAATTATTATTTAAAGACATTAAAAGAGAAAAAAATTCTGAATGCTTACTAACATATTTCCTGCCTTTTCTAATGGGCTTTATGCCTACAGATCTGAATTTCCATTTTAGGTCATTTCCTTTTTGCCTTCAGTGACTTCATGTGTCAAAACTTCTGCTATCACATTCTTCAGCTTTGGTTTATTGAAAATATCTACTTTCCCTGTTTTTTAAAGACTATTCTTCACAGATATAGGAACCTAGGTCAACAGGGATTTTTTTTTTTTTTATCCTTGTCAACATTTCAAAGATGTTGTTCCACTGTCTTCTGTCCTCCAAAATATCTGATGAGAAGTCATCCATCATTTGTACTGATATCTCCTCTCTCAGGGGCGCCTGGGTGGCTCAGTCAGTTGAGCATCCGACTTCAGCTCAGGTCATGAACTCTCAGTCTGTGAGTTCAAGCCCCACGTCGGGTTCTGTGCAGACAGCTCGGAGCCTGGAGCCTGCTTCAGATTCTGTGTCTCCCTCTCTCTCTCTGCCCCTCCCCTGTTCATGCTCTGTCTCTCTCACTCTCAAAAATGAATAAATGTTTAAAAAAATTAAAAACAGAAAAGAGTTCTCCTCTCTCAGATTTATAAGATTTTTTAATTTATCTTTGGTTTTCAGCAACAGGACTCTTTATAATGTGTCTGCATGTGATTATATTTATACTTGAGATTTACTGATTTTTGGCTCTGTAACTTTAATACCAAAATTGGGAAAACTGTCACCATTATTTCTTCAAATATTTTTTTCTTCCCCAGTCTCAATCTTCTGTTTTTCTGGACTTCTAATTATATGGAGATCAGACCATCTAATGAATGTCCCATGTCATTGAGACGCTGCTCACTTCCTTTGCAGATTTCTTTCTCTCTGTGCTTCAAACAGGATAATGTATTCTAATTTATCTTCAAATTCACTGATCCTTTCTTCCTTCTCCAATCTTCCATTAAAGCCAATACACTGAATTTTTATATTTCTACTGGTTCCTTTTTATAGTTTTCATTTGCTCTTCTGGTCTTTCCCAGATAATTATTCATTACGCCCGTATTTTCCTTATTGAACATATTTTATTTATTTGTTTGTTTGTTTATTTAAGATGTTTACGTATTTTGAGAGAGAGAGAGGAGACAGAATGAGTGGGGGAGTGGGGGAGAGGGGCAGAGGGAAAGACAGAATCCCAAGCAGGCTCCATGCTGTTAGCACAGAGCTGAACACAGGACTCAGTCCCAGGAACAGTGAGATCATGGCCTGAGCTGAAATCAGGAGTTGGACGCTTAACCGACTGAGCCACCCAGGTGACCCTAAGGTATTGACCATATTTTAAATAGAAGTTTTTAAGTCTTTGTCTAACATTCATCTGGGTTCTCTCAAGGTCTATTTCTACTACCTACTTTCTCTTTTTTGTATGTCTAGTTATTTTTATTTTTAATTTTTACTGGGATTATCTTCCACATTTTCCAGTCCGGGTGTCAAGTAAGTGTTTCAGGGAAGTTTATCTTTAGATTTCAGGACTCCCCACTGTTCGGAATTTAAGGAATTCCCTCCTTACTGGAATTTCAACTTATCTTCCTCAACGGCAGGTGATTTGGCATTGCAGCCTTTTGTCCTTCTGTATGTCAGTCCCATAGAACTATAGCTTTCTGCTTTTCTTCTAGTATTAGAGGTTTCCCCTCCTACCTCACAAAGCCTGGGGACTGTCCTCAGGGGAAAAGTGGTATCAGTGCACATGTCACCTAACCCTTTCCTCTTCTTTCATGGGTCAAATCCTTTCCGCCCGCTCTTGCGTGTTTCTCCAGTGTCGACATACAGTTTTGCTTTTCCCCAAGTTCATAATTTTGATCTGCTTCCAGGTTAATCTGATACATCTATTCTATCGTTGTCTGAAGTAGGACCTGTTCTTATTCTTTTTTATTATTCCGTTCTCCAGTTACTCTGGTTTGATCTTGAATCTCTAATGATCAGATCTCAGTTTCTTCAGACTTCCAGTTTCTTTTAAAACTCCCAGTTTCTTTGGCCTCCTAGAAAATACTCCCAGATTCTGCGTTTATATCAGTGGTCATTCTCAGCTCACAGTATTGTGAGTTTTTATAATTTACATTAGCCCAAAGCTACTTCAATGGGAATAATAGGAGGTTATAGCCCAGGATACTAGTTAGAGTCCATTTTAAGGCATACTAGATATGTATTTATAACCACACTTCTGCTCTCTTTTGCTACATTCGTACTGTCATCTCTTAGAAGAGAAAAAATAAAGTGAAGCTTCTTGTCCTGAATGGAAACTGACACGCGACAAATAAATCCATGAGAATGCTCGCTATGCTCCTCTGCCCCGCCTTTTTTTTTTTTTTATATTCAAGTGACAGGCTTTTTTGGAGATGAAAGCAGACATTATTTTCCCAGTGAGACCTGAGTGTCTTTGAAATCTTTCTTGCTGTCACTCTCTGATAACCTGAAATCTTTCGACATCATTATGGATTATCAATATGCTCTTTAGGTTTTCTTAGTCACACGAGATAGTTGCCAAGGTAACTAGGCCTAGACAGGTACTCTGTCCCTCTTCTACAAAGAATCTAAAAATAGTGGCTATGTAAGGACTATAGTGCATCAGCAGCACCAAACTGGCTCTGTACAAATTGATTACTTTCTGTACTTAATTATTACGGGGAACATGGTGTCAGGCATTTAATATGAGTCCCAAGCCTTCTGGTAATTTTGCCTCTGCTTTAAAAAAAAAAAAAAAACGGTTTGCAAGAAAATGCCCGAATCAAAATAAGAATCTCATTGCTAAGCCCGCTTCTTCTTAAAAATAAGTTAAGGTTAAAAAAACAATAACAGAAATATCCCCTAAGAGCATCAAGGCATATTTTAAACTAATGTTTGTACGTAAATATTTTTTCTCTTTAGACTATATGAAAGTCACATCATTATTGTAATCAATTGACATCAAATGAATTTTAAATTATATGTAAAGACAGAATTTCCAATAAGACACACACACATACACAGACAAAAGCTTGTTCAATTATCCGGTGACAAATGTATGTCTCACTTGAATGTTACCTTGATAGCTTTTTTTCCCTGGCTGATTGATAACCTTGAAGATGTAAGCAGGACAGTAAGAAAAGAAAACAACACACCTGAAACCTACTATAATAACCCGATGTCATTCCTCACAAATTCTGTTCACCTAAATTGGTGAATATCTGGACCCGATCAGTGACAACTGTGCAAACCAGACGCCATTTTTTTTTCTTTCCACCAAGTACTACACTGAAATTGTGCCCTACACTTTGCCCGTAAAATTGTATTTCTCAGCTGGGGGCTGTTATTTCCTTATCTCTCCCCACCCCCAACCCTGGGATATTTGGCAATGTCTGGAGGTATTTTCGGTTGTCACAACTTGGATGCTGCTAGCATCTAGCGGGCAGAGGCCAGAGATGCTGGTAACCACCCTATAGCATCAAATGGCTCTTCCAACAAAGCATCATCGAGAAACTCCAGTCTGGGCTAACACACCGTCAACCAAACTATATGTTCCACGTTTCTGAGGTCTGTAACTTGACAAGTAACTAAACACATGAGTGGGCGACATTTATGTTACTTAACTTTATGTGAAGTTACTTTTATGACTTCTACCATTTATAACTTTCACCAACACTTGGTCTCTTATTAGCCCGGCGTATCCTGAGAAACCAGGGCCGAGTTATTAGCTAGCCAGACAGACAGAAATCCTAACACTGGGAGTTATCAGCACTGCTTCATCATTCTTCTGAGTGCTCTGCGTTTGGGTTCTTTTGCAGCTGAACCCTATAACAAGGCCCACTGACCTTCAAGGACCACCTGCACATAGTCTTGAGCGGACAGCTTATCCTTGCGCACAAAGCACTGGTATGCGCCCCCGTCACTTTTGACCATGTGATCCATTATAAGGTTTTCGTGGTTGATCCCTGTGATCCTCACATTTTTTCCAGGGTTGAGGATTTCACCGTTTCGGTACCAGGAGAGTTCCTGGTCCTCACTGCCTGTCACGCTGCAGGACAAGGAAACCTGGCTACCCACGCTGCTTTTAACTTTCCTGGGGCTGATGGTAGCTTTCAGTGGCTCTGGAAATTTTGGTGAGAGAAAAAAAAGAAGGTAAGAACATCACATACATAGACATCATTTCAACAACATCCTGAGCTTCTGACAAGGCAAATGCATCATTGTAAGCAATGCTACACAGTTCTTAGGTTCTGGATTATTCCATAGTGCGCCATTTTGTTCAGGAGCACCCTCTTTACGCTTTGTTTTTTTTTTCTGGTCTTGTTTCTCTGTGTGGCAAACAGACCAACATTTGGTCAAACTGCTTTCTCACTGGGTAAGTGTGGGGATTCACCCACTGACAATAAGAAATGCCAAGTTCTGGCCACCAATAAGGACACAGGTATTGGAACATTTAAATCCTATTTGCCTTGTCCCACGGTAGCATTGACGGGTTTCTCTGGACCATTCTCACACAGTCGTAACACCTGCTCATACCCCCTTTGTGGCTCAACAAGGGCCCATAACACACAGCTGTAAGAAAATAGGTTGATATTAGACTTTGTGACCAATGAAACAAAAACAAACCCAATCTTATGTAGCAAGTTCATTCACGGAACATCTAATAGAAGCCAAAAGTAGGGTTAATGCTACAGGTAAGACAGAGATGAATTATATTCATGGTGCACCTGGCATGTGCCATAAAATTATTACACTTCTTTTGTACATTATATAAGTCAGTCTTCCCACAGTCCTGCATGTTTTGCCTTATCGTATCCATTTTACAGAAGAAGAAGTGGTTGTTCAGAGAGATTAATTAACTGAACCAAATCCACTCAAGCGGTAAATAGCTAAAACCATTTTTTACCCCAATTATTCCTGACATCTCCTGTCACCACACCACGAAGTCCCTGGTTCCAAGAAGTTCGGTCTTTTGGCAGATGAGACAAATACAAGAGTTAATAGAGTAGCCAAGAAGTGATATAGGGTCCATCAGAGACATATACCATGTGGAAGGGGATTGGCAGAAAGATCAGGAAATTCCTTAGATATCAACGATGAATAGAGCTGAGGCCAGCTGGAAAGAAAGGGCATTTTGTGAATTAGGGCATGAAGCATAGCTGTTGTCACAAGGAGAGTGTGCCTGTTCACTTTGGACACGACACAGAATCTCTGTAGGAAAATTGTGGGAGAAAAATTCCGAAGGCAGTCTGAACAAGATTTCAAAAGGCTTCACGATCTTGGAATTAAGTCAGAGGGGACTAAAGGAAGCATTCAAGAATTTTTTGCAAGTGAGTTTATAGTCAAACACATTTTTAGGGGAACTGATTGATCATTCCGTATTGCACAAACTGGAGTGGGGAAATTGGTCAGTAAGGGGGCACTGCAAATGTCTAGCTGAGGTGCAGTTAGGTCTCAATCTAGGACAGGAGGGGCATGGGGAGGGTGGCTAAGAAGCACCATGAGCTACAATCTATAGGACTTGGCAGGACTTGGACTCAGAAAGGAAAGGCTTAAGGAGGATCCAGGATTTTAAAGCCTGCATTTAGGGGGCTCGGGAGTGGGGAAGACATCTCAAATAAGAAGAGCCATTGACCAGGTAGAGATGGTGGAGAGTTTGTTTTGTGATGCTGCTGTGTTGAAATGCCAGTGGCACATCTGATCTAAAATTGGGAGACATGCTGTCTAACACTCAGGAAGGAAGCCAGGCTAAGGCTGCAGATCCAGGCTTGTTCTCAGAGGGGAGGAATCTAGAGCCCTATGAATAAAGAGAGCACCAGAGGAGAAGAGAGGGTTTTGGATTTAGGACCCAAGAGAATGCTTTCTGTCTAGAGAAGAAAGACAGAAGTCATGAAGTCAGAGGGAGTTGGGGAACATTTGAGGGGCACTTCAGGACTTGTCCAGATGTGGCAAAAGAGTACAAGCGTGAAAACAAAGTACAGTCAGAATTAACACTTTTCCGCAAATAACTTCTAAAGTGTAGATTTTGATAAATGAGAAAGCAATAAAGTAAACACTGAGAGCTCAGCCTGAGATGGTTGGGACAGGGGGTGTCATTGGGGAGGGCACTGCACTGGGGTTAGAAAGACAGAAAGTTTAGACCTCCAAGTATTTGAAAACCCTCTTCCATGTGGAGGGAGGAGTGTGACCTGTGGTCAGGATAGGGATGGCTTTATACATGGAATAGGAAGAATTTAAATATAACAGGAGTTGGTCAGTTTTCTTTCAAGCAAAAGTATGGGCAATATCACCAGACAGGCTTACTGGCAATGATTTTGATAATACCCTAAAATGTAAACTTATTCAGCAGGAAATGGGGAGCCATGAAAGGTGTTTTGACACAGAGGAGGTTTTGAACCTGTGGGGACACTTCTTCCTTGCCTTCCAGTACTGCATCATTGTATCTGGAAGTTTCTTCAGCTTCAGAAATAGAGCTGTGCGGAACTTATCTTCCATTTCTTCTGAAGCCCAGCCTAAACACGTTTTCATGATATTCTCAGGACTCACCCTGGGCAGCTGGTTCCAAGCAGTGACTGGGATATTTAACATATTCTGTTGGGGTGGTATTGTGCTAGAACAGTCCACACCCAGAGTGACACTGGAACAGGCAGTTGCATTAATAGGCATGGGGTTGGAAAAATCCAGGTCAAGAGAATGCCTCCCTTTCAATGCCGACTCTTATGACTTAGCTTGATCAGTCAGTTCATCAGATAAAAAATATTTTATCGTATGCAATATATAAAATCATACACTATGAAAAGAATGTTCTAGTGGCATCTCAGAGCCACTTGCTTTGACCAAAGCCCTGCCACTCAATTGTGGTCATGTGACTCGCATTGATTTGGTTTCTGCATGAGTAAAATGGAGGGTGTTTGACTAGATTAGAGTGCTCCTCACTGTGGTCACACCCCTCCTTCCTCTGGGGTCTGCCTTCAGCATCCTTCTCAAGACAGTCACTACAAACCAATTAGAGATGAAATACACCCACCATATTTGAATTAAATGATATGTAATAATGCATCTAACTCCAATATTTTGATAATTTAGAGCTCCATATTTCTGTGGATAATAGCCCCATTCAGGAACATAAAGTAGCATCTGAAAGCCAGCCAAGGACACCCACTGTGATCGGACTACCACCCCTTGCAGGGACATCACAAGCCCGCCCCTCTTCCTCTGTCAGTGTTCAGACAGGCTGGCCATCGTTAATTCAACAACTAGGTAATGGGATCTCAGA
The DNA here is from genome assembly GCF_027475565.1 of Acinonyx jubatus. Classification (NCBI taxonomy): domain Eukaryota; kingdom Metazoa; phylum Chordata; class Mammalia; order Carnivora; family Felidae; genus Acinonyx; species Acinonyx jubatus. The sequence continues at coordinate 5,424,908 of NC_069384.1, read as the reverse complement.
TACATAGTCTGTGGCCTGATGGAAAGCTTGGAGGTTCAGATAAACCTGGATTCCCATCCTAAATCCAAACACCCCAGCTGTGTAATCTTGAGCAATCTGTCTGAGCATTCATTTCCTCCTCTGCAAAATGGGGTAATATTGGTCTCAGCAGGACTGTTGTGAGGATTAATGGAAGGCTATAGCAAGAGCCTGGAAGTCATCTTGTATCAAGAGCTCCATCAATGGCAGCCAACATCACTGTTCCAAGCTACCCTCCAACTTACGTTTCACGTACAGGCGGCCTATCACCTTAGCAGTTCCATATCTGTTGGAAACTTCACACACATAGCTGCCTGAGTCTGAAGGACGAGTGTTCTCAATGAGCAGCCCTGTCACGGTCTTCTGAAACCTTCCAGAAAGTTCCAGGGGCATGTTGTCCTTCAGCCAGCGATAATCTGGCTCAGGATGCCCAAGCGCTTTGCAAGGCAACTCCACACGCTGCCCTGCCATGGCTTTGCGATGATCAAACCCATCCAGTATGGATGGGGCTGAGTTCGCTGGGTCTGAGGAAGAAAGAAAAACTCTTATTAGACATGGTGAATGAGTTGAAGTGGTCATTTAGAATCAGAGGACCTCATGTATAAGTTAAATTCTATACGTCATAGTAACTATTGACGACAGATCTTCAAGTTTCTATTAAAGAACAGAAAGAAAAGCCCTACTCATATACATTTCTTCTGCTCAAAATCTTCAGAAGGTGGCAGCAGAAAAGGTTCTACTTTTCATTTCCCACTAAATAATGAAGAACTTTAGAATCAGCAAGCTTCTACCGGAATTGTTGGCCCAGGCCAGAAATTGGATTGTTCTATAACCAGACGATGTCAGACTTCTCCTTTCCAAAGAACAACAGTAGCAGAAATAGTTGTTTGACATTATGACAGTGTCTAATTCACCTGTTCTCCCAAATGATGTTTAGCTGGTTTTATAAACTCTTGAGCCCAATGAGGAAAGGAACCAAATACTCTCAAGAATTTGAGAGTCAGTGGGTCAGTGGAAGTGGGTCAGTGGAAACCACCCAGCTCAATGTCTAAGCTTGCTTTGAGGAATTGATATTCTCAAGGAATATTATTAAGAATGTAAAAATAGAGATCCCCTTTTGGGTGCCCAAAATAAAAGTCTCCTTGCTCTTTTATTCTTCCTGTTCTGAACTTGCACTGGACCACACACATGGGTGGTCACACTGGTCTCTGTAAGGATAAAGAACAGATATGGGCTCCTGGTTCCTGAAATCTTCTTATCTTCGCCTTAGTTAGAAAAGCACTGTGCCTATTTCAATGTACCTGCAGTAACCCCCAAAGCAAAGGGCTGGATACCCTCTATTGTATCCAAGAACCATGTGGAATGTCCTCTTGAAGGTGCTGTGATTCCACAGCCACCAGGGACGACCAATAGACCATGGGAAAATGGCAGACCCACTGAGCTGAAGCTGCTTCCCTTACAATCATCAGAGATGAAATCCATGACAAACCCGCTGCTCTTCTCACCTCCCTGGAGCTTTATAAGAACAACGTGAATGTTCTCATGGGATACAATGAGGGAACCTAATGATCTCGTAAAGGATATGTGACCGACCGAGTTTCTAGGACTCTTCTGTGGTTCACCCACCGTAACTGAAAAATTCCATAGCCCATAATTACTTACACTCACATTTCCTACACTGTCTGGGTATGGGCTCCAGAGGGATTATAGACCTAAGAGGCCCACAACAGCAAGGAGCCCTTGCCAGCAGAGGCCTTATTGCTTCAATACCCTCCTGATGGAAGTTACAGACAGATTTGGAAGAGTGCTGAAGAGCAAGTTACTTTCTTATGGACTACAGAGTTATAAAATCTGTTGCTCTGTTTAGAGTGGGATGTAGTGTTGGTGCTGGAGAAGGTGACACAAAGAAGGTGTCACTCCTTTGGTAGGAGGGGTTAGAAGTTTTTCCATAGGAGAAGCTCACAACCCAGGAAACAAGAGGTGTCACTTCTTTTCCTTTCTTTCTTTCCTTTTTATTTTCTTTTTTACATTTTTTAATGTTTATTTTTGAGAGACAGAGTGTGAGTGGGGAAGGAGCAGAGAGAGAGAGGGGGAGACACAGAATCCGAAGCAGGCTCCAGGCTCTGAGCTGTCAGCACAGAGCCTCACGCGGGGCTTGAACTCACAAGCTGTGAGATCATGACCTGAGCCGAAGTTGGAGGCTAACCGACTGAGCCACCCAGGCGCCCCAAAAGCTGCCACTTCTAATACTAGTCACAAAAAAGCAATACCCAATTATTTCACTTAAATTTTATAATTCTGAAACTAATCATTGATAGAAATTTTAAGATAGCATTGTATAATTCTAATGACTTTTTTAAAAGAAGGGATGGGAAAATTGGATATCCATTTCAAAAAGAAGAATTTAGAAGTCTTACCTCACAACACCTACAAAAATTAACTCAAAGTGGGTGATAGATCTAAACGTTTGAGCTAAAACAAATCTTCATGACCTTGGGTCTGGCAGAGTTCTTAGATACAACACCAAAAACACCAGGGGCAAAAAAAAAAAAATCAATATATTAAACATCATGAAAATTAAAATATTTTATATTTTCCAAGATACCATTAAGAAAACAATAAGGAGCAACCTATTAGAAGAACATATTTGCAAGTAGTATTTCTGATTAAGGACTTATCTCCAAAAAATATAAAGAACCCTGACATCTCTATGATAAGAAGAAACAACTCACTCAAAAAATGGGCAAAAGATTTGAATAGGTAAATCACCAAAGGCGACACACAAATGACTAATAAGCACATGGAAAGATGCTCCGTAACATTAGCCACTGGGGCAATAATACACATTAGAATTATATTAAAAAAAAAACTACAATGTTTATACTGCTTCATACCCACTAGGATGGCTCTAATAAAAAACCACAAACAAGAACAAGGGCTCAAGCGGAAGTAGAGAAAAAACTAGAATCCTCAGGCAGGATTCATAATAGCCAATAAGTGGAAACAACCCAAATGGCCATCAGTGAAGGGATAAATGAGATGTGTATATACATACAATGGACTATTAGTTAGCCATAAAAAAGAGTGACCTACGGATACATCTTACAACACGGATGGACCTTAAAAGATCATGCTACGTGAATGAAGCCTGATATAAAGCCACAATTGTAAGATACAATTTATAGGAAATATACAGAAAACACAAATCTATAGAGACAGGCAGTAGATTACTGGTTGCCCGGAGCTGGAGATGGGAATTAGAATTGACTTCAAATGGGCCCCAGGGATTTTTCTGGGTGGCAGAAATGTTCTAAAATTGGATGACAGCCATGGTTGCACAGCTTTCTGTATTTACTAAAATCACTGAATTGTATAGTTAATGTGGGTGAATTTTAGGGATAGTAAATTAAATCTCAATAAAACTACAAAAAAGGAGTGGGGCATTTCTTCTGTATTTTAAGTATACAATTTAAGCAACCCTTGTGACAGGCTCTTGGAGGGATATTTGCTCATGTATAAAATTAGTACAAACAGCATCGTATTTAATTTTCATCCCCTTGTCTTCAAACTGTATATCTACATTTTAAAAACCAGTTATCGCAAAAATTTGCAAACTCACACAAAATTAGAAAAAAATAATATAATGCATCCAACATATTCATCACCCAGACATAAGAGGCAGCAAAAAAATTTTTTTATCATCTATCTGTTTACATCTTTATAGTCTTTGCTTTTGGTGTTGACACACTGAGTCAAATCATAGAACGTCTGTCATCTTATCACTACATCATTAGTATGTTTCTCTAATAAAAACACAAGTTTTCTCATAAAACCACAATGTCGGTAACACACAATAGTAATAATAACCTCTTGGTACCATTTAGTCTCTATTCCAAACTCATTTTTACCCAAGGGGCTAAAAACACACCATTATTAACTATTATTATTATTTACAATTGATCTGATTAAGTCTGGATTGTTCTATGGTTAACAGCTATGTCTCTTGATTCTCTTTTAATCCAGAGAAGGTCCTCCTTCTTTTCTCTCTCATGTCTTCAACTTACTGAAGAAGCCAGTGGGCTGTTTTGCAGCAAATCCCAAATTCTGAATTTTCAATGGGTTCCTCTGTGGCCATTTTCCTCATAAACTGGAATTAAGTTCTAATGATATGATTAGATCAGGTTCAGCCTCTTTATTTCTTTTGTTTTAAATTTATTTATTTAGAGAGAGAGAGAGACAGAGACAGAGAATCCAAAGCAGTCTCTACGCTGTTGCACAGAGCCCGGTGTGAGTCTCGAACCCACAAACTGTGAGATAATGACTTGAGCCCAAGTGAAGAGCCAGATGCTTAACCGACTGAGCCACCCATGTGCCACCCAACCTCTCTCTCTTTGCACCCATATCATGTGTGGCTTTCTCATCTTCGGTCATGCTAAGTTCATCAGCAAGTTCAGGTAATAAAGTTTGTCTGGACTATTTCATTAAGGGTTTAAATGATTTTCTAATTGTCATATTTCCTTCAACTCCAGTAGATGTGATTATTCGGCAGATAAGAACTATCCTTCCTGAACTAGGATTCTTTGGTCATTTTGAAATACAGTAGTCATAGGTAAGACAGGAGAATTGTGATTCTCTTTAAACTACCACTTACCAAAACCAAGTGGTGATGCCCTAATTTCCTCTGTGTAGACCAATGAGATTCCTATTGCTGCTTTTGTTGTCATTAAATAGATATGGGTGCATGTATCTAAGTATATATATGAACTTAAGTATGCAAGTACAGTAAAACCTTGGATTGTAACTTTTTCTGCAAGTATTCTTCAAGATGAGCAAATATTTCTAATAAACTTTAACTTGATAAATGAGCGGTGTTTGTAATACGAGCAGTAGGTGATGCCCAATGTCACGTGATCACAACTGAGCCAATGGTTCTTCCCCCCCCTCCTCCTCCTCCTCCTCCTTCTCCTCCTCCTCCTCCTCCTTCTTCTTCTTCTTTCTTTCTCTCTCTCTCTCTCTATCTCTCTCTCTCTCTCTGCAGGATTGTGGGTGATCGTCTCCCATGCTCAGATGCTGACTTTAGGCCGTGGTGCTTGGCAGAAATCAGTGATTTTTCAGAACGTTGGAAGGTGCCCACAACTGGCACTGGTGTATTTTTTATCACTTCAAAGCACCTCTGGACAGCCCTTTACTTTTCCGTACAAGAGTAAGCTAGGGATGCTTTGCTTCATTCTAGCTCAGGTTGCCTGCAGATATAGACCCTTTCCTCTGCTGCCTTATTGCCAGTTACACTAAATACAGCATATAACAAGTTTATGAATACTGTACTGTAGTCAACATGTGTGTGAGCATATACAATGGCCCCCATGCAAACAAAGGTTGAAAAGAAAAGGGGTAACAAGAAGGAGATGATTACGGTGGAAGTTAAGAAGGAAATGATCAAGAAGTATGAGTGAGGTATGTGAGTGGCCAAAATTGCAAGATTTTGTAAGAAGTCTATGTCTGCATCTCATCTGCAGAGGAGGAGAAAAAGGCAGAGGAATCCCTCAGTTCAGATGAGATCAGGGAGATGTGTAAAATGTGGGAAACAGTGCAAGATTTTGTAGAAAAGCACCACCCAAGCAAGGCTGTAGCAGTGCAAGCAATGAATCTGTTTAACGACAATGCAATGTCACATTTCTGCGAAATCCTCAAAAGGAAGCAAAAGCAAGTGTCATTGGATAGGTTCCTTGTTAAAGTTGCACAGAAAGAAAAAGATTCCATTGAGCTAATAGGCAGCAGTGATTCTGTTAGTGATAGTGAAAGTCGTCCTACACAATAAACTTCCTTTCTCTTGTCTCCCTCACACCAGCCATGAAGGTTTTCAAAGGTAAGTGTAGGTTAATTTGTTTATTTTTCTTTATATTTTGTATTTCCTTTTTTTAAAATATATTTTTAATGTTTATTTATTTATTTTTGAGAGAGAGAGAGCATGAGGGGGGAAGGGGCAGAGAGAGAAGGAGACAGAGAATCCCAAGCAGGCTCCACGCTACCTGCACGGAGCCCGATGAGGAGCTGGAACTCACAAACCACAAGATCATGACCTGACCTGAAATGAAGAGTCAAGACGCTTAACTGACTGAGCCACCTGGGCGCCCCTATTTTATATTGTCTTTATTATTTTGTATTATAGTACAGCCCTGTAATCATTTTTATATGAATATTTTTGGGTTGTGGAATGAATCATCTGAGACTCCAGCACTTCTTATGGGGAAATTCGCTTTCAGATACAAGTGCTTTGGATTACAACCATGTTTCCAGAACTAATTATGCTTGCAAACCAAGGTTTTACTGCATATATATGTACGTGTGCGTATTCGTAATGAACTCAAAAGATTTTCAAATGTCTAATGGTCACCAATCACGTGCCATCGGTTATTTCTGAAATTCAACTCATCACACTTTGGGCCAACGAGAACGCCTTCAGAAGATGTCCCCTGTCTCGTTTTGACAATCTTAATGTTTCAGGTTCATCTTATCCATTTCTTGTCCCAGACACTGCAATCCACCATTCTTCTAAGGAGCCATGGTCCCTTTTTTGGGGATCTTTAAAGGACACTAGGGTCTAGAGAGTACCCCATTATAGTATTTTAGAGGATGGGCTTCCTCCAGGCCTTCCCCTGAGCCTTCTCTCTCTGTCACCTTTAGTAATGCTGAGTCACTCTGACTCCATTTTACTGCTAAACCCAGCAGTTTCCATCAGGGTGACTTCCTGTTCTTCTGAAAGGAGTATTTGCTGAATGAACACCTGTGAGGTCTTCAAGGAGCTGGGCCACCACTGAGCGATGCAATCACCACAGACTACTCTCATGGTCCTTCCACACTCGTCTTCCAAACTCAAAACTCAGGTAGGTCTATCTGAATGCCGTAAATACTCCTACACCCATTGCCCCAGGGGCCCACCCAAGGGCTGGCCCTCTGCTTTGGAGAGAAGTATTTGCTGACTATTTTGCCGATCTGCGACTGTGGAGTCCTCGCGGGTCTTGCCCCCTCGCCTCCCGCCACTTCTGTGACACTGCTTTGTTCCCGTGCCCCTACTGCTGTCCGCACTTCATCCACACCCACTCATGTCCACGTTCCACTGGGTGCTGCCGAAGGTCTCGTCCACGTGCTTTTTCCTCTGTCATCATAGTCCGTCCGTTTTAGTTTCAGGGTGAGTTTGAGATCATTAAAAACCTTGCTACCCACATGACCCAAACCCCATGTGTGCATTTTTAAATGCATTTAAATCTAAAGTAAAATTGATTTTTCTTTTTCCTTCAGAGCTAATATTTCTTTTTTAAAGAAATGTTTATTTATTGGAGCCCCCTGGGTGGCTCAGGTGGTAAAGTGTCAGGCTCTCGGTTTTTGGCTCAGATCACGATCTCATGGTTTGTGGGTTTGAGCCCTGCATTGGGCTCTGTGCTGACACTGCAGAATCTCCTTGGAAGTCTCTCTCTCTCTCCATTTCTCTCTGACCCTCCCCTGCTTACATTCTCTCTCTCCCCAGAATAAATAAATAAACATCTTTTAAAAGTTTATTTATTTTGGGGAGAGAGAGACAGAGAGAGAGAGAGAGAGAGAGAGAGAGAGACAGAGATAGAGAGAGAGAAAATATACCAAGCAGGCTCCATACGGTCAGTGCAGAGCCTGATGCAGGGCTCAATCCCACGACTGTGAGATTATAACCTGAGCTGAAATGGAGAGTCGGATGCTTAACCAACTGAGCCACCCAGGCTCCCCCAGGGCTTAGATTTCTAGAATAGTCATCCTCACTCAGCGTTCATGGTCTCATTTTCTAGCATTAACAATTTCCCCCCCTCAACTGTGTTATTAATGTTCCTATGACAAAAGTCCTAACAGTTATGTTCCACACACAGTAGACTCTCTCAAGTGCCTTTCCATGACACTTGACTCAGTTGACCCCACAGCTACACCTCTAACCCCAAATGCTCAGTGTCTTAGTGTGGGACATTTCCCCACAGATTGTGCCCAGAAGCGCCTCACTTCCCGTCACAAATGCTCGCTGGACAGCCTCATGGACCCCCTCACTTCCATGGTGACCAAATGGCCATGGGCCCTGCTGTCAATGTTTAAAGCTTCAGCAGAATGTTCTATGAAATGAAACAAAAGAACAACAATAACAAACTTGGGATTAAGAAAAGTAAATCTGCCTCCTGATCCCTGAGAGTCGAATTTGAAAATAAGTACTTAATAATTTAGAGTAGAGATAAACAATTCCACCTTTCAGGATTCTCTCTCTCTCTCTCTCTCTCTTCTTTTTGCTGGTTTTCTCTTTTTTTCAGATTTTTTTTCAGTCTTCTCTTCCAAGAAAGATGGGCTCCCAGATTCTCATCACTTAATTCACTTTTTTTGGATGGAGAAATGTGTATTGCTTCTTTTGCTAAAACTCAATTTAATCTTGTACCCAGATCCACCCCTCCATCCTTCTCCTTTCTTGTCCCAATACTGTTACCATGTTCTCCTCACTGCACACAAGACCTTTCCTAGGATATTCTGAGCCAGTAGAACACTGTGCTGTCACTAAAGCCACCATGGACTACGATCACAGATGCCATTCGCTTGCTTTCTCATTCGCTTTTTTCCAGGTTTTCTTTCTTTTTAACGCAGTGTAATTTTAGTGTACTGATCGTCTTGCCCTTACAGAGACAAAAACACAGCACTATGAAACAAGGGATAAAATAAATCTCTTTTCCATGTCAACAGGTAAAGAAAAAATGTCTCCCTGTGCAGAGGGGAGATGGCTGAATTCCGACTTGTGTTTGCACAGCCCCTGAGAGCGCGCGTGGGCTCTGGCTATTGTAAGGATGTGAACGTGGAACAGGAACCAAGATAGAGAAGAAGCACAGTAAGGGGGTGTTCGGGCAAGATGGTTTTCATTACCCCAACGGTCAACAGCTTTCCATCACTTCTCCCTCAAACAAATAGGTTAAAGAGGGTCACTTCGGGGAACGGTTTTACCTTCTCAAGCCGCAAGGGCAAATGTCACATACTCCACGCTACATTTCTAGGACCAAGAGGGACATCTCACATTCCAAACCACTCCGTGAAGAGCTGGCATATCGCCGCGTGAGTGGATTGCTTACTTGTGGGACGGGTGGGCCAGCGACGAGCCAGTTGTGACGATGATGCAAGCGGCTGGTATTTTCTCCGAGTATAAATCCCATAAAGGAAGGCACAAAGCTGGCGTATTTACAAGAGTGGAATCAACTGCCCTCGGGTTTCCTCCGTTGGACAATAATCCTGGCAGGAGGTGGGAGGGAGCGTCTAGCCCTTTAACTTGAGAGGTGGGCAGTTTCCCCAGTATTGTTAGACGGAATATGGGGAGCAAGAGGTGTGTCCCTGGGTCCCCGCTCTTCTCCCTCAGAGCTCTGTGTCATAGGCAGCCTCAAGGTGCTGCTGGACGGAACACACACACCCAGGGCAAGGAGGCGTTCCCTTCAAAACAGAAGCCATGTTGGCTCAAAGGAGTGTGGAATTTTGGAAAACCCGAGATGACTTCCCTCAGAATACCTATATTGGTAGCGCTCAGCATTGGCAAACCTTTGGTCGCTAAACTGTTTTGGAAGAAAAAACAAAAGAAGCCTTTGTTTGAGTCATGAGTCCTACAAGTTCAGTTGACTTAGCTCAGAGCACTAACAAAGGTGTAATGGAAACAGGAAACACGGGCTGGATGGGTGTTTACCTGATACAAACAGTCTAGCGCTGTTACTCTGCCTGGTCTCCCCGGTGTATCTATGCCGCGTGATACAGCGGTAGTTATACAACCCATCTTCATTCTGTACATCTTTAATATACAAGGCTCCCGTGGATGTGATGAGAAATCTAGATCCTGAAATAGAAGAGAATGATTACGCAATTAACATAGAACAAAAGCAAGCCAACCACATAAACAAAGACGTGGAATTTTTTCAAACCCCCACCCCCGCAACTGAAAGAACCTGAAACAAAGGCTAATGACAGGAGTGTGTCGGTTACCTTAAGGGTCCAAGCTATTTTAACTTTTCAATTACCCTAAATTAGGAGTTTTTAGTAAGTATGCTAAACGTTAAATATATGCTTAGAAAATTACATCTCATGAATTAAGTTTTTAGGTCAAATGTTTATCTTTTTTTTAAAGAATTTTTTAATGTGTATTTATTTTTGAGAGAGAGACAGACACAGAGTTCAAGTGGTGGGGGGGGGCAGTGGGGTGGGGAGCAGAGAGAGAGGGAGACACAGAATCCAAAGCGGGCTCCAGGCTCCAAGCTGTCAGGACAGAGCCTGATGTGGGGCTCGAACCCATAAGCCGTGAGATCATGGCCTGAGCCGAAGTCAGATGCTTAACCGACTGAGCCCCCCAGGCGTCCCACACATATTTATATTTTGAGCAACAGACCCGGCATATAATTGCTGTGGAGCTAATTTAGCAGATTTTCCTTGCTGACCACTTTTCTCTTAGAATGTGACACATCAAAGGAGTATTAACTTTCTCTAGTAAATTTCTACCTCATATATGTATGAACTTCTGTCTCTGGTTGAAGTGTTTCAATTAAACACACAAATGTTAGATTATAAATCAATAAATATATAAATTATAAATGTTAGATTATAGGGGCACCTGGGTGGCTCAGTCGGTTAAGAGTCCGACTCTTAGTTTTGGCTCAGGTCATGATCTCAGGGCGTCTGAGTTGCAGCCCCACATCGGGCTCCATGCTGACAGTGCAGAGCCTGCCTGCTTGGGATATTCTCTCTCTCTCTCTCTCTCTCTCTCTCTCTCCCTCTCTCTCTGCCCCTCCCCCACTCACTCTCTCTGTCTCTCTCAAAAATAAATAAATAAAACTTAAAAAAATAATAAACCTAAATAAATCTAAAATATTGAAATAATCTTAATAATCCTAAAAATAAATCTAAATATTGATTTAGATTATAAATCAATAATACATAAAATATAAAGTTTGTGGAAACTTCCCAGGAAGGACCATCTTAACCTGCTCATAATAACAGCCAACACCTGATGCTTGATTCTAAGACTAAGACCAATTCCTCCTGTAATCAGTGTCTTGGAAAACTCTGGGGTTACTTAACTGCTACCCCAACAATGATCAATCCCTACTTTTCATGGGGGGGGGTGCACTCTCTACATCCCTAGACGTTTGTCTGTACAGCTCTACCTGTACCGAACCATCCACATTAAGAGATCAAATGTCAGTGCTGCTTTAAGAAGGATACAGATAATTTTCCCTTTGAAAATGTAAATACCTGGAGACAATTTTTACTGTTCAATTATAATCTGATGATAAGCCAAATAAGGGCAAAGCAGTAAACCCCAGAGTGAGCTGTGGCACCCCCATGGGGAATGACTGAGGATACCACTCCCCTGCCACTGTTAGACCCTCCTATGGAATATTCCACCACTGGATGCAAGGCTACTTGGGGGATAATGTGATCTTGTCTCTTTGGGAAAAGACTAAAAATGCCAAAAAATCACCTTCTTTTATTGTTTGTTGTCCTATGTTCATTTGAAACTTCCTTTAGTTTACTTTAATCAGAATTGACCAAGAGTCTTGACTTCAATAGTTTTAAGTCTCCAATATTTAAGTTCTGAACATAATGCCCACAACCCTTTAATTTCTTATAAGGACTACACTTTATCCATCGATAAGTTGTTCACATAAAATAAAAATGGTTTATGATTTCTTGCGCAAGAAAGAGCAATTCAAAAGGGTGTGGGTAAGAAAAAAAATCATGAAAGAAATACCAATCTAGAATAAGCTTTTTACAAGGACACAAATTGGGGCCACCCGGGTGGCTCAGTCGGTTGGGCGTCCGACTTCGGCTCAGGTCCTGATCTCACAGCGCTTGAGTTCGAGCCCCGCGTCGAGCCCCGAGTCGGGCTCTGTGCTGACAGCTCAGAGCCTGGAGCCTGTTTCAGATTCTGTGTCTCCCTCTCTCTCTGCCCCTCCCCCACTCACACTCTGCCTCTCTCTGTCTCTCAAAAACTAAATAAACATTAAAAAAATAAAACTAAAAATAAATGAAAGGACACAAATTAACCGAAAAAACACTATAGATATCTTTAAGTAAAAAATTCACTTTTTAAACAATTTTATTTAGTTACATATTTTAAAATATACCACCAATACGCTATGTATTAGAATAGCTAGAAAATCAAATGCTCTGCATTCTAGATATTTTTGCCTTATCCTCCCCTCTCCCCAGGGAAAGCAGCTAAAAATACATTTTACCACTTTGCCTATGTCATCGCACACCAGCATTCCTTGCCAAGAGACATTGTGTGTAGCCGAAACGTTTTTCTTGCAATAGATTTTGCATACTTACATAATGTTTTAATATCGAGCCTCTTTTAAGTACTGAGCAGTGGACCGAAAAGAGGAACCAAAAGCTCATGTACATAATTCCCGTCGCCTTTCTGACACAGGGTATTTTCGTTAGAATTGGCAGGCCATCAGCGGTGGTAAAACGTAAGTGGGAGCACTCTGGGTAGCACAGCTCAGGAGTGCTGGAAATGCGGAAGGGCCACACAGCAGTGTGCATTCATGACTCTGTTGACTCCTGACAGGGCTCCATTCTCCAGGCACATTTAATTTAATCGCTCACTCGCTCCTGTAATATCTCACTTTTTTTTTTTACTCACTGAGCATGCTAAAGAAGACTGTTCAGACGTGCTGCTTCAGAAGAACTTGAACCTTGTTTGTATTGAACCTTCCTGAGACGTTCGCAAGAAGAGGGAATTGACTTAATTACTGTACGTCATTTGAACCATCTCCGTCTCGCCCCTCATTTCTCATCGAAACCCATTTCAAAGGCCATCGACATTTTAAAACAAAATAAAGACAAAAAACAGGAGCCTTTGACTAAGAGAGAGGCCCTGAAGACCCAGGGTCCTGGGGTACAGTCAGAACTCCCAAGATGCATGGCATTTTCAGGGGCAGCACACAGAGTCTTTGGAGCCCCAGATGTCTTGTCTCCATGGTGATAAGAAATCGTAACTGCTCTCTAACTTGCCAAGGCACACCGCTTCCTGCCTTACGTCATCAGAGCCTTCTGGGTCATACAGTATAAATGGTTCATTCACATCCCTAAATGGGATTGAAGAATGTACTTCTATTAAAATATTCCAACAGCAAGATACAAAATGCTGATGTCCATAAACTACACACACACACACACACACACACACACACACACAAACTCTCTGTCTCTGTCTCATCCACGCACACACACACACACACACACACACACCCCTTTACTACTCACATCTGTCCTGTAGCATACAACTGTGCAAAGCCAAAATTTTGTAGGTAGTTTTCTCTCCCTTGGAAAGCTATTGGCGCTTTAGATTAAAACATTTCTAAAACATAGCGCCTACTTTTTGTCACGTCAAACGCATCGCGAATCAGTCGGTCAACTGAACAATAGTGAATGAGTTTTGGATTCCAGATCGCCACTGTGGACATCAATTATGGAGGGGCGCTGCTGAGTTATTAGAGAGGGGTCTCAGTAGCTCTCTTGACTTCTCAACATGCACTAACCGGTTCCCAGATGTTTAAGCCCCTCGTTCTAATGGTTTATCTGCTCCTTCCTTTGCAACCGGGCAAACTGAGAATCATTACTTCTCTCTGCCGTCAATATCCTCGTCAATACGTTCACAAAGTGATGCATTCAGTACGCTGAAAGGTAGAAAGCAGACATAGCCCAGCTGTTAGAACTTGGAAGAAACTAAGAGTTAATGGGTCGCGAGTAAGTGCTGGTGCGGCTCTCCAACGTTATTGACATGAGCTTGTACGTTAGCGCCGTGAACATAAACCCACAGCTTCGTACCAGTTGCGCGAGCTCAGCACAGCACCTGGCAGGATATTTCTATCCAGAGACAAGACTAGCAGGGAAAGTGGGATGTCTGCACAACTGGGAGTGCTGTAGGAACACTCAGGGTGTAAGTCCACGGCCACACTCCTCCCGCTGCTGCTGTGCTGAACGGCGGAGTAGGCTCGGACAGCACCGGCTCCTGAGGTTCAGACACAATGCCTTCTTGAGCTTTCTATGTGAACGCATCAGAGGCAGAAATTAAAACAGCAACAGTTCTAGAAACCCATTGGTCCAACTATGGGTGCTGAAGATCTGAGCTGCAGAAAGCAGGCATACGTGACCTCCGGAAGAAAGCGTATACAAGCTGATTCTAGGAAGACCGGAGCCGAATGGTCCACCGTTCTTCGTGCCAGCACTCTCCTGGGCTCTGGGAGTCCCAGACGGAGGGAGACACGGCCCCTGTCTTCAGGGCGCTTACGATCGAAAGAGATTTTCAGTCTTAGAGTTGGACACATGGCAACGAGGTGAGAAAACAGGATGGGAGAGAGAAGTGTAATCGGGAAACCCGTCTCACCTTCATGAAGGTAACTATCAATAATACCCAGGGAGGAAATGTGTATTATTACCTGACCTATGTATTGTTACATATCCTTGCGGATTACTCAGACATAAATAATTAACATTATATGTCCAAGCATCCTTTACCAACCTGCGTGTTCAGTCTACTCAGCCATTTTTTTTTCTCATTCTTATAAAGAATCAAGTTAAAAGATCTTTTCCTTGGTACCAGGTAAAACAAGCTGACCCCCTGGAAAGACTTCTCATCGTGGAGAAAAAAAAAAAAAAAGCTGGAGTCCCGAATCCAGTGGATCTGAATTCCAGACCTGTCCAAGTCACTTTCCAGCTGTGTGACCTCAGACGAGACACTCAGCCTCTTTAAACTTTGTCTATTAAAGACAGATGGTGAATAGTATCCTCTCTGTTCCAGTGTTGAAGTTTAGATTAACGCAAGGACGTCATCCAGCAGATAGCCATGTATTACGTAGGGGATCTATAAAAGCAAGCGTAATGTTTGCTATTCTGTTCTGATAGGTCAGTCGTCAGTCGACAAGATATGCACATAGCTGCCCAGGGCCATCGGCGTGCCTGAGCCAGACAGGGAAGAGCCCACATGGACATGAACGTAATATTTAATTGTTCATTTATTTGCTAACTTATGTGAAGCAGCCTCATGTATCAGGAAAAACATCAAAGTGGAAGCAACATGGCTGAGTTTTATGTCACAGTTCTGCCACTTGGAGCTGTGTCGCCACAGGCAAAACATTTCCCAACCCCCTGTGAGACAGGTTGTATGTACCACAGGGTACGGCCAAGGTGCAGAGAAACAGAACAAGGCTCTCAGAGTCACTTCCTATGTCCCAGTGAGGGGCTGTAGGGAGAGGGAGGGCAATAGAGACACTGTGCTCAGAAATCCTTCTTGCAGTGGACTGGGACGTTCATGGAAGCTTAAGGTCTTCCTCCATAATCATTAAAATGTAATTTGAATAGGAATATTTGCCGGTATATTTGTCAGTATCCAAACACAAGATGCATATTCTGAAGTTTTCCAAATTAACCATTCCTCACCTCTCGTGTCTCATCTAATACAAGGCCCTTCCGTTCTGACTTCTAAAATAAATTCCAGAATGGTCCACTTCCCTGTCTCTGCTAAACACCCCAGTCTGGGGCTCCCCACCTTCTCGGTTTCCATTCCTGCTCCTTTCAGCCTGCTCCCCACTCAGCATCCATGGCCATGCAGTGCAGTAGATTGGGTAGATGGTTTCATGTTGACCAGGTCCCAGTAGACCGAATTGTTCATGGTGGCCTACAATGCTTCAGGCTTTGATCATATTTCCAAAAGCCATTCAACCCCCTCTCTCCCTCTGCCACCATGCACCAGCCACCCTGTTCTCGTAGTCGCTCCACCTGAAGGGCCCTGAGCCTGTATCTCTACCTGGCTGGACCCTTCTTATCTTTCTGGCCTCAGTTTCTAAATCAACTTTCCAACAATGCCAGCCCGCATTAACTTACCCCTCATCACTCATGCTCATAGGACTTGATTTTATCACATCAACGTGAGGCTGCCTTTTGTGAATTTAAGGTTGGCTTAGCTTTTCTCTCCTCCAACCAGAGTAGCAGAAACTTGATTTGTCTTGCTCAATTTTTCATCTCCATTACACCAAGCTGCGCCTAGCTATGCTAGCGGAAAATATTTGTTCGAGAAATGGGTGATCAAACAGTCTATCACCACGTGTATACAGAATGTCTCTTCTTAAGCCTGGGCAACAAGAAAGCAAGCTGAAATACCTCCTTCTAGGTTTCAACGTGAAATTTCCTCATGTATAATACATAAAAACCAGTATTTCCCCCCTCTAGGAGAAACCATAATATATTCTTATATGAAAATGAGCATATTTTCGGATTTTGATGTTAATTCCTCCTGCATTATGCTTTCTGGCTTTTTCCTATGCAGTCAGGCCGTTAAATCTTCAGTAGGGATGACACTATTTTCAGGAAGATTTTTTATAGTGTATCTGATTTTTCACTTAGTCAGAAATATATCTTAGGGTTTTTTTTTTCTTTTTTTCCTTTTGCTATTGCAATCTGAACTGAGTTAATAGTAATTAAAAGAACAGATGGTTCCTCTAATAAGATGCCAAGTGGCAGAGTAAAACACAATGAAACTTTTCTCAGCTGTGCCTGCCACCTCCAATTGACAGCCAACTGTGTAATGAAACAGCTTCGTCCTGAGCCATTTTCCTAACAGCCTCCAAGAAATAAGCACAAGATTGAAATCTACGTTCTAAGTATATGGTGCTAGAAATGAGATGAGCCTCTAAATGAGTATCTCACATCTTTTAGTTTGAAACTTGAATTAGCATTAACTAAAACAGAAGTGGAAACAGAAAAAAAAATATATATATATATATATAATCTATGGTAACCTTCAAGTTATCACTTTCTCTTAATCCAGATGTAGACTGGAACAGAATCTAACTCTTCACCTGGGTATGAGGTATGTTTGTTCTGTGACGTGATGGGTGGGGGCCAAGCTGTAATCAGAGGCAAGCAGGAAGGAGCAGCAGTTATTTCTTGAGCAACTGGGTGGCCTGATAAAAAGGATTCTTCAAAAAAAACTATGTTGAAAGCCACATATAAGGGAAAGGAGGAGGCCCTTAAGGTAAGACTTCTACCCCGGTGTTATGGGTCGACGTGTGTCCCCTCCAGAATTCAGAACTTAAGTCCTAACCCCCAAGACCTCAGAATGTGACCTTATGTGGAAATAGGTTCGTTACAGGTGTAATTAGTTAAGATGAGGTCATACTGAGGGGCGCCTGGGTGGCTCAGTTGGTTAAGTGTCTGACTCTTGATTTCGGCTCCGGTCATGATCTCACGGTTCATAAGTTTGAGTCCCATATCAGGCTCCATACTGACAACACGGAGCCTGCTTGGGATTCTCTCTCTCCCTCACCCGGCCCCTCCCCTGCTCATGCACTCTCTTTGTCTCTCTGTCTCTCTCTCCCAAAATAAATAAATAAAACTTAAAAAATAATTTTAAAAAGATGAGGTCAGGCTGAAGTAGGGTGCACCCCTAATCCAATGTGACAGTTGTCATAAAAAAGTGGAAATTTAGACACAGAGACATCTGGGTATGCATACTAATCCTAATCAGAGCCAACAGCTATTACAAGCCTAGGAAGAACCACCACTGCTCTAAACATCCTGCATTTTGACCCACTTTGTTCTCACAACGACCTCACGAGGCAGGTATTATTCCCACTTTGCAGATGAGAAAAGTGAGGAACAGAGATTAAGTGGCTTGCCTGTGTTCACACAACTTTTGACATCCCACCGGCGTGATGCCCTGGTGTCCTGGCTGGGAGCTCACACGCTCAGGCGCCGTGCTCCCTGGCACTGGGTCACGGCCCCCGTGAGTCAGCAGGGCACAGCACCAGGGCCCATGGAACAGAAGTGACAGTCCCAGAATCATTTAAACTAAATAATCGACAGGCCCTGACTGGGGAGAAGAATGCTCCAAGCCCTCCATCTGTGGTCCCGATGGGTGGGTGGGGGGTGGTGGCACGAGCAGGCAGAGAAGCTGGGCAGGTGTGTCTACTTTTAGGGAGGAGGTGCTGGGTCACTTCGCTTGTGTGATGCAAGTCAAGCTGGGGACAGAGCTGCGGGGATCAAGCTCTGCATGTCAAGAAGCCCTTTATAGGAACTGGTGTCCAGGACCCCCTGTGCGGGAGGGAAGGAAAAGGGCCAGCGAGACACAGCCCAGAGAAGGAGGGACAGAGACCCGGGAGGGTGTGAGATTATGAAAACCATGGCGGGGAGGACTTTCACAAAGGACTTTCACGTCAGTTCTGAGTCTCTCTTCCAGCATAAACTAGAATACCCATGTCACGTAAAAGGGCCTCGGTGTCCTATTCCGTGCAACGGGGCAGTAATACCTTCCGGAGAATATTGGGATGTTAAACAAGAGTGTCCGTGTAGGTGCCTGCTAGCAAAAGGAATTCAGGAATAGCTGTAATCTGCAATAAAATATATTGATAACATATCTCACCTGCTAGATCAACACAAACATTAAATATCTAGCTACAAGCAGTGAGTAATATATACAGTACACTTTAAGAACACTAAACATCATTACCAAAGGGTATAACGGAATGATACTTGGGGAAATAAAGAGCATATCAAAGTCCAGCATCAGACAGCTTGATACTGCAAAACATTCCATCTTCCACAAATGAAATTAACGGCATTAATTAATGAATGAAAATAATTGCATTAATTAATGAAATTAATTGCATTAATTAATTAATTAACGAATGAAATCGATTGCGTTTTGATTTCTGAACTGAATTCATTTAGAACTGTACAAAATCAATGCAGATTAAAACACTATGTGATTTTTTTTTATGCAGGAAACTAGAAAAAAATTAAAATATTTGATAATATTGGTCTTCACCCGTATTCGCACGGGTGAACGCGTATCTACGAGGAGGAGGTGAACTGGTGAAGTCTTGGTTTTTGGTAGGCACTCTGGTGGCGTATTTCAAATGTAAGAAATAACTGCATACTTGCTCTAGCAGCTGGACCCTTCAAGGAGTCTACCCCGTGGAAACACTCGTACATGCACACACACCAAGGTACACATAAGAAGTGCACGGAGGCCTTGTTTAAAAATGAAAAGCCGTCGGGGCGCCTGGGTGGTGCAGTCACTTAAGCCGCTGATTCCTGATTTCGGCTCAGGTCACGAGCTCCCGGTTCGTGGAACCCAGCCCCGAGTCGGGCTCTGTGCTGACATCACAGAGCCTGCTTGGAATTCTCTCTCTCCCTCTCTCTCCACCTCTCCCTCTCTCTCTCAAAATCAATTAACCAACTTTAAAAATATTTTAAAAAAAGTGAAAATGAGAAACCGTCAACAAACCTACATGCCAATCAGGGGGTGAGTCAAGTTAGGGTGTAGCCACACTATGCAACCATTGAAAAGACAGTAAGGTAAATGTATGCGTAGTGCAGGCTGAGATCTGCAAGACGTGCGATAAACTGAGTACAGAACAACACACGATGTTCTGTACAAAAGGCCAGGAATGTGTGCATGTGTGTATAAATCAGTGGGTGTAAACGGACAGAGAGGAAGGTGTCAGAAGCCATCCACCAAAACGTTAGCCATAGCTGCCTGTGAAGTCACCTGTGGACGAGGGGAAGGGAAGGGAGAATGATAGGCTTTGCCCCATGGTCTCACGTACTTGAAAATGTCTAAAGAAGACTCTATTACTGCATTACTTGTGCGGCTGAAATTTATTTTGAAGAAGGTGTCAGTGGGTGGTGAGCATATGGGCGCAGCAGGCGTAGACCAAACTCATTTGAGCGGCACGGCAGAGGGGAAGGAGAGAAATCCAGGATAATATTGATGTTGGGAGTAAATGTGTCAGAGGATGGCCTTCTGTTTAGCATGGTTTTCGATCGGATCACATCTGCGCGTGCGTCACAGCAGAAGGGGGGCTCTCAATGTTGACCCTGGTCTTTGTAATCCTTCCCCTCTGAACACCCAACCCCACATCTCAGCCAGGATGGAGCGGATCTCCTGATTCCGGCCCACTTTGGTAACACGGAACTTCATACCTAAATGCATTCAGTCTAGTCTTATGTGGGTTGGCACTGCCTCCCCCAAGGACAGAAGCCTCTCTGAGGCAGGATAATCCCCACGTTTGCCTTCCTTCCCCTGCTGTGCCCCTTCACCTTGCACAGGGCTGGATTAAATACTTGTTTGGACACTGATGACACACTTATTTGGGATTTTCCCCCAAAACAGGCGCAGGACGTAGGGCATCATATTGTCAGGATCTGCTACGTTTACAAAATCGTCACCAAGATATTCAAGGGGTCGTGAGGCTCCAGCCTGGACCTTGGGCTGTCTGGAAGAAATCACTTGGCCAGAGAGGATGGCGTTGCTTCTACACACAGGGCGAGAAGAATAAGCTAGCAACCCGGGGCTGGATTTGAGAAGGACAGGGTGATTTGGCATATATGTGTTTAAATTCTCGCAGAGCCATCTCACTAAGACATTTTTCTTATGTAAATAAAATTCTCTCAGTGAAATTCTCCTGCAGTTAAATGAGGCTCAATTATACACTACTAATTTCAGCCTGCACCCTGCATTCTGACTGTATACCTAATTACCCTATTTAGTCTCTTAATGATCACATCTTCGTTCTTGAGCAGATATTCCAGGATGCCATTAATCTTTCCTCTAGTTAGATTCCTGGTTATTTTAAAGGAATGAATCCTTACAAAGAATAGAATTTGATTTTTTTAAAGGAATTCTTTTAAGGGTTTTTATAAAGGGCCAACAAAGAAGCTTAGAAAACTTTAGATTATATTTACTCATTTGTATGCTGGACGAAACAGTTTTGGGCCGTGACATCTAGGAGCAAAAATTTTGGTCGGGGAGAGAATCAAAACAAGTAAACAGACCAAGAAAATAATTACAAAAGGTGGTAAGTGCTCTTAAGAGGATTAAGGCATGGAGGTTGAATTCACATGAAGAAAACAGCTGTTTAGGCCGGGCGGGGAGGGGGGGTTGTTCAGAAGAGACACCGCAGATGGGAGAGCAGGGCTGAGAACAAGGAAGACAGGAAAAACATGTGCAAAGGTCCTGAGGTAGGGAAATGATGGCATGTTCAGGGGACTGAAATAAGATACGTTTTGGAAATAGAACTGACCAGATGCAGACTTGGCCTGGATGCTGGGGTGAGGTCAAAGGTGACTCCTAGGTTCTGGAGAGGGGCATGGGATGGCCAGAAAGGAAAGCCTTTGCTGGAAAGAAGAAGCCTTGAGGCGTGGCACTGGTTGTTTGTGGGTGACTCGTTTTGGATTTCTGGGCACGGAAAGTGGCCCCCTTATAGACTGTGGGGAAAGGGAAGAGTAAGAATGCCATGGGGTGTGACTCATATCTGGACAAGTGCACCCACCGTATTCCCTTTCCCACGAGATTTCTGACTCTGAGGCTGAAGGGAATGCATATTCCATGTTGATCATCCGCTGCAGTTGTGGCTATGTGATACAGTTCTCATTAAAAAGCAACATGTTCAGAGAGAAAACAAAGAGCACCAAGAACAAAGCACGGCACTTTGATCCGCGCTGATGGTGCTTGCGCGGCCTAACCGTGCTATGGACCCAAGTGGAATTGGAGTCCCTGGGCTTACTGCTGAAAGGCCGTGAAAATTAATCATGGAGTTGGTCTGCCTCATGAATATGACATATGGCTACCAGAAAGAATTTAGAAAAATAGGAACCGTTAAAACTGAAAATAGACACAACGTCGTGGCCACTTAATATTACAGGGTAATGGTTCTTCCCATGGTGGGCAGTGACCTATTAATGGGCTGTGAAGTCAATTTCACGGACTGTAACTTTGTTTTTTAAAAATAAAATAGAGTAGACAGAACGAATTGGCATGCATCACAAACAGGAGGCGTAAGAACTTTAGGAAAGCTTTGTTGGAGTTCACAGGCGCCCATATAAGATTGTGGATGTGTGTGTATACGTCTGTGTGTATGCATGTGTCTATGCGTGCTTCTGTGCACACTGGGTTCCACTACAAAACGTATTTTTCACTGTGTACTTCTCACAGTGAGTCAAGAAAAAAAAATGTTTGAAGAGCACCATGCAGCACCTGGAGATCTGGCTCTTCTTTTTTTCCCACTAGGTTTCCCGCCTCTGGGCAAGTCTAATGGACTTCATATGTTTGGGATTCTCAACATCTCCCTTTCACATATGCAGACTGCCAAGTGTGTAGAGGCCACAAACGTGGCTGCATTTACAGCAACAGTGGCAGACGAGGCAGCTGATATCATTTCTAAGCTGCATCACTTGAAGGTCTTGGATTATGCCTGTTTCTTGACAATGCACGAAGATGTCTACAGGAATTGCAAGGAGTGTACTGAGCTTTTGTGCAAATCTGTATGCAGGTAACATAGTTACAAAGCTCCCCCCTCCACACAATGGTAGAAATCGTGTCAGATACAGCGCCTAGTGTCACTCCCCTACCCCCAGACCCTCTTGGTTTTAAGTGGCCTGACCCATTGGGATTGGGTAGAAGCCAAAACATGAGTTTCCATGTCCCAGAGCCTTCCACTGTGAGGCTAACTCAGTTCCCCAACTGGCTTCTCAAGACCCAGCTGATCGTGAAACCCATTGCCTGGCAATGTCTTTCCTAACAAAACATTACTGATACAGTCACATAGCAATTGCTCACGACGCGCAGAGCTACGAATGGGGTTGAAGACAACCCCGTGACTAAAGGCTGTTGTTTGACTAAATTCCCATTGTTTTTGTTTTTTTTTTTATTGTTTTTATTGTTTTATTTTTGAGAGAGAGAGACAGAGCATGAACAGGGGAGGGGCAGAGAGAGAGGGAGACACAGAATCTGAAACAGGCTCCAGGCTCTGAGCTGTCAGCACAGAGCCCGATGCGGGGCTCGAACTCACGGACCGTGAGATCATGACCGGAGCCGAAGTCGGGCGCTTCACCGACCGAGCCACCCAGGCGCCCCTAAATTCCCATTGTTGTAGGGAAAGAAAACCCACCACCATACAAAGCAGGGTGAAATAGTGCCAGCTGAATATACATACGTGTGGAGGTAAACGAAGACTGAAAAATAACGTTTCTGTAATTAATCAGGGTGGGACAGGAACCACTGCTGGGAAAGCTACAAGGGAAAGCCTCTGGAGGGTTCCCCTGACCTGCCCACCAGCTCTGTGCACCCCGCTTTCCTCTACCATGATTCTCGGGGTGTTTTGTGAGCATGAATGCTCTCTGCTCCTCCTGCAACAGTTTCTGATCTCCTTTTTCTTTTTCTTTTTTTTTAACATAGGAAAAGTAAGCCAGTGGCTTAGAGCCTCCGGAAGGCAATTGTAGCTGGCCAGATTTTAATAGCATTGTTTCGCTTTCACTATATGTCTTTTTGTATTTTTTTAATCTGAGATTTTTTATTAAGTTTTTAAATTGTAACTCCAATATAGTTATTGTACAATGTTATATTGGTTCAGGGGGAGAGTATAGTGATTCGTCACTTCCATACAACACCCGGTGCTCATCACAAGTGCCCTCCTTGATCCCCATCACCTGTTCCCCCATCTCCCTCCCCCACATCTCCTCTGGTGACCATCAGATTGTTCCCTATAGTTAAGAGTCTGTTTTTTGGTTTGCCTCTTTCTCTCTCTCTCTGTTTCCTTTGCTCATTTGTTTTGTTTCTTACATTCCACATAGGAGTGAAATTTATCTCTATATTTGTATGTGATACACAAAAACACACACGCAGCTAATAATACTACTTAAAGACGGCAACGCACATTTGCTTTATATTACATTGCCTCAAAAGAATATGAGTTACTTGGATAAATAATAGCGAAGATGACATTCAGTGACTGCAGAAATCATAAAGGCAGTTCGTGACTGACCAGAATTTGAGATGAACTATGTATGCGTGATGCTTACAAGGAGGTGAGTTATATACATTGTTCCTTGGAGAAAAGGATGGCCAGAGAAATCTGGACTCACAGAGGGCCAGGCGAGCAGCAAAATGGGTGACCTGGGGAAACACAGGGCAGACCCTTGGTGGAGGAACTTTGTGGTCACACCAGTGAGGTCATGAAGGGTACAGTAGGGCTTCCAGACGGCCGGGGGGTTGGCGCCAGAATAGCGGTAGATGATTTTCAGATTACGGGGCAAGAGGTAAACCCAAGCGAGGCAGAGGTCAAATTGTGGGCTGACTACGGGATGCTGCGGGGAGCAGAGCTGGGAAGATGTAAACGATGTCGCCAAAGCCAGGCAGCAAGACAGACGGCTGCTGGGGAAGCCGGAGGGCAGCACGAGCCCAGGGCAGAGACGGGGCAGCGGGCTCAGCTTCACGACGAGGGGTCCCTGGTTTACAAGGGACCAAGTCCTTTACAGGAAGTCCTGGCCTCACAACGATTTATTTTCTTCTGACTTGCCCCCCCCCCCCCGTTGTGTCTTCAGTCCCTCTCCCTCCTTCCGTCTTTTTGGGTAAATGAAGTATTTAAACGACCCACACAGACATAAAATGCTCCTCTATGTGCCCACTGCTCAGAATTGATCACTGTTAGCACTACTATTTGCTTTATTTATTTTCATGAAAGAAATGACACTTTACAGAAAAAAGATGAATTCTCTTTGTTCCCTCCCCTGCCCTATCTTTTTCTCCCCAAAAGTCACTGTTATCAGGAATCTAGCGTATGTGCTCTGTTCACAGATTTTATTCCATTACACACACATACATGCATGAACCAGATCCTATTGTTCTGTATCTTATTTGCTTTTTCAAATTTGCATCAACAGCCTACTGTTTATCATGGAAAAACTTGCTTTTTTCCACCCAACATTATGCTTCTGAAGCTTTCTCCAGGTTAACGCAGAGAAATCTAGTTCATTCTTTTTGAACGTAAGCATGACATCATATTGTATAAATATAAGTCAGGCTACCCACTACAATTGAGCTCGGTGGAGACATGTATCTTTCCGTTTTATTCTTTTCATTGTTGTAGCCTCAGCGGCCGGGAACAGCGCGAGACACACACACAGTAGTTGCTCATTAAATACACGTCCAGTGAATGAAGGGATCCATCCACCGCACTACTTAATGGCCTCGGCGATGTCAATAGTCCGCTCTTACAGAAAGTCTCCTCAGACAACGTCTCACTAACTGTCTTCCTACATATGTAATTACTGGGGAGAGAGGCTGTGTTTTCAATTTTCCTGGGTCCTCTGCCATGCCGTGTGACTTTTGAAAGGCCTGACGAGCCGCACCGTGGCCACAGTTCTGGTGGAGAGGACTGGTGTTCCCAAGCCCGCGGAGGAGGACGGGGTCAGAGTTCATGCTGTTGGGTTTACGATGCATCTACTGCAGCCTTGGGTCAGGTTATGTCTTTCCTTCAAAAGTATAGTAGACATTTTTAAATGGATAAACTTTTACGAGAAAGGAGAGGTTGCGTTATTCCAAATCATGAAATAAGCCTGAATAGAAAATAAGTGATTATCATGACTCACAGCCAGGAAGGGGGGGGGGGGGTCCTCTCCGGGCCGATGGGGTATTGTCAATACCAGCCTTGCTGCCTTAAAGCAGAGCTCCCGTCACCCAGGGCTCTCAGTGGTAACAAGGAGCTCAGGGTGGCTCCAGCCCTTACCGTCACGCCAGGAGGGTACTGGATAAATGTTAATGCACATCACTGCCTAAAAGCAATGTCATGCCCCATTAATTACACCCGTGGCAATGTAGTCGCCTTCTAGATCCTAACAGGGAGCTTTTAGTTCGCCTTTCCTTAGGCCACCTCCCAGGCGAAGATAAATGAAATAAGGCCTTAGAAAAGGAATAAACCCTGGAATAGAACCTATTTATTTTTCATCGCAAAGCAACTCTTAATGGGTTTTGTAACCTCCTAGGAACAATTAAAAGGAAAATGGACCCAGGACCTAAAGTCTCTGCGAAGATTTCCAAATACTGAGCCTTCAGTTGAAGGCAACTGTAGAACATACGAGGCTCTTTCTGAGACGCGCTTTGAGCATGTGTAGGTATCACTCCTTGCGGAGGCACTGGGGTAGCGAGGGGACTCCTTGCCCACACCCTGCACTACCTGGAGAACACCTGGTGCTCCTGCTGGCCTGTCTGAGCCCCAGAGGCTCGCCCTGGGGGACAGGACGGAACCCACGTGAGCCCCAGAGGCTCGCCCTGGGGGACAGGATGGAACCCACATGAGCCCCAGAGGCTCGCCCTAGGGGACAGGACTGAACCCATATGTGTTGGGAAACACTGTGTGGGAAGCACTCTCAGAAACAAAACAGTGAATGCCTGTGGGATTTCTGCTACCTTAATACTTCCTCATAATGACACGTGATTTCCACTTTATTATCCTCTAACCAATTCCCATTTACTCTTTCTTGGGCTCTGATAGAAACTAGTGATCAGCAGAATTCTATTTTTTGATGGGGCCCTATCAGATTACTTCTCAGTTTAAAGTCTAAGCAATCAGGATTCTCAATTCCACACATATTTCTTTATTATTATTATTATTGCTACTACCATTATTATTTTAGGCTAGTCTAGTGAAGCAGTGTGAGTGGAGAAGGAACAAAGAAATCCGTAACTGCCTGTGATCAATTGTAAACACCACTGCACTCAGACCAGCCTTTTCATTATTAATTGTTAAACAACCATCTAATGACGTTTCTTTTAAAATACTGAGGTAAAATCCCTCCTTGGGTTCATTTCAGTCATTTCTGCCATAAAAATATGGCATATTATTTACTTTTTTTAATACAATTTGTTATCAAATTGGTTTCCATACAACACCCAGTGCTCATCCCAACAGGTGCCCTCCTCCCTGCCCATCACCCACTATGGCATATCATTTAGAATCTTCTTTTCCTGTTTTTCTTTCAAATAGTTTAATACGGTCGACAAATCGAGGCACCTGGGTGGCTCAGTCAGTTAAGCGTCTGACTTCGGCTCAGGTCATGATCTCACAGTCTGTGAGTTCGAGCCCCTAGTCAGGCTCTGTGCTGCTGACAGCCTGGAGCCTGGAGCCTGCTTTGGATTCTGTGTCTCCCTCTCTCTCTCTGACCCTCCCCCGTTCCTGCTCTGTGTCTCTCTGTCTCAAAAAGTAAATAAACGTTAAAAAAAATATATGGTCGTCAGGTCAAATGTGAGTTGTAGCAGGACTCCTTTATGATGATGTAAAATATTAATTATTTTGAAATGCTTGCAGGTATAAGGAACTACAGATGGTGGGTCAATATAACATATATACTATAACATAACATATATAATATATAGTATAATATGATACAATATAATATACATATATAACATGACATATATAACATATAGTATATGATTTATATTATATTATATTATATTATGTTATGTTATATTATATTATATTATATTATATTATGTTATATTATATATTATAAACATCTATTTAAATGGGCAGCGGAGCTGTTAGATGAGGAAAATCCTTAGGGACCTATACATGAGGAGAGAACCAAAGACTCGAGAGCAAAGATCTTGTTGATGCTGTGGGTGTTATGGGACATCTGCTCTCTCAGGGGACAACGAGGAAAGGAGAAGGTTTTAGTACCATACAAGGTGAGGAAGCCTCTGCAGAAACTTAACCACCACCCCCCACCCCCCCACAAAAAGGGCAGACTAGAAGAGCACGATTCTTAGCAAATACCCTTGCTTATTCCTACCTGGGCTTTGGGTAGGAAACACGTCTAACCGCAGCACGATGCTTGCTCAGTTTTGGGGGCTAGATTTACACTATCTTCAGGGACTAAGAAACGTCATGACAAGAAATTAGCACAGAGTGGCCCAGTTTCCAGAAGCAAAAGTCAATCTTCCCTGGAGAACTGAGCTACCAGGGATGTTGAAACCCACTCCTCCATTCCACTCCTGAGCTCCCAATCCAAAACCACAGAACACATTAAAGAACAATTTACTGTAAGAAGAGTCAGAAGAAACGACAGAGACCCCAGACAGTGGAATAACAGGGTACAGATTACTCATTAGGTGTTTCTGAAATGTCTGCAGAAATACAAAATTGAATCGAGAATAAGAAAAAGAGGTAAGACATCATCAGAAAACAGAAATTAGATAAAGAAAATAGAATGTTTAGAAACAAAAAGTAATCCTTGATATAATATTTAGATAAGACACAGTTAGGATCAGTGTACTGTAAAATAAATCCAAAGAAACTACCCAAAATATTTCCTAAAGAGAAAAAGAAGCATTAATATGAATGAGAGGTATAAGAGGCTTGGAAGAGAGATGTTGGAGATCTACACGGCTATAGTCCAGAAAGAGGAAGCAGGACATCAATGGCAGACATCAATATTTGGAGAAAAAGACCTGACAACACCCCAGAATTGATGAGAACAGAGAGAATTTGCCAATAACACTCACTCTCCTGGGACTCCGGGATGTGCTCCCAGGAAGGCCAGATACTCAAGGAAGAAAGGAGAGCCCAACGGAATATTGAGCAAAGGGGCTGGTGTGCATGGGTAACTCTAAACAAATAATGCCTGTATGAAGTGAAAACACTGGGCAATAGCCTGTAAGATGGGAGGGATGTTACAGGAGTTAGGGTGTTCTCAAGCCCTGTGTCATTCAGCATGAGGAAGGTCAGTAGCATTATATCTGCACCCAAAGGAAGGTAATCACTTTAGTCTGCTTATGATATGGATCCGCAAATGCCATCCCACCCGCGTCTTACCCTGGTAAGCATTGACTTACTATATGAGACACCAGAACAGGCTTAACAGTTTACAGAGAAGTTTTATGGCCGTTATTTCATTGAATCTTTGTTGCAAAACCACATAAATAAATGCCATTTTAAGACACACACACACACACCCTCTCCCATTCTCTCCCATCGATTACTTAAGCTGGGTTCTTTCAAAATATTTGATACAATTCTAAGAAATGTCAACTTTACATTTTGAGAAGTGTGTCCAATCTTACCAAGGCCTATTAGGATGCATTCCAATGCAAATGAAGTACTGAGTACAGTTGCATGCATTCATTGCTCTAAGGTAAGCAAATCTTTCTTTTTTCTTAAATTCTGTACATTTTCTTCCCACATTTTCTCCCCTAGTAATTGTTTACAAATTCCATGTGGAACATGTTCATTTTATATTAGCTGATACAAGCGTTTCTCACAATAAATACAGTGTACAGTTAAACATCCTTTGCCATTCACACATCAGTGGAACACAACATGGTAAATCTACCCTTTCCTTCAATCTAATTCAACATGCACTTCATCAAAGTAGGGTAGTCCTTTAAAAAGGATGAATGAAAATTCCTTGCATTTTAAGATAAGTTGCTCTCTTCTTGAGAGAGTACAAAAGGGCTTTCTCCAACATAGATTTTACTCATTTTGATATCTTCTGATAAATTATTCTCATTGCCATGCTGTGAAAACTTCAACTTGCCGTTTGAGCAAGGATATAATAAAGTCATTATAAATGTCTAGCATTGAAGCCATCTTTCTTTCATTTCTGGATATTAAACTTTAATTAGAGAATATCCTTTTAAGTAATTGATATTTTATAGAGAGAAATAGCATAAAATGAAGACCATAAGGAAAAAGCTAATGTTACAAAAAAAGACATCTGACTGTTGGGTACTACTTTTTCCTGGCTCATCCTAAGGATACCCACTGTATATAACAAATACCACAAAGGATTATACAAAAAGAGTGATGAGGTTCCATCACAGATATTTTAGCATTAATGCTTTCCAGGCATATTAAAACAATTTCTTTGTTAAATTCCCGAAATCATTTTTAACCACATGAACCAAGTTGATGAGGGTCTTAGCACCAAAACCATAGCCCAAGTGTCACCTTGATACAATGCTATTTTTGAATGAATAACATGAAAATGTTGACTTCACGTAAAAAAAAAAACCAAAAAAGCATAGCTGAAGTGCAACAGTAATCTGTATTCAACTAACTCAGATTAATGAAAGGAATGAGAAAAGCATACCCTTAACTCTTGTTCTAAAAAGAAAATATCATGAGGTATAATCCCTGGATGAACAAGCCCTGCCAAAAAGGTCTTCTCCATGTGCACTGGCCAACCTTTTTGCCTACACAGTTTGCCATTCAACTGGCCCCACACACCTTACCCCACACGATGTTCACTAACACGAACCAAGACCCCTCTGACTTCTCTGGCCCAATTTCCAATTCAGACCTTCTCGGGAGGCGTCTGAGACTAATTTCAATATTCCATCCAAGCTCAAAGTTTGTTCATTTTTTTCTCCACTGCATAGAAGTAAAGAATATGGAGTCTACCAGTCATCTGTGAGCAAACATTGTAGGAGGATCTGTGATAGCCAACCAAGAGAAGACCATCTTCGTTTTCAAACTGACAGGTGCAGAAAGGAGATTTGAATAATTCATGGCAGGAAGACGGAAGGCCTTTGACGAGTTGATTGCCAGTGGCACTTGTTTTGTGTTTTGCCTCTGGCTTCATCTTTCAATATGGCATCTGTATTAGTTTCTTAGGGCAGCCATAACAAAGTACCAAAAACTGGGTGGTTTAAACCACACAGATTCCTTCTCTCCCATTTCTAGAGAACAAGAGTATGAAACCAAGTTGTCTGCAGGGCCATACTCCCTCCAAAGCTTCTAGACCGGGATCCTTCCTTACCTCTTCCAGGTCTGGTAGCCGTGTGCATTCCTTGGCTCGCTGCCATCTAACTCCAGCCTCTACTGCTGTCTTCCCATGACCCTGTTCCCTCCATGTCTGTGTTCAGTTTTCCCTCTTCTCACAAGGACATCAGTCATGCTGGATCAAGGGCCACCCTACTCCAGTCTGATTTCTTCTTAACTAATTACATCTTTAACGATCCGGTTTCGAGCATGGTCACATTCTGGGCTGCTGGCAAGTAAGGGCTTCAACGTTTACTTTGAGAGGACACAGTTTAAGCTATAACAGCATCATCTCAAAGCAAGCTCACCTCTTCCCATCTCATGTAGAACACAGTTAAAATAAGAGGGCACAAACTATACCCATAATTCTTTACAAGGGAGGGGAGATAGGGAGAGAGTTTCTCCTAAGAGAATAGCTTTATCATGGAAAGTGACTTCAAGATTTATAACAATTCCTATCAGATAGATGAAGTTGCATGAAATCACTGTAGTCTTGAACACACTCCACGGAGCATGGGTCACATCAGCAGTCACTGCTATATATAAGCAATGTGCATACATATAGGCGCTCTTACCCTGGGTAGACCTTATAGCTTTTAGAACGAGCATCAGTGTTTATTTACCCGTTCAGATGAGCTTTAAATAACAAGCAAATGTTATGTTAAAGAGTCTCTGGGTGTATAAACACAAAACACAGAAATCTCGAGGGATGCTGAATTTTAGACAATGCGCCCACTTCCTCTTTGAGAAAAGAATGCCATAGTTCCTAATACAAATTATAGGCCAAAAAAAAAGTACAAATAAGAACATGAAAGAACCCCCTGCTCAGTTTAATCAAATGAAATAACATGCCTGTGAGTGATTTCAAAGTACCACTACAAAGTATTCTAATTTTCTTTCTTTTGGGAGAAACACTTAATTTTGTTAGCGCATACTGAGATTTCTCTCTCTCTCCCTCTCTCTCTCTCTCTCTCTCTCTCTCTCCAATGTTCATGCCTACTACAGAATTTTTCTCTAGGCAAGTGTGAGACTGACTACAATGTCAACGCAGGACATCCCCAGAACACATGCTTCTTACGAACTGGTGTCTGCTGATATCCCCCATAGTACCTCACAGAGCATGGAATGCGTTCATTCAGTAAATACTTGCTTATCGATAGCATTTAGAGAAGCATATCATTCTACCGTTCCGTTGCTTTTACTGGAAGTTCCTTGCTACAAAAAAATTGAAGAATTGCTAACTCTATCATGTCACTTGGGTAGAGTGTTTGACTATAATGTGCATATCCTAAGAGTTGGAATGTGGCCTGGGTCATCTCAGAGAAAAGGAGCTGTGGGCAATCCCTTCCTCCCTCCCCTCTGAGGGGGCAGTGGATGTGCAGAGAAGGAAGTTTGGGCTGTAGGGACCAATACCTACTGAACAACCACCAGAGGATGAGTCCCCACCTCTTCACCACTCCTTTCAGAAGTGCTCTCCAATTGCCCTCATCTCCATGATGACATGTCGCCATCAAACATTCCATACCTATCCAAACCTCATAGTTGAACAGTGAATAAACAAGACAAATCCCTGATAACTAGTACTCTGCTTCTCTAACATGTAATCCTATTAATCCAATAATGAATGCTATTAATGCCGTAAAAATGCCTGTAAGCAGGAAATAGTCATATATATGGCTCAAGACCCTAAAAATTATTTGTGTTCCTAGTGTGGATAAACACTACAGAGAAACAAGATTTGTAAGCATTTAGAAAGCACAAACACCCAGGAAACAGCCCCAACAAGATCGGACAGTCGTCTATAAGCCATACCCTTCCTAAAATGGAATACATTTAAAATAGTTACAGGATGAGAGGCGCCTGGGGGGCTCAGTCGGTTGAATGTCCGTCTTTGGCTCAGGTCATGATCTCATGGTTCGTGAATTCAAGCCTGGTGTCGGGCTCTGTGCTGACAGCTCAGAGTCTGGAACCTGCTTCGGATTCTGTGTCTCCCTCTCTCTGCCCCTCCCCCACTCATGCTCCATCTCTCTCTCTCTCTCTCTCTCAAAAATAAATAAACGTTAAAAAAAATTCAGAATAGTTACAGGATGAGCGTGGATTGGAAAACAATACTCCTGTATGGCATAAACTTGCAACTATTTTTCTAAGAAACCACCCCAAGAAAACTTAGAAGGGAATAATCACATGAATTTATTCTGAATATTCTTCTGAGTCGCAGAGAAGAACAGCACGCGAGTTCTTGTAATGCCCCCGGTTCCAGGATGGAGACTGTGTTATGCATCATGACTCAAGGGAAAGGAGCAGCCATGTGTGGGCGGGAGAAGCCTCTGGGTCTACTCCAGACCAGGAGCTCCTTCCCTTGGCTCCCCACAAGCTCCGTGAAATGCAACCGTAGAGATGCTTCCCAGAAAGGATCACACAGCAACCTCATCATGAATATGACCTCAGACACAACGGTCCTGACTCTGTGAGGCTCTTAAAAACGTGACACAGGTGAAAAACAAAGTAAATACACACACGATAAGCACTGCCAGAAGCTTTTGCTCCTGAGATAGTATCGATGTTAGGTGAGCCACCAGGATAATCTTTAATAATGAAGAAATATTTTTAAAGTACAAACATTCGGGGCACCCGGGTGGTTCAGTTCGTTAAGCGACCAACTCCGAATTTCGGCTCAGGTTATGATCGTGTGGCAGTGAGATAGAGCCCTGCTCTGGGCTTGTGCTGGGCCTAAAATTGCTTGGGATTCTCTCTCTCCCTGTCTCTCTCCCCCTCCCCCGTGTGCACATTCTCTCTCTCTCTCTCTCTCTCTCTCTCTCTCTCTCTCTCTCTCTCTCTCTCAAAATGAATCTATAAGGGGCACCCAGGTGCCTCAGTTGGATGAACTGACTCTTGATTTCAGTTCAGGTCATGATCCCTGGGTCATGGGATTGAGCCCTGAATTGGGCTCCACACTGAGAGTAGAGCCTGCTGCGGATTCTCTCTCTCCCTCTGCGCCTCTCCCCTGCTCACAGTTTCACTTTCTCTCTAAAAAGTAAAAATAAAAACAAATAAATAAAAACGTATGTAAAAGTACAAACATTTAAAAGGTAATAAAATCTACCAGCCCCAAACCAAGCATTAAAAAGAGCCCTGAGATGTTACATACGTACAGAACTGAACATTACTGCATTAGTTAGACATCACTCAAACTCTGCTTCCTGGACATCGAATGTAAGACCACATTTAAAGCACTCAATGTGTGGTTTTCTAATACCGACTTCAGATTATGACCATTAAAGTCTTCTTGGATGAAAGGCTTAGGATACCTTCAAATCAAGTTCACATCCAGATAAGTAATAATGTAGTAAGTAAACTGACTTCTCAATCTCACCCACTTCTGAAAGCCACATCCAAAGAACCCCTCATGTCTGAGAATCTCTCAGGACCCAAGCACACAGCATCTGGCAGAGTGGTAGTCCATAAATATTACTCATAAGAGAAGTGAAAAATGAATGAATTTCCCCCAAGAACTGAGCTGGAATCTAAATATAAAATGATACATTCCCAAGGCTTGGGAGTTTATATATTTTTGGAGAAAACACAAAGAAAATTGCAGTCTGAGAAAAACTATTAAATGTATATCTTTATATGTATATATTTAAAACTCAAGGTATACAGGTATCCATATTTTCATAGATTTTTAAATTACTTTTTTTCTGATTACAAATATAGGCATACTGTGAAAAATCTAAAAAATATAGGAACGTTGAAGAATAAAACGCAAATCCCTCATAATTCCATTACCAGTGGAATAGTTGGCTGCTACAGCTGACCATGATTAATATTTTTGCATAGCCCTTCTATTCTTTCTTCTACATATATTATGTACATTCAGATTATTAAGATTATATTGTTATTTAAATATCTTTCATGCAGATGCAGTATATTTTACTCAATATTTTTGTCATGTGTATACGCAATGGATAGTGTATAAATATTACTAAATCATGACTTCCTATCACGAAAAGGTTTTAATACATCATTTTAATACTGTGTAATAATCCATTGGGTGGATATACAATAATTAACCTATCTACTCTTGGGGGCTTCTAATATTTCACCATTATAATTAACATAAAATAAAATAAAACGCTCCACATAGATCTTTATCTGTATTTCTAATTATTTCCTTAATTAGCTCCTCAAGGTAAAGTTTCTGGGCCCAAACCTATACTTTTTTAAAGAAAGGCATTAAATTGATGACATTTTAGAACAGTTAACAAATAAATTCTACAATATAGTTGTTGAGTGGTTTAGCACAACAGCAACCTGTAAGGGTCTAAATACAGAAGTAAATCCGTACTCTACTTCACTCAGAATATTCTGTTTATCAACGTGAGGGAGACCAAGTGACCCTTATTGATTACTATCTTCCAGGCATTTTGCCTATTATCTCATTCAATCCCCACAACACTCTTATGAGTTGAATGAGGAATCTGAGGTTCAGCAAGGTCATGTAACGTGAGGTCTGAGGTCACATAACCCAGGTTTGCCTGACTTTCAATGTCACATCCTTTCCACTACACCAGACCAGATGACTTTCATACGGTTAAGGTGAAAAATGATAGAACACGGACCTGTATCGGCCCCTATGCCTCTGACAGCATCCTAACCCCTCCCAGAGTCCTGGCTACAAAGGTATCTCAGAAGGTAGCTTTTTGCTTCCTTGAGTCTCAACCTCGCCAACAAACCATAAGGAGGTGGGAACACACACTGGGTAATCCAAGCCCTTGTTCAGACAGAAATATTTACAGAAGAGAGAGCACAGAGAATGGCAACACCATGTCTTTCCTAGAGGAGGACAGATTGGGAGAGCCTCTATCTTGTGCTGAATTTTTAAAAAATGGAAGATTTTCATCCAAAGGACAGGGAGAGAAGGATTTTCAACACAGAACTACAGGACCAAAGGCGCAAGTAGGGGAGCACATTTGGCCCCTCCAACCTTTGTTTCTTTGGCATATTGATTATTTCAAGCTGGTTGTTTTTAAGAAACTGCAGACAGAAGAGAAGCTCTGAAAACTGAGTAGAAGTTACCCTTTGTAAGAGAGGTTTCCATGTAGAAGATAAATCTTCCCGTGTAAGGTATTCCCCCATGGTACCAGGAAGAGGGGGGAAGACTAAATCTCTAGAAATTGCTCACTGGAGCAGGCAGGGACTTAAATCTGCATAACAACCTGACTCCACTCACTGTGCTTTTCTTAATCACCTCCCATAACGGACTCCCCATCCCCCAAATCTTTTGCTTTTAGTTGAAGATGGAATTTAAGGTGATGGCTTCGTCTACTCCAGAGAGTTACTCAGTTTTCCTGGGTTTCTCCCATGTAACCAGGAGGAATGCACGTTATTAAACTTGTTTGATTTTCTCCTGTTAGTCTGTCTCATGGCAGCTTGATTCTTAGACCAGCTAAAGAACCTTGAAGGGTAGAGGGCAATTGTCCTGCACCACCGCTCACACGTTCACATTTGGGTTTTGTTTTGTTTTGTTTTTTTAGTGCAATTGTGGAGCAGTAAGAGAGATTAGAATAGAGAGATAGGCGGTCTTAGATGGGAGAGTGGTTTAAACATCAGCGAACCCCAGAATCTTTAATATATGCTACTTACTTCCCAAGGAGACCCTAAGGCCGATTTCAAAGAAATGAAAGGTAGAATAACATGGATAAACTGGGGTCGGGAGATGGTCAAGAGATGCTTATTAACAGAGGTGATACAACTATACGGAGCCAAGGTAGTTTAATTTGCCGAAAGAACTGCAAGATTTTCACGAAACTCCAAAAAGAAATGGGAAGACATTACATTTGAACCTCTTCCTCCCTCTCTTTGCTTGGCCAGTTCCAAAAATAAGTTGATGGGGCTTCGTATTTTTAACTTGAGAAGAGATTATTCTGGGACATTCTTTTTTACTTTATGTTTATTTCTATTTTAATGAAAAAAAAATGAAAGTCAGATTTGAAGGCAAGAAATTCCTCTCTTCAAAGGTCAGGTTTATTTTTACTTTCAATTTTTTTTTTGATCAAAAATTCAGTATCTTTGGTATCCAGCTTTAAAATGAAGTAAGTTTTCTACCTGGAGATGATAACATTTGCCTCTATTTTCGGTTGGAAGGGCTGAGAGCAATGTGTAAGTTCATATTTTAGGATCCCTGAAATTAGTGACAATTGATTTGATAATAGAATTTGAAGACTTCTGTGCAGATGCCACAGTGGTCTTTGCAAGGAATTACTGTGCTTTCTTTTTCCTAAGTCACAAAACTAAAACCAAACGAACAAAAACAAAATTTAGAAATATTGAGACCTTGCTATTAGTTTTGTTTTCTCTCTAAATTAATGAACTCAAAGAAACTGAATGATACAGCAGTTCTAAGAAAGAATCCCACTCTCTGTGGACCAAATTCTGTTAAAGATTCTTTATGTTTGTGGTATTACTTTTCTTTTCTTTTCTTCTCTTTTCTTTTCTTTTCTTTTCTTTTCTTTTCTTTTCTTTTCTTTTCTTTTCTTTTCTTTTCCTTTCTTTTCTTGTTTGCTCAGGGGCCCTCTTGGGGAAGAATGGGGGTGGGGAATATGGGCTTTTGCTGTGTGATTGACTGTGCATCCTGATCATTTGCCAAGTTTTATTAAAAGTCCCTGAGATCACTCTGTACCTTGGCCCTTACACTCCATCAGCCATCAATTCAAAATGTCAAACCTGATTACCAGGACTCTCTCTGAAGCCCCTTCCAAGCCATTAGTGAGGGAAAGCTGTGGCTTGGTGTCTGCATGATGTAAATGCACCTCACCAAGCCTTCCAACTCCAGGGCAACTCGTTATGCTTCAGAATAGCACTGACGGTGTTAATTTCCTAAATAAAGACGACGTCTGCAATTTTAAGTTTGAACTTACTAGAGAGATTTTGTTTATTTTTGTCTTCATCGCTACCACATCTTTTACCAAAAGGCAACTCTAATTCAAATCCTAAATTATATATTTAGTTCACAAAAACAGGTCAAAAGGATGTTTAGACGGCAAACAATAATGTAATGGAATTTCATTGAAAATCACGCATAACAGAGACTATGTAAAAGAGATTCTTCACAATTTTCCTACTTTCCAAAAAAATTCTTTTTTTTTTAAATTTTAATGTTTATTTATTTTTGAGAGAGAGAGAGAGAGCAAGTGGGAGAGGGGCAGAGAGAGAGGGAGACACAGAAGTGGAAGCAGGCTCCAGGTTCTGAGCTGTCAGCACAGAGCCCGATGTGGGGTTTGAACCCACGAACTGTGAGATCATGACCTGAGCCGAAGTTGGACACCTAACCGACTAAGCCACCCAGGTGCATCATCCCCACCCCCCACCCCAAATTTCTAACCTTGGGAATTAGCTAAATTTAGTTAGATCAGATTTGGTGCTCATTTATCCACTATAATAAGGATGATTTCCAAATGCAAGGATGGTGTTGGTTGCTTTTGGTGGTTTCGGTTATGTGATGAGGGAGATTACAAGTGAAAATACACTGGCTAGGAGCAACTTACATCCATGTCCATTGGAATGTTCCAGAACGGGCGCTACCATGAGTAAAATACCTAACTTGAAATGGCTGTGGCCCTTCACGTGAGGCAAACACGGTGAATGAAGGCCCCTAAGTCCTGCTACTAGCCCTCGCAAGGCCTTTTAGCCCTCCTACTTCCATAACACCAGTGGCAGCATTAGCAATGAAATATATCTTGATAACAAATTCAGTTTACATGGCGGTGTCACGAACCATACGTCACTGAGGATGTTTGTATTCAGCTGGCTGTTGGTGAAAACATCTACCTAAATTCCCTGGCACAGGGCCACAGACAGCCTACAGAGTCCCTGCCCTTTGGGCACTCGCATCCTCTTCGGTGACCTGCCACTTTCATTCAGCTATTTTTTTTTAATTTTTTAAATTTTTTTATTTATTTTTGAGATAGAGAGAGACAGAGCATGAGCAGGGGAGGGGCAGAGAGAGGGGGAGACACAGAATCCGAAGCGGGCTCCAGGCTCTGAGCTGTCAGCACAGAGCATGACGCGGGGCTCGAACTCATAAACCGCGAGATCATGACCTGAGCTGAAGTCGGACACTTAACCGACCGAGCCACCTGGGGGCCCCTCATTCAGCTGTTTTAAGAAGTGACTCAATTATAATGGTCCCACAGTGCTTCTGAGCAAAGTGTGAATGGTTATCCTAAAGTTCAAGGTCACCTCAAACTCGACCTTATCCCAAATCCTAACCTTTTGCAGCCGACTCCAAATGGCTCTACAACACACCCCGCGTGTTTTCCCCCCTAGGCTAAAGCTTTCACTGTCGCTATTCATTTCCTTTTCCCCCAAATTCAGAGGCCACCAATTCCCCATCTCATGTTAAAATGATCAACAATTTGTTGATGGTGGCTCAGCTAAGAAATCCTTAGAGCTGGACGTAAGTAAGTGTCCAGGATTCGAGGGCTGCAACATCATGCTCTGCCTGCCATGTTCATTTTGGAATTGTGCATACATAACGAATTCTGCACAGTGAAGTCGGGAGTCAAGAAAAGGCAGTGTTTTGTTTTGTTTTGTTTTGCATCGCCCATAAACACTCATTGCTTAAGTAGTGAAGGGGTCAGTCAATTGAGAAGCCAGAGATCTCCCAGCCACACACGGCTCTTAGGGGTGTGGGTGGAGAGCTCTGCATTGGAAGCTGAGTTACTTTTAGTTTCTAAACAGACTTAGGGCTCGTGGGAGGACCAGCCCACTTAAATTGCACAGTCAGGGTCGCTAATTCCTTATGTGCTCAGTCCAATCCGCAGTTGATCAGTGTGGCCTTGTATGGCCGTTATATGTCACCGTGTGTACAGAGAACGGCCCTTGGAACGCAAACACCGAAAGGTGTCCTTC
Source organism: Acinonyx jubatus (assembly GCF_027475565.1). Lineage (NCBI taxonomy): Eukaryota > Metazoa > Chordata > Mammalia > Carnivora > Felidae > Acinonyx > Acinonyx jubatus. Next base: position 5,385,348 of record NC_069384.1, on the reverse strand, counting down.
CTGAACCCGCCTGGTTTCGACAAGCTTCCTGAATCCCAGGGGTCAAGAGTCACATCAACCTGGTTACCTGCCTAGCAATGTGACCTGCAAATATGTCATCACTTGCTGATGTTAGAAATTTTTTATTCAGCAAATACTTATATAAACTTAGTAGTGATAGGTGTATTCTAAGTGCATTACCAACACTGACTCACATCAACTTCACACTGACCTTAAAAGGAATGTGACATAGGGGCACCTGGGTGGCTCAGTCAGCTAAGCATCCCACTTCGGCTCAGGTCATGATCTCATGGTTCGTGAGTTCGAGCCCCGCGTTGGGCTCTGTGCTGACAGCTCAGAGCCTGGAGCCTGCTTCGGATTCTGTGTATACCACTCTCTCTGCCCCTTCCCTGCTGACGCTCTGCCTCTCTCTCTCTCAAAAGTAAAAAAAAAACAAAAAACAAAACAAAAGAACAAAAAAGGGGGGGAATGTGACATAATCATACCCATTTGTGTGTGTGTGTGTGTGTGTGTGTGACATGACAAGTGAAATTAAGTAAAGATTTTTTTTTGTCTCGGAATTTCTCTGCTCCAGAGGACATATTTCTAAATCTTACATAGGTATGTGATGGATTCTCCCAGTGGGATTTTCCATAGAATCCCAGGTGGAAAATAGTCACTAGTTAACCTACTGTGATTGAAGCAGGCATAATGGGTCAGAGGTGCTCCCATCCCAGAGGCACAGTCCTCTGATACCTTATGCAGCAGGTCTAAAGCTGTGGCTCTCAGGACCCCATTTCAGAGCCCTACAAATTATTGAGTACCTCAAATAGACTTTGATTATGAGAATCGCTGATATTTAGAGTGGCAGAAAATTTTAAAGTTGTAAAATATTTATTTATTAATTCTCTAAGAAATGAAATAGTAACCCATCACACGTTAACATAAACAAGCATTCTTTTAATGAAAATAACTATATTTTCTAAAACAAAAAAAAAAATGGGGACCAGAGTGACGCCGTTCCATTTCTGTGAAGTCTTTGTAACGTCTGCTTTAATAGAAGACCGTGCAATTCTCATGCATTCAATCTCCTGCGGCGTGCCGTTTTGGTGGAAGTCTATCAAGGTGAAGCGGCTTCACGTGTATGTAGCCGGCAAAGAAAAAAGTGCTTGAATTGCTTTTGTGGATCACTGTGGCTAGTCTTTGCTAGTTTCTGAAAGGTTAGTTGCAATGGTGTTTTCATACTCTGTTAAAATTCATCGCCCAAAGTTCTGCCTCAAATCTGAATGGATCTATTATTGACGCGTGACTTTTGTATCGTCATCCTTAGTCATTTATAAGATATCTTTCGCTGAATTTTGCAGATCTTCTCAATGTTGACACGTTTCGATATTCAATGTCAAAAAAATCGTTTTTGTGAATATCATCACCGATCTCACCAGAAAAGTCTTTCTGATATTGGAAGACTGTCAGGCACACAGTAGCGGAATAAAACTTTCCCCAAATCTAAAATTTTTCCTTGAAAGGTCGAATTTTACCACTGGACCAAATTGTGTCAGTTATTTTCCTTGAAGTGGCATGGAAAGTGATGGGCGCACCTTGGTTCATTTCTAAGAAAACAGTTGCTAAGTATCTATAATCCGAATAATCATAGTTTTTCCATTCATTGTTCTTTTATGTTAAAAGTGGTATCCCATTAAAAAACAAAGCAAAACCAAAAACAAACAAAACAAAATAAAACCCAATAATTCAGCTTGCAACTCAAGTGCACAGTGCTGTCCCCTAATGTATTCATTCTCCTTGTGTATATTCCCAAAGTATTTTATGTGAACTTCCATTTTTTCACATAGAGTATTAAAAATTCATGTACTCAAGGGCTGAGATCTAACACAATTAATAGTTTGATGGCTGCACAAAGGGACATTCTTTTTCTAAAATTTCTTTTAATGTTTGTTCATTTTTGAGAGATAGACAGAGCATGAGGTGGGGGAGGGCAGAGGGAGACACAGAACCCAAAACAGGCTCCAGGCTCTGAGCTGTCAGCACAGAGCCCGATGTGGGGCTTGAACTCATGGACCGTGAGATCATGACCTGAGCTGAAGTCGGGCGCTTAACCGACTGAGCTACCCAGGCGCCCCATGAAGGGACATTCTTAAATAGTTTTTTCCTGTGAGTGTGTGGTAGTGAAGAATACAGTATAATTCCTGTACAACACAAGTGTGACTGGGTCCCCGGTCTTGATTTGTGCTAAGGCACTAGCAGTTTACCCATCGTTGCAAACTGCAAGGTGGTGAAGCAGACCAAGAACATGTTAGTATTACTCTGAAAATGCTTTAGACACTGCAGATCCCTACAAGAGTGTGGGAGACCCTCAGGGGTCTAGGGCCACATATTGAGAATGGTTGTGATGGGATCACATCCTGTTTAGAAGACATGAGAAGGGAGTCAGGATGGCTCCATCAGGGTCACATGAAGGCCCAGCACTTCTAAAGCTCTGCCTCCCAGACCTGCCCCATCTGTGTCTCTGGTGACCTACCAAGGACCAGCCTTGCTAGCTCTCCTAGTTCTTTCTACAGAGGGCCATCCAGCTGGAGGCATTTTACACACAGAGAGTGGAACGGTGCTGGAAAATAATCAAATGGTTCACCTTTTTAAAACACCCAGTGTGGTTGACAGGGGACCGTTATAACATCTGGGTGGCTATGTGAGTTTTACTCTTTCTAGGACACATGATATTTGGATCCTAATAAGTAGACTGAGCTATCTCAGATTATTATTAAAAGGTATCTGCTTTGAGAAAAAGAAAATTTCTGGAGAGCTTAAATACGAAATCATTTCTAAATGGAGAAAAGGCAATTTTTCCAAAGAGGGTAAAACACGTGTGTATTTTCAAAGGAATAGGAAGGTTAGGCAGACTATGGATCCCTGCAGGCAAACAAGAGAAATGAGGGGCGCCTGGGGGGGCTCAGTCGGTTAAGTGTCCGACTTAGGCTCGGGTCATGATCTCACAGTTCGTGGGTTCGAGCCCCGCGTCGGGCTCTGTGCTGACAGCTCGGAGCCTGGAGCCTGCTTCGGATTCTGTGTCTCCCTCTCTCTCTGCCTCTCCCCCGCCCATCTCTCTCTCTCAAAAATAAATAAACATTAAAAATTAATTAAACCAGAGAAATGAGAAACAACTGAACTACCTCAACGTTAGCACTGTATCTCTCCATTTGTTTTTAGTAACTATTTCTTAAGGGGAAAGTCCTAAGTTCAATAGACTCAAACGTATGTATTTGAATTTGAATTTTAGGAAAATGGGTTCTTACGATATTAACCTTTCTTTTCACCTTTTGAAATACAAAAATGGAAGGCTTGATTTTAATGCTAAAACTCAGAGCAGTATAGCAGCAGGTAATAAATCATCACATCACCTGAGAGCGATAAGTTGAGGAAAACATGAATTAAACAAATTTGAGAACATTTGGAGAATACATTATGCCTCTGTCTCCCTGTCACGGTCCTTTCTGATCACAGTCCATTTAATTAGGTGTCCATCTCCCCCCCACCAGCTGCTGAAAAGAGGCACCTCCTATAACGTGCCCATCACTGTGTCATTTTCATCAAGCACCTACTTGACATACGGTGTGTGTAGGTGTATTCGACAAAGTGCTCAGTGATGCAGAATCATCAGAATGGACATAATTATATGTCTGTATATACCAAGTGGTACATGAAAATCACCATTATATATTACCAAGGATCCTTTAAAATACCGAAAGGGAAATGTACCAATAGAACAGCATGCTCTAATAGAGAATGCACATTCATGTATTAACATCAAATGACAACATTTTTTAAAATACAAGTGGTTAGCAAACCTACTTTTCCAAAAGAACAAATTAAAGACAGTGCTCGCTGGAATTTTCCCTGGAATTAGATACCTTAAAAGTCAGATCCGTAGTTTATCAAACTACGTCCTCCACAGCCCTATTCTTACATGGATGGTTTGCCTGTCTGATGTTAATACACTGGCAGCTGTAGGTAGGACAGGTTTGCCTGCAAGACAACAGGGAGGCATTCCAGGTATGACCTGCCTTCCACAGTGACATCCACTTCACGCTGTGACACCGACATCATTCTCCTCATTAATGTGTATGCACACACGCACACACATACACAGCATACACACACACGTACACACGTACCTCTACCCCTATCAGGAGCCCAGATTTTGTCGTGACAATGCCAATCACAAAGCAGGCAGAATCCACTAGAGCCTAAAATGTTTTCAGGGGACCTTAGATTTGAAAGCTGATAAGCACATTAGGCTCTTTATCAAAGCTTGAGAATTGGATGTTTTCTTGGACATTTTTTAAGGGAATGGCAGTTATAATTTTAAATGCTCAGGAAATCTGACTAATAAAATATTTCAGAAAATAATGTGAAATTCGGGCATTTCTGTTTTATAATATTAACCATCATCACCACCACCACCATGACCATCATGGCTAACATTTATTCAACTACCCGATAAGCACTGTGCCAAATAATGAACATAGATGATCGATTCTCCGATGTCTCGTCTATTCAGGCTGCTATAACAAAAATACCCTATACTGGGTGCTTTATAAACAACATAAGGTTTTTTTTTTTTTTTTTTTATCACAGTTCTGAAGGCTGGAAGTCCTAGACCAAGGCATCTATAGGTTCAATGTCTGGTGAAGGCCTGCTTTCCGGTTCATAGATGGGTAGTTCCTTGCTTCTCCTCTTGCAACAAAGGGTAAAGGGAGCTCACGGGGTTTCTTTCATAAGATCACTGATCCCATTCATGAGGGCTCCCCCTCATGACCCAATCATCTCCCAAAGGCCCCACCTCCAAAGGCTATCACACAGGGCGCTAGGTTTCAGCGTATGAATATGGGGGGCTATAAACATTTGATAGACAATTCCTCACAAACCTAAGTGAAAAAGCTCCGCGATGGATTTTAGTTTCTCACGTCGACTCCCTCTTATATCAAGACTGCTATCTTACACCTTTCTTGTCTTCTGTGAATACGACTTCCTAACACATCACTCGACAACTGTCTCCCTGAGGGTTAATTTCAAAGGCATCCATCTGTGGCATAAACAAAATGCTGCAGCAAAACACTTTACATTTGCCAAGTGCTCTGGAAATTTACATGAATGGCAAAAGGGAAAGGGTTTAGACACTAAACTCACCTTAATCTTTCAGATTCTCTGAACAAAGAAAAGGTTGCAGATCTGTTAAAGATTTTAGAGGAAGTCTGTGACACTGGGTAAAATTTTGCAAATAAGCCCCTCAGACCCAGTCTTTTGACTAGTTAGAGACTATTATGTGCTCACATGGCCTCTCAGGACTGGAGACCAAAGGTTGAGCACACAGCTAAGAGCGTTTCCTTGGAAACAAGGTGCTTCTTCAATACAGCATAGGCCCCTTTGGACGTCACGTATTTTCCAAGCGCCTGTTGTGTGTCTAGAAATCTGCTCTATGAATTGTCCTTCATTTAAACAAATAAACATGGGGAAAAATTCAACTTTAAGGGTGTCCTCTTCAGAAAGTGATAACATCACTAAAACCCTATGCAACAAATAGGGTCCCTCATCCACCAGGCTCTATGCTAGCAGCTAGGAATAGGACGAGCAGAGGAGGGTGTGGTCTCTTCTTGACTGGAGGTTATCATTTTGTAACTGTCTAGGAAAGGCTCTGCAGCTGGCAGCCCTGACATCGTTTGCTTTGTATTCATTTCCATTTTGATTCAGTGAATGGGTCCTCTTTCCTAGAATGACTGATATTTATATGGTCTTCAGGCATACCCAACACATACAGTCATGCTTATTAAATGGCAGAATGAAATCATTGAATGAAATTCTATTTCAGCCCTGAGTGTCACCTAGATCAAGAGGAGACTTGCAAGAACCTTCTGAGTCATAGGAGGAGACAGGCAGCCCGCTACGCGATATGGGGAAAACAGAACAAAATCTTAGCTGCATTTAAAAGACTATTTTTCATTCATCTATTAGATTACTAGACATAAGACGTAGGATATGTGAAAAATAATCTAATGTGCAGACAGTAAGGATTTTAATTTAGCTCCATACAAAATATATATTATTTAAGTACAGGTATTTATTTTCATTGCGTGAATAGATAGTTCCTATATAAAGGGTGTCATACCAACTTTGGGAGATTCAGAGGAGAACAGGACACAGCCCATGGCCCCCAGGAACTGAGTCTAGTGGTAGAGACAGTCAGGTAAGAAGGCAATTTTCCTACTGAGTGATACTGATATTCTAGGGGCACGGAGCACACGGGACTCCCAGAAAACATAACAGGGGCCATTTGCCCATCTAAGGGGGATCAGAGAAGCTATCTGATCATCTTATCCTTCTGAGACCACACGTGTATAACAGTCATGTTTAAATTTAGAAGTTGTGCTATTTATCGTGACCTAGAATTATAATTACTGGTGCAGTCTTGGGATAAGCCTTAGCGATACCTGTTCAAAATGGTCCCCAGTAAGTCAGGCTTCTGTGTCAACACTCCCTTTGTGATGTGACTTTGCCTTGAATCCCAGATTCAAAGGGGAAATCTATACTCCCCACCCCTTGAATCTCAGATGGTCTTATAACTTGCTTTGACCAAAACAGTGCCATGCAGGTGACATCATGGGAGTTTCAAGGCCATCCATTTAGAGGTCTTACAGCTTTCTCTCTGGTCCAGGTAGAATGCAGCAGCCGCATAAAGGGGTCTAAGCTACCCTGATGGAAAGAAACCACATGGGAGGGAGACCCTGAGGGACAAGTCGCTCCATATAAACAGAAAGGTCACATGAAAGGAAAGCAAGTGGGCTGGGTCATTTGAGCCATGGAAGCTAAGGCGTAGGCGGGTGGGGGAAGGCTGCCTTTGACATCTCAGTCTGAATCCAGCAGACAGCACGAGGAGCCAAGACAAGCAAACCTCCCTGTGCTCTGCGGTTTCCTGCCCCAAAGAATCATGAGCCATAGAATAACGCTTCTCTTAGGAACTAAGCTGCAGAGTGATTATTAAGCATCAATGAATAACTTGCGTGACCCCTCTGTATATGAACCGGATCCAAATGAACAACGTGGTGGTACAACACTACCTTTCAAGGATCCCATTAAAGGGACCCAGTTCTTTATAAGGCTCTTCGGCTACTTGGTGGGTTTATGCCCACTGAGTTATTAACAACGACAAAAGATGTTGCACATTGTGCCTGGCGGTAGGCTTGCCCTGCCACTGAGGCACATGGAACAGCTTGAGTGCTGGGCCACTGACTGCCCAACATGAGAGTAAATGATAAAAAAAAATAAGGAAATGTTAATAAAGAATATTTTAAATGAGAGAAATAATAAAGGACACTAAGCCTAGACTCCAGGCTAGCTAACATGGGCAATTTTCATCAGTGGTATAGCTGGGTTCTCTCTTACTAGGCAGGTGGACAGCATATTGAAAGACAAGGTGGAATTTAAGGTCACTTAGCAAGATGGATGGGAGGCAGAAGTAAAAGCAAGTAATACAATGGGAACTGCAAGGTTTCAGAGATGGAGAAGCATTTGCAAATAATATGAAGGGAAATGCTAGGTATGCAATATTTAACAGAAAAAGCTCTGGGGTTCAGAATGAAGGAGGACTGAAGGTCACTGCTGAGCATCATGTCCAGTTTTGAAGGCACATTTAATGAGGGACACTGGCAATCCGAACACTGAATATTTTCTTTTTGAGGACACATTTAACGAGGGACACTGGCAATCTGAACACTGAATATTTTCTAGTTCTGACCTAAGAGCAGACGTTCAACAGTCTTAACCTGGTATTCGCTCATATTGGAGGTTTCTCTTACTCTAAGATTCAGCTAAACAATTTAGGGAAATGGGTATTTAGTAGGTTTCACTTCTGCTTGTCAGCTTGCTCTGCATTTTCCTTTCCTGAGTCTATTTACTGTTATGGGCAGATTTGTACAGGATCCTGTCTACACCACACGCAGAGTGAGGGCTAAAAGATGTGCTCACTCGTGCGTCCAGCACGGTGTGCCAAATGCTCCGTGATGCAGCCATCCCTTTCAGTGACATAACTAGTGTTCTTAGGCTGCCATAGTTTTGATTAACGGGGCATTTGTCCTCTATCGGGTAGCAATTGCAAATAGCCCATTTTCTGTGAGTTATGAATGGGATTTGAATATTACCTTCTGACCTGTCTAGATGTTTAGGTGATTTGTGGTTAATTTGTTCACTGAGCAATCACTTCATATTTCCTTGAATAACAGTGTTATGGCCCAATATTAATTCACTGATGGAGTGAAACAAAAACATGGCAACCATAAAGGGAATTTAAATACTTTAGATGGATTTTTTTTTAATTTTAGTTAATTAATGTATAGTGCAGTATCGGCTTCAGGAGCAGAGCTCAGTGATTCATCACTTATATACAACGCCCAGTGCTCATCCCAAGTGCTCTCCTTAATACCTATCACCCACACTTTTAGATGTTCATTCTTATAAAAGTTTGAGAGTAAATACTAGCAATACCTGCAGTTCTTGGATATCGAGAAGTTCAGAATTTAAAAGTTTCATTAGAAAAAAAAATAAAATAAAAAGAAAATAAAAAGCTTCATTAGAAAGTTATTGGGGCTTTTTAAGTGTTAAAATATGTAATAATCCCTTCCACATTCAGCCATAATAGAGTAACAAGATCCATATTTACCCTCTCATCTTAAACCACCCGGAAAATGGGCAAGATCTCTGAAACAATGGCTTGTAGGATTGAAAAGCGGGCAGCATGGAGCAGCGGGACCTGAGAGAAAGAAATCCAGGGGGGTGGCCTCTACGACTGCCCTAGCTTCCTGCCTGGAGACAGGTCTGCAGCCACAATGCACAACCTGATGGGCTCTCCCAGTGAGTTGCAAGCACACAGTTCGCAGTTGGAACACATGACAGGGAAAATGTTAGTTGAAGATACAGAGTGATGTGTTCCACAGGTGTATTTAAATCATTGAGAAACACTACAAATAAACAAAATAATGAAAACAAATAGCACGAACAGAAACAAAACACAACTAATAAGCTAAGAGTAAAGATACAATTTTATGGATATGATCAATATACACCTAGTCCAAAGTATTGCAATAAAAGAGCAAAGAACAAAGAAGAAATCGAACAAACAGAAAACAAATAGCAAGGTGATAGATTCAAACCCAACCTTGTCGATAGTCACATTAAATATAGACAGTCTATATATTTCGATTAAAAGGCAGATATCGTGAGACTGCATAAGAAAACAAGATATAGACTGTATATACAACTAAACACTGTGTAAAAGAAATGCACTTTAATTCTTAAGTCACAGAAAGATCGAAAGCAAAGAGATAGTTTAAAAATAAACATGTCAATATTACTCATCAGAAAGCTAGCCCAGCCCAGACCATTGATATACCGTTATATCAAATAAAATTAATAAACTTACAGCAAGACTGACAATGTGATTAAGACAGGAGACACAAATTACCAATATTAGTAATATCAGTCAGACCTCCTAGATATTAAAAGGATAGGAAAGGAATAATATGGACATCGTCACGCACATAAATTCAACGACTTAAATGAAATCAGTTTCTCGAAAAGCTACAAACTACCAATATTTGCCTGATATGAAATAGATTACTTTAAGAATCCTGTAACTATCAAAGTACTTGAATTTACAGTTAAAAACCTTCCCCCAAAATGCTTAGGCAAAGATGGTTTAATTAGTGAAGTCTACCAAGCCTTTAAGAAAGAAATAACACAATACTATACCATGTCTTTCCGAAAATAGGAGAGGAGGAAACAGCTCCGAACTCATTTTATGAGTCCAATATTAACTTTATTCCAGAACCAAAGGCATTATAGGAAAAAAAAAATCCTCAAACAAAATATTAGCAAGTTGAATCCAATGATATATATAATCTAGATATCTAGATATACAGATATAAGAATAATATACCATAGCCAATGAGATTTATCTTGCTAAGGGAAAACTGGTTTAAGACGTGAAAATCAACCGGTGTAATTTGCTAGATTTGCAGAGTCGGCCGGCACTCGCACTGAGGTGTGCCAGTCAATCCCTCTTCAAGAGAATCTGCCCTGGGTGATGCAGTTCACCAAATGCCACCACCTGAAGTGACCTCAGATCTACTACAGCATTAATGCTGCAGGCACACTGTACTCAGGCTGCTCCTAGCAAAGAATTGGGGTGGGGGTGGGAGCAGTACATGGGCCATTTCCCCCAGATGTAGGACACGTCTGACGAGCAGTGCTTGTTCTGGGGTTCCTCACTGGCCTGGTTGAGAATTTCTCAGCCATGCACAGCCATCTGAGGCTCTTTCCACTCTCTCCATCCTTTCACAGATATCGGACTTGCACTGTGGTCTGAAAGCCTCTCCACCCACTCCTGTTCCTGATGCCCTATTTTATTTAACAAGCGTTTCCCCTAAAACATGTTTTGCAACTCGCTTCTGTTTTGGCAGCTTCTTAGAAGACCCCAGAGGACACACATTCTGCAGAAGGAAAACCATATGATCATCTGAACACATGCAAAATAAGAAGGGCTGAATGCCCTTCCCCTGAGATCAGGAGCAACAAGGATGTCCGCTGTCAGCACTTCCATTCAGTGTTGCAATAGAGGTCCTCGCCAGTGCAATAAGACAAAACAAAGAAATACAATGCATGCAGATTGGCAAGCAAGAAGTAAAACTATATTCACAGGTGACATGATAGTCTACATGAAAAACAAACAACAATGACAACAACAAAACCCTTAAGTAATTTACTAGGGGAGACACCAGAACCACAAAGTGAGTCTAACAAGTTTACAGAATCAATCTACCAAATCAATATATCAATATACCAGTCAATATACCAATATACCGGGGGCGCCTGGGTGGCTCAGTCTGTTAAGCATCTGACTTTGGCTCAGGTCGTGATCTCACAGTTTGTGAGTTCGAGCCCCGTGTCGGGCTCTGTGCTGACACCTCGGAGCCTGGAGCCTGCTTCCGATTCTGTGTCTCCTTCTATCTCTGCCCCTCCCCCACTCATGCTCTGTCTCCCTCTGTCTCAAAAATAAACATTAAAAAATTTTAAATATACACACACACACACACACACACACACACACACACACACACCAATATACCATATTGATGAGAGAAATGAAAACAGCCTTAAATAAATAGAGGGTTAAATCACAATCATGGGTAAGAAGACTCAATATTATTAAAGTGTCAATTCTTCCTAAATTTATCCTTGGATTCAACACAATCCCAATCATAAACCTGGGAGAAAAGTGAATTCTAAAATTCATAAAGACATTTAAAAACTACAGAATAGCTAAAACAACTTTTGGGAAGAACACAGTTGAAGGACTTAGGCTGTCTGGTTGCAGAGTATTTACAGAGTTGTGCAATCAAGACAGTATATTATTGCCATAAAAACAAATATGTAGGTCAATGGAACTGAAGAGAAGCCAGGACCTCTGACATACATGATGGGTTGATTTTTGACTAATGTACTTAGGTAATTCAACGGGGAAAGAAAAGATGTTTTCAGAAAACAGTGTTAAAAGATCTTGCTATCGATATGCAAAATAAGTAAGCTATCCATATGCCAAACGTGGGCCTCAATTATTACTTCAAAATATACATAGAATTAACTTGAAGTGGATCACAGGCCTAAACGTAACAGTTGAAACTGTATCACTTCTGGAAGACACTGAAGACAACTGAAGCAACCCATCAAGGACACAAAATCACAAAAGAACAAATACCAATGAAACAAATTTCATCACGATTTCCAAATTTACTCTTCCAAAGTCACTATTTAAAAAAATGAAAAGTCCAATTGCAGATTAAGAGAAAATACTTACAAAGCAAATCTCTGATAAAGGACTTGTATCTACAATAATAAAGAATTCTTAGAGTGCAATGGTAAGAAGGCAAACATCTCAATTAAACCTACAGTGTGAGAAACACAGATCCAGTTAGCAATAGAGGCATGTGTTGAAAATCACAGATTATTATAATCACAGCGCAGGGAAGATCCTCAACCAGTGACTCGCCTGCCAACACAGACCTGCCTGAGGCTACCCAGTGTTCAGATAAGGCACCAGGTACATGGCAAGGCCTCAAAGCTAAAGAGATTTATCAAGGCATAGGAGGAAGGAAGGAAGAAATATTCAATAGTTACAGCTTTACACAGCATATAAATATTCTTGAGTAATTGAGAGAAAATTTTCTCACCCTCAACAAAAGTAGATCCACAGTGACATATGGCAGGATTTGTGATATATACCTGAAACTTCTCCAGGATCGGGTCTACAGACACGAGGTGTGATTTGTGGAAGCCAAGGATGAAATTACTCAGGAGAAAGAGAAAACACCTAGAATGTGATTTGGACATTTCTGTCCATGTTAGGCACTCAATAAACTTTATTAATGTTAATACTAAAGATTATTATGTAAAAAAAGAGATGGATTTTTTTCCAACCGAAGGCTTTTTATAATTGTAATTAAATGAGAGTCATGAGTTTATGACAGTTATTATAAGAAAAGACAGAACTTAACTCACATTCTAGTACAAAATAACAGTGTAAATGGCTCAATATCAAAGGCTATTGTTGTCGATGGTCCCCTCAGTAGAGCTCTCCAAGAGGTGGGAGCCCCACTGTTAGGCTGTTCATACTGTAGATGGAGTTCTGTACTGACTTCCAGACCTATCTGAAGAGGGAGCAAAGAAACAGTGGAGAAACCAAAGAATTTCCCGGGGCCGGATGACTCCTCGCAAGATGCCAGAGACAGACCAGAGGTTTGCAAGGAGCACAGTGTGGTGGGGATGCCAAATGAGTAGGAGACTGTGAGGAATGCCAGAACAGAAGTGTGGAGTCCTGGGGGCACAAGGGAATTGACAAGGAAGTTGTCCAGGGCCCAGAGAAAGAAAGAAGCTCCGATCTGCACAAGAGCCCACATCCCGGTAAGAACTAAGAGGCACCTTTCACAGAAGCTCCCTAGGGGGCATCTGAGACCCACCGTGGGAGGCCTTCTCCTGCTCCACAGGCCACTTCCTCTCTATCTTCTCCCCACCCCCACTATCATTCCTATACACACCTCCACCCTACCCCAGCCCTTGGAGGGCACAACCTTGTCATGTATCCCTGTTATACTATCCACATCCCCTTCCCCAGTTTTATTGAGGTACAACTGAGAAATAAAAATTATATATATATATATTTAAATTATACAGTACCATCCAGTGTTATTAATAATGTGTATCTGTCATACTGTGGATTATTTTTTTTAAGATGAAAAGGTTATGACCTTGTGGCACAATGGATTGTATTTAAACTCCTAAACCTGGCATGAAAGGCCATTCACAATCCAGACCCCATCAGTCTGGGCATGCAAACATTTCCTTTTAACGAAATGACCTGCACACCCTACTTCACTTATAACCTGAAAAGTCCTGCCCCGCGTGGACATTAGGATCATTCTTTTTTCCGTACTGAGCATCTTTGACTTAATTTTTTCTATTCCAAACTGTTGCTCTAGACTCGGTTCCCTCCCACTTCTCTATTTCTTCTGGGGTGTCTTCCTGACTTCCCCACTCAGCGCTGCCTTCTTCCCCATCCCCAATCTCTGGTCACCCTCTTCTGTGCCAATCTCTTGACCTGACATGCTCAGCCCAAGGTCATGTCTTCATTTGTCTGCACGTACTTTATTAGGTTAAGGGGAAGCCTTGCAATTGTTTGTAGACACACATACTAAGCAGTGCCCTGGGTTTGGTAGGTTCTTGGTGTTTAATGGATGCTTGTTGAATTTACATCTTGTAAACAAAGCTGACGTTCCTCTGATCATTTCTTGCATAAATGTTTTTCCAAAATGATCTGGCGATTAGTATGGAGGCAGGACAGAAACATATGCTTTCTATTTCAGGACAAAGTAAGATCAAAATTGAAAAATAATAATTTGACCAACTCAGGACTTTGGTGGGGAGGGATCATATTCAGCTATTTGCAAAGAAAATTATGGGGACTGATATTCAGGTCAATTGAATTGCCCGAATTAGTAAAATAAAATAATGAAGATACTATATTGAAAAATTACAATAATATTTCACGACTGATGGTGTCTAGGTGTTACAGTACTCTCTAGTGGTTGGATTTAAAGCAAGATACTTGCAGAATAAACGTAGAATTTTTTAGGAAGGCAGAGAGGGCAATATATGTAACATTCAAAATATCATTATTTAATGGACATTTCATGAAAAAAAAACTGTATAATTTTAAAATTCAAGAACGTTTCATGTAACTACTACTGTATAGACAAATCAAAGGACTCTGAAATGCTTCATGCTCCTTCAGGACTTGACCCAATATTCTGTCATCTGAAAAGGTGACATTGGTCCGATGCGGTTGAGGCATCTGGTTATATATATATAATGCTGGTGTTCATATTTCCATTTCCTATATAACCAACCATTCTTAAATGAGTAGACAACTTCCAGAACTACTCTTTTAATAGCATTATAGAGTCATAAGAATTGTTGATATCTATATGCTTGCTTTTATTTTTACTGACAACCTAAAATATTTCACAAAGATTTTGTTCCTTTTGCTTAAAAGCCATTTTTGAAGACAAAAGACAGAGGGAATAAGTGATTTTTAAACAACCGTAAAGATTTTGCAAAGAAATATTGAATTTCTGAGTACCGCAAAAAAACGCATTAGAATTCATTTCAGAAACACGACAAGTCTAAGCAAATATTGAATTTGATATTTGATAAAGACAAGAAAAACAAAGAGCATATATAGAACCACATAGTATGTCCATATCAGAGAGTAAATAACTCAGATTTTATCTTACAGTAGTAGAGTGACATTTAGCTACAATCGCCACCCAGACTCTAGTTAAACTTCATTCAGTTTAACTCAGTAAATAATAATCACTGTGCTTGATAAATGTTAGTCACAAGATTTTTGAAGAAGCATCCCCGTCAGACAGTAAGTCACCCTAAGTCAAGGATATGGATGATCATTGTGATGAAAGATAAGAAATGTTGTCATATATATTATGTCATTTATTCTTAAGAAAAATGCCTGCTCTCCACTATGATCCCCATATACGAATGAGGAAAATGAGGTTCCAAATGGGAAAATCTCTTGCCTAGAATCACTCGGTGTATCCATGACTCATGCACACTGAAACACAGATGTTTTGCTTGACTGTATAGGACTCTTTCTTCCACATGAAGGTTTCTCAATAAAAGATGAGAGAACTCCTTTGGGAATAGCCCCTGATGTAATAACACAGGGGTCCGGAAGGGAGTAAAGAAACTCCATGAACATGAAGAGGTCAAATGACACCAGAGAATCAAGTGTGTTGAGAAGATTTTACATTATCTACCTCACATCCTGGCAAATTGTGCAGCTGGAAAGATAGGAAACTCAGGTTGGCCATGAAATGAAGCTTTTGCAGGCTACCTCAACAAAACACCCTGCATAAACGAGTTCATGTTTAAGCCACCAGTTTTGATGGAAGCTCGGATTAAATATGAAGATGCCCAAGTAAACTACAGTATCTGTGAATCCAAATCTTACAGTTCCATACCCGGGCATAGGAGAATTTTACACCATTCCAGGGAAGGTAGAAGGGGACTGTGGCAACAAGAACATGGGATTTATTTTCAGTGAAGGAAAGGTCTGTTTTGCTAAGGACTGGAAGGACTGGAGGGCAAAGCATGAATATTTTAGCAGAAAGTACACACAGTACATGGTTTTAGAAAATGTCTTATTAATCCCAATATAAATGAAAAAGACATCGCCTATACAAAACTAGAACTGCTAAAATAAAGAAACAAACTAGCATAAAGACAAATTGATTTGGTAGGGATTAAAAAATATGTTTCCTGAATTAAACATTGTAAATAGAAAATGAAATATTGCATGAAATTGAATTGGTGGGATAAAAGAAAAAATTAAATTGCACTGACAGTAAAGAGTGAAAAATTAAAACACTGATGCAATTTAAAACACTAAGAAAAATGGCTTAAAAGTCTATTCAGGAGCCCACAAAATCCTGTGCTTTCAGACAGAAAGAGCTCATGAAGTATCAGGCAATTGTATTGGAAACAGAAGAATTATTTTTTAAATTTTTTAATTCTCTTAGAGATACAGAGTGTGAAAGTGGGGGAGAGGGGCAGAGAATCTTAAAGCAGACTCCACGCTCAGCACAGAGCTCCAAGTGAGGCTCAATCCCACAACCCTGGAATCATGACTGGAGCTGAAATCAAGAGTCGGATGCTCAACCTTCTGAGCCACCCAGGCGCCCAAGAAAATAGAAAAATTCTTAAACATACATTGAAGACATTTAAAAAATAAGGATAAAGAAAGTCTTCTAACTAGATAAAACACATCATCTTTAAATGAAGCAAAATGTACAGCTTTGTGAGTAAATTTCTATACCTAGCCATATTGTCTTCCACTGCCTGCATTCAGGATTGCATTTTAGATACACCACCCACATAGCCCTTCTGGAAAAACTATTATATCCCAGACTATCAAAAGATAAAATAAAGAACTCAATGACATATGGCATGACTTTCAATGAACTCAGTTAAATATAAACTAGGTCCAAATATGTGTTATTGATATTCTTGTGAGACAAAATGGTGAAAGCAATTCTGTTGCCACCATCATCATGATGGAAAGTCCCAGACTGTTGCTATCAAAATAAGGCTCTGTCAGGAGAAAAACAAATTTAAAAGCATACCAAATTACTCATCTTATACCCGAGAAACATACAGATACCTTTTAATTTTTTTGGCATTTATGACTAGGAAAATGTGTTTGTATGCTTCTATATAAATTTGGGAGTAATCATCAGTAGAGTAAGTACTGAACACATGCCTTTCAAATTTCTAGAGAAAAGGTGGTTATGAAAAGAAGTCATATATAAAAAAAGTTAAGAGAAAAAGGATACAGGAAGGGAATGAAAATAAAATGGAACAAAAACCTTCAGCAGAACTTGCAGAAACCACACTTTTCATGTTTTCCAAACGAGGCAGCTACAAAACCCAAAAATCATTGCTGCAGGTTTTTCCAAGAGTTAAAGGTGTTGCAGAAAAAGCAAACTTCCCAATATGCCATCAACATAATATGTAATAAACCTCAATAAAATGTGCATCTATGGACATAGACTACTGTTGTCTAATAAGGTCTTTGACTAAGTAATTATAATGACACAATTTTATCAGTAAAGGTTAAGTATCTTTATCTGAGCAGAATCCGATGAAATTAGTCCTGATGTAATAAGTACCATTTGTCACTATTAGAGCAAGAGCTGTTGACAGGACTTGGGTGTCTCCGTGGCAACCCCAGCGTTCCATTTCTTTTTTCTGTGACCTTAGACACTAACAAGGCATACAAGTCCAGAGGGCATAGAAGGTATTGCCTGGATAATTTATTTACCCTTTTCTGACTTTGCCAGGCAGTGGCATATGTGAGAATCTCGAGGCGTTTTACATCAAATGGGCTTCTGCTCTCAATGCTGACTCCGCTCATGAACATTTTGAACAGAAATACTGTGTACAGGTTTTCACTAACAAGAAAAACCGCTAATTGTGAACTGATTCACCATCCACAAGGCATAAAAGAGAGTGAAAGATACAAAGAGAAAAAGAAAACATATATGTAAACAGAATATAGATTTCTCCATTTCAGAAATTTACATGAATGAATATCCCTAAATAATGCTACATGTTCCACTAAAATTAAGTAATTTTCATGGAGTGCTACCTACAGCCCATGTCTCAAATAACACATTTTTGGAGTACAGCATCCCAAGGGGGAATATTTACAGCTATGCTTGAAATGGAAGGAATTTGCTACAAACCCAGAGCACGTACAAAGGCACCAGGGCTCCTACATTAGAGAAGACCCCCACCCCCACCCCCTTCAGCTTCAGAATCAACTCTAGCTCAGTTTCTGGTCAGAATCATACCTGAAAACATGTACACACAATTTGACAGTCTCTATTTGGGCCATACTCAGTAGTAAAAATAAAGTTAATAATGGCACTTTATAACTTCCTGTTCTTAATCTCGTAGGGCAAAAATCTAAGAGGAGAAGGTCGTGGGGCGGATAGAGGTGGGATGTTGCGATAAGAATTTAGACAAATATTGTACAGAGAACAGACTGAGGGTTGCTGGAGGGGAGTAGGTGGGGGATGGGTTAAATGGGTGACGGGCATGAAGGAGGGCACTCTTTGGGATGAGCACTGGGTGTCCTATGTAAGAGATGCATCACTGAGTTCGACTCCTGAAACCAATATTACGCTGTATGTTAATGAACTTGAATTAAAATTTTTAAAAAGAGAGAAAAAAATCAAGAAATCTCGTAAACGAAATTTCATATTTCATTTCTTTTCCATCATCCTTTATCTTTTTAGAAATAGCAAATGCCAGTTTTTCCACTTTAATAAATAATATAAAAAATAAGAATTTATTTCAAAAAATATGAAGTTAAAAATGTAATTAATCTATTTTTTTTTTAATTTGTAGACCTACATAACCAGACTTGGAACCTTGTTCATGGGCAGATACCTTAGCAACATATCTTTTAAAATCTATTTCTCTTATTTTTCCATTTAGAATTTTGTTACAGGTTGAACTGTGTTCCTTTCCCCACCCCGAAAAATATGTTGAAGCACTAACTCCAGAACCTCAGAATGTGACCTTACTGGGAGACAAGACTCTTTACTGACATGACCAAGTTGAGGTCACTGAGGTGGCTCTAATCCCACAGGACTGATGCTTTTATAAAAAAGGGGCAATTTGGACCCAGAGACAGACACGCAGAGGGAAAGGATGTGAGACACAGGGAGAAGAAGGCTGCCACATGACTGGAGGATCCAGTCTACAGGTCAAGGATTGCTTGCCAAGGACCCGCTGGCCACACCAGGTGCTGGAAGAGGCAGGAAGGGCCCTCCTCGAGAGCCATGAGGGGTGTGGCCCTGGAGACACCTCGATTTCAGACTTCTGGACTCCAGACTGTGACAGAATAAATTTCTGCTGTTTTAAACCATGCAGTTTTTGGTAACTTGCTTTGGCAGCCACAGGAAACTAATACAATTTACCGTGGATTAAAGACAAAATACCTATTTCCAGAATAGAATACCAGTTCAGGCTTCAACAATGATGCCACCTACCATGTAGTAAGTGACAGCGGGTCACTTACATGAAGATTAGGGTCAAAAAGTTAATGACATAGCTGAGATTAAAATTTTCTTTCCCAGGTTTCTTGTTCAATCATAAAACTGGAGCCCAGCATCTTTTTTACTAAATTCTAAAGTATATATTTTCCTAACCAACCTTATTTATATACATATACACACACTCCACAAACACACATAAACGGATACATGTATATACGTACGTATACACAAACATCCATTCATATATGTACATGAACAATATATGTCTATACAGTACATTTATAGGTTACAGGTATATATGTTAAGCATATATATATTATATATGTATATGTGTATCAGCTATATTATGTACGTATGCATGTGTATATATATGTATACACACATAATACACGCACACACACACACACAGTTTTCAGAAAAGGAAAGGATCAAGACTCTAAATTTTTCAAATAATTTAAGGTCTTTAGAACGATCACTTTGCCTGCTGGACAAAAATATCTTCTCTGAACCTTATCGTCAATTTATATATTTGTGGGCAATTCTGGGCTTGGGTGTGGGAATGGAGGAAACCCAGTTTTACACGCTGGCAGCACTGGAATGAAAGGGCAGCCCAAGAGCACTTCTAGCAAAACCAGTGCAGAGATCGTGGCTCACGTCTGGTCCCCAAGAGCCAGGGTGCAGTCACGGTTTCTGTAAGTAACACAGACATGTTTGCCTATGACAATCACATAGGTTCCCACCTCACAAGACTGGTGGGCAGTTTTCTAGGAAACCTCTGACCCCTTCCTCGTCTCTATTCACCCTTGCATTGGACATTCAGTATGTGGTGAGGTGGTTCCCGTGTGGATGTACCCGGGTGGAAACTGCATACGGTAAAAACAGATGAAGAGTATCTATATCCCTGTTACTACCTGCCAAAATATTTAGGGACTTGGCATCTTCCAATATACTGCAAACATTTAAATAATAATAATGTAAATAGCCACATTAACATTATCAAGGATCATGCTTCACGATTTAGTTTTTAAACATGAATACCATTGAAGATAATTGTTCTAGAGAGTACAATGACACGAGAGATGAAGTGATGAACCAGAGGTACTCCCAGAGGCATGCACTTGAAGAGATTTCCTCATTGCTTCCTGGAAACACCAGCTCATCACCACAGTCAACGTGACAACCAAAATGGCGCCCATATAGGAGCCTGAAGCAGCATAAATGGGATAATGTCCACAGTCGTTCCCTCTGTCAAACCCTAACTGCCTTCTTAGCTCATGTTTGGTCTTTCTTCATCAGTGCTTGGCTAACCCTTTGAAAGAAATGCAATGTGCAAGTTCACTACCCTCCATTGTTGGGATGTTTATTACAGTTCCATCTGGTGGAAGAATGCCCACTGTTGCTAGGTGTGAGCCTAGGAGCCTGGTGTCATCAGCCATTTGAGAGAACAAGCCGCCCTCACCTTGGGATTACAGCTGGCTGAGAAGTTGTGGCCAAGCAGATTCTGTGCCATGAGCCTCCCTCAAGAGCAGGAGTGGGCTTCCTGGTCCCAGCTGACTGCCAGCCTTGGATCCAGCCGTTCATATGCTGACATGCTGGACGACTCAGAGCTCCTGTCAGCTTTGTTAACGTGACGCAGAATTCCCACATCCCTTCAGACCTGGGGCAGTATCAGGATGGCTTCCCTGATCCTCAAAGGGGAAGGTCAAAGCAAGAGAGATTTACTAAACACATTGGCCCCTTGCAGTGAGTGAGTGCCAGGATCCCTCCTCCCTACAGCCCTCCCAGAGGACTAAGACCTCTGCCCCTATACTGCTGCCTCTCTTGTAGCATTCTCTTCCAAATCTCAACAGTGCAGGAGACACAGGCAAAGAAGTGGGGGCATGATTGACCACCCCATACCTGCTCCATCTCTGGAAGAATGTCACAGATTCGTATCCCGATGCATCAGACTAAATAAAACAAAGGCCAGGGAGGCTATCCTCGATTTTTGTCTGCTATATGCTGCCCTGAGTGCTATTACTTTTCTGTAAGACTTGACTGGTGAGGTGATCAAGTCAACCAAGCTATCGTGTTCCAGGTTGAGTATTGGCACTCTAGACAGGAAGACCCATTCTTCCAAGGGAATTCTCCAAATAATATCAATGAATCTGCTCAGTTTTAATTGCAAATGTTTCTAGCCTTCTACCAATTACATCTCAAACCACACTGCCTCATCCATCCAGAGGGAAACACCTCCCACATGTTACTTCTCATAGTTCTGGTTCCATCTGATCCATGATGAAGGCAAATTTCCCTCCTAAACTCCTGAAATGCCACTTGAATTTCACTCTCTAGAGGAGGGCTTGGTGTGCTCATCCTGTCTTCCCCCACATACCTATCTGACCACAGATTTACTTACGCTCTGTTCTCTCTACAAAGGCACCCACCCTCAGGTAGGCCAACAATGGGTGCAAATACTACCTTTTGATCAATTATTAGAGTGTGGGTGGGTCTTTATATAGAATCTAAGGTAACTCAGGACTGTATAAGACAAAGCCATCTCCCAACGTGATATGTAAACATAAATTCCCTCTAGAGCAAACACTCTATTTTAGTATTGGGAATACTATGACACTCCCCTTTTCATACAATGGCCCGATACACACACACACACACACACACACACACACAGGCATGCACACAGAGACACAACCTGTATCACATGAGTCCTTTCGTTGAGAAAAATAAAATATAAACCAGAAATCATCTCAATGTTTTAGAAGCCTTACTCTTATGCACTTTCACAAGTATCACTGGAACCCCTTGAGACATGATGATTTTTACAGTCAACCCACATTTATTGAGCATACACTATTATATGGGGTTCTACGCTTATGAGATAAACTAGCTCACAAGACAAAAATCTTCATTCTCATGGAGCTTACAGTTACCCAAACTTTAGGTGCTATTATATGGTATCAGAAGAAAATGATTTATTTCAGTGCAAACAAAACCGCAGCTTTGCAAATTTTTGCAACGTATCACATACGGTGTTACATTTTCAGACTCTAGAAACGTGGTATTGCAACCGCTTTAAAAGTGCCAACTGTGGATGCAGGCAGCCTGGGCTTGCGTCTCAGAGCACCCACGTACCTGGACTCTCATAATGGTGATGGGAGGATCCGTGAGTTAATACAAGAACCACACCTGGTTTCCTGGCTGGCACGCAGTTAAGTGCTCAGGTAATGCTGGCTGCCGTTAAAACCACAAGGTATGCCACCTATTTTAGTTATTTGATAAACACTTTCTGGGCCTTCCCATGCTGGGCACTGATCTAGATGCTGAGACACAGATGACAATGAGGCATGACTGCTGCCCTTAATGGAATCTCACCCTGTAAGAATTAAATGCACTAACACCTAGCTAAGAACAGAACAACTCAAACCAAAGTCATTAAGTACATGCGCAAAATACAAATAAACAAAAATTAATGTTTCTGTAATACCAAGAGTTTAAAGAATGTCTTCCCACACTTGGAGGGGGTGGCCACTGCACCCCCACCTGTTACCAAAATCAGCACCTACATAATTAAACAACTCCACGCACACGTATTTGATGGGGAATTAACCACATCTACACTCCCAGCCTAGCTCAGAACTCTTAGGGACGGTTCCAGCCAGCCAGCACTGTTGGGAAGTTGATGTCAAGAGGCAGCCTAGAACATCTTCCCGAGCTTGGGCTCATTTTCATCCCTGGTGGAACTAGTGCCCACTTGGCCTCCCTGGACCTCAGTTTCAGGATCTACACATAGGGTCAGCACAGCTCCCACCTTGACAAGTTGCTGCAGAGTTAAAAGAGAGAAAGCTTGTGATGCACTTAGGCTGAGCTCATGGCAGGTACATGTTCCCTGTTACTACTACTTTATTATCTAATTGTACAACCACCGGCGATGATAAGGGTGGGGCCGTGGTAAGTAGAAGCAGATCCTGAGATGACTGGAGAAGAACTACAGCAGGAAAACCTTCCAAGGCAGAACTAGTAGCTTAAAACGCAAAACAACCTGAGCATCATTATATCAGACAGAAGGTGTATGGAGGGAAACGGGCAGAACATAAGTAGCTACTCTGTCACGCCTTCATCATTTCTTTTAACCTTAAAGGCTGATATTAGGGTGCCTGCCTGAGTGGCTCAGTGGGTTAAGCGGCTGACTTCGCCTCAGGTGACGACCTCATGGTTCATGAGTTTGAGCCCTGCGTCAAGCTCTCTGCCATCAGCGCAGAGCCAGCTTTGGATCCACTGTCCTCCTATCCCTCTGCCTCTGCCCCACTTGTTCTCTCTCTCTCTCTCTCTCTCTCTAAAATAAACATAAAAAAAAAAACAAAAATAAAAGGTTGATATTATGCAATAACTCTCAGAAAAACTCCATCTATACTAGTTGAAATCTGATGTAATAGGATGTACTAGCTTCCTCTTGCTGCTATAACAAATTACCACAGAGTGGCTTAAAACAATGCAAATCCATGCTCTCTCAGTTCTGGAAAACAGAAGTCTAAGTCAAGATGGCACCAGGGCTGGTTCCTCCTGGAGGCTCCAGGGAAGGACCTGCTCCTTGCCTCGTCCACCTTTGGAAGCTACAGCTTTCCTTGGCTCCTTGGCCATCATCCTTCTCTGATCCCATCCTCACACCACTTTTTCTCTCGCTGATTCTCTTGCACCCCATAATCCAGGATAATCTCCTCACATCTCAAGATTCTTCACTTAATCATGTCTGCAATGTCCCCTTGGCTATGCAAGGTAACATCCACAGGTTTCTGGAAGTTAGGTTGTGGACATACTCAGGGGGCCATCACTCAGCCTACCAGGTAGGAGAAAGCTGATTATCTTGGCCTAAAGCAGAAAGCCCTTTTTCATCATGAAGCCACAAAATGAGCCCTGAATAGGTGCAGTAAAAAAGAAAATAATAAAAACAGCAAGTAAATTTCATTTGTCACACATCACCTTATTGAACCTCAAGGCAAACCTGTGGTCTAGGTGTGGTCATCTCTGTTATTCAGATGAAGAAACCAAGGCCCAGATGATTCAGTCACTTGCCCAGGGCTGCTGGGCTGGGGTCTGCACTCAGGCCATGTGAGTGCAAAGCCTGTTCTCATAACCAGGACCACACACTGCCCCTCCGGTTTATTCTTTGTTCCTGGCTGTGAAAAGCACGATTTCTTCTGTGACTGCTACACATTTTCTATTTGTCTCAAGTCATCAGCACCCTGCAGGCACAACAAAATTCACATTTCTCCTCTATGAATGCATCCATCGAAAACAAAGTAAGTGCCAGTACCAAACAGGACATTGGCTGTTCAAGGTGCTACGTGGTAATGACAGAGAACGCCTGGCACCTGCTGGTTCACATGCTGCCCTTTGCTTGGACTGCCCATATCTCAGATCCCTGCACACAATTTTAGTTTTCTTGGAAAGTGTTTTCCCAAAGTCTAATTATCAATGAAAGCAAATAAAATCTGGGAGCAGGTTGGGTTTGTTCGTGCCGCTGGCTGGTAGGTTGATCTTCCTTACCTTTTTCCCCAGGTCTAGGCAAATAGTAAAGACTGGAAAGTATCACCCCAGTCAAAGGCACAAGGTTCCTCTTGGGAGGAGCTGGTAACCATCAGGGTGTCTCTAGACTATCTTTCTACTTCCTAACTGGGCCGTTCATTCTAGCCTTCCCTTGGGTTCTTGTCCTAACCTACTATGTTACTCAGCCCACACAACCACAAACTTCCTTCTGAACCACTTCACTATTTTCCTTCTTAAGAGGGTTTATGCACACATAATTTAGTGGCAGGTCATATGGATTGCCAAACATTAATGCCACACAAAGTCCACCAGGAGATAATATATTTACAATCACACTGACGGACATGTGCAGAAGAAATCTCCGCCTCTCCAGCTAGTGCAGATGGAGCATGTGTGAACAAACAACTTGAAAGCAGGAAGAGAATGGCATTGTCTAACACTGGGATGCAAAGACAGTACAACATCAGCACATGCAAAGCAGTGGATCAATTTCCCAATGTCTTGGAGTTGACCAAAATACCTATCTTGAAAGACAGATTGTTTGAGCTCAGAATCTTGAAATCAAGTGGCTGAACTCAAACATCCTTCTGGATGCCTGCAAGGCCACCCTCGCTTTGGGATGGTTGCTTAGCTGGGGTCTGGGACACAGACTCTTCAGTAATTGTTCCTCATCATGGTGCATTATGCAAGGGAAACAGTGTAAGCAATTTTGCTAATCAGGCCATCAAGTGGAAATAATTAAACGAACTAACATGGCAGCACCTCAATTATGATTCCAAAAAGCAATTCCGATATGCACTGTGTATGGAGAAGTGAAGGGATTTTTGGATTTGTGTAATTATTTATCATTCTCAGCAAACTTAATCATCAGCAATACACCAGGTATCACAAGAAACATCTGATTAGATGCCATATCAAAATCTTGTGGGGAGCATAACCATTTACTAAACCTGTCTGCAAAACCTATTTTGGCTATCAGTCACTAGGTTTTTTTCTCATAATGTTGAATAGAAGCCACAAGTATGGTCATTTGTAGATTGGGCCTAATAGGAGATAAAGGAAAAGTCTGACCCTAGGACTACTGTCTCTAAAGACCCGCATCCCCCCCCCCCCCACCATAATGCTCTAGAAAGCTTTCCAATAATGGGATGTATCAGCAATAACAGAATGTCAAGGGCACAGACAAGAGCCTTCCATTAGGCAGGAGACGGGGTGAGACTACTCCAGGATCCATATTTCCCAGCTCTTTGACTTAGTGGCTGAGGAACAAGGTGACATGGCCTATTGGTGGCCTTGCTTTACAGCTGCTGAGCTGAAACCTCAGTTGAAAGAAGGCCTCGTCAGCCAACAGTTCCTTGTTCGTAATGGCTGGGGTCAGAGTACAAGGTAGTTGCTAGATAATTTGTAAAGTCCTCCCAGGCTTCCGATTTCTATACTTTTTGTTTGATTTAGTTGGAAATATGCATTTACACTTTATATTTCAGCCTGTGACCCATTTTGAGTTTATTTTTGTACAAGATAGAAGGCTTAGGTCAAGGTCTATTTTTTTTTTCCCCTACGGATGTCTAATTGCTCTGGGAACATTTGTTGAAAAAAAGACAATCTTTCCTCCACGGAACTGCTCTACACCTTTGTCAGAAATCGGCCGGGCACATGTGTGTGGGTCTGTTTCCAGGTTCTGTTCCACTGATCTGTGTGTCCATCCCTCCACCAACTTGTAGAAATTTTAAACTCACCTTTGTGCTATTTCAAAAGTGCTTCTGTTATCAGTTATAGGCCATATATTTTTCTTTTTTATTTTTTTAATGTTTATTTATTTTTGAGAGAGAGACACAGACAGCGTGAGCTGGGGAGGAACAGAGAGAGAGAGGGACACAGAATCCAAAGCAGGATCCAGGCTCTGAGCTGTCAGCACAGAGCCTAACACAGGGTTTGAACTCACAGACTGTGAGATCGTGACCTGAGCTGAAGTCAGATGATTAACTGACTGAGCCACCCAGGCACCCTAGTCTGTGGACTCTCTTAACAAAAGTGCACTGATGAGGCAGAGGGCTTTGTTTCCAGAAAGTAGCTAAAAATGATTATTTGTATTGTAGGTTCAGATTTTAAAAGGAGACTCAAAGGTTCTGAAGACTACGTCAGGATTTTGTTTTGTGTTATTTTTTTAATGTTTATTTATTTTTGAGAGAGAGAGAAAGAAGGAGGGAGGTGGAGGGCCAGAGAGAGAAGGAGACACAGAATCCGAAGCAGGCTCCAGGCTCTGAGCTGTCAGCACAGAGCCCAACACGGGGCTCGAACCCATGAACTGTGAGAACCTGAACCGAAGTCTGCCCTCAACTGAATGAGCCACCCAGGCACCCCAGCCATGTATTTCTTCACCTACAAATAGTCTTATAACTCAGCAATTATATAAAGATGAATTTGGGGAACAACCCCCTTGAGATGCTTAGCTTATACAGATTATACTTAAACATGTACTTCTGGTTTAAGTGACCAGTGCTAGTCCTCTGGGGAAGAACTTAGAATTCTGGTTATCAAAACAAGGGTAAGCTAAATTCTACTCAGCTTGGCATTCAGTACCCTGGCTGGTATATGCTGTTAGTTACTGGTGTGTGCATGTATGTTTGAGATCTGGAAATCTGGTGCATATTTTTAAGAATCAAGGTAGAGTCCTGACTCTTCATTGAGCTTGTCTCATTGACCCAGACGACAGGAAACAGTGCACACCTGGGGACCAGACAGAGGCAGTGCAGTGCCCTAGACAGATGCAGGCACTGGGGGGTCTCGCCAGAGACTGTGTGACAGAATGCCAGCTCTTTGGGATATGAATGGGGGTGTTTAGAATTGCTACATGACTTACAAGACTTGTAAGATTCAGTGGAAAATAAAAATGCACATCTGTTTGTTTAAAAATGACTAAGGATTTCAAGATGACAACAACACAGCATTAAGCCAAGCCCTGCCAGGTCTTTCTAGGCACATGGTCTGTGCGACTGCACAGGTCACACACCCAGTGAAGCTGGCCCTGAGGTATTCCTTGCTCAAGTAAGTTCTAGAATTCAGCTCTTGTAACCTCAGTACTTTCCAGAGTTTTTAATAAGCTGTTGTAAATTTTGAGTTTCCAGAAAGGGACTGTAGTATTTTTCAGATGAATTTGGGTGTGTGTGACTGCATGTGTGTGTGTGTGTGTGTGTGTGTGTGTGTGTGTGTGTGTGTGTGTGTTGGGACTGTATTTTGTGAAAGACTGCATCACAATTGTTACAGAAATTCTCTGTATACCTGTAATGAGATATAGTACTTAGAGACACAGGAAATGGATTACATTTGACCAAAAATGTAGGAATTTATTTTCAGAATTCCTGAAAATGGTCAACACCATTCAATTATTTAATGAATGTTCTATAGATGGCTTTCTTTGGAAGGGATAGAAACAGGCTCTGCGACATGGTCACCAGTCAGTTCATGTTCAGGATGGTTTTCAAACAAGGAGGAGTCTACAGGGGAACCTTCTGCTCTGAGAATCCCAAGAAGGGAGAACTCAAGCTCTAGCCCACACGAGGGTGTTCACACAGTCACGGGGAATAAAACAACAACAACAACAACAACAACAACAACAACAACAGCCAAGCTTCACCAAGTGCTGACTATGGGACAGACTTAAGTCATCCCAGAAACCATCTCATAATCTTGGTGTGAATCTTATGAGGCAAGCTCTATAATTATCCCTACTTTACAAGGGAGGAACTGAGGCACAGAGAGATTAAATAACCTTCTCAAGTTCCACACCTAGAAAGAAAAGCTCAGGGAGTCTAGTCCCCGAATCCAGGACCTGATTAAAGTTAAATCTTTGACAGTAGTAACAGGACCAAGACTAGGAGCCTGAGGACAGAGCGTAATCTGGGTTCTGACATGGACTGACTCCATGATCCTAGGGAAGCCACTCTATCACTGAGCTTCAAATGAGGAGGATAAAATAATATTGTAGGTCCTTTTCAACTCTAAAATGATCAAACACAGGGGTGCCTGGGTGGCTCAGTCAGTTGAGTGTCCAACTTCGGCTCAGGTCATGATCTCATGGTCTGTGGGTTCGAGCCCCACGTCGGGCTCTATGCTGACAGCTCAGAGCCTGGAGCCTGTTTCAGGTTCTGTGTCTCCCTCTCTCTCTGCCCCTCCCCCGCTCATTCTCTCTCTCTCTCTCTCTCTCTCTCTCTCTGTTAAAAATAAACATTAAAAAAAATTTTAAATGATCAAACACAATGAGACATAGCTTTTAGTTTTGTCCAAGGTGAAACTAGTCTAGAATATAAATTTCTTGAGGGCAAAGGTCATGTCTTCTATTTGGTGTCTGGATAACTTAGAACAGTGCCTGACACACAGTAGGCTCTCAAATACATATTGAGTTGAATGAATGAATGAATGAATGAATGAATAAGTAAATGAATGAAGAGTGAGTAAATGAGAGAATTCAGTAACCCAACACAGAGCAAAGGAACATCACGTATTTTTAGAAGCCTCACGAATCATGACAACAAACAGAATCCTGCAATTTTATTTGGTCTTGGTCAACTTCAATGTCAGAAGTCCTACCAGCCTCTAGTTACCCGACAGATTGCTGGTAACGGGAACCCACAAGCAGGATCCACACAGTGTCTCTGAGGTGAAAGCTTTCATGTCAGCCTAAGGGAGAGCCGCACTTGGCCTTCATTTGGTGTCAACAACATAAGAAGTGGGGACTGAGTGAGATGACATATTTTCGCTCTCAATAATCAGTTTGTCTTCCAGGGCTTTTAGATAATGAGCAGACCTTGACTCTCTCATGAGGCGCATAATATAGGCGCAAAGTGCAGGGCTGGAGTTGAGCTCCCTAACTCCAATCCCTGCACACTGTGGATATTGACCTCCCAATTCATAGCTTTTTATGACCTTTTTTCCGGAAGATGGCCATAGTGTGGCCGATTCCAAAAATCTGTATATTCTGACACTTCTTCAACAGATGAAAGGAAGATGTCCTAAAGCAGAAATACCATCGCACATGTGGGTCCCCCCTGACTGAGTTACCCTTGAGTTTCCTGGCCACCTGTCTGGAGCTTCTGTTCACCACCCACCCCACCCTGACACGTTCTCTCTTGTTGTGCTCTTGTTACGTTACTTTCATAACATTTATTACAACTTGTAATTATGCACTCATCTGTTTGCTCATCAACAACTGTCTTCTCCTCTGAACTGCAGGCCCAGAAGATGGGGGTTATAAACACAATGAACATAACTGAGTAATCTCATCTCCCACAGGGAGGGCATGTTGGAAGGGACCAAAAAATATCTGCGGAAAGAGCAAACCGATAAATACATTTGTTGATAGAGACAAGTGGTTCAAAATATACTGTTGAGTAAAAAAGTATATTAGAAAAGTGCATCAGATACTGTGTGATCTCCTTTAAGAGATATGTATGAAATACCCATGTGTAGAACTTTTACAGGAAGTTATATACATACATGAAAAAAAACAAAAGTCTAGACGTAGACAACCAAGATGCTCACATTATCCACCTTAGTTTGCTGGCATAGAGCGATTTTATTTTATTTTATTTTATTTTATTTTATTTTATTTTATTTTATTTTATTTTATTTTTTTAATTTACTAACCTGTACCTCTTCATTTCTCAGTAATGGATATGTACCATTTATGTATTAAACATCTTTTAAAGAAAAAAATACAGATTTTAAATTGCTATTCAATTATTGATGAATGTCTAGACTCCCCAAATGGAATACGTCCTTTTTTGCAAGAAACCATACATGATACATCTATGAACCCCTTCTTTTCCCCCAGTATGTGTGTGTATAAGCATGAAATCAGAGCTCATAAAAGAGCAGGGAGAGAGCATAAGTCCTATTCTTGTAAACCAGGGATGGAAAAATGCCGAGCCACATAAATCAGCACCATAGACTCCTTGTTTTCCTTCTTTGTGTCTGCTCACACATGTCTAGGTCTAGCAGTGCTGCTGAAGGCAGGAATCTGTACGAGTGGCAGAAAGGCTGTGCAGATCTTCTGAGTATTGGCTAATTTATGTACTTTATTTAATCAACTTCTTATGTCGCTGTAAAATGCTAACTCGTTCCAAAATAAAAATTTTAAACAAGGTTTTAATTCACACTTGTATTGCTATGGGCATAAATCCACACGATGCTCCTTTCTTGGTCAATGGATTTATACTGGAATGGAGGATCAGTAAAGCTGTTGAAAATCCTTTCTCTATTTTGGCAATGTTTCGTATCTGGCCATACTGTAACATCTTCTTATTTTTTTTATTAAAGTTTATTTATTTATTTTGAGAGGGAGGGAGAGAGCACGAGCGAGCGAGCACATGAGTGGGGGAGGGGCAGAGAGAGAGAGAGAGAGAGAGAGAGAGAGAGAGAGAGAGAGAATCCCAAGCAGGCTCTGCGCTGTCAGCTCAGAGCCTGACGCGGGGCTTGAACGCACAAACCATGAGATCATGACCTGAGCTGATATCAAGAGTCAGATGTCTAACTGACTGAGCCACCCAGGTGTCCCTATAACATCTGCTAATTAACAAGAATGTTCATATGGCCTTAAGGTAAATTAGAGGGTTGAAGCCACAGGTGGATTACAGGATTCCACTCAAGGGGTCTGTGTTTGCATCTGTTTCCCTGCTGGGGAAGCCAGCTCCCCATGGTTCCACTCCCCATCATGAGGCTATTTCGTTATCACAATAAAATCTAGCTTTACATCTTTACGTGCATGTCCAAATGGAGTTGAACATTATCTCGAAAAAGTAAAATCACATTGGCAATCTATGACATTTCATTTGGGTCAACATAATTCCACTGGAAACATCAAGAACAAAGAAAGGCAAGATCTTCATCACAAATTCTAGCAGAGGAAGGGCGGGTACTGTTTTCTCTGGCTTTCCATCCATCCTAATGTTGTAGCCATTACAGGTGACAACAGCATGAAATATTTTAACGTTTTAATAATTCTGCCTGATTTACGGTGGTTTCCACATCATGCTTATATTCCTATTCACTTTACAAAGTTGACAAACAGGCATTTATGTCAAGTTCTGCAGCTATTACCCTAATACTTTCATTGAGAATTTAGAAGCATGTGAAGGAAAAACACATACCTTGACTTTGTATAGATTGAAGATTTCCTGAGATCACATACAGTACTGGAGAAAAGTGGCTTTTCCTTTCCTTTTTCCCCTCTTGCCTTTGTAATATCAACAGAAGCTACTCTTTCTTTCTCAGCTTTAAAATATGCCAAAACATGCTCACGGGAGGATCAATAACTGAACTGGAAGCCTCAGGATACTAGATTGCAGTTGATCCTTTATTGTTCCCTTCCATTGCCAGCCGCCCATGGAGGGAAGCATGCATTTCCTAATGGCGCTAAAGTTAGGCTTGGACATGTGACTTATAGCCAAGATCATGCCAGCCAAGTGTCTGGAACAGAGGCTCTCAGTGTGCGTGCTCGGTTTTCCATGCTTCTGATGCTGCTGCCCTCTGCCCTGAGCAAAGCAAACCCCACATCCCTGTTGGTCCCGAGAGGAACAGAATCAAGTGGAGCCTACCTGGCCCCATCTGGTACCTGGAGACAAGCCCGGCCCAGCCTAACCTAGCTGAGGCCAGTCAATATCCAGCCAACTAGGAACTCAAGGGAAAGAGAGATAAATGGTTTTTGATCCAGGGGACTATTTGTTATAATGCATTATTGAAGAAGGGGCTGACTAATACACAATCTGTTAAAAACGAAAAGCACAATATGTTCAAAGACTAAACGGGAACTGAAGGGATCATGTGGACCTGCTCCTTTCTTTTGGTAGACGATGACACTGAGGCTCAAAACTTGTAACTTGCTCCAAAGTAGAGAAGAGAGTAGGATCCAGATCTCCTGATATCCATGCCTTTCCTGGCTGAGTAATGGCAGATTCCAGAGTGGCATGGAATTTTCTTATGAGCTCTAGATTATACTGCCCACTTTGCTGCTCCACATGTACCTCACTCTGTCTGTCCCACTCTCCTCCCTCCTTCCCTTCCCTGTGCTGCCCCATCATAGATCTATACTTGTCCTCAGAGTTTGCTATGATTTCCACCTGGTAACCTCAGAAGCCTTTGTCGTGCTGGCCTCTGGGCTGTGAGGTGACTCAGCTCACTCTGGGATAACATGAATATGGGTCTGTGAACAGTGTCTTTCCATACGTTCTATTTGTTTATGGTTATCCTAAGTAACCTTCCAAATCTCAAATTTAATTTTTAGAGTCACGGAATCTCATAGTTGCATGGAGTCTTGAGGGTGTCTCATCCCACACCTTCCCCATTATTTTAGGAGCAAGAGAGAGAGGGAGAGAGAGGGGGAGTTCTTAACATATCTGAGGCCTGAGTCAAAATGTCTGGAAGTTCGTAAAAATCCAACACAAATAGATTTTTCCTTTGTAAGTATAGCAGTAGTGATACTATTCACACCAGAACCACTTCTCTCGCCATTGCTTTGATAGCTCAGCGCATTGAACATTTTTCTATCCCTGTACAGCTTCTCTTTGATCACCTCATTACTCTCTCTAGGGCTGAAGCTTATAGTTCAAGACCTTCAAGAATATCCACAGTGGGCTCCCCCAAATAAGTAATACTTCTCTTTAAAAATGTACTCAGTACAGCCAAAGTTTTACTCTGCACGTGGTGCCCCTGTTCATAAAATGCCTTATGAAATGTCCTCTGACCTGTGCACGAACAAAGCCACATAGTTCACTGCATCTCTCAGACCAGCTCACGTCCCTTGAGTCGACCTACCAGGTGTGCTGACCCCCAACAGATTCACCCAGTGATCTCATTAGTTAAGGATTCCATACTCCTCTCTAACCCGTGTCTCCAACTTTGTCCTGTGCATGAATCCTCTCCCTTTCTTGGTTTAATGAGTGTCAAAAACCCCACTCTCAACTTGAAGCAGTCCCCAAGCCAAAGAGAAACAATAGCATACACTGCCTCCCTTCCTACCTAATCACTTGTTTTGGCGGGTTTATGTTTTCATCAGCCGCCTGCACATTTACCACGCTATGGGTTCCCAAATGTGAGAAGCAGCCAGATGGAGGAGGCAGAAGGTCTAGATCTTATTCTCTCCTGTAACACCAATACGATCTTGAGAAATTTATTTAACATGAGTTTCCTCCCAATAACTGGGCACACACGTCTCATAGTATTCCTGGAAAATTGTCAGAGGTAGGAGAATGCACAAGACAGCCCCTGAGTGGTGCTATATTTATGATAGTGATTATGATGTCAAACTACTCACGTTTGTTCAGAATAAAGATCTTTCTTGCACCGTCTCCCCACCTGTCTATGTTGGAGCTGTCTTAAAAAGCATCCAGACCAGGCAGCCACTAGGGGGCACCTTTCCCCACCGGAAGCTGGCAGTCAGAACCTCATGCGCCATACTGGAGCAGTCAGCACCAGCTTTCTTCCTTATGTCCCCAGCACCCAGGTTTGCCAAGGGCCATGGCGTACTCCACTCTGGCTCACTTCTCTGAAATACCATAAGGTTAAAGGGTTTTGCCTAATTTCTCATCTTTGCCTTTCTAAATGCAAATTTCCTTTCATCTTTCAGAATTCCTTCTCCAAGTTATTGGATTTGCCACTCGCCTCCCGCATTATTTAAAAGGCAAAATGGAACACCTTTTTTGGTAAGCAATTAACGGTACCGGAAGTCTTTGTTAAACCCTTTGGGGTGTGTTAGCTAGGAAGCCTGTAACCAGTCATGTGTACTGCATTACTAGACAGCCGATTTCATATTTGGGTAGAATCTACAGTTCAGTATAAAAGTCCTTTCTCACAGATGATTCCCCTCTCCCTCAACTCATTTCCTATAGGTAAGAGAGAACAGAGCTCAGCTATGTGTATCTGGAACATGAGATCATATATAAAAATCTGCTGCCCCCAAGGCCCTCCAAGTTTCCTCCAGAAATCCAGTTAGGATTTAACATGAGCTGCTTTCCGGACATCAGTTAACCCTTACTTTGAAGAATCTCCATCTCCTTCAGGTAACCGTCATCACGCAATAACTGTGATACTTTGCAACTAGGAATATATAAAGCTTGCTTGATTTTCTTGGAAAGAAAAGTATATTCTTATTTTCTCTAATGATTCAGATTGTACAGTTTATGTTGAATAAAGATCATGAGACTATCACTTCCTTTTTTTTCTTTTTTTTTCTAATCCAGGTGTAGCTAATATACAGGGTTATGTCAGTTTCAGATGTGCAACATAATGATTCAACAATTCTATATGTTACCCGGTGACCACCACAGTAAGCACAGTGACCCTCTATCCCCAGACAACATTATTACCATCTTACTGAATATATTACCTATGCTGAACTTTTCATCTTTGTGACTTACTTATTTTGTAACTACAATGTGCTATCACCTTACACCTGTCAGAGTGGGTAGAATCAAAAAGACAAAAACTGACAAATGTTGGCGAGGATGTAGAGAAAAAAGACCCCCATATGCTTTTGGTAGGACTGTAAACTGAAGCAGCCACTGTGGAAAACAGTATGGAGGTTCTTTTAAAAACAGAATTACCATATGATTCAGTAATCGCACTACTGAGTATTTACCCAAAGAAAGCAAAAACACTAATTGGAAAGATACATGCACCCCTATGTTTATTGCAGCATTATTTATAATAGCCAAGATATGGAAGCATCCCAAGTGTCCATCAATAGATGAGTGGATAAGGAAAATGTGGTGTGTGTGTGTGTGTGTGTGTGTGTGTGTGTGTGTGTGTATATATAATCTCAGTCACAATAAAAAAATGAGATCTTGCCAGACTCTTATGCTTTCAATGCAAAGATGTCCAAATAGTCTAAGAAATTCATTTCTGTATTAGAGAAAAATATAAAAAATATATATTAAAGATGTATAATGTAATAAGATATATGTGTATCTGTTGAGAGGAACACATTACTTAATGAAGAATCAACTTGCCTGTATATTAATGTCTTAGCAAAATTCCTTTTGCCCCGGAAACAAAGGTTAAACAGAATAGTAAGCTTTGTAGTCCTGCCTGGGATCTTATTGTCCTACAGAGAAGTGGCCTCTAAGCTGAATACAGCTTGTTGCAGTGCTCCTGAAAGATTATTCAATGATTCAAACAATGGATATTGACATCCAAAAATAAAGAGAGCTTATCAAGGTCATTAGCATCATCTATGTGAATATTTTGAGGTTCAGCCTTTTAGATTTCTTAAGTTACATTACTATGACAATCTTTTTAACAGGATTTTAAAGGGTTTTTTTAAATTTTTTTAATGTTTATTTTATTTTTGAGAGAGACAGAGTGTGAGCCAGGGAGGAGCAGAGAGAGAGGGAGACACAGAATCCGAAGCAGGCTCCAGGCTCTGAGCTGTCAGCACAGAGCCCGACGTGGGGCTCAAAGTCACCAACGGTGAGATCATGACCTGAGCCGAAGTTAGATGCTCAACCGACTGAGCCACCCAGGTGACCGCTTTTTTAACAAGATTTTAAAAATCTTCATGTCTTCATGTCTTTACTTTATGTGGTCTTTTCTCAAGAAAATTTATAGTGTCCTAATCCTTTGTGGGTAGGACAGAACTAAGACATCCCGATCTTACTTAAGGACTCCTGGGGCGGCAGGGGGGACGTGGCCAAGGAGCCAAGGCTGAAAGCTCCAGCGGAAGTGGATGGTTCAGACACGACAACTTCAGGCACCTCTGTGAGGGCTCACTGCCAAGGAGGCCCGAGTGCCTGTTTAGAGCTGATTTCACTCCAGATCTTACAAGTACCCTGGCAAATAGCAGCAAGCATTTGTGTCTTCAATTGTGCACCTATCTGTCTGACTTTCTGCTAGCACTGGCCTTTTATCTCTAGAGAAACCCAGTGTACTACGTGTTGTTAACAGCACATGACCATCAGAAGAAAGGAAAATATCATGGCTCAGGCAGAGGAGCTGAGCAGGCTGGTGCCTGAAGGGGCAGTCTTGTGTCTCCCCGAGCAGACTCCAGGTCTCAGGGGCAGGGACTGGCTGAGGTGGGCACAGGAGTGGGCACACTGCTGAGGTGGGCACAAGAAAGCGCTCAGCTGGATGAGTAATTGCTGGATAGCTGGATGATGGATGCATGACACATATCCCGGTGCTGCTGGGCCATTATGAGGACCTGTCCTCCCGCTCAGTTTCAGTCACCTTTCTGTCTCCCCAAAGAAGGAAACATGCATTATGGCGGGGGTGTGGTAACTTCAGGGGATGGCCTGCAGACTGCTGTATCTGGACGCAGAAGGCAGATTGGGAGATGTGGGACAGGTCAGTGATAACTGTCCATAGGACAGCGATACTGTCCAGATGCAAGGAACAAGTGAAAAAGGTGAATGGAGTGGTCGGGGAGGGGAGGCCAGAGTAGGGGATAGAGTTGTGGGGGAAGGGAAGGACAGGGTGATGGGGGAGGGGAGGGCAGATTGGTGGGGGAAGGAGAGGGCACGGTGGTGGGGCAGGGGAGGGCAGGATGGTAGGGACGGGGTGGACAATGTGAGCACAGTGGAGGCGATCCCCCCACTTCTCTGCTTGCCTAAAGAAGGTGGCTAGACTAAGTGAAATTTGCCATGCATCCTCAGTCTAAACATATACGCTTCTAGACTCTAGAATATGCTTATTTCTGAAGAGTCACCAGAAGCTTGCTTTGGCTAAGAGCTCATCTTAGCACGCCCTCATCTGTGTATGTTTGGAGCTCCTGGGTCAGGCATGTAGGCGAGTCCAGAGTTGGGTCAGCCAAGCCTGGCTGGCTGGAAATGGCACTGTAGGGCACTACTGGAGGCCAGAGGGGGAGACCAGGCACTGAGTAGGGTCCCTGGCAGATAAGGTTGGCATAGCCATCAGGTACATGCTGGGCTCTTCCCAGAAAGGGGGATGGATGTGGATCTGCCTTCATGGAGCACAGCATCTAACGGGAAAATCAGAATGTAAACATTTGCTCCCGTTAATTACTCCATAATTAAAGGTCACAATACTGGCAAGGGGAAAATGATGGACTTGAACAATCAGGGAGGGCCTTTCTCTTTGAGACCTCCAGGCTGAGTGGAGGAGTTGGTTAGACAAGAGGGGCTTGGAAGGGAGAAGTTGGGGCCACATTTGTGAAGACCAAGTCAAAGAAGAGGTTGGTGATCTGGGGACCTGAGAATAGCTGGGGCCAGATCAGGGGACTGATGGATTCAGTTAGGAATCCTGGTTTATCCTTCAACAGAGGAGGTGCCCATACCATCTGCTCTTGGTCAAGGAGAAATGAATAATAAGAAGAAACTGAGTGACCCAGGCAACATACCAAGGAGTTGGATCAAATGGAGAGAATGGAATACCAACAACTGCTAGAACCTCCCTCTGTCCAGACCACTGGGCCCACTCACTCCTGGAGCACCTGTTCTTTCAAAGACCTTGTTGAAGACCATCCCTCCCTGGTCTCCCTTGTCAGCAGGCCATCTAGAAATGGCAACAAAAGATGCTGGGACTTCTGTGCATTGTGTGATCCACTTAGTCATAGAAAGGGTGGTCAGTCACTGGTTTATACAAATTAAGAAACTCAAGTCTACTTTAAAGAGTCGTGCTGAGTTGACAGCTCACATTGGATTGACATTCCCACCTTTCTGCTCTACTTTCATCAGTCAGGGCCACAGTGGACTCTGCCAAGGCCATGTCATGGGATCCATCAAACGGGAGGGCTCAGTTGTAAGGGCACTGGGCCAAGAAATGTTGGCTGGTCTCAGATGTCATCAGTGGAAATCTTTCCCATGCACAGTGCTTCACTGGTTCTCATACACAAGCCAACATCCTCCCAGTCACCTTCTATTAAGCACCCTGGGATCCTGTGCCATGTAGCACATGCTCAACTGCATTAAGAAGGAGCAGTTCAGCAAGTGGTGCTGGGAAAACTGGACAGCGACATGCAGAAGAATGAACCTGGACCACTTTCTTGCACCATACACAAAAATAAACTCAAAATGGATGAAAGACCTCAATGTAAGACAGGAAGCCATCAAAATCCTCGAGGAGAAAGTAGGCAAAAACCTCTTTGATCTTGGCTGCAGCAACTCCTTACTCGACACGTCTCCAGAGGCAAGGGAGGCCAAAGTCAACATGAACTACTGGGACCTCATCAAAATAAAAAGCTTCTGCACAGTGAAGGGAACAGTCAGCAAAACTAAAAGGCAACCAACAGAATAGGAGAAGATATTTGCAAACGACATATCAGATAAAGTTAGTATCCAAAATCTATAAAGAACTTATCAAACTCAACATCCAAAAAACAAATAATCCAGTGAAAAAATGGGCAAAAGACATGAATAGACACCTCCAAAGAAGACATCCAGATGGCCAACCGACACATGAAAAAAATGCTCAACATCACTCATCATCAGGGAAATACAAATCAAAACCACAATGAGATACCACCTCACACCTGTCAGAATGGCTGACATTAACAACTCAGGCAGCAACACATGTTGGCGAGGATGCAGAGAAAGTGGATCTCTTTTGCATTGTTGGTGGGAATGCAAGCTGGTACAGCCACTCTGGAAAACAGTGTGGAGGTTCCTCAAAAAACTAAAAATAGAACTACCCTATGACCCAGCAATTACACTACTAGGTATTTATCCAAGGGATACGGGTGTGCTGTTCGAAGGGACACATGCACCCCCATGTTTATAGCAGTGCTATCAACAATAGCCAAAGTATAGAAGGAGCCCAAATGTCCATCAATGGATAAATGGATAAAGAAGACGTGGTATATATACACAATGGAGTATTACTCGGCAATCAAAAAGAATGAAATCTTGCCATTTGCGACTACGTGGATGGAACTGGAAGGTATTATGCTAAGTGAAATTAGTCAGAAAAAGACAAATACCATATGACTTCACTCATATGAGGACTTTGAGAGACAAAACAGATGAACATAAGGGAAGGGAAACAAAAATAATATAAAAACAGGGAGGGGGACAAAACAGAAGACACTCATAAATATGGAGAACAAACAGAGGGTTACTGGAGGGGGTACAGGAGGGGGGATGGGCTAAATGGGCAAGGGGCACTCAGGTATCTACTCCTGAAATCATCATTGCACTATATGCTGATTTGGATGTAAATTTAAAAAACATAAAATAAAAAAAAAATAATAAACCCAAATAAAAAAAAAAAAAAAAGAAGGAATGATCCCCAGTCACGTTGCTGTTAAGAAACAATAAAATTAGCAAACAAAGCAAGTGCACTCAGTGCGTAGTTTGCAATGGCCAGCACGGAATCTGACCAAGTTGCAAAGTGAATCTCATTTAAGAATCACTCCCAGCAACTCATGGATGTGGCTTTTCCCCAAAGTAATTAATTCTACTGACGACCCCAAAATGAACAACATTCATTCCAACCAATGAGGTACAGCAGCTGTATGTTACCAAAGACACCTGGAAGTCTTATATTGGTAAATCCTCATGGCTTTGAAAGCGCTGTTGGAAAATTCCAGCATCCATACTGGCTCTCAGTGCAGCAGAGACCGTGTGGCACATCAGCTCACAGTAAGGACTGAGCGGTACCAAAGACCTGGGGTCTCCTCCTCTACTGACAGGGGGGCCTGCCCATCAGGAGGTCCCTCCTTTTATAGCACCTCCCTGTGCCCCATGTTCTGCTGACGCCTTCATGCTCTGGCAGGGCTGGTACACAATGTTGATGGGATGTCTTTCCAGGCAGCCTTAGCAGTCACTGTGAGGAACCCCTTATGTCAACTCTTCCTCGGAATGGAGGACTACTCATTGGGTTAAGGTTGGACGTGTGAGTGAATACAGTCCAGCCCGTTCAATGACCAGGGCTCTCCCACCCAAGTGGGGGCTGCCTGGTGGAAGGCATGGAAGGCCTCTGTATTACCAACTCAAAACCTAAGACCCACGATTTCCTTCTAAAAACCCGAATTCCCATTTGGTTCTAAAATGTCTAGGGCAAATAAAGAACAACTGAAATCATATAGCGTTTTCCACAGACCAGTGAAAGACTTGTTCTTTCCTTACTGGGGACCACGTATGTACTTTATGGTTTAAAAATTATTTAAAAATTCCGTGTAGAACGGAAGTAAGAAGTAACGCATGATAAGGAAAAACACTGCTCACATTGGGGAAAAACATTTGAGACGTTCCAGAACTTCTGAGACACAGGCAAATGCCATGGCCAACTGTCCCTCTCTTTGCTTTCCACTTAAGGCCATGCTTGTCACACAACACATTCACTGTGCTTGCGGTATGCCCTGAATGAGATATATTTGTACTTTGACGGCAA
The DNA here is from genome assembly GCF_027475565.1 of Acinonyx jubatus. NCBI lineage: Eukaryota > Metazoa > Chordata > Mammalia > Carnivora > Felidae > Acinonyx > Acinonyx jubatus. The sequence goes on along the minus strand of NC_069384.1, from coordinate 5,344,234 downwards.
TAACTGCCCTTGAAAGAATAACCACATTTCTTTTAATTTTTTTTAATGTTTTATTTATTTTTGACAGAGAGAGAGAGACAGAGCATGAGCGGGGGTGGGGGGGGCGTAGAGAAAGAGGGAGACACAGAATCCGAAGCAGGCTCCAGGCTCTGAGCTGTCAGCACAGAGCCCGACGCGGGGCTCGAACTCACAGACCGCGAGATCATGACCTGAGCCGAAGTCGGACGCTCAACTGACTGAGCCACCCAGGCGCCCCGAACAACCACATTTCTGTTGGTGTTAGCCAACAGTTTTTTTTTTCTCCTACATTAAACAACTTATTTGTGAAAAAGTCTTTTCTCACATATGATATTCCACAAAGTATAGCTGCTTAACGAGCAGGGGTGTGATATGTACATCAACCAACCTCAACCTACCTGAAATTTTTAAGGGGGAAAAAAAAGTCAACACTGATTTTTTATGTGATTGCTCTACTCTTAAAAACCCATTTGCTTTAGCAGAGCGAATTCTTCATCGCATACATTTTCATCCCCATGGCTGTTGGAATATTGGCCTAATAAAATTAAATGTTTCTTGTGTCTTTTGAACAACAGACAATAAGAAGGCTGAGCTCCTTGATTCTATCAACTGTGCTATAGTTATAGTCTATTTACTGTGCAAACATAAAACCTGTTTCTCTTGTTCTGAGGGGCTATATTCTCCACCCCACCCTCATAACAACTTTAAATATAGTTCTTAGCACTTTCTCTCAGTGTGGAGGGATAAAATGCTAAATCTTATTCATATCTGTACAGATTTCCTGTCGCTGCTGTAACCCATTACCACACACTTAGTGGCTTAAAACAGCACAAGTTCATTATCTTATACTTCTGGAAGTTAGAAGTTGGACATAAGTCTCGCTGGGTTAAAACCAAGGTGGGTGGGGCTGGGTTCATTCTGGGGGCTCTGAAGGGAGGCTATCGTTTTTGCCTTTTCCAGCTTCTAGGGGCCACTTGAATTTCCTGGCAGTGGCCTCCTCCCTCATCTGCAAATTCAGCCCCGACCCCCCACACCTCTCTCCAACCCTTCTGTGGTTACATCTCCTTCTGGTCACACCTGGGAGAGGCCTTCTGCTTGTAAGGGCTTGTGTGATTAGATTGGTCCTTCTGGGTAATCTAGGATAATCTCTCCATCTCAAGGTCACTTACTTTCACCTGTAACCCCAATTCCCTTATGCCATGTAATGTTCCATAGTCACTGGTTTAGGGGATTAGGACGTAGGCACCTCTGGAAAGCCATTTTTTCTGCCTATCACAACATCATTATATATATAATTATGTTTTCAAAATAATGTCCGACCTATAAAAATTGTGTACCCCACAATGCCAAGTATAAGCTCATTATACCAATCTGTATTCTCATAGTCTCAGAAGTGAAAGATGGGAAAGAAAACATCAAGTCTTCACAATCACTATTTAGGAATCAAAGTAAAGCTTCACCTGCCACAGATTTTCATGTGTGACCAAGATAACTGATTTCGTAAGTTATCGTTGATATATTCTTTAACGTTATATTCTAAACAGTAATTGAAGAGATTTTTTTAAAAGGCATTTTTTACCTGAGAAGATATTTGCAAATGACGTATCTGGCAAAGGGTTAGTTGGTATTCAAAATAGATAAAGAATGTATAAAACTCAATACCCCAAAAATGAATAATCCAATTAAGAAAATGGGCAGAAGACATGAAGAGACATATCTCCAAAAAAGACATCCAAATGACCAAGAGACACGAAAAGATACTCAACATCACTCATCGTGAGGGAGGTACGAATATGAGATATCGCCTCACACCTGTCAGAATGGCTAAAGTCAACAACACAAGAATCAACAGGCATCGGTGTATATGTGGAGAAAGGAGAAGTCTTGTGCACTGTTGGTGGGAAAGTAAACTGGTGCAGCCACTCTGGAAAACTGTATGGAGGTTCCTCAAAGAGTTAAAAATAGAACTACCTTATGATCCAGCAATTGTGCTACTGGATATTTACCCAAACAATACAAAAGTACTAATTCCAAAAGATATATGCACCCCTATGTTTCCTGCAGCATCATCTACAATAGCCAAACTATGGAAAGTTGGGAAAGCTTTCGATAGATGTGTCCATCAATACATGAATGGACAAAGAAGACATGTGTGGCATATATACACAATGGGATGTTACTCAGCCATAAAAAGGAATGAAATCTTGCCATTGGCAGCAACACGAATGGAGCTAGAGAATAATGCTAAGTGAAGTAAGTCCGAGAAAGACAAATACCATATAATTTCATTCATATGTGGAATCTAAGAAACAAATGAGCAAAGGAAAAGAAAGAGAGAGAGGCAAAGCAAGAAACAGACTCTTAACTATGAGAACAAACTGACGATACCAGAGGGGAGACGGAGGGGGAGATGGGTGAAATAGGTGATGGGGACTAAGGAGGGCACTTGTGATGAGCACCGGAGAATGTATGGAAGTGTTGAATCACTATATTATACACCTGAAACTAATATAACACTCTGTATGTTAATGAACTGGAATTGAAATAAAACCTTAAAAACAAATAAATAAAAGAGACAGTTAAGGAAAAAAGGCATTTTTACTGACTCACATAAGCTTATGTTCATATCATTCTCTTGGTATTTTTCGTTGGAGGCACAAAGACATGAAAGACTAAAATAATTAGTGTTCCTAAAATCTACTGTGTTCTTTCCTGCCCAACTTTGACTGAAGTTCCTTAATAAATGAACCTGTTTTCAATTTCTTTTTAAAAAAAATTTTTTTTACATTTATTTATTTTTGAGAGACAGAGCACAAATTGGGGGAGGAGCAGAGAGAGAAGGAGACACAGAATCCAAAGCAGGCTCCAGGCTCTGAGCCATCAGCACAGAGCCCGATGTGGGGCTCAAACTCACAAACGTGAGATCAGGACCTGAGCTGAAGTCAGACGCTTAACCGGCTGAGCCACCCAGGCGCCCCTTAGATTTCTTAATAAAGGTTAGGCTTCCTTTTCCTAGTGACACTTCTCACCGTAATATATTTGATATAAGCCTATTTTTATTAATGCTGTAAATCACTGCCAGCAATTAGAACCATTCCATAAGGTGAAAACAAAATTAAAAATATTAAGTGTGACTTTTTTTGTTTCTTTTAAGCAAGTTCTGATTGGGATATACAGAATAAGAAGTCCATGAAATGGTTAATGACATTTCTACATGTACAGCAACATAGATGTTAATTGGCATTAAAATGTTCTAGAATGCTATACAGGCATTAGTTACCAAGTTATTCTGACATTCTTTTTTGAATTTTTTTTCCTGGTATACACAGGACTCAGCAGCTTTATATATTATATCAAACCAAACCACATAACATAAAATAATATGTGTGAGGATTTCTCCTTGCCTTGAATACTGGGAAAACCAGCAGAACAAACCAGATTTGTTTTGCTAAGGACTGTGTGGAGTCTGAATCTTTTGAATGTCCTGAACCCAGACTAGTGCTTGAAAATGGACCCCACGTGTCTTTGATACACCACTGTCTGCTTCAAATTCTAGCCAGAATCTTATTTATTCATTCACAGCTACAGGATGATACTCAGTACCTTGCTTTTGGTAACACAATAAATGTTATTTACCAATAAAGGCAATCTTGATGACCTTGAAGAAGAGTATTTCCCAGGATACAGCTCTGGGTTGAAGATTCCTTGGGGTTTTCAGGGACAATGACTTCCAAATATTCGATTAATTGCCCACGTTTTTACCCAGGTTTTAATTCAGGAGTGAAGTTTATTTGTAAATTTCTGAGGCTTTATCTTTCATACCTATTAAGTTTATCAAACCTATCAGGGCTATGCATGGTTTTCATGAAGCATATTGACACTTTACTGAAGGAATGTTTTATAGCTGCTGCTCTTTAATTGTGGACATTACTGCAGCTCTGAAATAAAGTATTTAGGAGGCTGCTTAATTCATATACAATTCATATGGAAATTTCTGGCAACAGCTGGACTACAGCTATATTTCTATACCTATCTTTTTTTTTTTCTTTTGCATCTTAGGATCTCAACTGTATTTTGTAAATCAGTGAATCTCTTGTGGTTTACCTGCCTGCTGCTCATGTTTTTTTCCTGCTGGTGGGTGTTCTGGCCAGTTGGCTGAGTTGGGCCATTCCAGGATACATGAAAGTCTGTATGTCTTGTTCTTTCAAGGCCTGGTCTATAAATAATCCTTCATTTATCACACAGCACACTGGAATGGGAGGGGAAGGCAGGAAAGTAGAAGGTTTCTGCGATGTTTAGCAAGCCATCTCTGGGCATTCAGCCTCATGGAAAGACTGCCCAATTGGAATCTGGGTCTCCCACTGAATAGCTGAGGTTGAACTGTTCAGACTCCAAAGGGCCAGATGAAAGAGAAGGAGAGGCTCCAGTGTTTATAAAAGAAAGCAGACATTATTTTAACGAATGGAGAGTATTACAGTCCAGCTCCCCATAACCATTTCTACCAGCTTTGACACCCCTTCTCATTGAAAGAGACATAAATCTGCATAACAGATTGGTAGGGTTCCCTTAGTGGTGTATCAAAGGTAACATACTTGGAGTAGCAAAGGAATTTCCACACCAAATGCGTGAGATGCTGAGTGTTTCTTGGCCCCCATCCATGTGGTGTATTCATAAGAATCATGCGTGAGTATGCACGCGTGCCTTGAATCATATTAAGTCTGTACCAGGTATATATAGGTGTCAGAATAAACTAAATTAAAATTGCCTTCTCAACTACATCAAACATCAGTGTGGTAAAGCACAGTAATGATAGCAATTTGGCCACAAGTGTTTCCAGCAGACCATGTGCTGTACTTCATTCAAGTGTACAAATAAATCAAATCACTGTGGTTACAGTTTCGGGATAGCTATAATACGTATGCATACCAGAAATTATTTCAGAGGTTAACACAAATGTGATATCTAACAAGGAATTACTACTTCACTGTGAATGCTGGTTATGACAGCAAGGTCCCTCAATAGTTAGTGTTGCTGCTGAAAGATACCAATCATATTATCTCCCAAGACGCTGAAGTACCGAGAGGCCACTCAACTAGGTGAACTTCAAAAATAAAATCTAGGGGCACCTGAGTGGGTCAGTTGGTTAAGCGTCCGACTTTGGCTTGGGTCACGATCTCTCGGTTCATGAGTTTGAGCCCTGGGTCAGGCTCTGTGCTGACAGCTCAGAACCTGGAGCCTGCTTCAGATTCTGTGTCTCCCTCTCTCTCTGCCCCTCCCCTGCTTGCTCTCTCTCTCTCTCTCTCAAAAGATAAACATTAAGAGATAAATCTATTCATGTTTTCTTCCCTTTTTATTTAACTGGATTATTTGTTTTGCGGGTGTTGAGTTGTATCATTTTTTTATGTATGTTGTTTTTTTTTATTTTAGAGAGAGAGACAGAGAGTATGAGTAAGGGGGAGGAGGTAGAGAGAGAGAGAGAGGGAGAGAGAATCCCAGGCAGGCCCCACACTCAGGGCTCAGTGTGGAGCCTGACATGGGGCTGGATCTCATGACCTCGTGATCATGACCTAAGCTGAAATTAAGAGTCAGATGCTCAACTGACTGAGCTACCCAGGATCCCTGTTTAAAAAAAAAAAAAAAAGAGGTTAGAGAGGGAGGGAGCCAAAGCATAAGAGACTCTTAAAAACTGAGAACAAACTGAGGGCTGATGGGGGTGGGAGGGAGGGGAGGGTGGGTGGTGGGTACTGAGGAGGGCACCTTTTGGGATGAGCACTGGGCGTTGATTGGAAACCAATTTGACAATAAATTTCATATTTAAAAAAAATAAATATTTTGCATACTAGCTCTAGCCCTTTATAAGATATGTCATTTACAAATATCTTCTACTATTCAGTAGGATGGCTTTTAGTTTTGTGGATTGTTTCCTTCTCTGTGCAGAAGCTTTTTATTTTGATGTAGTCCCAAGAGTTTATTCTTGCTTTTGTTTCCCTTGCCAAACAAGACATATCTAGAAAAATGTTGCTACGGCTAGTGTCAGAATAATCACTGCCTGTACCCTCTTTTATGACTTTTATGGTTTCTGGTCTCATATTTAGATCCTTAATCCATTTTGAGTTTATTTTTGTGTATGGTTTAAGAAAGTGGTCCAGTTTCATTCTTTTGCACGTAACTGTCCAGTTTTCCCAGCATCATTTGTTGAAGAAAGTCTTTTTCTCATTATACATCTTCCCTCCTTTGTTGAAGATTAATTGACCATATAATTGTGGGTTTATTCTGGGTATTCTATTATGTTCCTTTGATTCTGTGTCTATTTTTGTGACAGTACCATATTGTTTTACTACAGCTTTGTAATATCATTTGAAGTCTGGAATTGTAATACCTCCAGTTTTGTTTTTATTTTTCAAGATTGCTTTGGCTATTTGGGGTCTTTTGTGGTTCCATACAAGTTTTAGAATTGTTTGTTCAAGACATAAGATGGCCATGGTCAACAGACACATGAGAAGATGTTCAACATTACTCATCACCTAGGAAATGCAAACCAAAACCACAATGTGGTATCACTTCACACCTGTCAGAATGGCTAAAATCAAAAACACAGGAAACCACAAGGGTTGATGAGAATGCAGAGAAAGGGGAATCCCTGTGCACTGTTGGGGGGAATGCAAACTGATGCAGCCACTGTGGAAGGCAGTATGGAAGCTCCTCAAAAAGTTAAAAATAGAACTACTCTATGATCCAGTGGTCACACTGCTGGCTATTTACCCCCAAAAATACAAAGACACTAGATCAAAGGGATACATGTACCCCTATGTTTACAGCAGCATCATTTACAATAGCAAAATTATGGAAGCAACCCAAGTGTCCACTGATAGGCAAATGGATAAAGATGTGATACACACACACACACACACACACACACACACACACAATTCAATTGAAATTGATTATTATTCAACCATAAAAAAGGAATGAAATCTTGCCATTTGCAACAACATGGATGGAGCTACAGCATGCAATGCTAAGTGAAATAGAGAAAGACAAATACCATTTGATTGTATTCACATATGGAATTTAAGAAACAAAGGAGCAAAGGAAAAATATCTAAAGAAAGCGACAAACCAAGGAACAGAGTCTTAACTATGGAGAACACACTGATGGTTGCCAGAGGGGAGGTGGATGGGGCGGGGGTGAAATAGGTGATGGGGATTAAATAGCACACATATCACGATGAGCACCGAGCAATGTACAGAATTATTGAATTACCATACTGGACACCAGAAACTAATATAACACTGTATGTTAACGATGGTGGAATTAACATAAACTTAATAAAAGAAAAAAAATAAATGAATACAATTTATTTTACTTACATAAAATCAAGATGATTGAAATATGGAGAAAAGTGCGTGAGAGAGGTTGATACAGAGCCCTCAATAAATATTCGAAGAAAAACAGCCATCCTGGAAAATACCAGTAAATGCAGAAATCTGACTTGTCAAGTGACTTCAGTATTCAAAGTGGCTTTGAGAACACTTATCATCTTATACAAGCTGGTTTCAGAGATGTGTGCACACAGACATGCATCCATTTAAGGCACTTCAGTGACATTAAAATATGAAATGAAGGAAATTAAATAAGATGGTGTCTCTTGTAGTTTGTTTTTTTTTTTAATTTTTTTTTTCAACGTTTATTTAATTTTGGGACAGAGAGAGACAGAGCATGAACGGGGGAGGGGCAGAGAGAGAGGGAGACACAGAATCGGAAACAGGCTCCAGGCTCTGAACCATCAGCCCAGAGCCTGACGCGGGGCTCGAACTTACGGACCGCGAGATCGTGACCTGGCTGAAGTCGGACGCTTAACCGACTGCGCCACCCAGGCGCCCCTGTCTCTTGTAGTTCTTGTTGTACTGTGTGAACAACTTTTTATACGACAAAGTGACTACGATACAGAGTAGGAAATATGCTACCTGCTTACTGGTCAGAGTGAGTCTTCACATTCTGTTTATACAAAGCACACAAGACGGCGTCCATGCTCAGGTAACCAGTGGGACCTACCAGGTTACGCGGTATCACTGAGTGTGAGAGCTCTCTACCAGCAGAAGAGAAGAAACCCGATGTGGCAGGATTTCTTTTTTTCTGAGGCACGATGCAAACAATTCTCTATCAAGGCTAACAGTTATGCAGCTGCATAGAAGGTCTGAGCTAGGATTTGTGCCAAATGACATATTCTACACAGGAAAATGGGACAAATCTGCAAAATTCTGGCTGGGGCTGCAATTAGTGATGTAGGTCTCTGTTGTTCAATTAGATTTAATTTGATAATTCCTATTACATTCAAAATGCCCTTTAAGATGAATTCTGATCTTTCTAATCTTTCCTTTTCTACTCGGAGGCAGAAGGATGGCTGGGTCTGTTTCTGAACTTGACGGGCTATGTGTGTGAGCACGTGAATGTGTGTGTACATGTGGTGTCCACATACACACACAAGTACTATCCAACACACATGCAGCTAATGGCATAAAATGAAGCTTAATTAATGTGTAAACTCTCCACCTGTTTTCTGAGCTCATGAGCTTGATGTGTGGTAAGTATGTGCCTTTTTCTCTTTAGGAACTTTTTTTTTTTTTTTTTTGGAGATTTTCAACGTTTATTTATTTTTGGGACAGAGAGAGACAGAGCATGAACGGAGGAGGGGCAGAGAGAGAGGGAGACACAGAATCGGAAACAGGCTCCAGGCTCCGAGCCATCAGCCCAGAGCCTGACGCAGGGCTCGAACTCACGGACCGCGAGATCGTGACCTGAGCTGAAGTCGGACGCTTAACCGACTGCGCCACCAGGCGCCCAGAACGTATTCTTTCTTGAGAGGATAAGGAGGAGGGGTAAAGTTACTGAGGAAGTAATGCACAGTTTTCTGTCATATTGTCTTTGGGTAACATAAAACTCCACGGCATGTGATACTAGAAAAGGTCATGATGACAGGCTGGTAGCTGCGATTCTGGAGGAATCCTTAGTATGACTGGCGGGTGAGTTTACGTTCTCACTGCACAAAGTGCTTATGGCAACAAAATGTATGTTTCCCTTCGTGTTTTCACAAACAGGCCAGAAAGCTTCATTTGCCCCCAGCCTTCTTCCAGCCATTCTTGGGGACCATTGCCCATCTCCTGATCCTGGGGAAATTTACCATCCATCTGAGTACTGGTTGGTACAATGTCAACAAATATGTATTCTTGAGAGTGATGCAAGATAAATAAAAGGAGACCATCAAAAGTGCTACAACTCTTTCCTTAAGAACAGGTAACAGTCAATTAAAGAAACATTTATACGGCAGTGAAAACGCTTGAAGCACTGAGGTGTATGAAGAGCAAACAGACTTGGCCCTCCTATAAAATTATCTTAATTGAAAAGATCAGGGGAACAACCGATCGCTCACTAATAAGACTGAGAAAGAAGTAAAAGCCTTGGTCCCTGGATTAGCAAAGGCACAAATCATGTCCAAGTGCAGAAATGGGGAGTCCTTGGCTGAGACATTTCATATCACATGAAAGCCATTCCACTCTCCAGCAGGGCCCCGGTGGTGGGAACACAGTCCATAAGTGCCCTCGGATCCCTGCCCAGCAGGGATGAAGAGAATTGCATACTAATGAGCGGAATCATATACTGAAATGGAAAGATATATATGAGCCAATTAGAGAGTCTGTCACCGTGGCAAAGCCTGCTCATGATAAATAAGGGCAATTTTCTATTTTCTCTAATCTGTTTCAAATGTCAAAGCTCTCACCAAGTTCTGAGGGCTGTTCCTTTCCTTGTGTTCGCTCTCCATTCCCAGCCAGGAGGGCTGGTGCGCTGAAGTGAAGAGGGGTGTCAGGAACTCAGTCTGCTGTGTATTCACTGGGTGACATCGGCCAAGGCAGGTGTTCTACCAGAGCTGCTTCTGTTCACCTACAGAATGAGGGTAACTGTGCCTGCTTTGAAGGATTGTCGAAAAGATGAAATTAAACGATACAGATGGAAGTTTTCTGTCAGGACCACTTTGAAGGAAACACCCACTTTTCAATTATCCAAATTTCCTGCCTTTAAAAATGTAGGAATATGGGGCGCCTGGGTGGCTCAGTCAGTTAAGCGCCCGACTTCAGCTCGGGTCATGATTTCGTGGTTCGTGGGTTTGAGCCCCGCGTCGGGCTCTGTGCTGACCGCTCAGAGCCTGGAGCCTGCTTCGGATTCTGTGTCTCCCTCTCTTTCTTCTCTCTCCCCATTCATGCTCTGTTTCTCTCTCTCTCAAAAATAAATAAACATAAATTAATTTTTTTTTTGCTTTCAACAATAGCCAAATTATGGAAAGAGCCTAAATGTCCATCAACTGATGAACGGATAAAATTTTTTCGAATGTAGCAATAAAACAGAAAAAAGCAGTACCACAACTTTAAAGACACTACATAGAACAAAGGAGCTCTACCATAAAGAAGAGGCAGGATGGACAGGAAGAAGAGTTTCTAAGTAGAAGAAATTCACCAAAAGGCTCTTTACATATATTATCTGTCTTCAAAAAAAAAACAAACAAAACAAAACAAGTAAAAACAAAGAAAGAGATTTCCAGGAACTCAAACGTCCTTGCAAAAGCAGGGAGAATGAGATTAAAAAGGTGGCAAGTGACCATAAAAAGTTACCTGTAGCGACCCAGGCAGAGCCAACCAAGCATCCTTGTCAGAGTGCGGGAATTCTACTGCAGGAATAATTAATGGCTTCATTAATCACTAACTGGGGTAATACGATGGTGGGTTGGTAGTCGGGTCTTCTCCAGAGCTTGTCTGGCATGGTGATACAGCAAGAGAGGTAGGACTGGGTAATTTCTACCCCCATCTCTAAAGGATTAGAAGCGGCCCAGGACCTGCTGACTTCTGTAGCTTGGGGAGGAGTAAAGGCGAAAGAGCTCACACATGAATATAAGCCAATGTCAGAAGATGCTTCATTATAAAGTGGGAATGATTCTTGCGAACCTGGTTATGGTTTCACTCCTGAATATACCTTTTACAGGTACCTGATTTAGGAAGGCCTTCCATTAAAAGGTATGAAATAAATCAAAAAGTTCCCAGCATGGAACTGTCTCTATAAATATAAGATGAGGTTAGGAAAAACACTGGAAAAACAAATGAAACATCAACACTTCACCAGAAAAGGTAGTTAGTGAGCCAATGAATCATTTAAACAAAATATAAAACAATGGGTGAAAATAACGTACGGAAACACTAAGATAGCTTCAAGCAGAGGTAAAAGGCTCAGTGTAGACAAGGAGATGGAGTATCAGCTATTCAAAAGCAAAGGAAAGTAAAGGAAGGGATTTTTTTTTAAATTACAAACTGACTGTCATGTGGTGATCAGCACAAGGGAAGTAGACCTTGTCCATAACTTGTAGGATTAGATTAGGAAAATAGCCTAAGTAAATAAGTAGATAGATGGATAGATGCATAGATAGATAGATGGCTAGATGAATGGATGGATGGATGGATGGATGGATGGATAGACAGACAGATACATAGATGATTAAAAATGAATTGAGACAGGGAAGAAGAGAAGATCCAAAATCCACATGGCTGGTAAGAGAAGCATATAAATGAACTAAGAAGTACTAAAAATGTTATTTAGGGGGGCACCTGGGTAGCTCAGTTGGTTAAGCATCCAACTTCTACTCAGGTCATGATCTCATGGTCCCTGGATTCGAGCCCCATGTTGGGCTCTATGCTGACAGCTCAGAGCCTGAAGCTGCTTTGAATTCTGTGTCTCCCTCTCTTTCTGCCCCTCCCCTGCTCATGCTCTGTCTCTCTCTCTCCCTCTCAAAAATAAATAAACATTACAAAAATGTTAAATGTTATTTCGGAAGCAATACAGAAATATCAGAATAAGAAGATCTGAATATATGGACTGAACTGGTCATAATGTCCTAAGAATATCTGATATAGAAAAGCCAACAAGAACCTTATGTCTATTAAGATTTATTCACAGGACTTTTGAAGATAGACATTTCTTTTTTTTTTTTTTTTTTTTGCAGTTGGGTGAAAAAAAAAAAGAAAAACAGAAAGTCACTTAAGAAAGTAAATCATAATTACTCATCTCTTTCACAATGACATCCCACGTTTGAAGTTAGTGGGATAATGTAAAATATTCACGGGAATAAAATGTTATACCAAAGCAAAAGTAGCATTCAATTATAAAGACTTCAGAACACATTTTCAAATGGAAACAGAGTCAGAAATTACAGTTGCTGTGAAATCGTTCTGACAATTAGAAAAAACAACTGCTAATGGAAAAACCGAATGAAGACTATTACTATTGAACTCTGCTTAATGATGTGTTGGCTGAACTGTTCAAGAGTCTACTGATACCTGCGAATTATTCTGAAATGCATCAAGAAATAAGATGGGTGAATCTAAACAGATAGGTGATAGAACATATATAGCAAATATCAATTGTAGACTCTAGATAAGAGTTAATAAGTGTTCACTATACAATTATTTTAATTTTTCTACATGTTTAAAATGCTCATAATAAAGTGATGGAAAAATAAATCAAGAAATCATATGAAAAGCATTGACTCTGCATTCGTTCATTTAACCATAGGATTAGGAATATAAACTGGGAATTATGGAACCGAAACCCCTGTTTTACATCATGGCAATTTAAAATTATTATAACACAAATTCACAGGAGAGAGGAGATAGGTGGTGGAGGAATGTTTACAATCAGGGATCAAATACAGATGCTTTCATGTGGATAAATCAATTAGTCCAGATACAAATGTAAACACTAGAAGAACCAATATAAATGTAATCAAATAAAATTGGGGACTGGAATTGTTAGGAAATATTTCATAATTTCTTCACAAGTCATTATGGAGGGTTGATGCTGTCTTTAGCAAAAGAAGATCAAGTGTATCACATAAATTTGTATTTATAGAGTTAGCCTTCGAAGAACTAAAAACAGTCCATCAAAGTGCCAGAACGACAGAGAGAGAGATGGAGGGAGCGAGAGAGGAAAGCCGGAAAACAGACTCTTAACAATAAAGAACAAACTGAGAGTTGCTACAGCGGAGGTGGGTGGGAGACGGGCTAAATGGGTGATGGGGATTAAGGAGGGCACTTGCTGGGATGAGCACTGGCTGTTGTATGTAAGTGATGAATCACTGAATTCCACACCTGAAACTAAAAAATAAATAAGCAAACAAACAAATAAATAAAACTAAACACACACACACACACACACACACACACACACACACAAAGAGGAGAAAACAAAAGAAATCATATGGAATAAAAACATAACATGAAATGTGATACAGAACAATGTAAATTTGCTAATTTTACTCCCATTTTGCATCACAAATTTAATTATATACCATTTTGGTGAATTTTAAAGTGATTGAAAGTATTAAATATCAAAAATGTGGAAAGGCATATCAGGCAAGTACAAACAAAGTGAAAACACTGGTCACGTGACAAAGAGAAAATTAGGATAGAGACCATTAGTGTGACAAAGAATGGCCCTTTATTAAATCTGCAACAAACATAAAAGAAGAATGGATATCAGGGGTGCCTGGGTGGCTCAGTCGGTTAAGCGTCCGACTTTGGCTCAGGTCATGATCTCGCGGTCCGTGAGTTCGAGCCCCGCGTCGGGCTCTGTGCTAACAGCTCAGAGCCTGGAGACTGTTTCAGATTCTGTGTCTCCCTCTCTCTCTGACCCTCCCCCGTTCATGCTCTCTGTCTCAAAAATAAATAAAGGCTAAAAAAATTTAAAAAAAAAAGAAGAATGGATATCAATATATAGTACAAATATCACATCAAAATTCATAAAGCAAACCTACAAGAAAAAGAAAACATAGGCAGAAATATTCTAAGTAGCAGATTTTAATTTACCTCTCTCGGCGCATGACTGACCAAATACACATAAATGGATAATAAAGATGTATACAACACAGTTAATAAGTTAGTTCTATATGTAATTTACATAATCCCACAATCTGAAGACAGATAATCTGTCCTCCTTTCCACATCCATGGAAAACCATCGCCAATCTTAAAGACACATTAGATCACAGAGAAGTTCATTATATTTCTGCAAGTAGAAATGGTGTGGAGCAGAGCAGTCTCTAAACTCCACACAAAACTACAACTAAACAGGATTTCCCACATGGAATTTGCTCCTAAGTCACCACAGAAAGCAAAACAGAGATTGGAGAACATCTTAAAAATAATGGTAATGAGAACATTTCATATCAGAACCTATGTAACATAGCAAAAGCAAGACTTGGAAGAAATTTTAAAGCCTTGCATGCTTATATAAGCAACAGGAAAGAATGAAAATAAAGGAATTAAGCATCCAATTTTAAAAAAAATTAGAAAAAGGACGAATAAAATATATACAAGTAAAGCAAAAAGAGGAAATTAACTGAAAATAAATGCAAGAATCAACGTACTGGAAGCAGACTGATGTTAGAAGTATTAAATAGATCTAAAGTTTTAAGATAACAAAACAGAAAAATGGTTCAGCTAATAGGGAGAGGAAGAACAAAACACACAAAACTGACAATGGCAATGGGGAATGAGGCACAGATAGTGATGAGATTAAATGTGCACAATGTGATGGGGGAAGGAGATTAGAACAAAGTCTCCTAAGACAGAGAAGGGGCTTAGCGTTACTCGCACACGATATAATTGCGCAACTGAAAAATCCATGAGGAACCATTGAAAAACCATTACAAATGGTAAAGATAACTCTGTGAGATGACGGAGTAAAAAAATGTGACACTAGACTGCCTAAGTACATGCAAACAACCCCTCCTCTGAAGCCAGGATCCTACTCACAACAGGAACAGGAAGTAAAGAGGTAACGCATGTGTACAGACCCACAGACAACATGCTGAATTGCTTCTCAGATACTCAAAAGGACATTTGGGCAAGTGTCATGTCAGACCCTACTTAAGATGAGAACACAATATCCCAAGGAGGGCAGTTCTTGAATTAATCTACGCATTTCAGACCACACATAGGAAACACCAAACACATTTTTTCCCAGATAGATAGATAATCTAATTTCAAAGCAATCATGCAAAAACAGCCAGAAAAAAACCTCCAAAAAATGAGTCAATAAAGCAGATCTACCAGATATTTAAATGTATTTCCAGGTTATAGCAGGGTGCATGAATAGACAGAAGCATGGAACAAAAAGGAAAGACTAGACCAAAAAAACACAAAGCATACATATATGTATATAAATCTTTCAGTATGTGATTAAAATGGTATTGGGTATCAGTAGAAAGAAAATCAATCATTCAACAAATGGTGGTTTTTTTTTTTTTTCTGGAAAAAAATTGAAAACATATCCCTACCTTAATTCATTGAATCAAAACAAGCTTCGGAATTTAAACAACACAAAATAATGTCATTATTAGAAGAAAAATAGGAAATGTTTGTCCTCTATAACCAAAGATAGGAAACATTTTTCTAAGTATGATAGAAAACTGTCATGCTATAAACAATATATAAATTCAACCGCATAAAAATCAAGTATTTGTCTAAGGCCAAATGAAAAGCAAACAAAGTGAGAAAAATGTCTGTTAATTCGTATCATAGAAAAGAGACAGTTCCTAAACTGTGATGAAATCCTGTCAATTAATCATTAAGGAAAACTCCAACACTCCAGAGACATATCAATGAGGGACGTAAATTGAATGTGAATCGAAAAAAAATATGATCACAAAGGAATAGATGAAAAGATGCCTGATTCACTCACAGTGAGAGATGCCAATCTAATGCATACTGCCCTGTTCACCTGTCACAGTGGGCGAAATAAAGTTCCTTCGTGACACGAACCAGCCAAGAAAGTGTGGACACACACACTATGCTGATGGGCATGAAAATGGATAAGAGGTCGCGAAAGCCACGTTTGGCAATACAGATCAAATGTTTAAATGCACATGACTATCTTTGATTCAGAAGGTTCACTTCCAGGAATTTATAGAAAGATACCTAGACCACGTGCAAGATGATTAATTTATATGAATATTAGTTAGAGCCATGGTCGTAGTTGCAAAGAACTAAACAATATTCCATGTTCACCGATAAAACAATAATAATAATAAATGAATGTTCCTCCACAAAGGACTGGCTAAGTAAATTGATGCACACTCGGGGGGTGATGTTAAATTATTATTCAGAAGAGTGTGTTGGCGTCTACCACTCGTGCAAATCAATTATGTATTTGCACGTGTTTGTAAATGCATAGAACATCTTTGAAAGGAAATCCCAAGAATGGGTAAAAGTATTTGCCTTCAAAGTGGAGAACTGGGGAACTGTAGAAAGGTGAACAACTCTTAATAAAAATGATAGTTTTTTTAATCAAAACAAAAAAAACAAAAAAGAATAGCTAAGGTCTTCTAACATCCCTTTGCCAACATCCAGCGTATCTATTTCTATCCGCTATCTATCTAATTAGATATTCACATATTTAATACTGTCTTAATACTGTGGGGTAAACACTTCAATTCTTTGACTTCCAGATATTTAGAGACGTTCAATATCCTGCCCCCGCTCAGCCCGGTTTTAATGCCATGAAGCCAGTTTCACAATAAAGCCTCTGTCTCTGGAGTCGGGCATCCAGAAGGCAGGTGTGAGAGAGGAATTACAGCCCCAGAAGGTGCCCACATCCCAATCTCCAAAAGCTGTGAATAAATTAGCTGATCTTAAAGTAGGAAGATTATTCTGAACGATTCAGGCTGACCCAACGTAATAACAAGGGGCTTCAAAAGTGGAAGTGACAGGAAGGATGTCAGAAAGACTGGACCAGCATTTCTGGCTCTGAGGACAGAAGGGGGCCGTGCGGCAAGCAGTGCGGGTAGTCTTGCAGAGAAGCTGCAAAGGCAAGGAATTCCGTTCTCCTCTGGTGCCTCCAAGAAGGAAACAGAGCCCTGCCAACTCCTTGATTTTGGCCCGTGGAGGCTCATGTAGCCCTCATCCGCAACTGTAAGATAATAACTCTGTGTTGTCGTAAGCTACCTCAATTTATACTAATTCGTTACGGCAATAGGAAATTAATACCGTGGGTAAGAACAGAATTGGCTTAAGGTAGCTGTTGGTTTAGGCTGAGCACTGGCTCCCAAACTTTACAGGACATTGGAATCACTTCGGGCTTTTGAAAAATTCTGAGTGTCCTGGTTGTACCTGAGACCAATGGAGTTAGAATGATTCGGTGTGGAAGGTCGGTACCAGCACAATAAGGTGTTCAAATTGATATAGATTAACATTAGAAACTGTGTCCTATTGAAAATAATGAGTTGGTGGGGTCCTTCCGTGGTTCAGTCGGTTAAGTGTCAATTTCAGCTCAGGTCATGATCTCACGGTTCCTGAGTCTGGGCCCCCGCGTCGGGCTCTGTGCTGACAGCTGAGAGCCTAGAGCTCGCTTCAGATTCTGTGTCTCCCTCTCTCTCTCTCTCTCTGGCCCTCCTCCGTTCGCACTCTGTCTTTCTCTCTCGAAAAATAAATAAACATTAGAAAATTTAAAAAAAAATAACGAGTTCACGCATTCCCCTTCTGGAGAATAAAATTATGTTCTCTCTTCAAAGGGCATACTGCTAACTCCCAGCTAAGTCTTGAGCTAGTCGAGGAAGGAACAATGACCCCCTGCTGTAACAACTTGTTGGATTATAAACACATTTGGTGGAAAATATTTTCTGCAAGCTTGTCAAGTTCTAAGGTCTGTTTGTTTTGGAAAGCATAAAAATAAAAGAGGAGCACATCCTCGCTGTTTTGGGTGACGGAACCATGCCTACAAGAATCTCAAAAAGACTGTGAAGTATGCAGAGATGTGGTCACAAGGAGCACAGTATAAATGGAACTGTTGCTCAGGAAGAAACGCCAGCATCCCACAGACATATGCACAACCCCATCTGTGATTCTAAATTCGTGGCTCCTGAACAGCTAGAGAGTTCCCAGAGATCAGGAGTGATCTGTGCTGCTATCCTTTCAGAAAGAAGGCAACACATAGCCTGGATACATCTACCCTCCTGGACCTGGAAACAAATGACATTTATCCCTGCCGAGACCCACCTCATGTGCCGATACTGCCTTCCATTCCTGAAACTCTGATTTAAACAGAAAGCCGTCAGCGCCTTCAGCGGCTCCCATATGACGGTTGATGATTAACCCACGTAGTCCCAAGTTGGAGGGTCAGAAGGGATCGTGGCGTCCAGGACAACCCCTGAAAGGCTGAATCCCCTCATGGCAATTACGACAAGCAGGTCTCTATCCTCTGCTTGACGACACAGTGGTGGGGAACTCACTACTTCCTAAGGCAGCCCATTCTATTTTTCTGACACTGCTTTTGCTACTAGGTTCTTCCTTATGTGGACCCGAAACTGCTTTCCCCCACCTCACTTCTACTTTTGCCTTCCCTGGCCAGGTGAGGGGTGAAATCAGCATGACAAATATGTCCCTTCTGACCCTAGAAGATAACTAACACAACCCTTCTTTACTCTAGTTTACAGACCCTCACTTCCTTCAAGGCTAAGTGGTAGTAATTTCTTCGGGGCCATCCCAAAAGCCTTTGAACTGCTGAGAAAGGACAGCAGGGCCCCAAGAATATCGGGGCTCCTCTGTGATTTCTGTTGGCTTCCAGGAACACTCGTAAGAACCTGGGAGAACTTAGTCGATAATCACCTTTCAAAATCATATTTTTTTTTTCCTAATGCAGTTATATTTAAATGTTTTAAAACTTTTAGCGGGCTTTGTTCATCTATTTATTTAAATGTTTCCTACATTTTCAGAAACTTCAAAATAACTAGATCGCATGAACTAGAATTTAAGCCTGAGGATAAACACATTAGTCTGTATCTAAAGCTATTTTTACCACCAACCACCACCAGAGGGCTCCCATATTTTGGTCATTAGTACTTCACCGATGTTTAAAGAATTAAGAAAATAAAGGTGATTTGAGGAAATCATAATCAAATTTAAACATAATCAGTTAATGACACAAAGATGCCTCAAAAAAGTTTTAAATTATTTGTCTTCGTTTCTTAGCCTCAACACACTGTATCCTTTCTTACAGATATATGTACACACACAGATTTAATCCTTAAAGGAACTGAACAGTTAGTTGGTCTTCATAACTTTATTTATTGATTTTTTTTTTACTTTGTAAAAAAACGTTTATTTATTTTTGAGAGAGAGAGAGGGAGCACAAGTGGAGAGGTGACGAGAAAGAGGGAGACAGAGAATCCCAGGCAGGCTCCATGCTGTCAACGCAGAGCCTGATGTGGGGTTTAAACTCATGAACCATGAGATCATGACCTGAGCTAAAATCAAGAGTCGGATGGTTAACTGACTGGGCCACCCAGGCGCCCCTTATCCATAACTTTATTTAAGATGATATGATACGCTGTCTATATCTGTAGAAACTGCCTTGTGACAATTTTCCGTGAAAGAGTGAATGCTCTATTTTAGGAAATACGTACCTATCTGGAGGCACAGGCAGAAGTGTGAGCGACTGAGCGATGACAATTTGATGAAATTAATTTACTGATCACATGGAAGATGACAAAAGGCGAGCTCATGCTCTTCCTTCCTTCCTTCCTTCCGGGAAGAAAGGAGCAGTGAAAGCTCTTGTACATACTTGTTATAAGTGAAATTCCTATGAAAAAGTAGCTGTAGAAAACACAGTTCCTTGGGGGGGGGGTGTGGGGAGCAGGAGGGAGGGAGGAAGGAAGAGCAACAGGGGGGCGACGAGATGCTTATGAAGGAAGGGTGATAAGAAAACCACCCACTGCAGAGACGCTCAGTGCTCCAAGGCCACTGTGATGTGTCCACACACACAAGCGCCACTCTCTGAGGCCAGACGTAGATGGAAGGGCAGCGGGCTGTACATGGAAGGACGGGGGAGGAAGGCGAGCTGAGGAGACTTTGTGCACACACATACACACACACACACACCTCAGGAATTGGAGGCTCCAGATCCTTCTGAGGTTTGGAGGAGGAGACACTTCCTGAAAATCCCCGATCCTGCATCCTGGGACCAACCTTCTCCTGCCAACTCAGGAGCCCGAAGTTTCATTCTCTGGCTACTAAACAGAAACAGAATGTGGGAGTATTTATAAAGCGAAGTGGAGAATTCCTTGTTAGGGGAATAGAAAGACAAGAAGAAAACGTTGAGGAAATTTGTGGACTGTCAGACAACAACAACAATAACATCTGGACAACAAAAGAATAAAGGCTTAAAACACTAATATCTAATATCTCCATCCTGAAGGTCTAACATCTGAACAACAGGAGTCCCAGCAGGACAGAAGGAGGGAAAGAGCGAGGAGGGAATTATCCAAAAAGCAGTGGGAGGCAGCGGCCCCACCGTGACGGACAGGGCTGTGCACCCTCGACAGCCAGCACCACGAATGGAAGCGGGGCCAGCCACATCCTCATAATGTTATGGGATGTCAGGGATTACGAGGAGGGCCTAGATGTTTCTAAAGAGGAAAAAAAAAAGAAAATGAATTTATACCCGAAGATCAAAAATCAGAATGCTAACTATCCTGGAAGCTTAAAGGCAATGGAGAAATGATTTAAATGGAGAAATGGAGAAATGATTTAAAATGATTTCATAAAATCATTTTAAATTTCCGAGAGAAAAAAAAAAACCAGTATCTCAAACTGAAATTCTTTTTGCAAATGGAAGTTCTTCAAAATGCACTTCTCACGCACCCTTTTTGGGAAACTACTTTCCCAAGAGGATCCAAGAGGATGTGCCCTCTCGCAAGGAGAGAGAAAGAGAATTCGGGCAGAGATGCGGGACTTAGGAAATAGGGGGGCAAGTTCCGGAGAGGAGATAAGAACACAGGCAGATGCGGGGCCGAGGCTGCCCAGGGGGAGCAGCTCAGAATGGAAGCCAGTGGGGGTGCCAGGCGACCCCTGTGCTGGCGAGACAAGCTGGGACCGAAGCCTTATCTGCCAGACCTGACCAGGTGCACGACGGTGCTGCACCCTGGAGGGTGTGAGTCCTTGCCCCTCAACACATGGTCCACTGCCTGCCTCAATAGTTGATGGCATTTCCATGGTTACAATGGATGGGCTGAAACCGTAAAAATTCTAGGAGCATGGGGATACGGGGTAAGTGACTAAACTCTGCATCTCTCATAACATGAAGTCAGGAGATACCTCAACAGGATTTAGAAAAATCAAAGCAAATACCAAAGGACTAGTACAACAACGGTGACAGTCATTGCCTCTATGGACAAAAATTGGGGGGGGGGGTGTGTGCCATATATGAGTTCTTTTTAAAAAGTTTTTTAATGTTTATTTATTTTTAGGAGAGAGAGCAGGAAAGGGGCAGAGAGAGAGGGAGACACAGAATCTGAAGCGGGCTCCAGGCTCCCAGCTGTCAGCACAGAGCCTGATGTGGGGCTCGAACTCTCGGACCGTGAGATCATGACGTCAGTGGAAGGAAGCTGGACACTTGACCAATGGAGCCACCCAGCTGCCCCTGAGCTCTTTACATTCATATGACATTGGAACTATTCATATGTGGTGTCTGATTGAGAAAATACCAGTGAGGCGCATGTACTCTATGGAAAAGCATGTTAATAGCTTCCGTAGGAATCTATAATAAGATAGCGTCACATATTATCACAGGAAGAAACCTGAATAAGTCTACCCCAACAAGTTTGAAAATGTTCATTTCTGGGGCACAGGATAATAGGGGCCTCTCACTTTTTGATAATTAGTCCTATTTCTAGATATTTTATAGTGTATCTAGCTTTTGTTTTTGTTTTTGTATTTTTTAACCTAAAAGTGATATAATTAATATAAATGTCATAATCAGTAAAAATAATGCAACCAATACGTTTATTTATTTCAAATTTGGCCGCAAAAGGAAAAGGTTTGTACCTTGACACAGCACAGAGAGTTTTCCAAGCAATGAGAGATTAGTACATACGATGAAAATCAAGGGTCCTATTAGGCCATGAATTTCACGTTTCAGGCCTATAAGAAAAACACACAGACCCAGAATATGCGAGAGCCTTGAATTCTATAATTCATGCCAGTGGTAGGCTTACAATAATGTCCCACCAAAGCCACCTGCACTGTTCCGTGTTTCCCTCACCCAGACAAGGTGTGCCTGCTGAAGGTGGTTCACAGAATTCAAGAGCTTTCTACTGCCTGGTCTCCAGTGGGGTCAAGTGCAAAACGACACCGCAGGTCAGTTTCCCATTAGCCCTTGTTCGGCGTCCTGCATTTTGAGCCCAGCACTATGATTACTCCAAGTCATGAAGCCTGAAAAGTTTGGGTTTTCTTTTAATTCGTATGATTAATTCAATATTAACAAAGAGCCCAGAATCTTAAACCACCACCATCAGAATGCTACGGATGTAAGAAAAATTATTATGAATTACTTTGGTTTTGTTTAGCAACTTTACTTTCATCATGGACATTTCACGGTTTTCCTTCCCTAGACCTCGGCTGTCATATTCAATTTTATCTCGTCATTTCATTTCTGGTATTTTTCTCCCTTGGATGCATCCGAGAGGGGTAAAATGTAATTGGTAAAGATCCATAAGTGGCAACTTTCTTTTCAGAGGTTAGGCTGAGTCAACATGAACTCTGACCAATTAGTGGCAAATTATCCCGGCAATTTAATAAGCTCCTTGCTGAAGCTCTGACCCCGGATGCACAGAAGGTGGTTTGTTCATGTCCCAGAGAACCAAGCGCGTGTCAATGCTGAGAAACCACTTCATACTACAGGCAGGGACCAGTTGACTTAATGGGGTCAAGGCCATCGGCCACTCCCTGTGACACAACTGAGGAAAATCTACACTCTTGCCACGAGCTAGTTAGATCTCAGCTACCATGATTTTTAACCCAGTGCTTGTCAACT
Source organism: Acinonyx jubatus (assembly GCF_027475565.1). Lineage (NCBI taxonomy): Eukaryota > Metazoa > Chordata > Mammalia > Carnivora > Felidae > Acinonyx > Acinonyx jubatus. The sequence goes on along the minus strand of NC_069384.1, from coordinate 5,321,312 downwards.
GACTGTGTATGGAGGGGCACTGGGTCCCACTCCTGATCTCGGTGCTCTGCGGGGATTAAATAATTTAATTTTACACAGCAAACTGATGCGCTGGGTACTATTTTTTTTTTCTTGCTTTTCTGATGGAGAAACTGGAATGTGCCAACCACGTGCCCAAGGACACACGGCTTCACCTCCAGGCAACCCGGCTCCACAGCCCAAGAAGCTACCATCATCACATCCCTCCTGGGCTTGGAGGGAGAAGCGACCTGTGTCACAATTTCACCAACGGGGAAAGCCGAGAGGAGCAGAGACTGTCCAAGTACCCCGGCACCTGTCGTCCAGGGATAAAGCTGGACTCAACTCGCTTTTCTGACCCTTCCTCTCCGTGGCAGCTTTTAGATCTGGGATGTCACTTACACGTGTCAAGGAAACGAGCGTGTCTGCATAAAAACAGGGAATGTGGACGCTTCGTTCTTCGATTCTTCGATTCAGAACACAAGATTACACCGCATCTCAAAACATATGTTTCTGAGAAGGGTGTGAACGTTTTTTCACATCGAATCATAGTTTACCTTCACCAAAGGCTATTTAAAGCAAGCCTGAAGTAAATCTTTTTTTTTTTTTTTTTTAAACTAAAGAAAACGTTTCGGAAGTAATCCTCTTAAGCTATGGGTGTGTCATTTCTAACTTGCATAAGCGTGTTTTAGTTCACTGACATACACATGCATCTTCCTGCGCTGGACATAATTGTTTCCTCAATGGAAAAAAAAAAATAATGGTAAGACTTCATTTGGAAGTAATTTTGTCTTGGAATTTTTAAATACCAGGTTTGTGGGAATTTGGAACTAGTTCCAAATCAAACACAAGAAGAGCTGATTAGGTTTGACTCGTTGGTCCGTTTGTTTGGGAAGGGGTGGGTTATTTGGGGGGTGGTTAATTTTTGTGTGTTAAAGTGGTTTTGAATTTAAAAAAAAAAAAGCCAGTAGGACTCATTTCTCAAAACAATTAGATGCTGTGCCTCCTATCCAGTCCTTCTAGAACACTAACACTTCCCAGATGCACGCGCAATGAGAAAACTGGGTACAGGCTAACGTATGCCACTGGGAAGGGAGAAATGAGAAGGGAGAACGCACAGCTTCTTAATGCTTATTAGCACAAACACAGCAGTGCACTTGACATTTTTGTTGCAAAGGTCACTGCGGTCAGCCCTCACAGTGGGCTATGAACCTATTTCCCAGCAAACAAGACAGTCCATATGGGGCACTAATTTCTTTGAGAAGTATCAATGTCATTCTGGGGGAACGAAGGGGGAAGTTCAGCAAACTGGCAGAGACCTTGCTAAAAAGCAGGCATCATCCCTCAGTTTACCTGCCAGCAAGAACCCCCGGCCCATCTCAGTTCATAGTTAGGAACTTGTCAGCCAGACGGATACAGAAAACACAGAATGGCCTGCATTTGTGGCAGAGAGGTGTTATAGGACCTACAGATGATTAAAGTTCCATCCGATATGTAATTTGAATATAATGAGACAAATATTGGGATTTGCTGAGAAGCTTTATTGAGGACCTCCCATGGAAATACGCAGTAACTAAATAAAGGGGAGAATGAGCAAGAAATCCTCTGACAACAAAGCAGGTCCCCTAAGGCAGCCTGGCTTTCTGATATGCTGGAGGTAAATCACGACCCAAGCGAGGGCTCTGAAATGGGGCAGGGGGCACCGCTGTGCAGATCATACACGCTCTCTGTGATCACAATACCCACAGACAACTTTTTAGACAATGCGCCGAATGGTATCCACCCCCCCCAAATCATACGTTGAAGTCCTAACTCCCAAGCACCTCAGAATGTGACTGTATTTGGAGATGGGGCCTTTAAAGAGATAATTAGGGGTGCCTGGGTGGCTCAGTTGGTTAAGCGTCTGACTTGGGCTCAGGTCATGATCTCACGGTTCATGATTTCTAGCCCCGCGTCAGGCTCTGTCTGTGCTGATAGCCTAGATCCTGGATCTATGTCGTCCTCTCTCTCTGCCCCTCTCCCGCTCATGCTTTCTCTCTCTCTGTCTCTCAAAAATAAATAAACATTAATAAGAAAGAGATAATTAAAACAAGGTCTCTGGTGTGGGCCCTAATCCAATGACTAGTGTCCTTATAAGAAAAGTACATTAGGACACAGACACAAGAGGGATGGCCATGTGAGGACACAGGGAGAAAATGGCATCCACAAGCCAAGGAGAGAGGTCTCAGGAGAAAGCAGCCCTGCAGACACCTTGATGATGGCCTTCTGGACTCCAAAACCATGAGAAAACACATTCGTGTTCTTTAAGCCCCTAGCCTGTGGTGCTTTGTTACGGCGACCTGAGCGAACAAGTACCGATGATCATCAAAACAGACACACATACACACAAAGATCTAGAAGATTCTACAGAACATCCCAAGAACTCCCTTGGTATGTTTCTCTGCCCACATGTAATATTCCACTCTATTGTTTTCTAACATTTTTTTTTTGTAGACAGCACTTACTTTTCTTCATCGAAAATATTAACGAACAGCTATACACAAATAAACACAGAAAATTGCTCAAAATGCAGCAGCAGCCACGGGGCTGCCCCCCCCCTCCCCTTCCACCGTGAGCCAGCGCAGCCCCTGGGGCTCCAGCAGAGCGGGGTTTGAAAAATGCTGCTTCCATTCTGGTGCCTCACAGAGATCTAATATGTCAGCAAATTACCTCAGGTTTGCACATTATCATTAATCACAGTTGTCACGGGGGATGGGAGCATTCCCTCAGACATAATAAATAATGATGACCTTAAGGCTTGTGCAGCCAGAGCGTGTGTGTGTGTGTGTGTGTGTGTGTGTGTGTGTGTGTGTGAGCTTACATACACGCCTATGAAGCGGAGTCCGAGTCCATAGAGACAGAGGGAAAAGTTGCTCTTGACATGTCCTCTGAGGGTCCTCTGAGACCCTCCCCAGGACGCCTGACCCCGCATACACCCAGAGCAGGTAGACCAACACTCCCTGGCCCTACAACCTTCACCTTCGCTCTGCAGGCTCTCCAGGGCGTCTGAAGACGTGCCATCACCACAGACACAAAAACCCCCAGCATCCCGGCAATGACAAGGCTGGAGGTTGCCTCACCTCCCCTGGATTCTGAAGAACACCTGCAACTTGGAGAAGCTTCTCCGGCGGTCAGGCACTCTGCATCACTCTTCTAGCCAGCCATGCACAATTAATGACATGCTTCCATTTCTTAGGGCATTAGCTCTTCAGTCAGTTCTGGGACACTCTGGGGTTTATTTTCTGCATTTAAACCTTCCAACTAGGCTTTGACTTAGGTCTTCACATTCAGACCAGTGTCCTTCAGAAGGACACGTGTGTGTGGTGCCTCGCATCTTTGAGGGCTAACTGACCCGGCAAGATTCCTTCTCTTGTAAAACTCTTAATTAGACGGTGCAGGGATGCTCCTCTTAGAATGGGACTGGGGCCATTCTTGTGATTGAAGGTTAGAGTCAGGGGCTCCTTCTGTTGCCTTCTTTCGAGTCCTGTTGTTACGTGGATCAGGTCACCCTCGGTTGCATTATCGATGTGTTCATTAACGAATGTGCTTCCTTTTACATACAACATGGCCTGCCCATTCCATTTGGGTAGTTTCTGGCTTTTTTGGTCTTTTACTTCATCCTTGATTTTGTAGTGTTGTCACATTGTTGTTTATTAATTATCCAATACTATAGGCTGCTTTATCCCACATCATGTTTTTTTAATTTTTTTTAATGTTTATGTATTCTTGAGGCAGAGAGAGAGAGACAGTCAGTTTGAGTGGGGGAGGGAGAGAGAGAGGGAGACACAGGCTCCAGGCTCCGAGCTGTCAGCACAGGGGCTCGAACTCACGGACCGTGAGATCATGACCTGAGCTGAAGTCGGACACTCAACTGACTGAGCCACCCAGGCGCCCCATCCCACATCATGTTTTATCTTGCTATAGATGCTCCTTCACATCACAGCTGGACTAGGAACCTTACGGGAGAAGGAACTATACCTGAGATTTCATTCTGTTTCTATTGAAGTGCCCCATTAGAAAGCACTTAGTCAAGGTACACTGATACATTTCTGAAAAGCAATACAGTATGGGGAAAGCAGAATCAACTCTGAGTCTCAATATCTGTTCAACTATTCGTTACTGACGTGAAGTTAAACCATTTCTTTTTTTTTTTTTTTTTTTTTTAAGAGTGGGGGAGGGAAGGAGCAGAGAGAGAGAGGAACAGAGAGAATCCCAAGGAGGCTCCGTGCTGTAGGCCTAGAGCCCCGTGCAGGGCTTGAACTTACAAACCAGGAGATCATGACCTGAGCAGAAATCAAGAGTTGGATGCTTAACCACCTGAGCCACTCAGAAACCCCAGAACCATTTCTTAATTTTAAGTTCCTTGAGACTCAGTTTCTTCCTCTGTTAGGTGGGGCTATTATCATCCACTGGGTTGTTATAATGTTTAAATATTCAGATAACACATGTAAAATGTACAGCCAAGTGCCTGGCACGTGGTAATCAATTTATAATGATCACATTGATGAGGACAGAAATGATGATGACTGGGGAGCCTGGGTGGCTCAGTCGGTTAAGCATCGACTTTGGCTCAGGTCATGATCTTACAGTGTGTGAATTCGAGCCCCGCGTCGGGCTCTGTGCTGACAGCTCAGAGCCTGGAGCCTGCTTCGGATTCTGTGTCTCTCTCTCTGGCCTTCCTCTACTCATGCTCGCTCTCTCTCTCTCTCTCAAAAATAAATAAACATTAAAAAAATTAAAAAAAAAAGAAATGATGATGATTGCAAATATTTAGTAAACTGGGTGTTTAAACAGAGTTTACTCACAACTTTGTCAGCGAAAGCATTTGTGGCCCAACCAACCAAAGAGCTTTTCAGTGTTTATGGGGGTCAAACCAGAATGTCAACGCATGACCACGAACTAGGAAGCAAATTTGATGGGAAGTTCAGAGGGCGGCAACGAGAAAGTTCATTCCCTCACCTTCATCCAGTGACCTCAGTTTTGATGCGCCAGACCTCACGAACACCAGCTATTTATTTCTGAATTTACCTATCTTTAAGTTCAAATTGAAGAACAATTGTATTTTCATTGCATAAAACTGAGGTATGTGGAAAAGGCCAAAGAATAAAACAAAAGTTCTAGAGCTTCGTAACAAGTTTTGTGCGTGTGACTTTCTTTTAATTTTTTTCTGAGTATATTTGGCACACAATGTTCCATTAGTTTCAGGCGTATAACCTAGTGATTTGACAAAGTATACATTACGCTATGCTCTCCACGAGTGAGTTAAAAAGTATCTTAGTGAGGACTGAAGCCTGTCTACATGCATTTAGGGCCTCAATGTAGAAAAATACCAGGGGTGCTTGGGCAGCTCAGTCCGTTAAGTGTCCGACTTCAGCTCAGGTCATGATCTCGCAGTCTGTGAGTTCAAGCCCCACGTTAGGCTCTGTGCTGACAGCTCAGAACCTGAAGCCTGCTTCAGATTCTGTCTCCCTCTCTCTCTGCCCCTTCCCTGCTTGCTCTCTGTCTCAAAAATAAAATAAACGTTAAAAAAATTAAAAAAAAAGAAAAATATGAAATGCATTTTAATTCATAAGTATATTTTCAAAATACATCTGTTCAAATCTCATTGAGACACACTTACAAGTTAAAAGGAATATAAAAATTAATCCCTTTTTGCTTAACAGTCTAGAAAAATATAAATGGCTCTCTATGTGCCATGGAAAATTCCAACCTGACCTAATGAAATATAAGAACCAAAAAAAGGAATGGGGAAAAAAGAGATTCTAGATAAGAAGAAAAAGGGGGAGGGGGAAGGGGAGGAGGAGGGGAGGGGAGAGGAGGAGGAGGGGAGGACAAGAGGAGGGAAGGGGAGAAGAAGGAGGAAAGGGGGGAGGAGGGATGGGAGGAGGAGGAGAAAGGGGAAGGGAAGGACGAGGACAAGAACAAAGGACAAGGAGAAAGAGAGAAGAGGAAGAAGGAGGAGAAGGTGAAGAAAGTGAAAAAACAAAATCAGAACCTGATAATGGCTAAAGAGCATTAATCCACTAGTGTTCTCTGCAGTCTTAGAGCTGGCTGCTTCTCTGATGTTCACCACTGGAGTTCCAAAGGAACGTTTAATTTCCGCTGATGCTTACGAATCTCCCACAATTATTTCCACTGTATGTACTCACATCCCCTCCGACAAACCTACCCATTACCATTAGCAGGAGCATTCCAAACCTCCTGTTTCACTTTTTCTGTTTTGGATGGAAGTGATAACCCACCCTACACGGTGTGCTCAGTTAGGTAAAATGTCTATCAAAACGGAGAGGTATGCTTTTAATGTGAGCACAGATTTGAAACTATTTTCGAATTTTATCAGAATCACATAATTAATTTAAAACCCAAGCATACATATCCATTTAAATTGTTAAAACTGTATTCAGGATTTTAAAAGATACAAATGATACATTTTCTGTATTGACATTTTTTTTCTTTTTTTCTCTGAGAAAAGGAGAGAGCGCCAGTGAGTAAGGGGCAGAGACAGAAAGAGAGAGAGAGAAGCAGGGCTCATGTCCACCCAAAATGGGGCTCGAGCTCACGCGAAGTGGGGCTCTATTTACCCGATGCACGACTGGAACTCAAGAACGTGAGATCATGACCTGAGCCAAAGTCAGATGCTCAACCAACTGAGCCACCCAGGCGCCCCTCTGCCCCATTATTTTTTTAAAAAAACTTGCTAGTAAAGTGTAATATACTTTAAAGAGAGTACATTTATTTTTATTTTAAAAGTGAACAGTTCGACTGAATGTTCACCAACCGACCCCACCCACGTAAGAAATACTTAGGTCAAGACACAACAAATGAGCAGCACCCCTGAGGGGTCCCACCCCCCCGCAAAACCGTACGCCTTTGGGGTGATCACCCTCCAAGGTCACCCATCCCCTGAATTCTAACAACACAGGTTAGTTTTGCCTATTTCTGAACTGTATATAAATAGGACCACACAGTAAATATCCCTTTGTGTCTAACTTCCTTCCCTCAACTTTGCCTTTGTGAGACTGGTCCATGCTGTGTATAGCTGGTGTCTCTTCATCCTTATTTCTTCGTGGTGTCACGTATTGTGGGAACATGCCTTCATTCTTCTCCATTCAGCTCTTTGGGGAATTCAGGTGGCTTCTTGTTCGGGGCTCTTAAGGCAGAATGCCGCTAAGAATACTCTATTCTTGTGTATTGTGAACAAAGGTGTTTGTGTTGGGGACACACTTGGGTGCGGAATGGCTTTGTCATAGGGCAGCATGTAACCAGCTGTATAAGGTACTGACCATCTTCCATAGTGGTTGTACTCGCTTTATTTGTTATCTGCCAACTAAATGAGTAAGGTATAAAAAAAGATTATGTCACACTAAAACGGTGGCCATTTCTCTGTTACGTATAATCTTCGAAATATAGAGAATAGCCTAAAAAATCACTTCTTGGCAACAAGAAAGATTTGTCATTTCAGGTGGTACGCTGAGATTTGGAACAAAAACTTACAAATCTAGCGATGTCATGATTTTACCACAACTTCCCACAAGTACAACTGATTACAGTGCCCACAGCAATCGAAATAGTAACTGAAGCTCTTCTAGGTACCAGTCACTGTGCTAGGAGCTTTACTGCAATAAGGTATTGATCCTCTTGCTAAGCATGTGGCTTCTCCCATTGTCCCCAGCTATCCATGATGGAACCAGACACATAGGAGGAGTAACTTGACCAGGATCGAGACGCTTCCCACGCAGGTCTGCTGGGCTCCAAACCCAGCTCTTACTGGCCTCTGAAGCCAAGCGTCCTGTGGCAGCTCTGGGAAGCACACGGGTTGTGATCATCACCCAGAGGGAGGCAAGGGTGACATACCGCTCTTCTGGATCTCCTCACGTGGTTATTTCGTTGGTCTTTCTAGAAATATCTCCTATAGGATCCTCTGCATGGGCTGACAAGAATCATTTTCTTTTTTAACTGGAAAACTTTGAATTCCAGCAGTGAAGAGAAATGGGTTGCAAATATTTTTAGATTGTATTTACACACACGTGTGCGCACACGCACACACACACCTAATGGTCTTTTGCACTAGGTAAATGATAGCAATACGTGTGAGCTGTAGCGAAAATAAAGAAAGTCAGGCTTCCTTTACCATGCTGTTTATTTCACTTAGCAAAACTGAGTGCTGTGCAATGGAATTCCCCCTCTCAGTTTGATGAGCTTGGACAGAAACTGCCTGCATACAATATGAAGAAGGAGGAAGGCAGGACGTGGGGTCAAATGGAAACTCAGGAGCCAGTTTGTTTTAACAGTCTGTGTTTAGACGCTGCTCCAGCCTCAGAGCCCCCACACAAATTCTTGTGCCTAGGCCTGGGCTCCTGTTTAGAAAAGGGATGGTTTCGGGGTGCCTGGGTGGCTCAGTCGGTTAAGCGGCCGACTTCTGCTCAGGTCATGATCTCGTGGTCCGTGAGTTCGAGCCCTGCGTCAGGCTCTGTGCTGACAGTTCAGAGCCTGGAGCCTGTTTCAGATTCTGTGTCTCCCTCTCTCTGGCCCTCCCCCATTCATGCTCTGTCTCTCTCTGTCTCAAAAATAAATAAACGTTAAAAAAAAATTAAAAAAAAAAAAGAAAAGGGATGGTTTCTTGGGGCAGCTGGGTGGCTCAGTCAGTTAAGCATTTGACTTCAGCTCAGGTCATGATCTCCTGGTTTGTGAGTTCGAGCCCCGCGTCGGGGTCTGTGCTGACAGCTCAGAGCCTAGAGCCTGCTTTGGATTCTGTGTCTCCCTCTCTCTCTGTCCCTCCCCTGCTCACACTCTGTCTCTCTCTGTCTCTGTCTCTCTTTCTCTCCCTCCCTCAAAAATAAACAACCTTTAAAAAAAGGGAGGTCTCTTTATGGAGATGTGGCATCATTCATAAAAGTTAAGGAATTATTAAAGCATGAGACAAAGCATTTCACAAGTCCTTTTGGGCTGATAGATCTCCTTGCCCCTGTGTCCCTCCCTTTAAATATCTAAATTCTTTGTGAACAAGTAGTGTGTCAAGGACTGATATAGTTTGTCCGTAGGCTCATGTACATTAAGTCAAATTCTATGTATAAAAAATTGGGGCCGTTTGTAGAAATATCATAGATTTTATTTTCTACATACCTGGGATATGGTCGGGGTGAATTTTAGGACAATGCAAATCAAAACCACAATGAGGTACGACCTCATGCCTGTCAGAATGCCTAGTATCAAAAAGATAAGGATGTCTCCATCCTTGTCCATTGCTGGTGGAAATACAAAATGGTGGAACCACTGTGGAAAACAGTATGGAGGTTTCTCAAAAAAAGTAAAAACAAAAATACTATATGATCCAGTAACTCCACTACTGGGTATTTATCCAAAGAAAACAAAAACACTGATTTGAAAAGACATGCAGGCACCCCTACGTTTATTATGGCGTTATTTAAATTATCTAAGATATGGAAGCAACCTAATAAATACGCTTGATAGATCAATGGATAAGGAAGATGTCACACACACACACACACACACACACACACACACACACACACACACGAATATTTCTCAAGTCATAAAAAAGCAGATCTTGCCCTTTATGATAACATGGGGGGGGGACCCAGAGGGCATTATGCTAATAAGTCAGACAGAGAAAGACAAATAGTACATGATTTCACCTGTATGTGGAATGCACAAAACAAATAAACAAAAAACTGAGACAGACTAATAAATACAAACTGGTGGTTGCCAGAGGAGTGGGGTAAAACAGGGGAAGGGGAATTAAGAGGTGCAAACTTCCGGGTATAAATAAGTCATAGGGATGAAAAATACTGCATCGGTAATATAGTCCATAATATTGTAAAAATTTTGGTGACAGATGGTTTCTACACTCATCGTGTTGAGTGCAGTGAAATGTATATAATGTTGTGAAATGTTTATTTATTTATTTTTGAGAGAGAGATACAGAATGAACAGGGGAGGGGCTGAGACAGAGGGAGACAGAATCCCAAGCAGGTTCCATGCTGCCAGAGTAAAGCCCGACACGGAGCTCGAACCCACAAACTGGGAGATCATGACCTGAGCTGAAGCCAAGAGTCAGGCACTTAACCCACCGAGCCACCCAGGCACCCCATTAAATTCACTTTATGGAAGCCTTGCTCAGTAATACTGAAATATACTAAAATATTCAACATGAATATTTGATTAATACTGAAATACACTCAAATATCCAACATTCGGTATCGGTGGAAATGAACAAAATGATTCAACAAAACTACGAAGAGGATGATTTTCTTCTTTTTTAAAAAATGTACAATAAAACCAGAACCACCTTCAATAGTGCAAAGAGTAAATTATGACAGTAAGAAGCACCATCCTAACTTGGGGGCAATGCCCAGTCATTTCATCAGCATTTGGGCTTAGGGCCACCCACCGTAACTAACTACCCTGAAGGGCGGACAGGATGGTCATCGGGCAGCAGAGCGAGGGCCAGAGCGATGTCCTGAAGCCAGAAGCCAATGAAGGACAAAGCAAGAACGGGGAGCCACTGCACCTGCTACTGATACAAGGCTGTTCTCTCACCCCTGTGGGTCCATTCCTGGTCCCCTGTTGAGCAGGAAACAAGAAGTCTCAGAAGTTGCTAAGTCCCTCTAATTACTACGAGAGCAACTCCCACGGGAAGAACGAGAGCGCCCTCTCTCCTGGCTGTGAGACTGCCACTCATTTGTTCATACATGGAAACGCTCACCACCAGCCTGCTGTGGCCACGCTGGCACAGAGGTGATCATTCCTGGCCTCTTCATTCACATAAGTGAATTTCCTCCTATTATTTCTTAATTTTTTTTTTTAATATGGCCATTCTAACCAGTATTCTAAGCATAGCTACTGCATACATATCTACCCTATGAAGTACCTTTTCTAGTCGATATTTAATTTACACACCTACAGGGCGCCTGGGTGGCTAAGTCGGTTCAGCACCCGATTTCGGCTCAGGTCACGATCTCACTGCTCATGAGTTCAAGCCCTGCATTGAGCTCTGTGCTGCCAGCTCGGAGCCTGGAGCCTGGAGCCTGCTTCGGATTCTTTCTCCAACTCTCTGCCCCTCCCCTGTTCACGTTCTGTCTCTCTCTCTCTCTCTCTCTCTCTCTCTCAAATATAAAATAAAACATAAAAAAATTGAATTTTATGCACTGACAGTTATAGAAGAGCACACTTAAATTGGGCATGTTTTCTTTGAACACATTTAAAACACATTTGCTTAACCCCCAAATTATAAAATTCATAATTGCTTTGGTTACGTGTAAAATATTCTACACTGGCCTTCCCTCCCTGTCTTCTCCAGGCTCAACTTTTTCTCTGTTTTCTTTCTTTTTTTAAGTAGAAAACTACTCAAAATTTTTTTCTTACTACAACTCAAGCATCGTGTGAAACAATTTCATGTTTCTGAAACTGGACAAAAGGAAAACGTTATTGGTTTTGAGAATCAAGACCAGAGAAATCACAGCATTTTCCCATTCTCTGGAACCATTTCACAAAGAATTAGAGCAAAAGGTATCCGATGGTCCCAGAGGTTGGGCCTGACGGGAGGGCAATAAATGCTCTGATTCTAGAATGTTTGATTCCCTTTGTTTATATCCTGTGTGAGGGCCCTGTGTTGTTCCCAAAGCATTTCAGCAAGATCATTTATAAGTCTCGGCACCTTCCATAGGTGTGAAACAGAGAAGAATGGCGGGTGCAGAGTGGCCTGCCTCTAACAGACTTGAGCTTGAAAATGAGGTGATATGCATGGGATGCTATCAAGGAGACTAATGACACACAGCCTGCCTAATTGTGAAAACATAATTAAGGCAGAGGTGCTGTCCTGTGGATGGAATTATTTTCAACAAGATATCCGACTTGCTGGCTATATACTGATGGACTCTGTCAGTGAAAGACATCTCCTAAAATCTGACAATAAATTAGTTGTGACTAATTTAAAAAAAAAAAAAAACACATGACTCTTCTTTGTTTCTAGATAAGGAACATAATGAAAGGTAGTTTTGTGAAAAAGCAAACGTGTGCATACACACGGACGGACGAATTCTAAAAGATTCTGCATAACGTGGAAGACAGCAATGATCTGTTTAAAAATTTCCACAAGTGTTTCACTGCCCTGAGATTTTATCTTAATTCAATTTTGATTCTGCGTGCAACGTAAGGAGGGAAGCGGAAACATTTACTGGAAACCTGTTATGGAGAAGCGTGGCTTTAGTCATTTAAAGTATTATTACAGTTTTTAAAAGAGAAAATCCAGCTACACGGGCAGCATCGATTTAAGAGTTACATTGTTTTGGTTGTAAGGTCACTGACCTAAACACTCTGGAGAGAAGTTACAATGGGAATTGTATCTTTATTAGCCATTTTTCATTAAAAATGTATTATGTGGATTGACAAACCATGATGTTTTTACTCAGTTAAATAACTATGAAAAATTTCTCCTTAATAACATCTGTTAATTTCCTACCTGATAGAGACATACTATCATTAAACATATACAATAAAACTGCTTATGCTGTTTAGCAGAAACATTTCTATATAACTCATTTAGCAACTATGAACATCCATGAATAAACGTAGATTACTGTTTCTCCACGGAGAGAGTCTCATCTCTGGGTTGGGTGGGAAAACATAGCTGGTTTCCTTATCATTTTAATACCAGAGCTCAATTGAAACATGTCTTGGTCGCCCTGGTGGACACATCTCAAGAACTGGTAATTTATCCGTGAAAGGAGTTCCATGACTGTAGCTCTTTTAAAAGTCAAATGGAAGGGGTGCCTGAGCTTCTGACTCTTGACTTCGGCTCAAGTCATGATTCCAGCGTCCTGGGATCAAGCCCCGCATGGGGCTCTGTGCTGAGCGTGGAGCCTGCTTGAGATTCCCCGTCTCTCTCTCTCTCTCTCTCTCTCTCTCTCTGCCCCTCTGCCCTCTTCCCCTGCTCACACGCGCTCACTCTCTCTCTTTGTAAAAAAAAAAAAACCTGTAATACTAAAATAAAAAAAAATAAAATTCAAATGGGAAGTTTAAATATTAGGTATTTAAGCATGCATTCCTTTCCCCATCAAGGCACCAAGCAAGCACTTTTTATTTTTCCAGGAAGCAGGCTATTTTAATCTCAATATTTGCGCAATTGCCCAACATGTATGGATTAGTAATTCTATGGAGTAGAGGCATCCTAGTGGATGGAGGACTGGGCATGCATGGTTCTTGCTTTCCAGAATATCTTCTGACCTTCAGCAGGCAGCCTACCTGGAGACAGACCAAATCTAAGGACTGTGAGTGGTCAAGTCCAATATTTCTCCATTTCAAGTATGTTGTCAGGAAAAATTGTAAAGGACTGAAATGGGCAAACAATGATTAAATGGGCTCTGGGTGTCTTACCAAGTTCACCCATCCTGGCCGTCCATACCTTTGCTCACCTGTGACTAACCTTTTGCAACCTAGGAAGACGTTACTAGAAGACTGATAGCAATACGAACATTTTCTGTCTGTTCATGGCAGTGTGGGAGAGTCTGTCCTAGAGATAATACAAGTCCCATGAGCCAAATCCTCAACGGAACCAGGTAACGTCTTGCCAGTTCCCTCATTAGTAAATACATTAAATAAAATCCCTGACTCGTGTTCATGTTTGCATGAATCATGATTTTACTTCCTTTCAAAAAATCCTTTAGTAGCGTTTGTGAGTAGCTTTCTGCCCTGGTTTCCTGCTGGCTATGTCACCTCTGTAGCTGCTGACCTTTGTCCATCTGGCATGACACCAAGCATGACACACAAATTTCCCAAAACACTATGACATAAGGCCACTGTGATTACCTGGCTTTATTTTGGGGTCTGGGGTCAGAGTGTAAAAAGAGGCCCACAACCATGCAAGGTAGTATTTTAAAGTTTATGTTTTAACCTCGAAATGCACACAGATCTTGTGCTCTCGCCCACAGCAGAGAAGTGCTTTGGCATTAAAATGAAGGCTTGAGTTTCCATGGAGTAAACGGGTAACCAGGAGGCCACGCAATGCTTCCTTTCACCTTCTAATATCCCCTGAGCGGCACAAGCCTTCAGCCCGTGCACTCAACAGCATAGTCCTCAAACAGTGCTTGAAGTTAGCCCACATCAGGGCAGACATCCGAGAAGCAGCTGCACCCCTGAGGGGCTCCTCTGAGCTCCTGCTTTGCTCCTCACTGGGTCTCCTCTCCTTCTGAACACCTGCTCCCTTGCCTTGGTGGCATCGGTGTTTGGCTTTAGCAACCAGGCTTGTCCTCGTTTTCTGTTCCTGTCAGGCAGACAGTACGAGGTGAGCAAGGAGGCATGCTACATGCAAGAGTCCAGACACTGCTTGACTTTGCTTGTAGGAAGCATCCAGGACAGGTAAGCCCATGAAGACAGAACGCAGGCTGATGGTCTGCCAGCACCGCGGGTGGGGAAAGATGGCGGCCCAACATGGTGGAAGAACCAAGTGCCGTTGCACTGTTCATTTTAAAATGGTTAACTTTCAGGGGCACCTGGGTGGCTCAGTCAGTTAAGTGTCTGACTTTGGCTCAGATCATGACCTTACAGTTCATGGGTTCAAGCCCTGTGTTGGGCTCTGTGCTGACAGCTTGGAGCCTGAAGCCTGCTTCAGATTCTGTGTCTTCCTCTCTCTCTGCCCCTCCACTGCTTGCTCTCTGTCTCTGTCTCTGTCTCTCTCTCAAATATAAAAATTAAAAAATTTAAAAAAAAAAAAGAAAAGAAGAGGAGAAATCCATCCACCCAAAGAAGGCAGGAAAGGAAAATGATCCTACATGGACACCATTCTGATGAGAGTTCCCTTCGAGATTACTGCTGGGAAACCTCTAACCTGGGAGGGAGGGAGAATTATCCTGACTGTAGCTTCCACAGTGACAAAGAACACCTTAATTTTATTATTCTCTGCTTCGACTCCCACGCACACCCAAAGATTAATAAAATGGCTTGTTTTCCCTTGGTTCCATTTCCAGAATCATCCTCAGCAAACACAATTTAAATTCTAGATATCTCCCCAGCAAAAGGCAACAAAGACGTGTTCAGGATAGTTCCCGGAGATTTGAAAGAAAATTCACAGAGATTCGCCAGCTATGTGCAAAGAATACTGTATGAGACTCTACCACAATGCTATACTCATATGTAATTGGATAGTCAAAAACCACGGCACACTCTTCTCTAGATCTACACTTTAAAAAAAAAATCATGCCATAAAATATGCAAAAAAAACCCCCAAACTTCCATTTCATAAATTTTGGAAATGTAAACAAAGGTGAAAGATGAATTGTTTCAACCAGGATGCAATGTAAGACTTTGTAGGTCTGTCTGATTTGCTAAGAACAGTGTTGTGCATGATAAATGTGGCTCATTTTTAAAAAAATCGAGGGGAACCTTTAGGGCTTGGTTGGTTAGGCATCCGACTCTTGATTTCAGCTCAGGTCACGATCTCATGGTTCATGGGATTGAGCCCCACGTCGGGCTCTGCGCTCAGAGCGTAGAACCTGCTTGGAATTCTCTCTCACTCCCTCTCTCTGCCCCTCCCCCACTCATGTGCACTCTCTCCCTTTCTCTCTCTCTCAAAATAAACAAACTTTAGAAAAAAATCTAGATCTATAATTGGAGTCTAGACATTTTTATTTTTTATTTAACCAAACTTGCATAGGATGGCTCCATTACATGGATCTTAACACCATGACTTTGCCACTTTGAGGCCAATGGTGGACCATCCAACTCCTGGTCAGGAGGTACAAGGGACAGTGAGTAAAGAGGAAGGAGGGAAGGGCAGGGGTGTCCTTGGGGCCCCTCCTCCCTCTGCCCTACCCTCACTTTACTGCCAGGTCATTGCTGAGAAAAGATCTGAGCTCTGCCTGGAATTCTTTGGATTCCAACTGGAGTAACGTACCCCAGCTGGATGGCCCAGAGGAAATGGACACGTGAGCGAGTGTAGGCGAAGCTCCTGGCACAGAGAAGGACTTGGCTTAGCCATTAATCTTTCTTTGCTTTCCTTCTGGCCCCATACTCTTTGCCCCTGCCCTGGGGTTATGCACATTTCAAATGTAATTCTCTTTACAAGAATAAAGATTTCCCAGGAAAAAAAAAATCTATTTTCCCACTTGACAGTAAATGATCGAAAGCATCAGGAGTTATTGTTAATTGAGCTCTTTTTCTCACACCTCATACCCAGGTCATCAGTAAACCCCATTCAATCAAATTGTGCCGGGAATGTGAACCCTTCTGCCCACCTCGATGCCGTGACCACCATCCTGTCCTTTACTAGGGCTCCTGCTCACGGTCCCCCATCTCTAGTCTCAGCCATGCCCGTGCCCACCACTGTCTTTTCTCCACTCAGTAGCCACTGTATTTTCTAAAACAGAGTCAATCCCCTGCTCAAATTCCCACAGTGGCTCCCCACGCCACAAAGACTTTACAGAGCTGCAATGCCCTATGAGGCCTGGCCCTCCACTTCCTCTCTGAGCTACCTGTAACCCTACTGCCCCGCTCCGTTCATTCAACCCAGCCCCCTGCCAGCCTCTGTGTCATTTCTGAAACATGCCAGTCACATCCTGGCTCTAAGGCCTGCCTCGATTTGCTCCTTGCCCTCAAATACATTTCCTCTACCTCTCCTTTTTGCATTTCCTCAAACACCACTTTCTCAATGAGGCCCATTTTGGCTGCCTGCCCCTCTTTAGTACAGCGACCCTGCCAACTGTCATTCACAACTCTTCTTCTCAGCCCTGTGCATTTCAGTCCCCCATGGTGCTCACCCCCCAACAGACAGCATCATCTGTATATTGATTGTGCTTAATGGAGGTACGCTTTTCCCCAGAAGAAGTCACAGGAGGGAAGATTTTTGTCTGGTTTTTTACTAAAGTATCCCAGACACCTAGAACAGTGATTGGTGCTTAATATGCACTCAATAAATGTCGTCTGAATAAATCAAATTTTTTCATTGTTTTAAGAAAAAAAAATGTTATTCCAGAGCTCCAGTGTCATTGGTAAATTCTATTTTATAATGCATAAATTATTAGGTATGTATTACACATAATGGGGATCAGTTCCATTTAAATTAAAAACTTGGTTTGCTTTGTATTTGTATGCCTTGAACAGTAATGCAGGTCAGTGAAGACCAATTATATAAAAATAAGAAAAGGGAAATAATTGAGCATAAGGCTCACTTCCCACCCCCAGAACAGATGGTTCCCACCTGTTCTGATCCCTTACCCTTGCTTATGTGTCTTTAGTGGCAGGATGTATCTTTCCTTCAAGCCCTGCCATGGGACACCAGTGAGAGGCCCCCATGCCACTTACATAGGGTAGAGAAGCTGAAAAAGGTGGAGTACAGGGTTCCCAAGTCAGCTGGTTTTAGATCTAAACCGTGGGGCACCCAGTGTCCAGAAGATAACAATGAATGTTTTAATTAGAAGGCAATCATTCCCTTTTCATGGGAGCATACCAGAAATCATTTGAATGGTATACTTCCAACTGGCCTTCCTCCAGCAAGCATTTAACTCATTTATTCTCCATGACTGAATGCACATCAACAATGCAAACCATGCTTTCAAAATCTGCTACAGTTAGCACTTATCATATATGTCACTGTTCTCTCAACAAAACTTCAACATTGCGCACTTGTGCTCCAAGGAACTCAGATCTAAAGATAATTAGGATATTCGCTTCCCATAAAAATCAGGTATATACATTTGCCTTTGCACAGCTTTGTGTCACCAAACAGAAGCTTAATATTTCTACCGTATTTCCAGCTAATACTGGGAAATGCCACCATGCTCTGTTGAAATGCCATGAAATTTCAAACTACTATAATTATGAAATATGAATAATTAGATTTTCAAGGAGATAATCCTTGGGGTGTCATCCAAGATACTCATAAAAGTTGAGCACAGGGTATAACACAGGATGTAGGGGAAGAACGTGTGTGGGATTGGTGTTGAGCCTGGGTTTGATCCAATGGGACTCAACCTTGCTTAGCCTCAGCTTCCTCATTTGGAAAATGGGATTAATAACATTTGGTTATTGTTGGGTTTCCTAAATGCTTAACACAGAGCCTGGGTCACAGTGGGAATCTAGGAAATGTTAGCTATTGTCATCATAAGGATTGCTATGATCACTTTTAGGTGATAGTCTCATCCCACCATTACTGACTCAGTGACCTTGGAAGGCTTATCCTACCTATTTCAGTGAGCCTCAGTTTCCTCATAAAAAAAAAATAGTGATAACACCATCTGCTCTCCAAGACCCCTGTGGAGACTAAGCAAAGTAATGCATATAAAGAACTGAACATAGTGAATGACCCATGGTAGAGGTTTCAAAGGTAGACGGTCTTGACTTCCCTTCCCTTTACACAAGGGTATTTTGGACACACAATTTCTGTAAGACCAGAAGAAAACTGGGAGAAATTGGTGGAGATGATCAAGAAACAGCTGAACAGTTGTTCAGAATTTATAGGCAGATCTAAAAGAAATAGTTTAAGGTTATATATGCCTACATTATAATATAAAAGATTGTACGTAGTATCCATCACCAGTATTGAGAAAAGGTAGAAAATATTAAAAGGAGAATAAACACTCTAGTAATTCTCAAATAGAATTTTAGAACCCAAAGAATGCCAAAAAGCCAGTCTTAAGAGGGAAGATTGATTAGAACACAAGAGAGTTTCTCAGTATAACAATGTGATACACAGCCCATCCTGTACCAAGTAAGAGAGCTGGAGCTTTACATTGTACATAATTGGGATGGGTAATAATTCCTGGAAAAATTAGCTGGGAATAAAACAGATCAATTCGGTACAAAATGAAATCAGTTAAATTTACTAAGCTAGAAAACAGACTACAATGAAATACACTTACAGATACTTGCAAACTATAAAAGATTAAGAAGAAACTATTCTATCTGTTTATGTAATCAGATGGCAGGAGAGAGTAAAACACAATATGGCAGATATGGAGAAATCTGCTAAGGAATCTTCACTCAACAGTACAAAGAAACTCTAGCCCTCAAATTTATCAGGGCTGAAGAATTCTGACAAGAACAGTCAATCTCTTCAGTGATTGCTCTCCTGCCCTTCAACAACCTTGCCTGGATACTCAAAGTAAAACCAAACAAAACCAAAGAACTCCTGAAACCCTCCTACATCTATGATGATGGTAGCTAGGATCTTCTGATTTGGGCCAGCCTCTAAATAAAAGAGCCCTGATCTTAATTAAGAATCCACCCACTGGCCTGGTGTGCATCTTCTCTACTGTGTGGGATCAGCCATGCTTCAATAGGCTGGCTAATTCTCTGCGAAAGTTTAGAGAAATAATTATTAGGGGATTTAGCTATTTCTCTTTTGCTTGTCTCCCAACCGCATCTAAGACAATTGGGTCAAAGGAGCAGAAACGCAATTAAATTTAGCAAATATTTCTCGAAAACCTACTAGTTGCATTGAAAGGACTCATCCAAGTTCTGAGCCAGAGGTGAAGTGCTGAGCACCATTTTTAGGGAAGAGAACTCAGTAACACAGTGAGGGACAAGCAGGAAGGAGGGGTTGCAGGAAAGAATGGCATAAGGCAAGATGTGAATGGTCGATTTTTTCTTTTCACCTACTAAATTTCTAGATTCTCTGAAAAAAGCCTCTTAAAAACCCATGTTCTATAAATACAGGATTTACGGTCTTATTCTATGGGGACGTGGGCATTCTAGTGATAAATTGCTTTTTTCCACAGAGCTCATTTTTTATTTTTATTTTTATTTTTGTAGCTGGTTAAGATTTCTATTTCTAGTCATTTTTTCCAGGAACTTCTCAGGAGCAGATATCCATTTTATAAAGGAGATTAAGTGCCCACCAGGACCTCACCATCTGAATGGCGCAGCCAGAATGCCAACTCTGCCATTTTCTTTCCAATTCTTTATTATTTTTTTTTTCTTTCTAATTCACGCTTTCACGCTCACAGATCATACACGTGACCTTGGATATCTACTGCATATCCTTTCCTGGATTATGTTTTCAGCAGGAAAGAGATAACACCCTAGGCTCAGAAATTTGAGGAGAATCTTAAAAAGGGACAATTTACAAAGTACTGCCCTCGGGCTAACAGCAGCTCAAACCTGTTACCTGTTCTAGGACCAAAGAGTGAATGAGACCCCAAAAGGAGCCACAACAACATGGCAGGGAAGGAACTGGTGAAAAAAATTAAATACCCTGACAGTACTCTTTCCCTGCCTTCCTGTCTCCTACTGGTGTTTCCCATTAGCTGAGCCCAATGGGAACAAGATGACCAGGGAGCCCATTGAGGCAACTAGCCACCAGGTGCCCAAAGCAGGGTGGAGACAGGTGACAGAGGGGACCTGGAGAGGCATATGGAAGGAGTGCAGCCAAGGCTGCTCTTCCTAAGCAGAGCAAGGTCAAAGACAATGGTGGATACAGAAGACTCAACATAACCTCTTGCTGCTACTTCAGCAATTACTCTTCGTAGTCTAGAGACCATGAGTCAATTGCCTCTTCTTTGTAGGACTGCCAGATTTAGCTAACAAAAACGCAGGACACCAGTTAAATCTGAATTTCGGATGATGTGCAATTTTGAGTGTAAGCACTTGGGATATGCTTATACTGACATTATTTACTATTTGTCAGAAATTCAAATTTAACAGAGCATCCCGCATTTAATCCGGCAGCCCTCTGTCTTTGTATAAAGTTATGACTTCTGTCCCAGAGGACGAGGGCAAAATGATGAGTTTCCATCAAGTATGTTATATTTAGTATTAATCTCGTGAGTTTCATAGTTTTGCTTCCCTTTCCAGTTTAATTCTTGGGTTCTCCTTTTAAAAAATTATGCTATTTTTATTCATTGTGATATATAAAGACTGTCTCCATTGAGAATGTACCGATTTTATTCTCATTGAGGTCATCCGTGAATTGCTTCTTTTCTCATGAGAATACATTTTTTAAAAAGGCATTAAACTTAGTGTTCTGTTGCACGGTAGCGAAGCTCTGTTACATGGCTTCTGTGTGCAAGTGCGAAATGCGGGTTTTGAAAGCAGGCCCTCATTTAGGGATCTTCAGTAGGTTTCCAAAGATACGAAACGCATGAATCTATAGGAACTAATACAAGAGCAAGCAAGACGGTGGTTCCGCAGCTCCAAAGGCCTCTAGGGGGTCAGTGAAAGAAAGGTCATCTTTAGGATGGATTACAGCATGAACATTCTCAGAACTCTACTTTCACGGGACCATCACTGTTCCTCACTTGTCCAGGGTGGGAGACACTACGGGAGAAGAGGACGCACCATGGCCACGGCTGGGTGAAGAGGGAGACGCTGGTATTGTGGAAGGGCATGCTTCTCCTCCCCATCTTGCTCTCAATAGCTCCCCAGGTGAAATCCATCCCACTCAGAGTGTTGCCTCAAGTCCTACAAGACTTGTCATGACCTGGTCCTGTCACACTCAGATCTCAACTCTTCTGTCTTCATTTTCTTACTTGCTCTCCTTCAGCCTCACTGACCTCCTTGGGGGTCCTGGCTTTTCTAGGACCATGACCGGGCTCCTGACCTGCTATTTTTACTCCCTACAAACCTGTTCCTCCATTTCCCAAGGCCCCTTTCCTTGCTCCCTCACTTTTTATGGCCTTCCCTGACCAGCCTCTTTAAAATGGTACCACTCCACCATTCCTCAGCCTTTTACCTGTTTTATCTTTCTTCCGGGCATATATCGTCACCTCACTATTAGGTGATCATTTGTCTATATTTCTGTATATAACATATATAAGTTTCGTGAGACGATGTATTTCTCTCTCTTATTTTTTTCACTAACGGTATATAGCTAGTATCTATAGTACGGTCCCTCACACATGGAGACCCCAACAAATTGCTGTAAGGTCCCCATCCCGTGTGATATCACACTATACATTTATTTGAAAGACACATATGTTGTGTTCACCTGCTGACTCTGTAAGTGTCCAATACTTGAAGAGTTCACCTCCACATAATCAAAAGAACTAGACCTGTCTGTCCGTCCATCCTTCTTTCCTTCTTCCCTCCCTCCCTCCTTTCCTTCCTTCTTTTTTTTAATAATCACTAAAATCAAATTGAGTTGGAGTTGGATGCTACCATCATCAAAGTCTTGGTACCTGTAGACAAGTAACCAGTGCACCCAATTTTTCTGTTCATTCGATTTCACCTTTAATACACTGCATTATCCCTTTTGAGTTTGCTGGTACTTCAACAGTACAAACTCACTGTCTTCCTCAGAAAATGATTGGTCACACTGTCCTATATTGAAAAGTGTATTTGACACCTATTCACCCCTTTCCTGACAGGTGTCTACACTGCTTTAGTCTTAGCGTGGAGTCACCGCTATTCTCCCCAAAAATGTTTACATTAATTGAAGCCTGAGAGTCCTGTTCTTGGTATCTCATCCTTCTTGGTTAAGTTCATTACAGACTAAAGGGCCCTGAGCACAAGGCATGTCAGCCCCACTGGCAATCCCATCAATATCTTTTGGGTCTATTTAGAAATGCATAAAATAGGGGCACCTGAGTGGCTCAGCTGGTTAAACATCTGGCTCTTGATCCCAGCTCAGGCCTACATCTCAGGGTTATGAGTTCAAGCCCTGTGCTGGGTATGAATCTTACTTTAAAAAAGGAAGGAAGGAAGGAAGGAAGGAAGGAAGGAAGGAAGGAAGGAAGGAAGGAAGGAAGGAAGGATGACAAAATAGTAATTTTGATAGCTATCTGGCCCTTTCAAGTTTATGAAAGAAATTTGATCTGCATGATTGTATTTAGTCTTCACAGCAGACCCAAGATGAATTGTTTCCCCAATTTCACAGAGGAGGAAACTTGCCAGGTTGAGAGGGGTTTGAGCAGAGCTAAAGGCAATGCCCAGTTCCAGGGGTGGCTCCTCCCTCACTGTGGCTGTGAGGCTGTGTGTGATGTCTCTGTCAGTAAGTGATTCGGTCACAAACGACTTCAGTGGCAAAAGCAGTGGCAGATGATTACAGAATCTAATTTGAGGCATCTTCCCCCACTATCCTAATTTTCTATACACAAAATGAACAGATCCCTTCAGCAATTTGCCCTAATCAAAGTGCCTTAGGGGGAAGCCACCCAGCAGACACCTGTTTTTCATACAAGCCAGTGAAATCATTTCAATGAGTGGTACTTTAATTTTATATTAACTCATTCTGGAAGTGTGCATTTGGCATCCACAAAGACAAAGGGGGACTCATCTGGGGGCCTCACAGACAGAGACACAATCTGGTCTTTAATGATGTAAGCCATATATGAACAGTCCCAGGAGTCCAGGGTTTTAGGGCTGGAAGGCACCACAGATAGTGCAGCCCTACTGTTCTCCAATAGAGGTGCCAGGAACTGGGACATGTGATAATGTGTAAAGGAATATGGATCTAGGGTATAAGTACAGATCATAACATTAGTGCTTCAACATTAGGTGATGATAAGCAATTGCAAATATGATTTAATACGAAAGCAAACACATGCCATGTGGAAAAGAATTAGATCCACACGAGTCTTCAAGACTTAATACAGGGTTTCACAGATCACTTAAGCTGGGAGTGGGCTGCTTTGGGCAAATCCCAACTCTCTGGGGTTTTATGTTCTATTGCCCTCGGGGGTAGGCAAATGGAAAGATTTCAGAAAAACTAAGCCTCCTCAATTAGCAGATGAATAAAACTCAAGCCCCAGACAAGCTAAATGATTAATAAAGATGTTAGAACTAGCTATTTCACGAGATGTCACGCCTTTCCTGTTTTTTATGGGATAATGTGCCTAAGTGTCTGAGCTGCCTGAGCACCTGTGGGTTGAATTTGATGGGCGTGTGCTGCTGGGGTGACAATGGCTTTCTAGGAATGCCACGACTAAGTACTGTAAATACAGTAGCTTACCCACAGTTCTGGAGGCTAGAAGTCAGAGATCAAGGAGTCAGTAGGGCTATGCTCCCCCTGAAGTTCTCTCGGAGAGGATCTGTTCCAGGCTCCTCTGCTAAGTCGTGGTACTTCTTTGGCTTATGGTGGCGTAACTCATCTTGACGTGACTTCCCCGCCCCACCCCCCCCCCCACCCCCGTCTTTCTGAGTGTGTGTGTGCATGTGTCCAGATTTTTCCTTTTATAAGGACATGAGTCATTTTATTGATTTTTTTTAATGAAAAAATACTGTTAATGTTTTTATTTCTGAGAGAGAAACAGAGAGAGCATGGGCATGGGGGCGGGGTGGTTGGAGGGGCAGAGAGAGAGGGAGACACAGAATCCGAAGCAGGCTCCACACTCTAGGCTGTTAGTGCAGAGCCCGACATGGGTCCCAGCCTCAGGAACCACGAGATCACGACCTGAGCAGAAATCGGATGCTTCACCGACTGAGCCACCCAGGCACCCCAAGAACATGAGTCATTTTAGATTAGGGGCCCATCCTACCCAAACGTGGCCTCATTTTAATTTAACTAATTACTTCTACAATGACCCTATTTCCAAATAAGGTCCCATTCTGAGGTCCTGGGGGTTAGAACTTCAATACCCAAATCAGGTGTGGGGATAGGATTTAACCCCATAACACAGATCAAGTCCATCATGGCCAGACTTACTGAACCAGGTGATTCTGAGACATGGTAGCCAAACTCAAAGACCAAGATGAGACTTTCTAGTGCCTATGACTTAGGCTTTCTTAAGTTCAAAATTTTTAAAAATTATCTTCATCGCCAGAATTCACTACAACCACATAGTCTGAGATGTTCAACTTGGTATCTTATGTGTGCAATGCTAAAGGGTCTATAATCGCTAAATACCTGCTGGTCTTACGTCAAGATCTACAGGAAGGAAAGCGATGGACGTTTGGGCCAGCTGCCTTGGAGAGGGCAGAAATCCACTTGCTGGCATGGCTTTATCAAAGAAGACCTCTTTGGTATTTGGGGAAACATTCATCAGGTGATAAGAAAAAGATGGAAAAATCTGTCACTTCTGAGCTAATTCATCTTTCGCTTTAGTCGTCTAGATTTAGATTTATTGCCCTGTCTGTGTATTTCCACATTCTTGTTGATGGGTCAGGTAATTCACCGTAATTGAACACTCGAGCTCTGGTCTGAGGGAAGCAGTAAGCCCTGTGTGCTCTGTGTTCTGGCTTCAGTGGTATTTCAGCTTCTGTTCATCTTCACGTGGGAAATGACACTTGGTTACTACCCTCCGTGGCCCACCTTAACCATCTTCCAGCCCTGAGGCAACGAGGGTCATCTAACAATGATCACTTGTGAATCTTGCATGAAACTGTTCTTTTATTGGAAGGACAGCTGATTGGCAATATTAATTCCACCCGCAACCTTCATCCCCACCCCACCCCCCACTTGTCATGGAACCCAACATATTCACAGGTCCTGGGGAGGACACAGGCGTCTTTGGGATAGAAATCTCCTACCTCCCAGCAACCTTCCACAGTAAGAGGCTTTAGTAGGTGTTTTTCTAGAAGATGAAACTAGGGTGGCAGAGACAGATTTGCTCCTGGCCACACCGCTAATGAGTTGCAGCGCTGAATTCAAAGCCATCCACTTAACAGAAGACCACAGGGGAAGAGAAGGGGAGCAAATGGTTACAAACAGAGAGGGAGGGAGGCAAGCCATAAGAGACTCTTAAATACAGAGAACAAACTGAGGGTGGATGGGGCGGTAGGGAAGAGGGGAAAATGGGTGACGGGCATAGAGGAGGGCACTTGTTGGGATGAGCGCTGGCTGTTGTGTGTAAGCAATGAACCACAGGAATCTACCCCCAAAACATACACTTTACACACTGTATATTAGCCGATTTTTCCATAAATTATATTTTTAAAAGAAGCTATCCACTAAGCTGGGGATTTTTTACATCACAGTGCATTCATTTACCAACTAAGAAAAAGTGAGTGTTAATATCAGCATATAGTGTTTTTCCATGTCTTAACTAATTTATCTGACCAGAGGTGGGAACAATTCTTGAAAATCAAATTGCAGTCACCTCTGTTGCTAGCTTTCTTGCATTATCCAAGAAGACTGTATTAACATGCATTCATGACAAGACAGCGCATTTCCCTAGCTGACCGCTATAGCCAGACGAGCCAGGGAACAGATGCTAATGCTCTCCAGGGGCTGCCCCACGCTGACCACGCCATCCACGGCCACTGCTGTGGCCACCTATTATCCCCCTCAGGTAGCTTAAAAACTCACCGACAAAAATACCCTGAAATCTTGAATCCAAATCTTTGTCACCGATGGTTGGTCTTTTTTAAAAAATTTTTAAATGTTTATTCATTTTTCAGAGAGAGGGAGAGGAAGACACAGAATCCGACGCAGGCTCCAGGCTCCGAGGTGTCAGCACAGAGCCCAATGCGGGGCTCGAACTCACAGACCGCGAGATCGTGACCTGAGCCGAAGTGGGACGCTCAACCGACGGAGTCACCCAGGCGCTCCCCCTTTTTTCTAATGTTTATTCATTTTTGAGAGAGAGAAAGAGGGAGAGAGACAGTAGAGAGAGAGTGCTCTCTTTCATTGAAGTATTTAATCAGGATTCCATTTCCCCTGGACTGTTCAAGTCACAGAGATAAGATCTGGCTCTGTTGTTGCTGTCGCTTTACAGCCAGATAGCATCTTTACCTTGTGACTTCGAATCTGGTGGGACTCACTGAGGTTCGGCTCTGAGTTCAACATGTATTTATCGTCGTCGTGGACCGATTAGCATTGGTTACCACTACAGTTTATCATCACCACTAGGCCACTGACTGGCGGAACTTCTCTTCCCTAGGCTGTTAAAGGAAAACTGTTCTTGGATATTTCAAAACAGCTCAAGTTTCCCATTAGAAGCTCTGAAGAGTGTTGGAAGAACCAGCCCCGGGACAGGGACATCTCACGCTCACGCTCGCTGTCCCCTCTGGCCAGTTCTGGAAGTTCACACGCCCCAGGCCTGGAACAGGGAGGAAAAGAAAAAGACGGAACAGAGAACAGAAAGGAAGGGGGAGAGGGGAGGGAGAAGGAGAGGGATTTCTTTGCAGTTCTTAAATGATGCAAGGGAGACGCGTAGCATTTTGTTATCAGATGAAAATTATTTGAATATTTTTTAGAAAGACAAAGAGAAAATAAAAAGATCTTATTACTGAAAAAAAGAAAAAGAAAAGAGGTAGTGAAACACATTACCCCACGCCAGCTCTCGTGTTCTCCTCTGCAAGACACAGGGTGAGGCCCCGTGCGTGATTTAGTTTTGTGGCTGCGACGGCACCCCACGACCGGCTTCCCATTTCACAGGTGGTGGATATGCTGGGAAGGCTTTGAGACACCCAGAAAAGAGAGAGGTTGAGGATCAGCGGAAAAGGATTGAGCCCATCCCACGTGAAGTACGGCGAGACCCCAACCGTGTGTGCGGCTAAAGCCAGAACCTGTCAGAAGTTCAGCCCTGGTATAAACCTGTAGCCTTGTGCCATTGTACCTCGTAACGGTGGACAAAGGGGACAGAGTAGGCAAGTATCCTCACATGCTAAAACCTCTGTCCGGTTATTTTTAACTGGTTTATTTGCCCTTTGCTGAGAATAGGGAAGGGTAGAGACGCCTGCAATATTCACTCCTACCACTTGGAGAAAAAGCCTGCTGGTGTCTAAAGAGAATTCTATTGTTTCAGACCTTTCTCAGTCGCTTTACAATCGCCAGTTGCCATTCAACTCTGCCTTCTGGATTTCAGGGAACACGTTAAGTGGCAAATGCTATCGTGAGTTCCCTCCACTTGGTGAACGCTTGGGGTCCCTCAATTTCTCCACCTGTTCACAGGAACGCTTGTGCTCCAGAGAGACGAGGCTGTGGCTAAGGTAGGAGGCGGCCGTCAGAAACTTCCAGCTTGAGCTGTGCTGATTCAATTGCTCTTTGGGGATCTCCGCTCGTCACACAAGGTCACACAGGGGGTCGCTTGATGACTGCGATACGCAGCACTCCTCACGTGAAATCCCACCCCGCTTCACGGAGCCAGTCCCCGTGCGCATGGTGGTAACAGCATCCTTGACTTTTAGCACCTCGCCGATAACACTATTAATCAAAGTGCGGATCTATGAAATGAGCCAAGTAGCTATATTTGGCTCTTTTTCATTCAGGAAGATGCTAAAAACAATGCAGAGAACCATTAAAAAAATGAGAGAGACCAAATTATCCACCGTAGAGTAAAAAATCGAATGTAATACTCTTGAATCAGCCTGCGTTTCTTCCAGGGCTCTTCAAGGCTCACTACGGAAGCTTTGCTGCGGATGTACTGCATTTCAAAAACGTGCAACCAATCCTATGAACCGCTCTGTGGTTCATCTCAAAGTCAAACGGGCATGGTCAAGGCTTCCTCACCACTCGTCTCAACTGCCAAGCTCGTGTGCACTGGGGCAGCGACAGCACCTATGGCATCTGGTTTTCAGATAAGCAATAAAGAATGGGTATCCCAGCAAATAAGATCCTCCCTTTGAAGGTTTCACACCGTCTCCTGGAACCTACGACTGCCCGTGGATTCCCTGATAAAGACAGAAAACGCCAATGGGAGCTGCTGACCCACTGCCCTCGTAGAGCAAAGAGGAAGCACGAAACCGTATTTGAGGATCAATTATTGACTGAAAGCAGCAACTCTGGAAGAGTTAGTAGCCCTTTCTACACACCAAAATGTCCGCACACCAAAATCTGTCCACATATACGGCCAAAGGAAAGGGTGGTTTTCTAGGAGGAAAAACATATTTTGACCTCACTGTATTAGCAAAATATTAACCCCAAGTATAATGTAGAAGATACTGGTTTGGTAGCAGTCAAAGGAGGAAAACAATGCATTTTTGCCCCACTGTTACTCAAACATTATCCACAAATATGAAGCATATCATTAGAGAAGCTATACTTTGATTTGAAAATAGACTTTCCTTGTTAAAATGGCATCAATCATTAGTAAATACCAGGGTCTGATTTCAGACAATAGTCTTATCATTGAGACAGGCAGCTCTTCTATTTGACTTCGAGATGACAGACACCACATTCAGATATTTACATACACCCTGCTGTTTTCATGTAGTAAACTCATGCATTTCGAATGTGTGCTTCTCATTGTTTAAAATAATTTTCATTTATAGGAGATGGTCAGATGTGCCCTTTAGACAGTCTGTTCCATGCCTCCTTACTGAACTGCTCTACCAAAGCACCAAACCCTGGAACTTCATGGCCAGAAATCCACAGGTTATGTGCTAAATGTAGTTGGGGAAAAAATGAGTGGAGATACATGTGTCACCCATTTTTTTTCCCTAAAGTGGAACAATCCTAAATCGGGCTATCGTATTTAATCTTGGCATAGGGAAGCATGCGTAGGGATCACACTAACAGGAACGGAAGGAGACTCTTTGGGCATTCACCAGTTGGAACTGTTTGACTTGGGAACGTAAATGGGCATTTGTTTTTGTAACTTTTGGAAAATAAATAAATGAATAATGAAGTTGATGAAACGGAATATGTTGAGATTCACGCTTTATCCACACCTTAAATGGGAACTACTATGTTATTCCTAACCCAAAGGGACAAAGTAGAAGATCCAAACAGCCTGTTTTTGCTTATTAGAATAACTTATTTATAATTGCTAAATGCAAACCAGTAATGGCACCAAGATCCCAAGGATAGATTACTTTAATCAAATTTAAAATATGCTGACTAAATAGTCTGGCATTTAAACGCGCAGAAAAACAAGAGTTCAATAGAAGGAATAAGGGCAGAATGATGCATTTCTGAGTAAAGGTTTGGTTACTAAGTAGTAAGGATTTGGTAAAAATGGAACCAGGGCCTGAACAAGTTAAGCTGCTAATGTCTGAGACACAGAGTTGTCATGGCTTCCTCTTCGAATTGCAACTCGTTCTCATGAGAAAATGTCATTCCCTGCTCTCCTGAATTCTACCTATTTTGGAAGATGATGTTTTTCAATGAGACTCACGTGTTACACGGGAAACGGAAAGGCTTTTGTTCGACCCTGTTTCCAAGAGCACAGTCATCTATAGCCATAAAGCCAAGAAAATAAAGCACCAAGCAGAATTTAAAAGGAGTACGGACAGTAAGCCCAGACACCCAAGATGATGTCACACCTGGCGCCTGGGTGGCTCAGTTGGTTAAGCATCTGACTCTTGACTTTGGCTCAGGTCATGATCTCACAGTGCATGAGCTATTAGCACAGAGCCTGCTTGGGATTCTCTCTCTCCCTCTCTCTCTGTCTCTCTCAAAATAAACAAACAAACATTTCAAAATAAAACAAAGCCTTGCTACCATTCCCCAGCAACCTACTGCTTAGCAAAAGGTCTTTCTCCAAGACTGCTTCTCTTTTACCCATAAGGCTGGAGAAAGAGCGGGTAGACATCTGCCCACTTTCAGTGGCCTTAGGAGATTTGACTTTCCGTTCTTCACCAGGAGGGCGTTGAAGGAGGAATGACGTCTCCTCTTTGTGCACTTCACTCAGAGCCAGGGGCCTGTCCCTGATTTCCCAGGGGGCCTGCACATGCTCACCCCAAGGGCAAATGTCAACACGCAGTGGGTGCAGATTGACAAGGAAGAGCAGACACGGACACGGACGCAGACCCGCTCGATATGCAGCGCCTCACATACAGCGGCCAGCCAGTGCAAACTGTTAGATGATCAAAGAGGATCACATTAAAAACCAGGAACAAAGGCTCAAGCACGATGACTTCATAAGCTGTGAAGTTATAAAAACGGCATATGCACATTTCGAAGCAAAACAAAACCAGACCGGAAAGCAAATTTGTAAGAAATGCTTGGAATTTTTTTTTTTCTGAAGGACTCTAAAACTAACCCCTGAACATTAAAAACAACAACAAAAAACAATCGCTACGACATCGCTAATGGACAGAGCTAAACCTAATATGGTAATAAAGTATGGGCCATACTTCAATCAAAGGCAATCAAATTTAGGGGGAAATTTATTAGTTTCGGAGGGGCTAGTACTTGTATCACTAATATTCTAGCTATGTAGTCGGACATGTCTAGATATTGCCTTCTAATTAATCTTTTTTTATTTCATTTTTATTTTTTTAAGTTTTTATTATTTTTTATTTTTGAGAGGGTGAGGAGGGGTAGAGAGAGAGGGAAAGCAAGAGAGAATCTCAAGCAGGCTCTGCGCTGTCAGCATGGAGCTCGATGCAGGGCTCAGACTCACAAATTGTGCGATCATGACCTGAGCCGTAATCAAGAGTCGGACGCTTAACCAACTGAGCCACCCAAGCACCCCTAATCTTTCTTTTCGGAATCAAAATAGAGCTGAAGTTTTAAATAATAAGTTGTTCAAGAACTAGTATCATGCTTATTTACCTATTAAAACAAAAGTCAGAAATTTTGGTTTCAGAAAAATCACATCATGGTTGTTCTACAGTCCAAACACTCCATAAAATCCGCATTTTTATTTATTTTTTAAGTTTACTTATTTATTTTGAGGAAGAGAGAGAGAGAGAGTGTGTGAGCAGGGGAGGGGCAGAGAGAGAGGGAGACAGAGAATCCCAAACAGACTCCACACTGTCAGCACAGAGCCCAAAGTGGGGCTCAAATCCATGAACTGTGACATCGTGACCTGAACTGAAATCAAGAGTCAGATGCTCAACCAACTGAGCCACTCATGCGTCCCAAAATTCCAATTTAAAAAAATTTATCAGAAACATTTTGTATTGTGCATACATGTATTAATAATAAAGATCAGGTTTATTTGTATAGATAATAAAATTCTATGAATTTATGTAATTCTGTATGTGGTATATTACTTTACAGTTTATAAAGTGTTTTCACAGGTCCTCAGCTACACCCAAGAAAGGAGAATGGAAAAGAGCAAATATTTCTGTGTCCATTTTACAGATAAAGAAATATAGTAGAAATTTTCTGACAGCCCCAAGGAAACACAGCTGTTAAGGACTGATGTTAAAAATACATTTTCACATAAATACAATTAAAACTTCAAATAATTAAGCTTAAGGCAAGTTATTACATGAATTTCTTTATCAGAGTAACACGTGAGAGTTCCCTTTGAAAAAGAAATACTCTAAATGCCATGCATGTTACTTAACACAGATAAGCAAAATAAACATGATCTGGGTTGAGCAACTTTACCACTTCCTCAAGGAAAAGCTTTCATCAACTACAAAAAAATGGAAAGGATTGAACCAAAATCAGATCACTAATGTCCCTTTCAGCTCAAACACCCCACAAGTTTATGAATTTATAATTCTCATCGGATAAAGTTAGGGTCTTTTACTTCCACCAAAACTAGCCCCTTGCCCCTCTGACTACATATCAACTGCCACTTTGCCACCTAGCAGGTATCAGATTGAGGTATTGTTTTTATCAAAAAAGGGCTTGCACACAGAAAGAAGTCCTCTAGAATGAGAACAGAGAGGGAGACAGGCTGCACGGTTTTGCAATAGGATGGCGAATGTGCTTGAATCAATCGCACAAAGATCTCCTTCCAGCCGAACTCCATTCAGTGATTGCAAAGGAGAAGAAAGGCATTTTGTCCATCCTACCCTAACTGAGCCCTGTTATTTGTCACTCACAAAAATGATTGAGTCGATTTTCTTTCTCATCTATTCGTTCACAAGTGTTAATTTAACACCTACTCAGTGTAGTCCCTCTGCTGTTCGTTGGGGATACAATGGCAAGTAGACAGGCATCCTCACTGTCCTTCCCAATCTTACATCTATTACTTAGAGCTGTTGGAAATGTGGCCATCTCGTGATGTTCTGGAGTCTAAATGGGCAGAGAGAGCAAAATTCAATAGTCGTCAAAGCTTGAAAAAGAAAGGGAAGAGGAGAGCGTGCCAGGCTTTCTTCACACCGCATTATTCCATGTCACTGATCACCAGGAGAAATGTTATAGATCTGTCCTCTAACTGGACAGCGTTTGGGAAGCATCAGCTTCTGACTACTTGGTTATTTTAACGGAAAGAGTCATCAGCTTGTAGTTTTAAATAATCTTTAAATATTACTGCACATTTTACCTTTTTGTAGTGAATTTATATCATTTTCTAGTTATAAGCTTTGGGAGTAGTAGTCTTTAGCCTTTCTGGGTCACGCCTGGATAGTGCCTGTGCATTAGCACAATGAACTGCGTCCCTGGTGGCCGCTCTCAGAACTTCAGGGAGGGGACAGCAGATCTGTCCAGTGCTGACTATTTCCTCCAAAATTTCTCTGACAACAAGGCCCGATGGGGCATCAATGGGGCTCTCATGTTCCCCTCCTCTAACTGTTTCTTACTACACCTTTCTTTTTTTCTCTCACTAGTGTTTGTCTGTCTTCTGGCATGCTTCTGTCTTCTATTACATACTCTAATTCACTCAACATACCTTCTCTTCCTGTCTTTTCTTCTTTGCCATGAATACCACTAAATCTCACGCTGTGTAGAGAGGTAATTCTTAACCACAGAGAACACAGATCATAGTGGTAGATGGTGAGGTCACACAGTGTCTCTAAAGAGATGTCATTTGTAGGGCACCTGGGCGGCTCAGTCAGTTAAGTGTCTGACTTCAGCTCAGGTCATGATCTCACGGTTCATGAGTTTGAGCCCCATGTTGAGCTCTGTGCTGACAACTTGGAGCCTGGAGCCTACTTTGGTTTCTGGGTCTCCCTCTCTCTCTCTGCCCTTCCCCTATTTGTGCTCTCTCTCTCTCCCCCTCTCTCTCAAAAATAAATAAACATCTAAAATAATAAAAAATAAAGAGATGTAACTTGCCCCTGGACAGAAAGAGGTGGGTGCTTCAGGGCATCTTGCCAAGACAGGATGGAAATTACCACCTCCAAACATATGTGCACACTATTTACATCCCAGTGCAGGAACCACAATGGTTAAGAAAATAAACTCCATCTTGGGAACAAACAAAAACCTAAGAGCAAAAACACGCATATGGGTGTTGAATACATGGAGAGAATACAAGAAAAATAACATATTTAGAAGGAGAACTTAAAAACTGGAAAATGTATGCAACAATGAAGAAAACATAAGTGCAGTTGAAAATAAAGTATTTTCCAGAAACCAAACTCTACACCGGAAGAGGTAACAGAAAAGCACTTCATAAACTTTCAACACTCTGGTCTCAGAACTGCTCGCTAAACAACGCAGTGATAGACGGTATACAGAATCCACACGGAAGATCCGAGGCCATTTGTGCAAGCGGAGGCAGGCATCGGCTGGGTGTGAACTAGGAGGCACACAATTCTCTTCAAAAATTTGCCTTTCAAAACATGAAAGCATCATCTTGAAATAATTTAAGAGAAACAGGGCAAGTACGAAGAAAATCCAACAACCGTCCTCCTTGTTCCCAAAGAATTAGGATAAAGCTGCTGCCTCAGTCCCTTGTACTCTGTTTACAATTCCTGAATCACCTTTTCTCTCACCGTATGTCGTCACTGAGCCAGGGAGCCATGCGATGCATCATCAGCCCGGGGAACATGAACGAGGTTCTCCTGTTAATTTTCGTGATATGTACTCATTCCTCTTAAAACGTGGCTCATGGTTAAAACTCTGGATTATTAAGAAAATGCCCCAGGCTCTAACTCAACACATCAGAATATAAAAGATTATTGTCTCCTTACTTAAAGTAAACCATGGAACTTCTGGATCTCTGTTTTCTCCTCTAGATGTTACATAAAACCAATACGAATTTTCAACAAACAACAGTCAGACAATGTAGGTTGCACCAGTACGTGTATATGTATGTATGTATGTGTGTGTGTATATATATATATTCTCATGCTCTATGACAATATCCAGTGATAAGATTAAAAATGCCAAAATGGATTGAAATATTAAAGTTCTTTTTTCTTTATGGAGCACGGTAATAGCATGTACAAACAGACCCTGCAGAAGAATTTACTTTTATTCCTTGTTTTCTCTCTCGTACTAGTAAATATAACATAAATACATAATGTGTGTTAAATAATGGTGGTTATTAGACCATTCTTAACACAGAGCTTCTGAAACCCCAGATACATAACAGAGCTTATGAAATCCCAGACATTCTTCTCCAAAGGACCTTCTGAAGGGAACAATCCATCTTAGATATGAAAACGTTGAGTATGACACCTGATCATTTAATCCTGAAACAGTGGCAAGGGTACAGTCTGGGAAGAGACGGTGAAATACTGTTTCCAAGAAGAGGCAGTGTGCAGAAGTTATTTCTATTTTTGCTTAAAGAGCGAGTTCCCAGCCTTTAGAAAAAGCTAGACCTCCAGTCCTTACAAGTTCATCCCTTCTATGGCTTTCGTCACACAGCAGAAACCTCTCTACTGTTACTGTGAAATAGCAAAGAGCTTTTTCTGAACGCATCCCTTTTCTGAAGTGGAAATCATTTCCAAAGCAATGGTTTCTTACCTCTGTTTCTGAAAATCTGAAAATGGTCACTTCATCAAAAGCTATGTACTCCCACTACTCTTTAACTTACAATTTTGAAACCATACAAAGTAAGGGACGGTTACGAAAATAGCAGGGTGATCCGCAGTATACCTTTCACTTAGCCTGGCCACTCGCTGACAAAGTGCCACCTGCATCACCACTGTCACTTCCTCCAAGAGTGACACAGCCATTGCTGCTGCCGAACAATTTAAAAAGTATGTTGCGCACCTGATGCCCGTTTTACCTCAAATCATTCAACGTTATCTCCTAAGAGTAAGGATAGGCTTTGATAGAACCACGGAAAGATGAACAACTTCAGAAAACTAAGATTTTATTAGGAGTGTCTTTGGTTTTAAGAGGTGGTGTCATTAAATTCCAACCTAAGGTCGAAATGTTTTTCCTTCATATAAACCAGTCTTTTCTGACTCCCCATGCCAAGGAACCACACAGGGTAAAAGCTTCTGAGGGCAAGAATGTGTCTTCTGTATTCTCCCCCAGAGCCCCAGGACAGCTTTATACCTAGAACATGCACAGACAGTATTTGCTGACTGCGGGAGTTACTCTTTGACCCATGCTAATGCCTGCCGAGCATCTTGTGTGTCCAGAACAAATATAGGAAGTGATTCTCCACTGTGTTTATTATCAGTAACGTTGACATAACCCATCTCTTTGGGAGCTGATGCATTTTTTTAAAGGATAATATTAAGCATTTTCCCCCCCACAGGTAACCCTCAAACATTACCGTAACTCTTGAGTTACTTTTAAATGTGCTGGGCATTTGTGCCACTGGTTTGGGTTTTTAGTATCTATCCACTATCCCTGGAGAGTTAGTTACCCATGGGTAACACCCAATGATAAGGGCAGTTATTATTCTAGGTTGGTTATGGGACTATTGAATCATGTTATCCTTTTCCCTCCCTTCGCTATCATAAACCAATCAATCAATCAATCAATCAATCAATCCTCTTTCAAAAGACAAGCAACACTCTCCAAACTGATTTCTATTAAAATTAATTTTTTAATAACTGCTCGGTTTTATCACGACTTCCCCAAATGCTAATTAATTCTAACTCTAAGCTATGTAATTATAATACTTGTGCTGAAATACAAATTATCTGGTGCCCCTGGGGTGAACAAGTTAGAATGTATTTCATGTTCCATTCAGCTATTTCTGAGCCCGTGGAAACAATGGAGCAGCCCCTGGCTGGCACCCCTCCCCCAAGCACTGGCAAGTCCTGCTCCTTCCTCTTTAGCAGGGAGACAGGAGCGGAGCTGACAGCTGGCATCCCATCAGTTAATGCCCATCTCCGTGGGGCTGGGAGGAACGGTGGCCTGCCAAGTTATTTTTGGCCAGAACCTTCAGGAGCCTTCATTTAGTCCGTGGCCTAAGTGGCCGCGATATACCTGCAGAATGTGAATTGACGTTGCTATGGAAATAGAACAACTCTTCCTGATTCTGTCAAAATCCATCTCTCTCTGTGACCAGGCAGGGGTCAGAAAGGAAAGAAACGCCAGCCCAGGGAGGAAGCAGGAGGAGGGGAGGGTCTCTGCAGCGCCCTACGGTGTTGGAGAAATCCAAATGGCTCTTTCTGCTAAGATACACACACGTTACTGCCTTTAGGGTCCAAATCTCTCTCTCTCTCTCCCTCTTTCATCCCATCTCTCTCTCTCTCTCTCTCTCTCTCTCTCTCTCTCTCTCTCTCTCCTTCTCTCTTCTCTACTCTCTCCTGTCTCTCTTACTCTCTAGCGCTCTTTCTCCCCCCTCCCTCTCTCTCCCTCTCTCTTTTCTGTTAGCGCTTTTTTCCCCCTAGAACCTAAGACCAACCTTTGCTGGCCTGCCCCATACCATCAACCCAGGTGATAACTAAACCATCCAATTTGAGCATTTCCACGATGCTATTTAATGTTCTGTTTTCAGTCATTTTTTGAGAGAGAGAGAGAGAGAGAGAGAAGGAGGGGAGACAGAGAGGCAGAGAGAGAGAGAGAGAGAATCTTAAGCAGGCTCAATGCCCAGGGCAGAGCCCCGACTTGGGGCTCGATCCCACAACCATGAGATCATGACCTGAGCCAAAATCAAGAACTGGACCCTCAACCAACTAAGCTACCCAGGCGTCCCTTTGTCTTCAGTGTGGATAGGCATTAGCCCATTCTGTCTGGACCTAAACATAAACGTAATGACTTAAGCAGCTGAAAGTAAGGCTGTGGATATAAGAACAGCAAATAAATACAAGGTAACCCCCCCCACCCTCCTCCTGCCTTCGGGTTTACAAAACCTGTTGTTCTGTGGTGGTTCAGGGACCTGCAGCCCTGTGCTGGCCTGAGCCTTAGCTCTTGAGACACAGGAGGGACCGCTGGACATGTGCTGTCTGTGCAATCAGGCTCTCCATTCCCTTGCCACTGGGTACCTGTAGCAGCAGCCGGCTCTTGCTTTCCTGAATCCAGCCCCTTGGTCTCACCCTGAAGCACCTGTTTGGCCCTGCAGGTGGCCCTGAGCCTCAGCTATAGTCCCAGGCTCTGGATTGATAAATTCTGGTGCACAGAGATACTGGCATTTAATGCAGAGGGAGGGTATGCCCAGAATTTGGTGGGGCAGGTATGTGTACACACACACACACACACACACACACACACACACTCTATTGGTTCTATTTTTCTGGAGAACCCTAATATGATACTTATTTGCTTGAACAACAAACCTAAGCAACAATAACAAACAGGCACCTTTGAAACTTCCATCACCTGGGTAATTTAGATCACGAAGCATGTGCCTTACCCTTCTTGCATTCTCTGGATCCCAACATTTATAGCTCCTGACTCCTAATACCCATGAATACATATATTATTTCAGACCTCTCATCTATTTCAAGACATATAACTACTCTGAGCCAATACATTGCCCGAATGGCATTAGCCTTGGCCCTACATTATGCATGCAGTAGATTAGTTCTTCTCAACGCAGGGATAAATTTCCACCAGAAGAAATTCTGTGAGCCATGGACCTATAAACTTCAAGTTAAATTTCAGGGGTGACCTGAAATGCCCACACATCGATACATGTGTCAGGCTTGCATGTCGGTAGCTCTGCCTTACTGTAAATATCCTCCTCCTTCTAGAGAAAGTGATGCTCTATAATCATAGCAAGTCAAATGGAGGGTGAGGTTAAACACAATGCTACTATATTCCAGCAAATACTTTTCCCCTGAAAGTGTGTCAAAATCAAAGATTGCCGTCAACAATTTAAATGTCCTAAATGTATTTACAGTTTTGTACGTTCTTGAGGGGGCAAAACACACAAACAAAAACACCAACAAACTGAGACTGGATGAAGATGGTGTGTATGAAAATCATCACCAATGATTACGTTTGAATTAGCGCACGATAACTGAGCTGAAATGGCCCTCGTTTGCTTAGCTTCTAGCAGATTCTAACAAAATAAGACCACAAGAGGCTCTAGAAACACCCTCTCTCTCTGTGGTCTTACAATACTCTTACAACCCTTACTGTACCTAGAATACGGGTTCTCAATGGGGGGCAATTTTGTACTCCAGAGGACATTGGGTTAATATATTTGGAGACATTTTTGGTCACAAGTGGGAGTGGGAGAACGGGTGATACTGCCATCTAGTGGGTAGAAGCCAGGGATGCTGCTAAGTATCTTGTAAAATGCACAGGACAGCCCCCCTAGCCCGTTAGCAAAGAATTATCTGGCCCCGAATGTCAACAGTGCTCGGGTTGACAAGCATTCTAGAACAAAACTAGGCATAAAATATGTGCTTTCCATGGGTATGTGCTATAATTAAACTGAAGAGGGAGACAGAACTCTTGATTAAATCGAGGTCAGGACTAGGCAGTTAGTAGATAGAAAACTGGTATAAATTCAAAGTGCAAAATGCATGCAGGTCTCCTTAGGAGAAGAGCTAAGCAAACAAAGCCCATGTCAGTTCAGTTATCATGTGCTAGCTCAAATCAACAAGAAGGGATAATAGCAATGCAATTTGTTCCACTTGATTATCGTTCATTTCGCTCAACAGGGAAGTCAGATTTGATGTTCACGATCATCAACCACAAATCCTACAAAATGTATTTAATAAGAATGCAATGTAGTTTTCAATGCCTTCATTAATTTAATTTTTCCCCTTTGAAACAATAAACACTGATAACTAAACCTAAGTCACGTTATCTCTTTGGGCTTCAACTCCCCAGTTTTCAAACTGGAGAGTTGTACTTGGTGAGTCTTTTCAAACTGGAGTTCACGGCCCCTTGCTGGTGCATGACAAATATTTTCCCTTGGAAAGGAAACAAAATTGATCAACTGATGTCTATAGTTGGTCGGGGGCAAAACAACTTTCATTTGAAAAGATATGTGCACCCCTATGCTTATTACAGCTTGATTTACAGTAGCCCAGATATGGAAGCAACCCAAGTGCCCATCTGTAGATGAACGGATAGAGAAGATGTGGGATACACATGTGCAAGAGAATATCTTCAGCTATAAAAAAGAATGAAATCTTGCCATTTATGACTACATGGACGGACCTAAAGGGTACTATAAAATAAAGACAAATACCATATCATTTCACTTATATGCAGACCCTAAAAACCAAAGCAAGCAACCAACAAACGAAAGACAGAAACAGATTCATAAGTACAGAGAACAAATGTGGCTGCCAAAGGGTAGGGGTATGGGAAGATGGGCAAATTAGGTGGCGGAGATTAAGAGGCACAAACTTCCAGTTTTAAAATAAGTCATGAAGATAAAAAGCAGAGCACAGGGAACAGAGTCAGTAACGCAAAGAGTGTCTCAAGAATTTGAATAAATGTGAGAGCTTAATCTGATGAACAGAATTTGGTTTATAACAAAACATGTCACATCTACCTTAAAAAAAATTACTAGCGGCAGTTTGGGTCCTTAAGAAAACTGATCATGAACAACTTAAAAGTTAGAATTTTCATGAACAAATTCTCCCAAAGTAAACTTTTTAAAAATTTGGTAATTTTCAACACAAGTAATCAAAAAAAAATCTAAAATCGGGAAAAGCAACAGAGAGATATTAAAAAAACTTTTATTGTTAGTGTGGTTATGGGAGAACACCACACATGAGAATTCTCTTTCTTCCTTTTCTATGTCTTTATTTCTGAACTTCTCCACAATATTACTAGCGCAAAAATACTAATGCAAAGAAGTAACACAACGAGTATTTGTAGAGTGAAGTCTTCCCCCCCACTTTTCTGCTGAGATTGATTAAGGAATTTACAATGTTAGATTTTGTTAAAGTTTAGATAATTGTAAAAATTGTACTGCGTATGTATTATATATACATATAAATCTTAACTTCTCTTAATATATAAAATCTTAACTCTATGTTAAGATACACATAAATATAAACAATAAAATATAAGCATTTTGTAGAGTTAAGCTTTTCCAGCATTTTGCG
Organism: Acinonyx jubatus; assembly: GCF_027475565.1. Lineage (NCBI taxonomy): Eukaryota > Metazoa > Chordata > Mammalia > Carnivora > Felidae > Acinonyx > Acinonyx jubatus. The sequence goes on along the minus strand of NC_069384.1, from coordinate 5,280,452 downwards.
GGGGGTGGTGTTGCCATTTATTAATAATCAGTGCAATCTCTTGGTATACAATATGTCAGCTAAACACAGAATTTGGGCCAGCAAACTTACTCATTCATTTTTTATTCAGTTTTTCTGGTCAAAGGTGACTTATTTGGCTCAGGGAAAAAAAAACTTCATAGATACCTATGGAATTTAAGCACATTATGTTAATCCACATGACGTTGATACAAGTAATAATGCTCCCGAGATCCCAGAAGAGTTCATGAAAACTTCACAAATAAGAATGTGCACTTCACCACTTGTGTTGGCAGATGGTGTTCCCAAAGTGGATCTTTATTCACGGTGTATTTATTTCATGCAAATATATGCATATAATAGGGCATCCAATAAATATACCTGGGAACATAAAACTAAAGAGCGACGCCATGCCCCCAGGGTTTGAAAGAGTCGGTCTCCCTGTTTTCTGTCTAGCAGAGGGCAGGGGTGCATTTAGAACAGATCAGAATAGATCATTACAGAATGTGGGGCTTTGTGTCACAGGACCCAGACTGCCATGAAACAAACACTATTTGGGTAAGAAGAACATGTATACATTGCTGATAAACTCTTCCGTGAATGTATCAGTGGTTTGCTAAGATATTCAAACAGTCAGTTTTTGGTGGCCTTTGATTTTTATCACCCAGCCTTCTGCACACCCAACAACATCTTGGATCCCAGCAACTACTGGTGTGATCGTCATTTCCTCTTCTCTCCTGTTCTTTCCTGTTTTGCTTACTTGCTCTCCATTTCCACAATGTTCATCCATCCTCTGGGCGCTCAGCCCTGCCGAGCTCAATGCATCTTTCCCCAGCACACTTTGTTCCTCTGGCCTATCCTCTCCCTTTGGGGGCAACGTATTCCGTGGTTGGGATGGCGCCTCGTCCAGCCAAAAAGAGCACGGACTTTAGAGTCAGATTTAGTTCCTGGCTGTGTGGCCTCACAAAGTTCACTTCATGCTGTGAGGCACCTGTGTTCCAGTTCTGGCCAAGAGGGGTCCTACTGCAAACAGCTGCACCCCTGTACCTGAGAGCCTTCTCTCACCAGCAGTCAGGACAGCGAGCGTTGGGGGGTCAAAGTCCCCAGGAAGAGCTCTCAGCCACAGATACGGCAGGTTCCTTGTCTGTCAGGTATGATCATTCCTTAAGGGTAATCCACCAGGTCTCTTGGGGTTCCCCAGGTGGGACTGAGCCCCCATTACGAATGGCAGTAACTCATTGCACAACACTCACGTCATTGCCTTCTTTCCTTTCCTGTCTCCCTTCCCTAATTCCTTAGGATATTTTCTGGGACTGCCTCTGAAATGAACTGCTTGCACTCAATTTCTTATCTTGGGGTCTCAGGGAAGCCCCATCAGCTGCTCAAATGGGACTGGTTCTAGATGCAGAGCTGGGATGTCCCTACGGCTGATCACGTGGCAGGGACCATGTGTTTTCAGGAGAGACCTGAATGTGGAGGAGAGGGCAGGATATTGTTCACGCTGCATGTGACTTAGCACAAGGCCAAGCCTTCCAGGGAAGCTCTACTGCCCCAAATGATCTCCACCCCTTTTCCTGGCTTCTTCAGGCCAGGGATGTGAGGGCTATTCATGGGGTCCTGGTCTTATGGACCCTGGTCCTGTGATCAGAATATTAATTAAACAGAACTGTTCCATTGCTCTCCCCTTTCTAGCTATGTAGAGACAAGGCCATCTTCCAGGAGAGGGTTGGGGTGAGGGTTGGCATGGCAGGTGGATGGGATTTGGAGTCCTGGAGATAATGAAAGTAGTCTGAGAACCAGCTAGAAAGCCAGGAACTATGCTGACTGAGACACTCTGGAGAGAACCACAGACAGGGGCTTTGTGTCTCACGATGACCTATGTGATGAGGAAGAAGTCACGGTGTGCCAGCCTCCAACTGGGACTTTCAGAGACCTTAAACACCTTCTCTCTCCCTGAACCTTGCTGAGATGCCCCACGGACGAGCCCCCGCTAGGCTGCTGATGACAAGAAGTGAATGGAGCAGTTCCTTCCATCACACCAAAACACAGCTTGGCCATCGCCCAAAGCAGAGCCACCTTGCTGACAAGCGGCTGGACCCAGACTCATGCATGCCCCAGCCCGGGTGAGCCCAGCCCAAACCGCCAACCTGCAAAGGCACCAGCCGAACAGATAGCCCTTGTTTTAAGCCACTGACTTTTGAGGTGGTTTCTTCCACAGGCGTGGGTAACTGAAACGCCCTGGCACAAATTCAGCGTTTTCATTCAGCAGTGCCGGTTCTGGCTGTCATAGCTACTGGTTCAAAGGAAGCCTGAAGCCACTCTTGCCTCCCAGGGAGGAATCCTGTGTGAAAGCCTGAGACAGGACCCCCGTGTGGGACTCTCCTTTCTCTCTGAAGAATGCGCTACTCGGAGCTATGAGAACGTGAGAGCAAGCCTCTCGTCCAGACATCCCCGCGATTTCCACAGTGTCTAGTGACACAGGTTTGCAGCCATGCTCCCTCTTTGTGTCCCAAGATATCATGGCCCCATTTTAAAACTCCAAGCCCAAAAGTGATCCTTCAGCACTGGGCTGCTTCAGTGCCAGAGACTACAATAGTCCTCAAAGTCCTCAGGACGATCTGGTAAGTTACCATCGATTTTCGTTCACAAAGCTCTCCATGATGCGCGCGTGGCCAAAGCCACGACTCCTGGGCCACGGTGAACGGTGAATGCTAGAATGCCATTCCATGTGGAATTCTCTTCTTTCTCGCATGTGGCTCAAATAAGATACAAGAGACACAAGGCAAGACTCACCACATGAAGCTAAGGACTAAAGCAGTACATCTAAGAACATCATGGGATCGCTTTGCTATATTAATTCCCGGCCTCTGATATATTGTTACACGTATTTAGAAAATGTAAAATATAAGCATTTTTTTTTTACAAATAGAATATGCATAAACATTTGCTCTGGATTTTCTAGGACAGCCCTGGCTTAAAATATCCCTTCCCAGTATTTACCGGATGGTGTTATTCCTTGACCTAAAAGAAAGACGGCTTAGCTATGATCTTCATGTTTAGATACTGTGGGCACCATTGCCCTACGTTACTGATAAATTGTGAGTGTTCGTGCCTCATATTTCTAGTTCCAGGCTCGGTTCCTTAAAGCCAGAGGCTTGAGAAATGCCCTTATGTCTCTCCTCCCCTGCTGCGAGACAGTTATTGTGTCCTTTGTTTTTGCTGAGTTAGTCTCGAGAAATCACCTTGTAAAGCAATGTCTCTGGTTTCAGAATTCAGGAAGACAGCTGGTGTAGCAACAATCAGTCGGGGTGAGTAGCCAGAGAATCCTCATAGGTATGCTTCGAGACATAGTTTACCCTTAGCAATGTCAAGGCTTTCCATTTTGGGCCCCTCTTTTTCGAAGCATGCCATGACACTCACCTTTGGGAAGGTTCCTGAGCGAGTCACCAGAAAGCTTTTACCACACCTTCCAGGGCTAAAAGGCACTGACGAACATCCATCACGAGTTTTGTGTGTTTCTATTACAGAACGTGGTGGGGTTCCTTGGTGGCTGCTAAAATAGTTTGGGTTTTTTTTTTCCTCTTGAATAGGAATTATGTTTGCAGAGATTTTACTCCAAGGTCTAATGTTTGCTTGTGTTGATTAGGAGCAACCTTATCTTAAAAGTCCTGGATCCTTTCAAAGCCTTCCAAAGCCACATGGATCTCCTTAATACTAAGAATTCAGCCGATCAAAGGTTTGTATCCGGACCCTCAGAGACTGGTGGTCATTTCTGTCTGTCAGTGGATATGTTACAATCATCTCTCTCACATCAGCTCCTACCCAACCCTAATCTTACTGGATGAGAAAGATTCGAGGTAAATTTCTAAGCTCCTTAGCCATTTAGGTATAAAAGGGCTTTAAGAATGTTGCCCGCGTGTCTGAGTTTGGAAGAAATGCTCATAACCACCTTAAAAACCTACCTTGCTTCTTCGAGGGAATATTTTTTTTCACTATAAAATATCAGAGGATTAGGATAACCCTTGGCCATCTCTCCCTCTGCTACCTGTCCTTCTTCTCTTTTATGCAGGAAAAACAAAACAAAACAAAACTAAGAACCTTTATCTACCTAGAAAGCATAGTTACAGGATGCAATAAAGTTTATGGAAACAGGATGGCCATTTTTTATTTGCTACTGCCCCCAGCAATACTTTGAAGAGACAGTTTCTACATTGGAGATATACTGTCTTAACTCTGAGGGTGCTGTTTATTTTCAAGGGATGCGTCACCAACAGGATGAAATAACACACACCAAACTGTTGACAACTGCCCCAGCTCCATATATAATTGGACCTCGAGAGGGGCTGGACCAAGCAAAAGACACCAACCAGCACCTGGAAACTGTGAAATACAAGTTCAGTTCGAAGAAAGAAAACACCATCAGTTCTCCCAATATTGTTTATCTTTTTAGAATAGCCGTCCTTATTCTGGACTTGATCGTCCTCTTCTCTTTAGAATCACACACAGACTTGACCAAGGGTCTCCATCTGACCCTTGTTGGTAAATAAGAGTGTGGTAGAAAACCCTTTCTTGTGGTGGAGAAAGGATTCCCACCCTTTGAGGTGACCAGTTGTCTACGATTTATCCATTGGGAAACTCTGATTTCAGGTGATCCCTCTAACTGCTTTTGCACTGAAAGTAAAACCCTTTGACCCATTTTATGCCATGTTAGGAAAATTCTGAATTATCCCACATCCACCCTATAAATGGACTCAACTGCCTGATTTACAATAGCAAATAACCTATTTTCCTAGAGAAAATGTGTTGTCTCACATACAAAGACAGTCTCCCCTCCACCAAGAAATCCTGGAGATACTTCAACATCAACCTCCCAACACCACACTCCTCCTTCTCCACCCAAAACCCACACTTCGCCTGGTTCCCTCCATGGGGGTTCCCACCCAGTTCCCAATAAAGAGGTCACCTCGCCCTCCCTCTTTTTCCTTCTCCCTGTCTGTCAGCATCCGTGGTGCCACCAAGTCCATTCCACTCTCTGCCGCGTCATCTCTCAGCTCTGCCGGAGTCCTGTCCTCTGTCCTCTGGGTCAGGCTCCCCACAGCTCTCACCTGCATTATGACTCAAGCATCACCCCACTTCGGGAGCTGGCCAGCCCCTTGCTCCCAACCACTTGCTACACCGCAGGCAGAGTGGAAGTTTATGTTGCAAACGTGATTGTGTCTCCCCAGCAGTGACGTGTCTGTGTCTCCTTAACGCCAACAGGACCATTACTGTGGCCCCCGGGACGCTGCAGGGTAAGTGCCTGCTGGCATCCACAGCCTCCCTCTCTGAACCTGATCCGTCCCCTCCCCCACACCCTTCCCCACCTCAAGCACACCACACTCTCTTTCTCCTTCAGGTCCCCTCTGCCTGACACCCTGCCCGTGTCCCCATATCTGTCTCACTCCACATCTCCCCCTGTACGTGAGTGTGCCTGCCTTTTCCTACAGGGGACATGCCCGCGGGTCCTGACCATTTCTTCTCCTGGCATCAGCACACCTCGTCGTCTCACTGGAGCCTTGCAGGTGTCACCGCCTGCCCTGCAGACAAGGCCTATGTCAGTGTCTCCCACTCTTGGGCTCCATGCCTGGAAGCTTCTGGCTCACGGAGGGGCTGCTCAGGAAGCGTGGGGCAAATGGAGGACAATGTGGATTCCACCAGAGAATTCCACCAGAATTCCACCAGAACTCCAGGGAGCGCAAGGAAGCAGGCAGAGGTGTCCACCCTGATCCCCGAACCTTCTCCACCAGAGGGGGCCCCACGCGTGGGAGGAAGCAGGGCTCTGGCCATTAGAACCCGAGCCACGGGTTCTAAGGTCATGTAAATTGAGTGGCTCCAAACAAATGTTGTTTTATATAAAAAAGGTGTTGTAGACACTTTATATAAAGAAATTCCTTCTGGGTTCACAATGGTGGGCAACAAGGAGAATGAACAATGAGGCTAAAATACTAACAAATTTCAGATAAGGCAGCTATGGTTTCCAGTAAAACCAATGGTTAATCCTATCTGCCTGCCCCCGCCACACACACCTAAATCCTCTCCACTGTTTTGCAGCAGATCCCTCTGGATCTATTCTAGGCACTAGGCATATGTCACTGAAGGATCAGGAGACACCCCCCCCCCCCCGGATAAGAGGGACACGGATGCCAAACAAGATAAAGGAGTGTGTGAGGCGGCATGGATGCTACAGAGAAAGAGAAAGGGAAGTGAGAAGTGATGTCCCATAAGGTCATGATTTTAAATACAGTGGTCAGCTAGGTCACATGGAGGGGGCCAAGGAGGCTCCTGACCAAAAAAGAATGGGGGAAAGGAGATCAAGGGTGACAGGTGTGCTGTGAAATGAGATGGTCAGGACCATCTTGATAAAGTGACCCAGGAGCACAGACCCAAAGGGGAGAGACAGGGAGAGACAGTGGTCACCTGGGGAGAAAGCATCCTGAGCAGAGACACCTACAAATGGAATGACCCTGAGGCAGAAGTGTGTGGGGAGTGTTTGGAAACATCCAGAAGACTTTGTGGAGTAAGTCAAAGAGACAGGGATAGAAGGAAAAGTCCAAGGGCAAGGGGACATCTCACAGTGCCCTAGGGACCACCAAGAGAGCCTCAGTTAATGGTGTTATATAGTCAGACCTCAGCCTGGATCTGTGTATGTGTTAAGAGAAAGAATTTCATTCGATTTGACTGACTTTACCAGTAGGATAAAAAAAAAAAAATCTCACTTGTAGCTGGTCAGCAAAGGCAGGGAAGTGGAATAAAAAATGATTTTAAGGATCCATAGGTTGCTTCCGGATATTATAAAGACAATGGTACTTCATTATCAAAGCTTACAGATGATCAAAACTACTCTCATCCTCTTCATTGTATCCACACATGTACAAATGCATGTGAAAACCATTTCTTTATATTGTTATAAACATACAGACATGATATTTTAAATATCCCAAGCCTATTTAAAAGTTGTTCTCTCTCTCCAGTATCCCAACTTAAGATCACAAGCACAACATTTAACCAATGTATCAGCATTGTTCAAAGAAATGAGTCCACTATCTATTCATTTCCCCATCCATCCATTTCCCCATCCATCCATCCATCCACCCATCTAGCTACTCACCCACACATGACTGAAAGCATTGAGTCAGTATTTTAAAATTTACTTGAGTGACTCTCCTTTTACTTTATTCCTACAGAAGATCAGAAATTTATAAAGTAGATGATAAACCCTTAATACCAATGCTCTATATTAAAGTAAAACTGTAAACAGGCAACTATATGCTTTTTTTATCCATTGAAATTAAGATATTCCCAAGGTATGGTATACGAAAATTTTTTTTATGAAAATTGACTTTTGTAACAAGAATAGAAAACTTCACCCCAGGTGGCAAAATCAATTCAGATTCTTTTTGACATTTTCTAACCTTCAAATTTCTCTAGGAGCAAAGTAGTTGTATAAAGACTATATTCTTGGATATTAATTATTTTGAGTAGTTTCCACAGGGAAAAAAGTAAATGTCATTTGTGACAGTTCAGAAGAAAGTCAAGGTTGTACTTTCTCTCGTCTATAAGAAAAGGAAAAAGAAGAAGCTCGACGAGGAAACACATGCATCTCAAGTGTAGCTGGAGGGGCCTCTGGCATCTGGACAGCATTCACGGGAATCAAGGTGCACAGACCCAGCTCCGAGATACTTAGCCTGAACCCCACAGGCAGGGATCAGCTTTCCCCTTTTACTCACAGGCCAATGACATTCATCACCAAGAGCTTGTTTTCATGAACGTATTTCTTGACCAACATTATTTTCACTTGAAGAGTACTTTAAAAATAATATTATCCAGGATAACTATTTAGGAGTGGAATATATATAGATTTTTTTTAATTTATTCATCATTTTATGCAATACTTTTCTACAGGGTAATTAGCCCATAGTATTCTTTTATCTATTTTTTTTCTTATTCTCTGATTTGGAAATAATGTATAGAATGTATAATGTATAGAATGTATAAAATGGCCCATTATGGGTGGCCATAATGATCTCTGCCAGCATTACCTCTAAAGTTGTCATGGCATTATGATGTAGTCTCTGAATTTCTGTGAGGTCAGCTAATACAGGACAAGAAAAATAGAAAGTTCTAGTTTTGGGGAAAAGGATGGACTTGTGCTTTAGACTATGCCTGGGATAGACCTGGTTCCCCAAGAGGGGGTCAGGGTTAAGAGTATGACCTTTTATACCAAGAAGTTGGGTTTTGATCGTGGTCCACCATTTATTCTAGTCTAATCTGCATCTTTGCTTAATCCTCTGTGCCTAGTTATTTGTAACGTGAATACAACAGTCCTTCCTATCCTAAGGGTTTAGGGGAGAATCGAGTGATATAACACATATTAGAAGATTTACAAGAGCGGTGCATGCAGGGTAAGCACTAAAAAGAAATGTTTGCTCTGCTTATTATAATACATAGGAACTTGGGCAAATAAGTGCCCTAGACTCGTGTCCTCATCCATTGGCAAAAACAGGAACAGAGTTAGGGCAAGGATCAGCTGTGACAGCACATGATTCGTCCTCAGCAAACGCCAGCTGATGCTAGTTCCGTCTTGGTGTGCACTAACTTCTTTGTAACCTTTGTCTTCATTTGCTAATTAGGACATGAGATTTATGACGTTTTATAGGGTCAAAAAATAAACTACTGTCACCATAAATACTGTGGAAATTCAGTTTAGATGTGATAATGTATTTTTCAAAGCTGTATTCAACTCAATTCTCAACACACATGAACTGAACATCTACTATGTACCAGGAGCTGGATATGGGGATATATAAGAGCCAGTTTCTGTTCTTCAGAAGCTCAGAGTCTAGTGGGAATGACCAGCAGACAAATATAGAACACACTCTGGGCCGGTGGGTGGGAGACAGACAAGTTGACAGATCACACAGGTGTTGGACAGGACACCTGGATTAGAGCAGAGCACGAATTCTCAACCTGTCCCACATATGCCTTGCAGGTTGTCTGGAACAGAATCCCACTTTGGCAGGCCTGGACATGGCTTGTTTGTTTGTTGTCAGGATGGAAAGAGAATTAAAATTGGATATTTTGAGCATCTGACTGACATTGTATTTGTCTGTTTGTTTTTAATGTTTATTTTTGAGAGAGAGAGAGAGACAGAGTGTGAGCTGGGGAGGAGCAGAGAGAGAAGGAGACACAGAATCCGAAGCAAGCTCCAGGCTCCGAGCTGTCAGCACAGAGCCTGACATGGGGCTTGAACTCGCAAACCATGAGATCATGACCCGAGCTGAAGTTGGATGCTTAACAGACTTAAGCCACCCAGGCGCCCCTAACTGAAATGTTAGTGGACCTTACGCTCACTCCTAAAACTCTTCCTCATGTCAAAGCTCAGAAAGGCCAGTGGATTTTATAAAAGAGAGCAAAGTTGTCTCCTAAACATCCTACCTCCCTCATATTATTCTATCTTGGGAGATCCTTTTATTGGTTTTGTTTTGTTTTAATTATTTGGACATGGTTTTAAAAAGATTTATTATCAGGAGGAATTGTGGCCAGAAAGGAGGCAGCTTCGAGCAAAAAGACAATGACTGAAGCGGGATCAGCTGGTATTTATTTCTGCCACCTTCCACGGATACGATTTGAGGCAAAAATCTCAGCATCAGATCCCATGTTATTAAAGAAAATGGTTTAATTTCCCTACAGGATTGTTTTGAGAAGCAAAAGGATAATATATGCTTTTTAAAATCTTACACATTGGAAAATATGATAAGAGGGGCCACTGTGCACAGACAGAGCGATCTACGTTGGTGAGGCACATTGTTATTTCCGGTAGAGGGGAGCTATAGCAGATTTGGGAGTCCTGACCTGCCCACCAAGTCCTCTGGTGCAAACCTGAGCCCAGAACAAAGCTCTCAGGCACTAACGTTTAAACCAGACATATGTGAGCATTGTATTCCCTTTGTTTTCTTTTAAAGGCGGCTTTTTAAAATTCTGATCATAAAGGCAATTCATGTTCGTGATAGAAAACTTCAAAAAAAAAAAAAAACCGGAAAAGGAATAAAGATGTTGAAATGTACTAAGTTGACTGTTTCTACCTAACATAAGCACTTAGAACTTCACGATATTAGCTACTGAACCCTCTCAGTTACCCAAGAGACTGGTACAATTACTGCCCCCATTTTCCAGGTGAGAAACTAAAGCCCAGAGAAATCAGCATGCCCATCGCGCTGGCGAGAAGTGTGGTCTACAAATCCGAATAACTTATGTAATATCCTTTCTGTACAACCCGCCTCCCCGCAGTGGCTGTCACAGACTGTGTGTTGTTGATCTGTGTCCCTTCAGTCTCTAAGTCCTTGGTCCACTCACTGACACAGCAGCTACTTTGAGAAAGCACTCACTCCGTGCAGGAATTGCCCCACATGCTGGGGATAGAACAGCCAAGCAATCAGTGGACAGAATGGCACCCACCTTCCAGATGGGGTGCGAGAAAGAAACTGAGGAAGAGGCGTGCTGTGTCAAATGGTGTTAAGGTTATGGGAAATCAGAGCACAGGGGAGGAAGAACTTTGTAGAACTTTGGCTTCTCCTAGCATGAAAGGGAAAGCCACCAGAGGATGTGAGCAGAGAGTATGAGCTGCCTTACATTTTTACAGAATCACTCCATCCATCCATCAGTTCCACTGAAGTGCCCAGGGAAGGAGGAATTATTCTCAACGTGTGAATTTGGGGGCCACAATTCAGTCTTTCTCAGATAGCATGCTCTTCCCTTAATTAATCCCATCTTATGACATTAGAGCGGCCACAAGGGAAAGAACAATTTTAGCTTTCTCACAGTTATTTGAAAGCACTGCCCATTTCCAGAACATCTGCAAGGACAGAAGTCAATAATCACCCATTTGTAAGTCAGTCTCCCTCTCCCCTCGCTCCTCCCTTTCTCCCCAACCACCTCCTTTTTTAACACGTATTGACCAAGTCAATGTTGAGCAAATACGATATGTTTAATCCCCAGTATATCAGACCCTTATTTGGAAACAGGATTCCCGAAGAGGTAATCGGAGATGAGGTCATCTGGAGTAGGAGGGGCTCAGCTCCCTGTGACGATGCAGGCAGACATGGGGTGACGTGTCTACAAGCCAAGGACCGCCAAAGATGCTGGGGAGCACAGAAGCCAGGGGAAAGGATGGGCAGATTCTCCCTCCCCCCCCCTCGGGAGGAACTAGCCCTGCCCACACCTTGACCTTGGACTTCAGGCCTCCGGGACTGGGACACAAGAGACTTCTGTTGCGTAAACCATCAGTCTGTGGGACTTTATCACAGCTGCCCTAGCAAACTGAAACACGTCCCAAGCACTTCTGCATAATGTAAAGTACCCCCATTTCTTCCATATGGCTTTACAGCTCCTTGGGGTGGGGCCCGGCGATATTCATTTTGGGGCCTCAGAGAAAGTGTTCCGTCTACACTAATTAGGAGGTGAGTGAGTGAGCTGGTGGGCTAGGGACCAGCAGAAGGGGCAAACGCAGGGCTCAGCTCACGCTGGGGCAGAGCAGGGGCTCCCCCACGGTTTTGATAGGGAGCCTAGCTCAGAGATGTAAGGGGATCCTCACTGAGCCCAAAGCAAATCACCAGGAATACGGAAGAGAGGGGTCTGAACCCAGCAGGACCCACTGCATCCAACCGGCACCGTCCTCCAGGAATGGGATCTGGTGGCTACACCATAATATGCGGCTTCCTCAAACTTATTCCTTATTGTAACAGCTCCAAACCGTAAAGTGCCCCAGTTTTAAAGTGTTCTTGGAAAAAATTCCACCTTAATGAACGATCCCGATGTCTCCATCGTGGGATCACGGAGAATTTGGCCCAAACATAAAAGGGAACAATCCCTAAGCATGAAATGAAAATTTGCTTTGACACGGTGCTTACTCTCTCTGTTTGCCATCCTCTGAATCCTACAGCAATGCTCTTACTTTATTTTTGTTTTGTTTTCTTTTCTCCTGGTGTAGTCTGGAAAATCATCAGGGATGTTGTTTTCAAATCAGATCCATGGCCTCTCAGACGGACTTGCTCAGTAAGACTGGGAAGCAGGGCATACGCAGCGAGAAACAGGACAGCGCCCTGAATTTCAATGAACTGTTCAAGTGTTTCGTACACAATAAAGGTTGAGATCTATTTCTCTGGGCTGCATCTTTCTCACACAGGCAAAGGGGTCAAGGATAAAGACGCCATTAAGGTAAATTAACTCATACACTGGAGAGAAGACTTGCCCTTTATAGGATGAAAAGGAATCCAGACAAAGATTTATTACAGATCAGGATTTGGGGCCAGGGAGGAACCTCATGATCACAGTCCAGTGGTTGTCTGGGGAGCTCCACACCCCGGAGTCCCCAGGAATCCCCAGGGGAGGAGCAGGTGGTGGAGGGTAGGTGTGGGGGTCGGGGACAGCGTTGGGGGCAGGCGCTGAGCAGGCTGGACTCTGGGTCTCCAGATGTTCACACGGGCTCAACCAGAGATTATATGTTAGAAATACTGAGATTGCAAATGAGATTTTATTTAAGAAAAGGACTTCACCACTTAATAACAAGTTTGCAATCCTGTGACCATTTGCAAATGTAATGAACAGAATCACAGCAAGATGGAATAGAGCTAAAGTCACCTATAATTAGTGGCCAAGCTGAGGCAAGGCCATGCTTTTCTTCCTGTGCATATGCTTTTCCCAGGATGAGAAAGGATGGATGGTGTCATCGGTAAATTTATAAAAATCAATTTGTAGGCTTTTTGCAAAAGGGAAATATGGCGTAGCTGTCTACATTCAGATTAAGGCGTACTCCCTGTATGCGGACATAATCCAGGGCATTCCTGGTGGCTCTCTCTTTACATAATGGCTTTATTAATATTTTTTTTTTAGTGCTATGGGGAAAACACGATAAAGAAGACACTGCCTTTAGGCTCAGAGCACCTATAATTTTAGTATGGATAACTTTTTGCAAATGGTGTTATACAGAGTTGCATTATTCATTTAGGGATGCTTTTCTTTCATGTATGATCCAGCCTCAATATCCTTATTAGAATTCATGAATTCTTAACAAATATTGACTAATTATCAGCTGTCGGGCTTGTGGGCTGTCCCTTCTACATCAGAAGCCTGCTCGCCCCCCCCTTCACATGCACAACCAAAACACAGAAAAACAAAACACTCTCTATTCATTAATTCATTCACTAAACATTAATTAAGGCACCTTTAGATTCTCGAGAAGGTAGAGTAGAGATCAAACAGCAATTCCTCTAAGAAGCCTCCATCGATTTTCCAGATAGAACCAATCTCTCTCTCCCTGCTCCTCAGGGACTCGGAGATTCCACTTTAACACAGGCATGATCTGCTTCCTGTCGATCTTAATTACCAAGTCTATCCCTTCCATCACCCCCACACGGGACTGGGTTTCTGGAGCACCAGGACCATGGTTTATTTTCTTTGTGTGTTCTTCTCTCATTAGATATGGGCTTCATCCCTCCAAATCATATGAAGCTTGGTAAATGAGCCAACAAGTGCAATTTTCTAGGATACAAAAGCTGGAAAACGTTAATCAGAAAAAGACGGATAATACACGAGTATTTACAAAAAGAAACGGCCTTCCCTTTGATATATGCTCTCCCCCGCACTGTATCTCTTTCTCTTTAGGCCAAAATGTCTGAAAAGGGTCCCCCGCCTTTCTCGCACTCCGGTCTGGTTTTAGCCACATGAACTCCACCCACAAATACTGAGCGAACCACCAAAGCACTGACAACATATTTTATCAAAAGAAATCGTTAATGTATGTTAACAATGAAGCAAGGAGTGTTCTGGAAGAAAATACAGCTGCACATCACATCAATATCATGTTGCCACAGGAGAGGCCTTTCTATACATCAAAATAATGACAAACGTCACAATTTTTGCAGGCCACCATTATTTTTTGTTTCCGTTTATCTGTGTCTTCTACACATTACAAAAAGATGTACAAACTTTCAATAAGAGAAAAGTAATTCACATTACTCCACTCTAACCCAGAAGTGTCTGAAGAGGGGTCCACGGCAGTATTCGCTGCATGCTTTGAACATGTCAGGTGGAGGGTGAATTTACAAACAGAATAAGGCACATAAAATAACCATCAGATAAAAAATGTTCTGAATCCGCAAGAATAAACTGCAAAGCTTAAGTGCCAGTATTTTAAGAGAGGAATCTTAACAACCTCGTCCCAAACGGTTGTTTGTACTGTGCTTTCAGTCTACTCTATTCAGAAATTAAGAGTTGTTTTCTTGCTAATTAAATGAATAGAGGTCTTTTCCAGAGCTGAACTTTTAAACACACTCACTAAAACACTTTGAAATATGTGCTTATCATTATTAGGTAGCGGGTTTCTATAATTGACAGGAAAGGATTTTTCTTTCCGGTAGGGTCCTGCATATATGAATTTTGAAAAGTATTGAGAGAAGAATACAGGGAGCCAGAAATAATAAAGGAAATCAAGGCACAGTTAAGGAGAAAGATACTTTGTACTAACACCTGCAGTCCTGTGGGTTTTCAGAGAAAGATATGCGTGCATATATGTATGCACAGAAATATATGCATTAGAAGACCTAAGGCCAGCTTTCTGAACATTGTGGCCTTATGACTAAATCTATCAAACACACATTAACAAGTAAAACAATAAGACTTAGTGAATCATTAAGGAAGAATCATCTGTTCTGTGTATTAATGTCCACAAAGACTTTGAAGAAATGCATCCAAATTCAGGTACATACACTGCCCTGAAGTCAGTAGAATATAGAATACGGGGGCACCTGGGTGGCTCAGTGGGTTAGCCTCCAACTTCGGCTCAGGTCATGATCTTGCAGTTCGTGAGTTCAAGCCCTGCATCAGACTCTGTGCTGACAGCTCAGAGCCTGGAGCCTGCTTCCGATTCTGTGTCTCCCTCTCTCTCTCTGCCCCTCCCCTGCTCATGCTCTGTCTCTGTCTCTCAGTACAAATAAATGTTAAAAAAAATTTTTTTTAGGGGCTCCTGGGTGGCTCAGTCGGTTGGGCGTCCAACTTCAGCTCAGGTCATGATCTCACGGTCCGTGAGTTCAAGCCCCACATCAGGGTCCGTGCTGACAGCTCAGAGCCTGGAGCCTGCTTCAGATTCTGTGTCTCCCTCTCTCTCTCTGCCCCTCCCCCGCTCATGCTCGCTCTCCCTCTCTCTCTCAAAAATAAACGTTAAAAATTTTCTTAAATATATAGAATAGGTATTTGGGGTAAATTTCAAGTTATATTTGCTTTAGACCTGGTAGGTGCCACAATGAGAACAACTGTGTTTGATTGTGGTTTTTAAGCACGCCTCTTAAGAGAAGTTAGTTTGGAATAAAATTGTATCTCTGTGCTCACAAAGAATGCCACCTGCGTCCATCAGTAGCCAGAAACAAAGAGCAGAGCAAAGCCCACAAAGGAAGGTGGAGAAAGAGGCACAGTGGCTCAGAGACTTAACAAGAGAAACCAGTTTTCTAAACACACATGGCATTTTTGCTTCCTCTCCTTCTCATTGCAACCACCTGTCCAGCGTTCTCTGCTAGACTAATTGATTTTAGAAAAGGGGATTGGTTTTTCGACCTCTCTGGAACTGTTCAAAAATAAACATTGAATCTCAAAAGAAGATAAAAGTGAAAATGATTATTTGCAGACATGGGTAGAAATGCCCTATTCACTGTGAATTTGAAGCTGTGATGAGAGAAAATGTTTAGGGTTAAAGATGCCACGAGGAACACATCTGCTGGCCCGGTGCCTTCGCTCACACAAAGCAGAAGCAGTATTGATGGCTTTCAAGGTGCATTCCCAGGAGTCTCTGGGAAATGAGGAGGGTCTCTGGACACGGGGACTGTGGCAGGGAACATTCACGGTGATTCAGCCCGAGCAGCCCTCTTAACTGTTTTACATTACTTGGTGTGCACTGCAGATGGGCAGGAAGCCTCGAATAGCTTTTGGTTTGTAGGTTTTTATTCCTCTGGCGGAGGCTGCTCATTTTCCCTTAAAGTGGTTAACTTAACAACGGTCTTTATACGAAGAAGAGACACACAGAGACACAGAGAAGAGGGCCACTCAATGACAGAACAGAGATGCAGCAAACCAACGAATGACAATGATCCTGGAGGCACCAGACCCTGGAAGGGGCAGCAAGGATCCTCCCCTCAAGCTTTTAGAGGGAGCCCAGCCCTGCCGGTGCCTTGACTTTGGATTTCTAGTCTTTACAACCATGAGAGAGCACATTCCTCTTGTTCTAAATCGCCCGGTTCATGTTAATGTGTCAAGGCAGCCGTGGGAAACTCACACGGTCGCCATTTTATTGTTGTTGTTGTTGTTGTTGTTGCTGCTGCTCTTGACCGACCGGTTACTCCTTTCCAAATGGAAACTCTCAGTTTGCATTTGACAGCCACATTGAACGTGGGAGGCAGGCGTCCTTCTTCTTCCAAATAAGGAAAGCGAGACACGCGGTCACTATCGTTTAATTAAAAGCATGCAAAACAAGGCAGACTGGGGGGCCAGCATTCAAAAGTGAAGAGCCTACCAGTGATCTTCACGGATCGGGGAAAACACCTCTGGCCTGAGATCCTCCGCCGGAGCTATCAGGCCCCCGTGACTTCCCTCTCGCAAATCAAAAGGCCTCACTTGCAAGTCCCACCAATTCTGCCAAGTCTTTAACAGTTTATAGAAGACAGAAAACAGCATGAGAACCAGAAAGGCTGCAGAGCGGGGACCAGAGCACGGTCTGTGCACCTGCCACGACTCCAGGGAGACTCGGTCTCCTCCGCCGCAAGGGCCGTTCTGGGGGGTGTGACCACCGTGCCATACAACGCAGGCAGGGCTGTAAGAGAAACCCCCCAAATGACGCTAGAAGCAATTCGGGGGCAGGATGTGTGTCTCTAGCCATCCGTGGCATTTCTGAATGTCTGTCCCCATTTGTCCACTGCAGTGGTCTCAGATCCTAAGACCTCATGTGGTTGGGTGAGCCTGTTGTGGAGGAAAGCAGTGGCCAAGGGCTTTAGGGGCAGAGTCGGGCCCAATCTGGGCCTCCCTTGCAGGCATGTGACCTTGGAATCTTTCCTAGCCTTGCTAAGCCTTCCCCACCCCGACCCCCATCTGCTGGGGATGATAATCCCCAGTGAAAAGGTCTTGGAACCCAAATGATGGGATGCAGTGCCTGGGGGCTGCGATAGAATGCGTGCTCCTTTCCATCCCCCTTCCAACACTCCCTGCACAGAACTCAGACTGGACATTCTCTCTCTTCTAGGACACAGGCATTTTAAGAGAGCCAGTGTGGGGGAAGAGTCCATGGCCCAGGGAAAATAAATTTCAGGTGTTTGTGGAGGAGAGCTTTGGGGTCAGGAACCATGGAGGGGAGCAGGGAGTGGCTTCCAGGAGGCTGCATTTCACTGGGTCAAGGCCCCTGCCACGTCGGCAACGTCCCCACCAGCACCCCGGGCAAGCTCTGGCCAGAAGCAAAATGGAAAGTGGTCAAAAGACTACAGGCTTTGGGTGGAACAGACCTGGATTTGAATGACAGTCACCTCCCAGCCCCTGGACCTTCTCAGGGCCTTGGTTTGCACATGCAGATAATGCAATGATAACACCTACTCCACAGGGCCTGGTCCCCATGAACACAGCCCCTGGCATAGGGAGAAGAGTAAATAAATGGGCTTCCCCTTTCCCAGGCCACGCACAGGCCTCAAATGGCCTTTGGTTTGTGCGTTAGTTTTATTCCTTTGAAATGCAGCCTATTCACTTAAAAAGGAAGTTGAATTTTTAAAAAATCTATAGATGACATTTGGATGTTGGAGTTGTGACTCATGTAATATTTATTGGGATCAAGTCACTGCCACCCCCATCTCACAACCCACCTAGAAAACAGAGAAGTGTGGGTCTTCCTAAGGAAGGTCACATCCTGTCCTTCCCGGAAGTACCTTTTCCGGACAGCACTAGTGAGCCGGTGGTGGCTTCTTCTGGTGGCTGGGGTGGGGTCTGAAGGCTGACACCTAGTTATGGGAGAGAAGGGTGGTTGGAGAACATTTTTTCTCAAGGCCTAAGTCAGTGCCTTCCACATTCCCCCAACAGACCAAGCAGAACCAAAATGGCGCCCAAGAGCACCATTGGTCAGGGAGGGATCTTACCATCTCTCCTTCCCCAACCCCACCCATCCCAGGAGGATATAACCTCATCGTCCCTGGGGTGACGGTCCAGCTGGGCAGGAAGGAAGCTCCTTCCTTTTGTACGCCTTGGTGTGGCACAAGCCCTCCCTAAAACTCCCTCTCCCTTCTCCAGCACCTGCTGTTAGAAAGGTCTTGATCCCAGTGACAGAGGGAAACCTGCAAAGGCAGCTCGAAATCAGATCAGCCCAGAAGCCACCCCGCACCCAAACCCATCACCTGGAGGGACCTGAAAGGGGATTCCTCAAAAGCCAAATGGAGGCATCTCCTTTTTCAAAGCCCTG
This sequence comes from Acinonyx jubatus, assembly GCF_027475565.1. Classification (NCBI taxonomy): domain Eukaryota; kingdom Metazoa; phylum Chordata; class Mammalia; order Carnivora; family Felidae; genus Acinonyx; species Acinonyx jubatus. The sequence goes on along the minus strand of NC_069384.1, from coordinate 5,261,941 downwards.
GGATGCAGCTGTCAGGCCGCATAAAAGCCATTCGCCTCAAGATTAAAATTTTAATGCGCTGTTTACACGTTGAGGCAAAAGAGGTTTGCATAATTAATAAAGCACAGAAAACTGAGAGCCGGAGCACAAAACGTGTTTTAAAGAGAAACAGTCCACGAAGGGGAGAGGATGGCCTCCTGACTCGTCCTGCTCAGCTCCCAGGAGACCAGCGGAATCGGAAGCAGGTGCTTCTTGCCGGGGACCCCATTCCCAACGCCGCCACCCCGAGTGGCACACGGAGGAGATGCCCAGGGCGCCTGGCAGGGCTCCGGAGCAAAGCTTCCCCGTCCTTCGAACGTGCATCCCATCAGTGAGGCGAACCCACAAGGTCTCTGCCATGTTCCCCGGAACAATGGGCCGTCCCCGGGAAAGGCAGGACGCACACATGCACGTCCTCTGCAGACTGCGCCCGGGCTCCCGCGGCACCCGGAGCCGGGCAGGAATTCCTCGGCGTGTCGTCAGAAGGGGCGCCCGGCAGAGGCAGCCTGGCATATGGGGCCTCCAATTTTTTAGTGACAAGCGGCGTGTTAGCAGCGCCGTGGAGGAGCAGGCAGAGAGCCGGTTGGCTAATCACTCCCCGTTGCCTGCACCCTCAGGCAGAATCATATTGCTTTATGCAGATGAGCTCATAACAGTTTCTTCAATTTAGCTTTTATATAAAAAAGCGCCAGCTCCTCACACTGTGTCAACAGCCACCCGAGGGCCTACCACTTTACAACGCAAGTGTATTACTATTTAAAGACAAGCTTTTAGCTGAACATCAGTGCTGCCTTCAGAGTTTAATTACCGCCCTCCCCATGGGGCCCAATGAGCCAGCCACTCTTCCCAAGGGGTTTCTGCTTGGTGATGATCTTTAACTAAGTAAGTAAATGCCAAACCGGCCCGGCTTAAAGCGCCTGCGTCTGATTTCCCGCTCGGCGGCAAGATTGTAGGTGACTGGTAATGAGCCATGAGCAATTTAGAATCCTGGGGTAATTAATTTCCAGTTGAAAAAAAAAAAACCCAGTAGAATGTGTACGTATATATATGCGTGTGTGTGTACATATATATATATGTACACATATAAATATAAAATAAACTAGAGTCTGTTATGTAAAAAATATATATTATTTATCATATATATTAAAATCCACATTAAATTTTTATTTCCTCATCTGAATTACCAGGGAAAGAGCTCAACAGCAGAAGCTAGCTCCCGAAATCACTTCCTATTTTATTAGAATAGTTATTTAATTCTGACACCAAAAAGAGGTCCCTCTCCTCTTGAAATTCTTTCTCAATTTACTGACTTGAAAGAAGAAGGTTTGCAAGGGGAAGGTCAGGGTTCCTTCACTCGCTATACAGCGATCATTACATTAGTCCTTTCTTCCAAAGTACCACGAAATAGTACCATGAATATCACAACTTCGGGATATATACTCATCTTTTAAAAGGTACATTAACATGTCAAGATTAGGACACATTGAAATTGTATCTGAAAGTGGTCCAGAGAGTTAAAAATCAAATGCGTTTTCCAAAAGCCATTGAAGAGTTGAAATAAGGCACAACGGAAGGAATGACTTTTATCTCCTCGTTTTGAGAAAACACACACACCAAAAAATTAAAGATGAATCAAGGCATAAACTCAATTTTTAAGTTAACCAAGCTTGGCAGAACATTCCTAAGGGACTGACTGAGCTCCAAACAGGTCAAGGTATTAAGTTTTCATTCCAGAAAATTTCAGCAGGTTCTTTGGTCCCCTACGTGGAGGTTAAAAAATGTGCCCAAGGTTGTGAAGCCGTGCACACAAACTGAGCAGCTGAGAAGGGTAACGGTGGTCCTTATGGGACCGTCTCTCTAGATAAATTAAAGCTCTCTGAAAGGTTTATTCGTGCTGTCCAGTCAGATAAGTTATGAATTTACTTTGATAGGATGGAAGCAGCAAGGCACAGTGAGAGGGGTCACCCTGGGACAAGAAGACGCAGGTCCCGGCCCCGCCCCTTCCATATAGAAGATGTGAGATCTGGGGATAAGGCACCTGCACATCCCTCCTTATTTAACAAAGAGACCACGTCTGCCATGCTGAGGTTCCATACCCCCAGCCACACCAATGGAGGCGACGGTGGGGTGAAGAGGGGGACAGGAGACAAAGCCGCCGGAGGTGTGCCCCGCAAGACGCTGCTGGCAGGCACTGACCTACAGGCTGACAAAGGTACCCGCTAAATCCGGCCTCAAACAAACCTGCCACGCTCTGACAAGCGCACAAGTTACTGAACAAACTGTTGGCATGAATGACGTGCCAAGATGCTAAGTAAAGAGCCCGGTTTTATGGGACGTCTACCAAGTATGGGACAGTACCAAAGGCACCGTACTTGGTCCTTTGTCCTTCATCTCCTTTACTTGCGAACAGAACCCCATCAGAGTGCCGGTCCCGATTACAGGAAATGCCCACTACCGACCAGCTAGCAGGGGGGCATTTGGATCCCCGCTCCGGACCAACATGCAGACGCCAGCTTGAGACTCAACTTGACTCCATACCCTTTCTCTGAGCTGCTCTGCCTGTGACTTCCACCTCCCATACGCTGGCTTAAAAATATTTTGCTGAGGTTGTGCCTGGGTGGCTCAGCCAGTTAAGCATCTCTTGATTTCAGCTCAGGTCATCATCTCGCAGCTCCGAGATCCAGCCCCACATCGGTTTCCATGCTGACGGAGTGCAGTGAGGAGTGTGCTTGGGATTCTCGTCTCCCTCTCTGTCTTCCCCTTCCCCACTTGCTATAAATAAATACATACATACATACATACATACATACATACATACATACATACATACATACTTTAAAATTTTACTGAAAGTTTAGTAAAAATTTCGCACAGGCTTTGTACATCCTTTTGCATGCAAAAATTGCTTTCTCATCAAAATCCCTGCCAAGTAAGACTGGACCCTTTCTACTCCCGCTTAGGATGCCCCCTTCTTGCCACTGGAGGAGACATTCCCAACACACCACTCTCTTCAGGGAGCACTTTTGTAGAGAACTAGCTGCCAGAATGTGTGGCCACGGCAGCCACAGGCCTCAAAGACGTGCCGGGACGGTCTTTCTAGGCCAGAAGGTCAGGGACCTGAGGTTCACAAGAAGGGGTCATGGAAGATGGCTGAGGGTGGACAGACTGTGGCAGGTGCACAGGGCTACACTGCACCCCGAGGCTCCACCAGCCCCACCATCATCCAGACCCCAGAATTCTCACTTGGGGACTCACAGATGAGGGGGAGAGTGCCAATGTCCCTACATCAGGACTAACGCTCAGTGCTCATCAGAGTCTACACTTCCCAAAGAGAGGGTGTTTCCAAAGATATTTATCCTTCAACGGGAGGGCCAGCAACTTGAGGGGAAGTGGAAGTCGGCGGAGGCTTTGTGCCTCCGATTCCTGTCCACCCCACATAAGACTCAATGAGACAGTGAAAAGTATATCAAGTCAGGGTCAAGTCAGGACATCAAAAGAGCTTCTGTGATCTTAACAAGAAGAATTTAACACAGTGAATTACTAACCAGGTACTGGAGAAAAGAAAGGCAAAAGGAGGCCCTGCCTCCTTTCGGAGAGTTGGTAACTTGAGGGCTGAGAGAACAGAAAAGAAGGGGTAGAGTTACTAGAACCTGGAGGCTTGGGGAAAGGACCCACCGAGCCAGACTCCAGCCTCCAAGGGACCTACGAGGGGCCATCTTGGTGACCAGCAGATGCTCGAACCTCAGGAGCTCAGAAGAGGGACCTTGTAGGGGCGCCTCGGTGGCTCAGTTGGTTGGGCAGCCAACTCTTGATCTCGGCTCATGTCACGTTCTTACGCTTCGCAGGATCAAGCCCTGAGTCTGGCTCTGCTTGAGCAGCGAGGAGCCTCCGCCCCACCCCACTCCATGCATGCGTGCACTCTCTCTCTTAAAAATAATTAAACTTTAAAAAAAAAAAAGAAGGACCTTGTAAATTCAGGCCTGTAAGTAGAGGATGCTATTGGGTGGCATTTGCATCTCAGAGGGGGTACAATAAGGCTGATTTTGCAGGTGCAGGAATGATAACCTTGCACACTGAAACTCAATGTGACTTCAGGAGCCCACTGCCAGCTGGGTCAAGTTTAGATGCTACTGAGACAACCAGGAATCGATAGCTGGGACCTCACCCTGCCCTCTCTGCCAGCCTCCAGACACCCAGGGGCCCTGATGGCAGAGCCCGGATGCACAGCTGGTGAAGGAGAGGTGGATTTGCAGGATCCCAGCCGTGGCATCAACACACAGAGTAGAGAGGGCGGGTCAGAGCCGAAATCAAATCCTTAATCAAAGAAATGAAATGGTCCAATTGACTACAGTTGTGCCTATGTATTAGCTTTCTATCATGGCAGACAGACGCCCTTGCACTCAGCAGCTGGAAATAATGCCCGTTATGAGTTCACACCTCTGTGCATGAGACACTCACCGGGGCATGGCTGGCTTGTCTGCCCAAGATGTCACGAGCCTGAAATCAAGGTGTCAGCCAGGTTGGGTTCTCATCAGGAGGCTCTGGGGGAAAATCTACTCCCAAAGCACATTCTTGTTTTCAGAATTCAGACCCTTGGGGTTTGGGGACAGAGACCCCTATTTTCTTGCTGGCTGCCAGCTAGAGGCTGTTCTCAGCACCTGGTGGCTCACACCTGTCCTCCCCGCCCCAATCTCTTCTCATGCTCTGACCTCCGACTCAGATTTAAAGGGATCATGCGTTCAGGTCAGGCCCATCCTGATAATCTCCCTACCTTCAGGTCAGCTTATTTGAGACCTTAATCACATCCACAAAACCCCTTTCGCCCTAGAATACAACATAATCACTGGCAGGTTTCTCAACTCTCAACGGGAGGAAATTAGACAAGAGCAAGGGTGTCTGGAGGTCAGCAAGGCTTCTGCCTACCGCAACCAGCGTTGTAGGAAACCCCTTCTCTTCTTTTAAAGAATTTCAAGCATTCCCAGGGAATTTTATTGGGCATGCAAGGTGGGCCCAAGCTAAGTTCCAATAAAAGTTAGAGCCAAATTCTTATTAGAAAGGCACTCAGATCAAAGCTTGAACTTCTTGGAATAGTGTGAGTACAAGATTACACGGTGGGGGCAGGGAGGCTCCACTGCCCTCTCTCATGGCCCCCGATGATCCCACCAGGGTCCATGGTGCACAAGCACGATCTGAGTGTCCCAGAGCCAAGCAGGCCACATCCATCTCCCCTCCTCACGTGAAGATCGCACTACGCGAGCCGATCTTAGGTCAGCTTGTAAAGGATGATTCTTCTTCTTTAGCCATTTTACAGGACTGAGGGGCAAAGCTGAACTGATGAGGACCAGCGGACACAGCTCCAGGAGCAGGCCATCACCACCCTGTCCTTGGAGATGCACCAGGGCTCCAGAAGTGGAAAGACAAACAGCCAAAAGGGACAGCGGAAGTTCCAAAATGAGAAAGCCGGAAAAACCACAGAGCCCATCCCCACCTCCCCAGACCCATCTTCAGATCTGTGATCAGAATTGGGTCAGGCGGCCTTCCGTGCGCGCACTGCGTTTCTCAGCTCTGATTCGGCCAGAAACTCACATCTCTGTGAGGCGACAGTTCACCGAGGAACCTACGTGTGTCTCCCGATTGCTCCCGGTGCAGGCGACACTAAGAGTCTGCCACCTTGTCCTGCCCTCCTCTGTGGTAGAAATGTTCCCCTCGTCTTCCAGGACCTGACGGTCCACCTCAGCAGTCCCCCCTGCACACTGCTGACAAGGGTCAAGTGCTCCGTCAGTGTTCCATCCGAACCGGATCTCAAACCAATTTCAATCTATTATGACTGGCCACTCTTTTTTCTAGAGGAGTTGGCCCTTGCACAACCTATAGGCATTTCCACATTTTTACCTACTTCTGTGAACTAATTTTCTTCGCCCAACGTAACCATGGGCATTATTTGCCATGCTTAAGGGCTTCTGAAGCTAATGTTGTGAAAGAACATTACAGGTCATCTGGAAACAGTTTTCTAATTTTTTTTTTAGCCCCGGATTAGGATGCAAATCCAACCCGGAAATTGAACCATCCCTAAATTGCATCGCTGTTTATCTGATTACTGCTGGAAACCATCTGCACTTAATTGTAAGACAACAAATCATGTATCGGCTAGGATTAAAGGGCAAACCCTCTTAGAAACAGTCTCTTGGAGGAATTTAAAAACTAAAGCATAGGGGTTCCTGGGTGGCTCAGTGGGTTAAGCATCTGACTCTTGGTTTCGGCTCAGCTCACGATCTCACAGTTCTTGGGATCGAGTCCCACATCAGGCTCCACGCTCACTGACAGCAAGGAGGCTGCTTGGGATTCTCTCTCTCTCTCTCTCTCTCTCTCTCTCTCTCTCTCTCTCTCAAAATAAATTTAAAAACTTTAAAATAAGTAAATAAAATTAAAATTAAAGGAGAAAGAGCACATATCCCAACATTTCTTTCCCAATTTGAAAGCTCCATCAAGAGTGTTTGTTGCTATATTGGAGAGGTATGTTTACGAAAAGTACTGAAAGGCTTATCTTTTACATCTCAGAAGGAACATATGCACTGTCTTTGATCAACTCCTCCCTTCTGAGAATTTCCACTGAATTCCAGGGACCCACATAATAACAGCACCTCCTGTGAATCAGCATTTGCTGTGGAAGGGGCCGGTGGCGATTAGCCAGTCCACCGGGGCTCCTGAGAGATCATTCTGTGTGACAGCGCCTCTCGGTGTGGAATGAGCAGGGAGCCCCCGTTTTGTAACATGTAACCGAGGGAAATGCAGGTATTTCTTTTCTTAACTTTTTGCAAACAAATAAGGTGTATTTTTGACGTTATTAAACCAAACCCACGTTCTCTGACCAGTCCTCTCTCAACCAAGAATTGTGGTAACTATCGAAACCCTGCTCACCATTAATTCTCAGCACAGCACATCAAGCGTGCACCCAAAAGACTTAGAAACGGTAGCTTCCTGCGAAATGACAGTTCAATTTCCTCCCTTAACATAGGACACATCCGAGTCTCAAGGGGTCACCTGACTTGTCTGGGCCACAGCAAGTGGCAGAGCCAAGCTGAGAGGAAACCAAAAAATCCCAAAACGAAAACAGGGTGCTTATATCTTCATATTTGTAGAATGTGATTTGTGGCTGTGTTCTTAGTCTGCGGCTTTGTTTCTTCATTTGATGGTCGGTATGGCTTTTTATGATACTTCAAACGGTTCTATTGAACTAACTTAAGAAGTTCTAGAACATAACTGCAAGCTGAACAAAACTGGACCATTTTCTGGCGAAGTCTTATTTAGGTGGAAGAGACTCAGGTTATCTATAAGTGAAAACTCAGGCTTGATGCGCCTTAGAAGTGCCTGTCACCAGCTGCAGGCATTTTCTGCTTCTGGTCAGTTCCCTAGAGGGTGTTGCTGTGTGATCCCAGCCACTCAGGGCCCCTCGAGTATCTCGCCACATGGGCAACTCTGGGGAAATCGGTCCAATGTTGACAGTCAGTTGACCAGCGTTGTGTGCTGAATATGGTATTGAGTTAATAATGTGAACGGTAATCCTCATTCAGAAAATCATACAGAGATAGTTCCGCTCACATACAGAGATGCATACTCTCCTCAGGGCTGTATTGCACTGAATCACGTTTGCAAAAATTACGCAAGTGATTCCTATTTTTAGGTGTTCTTGAAAGATGGCAGACCCAACGAGATGTGAGGTGTGGAATTCATTTTAGGGTGAACTTCTGTAGGATACCAAGCATGATTTCCCTACTGTCATGGTATGTCATGACTTTTCTGTAACCATGGACACACTGTTGGAATTTATCACTCAACACATTGTGTTAGAATTAGGTATTTACTTTTCAGGTTCCCCCATTACACTCGAAGCTCTCTACAGACAGTATCTTGTTTGTTAGTACTTAAGAAGCAAGCCCAGATCCTAGCACACATAAGGCATTCAATAAATGGTTGACATGTGAATGAATCAATGAATCCATTAATGAATCCATTAATGAGGGAATGAAATGATAAATACCTTATATTCTGAAACACCATAAATTATTGACATGAATATTTTAAAATTATTTAAAATTGACATGAATATTTTACAACTCTTGACATGAATATTTTAAAATCAAATACTCAGGCCTTACTGCCTCCTCTTTTCAGACAGGTGAAAGCTAGAATCTAGGTAACACTCCATCCACTCAGGGAAACCCATGAAGATAAAAGTGCACATGATCTTGAGTGCTTAAAACACTTCACACAGGCAGATATATATAAAATTGTTTTTTTTAATTTTTTTAATGTTTATTTCTGAGAGAGAGAGAGAGAGAGAGACAGAGACAGAGCATGAGTGGGGGAGGAGCAGAGAGAAAGGGAGGCACAGAATCTGAAGCAGGCTCGAGGCTCTGAGCTGTCAGCACAGAGCCTGATGTGGGGCTCGAACCCACCAACCGCGAGATCATGACCTGAGCCGAAGTCGGACGCTTGACCAACTGAGCCACCCAGGTGCCCCGTATATAAAATTGTTTTAATGGTAAAACCCAAATAGCAAAAGCAACCCTTTTTCACTACCAGAGACCCATCACACATCACCTCTATAGACAGAACTGAGTTATTGAAGGCAGAATTTAATTGGCTTCTGAAATCTGCTTAAAATCAAGACTCAGTTGCACTAACACTTTCACTGATAATAAAATAAGCAGAATGAAAATTTGATCATTAACCCCCAAAACATTTTACTGACTTACAGAAGATGAAATATAGTTTAATTTTCTTATATAAAATTATTATTCTAAGTGTAAATGCAGGACACGTCAACCAATTTTAAACTAACTTTTGTTCTGATAGTAGAAAATTTATTAGTTGAGTAAAAGGGGTACGAGTTGGATAATACTGTTAGATATGAAGAAAACACGTCTGTCGATAAGAAAAAAAAACAGAATGTCTAGAACAAAAAGTGATATATAATATTTGCTTTGAATTGCTCTAAATGTTTTTCTACCTCCAAATCAAGATATAGAACCACCTTTAAGGAAAGAGGTAGGTTTGACGTTAATGATGACGTAACCTTCAGGACATGTGATCATGTATACATGGACATGTCATGGGAACATGTCAGAAAGATCCAACGTGGATCAAGATGCTTTGACTGTAAGTATTAGGAATACCTACTTCATGATCCAGTAATATTTTGATTTATAGCTGCATTGAACAGAAGTGTTTTGGGGCATATAACCAAGGACACCATTTAAAAAAAAAAATCCTGTGTCTTTGTATAGATGACACAAGTCAACCTAAATGACTAGTATCCAAGGATTATTAGACTAATGAACGTCCATTCCTTTCTTCGGTCTCCAAACCTTTCCATCCAACATTTATATCAAAGAAGAAATGATGTCATCACTCGATTGTAGCTATATCAGTTGTCACGAAAGTGATCTAAGTTAATTACATTAATAAAGTCCAGACTGCTATCCAGTAGGGTGACGCGTAGCATGAGATGGTGACTGTGTGTGCGATCACAGAGCAGCCAGACCTCAAGCTGACAACCAAGTTATGATGTCCCACCAGACATATCTCATTTGTAGCAGGACAGAAACAATGATGGTTCTCTTTGTAACTTAATCTAGATAAAAACAAATATTAGAACATTTCGTCTCTACATTTTAAAAGAGATGGGCTTTCTCACTGTATATTGTGAGATATGTCATGCTATTTTTATCAAATTTCCATCCCTTTTCATAAACCACCCTGGTTATTTTATCACCTTTGAAAATGATTTTAAACCTTGATTGTTCTTAGCAGCACATGGAGAAATGTCCTTCACTAGGGACGCCAGGATAAAGTGAATTTATGAGCCCATACATCGATCTGATAAGCGGGCAGAAATCATTTTTATTATGTACATAAAACAGTGCCCGATTAAAGGACAGTCACATCATCCCCTGACAATCTGTCCTATGTCACTCCAGAAAATAGGCTTTCTTTTTTAAGGTAACCTTATAAGCAACTTAAAGTTTAAAATGGAAATCCTTAAAGCATAAAGAGACATGATTAAGCAAAGCCACAAACATACCAGGGGAAAATATCTGGAGAATAAAGCCGCCTAGTTAAGGACAGCAAAGTAGAGACAAATGATTATAAGCAGAATAAGAAACTGAGAGAAACACCCTCTCATATTTTGAGTGCCTCACGGGGTCCACGATCTTGTCAATTTGTCAGAGTGAATCCATACTTTCCCAAGTTACACAGAACGTCAGTAGATCTGGAGTCAAAGTCATGTTTAGAATCTGAGGCTTATCATAAAATCCCTGAGTAAGACCGGACTGTCCAGTAAGACTACTGGAGACGGCCAGGGTGAGTGTCCCTCCCAGTACTGTCTATTGCGGGAGAAAAAAAAAGAGAGAGAGAGACAACACATGTTACATCATGTTTTATTTCTTTTAGAAATTAAAAAATCTAGTAACAGAAAAACCTGGTCTAAAACCAGCAATTAACAAGAAAAGGAAAAAATACAGTGTTTGAAGGACTATAGGCACAAGAGAGTAAGTGAGAAGAAACGATTTACTCATACGGTAATGGTAACCACATGAGCAAATGCACTGCACATATTTTTGGTAACATTTTTAAAAAGCAGGTACAATCATCTCACAACCTGTATGCCCCCCAATTCCCAAGTGTGCATCTTTTAAAAGGATATATACGCGAAATGTATAAATGTGCACAGACATGTGTTTATTTTTTAAACGGCCAATGAGATGACATCATGTCTGAAATAAAGAAAGCAAGTCCTAATCAGCAGAAAGGATCAAGGGCAGAGCCCAGAAGTTTCAGTGGGAAGCCCGAATCCATATTCCTAGTCCTTTTCCAAGACTAATTCTGCATGCCTACGCATGCATGTGTGTGTGCGGTATGCGTGTGTGTTCGTGTGTGCACACGTGCGTGTGGGGGGGTGGGGTTGTGTGGTGGGAGAGCAGGCCTAGGCATTTCTAGAGTTCTCTAGGTCATTGCTGTGCACTTTGAAAAATAAGCATTTCAAAGATGGCCAAAGCTCAGCCTGAACTTTGCCAAGACCCACGCACCTGGCAGCTTTTCACTTGAGAAGCACCAAGTTCCCTACCCCAGGCAGGTGAAGGTCACCTCAAGGTGAAGGAAGCTCTACTCCAGACAACCTTCCACCTGCTCCTTCTTTCCAGTGAGAATAATACACTATCTAACTGTGAATTCCTGGCAATGTAATTCTTGCAAGTGATGTTGGGAAGGGCTGCCCACATTAAGACGTGAATGTGGGCTGTCCTCCGAGCAGATGTGAGCCTGGGGATTTCAGCTATGGACACCTCAGCACTGAGTGCAGCCTCCCAATCTCCTCCTCAGCTCTTCTGAGGCACTGGATATAAAAAGGAACCAGTTTCTGACTTCTCCACCAGCGATCTTTGAGGATTCCCAGTGTGACCCTTTCTCTATGGGTTCCCCCCCCCCCCCCGCAGTGGGATTAAAAACCTAGTGTTACAGGGAAACTCCCTCTGTGTTTCTCTTTCTGCCAATCCATTAAGCCAAATCAAATATTAGACCTAGCCTCATGTTTTTTGGTATCAGCTTAATAAAGGCAACAATAGGCAATTTGTTACCTTTCTTGTCTCTTGGATATCAGCCTATGGTCAAGAGGAGAAAATTATGTATCATATACCTTACACAGCCAAGACAAATTGGAATTGCATGAACCACCAGCTTGGGGAAATTATACTACACCATCGCTTTTAGTTATTATTTTCTTCTTTATTTCTCCTGTGGCACATGCTAACACAGTGAGTATGTGTGTGTATGTATATTTATATTTATACTTACATAAAATAATTCACCATTGACATTGTCTTGTTTTTTCCATTTTGCTATAAAGTGTAGGTGGCATTGTAAGTTGTTAGCTTTTGTCTTAGTGGCCATCAGTAGGAAGTATAGAAGGAAATGATGAAAATTTCCCCCTTGTGTGCAGAAACAGAACTCATTAGAAGTTCATTAGAAGCTCATGTTGTAGATCTGGGGCCTGATGGCCTCATTTACATAACACACAAAAATCTGCAGCCTTAAAATATGATTCAGGACATGTAAGTCACATAAAAGTCATCTTATTACAACACCTATCAAAATGGGGCAACACAATGATACTGAAGTACTTTGTTGACACCTTATTAGGGCTATCTTCTGTACTTTCAAGATCTTCAGTGTTTTCAACTCAATAATTGTCATCCACCACTGTTCTTAGAGCAGTTAGATAAAAAGATGTCAAAGTCAAGTGGCAGAATTACAGAGTCCTCCCATGTGGCCTCAATACAAGGAGGGACCTTCTGTTGCTCCATGGAATGAGTTCCGTGTGAAGTAAGATCTGCCTAGAAAATCTCAGAGAGGGCTAGAAGACAAGCAGTCAGGTAGGCAAATGGCTCCTGGGGGGCCTCCTGCATTGGGTGGGGATTTGGGAGACGCGATCTGGAAATTCCTGGCCAGCTCCAGATTCTGTGGCCCCACATTCCCGTGAATATCCACGAGCACCTTACACTGGCGTCCACCGCACATTGAACCAAGTGAGCACACGGGTGTTTTCAGTCAATCCACTGTTAATATCATATTCAGTCCTCTTTGTCTGTGGGAATGACACTAGAGGTCATGAGTTAACAGACATGAAAGCCTTTGGACTATGAGGAGCTGGGCCAGAGTCTTGGCGTGTGACCTCCATTTCCACACCTGTCCACCGACCTGGGTTGATGGCCTTGATGGGAGTCTACAATGGAAACCCAGTCACCCAGACTAACTGTGCACGCACGCACGCAGTGCCCCCTGGTGGCCACATATCCCACACACAACAGATCTCTTGGGAAGAAGGTAAATCTTGGGAAAGTATAAACAACAAAAATGTGTCCAGCTGTGTATTCTGAATACACGTTGTTCTAGCATTTTCTCACGTGCGGAGTGTCTCCGGAAGAACATAAACTGCTTCGTTTTCATTTGAGTCTGTTTCTGCTAACTCTGCTTCCACAGTGACAGATCCCTGCTTTCTGGGCTGCCATTTGAGACCATTTATATGGTCACCTTTCAGCGTTTGTTTGGCCGAATGACACCTCATTCCCTCTGTTTTCCTCTGGCTTTTCTTCAAGTGGTTTACATCTTAATAAAATGCGAGGTTTGTGAAGATTTGTCACAGTGAGACGGTTTTCTTTTCTCTCTCTCTCTCATTTCTTTGTTCTTTGGTTTCAATATTAGTTCATATCCTAGGTCCCCCGACAATGATGATATTCTTTCATGAAATGTAATAATGACAAAAGCAAGTGGACCAAGTAGTTGTTTCCGTGTTTGGAGATGGGAAGGCATGTACAGGGAGTTACTGATACTGCTTAGGGGAGAACAGACCCACTGGCAAAAGCATGAAGGGAGCCTGGATTTGGAGGCCCTTTGCGTGCATTTCAATGATAACATCCAGGCACATCTCACTTTTAATATCACGTATTTTGTCATTATTTTAAATTAACTTCAATCATAACTGCCAAAACTTGGAAGCAATCAAGATGTCCTTTGGGGGTGAATGGACAGATAAACAGCACACCCAGACAATGGGATAGTATTCAGCGCTAAAAAGAAATAAACACCCGAGTGGCTCAGTTGGTTAAGCGTCTCACTCTTGGTTTCAACTCAGGTCATGATCTCATGGTTTGTGGGTTCGAGCCCCACATCACGCTCGGCGCTGACAGTGTGGAGCCTGCTTGGGATTCTCTCTCTCTACTTCCCTCTCTCTCTCTCTCTCTGCCTCTCCCCTGCTCACTTGCTTGCTCTCTCAAAATAAATAAACACTTTTTAAAAAAAGAAATAAACAATCAAATTGGGAAGAGACATGGGGGAAGCTTACATATGCATTACTAAACAAAAGAAGCCAATCAGAGAAGTCTCCATGCTGTATGAGTCCAACGACGTGACATTCTAGAAAAGGCAATGCTACAGAGACTGTAGGAAGGTCAGTGGTTGCCAGCACTCGGGGTGGGTACAGAGGGATGGAAAGACGGAGCACAGAGGGTTTTTAACGCAGTGAAGCTACTCATGGTGGCCACCTGCCATGACCCATTTATCCACACCCGTAGCAAGCACATCACCAAGAGTGAACCTGATGTTAACTATGGCCTCTCGGTGATGATGATGTACCAGCACAGATTCATCACTGGTAACAAATGCACCTTCTGGTGTAGGATGTTGATAGTGGGGGAGGTTCCGTATGGGTGGGAGCAGGGGAATAAAGAAATCTCTGTACCTTTCCCTTATTTTTGGTGTGAAACTAAAACTGCTCTAAAGAACTAAAGTCTTGGGGCGCTTGGGTGGCTCAGTAGGTTAAGCTTCTGACTTTGGCTCAGGTCATGATCTCAGGGTTTGTGAGTTCAAGCCCCACATCAGGCCCTCTACTGTCAGCGAAGAACCTGCTATTGGACCCCCTGTCCCCCTCTCTCACTTCCTCCCCCCTCCTCAAAAAGAAATAAAGATTTAAAAAACTGAAGTCTTGAACAATGACTTTGCTGACTTCTTCAAAGACTGAACAAACCTAGCCACGTGTGCATTTTGCCAACTCTCCCCACGTATTAGCCTCTCTTTCTAAGGGATGCCCAGCTCCCATAACATAATCTTGTGTTGTTCGATGTCCTCCAGCATTGCATAGCACACCCCTCCCCAGAGAGCCCTTGCTCAGGGAACGTAGGCCTGGTCCCCCTTCCCCGTCACTTACTTTGTGTCGTCCTCTCTTCCTGAGCTGATTTTTCTCCTACCTCTGAAAATAACAGCTCATTAGAAAGCGATCAGAGATTGAGCGAGCAATTGAATGCAATTACACAAAATTATATGGAGCTTAAACTAGGTGCTCAACTCTGTGTCTGAACCTGGGAAACCGAAGCCCTGAATTCTCCTACCCCGAGCTGCTGGAGGTCACCTTGATGGCCTTCAAAGGGAAAAGGGGAAATGATCTCTCGCTGCAATTCACACAGAATGTCATCTTTTACCGCACACTGCCCTAGAAAAGGGACCATTGGAGGTCTCAGCGGTGGGACTTCCGCAGCCCACGTGCTGCTGAAAATCAACAGTCCACAGGAGAGAGACGCTAAAATAAAGCATGTCAAGAATCTCGCATACGAAGGCAGTGGCCAGCGGGTGTTGGGCAGGCTGACTTCTCCCCAAGAAAAGTTTACACGGAAGTGGAAGAGAATCTGTCGTCCGAGATGGGGTGGGGGGAGGAACACAACATATTAAAATGACAGAGCTGTCAAGGTTCTCTTGCCAACTAAAACCATCTCTAGGGTGACCGACTGTCCAGGTTTGCCCAGAACTGTCCAGGTTTTTGCACTGAGAGTCACACATCCTGGTTCCCTCCTTTGTCCCTGGTTAACCAGGATGGTCAGTCCTCCTGTTTAAAGTCACCTGAGACCATGAGACCTAATAACATGCTAGGAAAGCAATGGAAGACCATTCCAGGAGTTGGCAAACTCTACCAGGTCAATGATATTACCTGAATTCAGGGGGGAAAAAAAAAATATATATATATATAAAACATAGATGTATTATAACATTTCCTAGTGGATAAATACCTCTAGCTGATGTGCCTCTTGAGAAAGCACATCCCAGAGGAGAAGCCAGGAGTTGGAATGAGAAGCTGAAGCTATGATCTCAAGGCCCAGACACTGCACAAGACAACGGCTAGAGCTCTCCGGCTATCATCTACCAACGTGAAGCCTACACTGTGCCCTACTATCGGGTTTCAAATATCAAGCATTTAGGGGCCCCTGGGGGGCTCAGTAGGTTAAGCGTCTGACTCTCGATTGCGGCTCGGGTCATGCTCTCACGGTCCGTAAGTTCAAGCCCCGCATCAGGCTCTGCGCTGACTGTGGAGAGCCTACTTGGGATTCTGTCTCTCCCTCTCTCTGTCCCCCTTCCCCTCTTGCTCTCTCTCTCGAAATAAATAAAAATAAACTTTAAAAATTATAAATAAATAAATATCAAGCCTTTAACGATGACCACAGCAAGTGTATTTGGTTAGGCTTCCCAAATACGGAAAAAGAAACCACCCTAAAACATCTCTGACAGGTTTTCCCCTTCGAAGCCTTGCGTTAGAGTGAAGTACACAGTCACACCAGAAAGAGGGTGCTTTAGGGTATACTCCTAAACAGACCATCGGCAGGAGAAAAAAAATAAAAAAAAACAGAAGATGATAAAGCACGCATTTCCCTGTGAGGAACAGAAATGAAAACTACAGTAAGTCTGCCTCCTCAAAGTTCTTCTCCGAAGGTGAATGAGTAACCTTGGGGAAACAGAGCCGGCTTTGCACACAGATGTGCCAGTGTGAAGGAGGCAGGGTTACCTCCTCGTTCAGCATGTCTCCCGCCACCCTCTTGCTCTTGTGCCCTGCCATCGCCATTTCTGCTCGCCCTTGGCCTATGGTGGACACCCACTGGGACACGAGGCGGTGCCAGGTACTTCAAGGGGGCTCCTCTGGGCCACTTTGCTCCTCTAAGACTGCCCTAGTCCATGGGATTGCTGTCACGACTAAATGGAAGGAGCTCGTGAAACATGAGCAGGATGGTTGGCACATGACGAACGGTCAAGAACTGTCTGCACTTGTGGATTCTATCGGCACAATCTCAATGGGTCGGTACCATCCTGGGGGGCATTTTGGAAATCTATAGGGACTCTGTGTTGGCTGCCAATGCAAGGGAGAAGCAAGGATTCTCGAAGTCCTAACCGCGCAGGCCAACCCACCTGGCAAATAATGGCGCCCAGTTTCACAAGTGTTTCCATGTTCTGTGGCGTGTTTCTCTAGATGAGAGATCTGCTGATCATCACTGGAGCCAGACTCTAAATCTATCTGGCTTATAAATGTGAATATTTTGCACCCAGTTCTAATTTGTAGTGAATGTTTCAATAACGTGATCGCCATGTATGTCTTTCAGCCCAGAACTTTCCAAAGGGTCTTTCCACCTTTTAGAGACACCAGTGGAGCTCTTGAAAAATAATAAATAACATGACCTTCCTACCCATGTAATGTTTAAACAAACTTACAAAAACTTGTATACAAGTGTTCATAGCATCCCCATTTATAACTTGTGAATGGATAAACAAAATGTAATATAGCCACACAACGGAATACCATCTGACAATAAAAAAGAACAAAGTATTGGGCACCTGGATGGCTCAGTTGGTTAAGCGTACGACTTTGCCTCAGGTCACGATCTCATGGTTTGTGAGTTCGAGCCCCACATCGGGCTCTGTGCTGATGGCTCAGAGCCTGGAGCCTGCCTTGGATTCTGCGTCTCCCTCTTTCTCTGCCCCTCCCCCACCCATGCTCTGTCTCTCTCTGTCTCTCAAAAATGAATCAATGATAAAAAAAATTTTTTTAAAGGAACAAAGTACTGATACCATCTCAAAAAACACTGTGGAAAGTGAAAAAAACATGACCTAAAAGATCTCAAGTATTATATGATTCCACGTGCATGAAATGTCCAAAGAAGACGAATCTATAGGATATAAAATAGATTGGTGGTTTGCCTGAGGCTGAGCATGGAATGAGGAAAGACTGCTAACGCACACGTGGTTTCTTTTTGGGTTGACGAGAATGTTCTAAAACTAGATTCTGGTTATGGTTTCACAACTCTGTACATATAAACATTACTAAACTGAACATGTAGAAGGAAAGGAAGTGATATGAAAATCATGCCTGAATAAAGCTATTTAAAAACTCAATATAATGAGTTAATTATAATCTAATGACAAGATAAAAATAAAAATCACGCAATGAAATGTGTATTTCACCAGGTACACGCTCAGACACAAGAGGCCAGAGGTTTGTCCCCTCACTGAATGGCTGTGAATGTGACGTCTGTGAACACAGATCCAGTGTGTCTGTAGGTGGGTGATGTTATCTACAAATTTCACACCAGGAAGTAAAGGGTTATTCCAAAGTATCTGTTATCAGAAGGGAAGTCGGATTTGATAGCAGCAGGAGACACTGGTAGCATTACTACTTCCAATCACCACATACATCTTTGCACGTCTTAAGACGCGCATGTTTCCTAAAGCATGCAACTCTCTCCTGGTTTTCTTGTTGGACAAAGACATTTGGCTCTCAGGCTTATTCAAGGGTAAGTTTCCCAGTCTACGTTGGCAGCAGAAAGTGGGGATGTTGATAAAAATGGCACAGAACAGGAGAGAAACAGCCCCTGGGAGTGCAAATTGGGGAGCTGAGTGGAATCCAAAGTCATGGTGGTCAGACTATGTGGTGGGGCCTGTAGCTCCCCAGCCCCCTCCGAGAAACTCAGAAAAGCTCCCGGATCTCCCCAGCCCCCAACATTTCCTTTGGAGGGTCAGGCCTTGCACCATGAGTCTCACCTCCTTGGCCACAACTGTTTGGACCTGATCCCAGCCAGTGGGGAGAGGTGTGCCCTGTGTGGCATATTGAATATCAGACCCTCTGTCTGGGGAGGCTGAACAGGTGAGCTACAGAGCCTAGAAGCACACGTGGATGGGGCAGAAGCTGAAAGGCAGCTAGGTAGATGTGTGAGGTAGTAGATGACCTGACAGGGGAGAAGACAAGAGAATGGGCTTTGGCAGGAAGGGGAGAGGGAGTCACAAGGAGGCCGAAGAATCAAGATGCGCTCATGCAGCTCTGAGACAGGGATGGGAATGGCCAAAGACCACCTCAAGTGTTCTGGCATAGCTACCACGTTTCTGGAAGTTCTGCCTCATGGCTTAAAAACACATGAGACCACATGTTACACATAATATACGTAAGCTTACTCTAACACAGAATTAGGGTGAGAAATTACTTGGCATTAAGGAAAACTGGTGTGCCTGTAAGATGCACCATATTGATTCAGGTGGTTCCCACGCCTCCAAGGTGGGTACCTGGAAGCTGGAGGTGAGTGAAGCAGGGGTGGGGCAGGCAGGGGCAGAGTATAAGGAGGATGCTTCTTCCCTAAAGCACATTACACCAATGTGGCACCTTTTCATTAAGATTTAAGGTTGTTAAGACCATGAAGTGAAGACACAAGACGAGAGCCAAGGAATGTAGCCTTTGTATATGTGTTCTCTTCTGCCAGCCACAGGCAGGACACCTGTTCTCATGTCCCTGAGCTGCTAGACATCTATGGCTGTATGACCAATGCACCCAATGAAGTTCATATCACCTGACGGTTTAGCAGCCATCTGAGGCAGTTAGATGAGAAGACAATGTAACTTGGAGAAAAGAACAAAGGACAGGTCCTACTCTCACAGAAAGGAGAAGAAGCCCTTCATTGCTACATAAGAAACTCTCCGTGTTCTGGGGGGGGGGGGTGATCGTGGGTCTTCAAACTGACCTTATATTATCCAGGATATCGATCATCTATTTGGCTAATGTCAGTTCCCACAAAAGAATGCTATGATGAGAGTGTGTTCATGGAGAAGTCTTGTGACACTTGTCATAGAAATAAATCCCACATAAGGAACATTCTGGGATGAGTAACATACCCGATTTAAATTGGAATTTATTTCTCTGAAACTCAATTTCTGTCCCCACCATGTAAATAGCTTCTGAATTATCATCGCCAGCCATATGTTTGCAATCAGTGCCTTGGGGTCTCCAAGATGTACAAAAACACCAGCCAGATTTCCTTATCTGTGGAAGGGCTCATGGTTCCTTCACATTGTTATTTGACATTATACAAAAAGGCAAAATGTAACTTTAAGAAAGGGAAAATACATCCTAATGAATCACTGTCATCCACATTTAGGGAACCATAAAGTTCTTGCTCCCAAATTTCAGGTTCCGAGCTGACTTTGGAACTTGGACCCTTATAACTCCTGCCAACAACTCCACACCTGGGTGTCCCCAGCCCCTGCGCACACACCTACAACATGTGTCCTTTTAGATAAACATTACACACCAGCTAATAGAAGCTTCCTGAGGGAAAAAAAGGGGGGGAGTACATAAATAAAGCTAAAATTCGAGTTCTCAAACCAAAATGGTAGACATCAAAGTCCAGATTGAAAACCAGTATTTTCATTTCCCCTGCTCAACGGGTCCTTCTGCTTTCATCCTGTCCCCATACTCACATGTCACTATTGTCCTGAATTTCATGGGTTGATGTTTTCCAATTAGCCAGCCATAAGCATGTGTTTCAGGAGATAGTGCAGATGTGTGAGGCACTATTGGGGCTGGAAGAGTTATTCTGTCCAGAAGGACCTTCTCAGATGGCGGCCGGATGCCACAGCCCAACACACAGACACGGGGGACGATCCAAAGTAATACAATGAAATCTTAGTAACAAAACCAAGAGAATTCCATGTAAACTTCTCTACATTAAAAGGCAGAAATGGCTGAACCCCCAACCCTCAATAGTTGCTAAATAGCTTAAGACTCTCTAGGCGCACCGACCGTCAAGGCTTGGGTACATCGCGATTTGGCCTTGTACACAGATGCCCACCATCCATTCTTCACTGCTCAAAAGCAATCAGGATTTATCATGGACTGGATTTAGTGAATTTATTTTGAACTGAGTTCCAAATTATTTCTAATTCTCCCTCCGGTTCAAGGCAGTATGCATTATGTGGCACAGAATGATTTTAAAACAAATCCATTGTCCGAAACATTCAGCGAGCTGATGCCACATTTTTCTGGGAAGAAAAGTCAGCGAGGGAAAAAGAGAAATAACATCACCACCGCCACCAACCCTGGCATGGCAGGGTTCATTCTCTCACGCATTCGTGCATTAATTCATTTACTTATTTATTCACTCACTTATCTATTTACGCATTCATTGTTCATTCGGGCATTCATTCATTCATTCACTCTTTCACTTATTCAATCGAGCATTCATTTGTCATTTATTCACTCAAGACTTCATTGATTCAAGAATGTACTCATTCATTCCCTGAAGCATTCATTCACTCACCTGTTCATTCACTCATTTGACACATAAGCATCACATGACTACCTCGTGCTGGGAACTGTGCAAAATGACATTCTTGGCTCCTCTGTAGACATCCCTTTATGGCACACAAGGAGGGGGGACACACTGGGCTCCTCAGGGTGAAGGAGAAATGCCAAACAATATTAGAACAGAAGGGAGGTATTGGTCATAGGACCATGAAAGACATCGGGCTGTGGGCAGGGCCACATTAGGACATCCTTGGGTACTTTCTCCATAAAGAAATTGTTAAAGAATTATATTTTACGGCCACATCAGTATAAAAGCAAATACAATCTTAGGGGCATTATGTTCATTTTTTCTTTCTGGTTTTTAAAGAAATTAAAACATTTTCATGGACTCTTAAAATCATCATGGCCCGTGGACACTGTGCTTACAGTGCTCGCGAATATGTTGGTCCCAGCTTTGGGGTCACTCACACCGGCACCCCAGTCTTCCAACACCCTTAACAGCAATGCCCTTGCCCCTGGTAGCTCACTCCTTTGTGCCTCTGTCTCCCCTGCTAAGATGGGACATGGAAATGAAACCATGTGGCTTACTGTCTGGGACACAGCTAGGACTCTGTGTCTGCTTCTCCTTCTCTTGCCAATAACGACAACAACAACTCCCCTGGGAAGTCACTGAACGCTAAGAGAGGCGGGATCACAGATGTCTTCCCTTTGGGGCTCGGGAAACATAAGAGCATCCAGACCAAACAAGCCCCATTGGAGTGGGACTTGTTTCTCATCAGTTACCTGCTGTTGAGTGCGCTAAACCGTACAGGACCCACTTCAAGGAACAGAGACGTAGGGTCTTTATTTCACCCCTTGAAAGAATTCTCACTGGACACCAAACTCTGCACCCCCCCCCCAGCTTTTATCTCCTTTCCTTATTTCTTTAAAAAATACTTTATAACTGAGTTGTTTATTCCGTCCGTCATTTGTCTCTCCTCACTGGTGCCTTAGCCCTGGAAGGGCAACAGTTGGTAGGTTTTGTTTACTGCTGTGTTATTATTTCTGACACTTAGACTGGTGTCAGTCACAACAGAAGCACTCAGCGAATATGACTCGTTAAACTGAATTGATGTGAAAATCATCGGGAACGCTAGTTTGAAAAACATTAAAATTCACCCTTTAGAATATTTTTGTCACTTTCTACGAGAACTTCTTTTCTGCAAACTACAACTCTTGATCAAGTATTCCCAATAGTGTAGAATAATAATTTTTCGGTCTATTCCTCTTCCATTTCTCAAACATAAACTATTTTTGACTGAAACGTTCAGCAATGCATATGTGCTACCTCCTTTCTCCCCTGCCAAGTTCTTCTTTCTGTGTCAGAATTGCTTATCTAAACTTTACACCAATTTGACAGTTTCTGATAAAGCAAGAACAAAGAGATCACTAAAAAGTTACGGGGCTAGCTTTACCAAAGCACAAGGTATTTGAGAATATGGCTCAACTTAAAAACTGAGAACAAACTGAGGGTTGATGGGGGGTGGGAGGGAGGGGAGGGTGGGTGATGGGTATTGAGGAGGACACCTGTTGGGATGAGCACTGGGTGTTGTATGGAAACCAATTTGACAATAAACTTCATATATTGAAAAAAAAGAGAGAATATGGCTCAAATATATATATTTTTTTCTCAAAGAATGGCTTCTCTACCTGAAAAACAAAACAAAAGACAGGGCGCCTGGGTGGCTCAGTCGGTTAAGCATCCGACTTCAGCTCAGGTCATGATCTCATGGTTCATGGGTTCGAGTGCCACGTCGGGCTC
This sequence comes from Acinonyx jubatus, assembly GCF_027475565.1. Classification (NCBI taxonomy): domain Eukaryota; kingdom Metazoa; phylum Chordata; class Mammalia; order Carnivora; family Felidae; genus Acinonyx; species Acinonyx jubatus. The sequence continues at coordinate 5,239,184 of NC_069384.1, read as the reverse complement.
TGGGCTGACAGCTTGGAGCCTGGAGCCTGCTTCGGATTCTGTGTCTCCCTCTCTCGCTGCCCTCCCCCACTCATGCTCTGTCTCTCTCTCTCTCTCTCAAAAATAAATAAACATTAAAAAAAATTTTTTAAGGAAAAAAAAGGCAATGACTTGGATTAATTATTTCTAATATCCTGAGCATAGAAGCTGCCCGATTTCCACAAAGAGGGGCTCTCTCAAGTACTAGGACATCCTTTGTCATCCCCATGAACCACTGCGACCACAAGGCACCATACGTTCAAGGAGATGCTTATGGTAATTATAGGTGGAGACTTATGGAAAAAAGCAAACTATTAAGAATCCTATTTTCCTCCTTACAGAACATAAACTCATCTCCTGGTTTATCGAAAATGTTAATAGCTGTATTGGCTGAATTATAACATTGAAATACTCACTGTAAAAACTGTATTAAATATGGAAAGGTGGGAAAAAATGACCCATTATCGCATAATTACATCTTGCAAAAACAAAATGCCTTCTGTTAACATGCTGATGTATACCCTACGGACTGCTTGAGTGCAATGAGCAGAATGATCGGAGGTGGCCCTGGGAGTTCACTCACAGTAGCCTGGATGATAAGCCAGCTGGAAGCAGGAACCCCCTTCCTGCTGGCATGAGAGGTCGCATCTGAGCGGGACTTCTTTTCCCCTGACAAGAGGGACAGCTCCTTCCCACGGGCCTCAGAGTCTCTAGGTGCCAGACATCTGGCTCCTCCAGGCGACTCCAGTAGCAGCTGATGCCTAAACCCAGATGGAACGCTTGTCTCCCCGTTTACTAGGATTTCTCTTGGGTTCATAACAAAGGCCAATCAGGGAGTGCAGAGGGGCCCCTCAACTGGACACAGACCCTCCCCACTGTTCAGGATACCTAGCCCCAGCATGCCTCCCAGGAGAGCACGAATGAATGAGGAACTCTTTCCTTCTCTTGCTTACAGTTACTTCCTTCCTTAAAGATTATTCCTTAGAGCACGCTGTACCATATTGTGCAATATGCCCTTTCCCGCTGTGACAGTCAATTTGATGCATCAACTTGTAAGTAGGCGGCAGCACTAAGTTTCTCAGTCAAACGCTAGTCAAGATATTGCCGCGAAGGTATTTTGCACATATGGTCAACATCAGCAATCAAAGGCCTTAAGAGGTTTACCTGCCCAAGAGCAAATTCGGCACGTGGATCACCACATTAGCTCTTACCCCAGAGTTTCCAGCCTGCCTTTGGCCTACCCTATAGATTTCAGACTTGTCTAGCGCAATCAACTCCAATATTTTTGTGTGAGCCAATATCTTGAAATCCATCCATCTACCTATCCATCTATGTATCTATCAATCTCTCTATCTAGCTCTCTATCCATCTGTCTGTATAACCTACTGGTTCTATTTCTCCTGCAGACCTTGACTGGTACACTCACCTTGCATCAAAGCTGTATAATATTTTTCATAAGCTTAAGGTCTGTACAAATGAAAAATGACCTCTTTAGATAAACGTTATGAAACTTTTCTCCCACCCACCCACCACACACTTAATTTGCTTTTTTGTTTTTTATGTCCCCTTTCCAGTCTGGATTTAAGATATCAACATAGCAAGGATTTAAGATATCAACATAGCAAATGTTAAATTTATTAACATAAATTTAAAATATGGGGGTAGCCGCCTAGGTGGCTCAGTCAGATGAGCATCTGACTTTGGCTCAGGTTGTGATCTCATGGTTTGAGAGTTTGAGCCCCATGTCGGGCTTTGTGCTGACAGTGCAGAGCCTGCTTCAGACTCTCTGCCTCCTTCTCTCTCTGTCTCTGTCTCTGTCTCTCTCTCTCTCTCTCTCTCTCTCTCTCTCTCACACACACACACACATACACACACACAAAAATAAACATTAAAAATTTTTTAATGGAAAAAATAAATTTTAAATATAAAAATAACACACAGAATATTTATTACCAAATAATTATCAAATATCAAAAGGGAGGTTATAGTAGGAAAACAAGGAGACAAGAATTTATTTAGCCAACAAAATCAATGCCAAAAGCCGGGAGAAAGTCAGGGGAATTGAGACAAACCCTACAAAGATCCCCGGACACTCATCCAGGACACTGTGGTGGCTCTGCAAAGGCTGAGGGCAGTGCTCTAAGGCAAAAAGAGAGGGCCCCCGTGTGCAGAAAGCCAGGAACGGATCTAGAGACCAAAGAGAAGCCTCCAGAAACTCAAAAGGCTGGCAGGCAGGCTAGAGGGCAGAAAGAGAATTCCCATAGTTTAGAAAGCTGGTGGCCGACCCTGCCAAGTGTGACGAGATCCAAAGAGTCTGGCTGGTGCTCAGATCCCAGGCCCTTCTGAAGGCAAAGTTTCATATCCACCTTCACAACAGGTGAACTGAATCCCCTAAAGACACAGACTCTGCATCAGAGTCCAGGACCAGCTCAGCTATTGTTGCAGTGGCTCAGCCTCACACCACCAGCCCGACAGAGTGGCATGGCGTTCTCAGCAGGTGAATATCCCTTACCCAAAACAATGTTTAACATAAAATAAAAATCACAAGATACAGAAACCGTCCCTAGTAGCAAATGTGGAAATGGCCCAGGTGTTTGGATAGTCACTCCAGGATTTTGAAAGCCATTATAAGGAAGGATCTAGAGAAAAATGTTGACAAGTGTGAACAGATGAGGAATTCCAGCAGAGAAAGGGAACTAGCAAAGACAAAAATCAAATGGAACTAGGCGAATGAAATTGTATGATCCCAGAGAGGAAGAATTCAGTTGATGTGTTTACTAGCAGACTGGGAACAAGAGAGGAAAAACATCAGTGAAATCAAAGGTAGGCCAACAGACACCATCCAGACTGAACAAGGAGAATATAACAAGTGAAAAAATACAATAAAACAAAGCATCCAATACCTGTAATATACTACCAAGCAATATAAATAACTGGAGTCCCAGAAGGAGAGGAGAGAGGTGCAGAAGAGAAGGTACTTTCAGAGACAATTGTCAATAATTTTTTAAATTGATGGAATACATCAGCATACATATCCAAAAAGCTCAGCCAACCATGAACACCATGTTTAAGAAATAACTTGCAAATTACACCTCGTACATCAGAGGCAAACTGCAAAACAGAAAGAAATTCTTAAAAGGAGCCCCCAAAACAACCCATGTCATATCAAGGGAAGCATGAAAAGAACGAGGGTTGAATTTCTCACCATGGAATGGAATTTACAAAGTGCCAAGAGAAAAGAAAAGCTGCCAGTATAGAATTGTATATATAGCCAAAGGATGCATCAAACATGAGAGCTAAGTAAAGACACTTTTGGCCGTAGAAAAACTCAAGACATTTTTGCAGCTAGAAAACCTGTGCTACAAAAAATTGCTGTAAGAATTTATTCAGAGGGATGCGATGTGATACCAGAGAGAACCTCCAGTCTGCAGAAAAGAATTAAAACACAGGCAGTGCGATATATGGGTAAAAAGAAAGGACCCGTTCATTACCTTTAATACGCGTGTGTATGTATACAGATTCTAACATATGGGCTATATATATGGATTCAGGCCCCAACTGTTCGAAACAAAAATAGTAACAACACGTTGTAGAGTTTATAGAACACAGAGGGAAAAAAGAACACGGGTAAGGGGAGGAACGGAATTATACAACCACGAGGTTCTTACTTTTTAAAAAGAATTTAATGGGGCATCTGGGTGGCTCAGTCTGTTACACATCTGACTCTTGGTTTCAGCTCAGGTCATGCATGATCCCCCAGGGTCGTGGGACTGAGCCCCACGTTGGACTCCACACTGAGCATAAAGCCTGCTTAAGAGTCTCTCCCTCTCTTGGGGAGCCTGGGTGGCTCAGTCAGTTAAGCGTCTCAGGTCATGATCTCGTAGTTCGTGAGTTTGAGCCCTGCATCGGGCTCTGTGCTGACGGCTCGGAGCCTGGAGCCTGCTTCGGATTCTGTGTCTCCCTCTTGCTCTGTCCCTCCCCCGCTCATGCTCTGTTTCTCTCTCTCTGTCTCTCAAAAAATAAACATTAAAAAAAGTTTAAAAAAAAAATTCTCTCTCTCTCCACCACCCAGCCACTCCCCCATTCATGCATGCTCTCGCTCTCACTCGCTCTCTCTCTCTCAAAGAAAAAAAGAGTTTAATGTAATTGGAAATTAGATGATGCTAAGTTATATGTGTTTAAATTTCCAGCAACTTCTAAAAAATAACACAACAATGAACATCTAAAAATATACAGATTTTTTGCTGATCTGACACAAAATAATGGTATCTACAAACATTACAGAAAACGCATGTCACTACAACAGGACATTGGTGAAAAACTGGGTACTGAGTATCTAAAATTAGTTGCTGCACAAGAAAATCTTAAAATGTCCTGAAATGTGATGTCTCATTTATGAAAAAACTTGATAGAAGTTGTGTCAGATTTGATCAACAACCTAACCATTTACTTGAAATTACATTAATTTAATTGTGAAACTGAAACTTTGTCAGATACATTCAATAGGAAAAAATGGTTTGATCAACCATTCTAAAACAACAAGAACCCAAAAAAGTTAACAGAGTTAAATAATTACTTGGTCATTCAACATAAGGCAGGAAATAAGATTAAGAGAACCATAGAAAAAGGTGAAAGACTTAAACGACTAAATTGATACTTACATTAAATAAAAACGGACTTAATACAACTTAAAGGTTAGATAAAAAAAGTGAAACCCAAATATATGCCTCTTACAAGAAACACACTTAGAACACAGGTAAACACACACACACACATGGTTAAAAATAAAATGTTGAAAAACAACCTACCATCAATCGCTGTGCTCAGAAATCTACATGGCTATGCTTATATCCAACATAATACAATTCAAGAAAATAGTAACACCAGGGGCACCTGGGTGGCTCAGTCGGTTGAGTGTCTGGCTCCTGATTTCGGCTCAGGTCATGATCTCACAGCTCATGAGTTTGAGCCTCGCACTGGGCTCTGTGCTGGCAGCACGAGGCCGGCTTGGGATTCTCTGTCTCCCTCTGTCTCTGCCCCTTCCCTGCTCTTTCTCTCTCTCAAAAATAAATATTTTTAAAAAGAAAAGTAAATAGTAACAGCAGAGATTTAAAAAATATTTTTTTAATGTTAAGAGTTACACTGTCAAGAATAACGACCTTGAATTTGTATGCACCTAATGAAAGAGCTACAAAACACATGATACAGTAATTGACAGAACTAAGAGTTGCTAAAATTAAGCTCACATTAATGATGGGAAAAATTAACATGCCTCTCCTTGTGGACTGATGACATAAGTAGACTGAAAATTCAAAAATATAGAAGACTTGAGTAATACTTTCAACCAATTTAACATAATTAACATTCCATTTAACAACTGTATAATACAGATTCTTGCAAAGGGCACATGAAACATTCACTAAGATAAATCATATTTTTGGACATTTTATTCAAAAAACCTCAAAATATATTAATTCATACAAAGTGTGTTCTCTGACAACAAACATTAAAATTAAAATCAATAATAATAATATAACTTTGGAAATACTCAAATATTTGGGGGCACGTGGTTGGCTTATTTGGTGAAGTGTCTGGCTCTTAATTTCAGCTCAGGTCACGATAGCACAGTTTGTGGGTTCAAGCCCCGCATTGGGCTCTGTGCTGACAGCACGGAGCCTGCTTGTGATTCTCTCTCTCTCTCTCTCTCTCTCTCTCTCTCTCTCTCTCTCTCTCTTTCTCTCCCCCTTTCCCTCTCCCTCTCCCTCTCTCTGTCTCTTTCAAAATAAATACATAAATTTTTAAGAAATTTAAAAAAATAAAAGAGGTCAAATATTTGGAAGCTAAACGACATATTTCTAAACAGGTGTTGATGTACAGAAAAAACACAGGGAAAAATAGAAAACATTTAAATCGAATGACAGTGGACACAACATATCAAAACATATGGAATGCAATGAAAGCAGTGCTCAGAGGGAGATTTCTAGCTGTAATCACCTGTTCAAATAGGGCGAAAATGTTATAAAATAAAAAGTCTAGGCTTCTAGATTAACAAGTGGCAAAAAAGTAAACAAAAAAAAATCTAAGCTAAAGCAGAGGTAACAGGATAAATAAAAAATAGGGCAGAAATTAATAAAATAAAAACAGATGAAAGCTATAGCAAATCACCAATATGGAAAGGTGATTTGCTAAAAAGATGAATAAAATTGCTATGACTCCAGCAAAACTGTCCAAGAAAAAAAGATAGAAAATGCAAATTACCCATAGTAGGAATAAAAGAGATTAACATACCTCCAGTTCCTACAAGTATTTGAAAGCTAATAAAAAGATACTATAAACAATGGACAAGTGCCTTGAGAAACATCACAACTGATACGAGAAGAAAAAATATCTAAGTAGTTCAATACCTGCTAAAGGAATGGAATTTGCAACCAGAAGTCTTCCCATAAAAACAAAACACAAAAGAAAACAATCTTCAGGTTACAATCTTCAGGTTATATATCAATATTTAAGGAAGACGTGATACTAGTCCTTCACAGATTTCTTTTAGACAACAGAGGAAGAAGGAACATTTCCCAAATAATTTTCTGAGGCTGCATAATCCTGGCATTAGAACCTAACAAAGACAGTACAAGATAAAAAATAATAAGCAATATCCACCATAAACATTTATACAAAAAAAATCATTAAAATATTAGCAATTGAGGGGCGCCTGGGTGGCTCAGTTGGTTAAGCATCCGACTTCGGTTCAGGTCATGATCTCATAGCTTTGTGAGTTCAAGCCCCATGTCAGGCTCTGTGCTGACAGCTCAGAACCTGGAGCCTACTTCGGATTTTGTCTGTCTGTCTGTCTGTCTGTCTGTCTCTCTCTCTCTGCCCCTCCCCCACTCACACTCTCTCTCTCAAAAATGAATAAACATTTAAAAAATTAAAATAAACAAACAAATAAATAAAATATTAGCAATTACATACTATAAACATAAAAAGTATAACATATCATGGCCAAGTAGAGTTTATCCTAGAAATACAAAATTGATTTAAGATTCAAAAACCAATTAAAAATAATTCATAAAGAAAAATTTCATATAATTATCTCGGTATATACAGAAAAATGATTAGACAAAATCTAACTGCATTTATGAAAAAAAAACCATCATAAAACCAGGAAGAGAAACAAACTTCCACAATCTGATAAAGGGCATCTATGAAAAATACACAAATAACATTATATCTAATGTGGAAATAATACTGAATATTTTCAACCCTTAGGATTGGAAACAATGCAAAGCTACCCATCCTTATTACATTTATTCACTTCTAATCAATACTTAACATTGTACTACAAGTCCTAGATAGTGCAATACAGCAAGAAAATAAAATGTAAAAAGCCAAAACAATCTCAAAAGAAATCACTCATAGTACCTGATTTTTAAGATTGTAATGAAGCTTTAGTAATCAAGACAACATAGGCAAAACCACCTCCACAAAATTACAGGATTTGATTTTTAGACTAACTGTATATAATTAAAATAGTGTAGAATTGGCATGCATATAAGCAAAGAGATCAGGGGAACAGAATTAAGATCCACACGTGTATGATTGATGAATTTTTTAAGCCAAGGTGAAAAGTCAATTAAATGGGTGTTGGGGGTGGAAAGAAAGTCTTTTTCACAAATATTGTCATAAGAAGAAGATAAATAGACAGAAGAAAATGAACCCGGAGACCTGCCTCATTCTTTACGTAACAATTAATAGAAGATGAATCATAAGATTTAAAAGGAAAGGCTGGAACCATACATGTATAAAAGAAAGCTGCAGAGAATATCTTTACAGCCTTGGAATAAGCAAAAAAAAAAAAAAAAAAAAAAAAAATAGGTACTAACCATAAAAAGTTACGAATTAGATTTTATCAATGCTTTCTTCATTTGCAAACTGAGAAGCACCAATGACAAAACACATATACTACAATTAAGAAACAAAATATCCCATCACACAAACAATTCACATCCAAAATCTATGAAGAACCCTTACAATTCAATTATAACAATACAAACAACCCAATTAAAATTAAGCAAAACATTGGAACAGCCACTTCACAAAGGAAGATATACTGTGGCAAATGAGCACATGAAAAAGTATCATTCAATGATCAGGTAAATGCAAACTGGAACCTTAATAAAATACTATTTTATACGAATCAAAATGATTCAATTATAAACATTGTTATACTAAAAGTCGGGGAAAACACAAAGCAGTGAGAACCATCATACATTTCTGGCAGGAGTTTAAATGGCACCTTTTTGAAGTTTCTTATAAAGTTAAAAACATGAAATCCCACTCTTACTATTTACCCCATAAAAGGACACATATGTCCACAAAAATACTTCTACAAAAATATTTAACCAGTCTTTCTCATATTAGTCAAATACTGGAAATAGCTCAAAAGTCTAGCAACAGGAGAATGAAAAAAAAATTTATTAAAGGAACAAACTTCTGAAACTGGCACCAACATGTGTGAATTTCCTAATTATTATACTGAGAAAAAGAAGCCTGATATCAAAGAATGCAAAGCTTCATTCTATTTATATAAAGTCCAAGAATAGGTAAAACTACTCTGTTGATAGAAATCAGAAAGGGATTGCGTTTGGGGACATGACTGGTAATAGGAACAAGCAAATTTCCCATGATAGTACTTAACTGAAATGTTCTACATCATGATTCAGATGGCATTAATATAAGTATATTCAAATGACAAAACACAATAAGCCAAAAATTTTTCATGAGTGCATTTGACTACACATAGATTACAACTCAAAAAATGCACTAAGAAAATGTATGGGTTTCTGTTTAATGCAGGGGACCATGGACAAAGTCAAAACAGTGACAATGGAAGAAGATATTTTCAATGTCTAAAGTCAATGAAACCTAATATTAGAATATATATAGGACTCTTGAAAATCAAAAAGAAAAAGACAGAAATATCACTGGTAACATAGCAAAGGTTATGAGTGGGCAGTTTTCAAAGAGAAAACCATAAGGCTCAAATGAACACAAAAAAATCCTAAAATTAATTACCAATCAGAAAAAACTAAGAATTAAAACAATGAGATGTTATTTTACAGCTTTTTCATCTATCTAAAATTAGAAAACCAAATATATCCAAGAGTTGGCAAGGATACAGGAATATGGAAACCCTCATGCCTTGCCAAAAAAAAAAAGTATAGACTAATAATGCAGCCACGGTACAGAGTAATCTGGTGACAGTCAGTCAAGTAATTCTGTATCTATGCCCCCAAAGAACTCTGGAACAGGTCCAGAAAGAGAGGAATACAAGGATATTCACTGTAGTAAAATTTGTGATGGTGAGGCTTGAAGATAATCTGGGTGTCTATCTCTGGGGAAGTATATAAATAAAATGTGGTGGTTACCAAACCACTGAGTGCAATACAGCTATAAGATATAAGAAACTCAATTTATATATAGCAACATGAATGAATCCCAAACATAGCATTGATTGAAATTAAAAGATATATTACACCTTTTGATTATATGAACTAAAACCAACATTTGCACACAATAACATTGCACCGTGTACAGAAATACATATCAAAAGATGCACATTAAACATATTGGGACCTTTCAAATGACGGGGACAAGCCTAGGAGGAAGTGGGTGACGGGAATAAAAGAAAATGAACAACAGAAGACTGGGCCTCTCACTAAGACCAATGACCACAGTGTGCCACAAAATGACATCAGAGTAGCTGAGTCCTCTGAAACCAAACTAAAAAGATAAAACTAAACAAAGATTCACAAAAACAGAGAAGAGGGAATAATACAGAAAAAAGTTGGGATGATGAAATCACCCAATGTACAGCAGAGAGGTAAAGAGTTGAACATTGTGAAAAAGAAGTTAGAGAAAAGAGTAACACATTCTAAATCATTTTTAATAGGAATCTTAGAAGAAGACAACAGGAAAGACAATATTCCTAAAGGAAATTCCCGAATTATGAATCACATGAATCTTCAGATTCCAGAAATATTACAAGTAAAGCAGAACAATTATTTTTTTAAATACATGTCTTAACTATATTAAACTATACAGCATCACAGAGCCAGAGAAAAATATTAGATCCTATTGGAGAGAAAAATATTACTATAAAGTAAGGTCTGATACATTGACAACAGACTGCTTACCAGCAATAAAATATGTAGGAAAATCATGAGAAGGTACCAGAGAACTTCTAAAGGAAATAAATGTTAATACAGAATTCTATACCCAGCTATATTATCAGCCCCAACTGAAGCAAAACAAAAATCTTTTGAGATATAAAAAGAATATGAGAACGTCCTATTCCCAGATTGTCACTGAAGAAAGTATTAAAGATTATACCTCAGCAAGAAGGAAATGAGTCCTGCCGTTAACAGGTGGGTCTTCTGCTGCTAGACACAGCCTGCTAGGCCCACTCTGCCTGACCAGGCCTCTGTCCCAACTGGCTAGACAACATGCCATACCAGATCTTAACTATTCAGACCGTCCCACCACAAGCAATGATGAATAAAGAATTCCATGAATACACTGGTAAATTTAAGCATTCACTTTTTTTAAGTTTATTTATTATTTTTATAGAGAGAGCAACAGTGGGGGAGGGGGGGACAGAGAGAGAGAGAGAGAGAGAGAGAGAGAGAATCCCAAGCAGGCTCTGTGTTGTAGCATGGAGCCCGACTTGGGGCTTGATCTCATGAACTGTGAGATCATGACCTGAGCCTAAATCAAGTGTAGAATACTTAACCAACTGAGCCACCCAGGCGCCCCTAACCATTCACTTTTAAAAAAAACCAAATGAGCATGTTAAGAAGGCAGAATTAAAATTTGAGACAAAACAATGTGGAAAGTGGGAGAAAGAGATCAGAATGACAAAGTCAGGTTCAGGAGAATGATAGACATAATCACCAACCACAACCTCTGTAATGAGCTAAAGATGTCAAGGTCACTAGGTTACCCAGAAATACCAGACATGGATTTGTAACTTTCACACCAGTAGAAGAAATGGGGAGAATGCTAACAACTTAACAGACGGCAGGGAAGTTCCGTAGGGTAGGAAAATGAATGACAAAGTGTGATAAATGGAAAATACCAAATGTACCAGAAATTCAAGGAAATATAAGCAGGCTTAAGTGGCCTATTAAAAACATATATAAATATATACGTATATTAATCTTGGGGATTGTAGCTACAGTGTTCATTGGAAAAATCTATAGCTTTCAATGTATTTCTTTTTAAAACAGAGAAAGACTGAAAACAGGTCAGCTAAATACCCAATTCTATAAGCTAGAAAAATAAAGGAAACTCAAAGACATTAGAAGGAAGATGTACAAATACAAAACAATAAATAAAATACAAAACAATAAATTAAACTGAAAGAAAAGTTATGTGTTTAAAGAGACTAATAGAGAAAAATATTTCAACAAGGCACAAATACTAAACAGGGATGAAGAAGGAGACACAACTATGGGTCAACCAGGTCCATTTCAATCATAAGCAAATACTTCAAAGGAGACGATGACACTTTGGTGTCACACAGTGTCCTGCAGTGGCAGGAAATCCAGCTTCCTTCTTTACATTTTTGTTAAATGTTTTATTATTTATTTTAGAGAGAAGGAGAGAGAGACAGAGCGGGAGCTGGGGAGGAAGAAAAAGAGAGGGAGACACAGAATCCGAAGCAGGCTCCAGGCTCTGAGCCATCAGCACAGAGCCTGACGTGGGGCTCGAACTCACGAACCATGAGATCATGATCTGAGCTGAAGTCGGACGCTCAACCGACTGAGCCACCCAGGCGCTCCCCATTTCCTTCTTAATGCACGGGGGCCACCTTCCGCCAGTCACAGCCAGTGCTACTGCTTGAACGCTGCCCTAGCTACGGGGCTCTGTGTTAAGTGCTAAACCAGAAGTGTCCACTTATCACCTTTTTAAATCTTTAGCAGCTGTGAGGTAAGCACTGTCACCCCTGTTTTACAGGTGAGGACACACGGGCCTGGAGACATCAGATAACCCACCCTGTTCACTTGGCTGGTTGGTGAAGACGCCAGGATCCAAGCTCAGCTTTGTCTCCTTCCAAAACTCATAATCCTAAAACTGCATCACCTTTTACATTTCTCACAGGGGTGAGGGTAGGGGAGCTGGGATGGGGAGAGAAACGAGGAGGAAATGTAAGGTCAGGATTTCAGTTTTCCTGACTCTTGACAAAATGTGACCTTCCGGTTCTGTCACTTGGGTCATGGCATGGCAACACTGACATTTTCTGTCAGGTGGGGCCACTTGCACCCACGCCTTCCAGAGAACACTAGAATCTGAAAACACTGGTCTCACCTGGAAACAGGTGAAGAGGCATTAAAGCTGGTAATTTATAGCTACTATGAATTCCGTGTTTCTCTCGTTTAAAGCTTAACAATGACACCTTCATATTCGTAGAATTCATTTAATTCTTCAAAAAACAAATAAACAAGTAACTCAGTAAAATACACGTTCACTTCTAGAGTCTCACACTATTCTCTAAGGCAACTGTAAAATGTAATTTATTTGATCCACATCTTACTTTTAATTCCCTGATCCCACATGCTGGTGAGAGGAGCAAATCATAGTGAACTGTGGGTGAATCACAGGTAATTACTTTAGATAAATGCCATCCTGTGGTTTAGGATTCTGGCCATAAGTCCAGTTTTTAATGGTACCCAATTAAGACCTCATTGGATTGGCCATATAGTCCTGGGGACAGTATGTAACAAAATCCTACGAAGTGACTCATTCATAAGTCAGTTCTGATGCATCTATCACAAGGGATGATTTCACGTCTAAATCCAAATCTTTATATCAGAAAGCAGCAAGAAGAGAAGAACTAGCAGGCACAATTGTGTTTAAATAATGAGAATGTGGGGCACCCAGGCGGCTCAGTCAGTTAAGCATCTGACTCTTGATTTCGGCTCAGATCATGATCCCAGGGTTGGGGGATCAAGCCCCACATTGGGTTCCATGCGGAGCATAGAACCTGCTTAAGATTCTCTTTCCTCCTTTCTCTCTCTCTCTCTCCGCTCTATCTCTCTCAAAAATAAAAAATAAATTAAAAATTAAATAATGAGAATGCATACCCGAAAGGCACATTGTCAATATGCACCTGTATCAAATGTTGTCACTTTGATTTTGTTTGTAGGTATTTAATTTTCTTTTAGCGCCAAAATGGGACAAAGCACACAAAGAAACACATAATCTCATACACACACAGTCCAGATTCAGAAAGCAAGATAACATCCCCAACAAGAAGGAGCAGAAACAAAATACTGTCAAGTTATATGTCATAAACATATATGTGGTCAACATACAGACTTGGCAACAGTTCTCAGAGAGTGTTTCGAAAATGTGCCAGTAAGCAGAGGAAGAGAGACAGTAATTGAAGAAATAGATATGGACACACAGAATAAATATTGCAGGGATTTCCAGCCACTGGGACTCTGCACCTAGCCCATGTACATGAAGATAAGTTCCAGAGAAAATGAACTCTGGTTAGATCACACAGGGTCGCGCTCATAAATACTTACTAGAAGTTGAAATGGTGCCCTCAACATTGCCTAACTGGAAATAAAATGCCAGCATTTAGAACAAAGTACTCTAGATTCAGAAGAAAGCATAGGTGAGCAGGACCCCACACCCTGGCCCAGATGGCACAACAGGTTTAGCGGAGAGAGAGACCGTCCCTAAGTGAGCAAAGGTATTATCTTCAAACAGACTGCACACTGGTATTGAAGCAACCGAAAAGCAATGCAATATCTGGAACAGACTATTAAGGTCATGACTAGATGAGGGAATTCAATTACATTTACCGCAAAATTTTAGAAAGCAATTAAAAAAAAAAAAGACAAGGACAACGTACTATGAAGTATTGAAGGAAGACCCACTTAGGAACTCCGAAAAGTACAAGATGGAATCACAAAAGGATGTTTACAAAACCAGTCCTGTATTTTTCAAGAGACCCATTTTATAAATGGAAAGCAATGGTATATAGTGGGCATAGCCAGCCATGCAGAAGGCTATTTGGGTACCAGCGTGCATTCGTTGTACCATCCAAAGGAGTCGCTGGTTTCTCGGTTGAAGACAGATTATATTCACAACTCCAGGCTGGGTTTGATTTCCACTGATTTAATGTTTGGTCACACAACTCTCAGAGAATCACATTTGTGGCATATCAGCTTTCAGAAATAAAGACTACAAATGAACCCACAGAAACAAATATGCTTCTGGGTGGGAATGTGAAGGGAATGTGAGCTCCCCCTCTGCCCTCCTTTCTTCCCACACCCCCCTACGTCTGCCTCAACTGTCCCCAGTGCTTTCTGCCAAAGTTTACCCCAACTCTGAGGGCCCTCAAACCAACCAGAGAAATGGGCAGGAGAAAGCAGAAAAGAGCAAAGAGCAAAAGAATATCCAAATTTCCTTCTGGCTGGCTAACTGGCTCTAAAGGAAATCCTAGAGTCTTTCCAGAACTTTCAAAGAAACCAATATAATAACAGATAGCCTCCGAAGTATATCGAAGAACCGTGCTCACATGCATGCAGAATGAGCTCTCCTGTAGAGCCCAGAAGGCACAATATAGAACATTCTGGTTGTATCTGTCACCTTGTGTTATAGATGATGGAGTTAAATCCCAGAAATGTTGGCTGACTCAGTCTTTATTTTCTTACTTAGTGTGCTGCTGTGTAGCCCATTGAAATGGTCAGTGACGAAGAAAAAGCCTTCTTTTACATGGAAGAAAATCATCCCCTTTGTGAAGAAAAATCACCAACTTAAAAAACAATCCCTGGGGCAGCTGGATGGTTTGGTGGGTGGTTAAGCATCCAACTCTTGATGTCAGCTCAGGTCATGATCTCATGGTTCATGGGATCAAGCCCTGTGTTGGGCTCTGTGCTGACAGTGTAGAGCTTGCTTGGGATTTTCTCTCTCTCTCTCTCTCTCTCTCTCTCTCTCTCTCTCTCTCTCACCCCCACTCTCTCTCTCTCTCTCTCTGCCCCTCCCCCACTCACATGCATGTGTACACTTTCTCAAAAGAAATAAAAAACACTAAAGAAAATCCCAATGTTCTCATCACTGCATGGCCCCACCTCTGTTATGCTCTTAAAGATGTCTAGGGCCCCAAGTGACCTGGAAAAGATCCACTCTCTGTAGTGAGGCAATGTTTGGGGCTCATATCAGCTAGGTCAGGTCACTGAGTTTGTGGATTCATGTTCAAAGTGAATGAATGTTCAAAGTTCCAAGCATCTCAGAGTTTGACCATCGGGCATCACTCTGAGCTTGGTTAAAAAAAAAAAAAGACAGTTGAGGATCAAAAGGAGTAAAATTCAGTGATGAAAGCGTTCTTCTGTGTTTTGAAAAGCATGATTACTATGCACTAAGGAATGAGCAAAGCTGCTTGTGTGGATGGAATTATGCCTCAAGAAAACGGAAAGGAAAAATAATTCTACATCAGTCAGAAGAAGACTGCAGCTTGGTCTCCACTGCCCATGGGTGTCCCAGAGAAATCCGTAAGAAAGGGAGCACAGGAAATGTGATATTCCTCCCGTAAGCCTCCCGCTGACTCCTTTCCTTGATGCTATGGGGGGATTGGGCACAGTTCAACTAACACACCAATGGCTCTAACTTCAAAGTCTTGGATGTGAGTTACCTGGTGGTGGAGATCACTGGGTCGGGGCTGGGGAATAAATTAATTACATATATTTTGCAAATTCATCTGCAGGAAGATGGAAGGCAATTTGGAATGAGCTTGAGGCACGAAGCTCGAGTGTTATAATGACAAGGACTGAAGTCAGCTATCTCACAAGTGTCAGCGGTGGGGCAGGGAGCTGCTCGGAAGAGCAGGGGCCCGGGGACTCAGCAAGGGGTACAGGATGGAAGGAGAAAGCAAAGGATGCCCGTGGAGATTGGAGGCAGCGTGGGCAGTCTGTGAAGTGCCCCACAGTCATCCCTGGAACTGGCCCTCATGCCACACTCACCACTCAGAGAAGAAACAGGGGCTCTGTAACATCAGGTCAATAGGCTCCAGACAGGACAGACCACCAGAAACCCCTCTACCTAGAAGCTCATCACAAATACCAGCGCCTGGGGCTCCGTGGTCCAAAGGAAGCTCTCAAGGTGGGAAAATTTGGAAAGATGACGGATACTTGGAGATCAAGAAATTAACCAGGAAAGTAAAGAAAAAACTAACCAGTGCATGGAAGCCAACGAAAATGGTAACATGACAGCCCCAAACCTCTGGGACGCAGCAAAGGTGGTCATAAGAGGGAAGTATCTAGCCATCCAGGCCTTCCTAAAGAAGGTGGAAAGGTCTCAGATACACAACCTAATCTTACACCTTAAAGAGCTGGAAAAAGAACAGCAAATAAAGCCCCAAACCAGCAGAAAATGGGAAAGAATAAAGATCAGAGCAGAAATCAATATTGAAATAAAAAAACAAAACAAAACAAAACAAAAAAACAGAACAGGTCAATGAAACCAGGAGCTGGTTCTTTGAAAGAGTTAACAAAATTGATAAACCTCTAGCCAGTTTGATCAAAAAGAAAAAGGAAAGGACCCAAATAAATAAAATCAAAACTGAAAGAGGAAAGATCAGAACCAACACAACAGAAATACAAACAATAATAAGAGAATATTATGAGCAATTATATGCCAATAAAATGGGCAATCTGGAAGAAATGGACAAATTCCTAGAAACATATACACTACCAAAACTGAAACAGGGAGAAATAGAAAATTTGAACAGACCCATAACCAGTAAAGAAATCGAATTAGTAATCAAAAATCTCCCAAAAAAACAAGTGTCCAGGAGTGAATGGCTTTCCAGGGGAATTCTACCAAACATTTAAAGAAGAGTTAATACCTATTATTTTGAACCTTTTCCAAAAAACAGAAACGGAAGGAAACCTTCCAAACTCATTCTACAAGGCCAGCATTACCTAGATTCCAAAACCAGACAGGGACCCCACTAAAAAGGAGAACTACAGATCAATTTCCCTGATGAACATGGATACAAAAACTCTCAATAAGATACTAGTCAACCTGATCCAACAATACAGTAAAAGAATTATTCACCACAATCAAGTGGGATTTATAGCTGGGATGCAAGACTGGTTCAATATCTGCAAAACAATCAATGTGATACATCACATTAATAAATGAAAGAATAAGAACCACATGATCCTCTTAAGAGATGCAGAGAAAGCATTTGACAACATATAGCATCCTTTCTTGATAAAAACCCTCAAGAAAGTAGGGATAAAAGGATCATACCTCAAGATCGCAAAAGCCATATATGAACAACCCAATGCTAAGATCATCCTCAATGGGGAAAAACTGAGAGCTTTCCCCTCAAGGTCAGGAACACGACAAGGATGTCCACTCTCACCACTGTTAGTCAACATAGTGTTGGAAGTCCTAGCTTCAGCAATCGGACAACACAAAGAAATAAAAGGCATCCAAATCGGCAAGGAGGAAGTCAAACTTTCACTCCTTGCAGACAACATGATACTCTATGTGGAAAACCCAAAAAAATTCGGTCAAAAAACGCTAGAACTGATCCAGGAATTCAGCAAAGTCTCAGGATATAAAATCACTGCACAGAAATTGGCTGCATTCCTATACACCAATAATGAAGAAGCAGAAAGAGAAATCAAGGAATCGATCCCATTTACAACTGCACCCAAAACCATAAAATACCTAGGAATAAACCTAACCAAAGAGGTGAAAAATCTATATACACTGAAAACTATAGAAAGCTTATGAAGGAAATTGAATAATGCACAAAAAATGGAAAAATATCCCATGCCCATGGATGAGAAGGTCACATATCGTTAAAATGTCGATACTACCCAAAGCAATCCACATAGTCAATGCAATCCCTATCAAAATAACACCAGCATTTTTCACAGAGCTAGAACAAACAATCCTCAAATTTGTATGGAACCAGAAAAGACCCTGAATATCCAAAGCAATCCTGAAAAAGAAAATCAAAGCTGGATTACAATCTCAGACTTTGAGATGTATTACAAAGCTGTAACCATCAAGACAGGATGGTACTGGCACAAAAACAGACACTCAGATCAATGGAACAGAATAGAGAACCCAGAAATGGACCCCTAAACGTATGGCCAGCTAATCTTTGACAAAGCAGGAAAGAATATCCAATGGAATACAGTCTTTTCAGCAAATGGTGCTGGGAAAACTGGACAGCAACATGCAGAAAAATGAACCTGGATCACTTTCTTACAACATACACAAAAATAAACTCAAAATGGATGAAAGACCTCAATGTAAGACAGGAAGCTATCAAAATCCTCGAGGAGAAAGCAAGCAAAAACCTCTTTGATCTTGGCCACAGCGACTTCTTACTTGACATGTCTCCAGAGGCAAGGAAAACAAAAGCAAAAATGAACTATTGGGACCTCAACAAAATAAAAAGCCTCTGCACAGCAAAGGAAACAATCAGCAAAACTGAAAGGCAACCGACAGAATGGGAGAAGATATTTGCAAATGACATATCAGATAAAGGGTTAGTATCCAAAATCTATAAAGAACTTATCAAACTTGGGGCATCTGGGTGGCTCAGTTGGTTGAGCCGCCAACTTTGGCTCAGGTCAAGACCTCACAGTTCGTGGGTTCGAGACCCGCCTTGGGCTCTGTGCTGGCAGCTCAGAGCCTGGAGCCTGCTTCAGATTCTGTCTCCCTCTCTCTCTGCCCCTCCCCTGCTCATGCTCTGTCTCTCTCAAAAATGAATAAACGTTAAAAAAAAAATTTTAAAAGGAGGGGGACAAAACATAAGAGACTCTTAAATACAGGGAACAAACTGAGGGTTGCTGGAGGGGTTTTGGGTCGGGGGGATGGGCTAAACTGGGCAAGGGGAATTAAGGAGGACACTTGTTGGAATGAGCACTGGGTGTTTTACACTGGGGATGCATCACTGGAATCTACTCCTGAAACCATTATTTTTCACTATATGCTAACTAACTTGGATGTAAATTTTTATAAATGAATGAATGAATGAATGAATAAATTGCTGTAAGTTTATGATGAAAACCCAACACCTACCTCCCGCTCTCTGCAAAATCTCTTGTTAAATGTACAATGTGAGTAGATTGAGGGTGGGGAGCAAATGTGAAATGGGCTGAGTTCTACAGCGAGTCTGACAAGGGAGATACAGCATCAAACAGCAAAGCACTTATAAAATAAAGTTTTTAAAAGCAAAAGGAGGAGGAGGAGGAGGAGGAGGAGGAGAGGAGGAGGAGGAGGAGAAATTCTATTAAATGCCTTTAAAAATGTTTTAAATTGACCTATATCAAAAGACCTATATTTAAGAAAGACCTAAGAATTAGTAGGTCTACAGGGTTGTTTTTCGTTTCTCAGTGTATCAATGCAACAGCAAAACACATGGATGATCTGGGAGAGGGTTTATTTTCCCCTGTTCAGAACTAAAGGCAAAAGAACCCCATGCAGCTCTCACCAATGTTGACTCATAAAATGAGAGGGCTGTGTGTGATTACTCCATGCCTCTGAGACTGTTTAAGGAGAACGGAAAACTGCCTGGTAGGCCCGAGCATGCGGAAATGCTTGGCCCAAGGTTGACTCAAAGGACAAGGTCATTTTAGCGCCATGCTTCTCAAACTCCAACGTGTGTGAGAATCGCCTGAGGGTTTGACAGCATGCACATGGTGACTCGGGAGCTCTGGGGCAGGGCCTGAGACTCTGCACTTCTGACCAGCTTCCAGGGGATGCCAACAACCACAGACGCCCTTTTAGGGGGCAGGAAATATCTGCCAGGAGGGTAGGAAATATGTGGACAAGACTTACAGGCACAATTCCGTTAACCGCTGCAGAAAGGATCACTGTCTCCTCAATGTCTGTGCAATCCTCAATTTCTTGCCAAAGCAAATTCTTGTGCCTCCTAACCCCATGTTCCAATCATGAGATCATAAAATTTAACCACAAAGGAAGGCTGGGTCCTAAGTGACAGCAGAGATGACATCTTGCGTGGCAGCCATATGACACGGTGTCCAGGATAACGAGCAAGACACTAATTCCTCCACACAAAAATTACAAAGAGCGGGTAGGTGATTCAAAGGATCCACGGAGGATACGATATTTCCAAAAATTTTTTAAAAATCTAATCAATCAATTTACCTAGAAAGTACACTACATACTAAGAACACACACACAAAGGAGAACGAGAGCTTTGCGAGGAAATTACTAAGAGTAATTAGTAATACGATAACCTTGTCCACTGGAGGAGAAATGGGAAAGATCACAGCCTGCAGACTTCTAACTATGAATTACCTTGAAATCACCTAATGTTTGATTACCCTTTTTTTTTCCTGACCAGAAAACTAGGACCATGGCCAGGCCTAAAGTTCATGATTTTTATGACAAAACCTGGGCTACACCTCACAAAACTACATATATTTACCAGTATAAATGCTAGCCTACATGCTGATGTTTTTAAATGAGGCACTCACAATTATAGGTTCATTACAACACATATTCATGTTGGAAAATGTTTTGTATGTTATTAAGTTTTATGTAATATTCATTAGCATCAGTTAATCAAAGAAAAAAGATGATGTCTGGTTCATAACTGGCTGTGTTACCCAAAGAATGAGGGTACATGGTCTTTATCACAAAACGTTAAATCTGCCACTTGGTAAGTTCTTCCTTTCCAAATTGTATTAAGCCAGAAAGAACATTGTGTATACTTTATAGATATCTATCATTGAAATTGTATTAAAAGACCCATCACCTATATAATAACTAAAAAAAAAAAATTTAAGGATTCCACAATTCCAGTTTTAATTTGTTCAAGTTGGAATATGCTGTAAAAATCAACATTTTCTCATTTACAAACCAGGGTTTTCTTTTCATGCACTTGCAACGCCTTTGGGCAAGAGGTTGAGTTGAAAGTTAAACATCTATTTGCATTGGGTTTAGGAAATCCTTGTCACTTTCCCATGAATTTTCAGCTGTCCCAGTGGATTTGGCAAAGATCAAAGCCCCGCGCTCGGAAAGCCTCGGTTTTCATCCTTGCCAACAGTCAATCATTTGATTCTCGAGTACAAAGAGCCACTCCTGGCACAGCGCTGCCCACACGGTTACGACTTCATACGGCCTTGTTTCCACCTGCCTGGGACGCACAGGTTCCAGGTATCACAGAGATTTTGCAAAATTGATACAAGGAGAATCTAAAATGCAGGCTAGTGCTCCGAATTCAGTGACAGAAAAACACTGATGAAAGCCTTCCCCTCTCTTCCTGCCTGGTGAGTGAGCGACATTTGTGGAGCATGGGCTCACATCATTGCTGAGCCACAGTCCTCGGGTTCCTACCTCGGGACCCTGGGGGGCGCCTTGGCCCCTCCAGGAAGAGAAGGTGTCCATCTGACCTCAGAGCCCACTTTCTTTTAACCGCACTACATAACCTCGTGATCTTATATATTCTTAGGAAAAATTACCTTGTGAATATCACTTGGTTAATATCCACAGTGGTCAGGTCATGTTTAAGTAGGAGGATATGCTTGTAACAGTCTCGAACAGGGACCAGGGTGGTAAAACATTTTGTAAGCTAGTCGTGATGGGGAAAAACTGTAGAGAAACTGTCATTTTTAGAGCAACAGACTCTCCTTGCTGAAATCCTGGAGATTGAATCTTTATTCTTGTCTTACGACAAGTTCATTTTAAAAAATGATGGATAAAAATGATTGATTCGCAAAATAATAAATAATAATAATTTAATATATACAATTATACTATCAAATACTCACAAATATTCTAGTCTTTCATTCTCCCAGGACTTAGACAAAAGAAAAAAAAAAGGATGTTCTTTTTCTGGGTGTACTATTCAGTTGGTGCCACTCCACATGTGGAAAAATGTTTCACAAGAAAAATAACTGAATAAGAACAAAGGAAATTATTTTGCCTGAGGAAGAAGAAAATCTTATTCTTGTAGAAAAGAAAGTGAAGCCATTTATGTGAAGAAAAAGAAACTGCAATCAATTATCATTATTCCGTAGTAGTATTTTCACAAGTCGAATTTTTCATCTTCCTAATTAGGAACTCAAGACTGCTTGTGTATGGAAAGATGGAGATCTGGGCAAGTAACCCGAGGTGACATGTCACGACACTGCTAGTGTGGCCCCCTCTCCCCCTCTGCATTTTTCCTCAAAGACCATGAAAGGAACTGTTACTCACAACAGAACTGCAATCTATCAACAAGTCACTTTTTCCAGAGAAATAATCAACAAAGGGGGAGCCTGGGTGGTTCGGCTGGTTGAGGGTCCAACTTCGGCTCAGGTCATGATCTCACCGTTCCTGAGTTCTAGCCCCTCTGCTGTCAGTGCAGAGCCCATTTCCAATCCTCTCTCTCCCTCTCTCTCTCTCAAAAATAAATAAACACACAAAAAAGAAAGAAGCCATGAAGAAATAGCAACGCAGCCTGCAGTCCTTGCCTCTAAAATACAATTTATAAACTTGAGATTAATGTTTTATTCACACTTTCTGGCCAAACAGAATAAACAGAAGTGAATTGCCTCCTTTCAAGACAGAAGATATTACACAGAAGTTTAAAAAGAAAAAAACGAGCTTGTAATTTTTGAAATCATCCGCAGCAACAGGTAGGACATCAAATGCATACAAATGGTGAAGTACAGAGCTTACAGTATAGCAACTACACGCCCCACAAAACTATTCTCGTTACTAAATTTCTGAATACAAACTAGTTAAAACATAATGGATACACTGTATTCTTTCATCACCTGGTGGCTTATGTCTGGATAGCTTTTTTAAATTAATTAGTTAATTTTTATTTATTTATTTTGAAAGAGAGCTAGAGAGCAAGCAGGGGAGGGGCACAGAGAGAGACAGAGAGAGAGAGAGAGAGAGAGAGAGAGAGAGAGAATCTTAAACAGGCTCCACACTGACAGTCTGATGCGGGGCTCGAACTCACGGAACATGAGACCATGACTTGAGCCGAAGTCAAGAGTCGGAAACTTAACCAAGTGAGCCACCCAGGTGCCCCTGGATGGCTTTTTTTTTTTAATCCACCATTATAAATTAACCCCTTTCCCTCCACCGACCAGTTTTTTTTTTTTTTTAAGGATGCAAAAAATAAATCTAAACATAGAACTCTTCTTCCCCAGAACAGAATTAAATAGAGGCTGGCAGGTGGTTTCCACCAACTCAGAAGGGAGCCCACATCCCTGAACCGAAGCTCCAGTGTTCCTATGAAATAAACCCAAAACCAAACAGCATTCATACCCGAAGCTTGCAGTCAAAAAAGCCTACATTCATATATTGAGTCTGCAGATTACTCAGAAGTATGTAAATAAAGAATATTAACATAATGTGGAAAACCACAGTTTAAAAACGTGAGTTTCTAATACCCCCTATTTGGTGCTCTACCATTACATTCACTCTTTTCAGCCAGGCATGGGCATGTCAACCACCCACGGGGTCTCCATGGGTCTCCCACTCAATGCACGGAGACCTGGGATCAAATCCTAGCCCTTCCACTTTGCAAACTGTGCAAACAGCAAGGAGTTAACTAAACTCTCAGACTTCAGATGTCTCATCGATACGAGACGGGAAAACAGCCCTGGCTTCAAGGGTCACGCGGAAAAGTAAATGATGAAATATACCGAAAAGGCTCAGCACTGGACTGAGGTAATAGCCCTCAGCAGGTGGTATTGTTAGTAATGGCAATAAGATATTGCAGTAAGATATAAGTGATAACTTAGTATTACCTTGAAAATAGGTCTCAAAGTCAAAAACCTGAAAAACTAACAAGAAACTAGACTTGGCATCTTCTTTTTTGTTTTCAATTTCTTTAACGTTTATTTTTGAGACAGAGAGAGACAGAGCACGAGCAGGGGAGGGGCAGAGAGAGAAGGAGACACAGAATCGGAAACAGGCTCTCAGCTCCGAGCTGTCAGCACAGAGCCCGACGCGGGGCTCGAACGCACGAACCGAAAGATCATGACCTGGGCTGAAGTCAGATGCTTAACCGGCTGATCCACCCAGGCACCCTGCGTCTTCCTCTTTAAATATAAGCCTTTGGCCGTGAGTGCCTGGGTGGCGCAGTCGGTTAAGCATCCAACCCTTGATTTCAGCTCAGGTCATGATCTCACAGTTTGTGAGTTCGAGCCCTGCCTCATGCTCTGGGCTGACAGCATGGAGCCCGCTTGGGATCGTCTCTCTCCCTCTCTCTCTCTCTCTCAAAATAAACAGACTTAAAAAATTAAATAAATAAAGTCTTTGGATGTTTTCTCACAAGCAAAAGTCCTGCGCAATATTGTCAGTTCACTTCTCAGACCAGAAATCACCTTAGAACATTTGCGCCTCGTCCGGAGGTGGGGAAGGGGGTGTAGCAGGGGCAAGGTCTTTCCCTTTCCTCACCTTGAACTCTGAGCAAGGTATTCACAACATCCTTCCACAAAGAGGCAGCGATGAAGCAAACCCCTCACCCGGCTGCCGTGCATCCGACGTAAACGAGCACTAGTAAGCCACTCCTCTGGGTGCTGGGGACACGGCGGTGACCTAAGCACAGCAGATCCACACCCTCGGGGGACTTCCCTTCTAGAGAGGATAAATAAACACACACAGAGCCGTGGCCGTGTTGAGGGGCAGGACGAAGAGTGGAGGGGTGCTGGCAGCCAGGGCACGGAGTGGGGGCTTCCGGGAAGGGACAACGAATGACGCAGTGACACGGGAAGGACGCAGTGGCTTTGCACGGTGCAAGAGAAAAGTCTGGGGGAACCTTCCGGGGCTTTATTCTTTCTTCAATCTCCCCTTTTATGTCATTTTCTAACTTCGCCAGTTCTTAAACACCATCCTCAACGTGGGAAGGGGGATGTGAAGGAACAGAATCCCAGATACACTATGGTATCTTGGGGGCAGGGTGAGCGGGGGAAGCGTGGCCATCTTCCAGCCCGGTGGCTCTCTTGTTTCAGGTGACTGCACACCTAGAGGAGGAAAGCCACTGCACGTCTGCCGGGGCTGGACACATCTGGCCCGGGATGCGGGAGCCAGAACTCAAGTCCCCGGGTTTCCCATTCACGTCTGGTTCATTGTCCGCCTGCCCCACAGAGGAAAAGGCTTTCTCACTGGCTGAAATGTCACCGAGGTAAGAAAGGAGAGTATCTGTGAAACGTGGATGGCTCCCACCCCAGGAGGGAACCAGGCTGAAAGCCTAATTTCCACAAACGATTTCCACAGGAAAAGAAAACACAACTACAGAATATTACGGAAGACAGATGCTAACAGATGATTTTAGCTGACTGGATTCATGTGCAGAAAACCCTGTGGAGGGGAACATCGTTACCAACTTTAATCATTTAAAGCTTTCCCTCGGGTGGACCTGAGAAAGGGGGACAGAAAAGACATCACGGATCCTCCGTAGTAAAAAGGTGTTTCTCTGGTGCCATTGAGTAGGCAGTAAGTCATGACTACCACTGTCCATGAAGAACAGAACAGCCATGTGCCATCCAGACGCAACACTATTTTTACATCATATCATGCGTTAAAAGCCCCCTTATTGTCTGGGCCCATACGTTCCTTGTGATTGGAGTTGGGAAATACTTAACTTATATACCGTGACAGTACTAGGGAGCGCCCCCTCCAGGTGAAGGTCCTGGAGGAATTCTCTTCCAGATGAGTTCTGAAAGAACCAGGTCAGCTGACAGAGTGTGGACACAGCTTAACTCCGGAGTTACTCCCCAGAGGCACTCACAGCTACAGTAGGGCCATATTGAATTCTAATTTAATAATTTCCATCTCAATCCCTTAATCATATGCCATGTATGTGTTGAGGATATGAATGGTCCAGGATATTTGGAGAAGATGCCTTGGATTTTTACATCCGTTAACAGCTTACCGCTCGTTTCCCTATGCACCAGACCGCACTAAAACCATGAAGCAGACATTGGCCCCTCGGTACCAAGCAAGGAATCCCATACGAGAGAAATGACACGATCTGGCCAAGAAAACCACAGCGATGAAGCAGCAGGACTTCCTCCCACCTCGCTCAGGACTCTCCATCACAGCCCAGCTGCTCCGTGGCATTCAGAATCGCTACAAACGACACATTCAAGGAGATCTACGCCATCCAGGAAGGAGATGACAGATACACTACTAAAGTTTTAGCACTAAATGTAATTGTTTAAAAAATCTATTACATACATTATGTTTTTCAGGCAAGGAATTACCCTTAAAATATGATTGTTCCCCGGGGAATTCTGATTTTTTTTTTCCCTAAGTCAAGGTACTGATAAGGACATTTCAACATTTGTTTATTTTTGAGAGACAGGGAGCGACAGAGACAGAGCACGAGCAGGGGAGGGGCAGAGAGAGGGAGACACAGAATCCGAAGCAGACTCCAGGCTCCGAGCTGTCAGCACAGAGCCCAACGCAGGGTTGGAACTTATGAACTGTGAGATCAGGACCTGAGCCGAAGTCGGACGCTTAACCGACTGAACCACCCAGGCGCCCCCTGAGAAGGATATTTTAACAGTCTAGAATCCACCATCTACATAGGCAGACAAAGAAACTCCGTCAGCTGAATGTCTATCAAATATCACAGGGTTGCAGGATCTGGTGTATCTCAGAATTTTTAATAAGCTGAACAAGACTCCAGTTGTCAACAAACAAAAGGGCAATGGCTTCCTATCACGATTACAATAAAATGTAAATGCCCCCCTTCACCTACAAGGCTCAGCTTGATTCCCTGAAGTCCTTCCCACGTCACCTTAAACCATCCTCCTCCTCAGCTGGTCTTTCTGAAACAAACATTCTCTCTGTCCTCCAGGACACCTAGCCCCTTCCTGCCTCTGTGCGTTTGCTGATGCTGTTCCCTCTGCCAGGCTGGAAAGGAAGATCCTTTCCATTCAAGTCCTGATGAAACCCTTAAAGACCTCTCATTGATAGCCCCTTCCATCAGCCCACCCCAGGTCCTCTCTAGCCCCACACCCTGGGTCATCTTTCAGCGCAATGTGGGCATCCCCTCTGATTGCATATGAATGCCTTTCTCACAGAATAGAAGCCCCATGAGGGCACACACATCATTCTAACCCACTGCTGTCCCCAGCCCTTAAGAGAGTTCATAGGAACTCATCACAGGTACTCAACATTTGCTGAGTCACTGAGCTGCAGATCATTTGCCAATGGTTAAACTGAAATAAGGTAAGAAAACGTGCAAAACAAAATACACTCGACGATTTTAAATAGTTGAAGAACCAGAACAGGTGTCGAATTGTTCCAAAATAGGACAAAAACAAAAATATTTTCTGCCCCCAGCTGAAGTTTAGAACTGCCTTAGATATCTTTCAGCTAACTTAAACCACACTACTTATGAATTGAAGCATATGTTTTCTAGATTAGAACTTCATTAAAGAGCTACAGGTTATTTTAAGTCTTATTAATAGCAATTAGTAATTAGAAATTAGAAATCACTAACCCATGGAATAAAGTCTAAACTCCTGGACTTGAGTCACGACCTGGCAATGTCACCTGTCAGCCCTCCAATCTTCACCTTCACGTGAGATGCTTCAGTATTAACAAAACCGTACGAAATGATCTGAACACGTCATTCAGTGCTAAGCCTCCGGGAGAGCCCCAGCTGATCAACGTGGAGGACTGTGCTTTGATCAAGATCCCCAGGTAGTGGCAGGTGGAGACAGGCATAGACCCCTGGTCTGTCCGGGCTGACTGCACAAAGCAGGGATTTCCCCTCTCCGGGGCTGCACAGGACTGTCATGCAACACCAGGGAACAAACCCATAACCATGAAGGGAGGAGTCATAGACACTCCAAAACTGAAAATGACGGTCCAGAGTCACGGTCAGCTCGAAGCATGGCCAGGGAAAATGTGGGGAAACTGAGGGAGGGAACAGCAAAGGTGTTAGAGTTGCAAGTTGTTAACGTGTTTAACGTGAATGGAGAGGAAGGGGTGCAGACCAGGCACGCGGCTGCCGGGCTGTCCCCCGTGCCCTGTGAACTTCTAACGGGTGAACTTGGTTGGTGTGGCTCAAGACTGCACGTGTCCCGAGGTGGAGAGATCTGAGCAAGCTGAGCACCTCTGAGCGTCTGGCGGGCAGGCTGAATTTCCAAGTGACCCATTTCCGACGGTCAAGAGTAAATAAGCTAGACGTAGGTCTTAGGTGGCCGCTAACATTCAGTAGCTAAGCTGCAAGTGTTTTCCACTGAATCTGACGTTCCAAAATGGAATCCTAAACCTGTGTAAACACAGGTTAAACCGGATGGTATCATTGCTTGTTTTGTTTTCAGGAAGATGCCCCTGCCCCCCTCCGCACCAAATTACCAGAACAAGGTCAGGAAGGGGTTATGTGCTAAAAGGTAAACGAGGGCAGCAGGACCCAATATGAGATTGGGCGCAATATGCACAATGCAATGGGTTTGGGAAATGTGTTGTTGACAGAGAGTCTGCAGAGCCACGAGTCACTGGAAGATGACCAGGACACGTGCATGCTGTACAGGGGGGCAGAGGCTGGTGAGCCACTGTAGTAGGTGGGAGCCCGGGATTGGACTCAACTCACACAGGCGGGCAGAGTATGCCCCAGGCAAGACACTTACGTCTTTGGAACTCACTTTTTTTTTAATGCTTATTTATTTTTGAGAGAGAGAGAGAGAGAGAGAGAGAGAGAGGCACAAAGCACACTACTGGGAGAGCGGCAGAGAATGAGGGAGACTCAGAATCCAAAGTAGGCTCCAGGCTCTACGCCGTCAGCCCAGAACCTGACGTGGGGCTTGAACTCACGAACCACGAGATTATGACCTGAGCCAAAGCCGGACACTTCACTGACTGAGCCACCCGGGCTCCCCTGAAACTCCCTTTTAACCGTCTGAAAAATAAAAACACTACTGATGGTCTCATAAGATCGTTAGGACTATGAACTGAAATGGTATTTGTGAGGCTGTCACACCGTATTTGGCATCGGGTGGGGATGAATAAATGACGGCTTCTCTGCCAGTCCCGGAGACGATGATGTCAAGGGGACGGCAGAGCACAGAGTCACGACCGGAGGAATGATGCTCATTCCAACATACCCGGGCCATCTGCAGTCCCGAGATGGGAGGTCTCAATGGGGTACAGCAATGGAAGCCACGGAGGAGGAACAAATTACCGTGACAGTGGTGTTGTTCAGAGGTTGACGCCAACAAGGCAACTGCAGTCCGGAGGCCACTACGTATGCTCACGGTACCACCGGAGAACATTTCAGGCCCCTGGTGCCACTTCTGTGCGCTGTCAGATGACACTGGGTTCGGCGAGGGAGCCCGCATTCGCTAGCATCTTCTAATGCTAGCTCATTAGAGTGCCCCCGGTCCCAGGGAGCACCGGTCACGCCTTGTCTGGTGCCACAATGTGTCTCTGTGCTCACCAGTGACTTCACCAACCCCCCCCATCATCTCTCCCATCCACCCATCCACCTTGTAGGTACCAGAAGTCGCCTCTTCTCGAAATTGCATCTGAAACAACCCGAGGTCCGTGGTAGGTATGCCACAACGGATGAACGGATGAATGGATAATCATGTTTACCTTCTCTGCATCAGGGACTTTCCAGGGAAGGGAACATACTGAGGTTTTAAGGAGCCATCTCCACTCAAAGGCACGTTGCAAGCTCATACTGCTAGAAGCACACCCAAGCTCCACCAGGCAGCTCACGGCCAATGGCTTCTGCTGGGCTACGGAATACGAACGCACCCTTCCTACCCAGAAGTCAGTAACTTCTTCAGAAACTCCCCCACACAGTTTCTTCTTCCTCGTAATAGATTTTTTACCATAAACCATCAGAGCTATTCTTTTTATCCCTCCGAATCTGGGATAAACGTTCTTTTGGGGGGTAGCCCAAATACGTCGATGCACATACATGAAATTGCTGCTAAAGACCCCCGACTTCAACTGAATGTGATTGTGAAATGATGGCACCGTGGTACTTGGATGTATTGGGAACAAGATTATTCAAAACAGACTGAGTTGCTGAAAAGATCAACACTACACAGATAACACACGCCTATGTGTGCATGGATTTGTTTACGTTGGAACAGCTGCACACACTTGCCGGAACACCTTTGTGCCCCAGAAAAGAGTAACATTTGACTTGTTCACTTCTGTTCAATCCATACAGACTGTGAATTTTACAGGTACTTCTTAAGTGAAATGCCTCCTTTCTTTGAGGGGAAAGCTTTCAATAGTTTGCTTATCAGATCAGCTAATGTTTAATTCATCGCTTCTGCCAACTCGATTTACAGAAGGAATGCTTATCAACAGGAAAGAAAAGGCAAAAGGCAACCACATTACCGGTCCCAGTTTGTAAGAATTTGGACCAGATCCAAATTCTGTTTAATGTTATACTGAAAGGAATGTCTGACAATGCAACATTTTTAAAAAGAGGGAAGAGAGGGAGGGAGGAGGAAGGAAGGAAGGAAGGAAGGAAGGGAGGGAGGGAGGGAAGGAGGGAGGGAGCAGGGAGGGAGGGAGGGAGGAAGGAAGGAAGGAAGGAAGGAAGGAAGGAAGGAAGGAAGGGAAGGAGGGAGGAGGAAGGGAGGGAGGGAGGGAGGGAGGAAGGAAGGGAGGGAGGGAGGGAGGGAGGAAGGAAGGAAGGAAGGGAAGGGAAGGAGGGAGGGAGAGGGGAAGGAGGGAGGGAGAGAGACAGGGAGGGAGGGAGGAAGGAGATCCACATCTATAATGGTCCTAGGACACAAACATTGCTAATGATAAATTCTTTCAGCAAAGTAAAATTTATGAGACCAGGTGTCCTAGCATCTAATGTCCCCCCCCCCCCCCATTGCTAATGGGATATAGGCTGCAGCAAACTGTGGCCTCTTTGTTCTGAGTGTGTGTGCATCTGGCCTTATTCTTAGGTCCCAGCTGGCCTCCGGTTTTACTTTCGACAAAGACTAACAAGGCAGGGCACTCTGAGAAACCCATTTTTCCTGCATTGGTTTGCTGAGCTCAAGCACTAGCACAAGCCTTAAAACGGCACAGGAGTGTAGAGCAAGACACCCCCTACCATTGCCATAGGACTACAGCTGGCTCACTTGTTCTATGAGAATGCATAGCTACTGGGATGCCTGGGTGGCTCAGTCCGTCAAGCTGTTCGACTTCGGCTCAGGTCATGAGCTCACCGTTCCTGAGCTCGAGCCCCACATCGGGCTCGGTGCTGACAGCTCGGAGCCTGGATCCTGCTTTGGATTCTGTGTCTCCCTCTCTCTCTGCCCCTCCCTGCTTGTGCTCTCTCTATAAAATGAATAAACATTTTTAAAAAAGAATGCATAACTACTACTTATAAAAATGGGTGTTTTAGAAAAATCACCAAAATAACTTTATATCCAGAGGATTAGTTGCAATATCGAACTGTTGGATACTTTCAAATACAAAATTGCTCCCCGAATGATAACCTTTTAAGGAACTACTGTTTTCAAAGCATAGTAGAGTCAATATTCTGATATTCACTGAAGGGTAGGAGCTGGTGAATCAGAAGCTCTCAATGCCCATTCCTTGTCCAACAGCTGACTCCATTTTCCATTATCAATTTATTAAAAACAAGAAACCTCTTTGCTCTTCAAAGTTCTACAATACAAGGAAACCAAGAGTCTTTACTGGAGAGGTGGGAAGAACAAACATGCTGTATGCTTGACAGGTAGGTATCTTAGGGGAAAAAACAACAACAAAAGAAAACAGAATACATTATTGTGGTAATTCCTTGAAGCAAGAAAATATCCTTTTTTTAAGTTTATTTATCTATATTGGGAGAGGCAGAGATATGAGCAGGAGAGGGGAAGAAAGAGAGAAGGAGAGAGAGAGAGAATCCCAAGCAGTCTCCATGCTGTCAGCACAGAGCCCGACGTGGGGCTCGAACTCACGAAACTGTGAGATCATGACCTAAGCCGAAACCAAGAGTCGGATGCTTAATGGACTGAGCCACCCACTTGCCTCTCAGCAAGAAAATATTCTTGAATATCAGCCCTCTGAAACAATCTAGGTTATACTAAATGTGCACATTAAGTGGCTGAACTCTATTCACGCTATCTTTAAGGGAAATATAATGCTTTCTTCTGTGATTTAAGGCTTGGCTCACATGACAGTTTTATAGCTGAAAATCACTCTGGAGGAAAAATGAAATAGCTCATAGGTGCCCCGTTTCTTGAATATATCAAATGAATATAAATGTGAAAGTGTACACGTACATGTATATAAATATAAATATATACATGTGTTCATTTTGCTCCATGTTCTAGAATCTATCACAAGATAACAGGTGAGTCAATGTGAGGCTATATTAAAAACAAAATAAACAGCATTGCCTTTTGCATTTTCCCCCACACTTAAAACACCTTGTAGTTTTCTTTGTAATTAAGGTTCTGTGGGAGTGTGTGTTTTTTTTTCATATTTTTGCCAGTTTTTTTTTTACCAATTTCAATATTTTAACATATTTTAAGAATCCACAATCACATAACTCAAATAACACAGTGCTCCTTTAATACACTGTACGCACTCATAACGTACAGAATGTATTTA
This sequence comes from Acinonyx jubatus, assembly GCF_027475565.1. Lineage (NCBI taxonomy): Eukaryota > Metazoa > Chordata > Mammalia > Carnivora > Felidae > Acinonyx > Acinonyx jubatus. The sequence goes on along the minus strand of NC_069384.1, from coordinate 5,206,565 downwards.
TAGTCTCCCGTCTAAGCTAATTTGGCTGTTGCTGGCTTAAATGAGCTTCTGCCTGATAAGACATCACCATTATGTCTCAAGTGTAAACAGCATATAGGGCAAATCAAAATAACCTACTTTCCCAATGTAAGATGACCTTGCGTATTTTACACTGAAGGTTGATTTCTTGGAAAAATGTCCTCTTCAAACAAATGAATGATCTCCTCTGTTGGAGTGATTACAGAAATGGGATACCACGCATCCCACAGAGTTTTTGGACAGAAAGGTTCATGGCTCCAGATCAAGAATGGCCAACTTTTTTTTTTCACTTTTCTTTTGAAAATTAGTAGACTGCATTTTTTTTAGAACAGTCGTAAATGTATAGAAAAACCCGAGCAGATAGTACAGAGTTTCCACATACCTCTCGCTCCACCCCAACCCCCTAGTTTCCCCTCTTGTGAAAACCTTGTATCAGTGTGTTTGATTCAACTGAAGAAGCTCTATTGATTTTTCTTAACTAAAACCATAGTTTATATTAAGCAACACTCTGTCTTATACATTCGATGGGTTTTTACAAATGCATAACGTCACGTATTCACCATTACGGTATCATACAGAATAGTTTCGCCGTCCTAAAAATCCTCCATATTTCACCTACTTTTCTTTCTCTTGCCCGTAACCCCAAACCCTTGGTCCTTTTACTGTCTCTACAGTTTTGACTTTTCTAGAATGTCACATCATTGGAATCATACAGTATGTAACTTTTTCAGACTGGCTGTCTTCCTTTAACAATATACATCTAAGGTTTGGCCATGTCTTTTCATACTTTGATAGCTCATTTCTCTTCATCACTATATAATATTCCACTGTCCAGATGCCCCACAGTATGCTTATTCATTCAATTTTGAAGGACATTTTGGTGGCTTCCAGTCTGAGGCAATTATGAAGTTTCTATAAACATTTTTTGCAGGCTTTTGTTTGGACTTAAGTTTTCAACCCATTGAGTAAATACCTAAGAACATGATTCATGGATTGTATGGTAACACTTCATGCAGTTTGAAAGAAACTGAGAGCCTGTCTTTGAATGTAGCTCTATCATTTTGTAGTCCTACCAGTATTTTCTGTTTCTCCATCTCCTCGTCAGCATTTGGTATTGTCAGGTTTTTGGCTTCTAGCCATTTTAATAGATACGTACTAGTATCTTACTGTTGTTTTAATTTGCAATTCCCCAGTGATGTGTGATGATGAGTATCTTTTCATATGCTTATTTACTATCTGTGTATATTTCCTTTGGTGAAGTGTCTGCTCATAACACTTTTGTCCTTTTTAAAAGTGGATAGTTTTTCTTATTGCTGATTTTTAATTTTTTTAACGTTTATTTATTTTTGAGACAGAGAGAAAGCATGAACGGGGGAGGGTCAGAGAGAGGGAGACACAGAATCCGAAACAGGCTCCAGGCTCTGAGCTGTCAGCACAGAGCCCGACACGGGGCTGGAACTCACGGACCGCGCAAGATCATGACCGGAGCCGAAGTCGGCCGCTTAACTGACTGAGCCACCCAGGTGCCCCTCTTATTGCTGATTTTTAAAGGTTCTTTGTATATTTTAGACACAAGTCTTTTTCAAACATATGTTTTGCAAAGATTTTCCCCCAGTCTGTGGCTTATCATTTGATGCTCTTAGCAGCGTCTTTCACAGAGTAGGGTTTTTTTTAATGTTTATTTTTGAGACAGAGAGAGAGAGAGAGAGAGAGAGAGAGAGAGTTGTGCAAGTGGGGGAGGGGCAGAGAGAGAGGGAGACACAGACTCTGAAGCAGGGTCCAGGCTCTCAGCTATCAGCACAGAGCCTGACATGGGGCCCAAACTCAGGAACCACGAGATCATGACCTGGGAAGTCAGATGCTTAACCAACTGAGCCACCCAGGTGCCCCCAGAGTAGGATTTTTTAATTTTAATAAAATCTTACATCATTTTTTTCTCACGGATTGTGCTTCTGTGCTTACACAGAAGCTAAAAAGTCATAACCAAATTCAAGGGTCCCTTAGATTTTCTTCTGTGTTCTAAGGACTGCACAGTTTTGCATTTTATATTAAAAATCTACAATCCACTTTGAGTTAATTTTCGTGAAAGTAAATTCTGTACTCTTATTGTTAAAGTTTGTGCCTAGTTTTTCAGGGGGTTTTTAGTTTTGTTTTTTGTTTGTTTATTCATTTTGCATATGAATATCCAATTGTGTTCAGCACTATTTGTTGAAAAGACTATCTTCTTCCCATTGAATTACCTTTGCTCATTTGTCAACACTGACTTGAATATATTTGTGTGGATCTACTTCTCGGCTCATTCTGTTCCATTAATGTATTTGGCATCCCTTTGTCAAAATCACATCGTCATAATCATTGGAAGTCTTAAGGTCAAGTAGTGGTAGTACTCTTTGTTCTTCTGCACTATTGTATTGACTCTTCTGAGTCTTTCAACTTTCCAAATAAGCTTTAGAATCAATTAGCTGATATGCAAAAACTGACTTTCTGAGATTTTTACTGGGATTCCATGGAATCTATAGACCCAAGTTGGGGGAAAAAATGATATCTTTGCAATATTGAATCTTCCCATTCATGAACATGGGATATCTTTCCATTTATGTAGATCTTGTATTTCTTTCATTAGAGTTTTATAGTTTTCTTTATATAGATCCTGTATACATCCTGTTAGATTAATACCTAAGTTTTTTTTTTATTTTTTTTTTTTGTTTGTTCATGCTAACATAAATGATACTGTGTTTTTATTTTCAATTGCCTATTGCTGGTACACAGGAAGGTAATTGACTTTGTATATTAATCTTGTACCCTGAAATCTTGCCATAACTGCTCATTACTTTCAGGAGTTTTATTGTTGATTTTTTTTTTTAATTTTCTAAATAGACAATCATGTCATCTGTGAACAAAGACAGTGTTATTTCTTCCCTCCTAATTTATATACCTGTTATCTCCTTTTCTTGCCTTACTGAATTAGCTAGGATTTCCAGTATGATCGTGAATAGGATCAGTGAGAGGGGACATCCTTGTCTTGTTCCCAGTCTGAGAGGGAAAGTACTTTCTCACCATTAAGTATAATGTTTGTTGTATATTTTTTGTGGCTATGAAAAAAGGATGAGAAAGTTCCACTGTATTCCTAATTTGCTGAAAGTTTTCAATCATAGATAAATGTTGGTTTTATCAAATGGTTTTTTTTTCTGCATCTATTATGATCAGTTGTGATCAGTTGACTTCTTTCTTTAGATTATTAATCATCATGGATTATATTAATTGATTTTCAAATGTGGAACCAGCCTTCCATACCTAGAATAAGTCAGCTTGGTTGTGGACTATAATCCTTTTTATACATGGTTGGATTGGATCTAATACTTCATTGAAGACTTTTGTATCCATGTTCATGGGAGACGCTTGTCTGCAGCTTTCTTGTGACGTTTTTGTTTGGTTTTGGTATTAGAGTAATATTGGTCTCCTAGAAGGAATTATGAAATATTTCCTCTGCTTTTAGTCTTAGGAAGAGGTTGTAGAGAATTTATGTAATTTCTTCCTTAACTGGTTGGTAGAATGCACCTGTGAAACCATTTTGGCCTGCTGTTGCCTTTTTTGGAAGGTTACTAACTCCAACTCAATTTTTAAAAATATATATAGCCTCATTAAGATGATCTATTTCTCCTTGCGTGAATTTTCATAGTTTGTGTCCTCCAGGAAATTAGTTTTTTTCATTTATCAAATTTGTGGGCATAGGGTCTTTTATAATACTCTTTTATTATCATTTTAACGGTCATGGAATCATTAGCGATGACCCCTCTTTCATTTCTGATATCAGTTGTTTACGTCTTCTCACTTTTTTTTCTTGGTAACCTAGCTGGACGTTTACCAATTTTATTGATATTTCAAAGATTTTACTTTTGTTTCTTTTTCCTATTGGCTTCCCATTTTCAATTAATTGATTTCTGCTCTGATTCTTATTATTTCTTTCTTCTGTTTGTGTTAGGCTTATATTTTACTTCCTTCTCTAGTTTCCAAAGTTGGAAGCTTATATGATGGATTTCAGACAGTCCTCTTTTTCTGACATACACATTAAATACTGTAAGTTTCTGTTGAGGTAATACTCTCTCATTGTATTCTACATATTTTTATAAGTTGTGTTTTCATTTAGTTCAAAATGTTTTTAAATTTCCCTTGAGACTTTCTTTCATTCATGTGTTATTTAGAAGTGTGTTTTTATCCTCCAAATATTTAGAGACTTTCGAACTATCTTTAACTGAATCAAATTTAATTCCACTGTGGTTTAATTCTGTTGTGGTATGAGACCATGTTCTGTGTGGTTTCTATGATTTTAATTTTGGTGGAGTGTGTTTTATGGCCCAGAATGTGATCTGGGTGAACATTCCATTTGAAAAGAATGTGTATTCTGCTGTTAATGAAGTATTTTATAAATGTCAATTAGATTTGCTTGTTTGATGGCGATGTTCAGGTCATCTATATCCTTACTCATTTTCTGCCTGCTGTCAATTCCTGACAGAGAGGTACTACAGTCTCTATAATAGTGGATTTGTCTGTTTTGCCTTCCAAATGTTATTTTTCTATCACTTATTCCTTCTACGATATGCCTTCTTTCTGTACGCAGGTCTGGTTTCTGACTTTATGTTATTTTCCTTCTCTCTGTAGAACAACTTTTAATATGTCTTACAAGGCAAGTCACTGTTGACAAATTTCTTCAGTTTTTCCGTGTCTAAGAAAATACTTCTCCTTGCGGCGCCTGGGTGGCTCAGTCGGTTAAGCGGCCAACTTCGGCTCAGGTCATGATCTCGCGGTCCGTGAGTTCGAGCCCCGCGTCGGGCTCTGTGCTGACAGCTCAGAGCCTGGAGCCTGTTTCGGATTCTGTGTCTCCCTCTCTCTGACCCTCCCCCGTTCATGCTCTGTCTCTCCCTGTCTCAAAAATAAATAAAACGTTAAAAAAAAAAAGACTTCTCCTTCACTCTTGAAGAATAATTATGTGGGATATAGAATTGTGTGTCCATAGCTTTTGTTTTTCTTTCAATACATTACATATTTCACTCCACTCTCTTGCTTACATTGTTTGTGGCAAAAAGTCCAATATAATTATTATCCCAGTTCCTTAACAGGTAAGGTCCCCCACCGCCAACTTCTTTTACTATTTTCTCTTTCTTTGGTTTTCTGATGTTTGGATATAATATGCTTGGGTGTCAAATTTGGGAATGATTACCCTGTTTGGTATTCTCTGAGCCTCTTGGATCTGTGATTTGGTGTCCATCAATTTTGGATAATTCCCAGTTATCATTTCTTGAAATATTCCTTCTGTACCTTTTTCTTTTTTCTCCTCTAGCTTTCACATTTTGCATATGTTATCTTTTGTAATTTTCCCACAATTCTTGAATATTCTGCTCCTTTTTCATTTTTTTCCTCTTTACATTTCAGTTTGATGTCTCTATTGACATATCTTCAGGCTCACTGTTCATTCTTGCTTGTGCCTATTCTAGTAATGAGCCTATCAAAGGCATTCTTCATTGTTGTTCATTGTTTTCTATTGTAGCATTTCTTTTACCTCTTTCTCAAAGTTTTCTTTTCTTAATTTTTTTTAACATCTATTTATTATTGAGAGACAGAGAGAGACAGAGCATGAGTGGAGGAGGGGCCAAAAGAAGGGGAGACACAGAATCCAAAGCAGGCTCCAGGCTCCGAGCTGTCAACACAGAGCCCGACGTGGGGCTCGAACTCACGAACTATGAGATCATGACCTGAGCCAAAGCCGGCCGCTTAACTGAAGGAGCCCCCCAGATACCCCTAGAGTTTTCAACTCTGTGTGTATCACCCATATGCTGTTGCATTTACCTACTTTTTCCATTAGATCCCTTAGCATATTAACCAAAGTTATTTTAAATTCCAAGTCTGATAAATCTAACATTTGTGTCATACCTGAGTCTGGTCCTAAGTCTTGCTTTGTCCCTTCACGTGTGTCTTTACTTGTACCGCATTCCTCATAAATTTTTCTTAACTGATAGACATAGTATATTGAGTAATAGGAACTGTGATAATTAGGCTTTTAGTGTGATATTTTATGTCAAGTCTGAGAAGGAGCTTGCCTATACTTAATACTGTTGTGGCTATAGCGGCCAGAGACTTCAGCTTGCTCTGGGTTTCTATTTTATTTTATTTTATTTTATTTTATTTTATTTTATTTATTTATTTTATTTATTTTATTTTATTTTATTTTTATTGTATTTTATTTCTCTTCTGTTTTCTGTGTTTCTGTAGAACTCCTTGGAGTTTGTGTCTTGTAGCTCTCTCAGTGGTAATACACTGCTTTTACTTTGGAGCCCTGTTGATGTGATGGGAAGGGGCTGAGACGGGGGAGCTTTCTATAATCTTACAACTGAATCTCAGTTTTCAGTATCCCTGAGTCCTTGGGTTGTAACTTTCAAATGTTGTTTTCGTTGCTGTTGTTGTTTGTTTGTTGAATCTCTTTTTTCTCCCTTTCTGGGCAAGACCAGAAGGAACCTAGAGGGGTCCAGAAGGAACCTAGAGGGGTCCGCTGTTGGCTAAGTGGTCTTTCCCAGGTTAGATAAGGCTCTGGTAAAGTAACTTCCCTGGGAAGACAAGGCTTTGTTATGGAGAAGGCACTAGGCTTATTTCAAATGATGCTTTTCCACTCCCTGTGCACAAAACACAAAGGGGATTTTCTCTGATCTCCAGGTGAGAACTTAATGAGGCTCCTGGAGGTAAAACTGAAGAAAGTATATGGGAGCGTCCAGAAAATGTTACTTCTTTAATCATCCATGCTTAACCCCCTGCAATTTGTCAAACTTACATTGAAATGTTCTGACCAATTCTTCTCCCAGTAAACTGACCTTAGCCGTCATTCTGTGTTTCAACCTATCGCTTCAATATTTCAGAGTGGCAGTTGGCCCCATGACTTCAATTCTCTGATGGATCTAAGAAAAGCCATTGGTCTTTGGTTGTTGAGTTGTTTGTGTTTTTTTTTTTTATCATTTCTGCTCTTCTTACTTTGTAATAACAAGACGTGAGTATGATGTTTATTGTCCTTTCTATTACACACATTCTCTCTTTTTTTTTCTTGTTATAAGAAGTTGAATGACTTCCAGGTTCTATATATGTCAGAGCTGAAGTTTAAAAAAAAAAAAAAAAGTCATCAAGCTTTGTGTATAAACGGTCAAATAATAAATGTTTTTGGCTTAGGGGCGCCTGGGTGGCGCAGTCGGTTAAGTGTCCGACTTCAGCCAGGTCACGATCTCGCGGTCCGTGAGTTCGAGCCCCGTGTCAGGCTCTGGGCTGATGGCTCAGAGCCTGGAGCCTGTTTCCGATTCTGTGTCTCCCTCTCTCTCTGCCCCTCCCCCGTTCATGCTCTGTCTCTCTCTGTCCCAAAAATAAATAAACGTTGAAAAAAAATTTTTTTTTTAAATAAATGTTTTTGGCTTTGTCAAATATATAGTCTTTATTGCGGCGACTCAAGTCTGCAGCCGGAATGTGAATGCAATCACAGACAGCATGCAAAGGAATAGGTACGTCACATCCCGATAAAACTTTGTTTCCAAAAAAAGTAGGCAGATGTGTTCAGCAGCCCCAAACCAGGTCACGAACTGAAATGTTACAAAGGACAAGATGGTAGCCAACATGGGCAAAGTTGGATGCGTGTCAATAAAAAATAAAATGCACTTGGCTTTTATATGAAATACACACTGTTTACTAATACAAAGAAATAGGGCAGATCTCATTTTTCTTGAGAAAATATTTTACTTTGGATAGAAATGCGGGTCCCACCGATCATTCAGTAATTCTAAATTACTATAAGCAAACAGCACACGTGGCGAATATGACTGGTGACTGGTGGTTTGCCTCAATGCCAGGGACACTGGGGTTGGTGGGGACAGTGATGAACTGGAAAGCAGAGTAGCCAGCTGCAACCCCATGGGAGTACGAGTCTCCATCGCCAGAATTACAGTTTTTCAAGAGGAGCCAGAAATCTAGATTTCATAGCACACCTTTACCATGTTCAATGTTGCCAATTACTCAAAATAAACATTCAGTATCATACAGGCCAACAGTGTGTTAGACCAAATGCAAATATTAAAGCTGGCTGAACTTGGCCCTTGGCTGAATTTGTCCTCCAGTCTAGGACAACTCCAAGTTTTCTCGACGCGGAGCCTAGGAGCTAAGAACTTTCCCAAGGTCACACAGCCTTGAGATGGCCAGGTGGGATATGTGCTGTAGCTGCAAAGTAACCACTTCTGGGTCTGTTCATATCCCCCATCAAATGTCCCTTTAGCCTCCACAGGATCAGCGTCCCCTGCTCTGTATTTGGTCTGGCCACGGTGTCACTTCCTTCTCACAATATCAATAATCTCCATGCTTACAAACCCAGGTAGCTTTTTAAATTAACCAACTTCATCGTTTTTTTTTTTCATTTTTTTCAAAGAGGACAATTATGTTTCACTTAAATCAGCAAAGAACAACCACCACAATTATGTTTGTGCTGTGAAATCACAGCAAGATAAATGATCCCAATCAGTTACAGGAAGTCTGCAAAGAACATCTTATTCAAAAAAATGTGCTTCAAGTTATTCATATCCTACTTTCCTGTGTAACACAGTCCTGCTTAATTCTGAGCTGCTCAAAAGCATTCATCTTTCTAGGGACTTCAGGGGCAAAATGAGAGCAAGAGAATGGTTAGTATGTTCCCACCCACTGTGCGCTATCCCAGATGGAGCAGGAAGTTGGCACAAAGGGGTAGGACCAAGGTGACTCCATGGAGGCTGACGGCGGAGGACGGAGGGACAGGGAGGAGAACAAAGCTTTCAATGGGGGACTTACAGAGAGGCCAGCCTCCAGTTTCTTGTTACCTTCTATCGAGAGCTCTTGACTGGGAGTTTTTCAAAAGAGTATCGACTCTGAAAGGCTCTACGACTGGTAGAGATTGATTATCAAATATACACAATCATAATGAACTCACTGGAAAGATTTTCATGTCAACAGCAGAAAAAAAGAATTATCCTAAAAACCTGCTGACATCACATTGTATTTCATTGCTATAATCTTGGACTGCCATTGGAGTATTTTTTTAATGGATTCAGGTGTTAGGACTGGATGTTTCAAAAATATATTTTAAGCTGGAAAGAACAATAAAATGTTGTGATCCAATGTGTTCAATAAAAACTGGGGACAGAGGGCTGGGTCTACTGGGCAGAGTAACGTAAAAGAAACCAGCCCATCACACACACACACCCCCATCGCTATATATTTCAACATTTCCTAAATTGGTATTCTAAAGAAAAATAAGAGAGGTGGCTCAAAATAAATTGTTTTGTGGCCCAACAGGTTGTGGAAATGCAGGTTAGATAAATTTAAACAGGTATTTTTACTATAAAATCTCTCAGCCTTTTTACTATGCTTCATACGCTGCACCCTCAATAACGTCTCTCTGCTGTGAAAGTATTTGTCAAATTTGCTGGCCATCAAAGCCTGTAGGCAAATGAACAAATTATAAACTCTCCCCCAAAGAAGCGTTTAAGGGAGCATAATTTGGGAAGGACTGGTCTATTTTAACTGTTGGCAAGCTTAAATAACAACTTCGTATATAAAGAATTTAAATTTGAAATTTTCTTAAAGGATGCCACAATTTTGGTTATAAGGGTACCAGGCCACCATTTCTTCCCTCCTTCCTGAAATCAAGGTTGTGGTTCCATTCCCAGTGCAATTCTCATGTTCTTTCTGTGTCAAATATCTTGAATACGCTGAATTGCTTCGGATTTCCAAATCAGTGCTTTCTTTCCAGCTGGGTCTAGAAAGAGTTAAAGTATGCACATCATATGGAATTTTCAATGCCAGAAGAAGTAATTATACAATACTGTTGTCATAAAATTTATACTGAAGCGAGATAGAGCACCTGGTTAGTTATCAATTAATACCTTTTTATTATGTTCTGCCTGGCTTTCTTCCTTCTTGTGTGGGATGATACTTGGGCTAGGGTTATTTATGATTTAGAGCAAGGATAGCAATTAAGATTTATGCTTATAGGAAATGCTTTGCCGCTCTGCTCTGTGTAGAATAACACAGTGCAATGTTCCTTCTAATCACACAGTGGGGAGGGGAGCCAAATCTCCATGAGAAAGAGAAAAATGTTGGGGATCGGGATGAAAATAGCATTGGAGATGCTGACTGAGGAGGAGAACTCTAAACTGGAAACACTTTATTGGAATTAGGTGGCAATTAGAGCCCAGTATTGGCTCTGACAAAGGGCAGGCTGGCCTTCCTGGGAAAGGCTAGTGCCAGGATGAGAGCAAGGTGGTAAGCCTGTCAAGACCTTGTCAAGCTCTGCTTAGAGCTCTTTGTACTTCTTACATCTGTGGTCCAGTAACCGTCCATCAAAGAGCGTCCCAGTCCTCTGGAGATTAATTCGTAAGATGCCATAGTTCTTCCTTACGGGGAGAAGGATGATTTCCCAGTTTCAGAGAGCTGCAGAACACAATTTCGCAAGGACTGAACACCTTTAAAACAGAAACGAGGCCTGCGGCAGAGTCCAAGAGGCAATCTGGAGGATTCCGTGTTGATACATGGCACATTTCCATCTCTTGTCTCTCCCCTCAAGACCAAAATGTGGAATGGCCAGGGAGGAAACATCTATCGTTGATGGTAGCAATAATAAAACGCCCACATTTCTGGCGGCCAGTTCAAGGCAACCGCAGGACGATATGGCACTGTGACTGTGACACGTTTACTTCCCCTACGCCCCGTCCCTTGGGCACGCCTCCGCACACACACTGTATCTGGCCAAGTTGTACACCACACCTCTGGTTCACCTCTTGAGCAAACTAAAACAAACTAGTTGAATAAGGCAAATCCAAAAACAGCCCAGACCTCTGTGAAGATCCCAGAGCGGGCTGTTCCTACCTCCGGGGCTGGGGAGGCTCTGTCTACCTGAATGGACATGACTTCCACCGCCCAGGGGGACACGCAGGTCTTACGTGGCTTTACGAGGCGTTCTGCAATTCTGGCAGGGTCCCTAACTCTGGCTTTCTCTTCAATGTCTCCCACTCCACCTCCTACCAACAACGAAAGCCGTGTAGGTGATTCAAGATTTTAAGAAAGTCACACTCCATGACTTCAGGATCAGGCATTCTGGGGACAGGTACCTAGCTATGTTTCCCTAAGGGTGCTTCATGGAAAATGAATACCTAGGGTGCTAAAATAGATCCCATGCGTGGTCAAATCACTTCCAAAAACACTGGCTTAAAGGAAACAGGTGTGCCATTGCAAGACTTCTCGGCACCTTTGGTGCATTCATTCTAAATCTTCTAAACGGGGAGAATTTGGTGGCATTTCTCCCAGCAGATTTCACCATCGAGCCCTCTGTCTAGGGCAGCATTGTTCGATAGAAGCACAACACGACCCCCAAATGAAAGCCATGTATGTGATTCAAGATCCTAAGATTAAGTCACACTAAAAATGTAAAAAGAAGCAGGTGAAATTAATTTTACTAATATACTTCATTAGCACGGTAGAACAAAACTATTATCATTTCAACAGATAATCTGCATAAAATATTATGAATGAGGACATTTACATTCTTTTTTGTCACACTACATCTTTGGAATGTGGTACGTAGGTCACTCTTGGGGCACTCTCAGTTCAGACCAGCCACATGTCCAGGGTTCGGTGTGGCATCACATGTGGCCGTGGCTGCCCTACTGGATGGTACAGATCCACAAGTATCTTGGGAGACCACTGTTGCACGGACTTGGTAGGATTTGAGATGTACAGGTAAGCACTACTTCTGGATTTAGGCCAACAGGATATTAACTCATTTAATAAATATTTGTTAGATGCCTACTGTATACTAGGTACTGGGTTAGGTGCTATACAAACGGTACTGGACAGTATTTTTTTTTTTACAAAACCCTACCTTAATGAGACTTTCATTCCAGTGAGGTATGCAAGCATTGGATTACATAACTAACATTTAACACTGAGTGCTAAGAAAGGACACCTGACTGCATCCAGAGGTAAATAAAGGCTTCCCAATAAGTGACATTTAAATGGATACTGGAAGATACTTTGGCTTTAGCCAGGCATCATACAGACGACGTACAAAGAGAAGAACATGAGGTGGGGACCACCACTCGGGTGGTTGGTTCAAGAAAGGGGAGGAAAGTTGGGATATTAAAATACAGACCGCAGACCCTGGGAGAGCCATGTTAGATGAGCCTGGTTGACAGAAACACGTAGGGGGCTCTGAATCAGTATTGGATTTTATCTTAAAAGCACTGGGAAGCCTTGGAGGGTTTTAAGCTAGAGAGTGAAAATATCAAAGGGGCTGGAAGGTGGGGGAGGGGGTGGTCAACCTGTCTAATCCTATCTGGTTTACTGGTAATAGGAGGGTGGTGAAAACTAAAAATACTATAATCTAATAAAAATGTATTTTAAGCCCCCCCAAAGAAAATATCCACTGTGTTTTTATGAGGAATTAGAGAGATAGATGGAGATTCTTGGCTACACTTCTCATTGAGAGTGGGAGTCTAATTCCTCTTTGAATCCAAGTTGACCTTAACGATCTAAGAGAATTTGGTAGATGTCAAGTTCTGGGATTTGTAAGGCCGGGTCATAAAAAGCCTTGTAGCTCTGCCCTAATCACTGGACACACTCTCTCTGGGAGCCCTGAACCACCGTGTAAGAAGTCTAGCTGCTGCAAGAGAGCCAAATCAAGAGTGATACCAAGGGGAGAGGGCCCAAGGTGATGAGCTAAAGAGAAAGGTCATCCTATGAATGAGAACAGTCTCCACTAGTCTCCAAATCAGCCTTTCCCCAAGGAGAGAGCAGATTTCTATCCTGCTAGTTATTCATGCCATCACAGCTGAGGTCCACGCATCTCAGAGGACAGGTGAGCTTCTCTGCTGAGCTCTGCCCAAATCTCCTGCCCACGAGCCAAGGAAAGGGTAGTTCTTTTAAGCCACCAAGTTTGGAAATGTTTGTTTCACAGCCATGGATAACTTGGATGGTTTCTGATAATCCCTTTGGCTGTGGTGCAGAGGTGGCCGACAAGGGAACAAGGTCATGTGGAAAATAGTGTGTGAGCCAGAAATCTGCAGGAGGGAAGGAGGGAAGGGGTCAGCAACCTATGTTATTTTTTTCATTTTAGCTTTCGCATCCATAATTGTACTTACGGCATCGGAGAACTAAGGTAAGGATCTTTAATTCTTTCTCCTTTGCTACCTCTCCCCTATGTTTTGGGGGGAGGAGGGGTCTCAAGAGTGTCTGTAGCCACCTGGCCACGAAAATAACATCCATATTGCCAAGAGAAAATGCCGGTCAACCTATCCTCGGAAAGAGGATGCTTGGATTTGCCGGAAACCGTACCTCTGAGTCAGGCGGCGTAAGAAATAATGAAGTTAATTGGAAAAAAATTACAACCATCTACCTTCACCCCATTGTAGCTAATTAAAACCCATGACAGTGTCCCTAAGTCGGAACAAGTATTACTAGTGGTCAAGTGACAAGAGGAAAGAGTCCCCAGCAACTGGATAGATGTGCCTGGGGTCGTCGCACGAATCCAACCCCACCTCCTAGCACCGTTCTGGGAAATAAATGGGGTGAAATTTTGTTGAAGTGGGTCGTTTAACAGGGATCTTTTCATTTGTATTTATCTCGAGTAGTTTTATGTTCTCGAGTCTTAAAGAAGCTTTTTTTACTGTGAAATCTAAGGCCACCTACTGTAAACAAGAGATTTCTCGGACGTCTCTAAGAAAGCCATCTGTGCCTCACCGAAGGCCACATTGTTAGAATAGAGATTGGGATGCAAAATTTGCCCCAGCAAGCATACTGCTGAGAAGCGATATTAAGGCCCACTTTTCCACTTCACATTTGGGGGATCCGTAGCTATTATTTCTTATTTAGGAAGTAAAATTGGCTGCACCTGGGCATATTATTAGCTGTTCACCACAGGGAACCTCATGCTGATGGGCTATAATTTAGCAGAGAAGGAAAAAAAAAAAAAAGCAAGCCAATTAAAATGAAGCACATCGCTTGGTACCCATTCGCTGATTGTTTGTCAGAATTTATTATCTTATATTGAACAAATAAGGGATAATTAGAAAAGGAATAAGTGTGACATAATCAAAATCTGGGAGACAAATTACTTCTCCTGCACATGAAGAAAAAGTCTCTGTGGGTCCTGAAAACCAGTCCTGCCCAGGGAGAAAAGCATACTGACAGAGACTGCCCCCCTGAGATTCGGAGAGCCCTTGAGAGGCACCCCGTCAACCAGAACCCAGTCCCGGCCCCAAGAGCCGGGCCGTGTAGACATGGCCCCCTCAGCACCCACGGGCCCCGGGCTTCCGGCAGGAGTAACCGACCCAAGGTCACAAAAGTGCGGGGGGGTCAGGCGATCATCCACACCAACAGCTTCTTTAGGGTCAAGAAACCACTTTGCTTCGTTTGCTACTTCGTGTTATTTGGTACATTTGACCAGGCTGACATTCTGATTAAAAGAGAAGCCAACGGAGTTCATTTCAAGGTTTTCTGGCTAATCCTTACTAGTGAAAATTATTTTACATTTTAATTATGATGAAAAGCCATTTCTGTACACCAAGTGCTCAGATTTTATACACACACACACACACTAATCGTTAAGATGGGTAAATCTGTGAGCAAGTAGGCCCTCTGTGAAATTTGGAACAACTTCTATGGAGGACACTGGCCATAAATTTCTCTTTCTTTTTTTTAAGTCTATTTATTTTGAGGGAAGGAGAGGGAGACTGTGAGTGGGGGAGGGTCAGAGAGAGAGAGAGAGAGAGAGAGAGAGAATCCCAACCCAACGTGGGGCTCGAACCCACGAAATGTGAGACCATGATGTGAGCTGAAATCAAGAGTTGGATGCTCAACCCACTGAGCCACCAAAACCACAAGTTAAAATTGGAAAAACGTGCCTGTCCTTCCATTCAGAAATGCCACCCGTAAGAACATATTCTTGAGGGAAAATCCTATGTGTACCAAGATTTGATGGAAAATTCTCATCACAGCATGACACGTGATATAAAACATGGACGCAGCTGTATGTCGATGCCAGCACTTCTAACTAGGCACAGCCATGGGATGGAGACTCACGAGGCCACGTAACATCCTTCAAAAGCGTGGATGAATATGTAATGTTGACGTAGTGTCAATAAAACAAGTGAAAAGCATGTCACAGAAGGACATCAATAGGATCTAAAGGATATCACTTACATATACGTTACAACTACGTGGATGCATATTCATAGGCATGTGTATGTATATCCACACGTACACACACATTACAGTCCCCATCTAGATGCCTTCAAAATAGGTGGGGATATTATGCACCAAAATGGCAACAATTTCCTAAATAACAGAATTATGAATTATTTTCATGACCAACTTGACATCTTCCTGTGTTTTTAGGTGTTAAATAATAACTCTGAACTACTTTTACAATCTGAAAGAAAGGGGAAAAAGTATCTTAACAGCAGTCTCATCGTCATCCTCGATGAATCCGAGAGAGAGAGAGGAGCCTGGTGCAGGAGAAAATCAGGCCGATGTGCCCCAGCCATGGCCAAACGTTTCCCACTGAGCTCTTTCATTATTGCGGGTGGTAACATTGCTTTCCTTGGAGATTGTCATCTGCGCTACATACGTGAGTTACATTTAGTACGCACGTAAGAAAACCAGGATGCCTCAGACAACGCAACGGCAGACCCCCGAGGTGGCCTGGGACCTGTACCGACACCCAGACACCAGAGCTAAAGGCACCCCGAGGCACAGAGCTACACACTGACAAAGGTCTAAATGTGATGTAGGCAACACCTCTGCAAGGCTGCTGACTCTAGTCTATTTTTAAAAAGACAGAGGGGCGCCTGGGTGGCTCTCACTCGGTTAAGCGTCAGACTTCGGCTCAGGTCATGATCTCACGGTTCGCGGGTTCGAGTCCCGCATCCAGCTCTGTGCTGACAGCTCAGAGCCTGGATGGAGCCTGCTTCGGATTCTGTGTCTCCCCCTCTCTCGGTCCCTCCCTTGCTCGCGCTCTCTGTCTCTCAAAAATAAATGAACATTAAACAAATGTTTTAATAAAATAAAAAAAAAAAAGAGAAAATATTTTAAATATAAAATTTTTAAAGCCATAGGGAGGTAAATGGCATTCCCTATTATACCCTCCCCCTGACTCAGGTACGGTCTCCAGTGGAGCCTTCAAAGAACTCACTTTTAACAAATTTTTTTAACGTTTATTTTATTTTATTTATTTTGAGAGAGAGACAAAGCATGAGCAGGGCGGGGGCAGAGAGACAGAGAGAGAGAGAGAGAGAGAGAGAGAGAGAGAGAGAGAGAGAGAGAATCTGAAGCAGGCTGCAGGCTCTGAGCTGTCGGCACAGAGCCAGACGTGGGGCTTGAACCCACGAACCGCGAGGACATAACCTGAGCTGAAGTCGGACGCTCAACTGACTGAGCCACCCAGGCGCCCCCAAAGAGCTCACTTTTGATGTAAATGATGAAGATAACAGTTTGAAATGACACACACACACACGCGCAATCAATGCAAAGCACAGAAGTGGCCTTGGTTGTCATTTTGTGAATGACGTCAAGCACAAGCCAGCTCCCGCTTGTGGGCTGCAAGCACCAGTAACCAACCCTGTCTGACCGAAACAGAAGGACTTGGCTAGAAGGGTACTGATGACCGCAGCGTGTGAGAAAGGCAGGATGATGCTGCTCACCTCCCACATCTTCGGGGGGCCTGCTTACACAACTGACCTTGGCCTGAACCCTTGAAATCTTCCCTGTGCTACACGTGAATAAGGCCGTTTGAGACACCGGGGGCCTGCAAACATGCCGCATGAGCTTACCTGGCTTATTTGTGTCATCGGTGTGATGGGTGGCGGTCGTCAGCATTCCTTCCGGTCGTGTATGTGCCTATGTGACCACACCCCCCCCAGGAGCCACGGACTCTGAGAGCCCAGTGGCTTCCCTGGCCTGGGACCCTGGGCATCCGTCACTGAGATCAGTCGGTCAAGCGTCCAACTTCAGCTCAGGTCATGATCTCACGGTCCAGGAGTTCGAGACCCCCCCCTGGGCTGACAGCTCAAAGCCTGGAGCCTGCTTCAGATTCTGCTTCCCTCTCTCTCTGCCCCTCCCCTACTTTCTAGCACTCTCTCTCTCTCTCTCTCTCTCAAAAATAAATAAACATTAAAAAAAAAAAACGAGCCCAACAGAAGTCAAGACCCAGATTCCATCACTGCTCTGGACACCCAATGACCCGCAGTCAGAACGGACCTGAGATCCCTACATCGTGACATCGCTGGCCCCCGGGGACTGCAGGGTTTATCATCCTCAGCACCGTAGACATTTGGGGCCACATAATTCTTGGTTGTGGGGACGTTCCGGGCAACGTAGGATGTTAGCAGTGCCCGGACTTCTACACACTAGATGCCAGTAACTCCCTCCGGATTGGGACCATCAAGCGCCTACAGACATTGCCTCAGGACTCCTGGGGGGAAACGGCCCTCTATCGGGAACCGCTGACTTGGAAGCAGCTGGGTCAGGGGTCCGGTGGTAGCTACAAGCACAGCCAGAGACTGAGACTCCCCTAACAGCTCCTACCAGTTCCTCCCTCCGCCAAAACGATGCCAGAGAAACCCCCAGACGGAGGAGGGACGCTCCAGTGGGAGGCGTCCGTCCACTTGGAAACAACCTCGGATCTTTGTCACAGTAGAGAGTGGAAAGCAACAGAGACGTCATGGCTGCTTTGCAAAGAACATTTTCCTTCCTCACTTTCTGGCTCCTGAATGAAGAGCTGCGTGGGACTGATTAAAACATGGCATTGCTTTAATTGCTAGTTGGCACACCAAAAGTCAATGGGCTTCTCCCTCCTCTCAAAACGTGTGCTCCTTTTTCATAAAATCTAAATGAAGAATGAATAAATGCGTTTGCAAACGTCGCCTCATGAAATCCACAGATAAACTCTCTGTGGTCTCGGCCCTTCAGAAGACGTCCGCTGGACGTGGTCTAAGGAAAGAGGGCAGGAGGAGCAGCAGGTGGACAGCCACCCCTGCATCTGCAGGCTGAACTTGGGGGTGGCACCTCAAAGCTCTCCTCCTAGCAGGCGCCACGGCTACCTTCCCGTTGATGGCCCGGGGAGGGGCAGTGGCGGGGGGAGGGCAGGGAGGACCACAGATCCACATTCTGGGCATCTGGGTCCATTCTGCCTAAGGCTTTGCGGCACATTTATGCCCTGTCAGACAGAATCTACAGAACACTTAATTCTGGATGACTTAATTTGAATATTACAGATGAGTAAGTGATGTTGGGCCAGGAACATCCCTCCAGGTTGGCAGACTCAAAAAAAAAAAAAAAAGAAAAGAAAAGAAAAATCAGTATCTTAGGGTAATATTATTTCAACAAAATATAATTCACTCTAATCTTATTGTCATGCAGTCCACAGCTCTCCATTTTGTTCACAAGCCTGAAACACAATATTGTATCTATGAAATTATTTTAATATACAATTTAATTAACTCATCAGAAAGGAAGGAAATCAGGTCCCCTTGGCATAACTTATTTTTAGTGAAGGCTTCTGTTGATTACGACTTTATTTAGTATCTACTCCTCAAGGATCCACAAAATAATCTGTCCTCCCAGTTTGTTTTCCCACCACCTCCAGAGGCATTGTGGACGTGCCAATCTGTAGTTCCGAGACCCGAAACTGCATTCTTGTTTTATGAAAGATAAAATGGGGATGGGAGAGCTATTTTTACAAAAGCCCAGTCAGAGGATTTGAGTAGGTACTTCAATAAAGAAAATATACAAATAGTAAATAAGCAAATGAGGGGGAAAGCTCCAATATATTAGTTACCAAGGAAATGCAATTTAAATCATGTGAGACAACACTACATGCCTATCAGAATGGCAAAGAAAGAGAGGGAGGGAGGGAAGGAAGGAGGGAAGAGGGAAGGGAAGGGAGGGGAGGGGAGGGGAGGAGAGGAGAGGAAGGAAGGCCGGCCAGAGGAGGGGAGGGGAGGGGAGGGGAGGGGAGGGGAGGGAAGGGAAGGGAAGGGAAGGGAAGGGAAGGAGGGAAGGAGGGAAGGAAGGAAGGAAGGAAGGAAGGAAGGAAGGAAGGAAGGAAGGAAGGAAAGAAGGAAGGAAAAAAGGAAGGCAGGCAGGCCAGAGGAAGGGACGGAGGGACGGAGGGACGGAGGGAGGGAGGGAAGGAGGGAAGGAGGGAAGGAAAGAAGGAAGGATGGAGGGACAGAGAGCCAGAGGGACAGAGGGAGGGAAGGGGAAGTAGGGAAGGGAGGGGGGAAGGGAGGGAGGAAGGGAAGGACATCTCATAGTACCAAGTACCAGTTAGGGGTTAGGACGCGAGGACAGGTAGCATGTGGGATTCTCATGTTGCTGGTGGGAACTCAAAATGAATTAGCCATTCTGAAAAACTATTTGCTCTTTACCAAGTTAAACATTCACTTACCCTGCAACTCAGAAATGCTACTGCTGGGTATTTACCCCAGTGAAATAAAAACTCACGTTCATATAAAACCTGTAAATGAATGTTTATAATGGCTGTATTCATAATCTCCCGTAAGTAAACACAACAAAACAAAACGACGTCTCTCTATGAGCGTGACAATAAAAAAGCCGTACGTCCCTACAATGGAACACCTGTCAGCCACCGTGTTCCACTGCAGTCAGCAGGGTGCCACTACCCAGCACGCACGATATACGTAATCACAGGGGCAGATCTAAAGTGAAAAAAGCCACACTCCGAGGCAAGGTGGCACCAGCAGGGGACAGGTGGGGGAACGGAGATGAGAGGTGAGGTAACTGACTAACCCCCACGGTATTTGGGGGGGTTCAGTGCCAATGTTTCCTCTCTGATTGTGGCAGCAGTTTTTGACTCCAGGCATTTGTCAAAACTTGCAGAATTGTACATTAAAAAGTAATTTTGTTATATATATATATATATATAATTATCGCATTATAAAAAGAAAAAAAAACAGCTAGCCCGTATGCAGTAACAAAGACAGCAATTTTGAGGTGAGGTGAGCTTACAGAGAGTGGCATGGGGCGCTTTCCTCATACCAGACATTCTTCTGGACCCTCTAGCCCACATTTTAGCCTTCGGGGTTCATGACCGGACTCCCAAGGAGCCTTTTGTGAGACCTGTTGTGGACGTGTTTCAATGTGCTAGCACTTGGGGTAAGATTTCATTCGGGCCAAGAAGAAAACATCAAGAAAGCGGATGTCTCCGGATGTGGATCACCCCCAAGAGGCAGCTGGAAGAGGCCTGAGGATCCAGTAGTGAGAAGCTCTAATTTACAGAACAATGCCTGAGCAGCAGACAGCAGGCCTGGGCTGCTGGGCGGCCCCCTCTGTGTTCTTTAAGCTGCCAGGAGGGACTGAGATTCTGCATCAAGGGCATTTGGTCACTCTATTTGCAGGCTCTGCACAGAGATGGCCCCAAATGCCCATCCCACGGCGCAATTAGGGATGGCTTTTACGGAGAGTGGAGAGTCTGGTGCACAGAGAGACATCAGAGTGGAAGTAAGGGCGGGGACTGAGCCAAGTCATGGGTTGGCCGCAAGAACAGTCTAAGAGACAGGAGTCAGAAATAAGGAAAGCCACCTTTGACCTCAATTCCCAGCACAATAAAAAAAAATCTTCTAAGAGACAGGGGCACCTGGAAGCCTCCAACTTCAGCTCAGGTCATGATCTTACGGTTCATGAGTTCGAGACCCGTGTTGGGCTCTGTGTTGACAGCTTAGAACCCGGAGCCCGTTTAGGATTATGTGTCTCCCTCTCTCTCTGCCCCTCCCCCGCTCACACTCCGTCTCTGGCTTCTTCAAAAATAAATGAACATGAAATAAAAATAAATCTCTAAGAGACAAAAGGTGTTTAAATACTAAGTTGACGGGTTGCTTGTTTTAGGCTGAATTTCTTTTGCTCCGTATACCTATTCTGCTCTTTTCTTACTCCTTGACCTTCAGCTAGTCCCCCCAAGTCAGGTGCTTGTCTAGTATTAAAGCCAAATAAAGGATTTGAGGATCAGCCACTCTGTCGGAGGTGCAGAGAAAAAAAAAAACCAATGTGTGCTTCACTGAAAAAACTGCAAAATGTGCAGAGATTATTCTGGGCTTTCATCACTTTGGAGCTACTTTTGAATCTTATAGTTTGTCGGGAACTGATAGACACAAATTCTGCCTTAGCTGGTAGGGGTCTAATTGACTTCCCTCCCCAGCCCTCCCCCCTCCTCCCCATGGAAAAGGCAGTTTTGACTGCATTGGCGCATTTATTTCAATATTCCTGATGAATACTGGAACTGGTTATAACATCTTCTCTGCTCCCTCATTAAAGAAGTTACATCTTTAACACGCGTTCACCTGTATACCTGCATGAGGCGTCTTTAACAGCCGCATCTGCGAGAGCCTCCCCGCCCTCCTTATTTTGTATTAAAAGCACTCTACACTGCTTTGTAGTACCCCATACAAAAAATAAATAAATAAAAATAAGGGTCCTACCATGCTCATGCCTAATAATATAATTGGACCTAATACAGAAACATCACCTTAGTCACCTAAATAAATTTCAATGTATTACTAAATGAAGGACGAGCCTCATATACATCAAACACTGCCAACACTTCCCTGGAAGCCAGTGACACCCACAAATGTGAGCAATTAAATAACTGATTGAAGTGAAATCACTCTTGTCCAACAGAAGGCCATCAGATGCATCGCCTGGCTCTATGAAACTCCCCCTTTTCAACACTGCACCTTTTTCCGAGAAGCAGGGCGGAGTCAGGCTGCCTCTTCCACCGAAGACTGCATAACCTATTCTGAAGCTATTCAGAAGGACCGCATTAAAAACAACTTTCATACCGGGGGTTAAGTGGCAGAAATCTTCCTGGAGAAAAGTCGCTCTGTTTTGCATGCTGTTTCCTGAGTGCAGTGAACTTATTAAGCACTTTGATGTAGCAAAAATTGTGATGTGCATATGTACAAATGCTCCAAACACAGCAAAAAGCAGCTAAAAAAAAAAATCAATAAAGCGGCTTTTTAACAAATGCATTCTGAACTGAATCAAAGGGATAGCCTCGCAGCGACGTGCTACTGATCTAACATTCTTTACATGTTCATTTCAAGGAAACATCTTTGGCAACAGAAAGGTGAAGTCTATCTGTAATGAGCTTCTTCTAAGGCAAGAGGGAAGCGTCTTTTCAAATAAGAGACTAAATAAATACAAGACCAATTGAGGCTCTGCAAACACAAAGGTGTGGAGGGCTCACCCTTGACACACAGGCCTCTTGAAAGCAACTAGAGGTTCCAAAGGCGACTCTGCCATCATTTTCTGTCCTGTTCCTCCCCCAGAAGAGACTTGTATATGTGAATACAGGGTCAGGAGAAAACACTGGGTCCGGGCACGGCGGGTGTTTTTGTCTTGTTTAGTTGTTTAAGGTATGGCCAAGTACTGCAACTTTGTGCTCCAAAAAGCTTACCTCTAACTGGCCTGATCATGACCTTGATCACCCGTCATCCTACAGCCTAAGGGGTGGTCTCCTCTCGGAATGTTTTAAGGCACACGGTTTTTCCAATGAGTTCACTCTCAGAGGGTTTTTTTGTTTTGTTTTGTTTTCCAGTATTCCTGTGGGGCTAGGCCCTGACGCTGATTTGGGGCCATGTTCTGAACACACATTTCCCCCCCATTCCAAGTTATGTCATGCGGGGGGAGGGGGGGTGCCCGCCTACCCCAATGGCACAGCATCCCAACAGAACACTGGACTCACCAGCTCGCTATCCAGACCCTGCTTCACCCCTCAGCCTCCCTCCTCATCATCCATCACCAACATGGAAACATGTCCTTTCCTCTACCACTGCCCTCACATGGAAGGAAACAGAACTGGCTCTCAGTTAACTTCTGGTAATACAAGTTAGAAACAGGTGAATAAGGCACAGAGATAGCAAACTTTTTTTTCAGACCTGTCTTACCTGAACATCTATCTAGAAGAATATATCCCCAGCGTTGTTGGAAAACAACCAGATTAAAAAAAAAACAAAAAACAAAAAACCAACTCCCAAGATTGTTTATTTTTTCCCCAGACCCTTAGAATGGAGGCAGAAGATTACAGAAGGTAGGGAAATAAAGCAGCCTCCTCTCCAGATGGGGTATTGGGCACCTGAACTGCATGGCCATACTACAGATGAGCAGAGTAGGGTCTGAAGAAACTTCCAGACAAAGGACAGAAGCACGGAGGAAGATGGAACGTCAATACTGGTGCCTTGTGTTCCTAAACATTGGCTTTTAGTGACCTTGACCGTTATATATTCCAAGGAAATGTCAGAAGACATCTTTGTGCACGCACACACATACACACTCAGACAAGTCAATTTTACAGGCAAATCTAAATTATAAAATGTTTCAAATATATTTTGAAAAGCTGAGACAGTATAATTAATGGAATAATCTTCCAAAGAGCTTATTCATACCAATCATTTCTCAAGCAACATACAGAAAAATAATCTTTGTTTATATAAATTAAAATGAGTTTTTGTAATCTAAGAGTGTGTTTATTACGTTGGTTGTTACTGTTTTGATTATGTATTATACAAATATATTATAAAAGATGCAAATAATATCTACATCTTGAAGTTTAAGCAAATTTTCATTTTAAATCTTTATTTTTTAGGTCTCCCAAATGGACAAAACGAACATTGACACAATTTCTGAAGGAGACATGGGTGATGTGGAAAAATGAGAGATGTTTATGAAATTCAATAGATACCAAACCTCAAGTAAAATTTACCCAGGAGTGGAAACACTACAGAGATAAACATGGAGACCAATTCGTCCAGGTTCTCCAAAGGAAAATAAAAAACCGTGGGGATCAAGAGAAAAATATTCCATCAAGAGGCACTACCATGTCCTGTACAGTTACACTTAAATTCTCCAGAACCCAGCTCTCCCAGAGTCTTCCTCACCTGAAGAAGTTGCTCAACAAGGGTCCACAACCCTGTGTCTAACGAGCTTCTTCCCATCTCCCTGAGACAGAACCTTAAGTTTCTCATCTCCGTCTTCTCTCCTAAAAGCTCTCCCAAGGCCTTCCCCACCCTTTCTCTGAACAGAAATCTCACCTTAAACTTTCTCAGTTAGAATCTAACCTCAACTCTGCACCCATCTCCAGTTTCCCTCTCAAGACAAACTCTCCGGCCGGAGCTCTGGAAGCCCCCACCTTGTGGGCTTCTTGAGGACCTCAGTCCTTCTGCTTTCTTCTTTCTTTGTAACTGCTTCTCAGTATCTTATTCTCTGTTGGATCACTGTGACCATGATGCAACCACGCTTGCTATTTGTTCTACGACAAACACATAAACAAATAACAACAATAAAACCAAATTCCCTTTACTAGATTTTCTCTTTTACTACTATCCCATTTTTTTTTTTTTTTTTTTTTTGCTTCTCATGCACAACCATGTTTTTCAAAGGAGCAGGTCCAATATTCATCTTCACATGTTCACCAGCCATTTGCCTTCAACCTCTTCAATATAACTTATGTCCCTCAAGACACTGGCCTTGTCCAGGTGACAATCTCATGGATATCATCTTAACCTCTCAGCAGCATCTGATACAGCTAAAGCCTCCCTCTACCATTATTGTCATGACATCCATGACACCCCACATTCTTACATTTCCTCCCAATCCACTGGGTGCTGCACTGACGTCTCCTCCCCCTTTGTCTCATCTCTAAATGTTAGTGTTCTTCACGAATTTGTCCTGGGCTCTCTTTCCTTCCCTTCATAGAGTATCACATTCGTCCAATCACTTTAGATACAATTATATAGCTGATAACTCACAGATTTATGTGGCCACATAAAATCCACATATTTAACTGCCAACCTGGCCCTTCCACATGAGTGTCTATTGTATTTAAAACCTAATCTGTTTTAAAGCATTCTTAACTCCCCCCGCACAACCTCTTACACATTTCTTCTTCTCAGGGAAATGGACCGCCATTAACCCAATCCCTCAAACCAGGAATCACTCTTGATTTCACCGTCCTTCTGCCCTACGTTCCTTCCTTCCTCTCATTCTACCTCAGCACATCTTTCAAAAGATCCTATTCTATTTCTAAAACATAGCTCACATGTCAGTCCATGTGTCTCTACTTCAGTTGAGTTCACCATCATCTCTTAGGTAGACATTTGAAATAGCTCCCTACCTAGTCTCTCTGCATTCACACGTTCTCTTCTACAATTTATTCCTTCTGATCTTCATTAGTGAGAGTGACCTCTTTAGCCCAACATTGAATCAGGTCATGTTCCTTGTCAAAGTCCTTCACTTGACTTCCCATTGAAGTTGAAGTAAAATCAAAACTTTTCCCATTGCCTCCCAGCCTCAGGATAGCAACAGGAAGTCTAAATCGCCTCTCTCTGTGACCTTGTCTCCTTTTAGTCTCACTCAGTTCCAGCCACACTGTCTCCTTGCATCCTTCATTGATGTCACCCTCTGCTCTTCAAGTGGTTGGTCCTTTCTCATTCCTCAGGACATGGAGGGACCTTCCTGCTTCCCTAACTCAAAATAGATGCTCTCCCACCCTGTACCACCACTCTACCTCTCTCCCCTGTTTGTTTCCTTTGGAACATTTACAACAAACCTTAATTATTTCAATTTATTCTACTCAAATAGTTCTTGCGGTGAAGTCATACCTTTTACTTTTGTATTTGGAAAATTGGATAATTTCTATTTATTCCGCCTTGTCTACAATAACCCTCTGAATAATCCCCTTGCCTGCCTTGTCTCTCTCGCCTCCAACTCATCCTTCACATTGATGGCATTGTTTTCATTCATTACGTTTAAGTTGCTGAGGTCTTTTCCTGCCTATCTTTGTTGCTAGACTGTAAGCTCCTTGAAGGCAGGAGACCATCACTAGAATTTGCCAATGTTTTCCCAGAGTGATCATCACATAGCAGATGCTAAGTAAGTATTTGTTGCTAGAATGATAAGGAATTAGGATGCTAACAGAAATAAAACTTCTCAGCAAGGTCAGAACAGGTAGTACAAAGCCAATGCGATCAAACTTAAAAACTTTATTCATAAAAGTACCTTGAGTTCTTGGATTCACTCTTTATATACCAGCGACATAATAACTAAAATAAACTGGACATCCAGTTTTCAGATCCTCAGCAAAGTAGGAAAGCGCCTGTCGTGCCAAGTCATTCCAATGCTGGGAAGAGAGAGATGTACTGAGGACGGGAGTCATGTCTATTTCATGCCTTTGTTTCCCCAGAAGCTGGCACGTTGCCTGACCCATAGCAGACAGCTTCATATGTGTTGAATCAATGAACGAACAAATGTAACCTCTGGTAGACAGAGGTAACCTAGTGACCTCTTGTAAACAGAGGGAAGGACAAAGGACCAGGTAAGGACAGAAGAATCAGTGATACATGTACTTGGAGATCATAACAACAACTGGGAGGGCCAAGTCTTGAATGTTATGTGGCACTAGAATAAGCAGAAAAAGTAAAGAAAGCTGACCACATGGCTTGTACCATCACTTACAAGAAAATGCTCCAGAGATCCTGAACATTCTGACTTTTCTAGAAAATCACTTGAAATTTAAAGAGCTAGTCATTTTCCTTAAACAGGTATAAGCAACTTGGAATTCAATGACTCTCATTTGCAGTTAATACATGGTCAGAGCCTTCTCTAAACACAATCAACTGAGAAATACAACAAAAGCAAAACCCTACCCTGAAGGTGACAAAGAGGATTCCTTACGTGTCTGTGAGGTGTTATGTTACATTTACTTCAACTCCTCAATTACTCACCGCCCAACTGTAGCTAGATATCTTTACGTCCATTTTTCATAAGAGAAAACTCAGATTTAGAGAAGCACAGTGATTGGTGCATGGTCCCTCAGCGGAAATGACTGACGGCCACACACATTCAGCCCTTCTAACCGTACTTGTTTCCCACACACCACAATGGCTTTTCCTTGTTCCTGGGTGGAGCGCCTCTGCAGTGACTTTGCCTTTTATGCCCCCAGAAAGAAACCTGAAGGCCCCCTAAGTTGTAAGTGAATGGCGAAAAACATTCAGATGGTACGTTGTTACCACTCTGTATATTTTCCAGTTTGGGGTCTCATGCGCTTATATTAACCAGGGCACACAACCCCAGCATGAGGGGAGCTTGAATAATTTGTGTCTTTGTTTACATAGCAAAAGGACCAAGCTATTAAATACCTGGAAAGCCGATCCCTCTTTATCTGATCTACACTTCAACAGCCTATCTGAACCCACCAGAGCCGCGTCACAGAGAAGCACTTCATTCCAGTGGTTAGAAACGTGGGCCCTGGGGCCAGGCTGCCTCATCAAAACCTGGCTTCCCCACTTACCAGCTGGGTGACCTCTAATAAGTTACTGTACCTCTATGAGCCTCAGTCTCCTTACCTATAAATTAAGAATAACTGTAAGGTTGTCGTAAGGAAAAAATAAGCAAATATATGACAAACTATATAGCCCAGGGGTCAAGCCAGTTCACGTCCTGCTTTTGTAAGCTGATCTGTATTGGAACAAAGCCATGCTCAACTGTTTACAGGGTGTTTGCAATCACTTTTGCTCTACATAGTGGCACAGTTACGTAGTGAAAACATAGAACTCATGGTCCCCAAAGACTAAAAGATTTAGCATATTTCCCTTCCCTGAAAAAGTTTATTAACTCTTGAGTTAATATATGTAAAGCCCTTAGAACAGTCACTGGCATTGCTTCTCAGCCTTCCGGCTAAGATCAGGTGTAGAACAGTCAGTGGCGTCTCATAAGTACTCTATCTACCTATTGATCTATCTATCTATCTATCTATCCTATCCATCCATCCATCTATCCATCCATCCATCCTTCCATCCATCTATCTCTATAATCTCTCCATCAATCCATCAATCCATCTATCCATTCATCTATCCATCCATCTATCTCTATATCTCTTCATCAAACCATCCAACCATCCATCCATCCATTCATCTATCTATCCATCCATCCATCCATCCATCCATCCATCCATCTATCATGATTATCTGTCTATTATCTATCTGCCTGCCTGTCTAGCTTCATGTGTGTGTGTGTCATACATATTAGTTGGCAGGAAGTACTAGGATATATGCTGTAGTGCTAGCTCTCCAAGGTCATTCATTCCCTATCCCCACACAGAGGCCCAGAGGTTGGGAACCATGGGTGAAAACAGTCCTGGAATTGGATGTGATTATCCTTATAAAATTCCTTCAGCCCTTTAATTTCAGGGAAATCAAAATTAAATTGAAAGAAAATTAACAGGAAGGACTTCTTCAGAAGGAGTGAGTCTCATGGAAACATGTAACTGTGTATCTTTTGTGTGCAGACTGTATATGCAGCTAAATGACAACAAGTCAAACTCCTCTGGGGAAAAATCACATGCTCATAGTCTACTGACATCAGGACTGGCCATGTGACTTAGTCTGGCCAATGATGAGTAATCCCTAAATAGACAAAGAATTACAACATAATTTGATGTTTAACTGGGACTCTTGAGGACATTCAGTTGAGAAATGTGGAGGATGCAATCCTTTGTCTCTGGCCATCTGGAGGAGGAGGAGGAGTCAGGGCTAATGGGCCCTGAGGAGGCAGGATGCCTGGGAAGTCAGACAAAAAGAATGGGCTTTTGAGGCTGGCCAGCAAGAGGAGCCCCTGCAGAGAACCCAGGTCAAGCAGCTGACAAAGGAAAGACCCTGGAAGTTGGAACATCTTTGTAGTAAATCTGGAGAGTGAAAATACTATGATTTTCCAAAATTAGATAACAAAACTTTTTCCCATGCTTCTGAGCAGTTATAACCATTAAATACACCATGTTGTTGTTGTTGTTGTTGTTATTATTATTATTATTATTATTATTATTTTTTATTTTAGAGAGAGCATGAGTGGGGGAGAGGGCCAGAGGGAGAGAAAGTCAGAATCTTTAAGCAGGCTCCAGGCTCAGCACAGACTCCAACACAGAGCTCCCTCCCACAACCCTGGGATCATGACCTGAGTCAAAATCAAGAGTCCAGCTCTCAACTGAGCCACCCAGGCACCCCCTAAATACACCACATTACTAAGTAGAAAGTTTGTATGCCAGTGTTGAATTGACCCTTTGCTCTTACACATTTATTCCAAGTCACCTGGAATTACTTTATAGGTGCTCCTTTTTAGGGGCACCCCATGCCCTCTCCATATGGCTCAGAAGGCTCTCACCCCCACCTCCATGGGCCTGCAGGTCAGCTCAGCCAGGCCACGCTTCCTGCAACCCCTCATTTGTCTTCTTGGTTCCTAAGCGACTCTTCTTGGCAAACTACTCCACCTGATACTTAAACCAGTTGCTTACCTGCTCTACTGGCTCATCTCTCCCTTCCCGCCTTTCAGATCAGTTCTAGTAAACTGTTCCCACATCTTCCTCATTGACCACTTTTGTTATTTCTTCTAAATGAAACGTGTTGGCTTCCCTGGCCATGGCTTTTGGGTGGGACTCTGGGCCCATGTGATAGTCGGGTTGCTCATACAGGTGAACGCACAGTTTTCCTCCAATGGACCCTGCACCTTTGTGACCTCCAAATTACTTCCCAGTATCATTTCTTTCTTTGTCCTCTCTCTCATGTGCCCTAATGTTGGGAATGATAAGAAGGAGCTAAGACACTGGAATCTGCCATCTAAAGAGATCATTTCTGCTCACTTGGAAACAATATAGATGGTTTTCCATATTTACCCAAATGAAACTGGATGATAGAATCTCAGAGCTGGGAGAGCCGGGGACATCTCAATGATTATCTCCGTGCTAAACTAGGCATTTATGACAACATGTAGTCATTCACAGCCTCTGTCGACCTCATGTCCACGAAGCCTCCCAGTCTAACATGAGACACGGGTTTCTAGTGCAGACAAAGAAAAAGGACCAATGGTGACAGAAGTTCCAGGGATGGAAACCAGGCTGTGACACTGTCCCTGCCACTGTGAACAGGTTCCTCAAACTCTGCTTGTCAAACAGGGACAGCAGCAATGCCTGCCTCCCTGCACCCTGGAAGGTTCTAGAAGAGTGGGCCTTTGGAAGCACGTGTTCACACAGCGGAAGTGGGCGCCCCTTTACAGGTTTGAGTTTGCAAGGGTAGCTCTGGCTGTGCGTGAGGCCTCCGAGGAGCTGTGCCAGCTTCCAGAACTGCTGACACCAATGCTGATGGATGTGCTCCTGGGCGAGGCCAGGTGACTGCAATAACCAGGCTTCAAAGGCCTTTTGGACACAGGAGGGCAGAAGTAATAACTGAAATCGCCCCCAAACGAGTCCAGGACTATAGCCCACTGTAGAATCTGCCTATGCCTGGTTGTATTAATATGTATCATTCTCTACACGAATGGAGATGTAGAGAAAGCAGCTCACAAGATTAAAAGGAAGTTGAGCAAGGAGTTGGGGGATAGAGAGGAAGGGAGGCAGGAGAGAGTTAGAGGGAGAGAGGGATGAAAAGAGAGAGGCTACCAAGGAGAGTGGGGCCCTAGATGCCAGGGCTCCCTCTAGGAGGCTAAACACAAAGGAGAGGAAAGCCAGGAGCAGCTGAGTAGGCAGACTTAAGCAAGGACCCCTAAAAGGGCATGGTCCAAATGTCTGGGAACAGTGTACCTTTTCATACTTGGAAATGTGGGCTGCTCCTGCCCAAAGCCCACCCAGGAACCAGCTGTAGCTCCCAGCACTCAACAAGACCTGCGTTTGTCAGCATCCGCCACAGCAGCCATCTGCTGGCCCAGAAGAAAGGTATTCGGTGCCACCCAACTGAGTCGGGCCCATCTGGGTGTCCCCTATGGGCATCTCCTCACCTCGCCATTGGTGCTTCCCCCACCAAGGCCGCCCTGTCCACTAGTGGCCCTTCTGGGCCACCTGAGAGCATGGATGGCCCTGGACACCCCAGCAGCACTTTGGTGAACCGGGTTCTTCTTGACTTGACCCTGGCTTTGGAACTTGGCTGCTTTGGCTCAAAGCTGGAAGCTTGTTCGTGGCCTTTGTTTTCCTTTTAGTAACGCCTCTTAGGCAGTCAATTCACCACATAGCCTTTATCAACCTCGGTGCACCCCATCAACAGGCATGGCAGGGAAGAGGGGTCCAGCCTGGCTTTCT
Organism: Acinonyx jubatus; assembly: GCF_027475565.1. Classification (NCBI taxonomy): domain Eukaryota; kingdom Metazoa; phylum Chordata; class Mammalia; order Carnivora; family Felidae; genus Acinonyx; species Acinonyx jubatus. The sequence continues at coordinate 5,175,373 of NC_069384.1, read as the reverse complement.
ACATGTGCCTATGTAGCAAGGTCTCTGCTAAGTGTCCCCTCGTTCTCTGAGGCACTGCTAACCTTGTGACAAAGAAAGGAAAAGAAAAAAGGTCTGCAACAGTGCTGCCGCCGGTCTGAATAAAAAAAACCAAAGTCGATGTTCTTTGCCAAAAGAGCACACTTTGATACACTTCAGAGATTTCAAAATTCCCCAGCCCTCACTCATATATATTTTAAACCAACACATTTAATTAAATTAGCAGTTTATATAAAAACCATAAAGGTAAATGGCTCCTACAAAGTCTGAGGTTTGATACTGAGTCAAAATTCTTTTTAGAAACACATTGGTTAAAGCAAATTCTGATGTGACCCATGAAAATTCATAAAGGGAAACCTCACTAAAATGCAGTTAGAAGGCCAGAAGGGGAGGCCAGAGGGGAAGCTGTACCAATCCACATCAATTACAGGAAGAGCTGTCAATTACAGACTCAACCGAAGAATCCTCAACAGTAAAGAATCATCTGTTACCGGTCCCAACAGGGAAAGAAGCGCTCTGCATCTCCTACAAGCAGTCAGCCACCCCTGCAAATCAGCCAGCAAGAAGCCATCATCACCTTGAACACTTGCTTTTCTCTAAACGAGTTTAACTCAAAGCAACCTCCACCTTCTTCTCCATAAAACACCATCCCTCTCCTTAGTTTGTTGGACTTATTTATGGTTTTGCCATAGTTTGAAAATTATAATTCCCTGCTATTCCAGAATAAATGCATTTTGGTGGTATGATAACTGCCTGTTTTTTTTTTAAGGTTAACAGACCCAATACTTTATTCAACAGACAATGTCAGGGTGTGGAGGTGAGTGAATAAGGCAAAATTCCAATGGAATTAGTTTGTACTAAAAATTTCAAGTGACAATGAGAATGGAACTCACAAAGTGAGAGAGTGCAAGACTGTTACAAAGTTGCGGCAAAAAAAAAAAAGATGTCAGAATCTAGGAGTAGAGATAAAAGCCCCAGAGAAATACAGCATTTTCTGATACCTTCCCTGCTATCCCATGGGGGTAGGCATGTGGCATTGAGCTCCCCTGGTTGTTTACTCCCCTCTCCTCCCATACAAGTGCCTTAGTACTTTATTTTATAGTTAGTGAGTGCCTCTGATTTTCTACCCACCTAATTCTGATCTCCTTGAAGACAGAGACTAAGTTGTATCCGACTCTGTCACCCAACTAAGTTTAACACAAGGCCTTACTATACAAAGTTAGTGCTCAAAACTTAGCTTTGAAACAAAGAACGAATAAATATGTTACTGTGGATACATTTCACACACATGATTCCATGAATCTGCAGATAGCAGTGCTCTGACATTCCCAATGTCCTTTCCTCTCTGGCATTCCTGATTAGTACCTATTTATCAGTGACTTCTGGTCTCAGCAGTCACCAATAGCCATGTTCACAGACCCAAGACATCCATCAGTGTATGGCTGGTAGCAATTTATTTATCTCCTGGACCATAAGAACCATGTGGACACCATCTCTGGACCCCGGAACAGACGGTCTCATAGCAGGCATTCAATAAATGTTTACCTAGAGACACTGGATAGAATATGGGAGGTCAAGAGAGTTTATAGCTATTTGTGGTTGAATCAGAAAAAGCATATTAAGTATAAAATCTTTCAAACTTTGACGTACCAACTATATCACAAAAGCATGATGAATAACAGACTGAGACTGTAACTATTAACCAAGGAAAAGCCCTGAATTTCTTCCAGGCAGTGAAGGCAATCCTTGAGTCCTGACCTGGGGCAGGAGGGCAGGATTAAGGGCTGGGGAAGGGAGTGGCTGAAGGAGGTGAAATCACAGCTCTTCTTTCTACCTCTTCATCAGGACCATCTTGGGAATACTTCTAAGCATTGATTAGACATTTTTTAATTTTTTTTATGTTTACTTACTTTTGAGAGAGAGAGTGTAAGCAGGGGAGGGGCAGAGAGAGGGAGACACAGAATCCGAAGCAGGGTCCCAGCTCTGAGCTGTCAGCACAGAGCTGGATGCGGGGCTCGAACTCACAAGCCATGAGATCATAATCTGAGTTGAAGTCGGACATTTAACCAACCTAGCTGCTCAGACATGATAGGCATGTATTTCAACGGCCAAACTGGAAAGCATAACTGAAGAGAAAATCTACTCACTTACATAGTGGACCATCAGAGTTATCCATATAGAGGGAAAAAGTACAGTTCCTACAGGCTAGGGGTCCCTGGTGCTCCCACAGGTCCTCATCTAGTAGACATGGGCGCCCCAGCAAGTGGAGTCCCCATCCGTAAAATGAGAAGAATAACAGTGGCGATTCAGCAGGATCACTTTACACACACACACACGCACACACACACACGCACATACTCCCTTACATATATGTACATATACATGCATACGTGCAAATATAATCACACATGCATGTGCATATATACACATAACAATGGACTGTGTTATATACATGAGTATAACACATGCATTATAGATGATATAGATAGATATAGATACAGATATATACATACATACACACATAGAATTGTCTTGTATACATACATATATCCAAGGGTTGTTTCACACACACACTAAAGAGGTAAGACATATAAAATGCCTAAGGGTCCCTGTGAGTGTGCCACAAACACGGGATATTATAACCGCCCTTAGTGTATCAAATACTAAGTCCAACATGAAATCGTGCACTGTGCCTACCGGGAGGACATGGCTGATCATATTATAGAACTGAAACTGCTCACTTGGAATTCACAAGTGCTCTCATTCACTCTTTATTTCTAAGCCTATAGTTTTTATTCAGTCCTGACTTTGTGTAGTAGTTTTGGAAAGAGGGAGCCACACAATCAGACTGACATGAAGCCCAGCAGCTCTGGAACCAAGATTGAGAATAGTGATCAAGGTGAGACCCCTTCAAGGGGGCGTGAATTCCACTCTCACATCCTGATCCACAAGTACCTGAATCATGTTCGGTACCAACGCTCAGATCATGTGCTGAAGGCAATCACCTGCATCACCTTGCCCTTTTATTTCTCCTCAGAGAATTTATTCCCAGAGATCCTGCAAAAGAGCTAGTGGGGGAGTTAATTACCCATTTCATCGTGTTGCCTACATTCATTGTTCCATATCGATTTGTTATCCAAAACAGCCTTTAAATTGTTTATTGATATCTTCCCAGTCTGTGCTTCTCTCTTATTTAACATATCACCACCAGAGAATTTTGTTTTTAACTGCTGAATGACAATTACTTTAATAGATCGCACCTCTGGATGTGGTTCTTGGTTTGGAAGGAAAGAACAACAGCCTGAAATGATTTCTTCTATAGCATCCATCACACGGCCACGGAGGAACACACAGTCCTCACAACCAAATGGCGGTGGCCCTGGGAGGCAGGCAATGACCCCGCAAGGTAAGAAGGCAACCTGCCTTCACATCACTTCTGGGAGCACAAAGAGCCACAGCTCGGATGCAACAGGACAGCCGTCATTTCAAACCTGTCACCCACTACTCACTATCAATAGGTCCTGGAAATAAAACAGCACCTAAATAAATGACATAAGCAATGAATAAAATAAAATATGCATAAACCAAATAAATAAATCTAAAACAATTCTTTCAAAAAATCCCAGCGTCAAGAAATGGGTTCATCTCAATATATTCATTGGAAGGCTTTATATCCGTCTTTACGTCCTTAGAAAGTACACGTACTGATTTTTCCATTTGGGCAGTTAACTGAGTGGGAAGGAAGGAGGGGACTAGCTAGAAATTGGGGATAAGAGGATTACCCACAAAGAGCAACAGTTAGGACTGTAGGGGAAAGACAATTCGATGGGGACAAATAGAGCAAATCCACGACAGATGAGTGAGTTGTGGGAGGGAATGTCCAACAGAAGATCTTTGAGCGTGTACCTTGGAGAGGACCATATATGGAAAACACAAGCTTATTTCCTCCAAAGGAAGGACGTGATGGATTTGCCATCTTTTTCTTGACCCAGGAATATGGACTAATTAAACAAACAAACAAAAAACAGCAGTTATTTCTTCTCTGGGATACATTCCTTAAAAAAAAAAAGTCTCAAAGGGGTACCTGGGTGGCTCAGTTGGTTAAGCGTCCGACTTCTGCTCAGGTCCTGATCTCGCGGTTCCTGAGTTTGAGCCCCACATCAGGCTCTGTGCTGATGGCTCAGAGCCTGGAGCCTGCTTCCGATTCTGTGTCTCCCTCTCTCTATGCCCCTCCCCCACTCATCATCTGTCTGTCTGTCTGTCTCTCTCTCTCTCAAAAATAAACATTAAAAATTTTTTTAATAAAAAATAAATATTAAAACAAGTTTCAAAGATACAAAATGTAATCTTCTCTATTTAAATCGACTGAGGAATGGCCGTTCCTCTTGGCGTGCACACCACCTGCAATGACAGCTCTCTGCACCCGCCCACAGAGCTGTGCCCACTATCTGTGCCCACACAGTGGGACCTTGTGACTGCAGCATGACGCTCTCATGGTCTCAGCCACAGGGCCTTCTGTGGCTTCTGCTATCGAAACATAATAACACTAATTTTCCACTTCCCGCCTGCCCGGAGGGCTCTTCCTCCACATATACTCCCATCTTTTCCCTTCACGTCTGTCTAGACGTCTGCATCTCCAAGGGGCCTTCACCCACCAACCTACTGCAAGTGTTAAATAGTCTAAAACCTCTGATCACACTGCGTTTGCTTCTCTCTGCAGCACTTATCAGCAATGACACCACAGTGTACATGATCTCTGTAATACTAGTTGGTCTTCTTCCCCCCACTGGAAGGCAGGCGCCCTGAGGGCAGGTGCTTCATCCTGGTTGTTCTCTGTTGTATCCGCAGCCCCTGGCATATACAAGGGACTTAGTACATACTTGGGGAACAAAGCGATGAATGCGCTGGGGACCTTCTACGGAGGTCGGAGTTTAAGGAGGACAGGATGCAGACAAGGGGCAGCCAGGGCAGGAGAATGGAGAGACAGCCCTTCAGGAGCAGTGGGACAAAAATGAGCAAGGGCAGGAGGGGTCTCAGAAGGAGAGGGGCAGGACAGCAGATGAGGCCAACCGCTCGACTGAGGTCCAACAGGGCGGCCACCACCGGATTTCACAATTAAACCATCATCAGTGACTGTCAAGAGAGCACTTGCAGCACGATGGTCCAGACTGCCGATTGCTAAGAAGTTAAAGGGAAGATTTAGAAAACAGAGTTGATGAAAATAATCTAACTGAGAAAGAGGGAATGAGAGAGGCAGGCTGGTCAGCGTTCTTAGCAGCCCAGAATCTAGAAAGAAGGCTTACTGCCTTCAGAGTTGTGTGTGTGTGTATGTGTGTGTGTGTGTCTGTATGTATGTATGTATGCATGTGTATGTCACCAATGTGTGTCTGTATGTCTTGAGTAAATACGTGTGAGTGCGTGTCAGCGTTCATGGACGAGTGTGCATCTCTGAGTGTGGGGGTGGGGGGTTCCTGTGTGTCTGAATGTGTGGCTGACTGACGGGGTGGTGGACAACCCGGGAGGAGTCCCTTCAATGCCTCAAGAACTGACCTCACCACATTTTCTTTTAAGGAGGCAGGAGAAATTAACATGGAATTAAAATGCCAATGACACAGTGAATTTTGGTTTCTCTATTTCAATTCCAGGAGATAAGATATCACCATGTCCACACTTGCATTTATTTAGGACCTTTTCTGATAATAATTTTAAGACAGCTCAGAACTAAGTCTTCAGGTCAAAAGAATCGACCTAAACGTGCTGTTGACTCAAACAGAGAATAGTAGGAACAAAGCAAAAAAAAAAAAAGCCTGCGTAAAAAATTAAAAGAAATGAAAAGCCCTATAGGACCAAAGACAGAGGCAAAATGAATTCTCTGAAGAGGAAAATACATTTTGTTCTAATATTCTCTTAATAGATTTTTTTAAACATGATAAGAAGATGGAAAGAAAGCTGGGAAACTCTGATAGATTATGCAAATACTCATTTCATTTCTCTGCTTTTAGGTGACGTATCGGCACCATTTTAAAGCTGTAAGCCCCCAACATTCCCTATCTCTGCTCCCCAGCTGGCGAGCACAACCAAAGGATTATGCGTAATGCACTCCCTATCCGGCAGCAAAGACATTTATGCGGAGCTCAGAAGGATCTGGGATACTGCAGGTCTCGGGGGGCTTAGAAGGAAGATTGTTAAAATACAGTTCCATGATTTTCACCAGCTTATCTCAACCAAGAGGTTAAATATTCTCTCTCTTCTGCAGAGAGAGGTGGGGGCGGGGATGGGGTGGGATTTGTTGCTCCTGCAGCCAGGAATGAAAATGACTTTGATTCTTTGATTTTAGGTTTTCTAATAACCACTAAGGCCTTTGCTCATCTCCCCTCTTTCTCAAAGTGTGAGGTTTACACCAGGGAATATGCCATACCAAATTTCACCAGAGTGATTCTTTTTTTCAGAGTCATATCTCCAGCATAGAAAAATATGCCTTGCTATCGCTTAGGCTAAAGGGAATGAAATGAACATAATGTGCTATATTTCCTTTGTCTCCTCCTCTGTAACTCAAATGACCTGCTAAGAAAAGAAATGCCACGGCAGTCTGAGGATCGTGGTCTAGGAAGCTCATGGCTTCCACACGTAGCATCTCGTTCAACAAATACTCCATGGCTTGAGAATACGCCCCTCAAATAAATGTTCCTGTCATCCCTGTCCTCAGCAGCACGCCGCAAAGTCAGGTTTCATTAAGTACGCCCCAAGACCCCAGTGATCAATACAGATCAAGCCTACCTCCGTCACTCAAACGCTGTCTTTGTCCAAAGGCAGTAATGGTGACGTTTAGACAGAAAAAGGGATCCAGATAGAATTAACCCAGAAAAATCCACTCTTGCTATAACAGTCATAGGCAGAAGAATCTACAGACTTCCTTTTTCTGATGAGACTATAACTGAGGTTAGTGTTTCTCACGTGAGCCTCACAGATAAGACAACGTGTTAGAAGAATAAACAAATCACAGCTCTATTTGCCTTCAGGGCTCCAATTCATATTAAACAGAAATGAGGAAGGAAGTCTTCTTTTCTATATGTGCCCCGCTATGCAATCTGTGCCATCAGATATCTCCACCCACGGGTAATCCTGAACTTTCCAATGGAATTTCCTTGACGACAAGGCGCGACTATAACCCTGCACATAAAGAAACCGTGGATGACCAGGACATGTGTGATGCAAAGGCGGAAGTCGGCTTGGATCATTTCTAGCAACAATAACCTCGTGAGTTTGTCACTGGAAAGGGAGTCAAGATTATTGGCCAAAAGTAAATTGCAATTGGAAACAGAATGACAAGCACTGTGGTTTGGTATTTGGGTGGCGAGGGAACCCAGAGTTTATCAAATTCAAATTAAGCAGACAGTCGCAACGCTAGGCAAGCACTCAGGGTTAATTCAGGTCGTCCTCTTGGCTCTTGTGTTCCCTGATTCCAAGCTCGGCAAGGCTGGGGTGTAATTAGGGAATGGGTACTATTCACTGCACACCAGTTGGGTATAAGCTTTAAACTAATAACTCAGCAATTACGAGAAAAATGAGCAGTAATTACACCCATTTCACTCGCGGCTAGACAGATGGAGCGTTTTCTCCTCGTTATTGGCAAACTGTCTCCACATTTATTTCATTTTTACTGCTTACTATTTGTTGTACTTTGATTAAGAGTAATTACAGGCTAGAAAAATATGAAAAATAGGAATGTTGGGTATTTTTTTTAAAAATAGAAGGAGGCCCTTCTTCCTGATCTATACTGACAGAATGCTCATTTTAGATCCTATTGAGATGATGGAAGTATTCTTAAAATACTCGGAGGCAGCCTTCCTTTCTGTGGTGGCTTTCCAGAAGGGGATTTCCATGTGTGCTAATTATTCGGGCCATCACAGGCACCTGAAATACCGGCACCTGTTTTCCCCCTCACGCTCATTCCTTTTGTGTCCAGTGACCAAGGAAAGCAGAGATTCACCTGTGTCTGGAGGAAGCCAGGACCGCGAAAACACATCGCGGCTATTGTCTTCATGGATTTTAGGACTAGAAGTCCATTTCCCTCCCACCGCTGTTAAATGATACACATTGTCCAGGAAACAGGAATACTGAGCTCCTCACTCAGGTTCTCCTTGGAAGCCCTTCAGTGTAAGTGACATCACTTGTCAGATCCCACGATATTTACAGGTTAGTTCCCGACAAGGCGTAAGCAGGATTTCACCAGTGGGGAAATACACCTGAATTCGTTTTCAGCAACCATGCTTCCAGCCAGTATTATTAATTTTTAATTTATGTGGGCCAGAAAATTATACTATTTGGAGAGAACTATTAATGACAGAGGAGCCCATATTGAATGACCATTCCTTGAGCATAGATTTTAGCTAATATTAAAAATGATACCTATTTTAGAGTAAGTCCCCGTGTGTAAAATAATGGGCTCTCCATTTGCACAGGGTTTTTTTGTTGTCGCTGTGACGCTTTACAAAGCATTTTGTGAATCATGATGGCTGAGGGTCTGACTCCAAATCCTCAGCCCTGGATGACACAGTCCCAGGAGAAATAAAAGCCATCACGGTCCACAATGGGCCCCCGCAAAAGCATGATTTTGCAAGAAAAACAAAAAATATTTTCCCCTTCCAAGAAGGCATACTTGAAAACATCTGAACAGTTGTTTCTGGCATCAGTTTTCCTGAATGGGAGAAAAGGCACACACATGCTTGTGCTACATGGGCTCCATATTGATTCACGGAAATGCCATGTGTTAATGCACCGACTTGCTAATGGCTCTGCCCGTGTGGCGATCTGCTGTGCTGGTGCGGCGCGTGGAATTGATTAGTTCCCTTAATGAGCCTCCGATCGTGCTGTTACCACTATGCAGCATGCAAAGCAGGGGCAAGTGTGCGACTGGAGAAAACCTGTCTCGGAGCAGCCATCAAGAGGGGAGCCGAGAAGAGCAAGTGGCAGAAAAACGTGGGAGGGGTGGAACCTGTGAGCAGAGCTGGAGGCAAAGACACCTCCTCTCTTGTAGGAGACACTGCAGCCTGCTGCTCCCCAGGGTTCCTCCCTGACAATGGGGCAACGGGGCGGGGGTGGGGGGGATGCGCAGACCCCACTCCACAGCAGTGACCGTGAGCAGTTCCACAATCGGCTGACATCAGACAGATCCGGAGTCGACTCTGGTCCGTGCCCCTTACATCTGTGTAACCCTAATCAGCCCCTGATCCACAGCTTCCCGCAAACGAGGGGAAGAGGGGAAGGTGAGGCATCCCTGCCTTCATCGGTGTGCAAACTTGTGTCATACAATTTGAGCGAGAGATGTGGTACAGGAAGTAAATAACCTAAAGCCAGTTGGGTTCATGGCTAGCCAATGATTGATGGATGCGAATGTGAGAGGGGTGGGGGCTGGGTCTTCTAGGAAGCCAGCTGCTGAGGCAAAGGGAGCAGGGGAAAGAAGGAAAAGAAGGTGTGGGTGGGAGACACTGGTTTAGACACTTGTTGTGTGTGCAAGGACCCAGTCTGCCATAATTATCCAAAATGGTGTACAGAGAAAGGAAGAAGGCAGAAACAGAACAGATCAAATAGCCCCCCTCCTTTTTCTCTGTCCTGCTTGCCCTGCCTTTCTCACCACCAAACACACCACACACACACACACACACACACACACACACACACACACACACACACTCCAGAGGGGGAGATGTTGGATAAGCTGCTAAAAAATTCTATAGTGCTTTCAAACAGTATGTGAAAGCAATTTAGGAAAACATTTCTACTTTCTGCAAGAAATACAGACAGTCCCTGCTACCCACTCCATTGTGCTTATGTGGGAAGAGTATGAGCGCAGGAAACCCTATGGCTTAGGGAGGAGGGAGATTCCATCCTCACATGAAATCCTTGCCTCCATTAATATGTAAGGAACCTATGGCATGAAGTTTTGTATGTGTAAGTCAGTGTCTGTGCTTCCTCCTGGTTCTTCTACAGAGGTGGACAGTGTGTGGCCGCGTGGAGAAGAGGCATCTGGCAAGCCACATTATGGTCTTGGTGGCCACGTCAGTGCGGTCCATGTGCTGGACATTTAAGCTTATGTCACCGCAATGCCACAGGTGGACACAGAAAGGAGGAGATGGGCAAGACACTGGGGCTACTTGTAGGAAAAGGTATCTTGACTAAGCATTCAAGGATGCCTCCTCTTTCTGTAAATGCTCCAAAAGGGTTCGCGTGTCATGTGCTAATACCCACTAGACAGGTCATATCTAAGTCAGGCAGACAGACATTCAATGGAAACAAACCAGATGCTTTTCTCGGTGGTCCATTTTGGTTATCAGAGGCCACTGGCTTTCAAAAGAAGCGTTCTCCTTCCCTTCTTTTAAGTATGTATCACGAAAGACTTACTATGATTGAAAATATCTAGAAGGCAAGTTCTAGAATACTTTGATCTTAAGACATCAGAGAAGAATTGATTTGATTCCCAATTCAGCAGACTTTTCTGCTCTCAAATGGAGATACTTACCGACTGGCAGAAGCCAAGTGAGCATGCATTTCAAAGATGTGCAGTAGCAAAAAATAGTAATAGTTGAATCACGACTAGGACACTTGAAAATTATACGTTAATAGTATCAGTTTTCAAGAAATATCCATATATGACATGCCATCAACTGGCAAAAGACGTCGTACAAAGTTAAACTGGAGAGGGGAGCATAACTTCAGGAAAACGCGTTCCCCATGTTAGCGTTGCACTCTGAGGCTCGTTACTGGATGCTTTCAGGGCAAGACCCTTTAATAACGGACATTAAACATCTACTATGTGCAGAATGCTCTCTTTGCCAGACACCGTGAGACCAAAACCAAGTGCAAAAGTTGCTCCTTTGAATAAATCTATACTGCACTTCGAGGGGAAAAAAACAAAAGAGAGACCAACGTTTCACACTGTTATTTTTTAATGTTCCACTTTCTTTCTTTTTCTTTTTTTGTTAATCTTTGTGGTTGCTGCTCTACTTCTTTTGACCTAGAGAATCAAAGAAGGTCACAAAATTCAGTCCTGGCACAAACCATGGGAGGATGTACCATTTCCTAGTGGGCCCGCTAGGTGTTAATATCGCCAGGATGATTTAGAGACGTTCTCTCATTTATCCTTATGGTGTCATTACAATATAATGGTTATTATTCACGCTTAGGCTCTTGGATGGGAAAATGGAGGCTCAGAGAGGTGAAGTAATTTGTCCGGGGTCACATATCTTGTTACACAGCACTCCATAACCCAGAAGGAACTCAGAGATGAAAATCTCTACATTGGCTCTAGCCACTAAGCGGGCTTCATGGTGCAGGAGGGGCGGCTGCTGGGCTACGGGATGAAGAGACGCCCAGGGGAAGAACACTGCAGTGGAGGCAAATGGCAGGGAAGGACTGCCCTGGGTCACGGTCAAAAGCTCCCCTTAGAAGCCATGAGAGATGAAATTGTAGAGACTCACAGTCTAGAACCCCAGTCTCCACCCCCATTCACAGAAGATGTTGTTCTGGAGATGAGTGTTGAGTCTACGAGGAAGCCTTTTTACAAGCTCTCCTGTGACCTTGATACACCTGCCATGATCCTGGGGGCCAGCCCCCCAGACAGCCAGTGAGGGGGTCGTATTTGCTCTGATAAGAGCCTAGAGCCTGGATTCTGTGCTCTGTGACTGCACAGAGTAGGGCTGTCTTGTGGCATGCCTTTCTGGCATGCGGCACATCATCTGGAATAGAATAAAATGTTTTCCAGTAGATGGTGATTGATGGGTGGGTAGACGGAGAAAGTGTAGGGAGGAATGTAATAAAATTATTCTTAAACGCAGCTCATATCTGCATGAGGTGGATGTGCGTGATGGCTACTATGTGTAAACAGACACTTCGTATTTATCAAAATCTTGAATTAAGAAAAACAAGTAGATATTCTCAACTCTAACTCACACTTGGGTGGCCTTCAGTCAAGGGCCTGACTTCTTGTTTTATTGTCTCTAACTCGGATGCACAACATATTTTATGAGTGAGCAACGTGTTATCAATAGGAAGCTTGCAAACATTGGAGCATCACGATCCAATAGCTTGAGATACTTTGGGTTCGATTCAGTTTACACAAGCCTCCCTGGGAGGAATCCCGAGGGCCGTAACAGAAGCACGAGGCTCTCGAGAGAGGGAACCACATCCACACAGAGCATTCCACAGAGCGGACCAGAACACCAGCTAAGAGTGCAGCCAATTCAGCCTGTCATGGGCTGAACGGTGCCCACAATCCCCCATTCGTACGTTGAAGTCCTGACCCCAACAGAATGTGACAGAAGGTGACAGTCAGGATGTGACCGTCTGTGGAGACAGGCTCTTTACAGAGTTTAAGTTAACAGGAGGCACTGGAGTTGGTCCTAATACAATCTGACTGTGTCCTTGTAAGAAGAGGTCATTTAAGCACATGAAGGCACACCAGGAAGGTGGCCGTCTATGAGCCAAGGAGATAGCCCTCGGGAAGAATCATCCCTGCCGACAGCTTGATCTTGGACATCCAGCCTCAATTCTGAGACAATGCACTTGGGTTGATTAAGCCACCAAGTCTGTGCTTTTTGTCCCGACTGCCCAAGCAAACTAATACACACTCCCTTTGGTCCACACGCGCTCTGCTGAGGCCATCAGGCTCACTGCGCACAAGTCGTTGTGGAAGCAACAGAAGGGGGACCTGGAGGGAGGTGGTGCAAAGATGCGAACTTCCAGTGAAGAAATAAATACGTGAGGGGATACGACGCACAACGTGATACGGCTACCACTGCTGTGTGACACACAACAAAGCTGAGAGATCCTAAGAATTCCCAGCGCAAGGAGACTTTTTTTCTCTATTTCTTTTCATTGTATCCGTAAGAGGTGACAGCTGTTAACTAAACCTATTGTAGTGACCGTTTCACAACAGATGTAATCAAACCAACACGCTGTGCACCTTAAACCAATACAGTGATGGATGGCAATAATTTCTTAATCAAACTGGAAAAAAAATAAAGTAAAAAAAAAAATAGTCATTTGGGTATTAAACACCCAACTTCTCAAGGCCCAGCCCGGCGGTTCTGATTCAACTGGTCCAAGATGAAGACTCAGAATGTGTGTGGTTTCAGAGCTCTGCTTAGATTTGATAGCCTGACAGAGCAAGAAAAGCCATCACATAGTACATGCTCAATAAACACTTTCTGGAGGGATGAATGAACTAACTCTATCTAATAAGAGTATAAAGCTGAACTCAGATTTTATGACGTTTCTCGCCGTGGCAAGTAGTGTTTGGGGAAGGACTGAGGTGATCTGTCTGTAGTCAACACCCTCACGAGCACATGTACAAACATGAAAATCCTGGAACATGAAACCACAGGATACACAACTTCCAACCTGAGGGGATTTATGAGATTTTTTCATTTGAAAATAGATTTAAGGGGCACCTGGGAGGCTCAGTAGGTTGAGCTCCCAACTCTTGATCCCAGCTCAGGTCGCGATCTCACGGGTCATGAGATCAAGCCCCACGTCAGGCTCTGTGCTGACAGCATGGAGCCTGCTTGGGATTCCGTCTCTCTTCCTCTCCCTTTGCCCCTCCCCCACTTCGCTGTCTCAAAACAACAGATTTAAAAAAAAAAAACTTCAAGATTTATAAAATTATTTTTGAAGTAACTAAAAGCCACACAACTCACAGTCTTTTACTACGTTTTACAACTAAGGAGAGTTGGCGGGGGGTGTTTCGTTTTCTTCCAGATTTGGCCACAGAAACACACAGTGGGAGCTGTCAAAGCGATGACATTTTCCTAGTATAACAGTATAATGGAGTCTTTCATGAAGATTTTATGCACTCTTTCCCTACAACTTTTCTCCCTAACATCTCCCCCTTTCTTCCTTCTCTGGTGATTGTTTGATGCCCTGGAAGCTACAGCAATTAAGGAAACTGTCAAGCTCAGGAATAACAATCCACAGAGTTTCTCGTGGTTTTGGTTTAATACGCTACAGAGGCATTTGGAGCCACGAAGATGTAGTAACTGAATATGAAGTCCCTATAAACAGCCTCGCAAGTCATGTGCCAAGAGCAAAAGATTTTATTAGAGATGATGAGACACAAAGATGAAAGCTGGACGGAGTGTAGAAGCCTGTTAGCTGAATTACGGGAGAGGAGTGAAAATGGAAACCCGTGCATATACATGGAGCGCTGTGAGGGTTCAATGCCACCCTATTCAAGGCATGCACTAGTTAGTTTACACCCACAGTAAAACGAGAACAAGTGGGGAACGGGGGCACCCAAACCTCACAGCCATTTGGCAAGACCGCAAGGCTCCCCCACTCCTCTTTCGTCTAATAAACATGCATCCTTTTCTCTGTCTGAGCAAAACATAGTCCTTATTTGGTGGTACTGGGCCAAGGGTCTAAACACCGTGTAGTTATTATACAGGCAACTTGTCCCATTCACTTTAACATTTAACATTTTCATTAATTTCATTAACATTTAACATTAAAACATTAAAACATGTTTTAAGCCAACCCAATTTGGCTTAAAACAAAAAAAAAAGGAATCTTTTAACATGGAAGTGTATTTACCATGGTTTTCTTGGTAAACTAAAGGTAATTCGTGGGGAAGGAGGAGGGGTGGAGGCAACAAGGAAAGAAAATGCTCCTTAACCTAAAAAACATGTTGTTCTACACACGGAATATTCCAAAGCAACGGGTTATGTAAATGGTCTTGTGGGGCGCCTGGGTGGCTCAGGCGGTTAAGTATCCGACTTCGGCTCAGATCACGATCTCGCAGTTCGTGAGTTCGAGCCCTGCATTGGGCTCCATGCTGACCGCTCAGAGCCTGGAACCTGCTTCGGATTCTGTGTCTCCCTCTTCTCTCTGCCCCTCCCCCACTCATTCTCTCTCTCTCTTCCTCTCTCTCTCCCTCAAAAATAAAAATAAATATTAAAAAAAAAGTCTTGTGACATTAAAGACATACTGTCTATGGACTACAAGGGACACAGAGCAGATAGTGCGTAATGAAAAGTACACATCGGGCCATGATGCTCTGGGCCATGAAATAACTGTGTTAACCACAGAGAGACCCTTGTCAGGGAGGAGGCTGGGGATAAACTGCTACCATGCTGTTCCAGGCAAGGAAGCCACTCGGCTGGGGAAAGCATCATGACTGAAGAGAGAGGCATGGCTGGAGCCTAAGGCCCAGAAAGTAACTACCCTGCAATTCACCAAAAGAAGCAGGTGTTCACCTGAAACCCTGACTTCTGATTTCATTTTCCCAAAGAGAAATAATGAGTCACTGCCTCGGTCTAGAGTCCATTCTGTGCCCACTGAACTTCCTCCCAACTTCACTTCTTTTCTCTGAGTTCAACTTAGTTTTTCTTTCTTGGATAAAATATTTAGAGAAGACAGGAAGAGTGACCTCAAACATAAAATATAGAAAGGATTACAGGGAAAACAGAACACGAAATCAACAGTATAGGGAGACCTGGCATGTGGTTGAATTTCAGGGGGGCTGTCCTCCCCACTCCAAAGACAAGGGAGCACAAAACCTTTGATTCTTCTTTCCAGTCCCTTATAGACTCTCCAGGTAGAACTGGACTGCCCCCCCAAGGCCTCACCAGAGCTTCTGAGCAGCTCAGTGGCTGCCCCCCCAACGTGCAGGTGCATACGTATGATGGGAAGCCGCAAGCCGGCCCAGCCCCCGGGTCATCTTCCAAAGCTTCTCTTTGCTCTTAGCTATGGCCCTGTGCGTTCTCGCTGGGAATCTATAACCCTTTAAAGACACAAAGTTGTTTTAAATTGTGCTCTGGCTTTTTAAAGGAGGAAAAGTTCAAGCCATGAATAGTCACGGGGCCAACCTGATCTAGCATTGTGAAGGTAAGTTTTCCAACCCTATAATTGTCACTTTATTGGCTTCTGCATTATAGGAGTTGTTAAAATTCACAAGACTGGCATCAGCCAAATGTTACTACAAAGATGTATGCACTATCATCAGAGCTTAGAAAGGCCAATCGGTTTGCTCCTGAATTACAAATGCAACAATCTTTGCCTTAGTCCCTACGGGTATAAGTACCATTTCTCTGATAATTATACCCTTCTTTCTGCAAAGTGATTTTGAATTTTTGATTCTCCATCAGACATATTTGAGAAAATAGCCATAAGTAGCCCATCAAATGTTTCGAATCTGACATTTCAAATAAAAATCTGATCAAACATCAGTTTTCAATTAATAATACAGAGTAACATCTGAAGTGCTATGGCAAATTTTATGTGAGTTTTTATTATTACTAAATAAATTTGACTGACCTCCAAGAAATCCCATTCCGTAAACCATTGCCCAAGGTCTGTTCTCCTTACCTAAAATGGTAAAATTGCTCGGGTCAGGACAAGGATCTAACAGCGCCAGCCTAGTTATAAGACAGAACCTTTGGGATAGCTGGAATGTAAACTGTATGTCACCGAACAAATCACGTCCATTGCAAATATTCCCGCTGCAACTTTTTACCTTCCAAACTCCTCAGGTTAGAGTTAACCGTTACCTAGAGAAGTACGATGAGTTAAGGGGGTACGTGGAAGAGAAGACGCACGGACTGAGGAAACAGTACACAGAAAAACAAAACTGGCAAAAGCGTATTTTGTGTGCTTGCCACAATCAAAAAACAATAGGGTTTTGGAAAAGTAGAATAAAGTAAAAGACTCAGGAGCTACTGCACGGCACATATTCCCCAGGGTGATATTAAAATACTCAACAACCCGTACAATTACACAAATCGTTAATTACATGAAATAAGTGAACACCTCCCCCCACCCTTTTTCCTGAGCACGTACGTCTGCACACACAGGCACACACACGGCGACCACTCGGCAGGTCCCCGAAGCCGGAGCACCAACTGTTCACCGAATAACTCCTACACTTCTGATTTTTAGAAACTGCCGGTGTAATGGTTCGTTGGCTGCTCGTGTCCCGGCTGAATCATGAGCCATGATTTGGCATCACTTTCACGACCTTCCCACTACGCAGATTGTCTTCGGGCCCCTGTACCTGGTTGCGGAGGAGGCATCTGGGCTGGGTGTGCCCGGGACGCCAGGAGTTTCCACATGGCCCGGACTTAACGGACCGTTTTCTTGACCCCAATCCCAGCTCCCTTCCACCGCCTTTGGCCCGTCAGCCATTCACGTCTCCTCCACTCTGGACCACACCCAAGCAACAGGGGCATCACACGTATCCCCGCCTCTAACCCCCATCCCTGTCCACATCTACGACATCCCTACTGTCACGTGCTCACCACCTCCATGACCTCCACGGGGCAATGCTATTACATCCTTTGTAGTCTCAAGAAGTAGACGATTTCTGTTTCCCAAACGGTACAGAAGATTTTTCTAAAACATATTTAGCAACAGCAGAACCGTCAGCATCCAACTCCTGATTTTGGCTCAGGTCATGATCTCTCAGTTCATGGGATGGAGTCCCGCATCAGGCTCTGTGCTGACAGCTCGGAGCCTGGAACCTGCTTCTGATTCTCTGTCTCCCTCTCTCTCTGCCCTTTCCCCTGTTCACGCTCTCTCTCTCAAAATAATAAACATTTAAAATATACATATTTAACAACAGATAATGTCACATGGTTGTCTCTCAGCTGAATGTCCACTCTGAATATAAGGTCCCTTTTGCCCTGGCGATGAAACCCCGGTAGAACCAGCTGGAAATGAGAACAATGGCGTGCAGACAGTAATAAGCAGTGGTAGAAGAACACAGGGCCTGGAAGCTCCAGGTGAGAGGGGTCTAGGAAGGAGCTTGAGAGGTGGCCACCGCCGTGACGTCACCGAAGAGAGAGACTGTTGCACGTAGGGCACTGAAGGCCAGGCTGGGTCCTCTCTGGATCAGCTGGCACCGGGTCCACTTTGCCTCACCTGCTCTACCTGTTAGCACTGCCTTCTGGGGAGAGACCTGGCGGAGGGAGAGGAGCGTTCGGTCCAGGTGCACCCCTAGAGGCTGCAGGGGGTGGGGGGGCCACTTCAGCGTGTCCCATGCTGCAACAGCAGTGGTGACAAGCCCGCGGGACAAAGAACACCACTTTCTGGGGGCTTGGAGAAGGGGAGGGGTGAGGAAGCATTTTATGTGGTGCCACAGAGTCGTGGCTGGGGACTTCTTCTTTTGACTGGAAATGCTTCCAGAGCCCAAAGACGAAAACCAAAAACCTCTCATTGGGCGAAGGGCCTCCTTTGCATCCAAGCATCTGTGAGCACTTACCACCCACCTATCACCTTGTGCATTATTCCACAGGCGACATCCCCACTCATCATTATCTCAGTGTTTCACCTCAACGGGGTAGAGGTACTTAGGCAACGTTTACCTACATCGTCATGCCCGGCCCCCAAGGAGGAAGCCCGGAATATGCCACATATACCCATTACACACATAAAAAGATGTTCCTTTTTTTGATGTTTATTTATTTTGGGGGGGGGGGAGAGCACGAGCAGGAGAGGGGCCGAGAGAGAGGGAGAGA
Organism: Acinonyx jubatus; assembly: GCF_027475565.1. NCBI lineage: Eukaryota > Metazoa > Chordata > Mammalia > Carnivora > Felidae > Acinonyx > Acinonyx jubatus. The sequence goes on along the minus strand of NC_069384.1, from coordinate 5,156,849 downwards.
GAGGATCCGAATCGGGCTCCACACCGACATCAGCGAGCCCGACATGGGGCGCAAACCCACGAACTGTGAGATCATGACCCAAGCTGAAGCCCGACGTTCAACCGACTGAGCCACCCAGGTGCCCTAGAAGATGTTCCCTTTTGACCCAATCACCTACACATAGTCTTAAGGCCGGTAAACCTCTTGTTTTTCCATACAAATCACACAGGCCACCAGGAGAATGAGCACAAACACAATATACGCGAGACGAAGCCCCATGTAACTGCTCCGATAGAAATGGCTTTCTAGGTCGAATTTTTGCCTTTCCGGTGTTGGTACAGAACCAAGAGCAGTGATTCCTGGCAGTGCTTTGGTCCCAGCACGCGTCACAGGTCATGTGCAGCAAGGGACCTGTTCCACCTTGACTGCTTACTGTATTAGTTCCCTGCGGCTGCTGCAACAAATCACCACAAACTTGGTGGCTTAAAACCACCCAAATTTAGAGGTGTCCAGGTGCCTCAGATGGCTATGCGTCCGACTTCAGCCCAGGTCATGATCTCACCATTCCTGGGTTCAAGCCCCGCATCAGACTCTGTGCTGACGGCTCAGACCCGGAGCCTGCTTCCGATTCTGTGTCTCCATCTCTCCGCCCCTCCCCTCCCTGCCCCTGCTCGCTCTCTCTCTCTCTCTCTCTCTCTCTCTCTCTCCAAAATAAACATTAAAAATTTATTTAACTATATATAAAAAACAACAACACAAACTTATTGTCTTACAGAATGAGGCATCAGAATCATAAATGGATCTCGCTGACTGTTGGCAGGGCTGTTCCTTCTGGAGCCTCCGGGGAAGGTCTGTTCCTTGCCTTTTCCAGCCTCAAGCGGCTCCCACATTCCCTGGCTCGTGGCCCCGTCTTCAGAGCCAGCAATGGGGAATAGAGTCTTTCTCACCTGGGATCCGATCCCTCTGCATCTGACCCTGCCCCCCGCCCTCCTTTCCTTGAAAGGACCCTTGTGATTACCTGGCACCCATGGAGATAATCCAGGACATGCTTCCCCATCTCGAGCCTCAATCACATCTGCAAAGTCCTTTTCACCGTGTAAGCTAACATTGTCACGGGTCCTGGAAGTAAGGACGTGGGGATCCTTAGGACCAATCACTCTGCTGTCCACACTTAGTAAGTACCAGACTCTAGCCCAGGGGTTAAGCTGCAACCTCGTGAGTGAAATTACCCATCTCTGCCGTCAAGGGGCTCGGTCCCACCGGGGAGACGACCACGGGAACCCAAACTCATGCCGTGTGACCACTGGTTTAAGCAGCCTCTGAAGCAGCCAGAGGAAGACAGAGAGTCTGGCTCCTGCCTTTTTGCCGCGCACGGTCCCAGACATGCCCCACGCGTGTCGAGGTCCTGCCAGAAACTGGGCGTTCGAGGATTATGCCTGTGGCTTGTTCCCTTTGTCAGGAGCCCAAAACGTTACTCTCGTTTCATTTTGTCCTTTTCACCCCTTTTTAAGGTCACCTTCTATCCTTTATTAGCGTTTCTATTTTATTGCCGCACACCCATGCTGATGACTTCCAGGTTCCTCGCAAGCGCCGTCCAGATCCTAACGTGAACGGTTTTCACCTGTTTTTGCAGAGCCCGTCGCCAAGCCCTGTCGTGCCTGAGCGAAAGCTATTGTCGCTTGCTCCATTAGCAGCCGCACTGTCAAACTGGCTCTGTGTTGTTTCTTGGCTCCGGCCTCGAGTTGACAGGGAGAGCCGACATGCACTGCTAGACGCTTCCGTAAAAAGCGTGTTCGCCGGCACAAGCCTGCAACGGAACAAGGGAGATCATCCCGCGCACTCTCGCTGCCACATTTCTAGGCCACTTCTGTCGTGGCTTCTACCCCGAGACAACGAACTGCAACAATGCGAGTTTTCGTCCGAGCTGTCTTTGATGGTGGCCATTTAAAGCCTCGAGTTTAATTGCATGTGACGCGGTTGGGACAAAACGGCCAGGCCTGGTCATTCCACACCCACAGCGAATGAAAGCAAGAACACAGGAACCTACGGAACCCTAAGTAAGGGTGTGATGGTAGGATGCCCCTCATTTCATAGTAACGAACGCAGACCAGAGGTGAAAATACTAAGTCCCGGCTGCAGAGGAAGCACTCCTTCACCTAACCCCCTAATACAAGTAGGGCACCCCCCCAAATTTTATGTTTATCAAAAAAAAAATAGAAGCAACTGTTTTAAAAATTAAATAGATTTTTAAGATAAAACTTGTTATTGCTTACTAAAACGTTTTAAGGTTTTCTGGCTGAGCCTATAGCCTAAGAAGGTTTTGCACAGGAGTGGGTTGATTTCATGGTCTCCACAAGCTCCACATGGGTGGCCATCTTCCCAAACCACAGCAGAGGGCATAAACCACCTCAGCGTGATCTTCGATGGACTGAAGCTTTCGGAGTCATGAGACGCTGCTGTTCACAGGCAAGGAGGCTCCATCCGATCATTCACCCCCAGAGGTTACTTTCGGGCTGACATGAGGAATACATCAATAATTATCCCTTAAGATGCAATTCTCTGTTGGCCTAATTACTCGGGCCATTTTCAGCGAGGATAAAAGCAAACAGACCAGAGTACAACTCTTTTTAAAATGTAAAAGATGTTAAAAGCAACATCAGGGGGCTGGTTCAAGTGCCTTTCAAACTGCAAGGAAAAAAAAAAAATGAAATGGACGAAGTCCAAGGTTTACTTTCGGCTGAGAACAGGAGAGCCGGACAGCTGCAAAGTAGCAGAGGATTTATCCTGAAACAGCGTGGCCACAATTTCCTGGAGATCCGAGAGACAGACAGAATGTGGCAGTTAGATTAGGGAGTGCTCAGTCAGAGAGCCAACGCCGTGCTGATGGGTGAGTACTAGGGGTGCAAAGCAGTACACGTTTATCTGTGCATGCATGTATGCACAGAGAATTTCCAGAAGGACAGAACACAAAGGAACGAGAATGACTGTAGGCACCTACTTGAGGGTGGGGTATGCCTACGGGGGAATTAGGGTGAGGGTCTGTGGTGAGATTAGAATTTCCTGTACGTACTTTTTAAAAATACTTTTGGGGGCACCTGGGTGGCTCCGTCGGTTAAGCATCTGGCTTCGGCTCGGGTCACGATCTCGTGGTTTATGGGTTCGAGCCCCACGTCACATCAGGCTCTGTGCTGAGAGCACAGAGCCTGGAGCCTGCTTCAGATTCTGTGTGTGTGGGTGTCTCTCTCTCCCTCTCTCTGCCCCTCCCCTGCTTGTGTACGTGTGCTCTCTCTCGCTCTCAAAAAATAAAAAATAAAATAAAACAAAATAAGATAAAATGCTTCTTGAGTTCTGGATTACAAATGCATCACCTGTTTACAAAAGTAAATAAACGAACAAGAACAAACCAACAGTGATCTCCAATTCAGGAGCTACCCGGGGCCGTCACAAAAGAGCCACCCAGGAGGAGGAAGCCCGTTTCAGTTACAGAGAGGTTGGCTCATTCCTAGATTTTGCAGGGACGAAGCCAATCAGAAGAAAACCCAACAGGCCATTCCACAAATGGCGCCTCCTCCCAGGTCCTTAACTTTAGCCTTGAACTTCTGAACATCCCTGGATCTGTGAAATACTGACCTTCTCGGCCGGGGGGGGGGGGGGGGGTGTTGTTGTTGTTGTTTTGGGGTTTTTGTTTGGTTTGGTTTTGTTTGTTTGTCAAGCCCTCTGAACAAATGTCCCTCTCAGACCGTTTCTGCCAAGGTTTAAAAACGATCTAATACGTGGTGCGCCCTTCCTGGGAGTAAACATCATGCTGTAATTGAGCCAGACTGACATTCCAATGGGGCACAGTGAGCTGAGAAGGAATTTTATTGCAAACCCTCACCATGGGGCATCGGGGGAATTCTACAAGAATCTTCATATTCATGAAGCTTAATTATAGCAAAATTGCCAATCTGTAAAATACGGCTGCATTTGAATACTACTTTCAAGTATGAAACACGAACAAGGAGACGACGGTCCCCCTGAGACACCCCGGCCGTGTGTGCAGAGAGGGCACACGTGAGAGGGAATTCGGGGGGGAAGGGAGGACAAATAAAAACACATCGAGAGGCACTCCACTTACCCAGAGAAATGAAAAGGCCAATCACAGAACGGGTCTTATTATAAACTCGTCATCAACCATAACATTCAAATGGGCGAAGAAAGAACTAAATAAAATCACAAGTTTAAGACATTAGTCCTACGGATAATACACGTTTTCGTTACAGGGATGAGTACGAAGTGGCAGAGGGCCGCACACGCGTCCCATCTGTTCGCTAATGGTCCCAATGAGGCTCCGTCTTGAAGCCCCTGCATTAACCAACTTGAAATCCTAAGTGTTCCTCTGGGGAGGAGGGGGAAGAAGCGTCTTGAAATAACCGAGGCTGAGGGGCTTCGGCAACAGAGGGACAGAACCCCCATAGCAGTGCTGTGCCTACACGGACCTGCCAGCGTGGCTTGTGGAACCACAGCTACCTCCGCGTGTCTGACTCTCTGATGAAAACGGAGGCAGTTAACTCCGGCAGGGCTACGAATGCCAAGCAAAGAAATGACCTCTGCCTGTATGAATCCTTCTTTTTCCCCTTTTGGAAAGATTCTCTGGTGTGCTTTGGCTCATAGTAAACATAGAATCCCGGGGTATTTCATGGCATTTCCTGTTCACAACCTCTCAGGGTTCAGATGAATACCTATCTATTCATGTATCCATCTATCACCTATGTATCATCCCTATCTATCAACCTATCTATCATCATCCATCATCCATCTATCATCCAGGCATCAATCCATTCATCGTCTATCTACCCATCCATCCATCAATCATCCATCTATCCAACCATCCATCATCCATCTATCATCCATCTGTCCATCTATCATCTATCTATCATCCATCCATCACCTATCTATCTAGCATCCATCCATCATCTATTATTATCCATCCATCACCATCCATCATCATCTATCATCCATCCGTCCCATCTCTCATCCATCATCTATCTATCTATCTATCATCCATCCATCATCTATTTATTATCCATCCATCCACCCATCCATCATCTATCATCCATCTGTCCATCCATCATCTATCATCCATCCATCACCTATCTATCTATCTATCTATCTACCTATCTATCTATTATCCATCTATAACTCACAGGATGCAGCAGCTGTGCACCCTTACGTGGTCAGGCATATGGCTATTTATGACAAACTCTCACATAACATTTGAAGCTAAGGCTGATGGAGATAACCATTATGGAGAACAGTTTCAGACAGTTATTGCCAAATAACTTACATGTGCATGAAGACCAAATTCACTTCCCAGTTAAAAACAATTAAATATGAGTAAGTTCATTGCTCAAAAGAGAATAGCAAATGTGGTGGGATATTGTACACCAGGCCAACAGCAGCCACGATGGCCGTTGCAGTCCACCGAGCACTAGCTATGTGCTGGGAACCATTTTAAGTGTTTTCACACCCATCCCCTTGTTGTGTCTGCACAATATCCCTGAGGAGGCAGATGTGATGATTATCTCAGGAATCGAGTCCCAGGAGTTACATGGAACAATGATCACACAGAGAATGAGCGGCAGAAACAGGATGGGGCCATGGATCTGTTTGACTTGAAAACCTGAGTCTTGAAAGACCATACACACTGCTGTGTCTCTCCCAATCTTACTGAAATAATGAGAGGAAGAGGAAGAGGAAGAGGAAGAGGAAGAGGAAGAGGAAGAGGAAGAGGAAGGGAGGGAGGGAGGAAGGAAGGGAGGGAGAGAGGAAGAAAGGAATCTGAGTCAGTGCTAATAAACAGAGGACGATGCCATCAACTGGCCAGAAGGTATGTGAACTTATAATGGAATCATCATCATAAGCATAATAACAAACATCTACAATCTCTTGTCTGCAGTTCCTTGATCGAAAACTGTCTGAAAACCGGAAAAGAATTTTCCTGATTCACCTGCCAGGGAAACCTGAACGGAGAGGAGACTCCATTCGGTCCTTGTGTATCCCACTCAGAATGAAAAGCCCAACATTCTGCTGCAGAGAACTGTCAGAGCAATAGTGCCCCGCGCTCCACAGTGGGGCGGGGGGAGCAGACGGGGGGCGGTGCAGAAAGCATCCAGGGTGTGCACACCGTCGCCTGTGTGAAAGCCAAGGGTTCCGAAACACATTCAGCCCCCAAGGTTTGGACAAGGGCTGAGAGCACGTAGTGTCCACTGACCCAGAGAATCCCCCCCCCCCCGCCGCACCATGAGATGTCATTCGCAATCAGAGGGACCAGGAAAGGACTTGAGGCCAAAGTCAAACCAGCGATGGCATAAACTTAATGACAAAAGGAACATACATCTCAATAACTGATGGGGAAAAAAAAAGAACGAGCAGCCTGCTCGGTTGCCAGGAGAGCCCGTGGCAATGTTATCACATTAGGATCTGACATCATCCTCTCTCCCCTCCAGGCTAATTTCATAACCCAGTTTGGTTTGAGCCCAAGGACAGCCACTTCTGGACCCTGATTACATTTGTGCCCCCAACCCCCACCCCCAGGCTCACCAACCCTCGACTGGGAAGTGCAATATTTTGGTGCAATGGCTTCTGTCGGAAAACAGAGAAGGGTCTGGAAAAATGATTTATAAGAAGGGCAGATTTAACGTGTATGATAGCATGTTTACACATTTCTAAACCCAACAAGTCGTAGCTTCTGTGATTTATGGATTTATAAACATATTGTAAAGTATGAACACGCACGTGAAAACATCAGTGGGACCCCAGTTCTAACAGTATTATTCACGAAAAGAATGGATAAAACGTGGCAAAGTGCAAACGTCCATCTCTGCGCTGGACTGAAGCGCCTGTTTCGTTATTCTCTGTCTTTTTCTGTCTGGTTGGAGTGCATTTATTCATTCAACATTTGTCTCAACAAAAACAATCCTCAGTGAATGCCAACCCTGTACCAGGCATCAAGCAGATGAGGGAGAAAGCAGACAAAAATCCCTATTTGAAAGGCTTTGCTAATAGAAAAAACTTGTATGAATTTACTGTGTCTTCTTAGGTCTAGAAAACACGCTTTTCTCAGCATGGGTGAGAACAGTGCTTGGCTTGCTGATTTGCAAATCATAGTAGGTTTCCCTAACAAAATGGACATATTCTCAAACTATACAGAAACGTCAGGTATTACCAGGGAGCGAGGGAAGGACAGAGGGACAGGAGACTGCGAGGGCCTCTGCGGTAAGCCGTACCTCTGCTCTATAGGTCCCCACAGGGACAGAAGGTAACAGGGAAACAGACAGGTGTCGAGCCCCATTTTCTACAAGTGGGCCAATTCTTTGAGCAAAAGTTCTTGGCCTGGTAAATAAATGCAAATGATATAGCAAATAAATATTTGAAGAAATAAGATCATCAAATTGAGGTATTTATTACTCAGACTATTCCTATGAAGATATTATTTTTTTCAAAGTGATTATGCACACAGGAGTGGAGCATAAAATCATGTAATCGCTCTCTTGGGAGCCCCTGGGAATTGGTGCTTGGTTAGTGTCACAGAGAGATCCTAAAACTGTAAAACTCATGGCATTAAGTTGTAAAAAAAAATCTGCGAGGAGACAAAAGCATTCGAATTTATGAGCACCTACAAGTATGTAAGAAACAAATGTCAAAAGGGAGTTCGCTGCTGATATTTCTTTCTTGAAAGGTTCAATCCCAGGTATCTCTTATTCTTCAGGTCTACAGATATTTCCCTTTTATCTGCCATCTCTCAAAATGTATTTCCTGCGAGCGCTATCAATCTAAGTTTGTGCTGTTTTTAACACAAGGAGTCCCATGCTTTCCCTGGGCAGTGGTGCCTTTGAACTTGAGAGCAGACGGGAGTGTCGCGCCTTGGCCCACAGGGAACACAAGATCCAAATCTTCCCTCCACGTGCACACGTGCAGAACAGGTGTCAGGGATGGTCCTCCCCAAGTTTTCCTTTACCCCAAAATGGAACACTGGGATTGGCCTAGCTCCCTTTCGAGGCACTGAATGAAAATAGAAGTAAATAGAAAAAAAAAACAACACAGAAGTAGAAGAGTGTTCACCAGAAGCCCAGTTTTAGGGGGTTTCGGAATACACAAGGGCTTACTGTGGTCGTCAATGATGTGTGTGTGTGGCCTGCCAGCGCGAGGGCCCAGGGCCACCCAGCCATTCACGGGCCATCCCACACATCACGGCATCATCCACGTCGCCAACACTCTCTTCCTGCCCCTTAAACACCGTCTGTGTACATCTGTCACTTTTGTCTCTAGGCATCCGTCTCCCCCTCTCAAGGTAAGAGCCCCTGGGCTTTCCTGTGAGGAGCCCTCCATCGCTGACGTGGGGCCAGGGTCACCACCATCATATCTCTATACATAGCGAGTAGTTCATAGACGTGCATGTGACGTGAGCCCATCTCAGGGACAGGAGAAAGACAACTCTTCCTCTCGCCTGCCAAGCTGCTCTCCTGGTAACAAGATGTGTGCTGCACCTGCGTGGTGAGGGGCCAGTCTAACCCAGAGGAAATCCCACTATAGTGAGCCTGACAGCAAGAGTGAGATGTGCTCCCACTGGAGTTGCTTGAACACCTTGATCTAGCTGGACCTGAAGGTGGTTACTGCTGGACTTTTTGGTTACGTGAGCCAATAACATCCTCTTGGGTTCTTTGTCATTTGCCATCAAAATAGTCCTGGCTAATACAAAGAACTGCGAACTCCTGAACTCAGTTTGTTGCTGTTAAGTATAATACTTTCAAATGAGAAGCTTATACTATGTTGTAACTATGTATTCAGATGTCACTCTGCCCAAGTATTGTCTGAGTACAACATACACACAAATTATATTCAGATTTACAAAGCCAGTGTTCCTCCTCTTCAGAATTCTATCTCCATCTGCAAACGACCCCTTGTCCACAGCCTGAGATAAGAGAAGTGGGTTCTTCCAACAGGCAGAGAAGCGTCCCAATGCCATCTGGTGTCCATAGAACCAGCTGTGAAGTCTGAAGGAAAATCTGTACTTTCATGGAAGGAGAGAGAGGGGTCCTTCCACCAGGGACTCACGGGTTTTCTCATCAGATTTGTAAAGATCTGGTCACCCTCCTCATCAAGCCTCAAGCTTGCTTCTGTGCATCGTTAGTCACTGGAGAAGAAGGTTGTTGGGTGTCCCTACGGATGAAGGTGTGGATTATGGGGACTACAAAGCTGCCTCCGAAAAAATGACAAAAACCATGAGTGTGGGCCTTGAGGGACCAGAGCAGTGGCCACCTTAAGACCGGGGTCCCTTTTCCTGACAAGAGCACCCTCTGGAGGGACCCTCCTCTCATTAGGGTAAGGGCCCCCCCATGCAGGGAGGAAGGCGCACCTGGGAACCATCCGAGGGTTACAAACGCTAAGAAAAATACCAGACTGCAAGCGGGCTGAGGGAGCAAGCCCACCCCCCGTTCCCGCTTGGCAGGCTCAAGGTCCCCAAATCGGTGACTTGGACCAGCCCAGCAGCTTCCACGAGCCAGCCATGCCCAGAACTGCCCTGCAAACTGGCGCCTACGAGAGCAGGCGTTTTTCACATTGGTATATTTCCGGAACTTTGGCCAGACTGGAAACCCTCGTCCGTGGCTGCGTAAACAGAGACGGCTTAGTGCATGCTACATGCTGTTCTCAACACCGGGAAGGGCACTGGACACAACAAAGGACCTGCTTCCAGGAACTTTCTTTTTTTTAAGTTTATTTATTTGTTTTTTGGGGGGGAGGGGCAGACAGAGAGGGAGAGACAGAGCATCCCAAGCAGGCTCCACACCCAGTGCAGGGCCCGACGTGGGGCTCGGGCTCACGAACCGTGAGATCACGACCTGAGCCAAAACCAAGAGTCGGACGCTTAACTCACTAGGCCCCCCCAGGCGCCCCCAGGGCCTTTCACTTAGATGACGGATGACAGGTGGGGAACAAGCAAAGGAACGAGGGAACAACAGAACTTCCGACGGTGGTAACCACCATGAAGCAGCGAGTACAGAAGAAAGGTGTGTCCCCAACCATGACTTGAGTGGCCAGGAGGGATCAAACAGGCCCCGTGAATATCTGGGGACAGAATATTCTGGCAGGAGACACATGGGAAAAAATCCCCAAAGCAGGAATGAGGGGACAAGACCGGACTCCGTGACCAGGGAAGGGCCGTTCTGTCCTCCCTCAAGCTCCTCCTGACTGCTGTCTGTTCCTGCTTCATCACCTGTGCCCTCACCTCCTGCCTCAGGGGCCCCACACATGCTGTTCCCTGACTGAATGCTCCTTTCCCACCTTGTCTCTCACCCATTTAAAGGACTCCTTGCCACTTTCTAGAGGACACATCCCGTAATGTCCCCTTGGAGTGGTGAAGCCACCAGCACTCATGGCCGGGCCCTGCTCTGTCCCTCGGGTCCGCTCCAGGAAGCCAGCTGTTGCCAGGACCACTGAGAGATACAAAGCCAACCCGGTGCTCCAGGGGCCCGGAGCAAGGAGTCCACAGACTGGTTCAAAGCGGTGTGTGGGGCAGAGCCCAAGAGATGCCGAAAGCCACCGTGGCCAGTTAATTCTCTTCTCAAGTTCATGTCTCCCAGCTAGCTGGCTTCCTCAGCCGGCCCTGCGACTTTATCCCGAGCGTGAACGAAGAACGGCGGGCGTTTTGCGAGAGGGACACTGCAGAGCTCCCGTGTGGCCCTCCTGTCTGCAGGGGCCACCTCATGCGGTCACCCTCGGAGCCACATTGGCAGTACCTGATCTTGCTGAGCTGCGCCTCCCGTCGGGGAAAACGTTTCCCAACACGGACGTCAGGAACACAATCAGGACGACAAAACCCCATGAAAGCCACTTCCTGCCTGGATCTGACAATGCAGTGAAAACGAGATCTCGGGACAGAGCCGGAAAGTGCTTTCTGCTCAGACGGAACAATGCGTGTCTCCACCCCCCAACCCGCACAGCAAGGTCACGCCTCTTGGAGACACTGTCATGGGCTGGGAAGCAAATGAACAGTACCTGAGAAGCACTCCTTAGCAAGAGAAATGGATTTTTATCCAGAAGCAACTTTTTAAGGCTCGGTTTCTATTTTCATTGAGACCTAGTACCGAAAAATAAATGCTTGCTTATATTGCTTAATATGCTGAGCATATTGAAATGACGTGTGCATTGTGTCTACCTGTTCTTCTGACTTTACTGCCTGGCAAGTTACCATGGATTTATGGTCTCCATTCTTCATTTCATTCGTTTCTTACCTTATTTTATCTATAATCCATAATCCATAATCTATAATCTATAATCCATAATCCATAATCCATCCATCCATCCATCCATCCCTCCATCAACTATCCATCCATCACCCACCTATCTATCGCAGATATAAAGTTATCTTTCTGCCACTTTCTTTCCGGTACTTGTCCCAACTTCCATCTCAGAGGGCAAGGCCCCTTCCTGCCTCCATGAAGTCAGGGCCTGGAGCACCAGAGCCACAGCCGTGGGATCAAGTTAGTTGCTCACCGTAATCTACAATGTCCGAAAAGGACCACTCACTTGCCCAGCATACTTATTTCTGCACACTAGTCCCCGTGCTGGGCGCTGTCTTATGACAACTTCCCCGCCTTCCCTAGACCCCAAGCGACACTGGTCTGCACAGATCACATCGCTGGACCCAGTTACACGGGGTGACAGACAAGTCCAGGGCACTGGCCTTCAGTGCTGGCTGCTCATTTAGTCACTTGGAGGGCTTTTAAAATACAGATGTGAGGGCCCTGCCCTGACCACTTAGAGGGAACCCCTAAGAACAGAGCACCAGTATTTAAAAAAATCCCCCCAGATGGTTCTAACATACAGGTAGGGCTGAGAACTTACAGTCTTGCCACTCACAGTGTGACCCCTGGACCAAAAAATTCAGCAACACTTGAGGGCTCATTAGAATTCAGAGTCTAGGGATGCCTGGGTGGCTCAGTCAGTTAAGCGTCCAACTCTTGGTTTCAGCTCAGGTCATGATCTCACACTCCGTGAGTTCGAGCCCCGCATCGGGCTCTGTGCTCACAGCGTAAAGCCTGCTTGGGATCCTCTCTCTCCCTCTCTCTCTCTGCCCCTCCCCTGCTCACACCCTGTCTCTCTCTCAAAACAAATAAAGTTTAAAAAAAAAATTCAGAGTCTCAGCCTCCTTCCTGAACAACTGAATGAGAATCAGTTTTAACAGGATTTCCCGGTGACTGGTGTGCACGCAGAAGTTTAAGACACGCTGTTTGAGGATATTACTTTAGATGAAACTTTACTGGGTTAACAGATTGCCCTACAGCAGGCTGCTTGTCATGTCGTTTTCACCCAGACCACCCAGAGGTGACAAAGGGGCCTACTCTCTCTCTCTAAGATAATCCCACCAAACAACTACAATTAGGAAAAAAAAAATAAGTAAATATGTTGGGGCTAAGACAAGGCAATATGGAAGAGGGTAGACAGTATGAACCTCAGAACGTGGTTCTGTCCCCCTCTGCACACACGTCAGAGTATACCTTCCCTGAGTGTATCTCTCTTGATCACAGTGACGTTCACAAAGCCAAGCACAGGGCCGGCACGTAGTAGGTGCTCACTAAACGTGCGGTGCCTCATCTAGTGTCCTAAACAGAGGGCGGCCCTGTTACTTATCTAATTTGAGGCAATGGACGAATCTCTCCGCCCCGCTGCTTTTCAGTGTTTTCATCTGCAGCGTCTGCTTAAATTATTTACTCTGAGATACAACACACTTAGCAACTGAAAGCTCACTGGTAACAATTATGTGCTAGACACAGGGAAGGCTCCTGATCGCCATCACCACCGCATCCATCTCCAGAACTTTTTAATCTTGCAAAACTGACGCTGTGTCCCCCATAACCAACAGCTCCCCATCTCCCCTCTCAGAAGTTCCATATGATTGCTTGAGGAACCTACTGGTTTACACAGCACACACTGGAGTGCCGACTAGCACAGATCCCCCAAATGCACTCATTCAACAAATATTCACTGAGTTGACACTTGGGGCCACCTACTATTCTAGACGTTAACAACACAGATCAAAATCCCTGCCTTCTTGTAGCCTGTACCCCAGATATATGCCATTTGGGCAACCACAGTGATAAAGAAAATAAACACTAGTATAATACTCTATTTTTTAGATTATTACATTCTTTTTAAAAAAAGGTATTTTTTTTAATTTTATTTTTTATTTTTTAAAATTTGCATCCAAATTTAGTTAGCATCTAGTGCAGCAATGATTTCAGGAGGAGATTCCTTAGTGCCCCTTCCCCATTTAGCCCATCTCCCCTCCCACAACCCCTCCGGTACCCTCAATTTGTTCTCCATATTTAGGAGTCTCTTCTGTTTTGTCCCCCTCCCTGTTTTTATGTTATTTTTGTTTCCCTTCGCTTATGTTCGTCTGTTTTGTCTCTTAAAGTCCTCATACGAGTGAAGTCTTATGGTTTTTGTCTTTCTCTAATTTCACTTAGCATAATCCCCTCCAGTTCCATCCACATAGTCACAAATGGCAAGATTTCGTCTTTTTTGATTGCCGAGTAATACTCCATTGAATATATATACCACATCTTTTTTATCCATTTGTCCATCGATGGACATTTGGGCTCTTTCCACACTTTGGCTATTGTTGACAGTGCTGCTATAAACACATAAACATTGGGGTGCATGTGTCCCTTCGAAACAGCACACCTGTATCACTTGGATAAATGCCTAGTAGTGCAATTGCTGGGTCATAGGGGAGTTCTGTTTTTAGTTTTTTGAGGAACCTCCACACTGTTAAGTCTACCGTTTACTTGTATTTTGTTTTCTAAGCGCTTTTTCCAACATATGGCTATCATTTTAAAAATCCAAATTCAATGTCATCAACCACATTCTTTTAAAAAATACTAGGACAGGAGTACCCGGGTAGCTCAGTTGGCTAAGCGTCTGACTCCTGATTTCAGCTCAGGTCATAATCTCACGGTTCATGGGATCAAACCCCATGTCAGGCTCACTCGGACAGTAGAGTCTGCTTGGGATTCTCTCTCTCCCTCTCCCTTTGCCCCTCCCCCTTTCTCAAAGTAAAGAAAATAATAGGCAAAAGGCATCAACAGACAATTTTCCAAAGAAGACATACAGATGGGTATCAGACGCATGAAAAGATGCTAAATATCAGGGAAATACAAATCAAAACCACAAGGAGACACCACCTCACGCCTGTCAGAGTGGCTAACATTAACAACTCAAGAAACAACAGATGCTGGCGAGGATGCGGAGAAATGGGAACCCTCCTGCACTGCTGGTGGGAATGCAAGCTGGTGCAGCCACTCTGGAAAACAGTATGGACGTTCCTCAAAAAAATTAAAAATAGAACTACCCTACAACCCAGTAATTGCACTACCAGGAAGGTATCCAAAGGATGCAAAAATGCTGATTTGAAGGGACATGTGCACCCCAATGTTTATAGCGGCGTTATCAATAATACCAAATTATGGAAACTGCCCAAATGTCCATTGACTGACGAATGGATAAAGAAGATGCGGTATGTATACACAATGGAGTATTTCTCGGCAATCAAAAAGAATGAAATCTTGCCATTTGCAACAACGTGGATGGAAATGGAGTGTGTAACGCTAAGCGAAATGAGTCAGAGAAAGACAAATACCGTTATGATTTCACTCATATGTGGAATTTAAGGAACAAAGCAGATGAACATAGGGGAAGAGAAGGAAAAATAAGATGAAAACAGAGAGGGAGGCAAACCATAAGAGACTCTTCAATACAGAGAAGAACCTGAGGGCTGCTGGAGGGGGGGATGGGCTAAATGGTGACGGGCATTAAGGAGGACACCTGTTGGGATGAGCACCGGGTGTCCTATGTAAGTGACAAATCACTAAATTCTACTCCAAAAACCATGTTTACACTAGTTAACTAGCTTGGACTTGAGTAAAATTAAAAAATAATAACTTAAAAAATTAAAAATACTAGGACAAAACAACTCTTATGATTTCTAACGTTGTTTGTAAAATAGTGTTACACATGATACTGTGAACTCACCTAGGTCTTTTCTATGAACAAGATCAGTTTTCCCATTTCCCCATGTAATTATTTAAAGGGAGAAGATGAAATAATCTACTTTAAAACGAGTCTTAAATTGTGGTTACATATGTATAATATGAAATTTACTTCCTTAACCATTTTTTTAAAATACGTATTTATTTGGGGGGAGACCACACGTGGGGGAGGGGCAGAGGGAGAGGCGGACAGAATCCCAAGGAGGCTCCCTGCTCAGCACAGAGCCCGACGCAGGGCTCGATCCCACGACCCTGGGATCCCGGCCTGAGCCGAAACAACGCTCCACCGGCTGAACCACCCAGGCGCCCCTCTACCACAGTTTATTTTTGAAAACCAGCCTCCGACTGCTTTCGCACAGGTGACAGTATTTCTCCTGAAAACACCATCAGTTAGAATGAACAGAAGACAAGTCCAACGGGTGTTTTTCATGTAACTCGTGCCAGAGACAATGCTTGGTGTTCATCAAGGAATACGGCTCTTCCCTTAGGAGAGAGCGCATCCCTCAATTTAAAGCAGAAGCGAGGCAGGCCTCCTGCGGGACACGGCATGAGACAAGTGAACGGAGGACAAGATTTACATCCGTGTTCTAATTAGAAACATGACCACATAAAGTTTCTGCGAAGGAACCCCAGTACGGTCTTTCACTGCACTTACGTTCTTGCAGAGACATAAAATTTTACTCCCCCCCCCCCCCCCCGCCGCATGAGTTTAGAAGAAAATTTACGTGCTGTCCTTAACGAAGGAATAGTTGGAGAGAGATCAAAGGCAGCGGAGAAAATGACCCGAAGGTTAGAAACTGGAGAACTCAGAAGAGGTGGAAAGAAGGTCTCCTGAAGAAGAGACGACTAATGGAGCAGACTGGAAAAGAAAACGTCTGTGCTCATGAAACAAAAGCAGAGAAGACGACGACCGTGGGCAAAGCAGAAGAGTTCAAGGTCGTGAAGACGAACCAGAGCCAGCCGAGCGCGGAGGCCCCGTGCGTGGTAGCTGGTCACCAGTGGGCGAGGGGACGCGAGACAGCACGTCTCTGAGAAACCGCGTCCACACAGAAGAGTGGGAAGGTGCCATGGGGTTTTGACTTTGGGCTCAAACCAATTAAGTGAAACTGAACGGTCGCTGACCACTGCTGTGCGCGGTCGGCTGTTGTACGGGGTCCAGAGCAGGGCAGCCTTCTTGTCTCAGATGCCTCCACCGTTCACTCGCCTTGATGTGGACCCTCCTGAATGAGCCCCGGGGAACAGGGTGAGGTCAGGGGGTGAGGCAGGAGCGTGGTAAGCCACGTAAAGCCCACGGCGACACAGAATAACACTGGAATCGAAACCAAGAGGCAGGAGAAGCAGGTCTTGAGCCAGCTTCCGGAAGACGTTTCTGGTGAGCATAAGGGGCTTGTTAGCTCCCACCCGCCCTCAAGAAGAGAATTCCTGAGGGGTTTTCCCTGTTATTCAAGCTGATCAATTTCTGGTTGATGAGATTAAACAATACGGTTTCTCCACCTGTTCATGGTAGTGCCATCCGGTAAACTCCCTATGCCAACAACTTTCTTTCATCTGTCTCCTGTTGCACCTAGCCAACATACCAAATCTTCCCCAAACGTCTCCCAGATCTGTCCCCTTCTCTCTGTCACCATGTCTACCAACCCGATCCAGTCTCCAACGTGTCTCGTGCTCACCCATCCAACCATACAGCAGCCACAGTCACATCAGCCCCGTGCCCAGATTTCAACAGTTTCCCATCATCCCTACAAAAAATCTGAACGCCTTGACTGAGCAGAGAAGGTTCTTGATGCACTAGCCTTGCCCACCTCCCATGCTTGTCCCTCTTAGGTGTCCCTGACTCACTTGAGGACCCCAAGGGGCTGGCCCCCTCCTGCTGTTCCAACTCAGCATAAGCACACGCCCTTGCCTTCCCACTCTCTACCGGGCTGTTCTGGAGCTGGGCATGATGGTGCCTCGCCTTACAGTCCAAAGGATACAAATGATGCCTAGAGGTACAAAATAGAATCAGAATCCAAGAAAATCAGAGACACCTACACCCTAGATACTAGAAAAACAGAATTTTCAGATTTATTCTACCCCTGGGTGGCATTTGATCTTATGACAATATCCAGTCCATATTTAACCCTTAATCACTGAACCTAAGGTTTAAAGGAACGCTTTTTTGGGGCGCCTGGGAGGCTCAGTGGGTTAAGCGTCTGACTTTGGCTCAGGTCATGATCTCGCGGTTCGTGGGTTCGAGCCCCGCGTCGGGCTTTGTACTGACAGCTCAGAGCTGGGAGCCTGCTTCCGATTCTGTGTCTCCTTCTCTCTCTGCCCCTCCTCCACTTGTGCTCTGTCTGTCTCTCTCTCTCTCTCTCTCTCTCTCTCTCTCTCTGTCAAAAATAAATAAATATAAAACAATTTTTTTAAAAGGAACACTTTTTTTAAATGTTTATTTTTGAGAGAGAGAGAGAGAGAGAGAGAGAGAGAGAGAGACAGAGCATGAACAGGGGAGGGGCAGAGAAAGAGGGAGACACTGAATCTGAAGGAGGCTCCAGGCTCTGAGCTGTCAGCACAGAGCCCGACGCGGGGCTCGAACTCACGGACCGCGAGATCATGACCTGAGCAGAAGTCGGATGCTTAACCCACTGAGCCACCCAGGCACCCCTAAAGGAACACTTTTATACAGATCAGCTTTAGTGGCCTTAAATTCCAACATACTGTTTCCCAAACCGTATTCTAAGGAATATCATAGATGGTCTTAGAAGATAAAAGTAAATAAAAATAAAAATTGCCATGATCACTTAGGATTCACAGTGCATGGTCCTATCATAAAGAGCCATGGTCCTATTGTTTAATACATTCTTCCCGAATTTTTTTAAGCCCAGAATCCATGAACGTTTTCTATGCTCTCAACCTCTCCATGGACACAGCTTAGGAGATGCTGGTCGAAAATATCCCATCTCATTAACTGAGAAGGAACACTCTCAACTTGGAGAAGCATCACTAATTTTAAAGGACATTCTTTTTATGGTTCTAGTGGTGTCCCAGAATTTCAGAGCTCATAACCAGCAGGAATACAACACTGCACTTAATGTATCATTAATTTTTAAAATATGACATTCATAATCTGCCGACTTCTGGCTTGATGATGTGCCAATAGTTCATGTGTAACCGTGTACTCAGAAGGTTCAAATAAAAAGTCTTAGGGTTGTTACCCAGGTGCTTTTCCCTCAGCTTCTCTTTAGAGTGTATTTTAAACATACACAAAAGATAAATATGACCATAAGGAACGTCCATATATCTGTCACCCATTTCAGCAATGATCCCCTCCTGCCGCATCCAGCCCCCATCTCCCACACGCACTGGGTTAATTTGAAGCCAATCCCACGTATCAAAAAGGTTTCTTTTTTTTTAATGCTTATTCATTTTTGATAGAGAGACAGAGCATGAGTGGGGGAGGAGGAGCAGAGAGAGAGGGAGACGCAGAATCCGAAGCAGGCTCCAGGCTCGGAGCTGTCAGCACAGAGCCCAACGCGGGGCTCGAACTCACGGACTGCAAGATCACGACCTGAGCCGCAGTCGGATGCTTTACTAACTGAGCCACCCAGGCTCCCCAAAAAGGTATTTTTAAAGAACAAAATATTGGCTAATGTTTGTTGCTAAGAGTGAGAAAGCCACAGCTCTCAAACCATCCTATAGTCATACATAAACATACACGTACACACTCACACACACACTCACACACACACACACTCATCTACACCTTGCACATTCACTCTAACAAGTAATTCTAGCTGCTTCTGGTTTCAGGCTGCCATCTCTGAACTCATGACATGAATTCATAGGAAGAAGGTGTGTTAATGGATCTCTCTCTTACTGTGGATGAGGACTACTAGGTATAAAATATTTCTCCCAGACCACAGGGACTAATGGGGTAGCACACTTCTGGCCTGTCAAATCGCTGTGATCCACACACACCTGTCAACAAAGCAGGTCAGCAGAAAAGAAAAAAATCAATAAACCTTTGAATGAATCATGCGGCTGTCAGGGAGAATGTGGGCGAGCAGGACGAAGCATATACGTATGGTTAACTTCTTGTGTTTTTCTCTCATTTCCACCTGGCGTGCATGCCCTGGTCCAGGACACCCATTCCAATACCTGAGTGCAAGTGACTGCCCGTAATTTATAGTTTCTGTCCCCCCTAACTCTTTTAGAAAAGGATTTGAGACGGGAGATAAACGAGCCAAATCTACATTAAAGGAAAAAGTACATCCTAACTTGCTTTGAATTCTGGTTGCGTATGATGGTTATTAACAAACAAATACACTTCTCTGCAAAATTGGATTTTACATCTCACCTAATAACCTTATGTACACAAAGAATTTGCTGAACCTTTACGTGGGTGCAGAATCCCACCACCTTGGATATCCTGCTGTTACACACGGCGTTTAAGAACATCGACACTCATGCCGTCACCATTTAATGACCCTCCAAAACAGAAATCCCCTAAATCGCACATCCACAGGACTTCCAATTCTACTTCTGAGTAACTAGCTCACAAGGGTACATATAAAACATCTATAAATCAACAGCCCCCATTACTAAGAAGTAACCCAATCTTAGATTCTAAACCAAGGCAACTATGGATGTATATTTTTCCCGTGTACAGCAAACAGGTATAAAATTTGAGATCATCGGTGATGAATGTATACTCCGCGTAAATGTTAAGTACAGAAAATGGGTTGTCCGGATTCATCACTTTTCCTTGAAAGACGGTAATTATGCATGCCCTCACCATCTACAAAGGATTTCTTTTTAAAAATCTCAACATAAAATTAAAGACATTTAAAACAAAGACTTTGGGGGGTGCCTGGGGGGCTCAGTTGGTTAAGTGTCTGACTTCGGCTTGGGTCATGATCGCACGGTTCACAAATTTGAGCCCCGCGTCGTCGGGTTCTGTGCTGACAGCTCAGAGCCCGGAGCCTGCTTGGGATTCTGCGTCTCCCTCTCTCTCTGCCCCTTCCCCACTTGTGGTCGGCCTCTCTCTCTCTCTCTCTCAAAAATAAACAAACATTTAAAAAATTTAAAAATAAATAAAGACTTTGGTAGTTTTGATAAGGAAGAAGAGGAACATATATGAATTCACCTTTTGTAGCAATGAAATCAAATCCAGTAAACAAAGAGCAAGGGATTCAGGAAAATAAACCCGGGTTCACATGTTGAGGACCATAAATAAATTACACAAGGAGACCAATGAAAATCACTCATCAGGCCCCAAGGAAATCAGAGGTCCTGAGCATCTCACACATAAAATTGACTTCGGAGTTCTGTAGAAACATTTTGCTGGAGAGTCACTGAAGGCACAGCCAGCAAGCGGGTGCTCAGGCTTCCTTCCCTGGCTGATGGATGGGACGGCACAGAATTCAGCAGAAGAGGAAAGAGCTGAAACATGTATTGGTAGATTTTCTCCCCACTTAGTGGCAGGAGACTGAGGAAAATTCAGCAAAAGAGGGACATGACTGGGACACAGATTGGGACACAGAGTGACAGAAAATAAAGACGATGCAAAGTTTGGAGGACCTGGATAACGTGTGCGGGTCATTTAAAGAATATCTACAGGGGCGCCTGGGTGGCTCAGTCGGTTAAGCGGTCGGCTCCGGCTCAGGTCATGATCTCGTGGTCCGTGAGTTCGAGCCCCACGTCGGGCTCTGTGCTGACAGCTCAGAGCCTGGAGCCTGTTTCAGATTCTGCGTCTCCCTCTCTCTGACCCTCCCCCGTTCATGCTCTGTCTCTGTCTCAAAAATAAATAAACGTTAAAAAAAATTTTTTAAGTAAAAAAAAAAAGAATATCTACAAAGCTGAGACACACTTCTCTTCCACATTTGATTATTCATGGTGGGTATTTGCAATATAGACAATTTCTTTTTAACTCCTGAAATCTAGAATAATTTTTTTAAAGAACCAACTACTTGAAACTCGGAAACCGGAGCCGTAGACACGTGTCACATGCGTCCAGATGGTGTGTGCTTTGGCTTTCCACGGAGGGTTCAAGTCTGGCTGCATTCCCTTTTGGGAAATGGCCCTCCTCGGTTTCGAGTTCATTTTGGCTTTCTCAATGATAGGGTTTCGATTCAAACAGATAACAATGCCAAGAACTAAAAATTTCACCATCTAATTAGGGAGGGGGAGACTCAGTATGGCCTTTCTTTCCTAATCATCTGTAGTTTGAAAATGACTTGATGAAGGCTTTTTATAAAAGCCTCTCACTTTTCCCGGTACACGAACTATTGTATTGAAAACCACTGGTACAAGGCGATGGGCACAGAAGCAGAGGAAATGTACGCCTAACCGAGGGAGCTGAAGGAACGAGGGCAAATAAGAGAGCAGAAAAAGGATGAGGCTTAAGATTTCAAGGTCAAACGTTGCTAAAAAAAGAAAAAAAAGCACTACTCAACATACCTATCAGGAGGCGTCACCTGGATGAACACCCAGCTAGTCTGGGTGAGGGTAGCTGAGGGTGTAGATGAGTTGCAAGGTCGAATGAAGCAAAGCAGAAAAGGCCTAGAATTCGTGCGGGTTTGGGTGTGTATGTGTTTCCTGGGGATCCACTGTTCTATAGTTCGCATTACTTCCTCAGCTGGTCCTGATCCAAAAAAGTCTAGAAACGTTGAGCTAAGAACATTTCTACCTCTAAAGGAATATATTTAGAGTTTAGAAACTACCCACATCCCCATATATGTAACATCTTGTTTGCATCAAAATGCGTTTTAAATATTGGATATTGAAATAAAACTCAGAAACTCAGAATTTAAATTTTTTTTATTTTTTTTTAATCTTTATTTATTTTTGAGAGAGAGAGAGAGAGAGAGACAGAGCGTGAGCAGGGAAGGAACAGAGAGAGGAGACACAGAATCCGAAGCAGGCTCCAGGCTCTGAGCTGCCAGCACAGAGCCCAACACAGGGCCCGAACCCACGAACTGCGAGATCATGACCTGAGCTGAAGTTGGACGCCCAACCAACCACCCATTAATTGAGAGACAGAACATGTGAGCAGGGGAGAGGAGCGGGGGGGGGGGGGGGGGGGGAGGGAGAGAGAGAGAGAAAGAGAATGAGAATCTCAAGCAGGCTCCACACTCAGCACAGAGCCTGATGCGGGGCTGGATCCCAGGACCCTGGGACCATGACCTCAGCCCAAATCAAGAGCTAGATGCTCAACCGGCTGAGAGCCACCCAAGCACCCCTCAGAAATGTAAAATTCACAGTTTTCCATGAACTGTTTTTCAATCAACAGTTCCAAAGACGTGCTAGCAAGGCCAACGCCTTTACTACAGTAAACACACTGACTTGAAATAAATCCTGAGCAGGTACCTCTTTCTTGCCTGTGTGCCTCTTACGCAGGTCACATCATTCCAAACGGCAACTTTAAAAGCAATGCCTTACGTACAGTAAGTACTTAAATGAAATTAACAGAAGATCTTTAAGTTACTAGTGTAAAACAACCACACCAAAAAAAAAAAAAATCCCAGGTTTGAGCCCCCACTTTGCCATCCAGAGCCCAGGTGACTCCTCCTTCCCCCATGAAAGAATTTTCCAACACGACATCTGATCCTGTGACAGAGAGGACTGACGCTCTAGGCAATATCCCCACCCTCACCCCGACGCACACGGGGGAGCCCGCCAGTGAGGCAGCCGCCATTCCCTGCCAGGGGACCCTTCCTGGGCTCCACCGTCTGCATCAGGAAGATACTCTGTCCGCTACACAGAAATCTATCATTCTCAGACACAGCGTCATAAATTGGTGAAGCACGCCGATCCATGTTTGAAACAAGCATCCCCACATGCAAAAGCCATACGGAAGAGTTGGCTGTGTTTACTGAAGGTGTCTGTGTGTGTGTGTATGTGTGTGCGCACGCGTGTGTGTGCGTGTGTGTGTGTGTGCACATGTGCGTGCCTCCCTTTAGAGAAATAAGTAAGGATGTGAGGAAGAATGGCTTGACTGTGGGCCTGGTACCTTCAGAAATGTTCTAAAATGCCTCTAGAGATCTTGGCGTGTAAGGGTCTCCATTGTCCATTACTCAGTGCCGTATTTTAACAAACGTCACAGCATAAAACTGTGGGGTTATAAAGATAAAATCATTTCGTGAAAATAACGGGCGATCGCTTTTGCTTTGGGACTAATAAATACTGAGGATTCTGGACTGTTTCCCTTACAACAGCATCATTTGGTGAAAAGTCGGCTGTGAGAGCGCATGTTGCCTGGGATTTGGCCGGCCCAGACACTTTGCACGGGAGGACAAGTTGATGTGAAACTGTGCTTCAGAGTAGTAGGAAAAATATACAGGAAAGTAAAACACTTCTTAAAGCATTACGACTAATTTGAAAGAAAATACCACAATTTCGATGGAGCATTTGCTCATTCAACATTCGTTCAATAAATATCAATCAAGCTACTATGGTCTGCCAGGCATCCTAATGTTATACTGGGGGCCAGTGGGAAGGGATGATTTTAAATAAAATTGAAATTAAGAAAATTATTTTTATCCTAGGCAATTTCCTCTATTTGGATTTTTTTTTAGTTGCAGGATACTGTTTCAAAAAACATTAAGCATATTGTCCCCAAACCACATGAAATGTCCTAGATGTGTCAACTATCCAGAATCATACCATATTTGAAAATGTTTTTCTTATTTAAGTAAGTCCCTACGCTCAAGTTACAGCTGTTACAAGTTGTTTGTCATTCAAGTGACAATTTTTGTCGACGCTTACACACTTGGGTGCTGTAAAAAAACCGGAAGACTTCTCAGAAGGCAGAATCTCTACTTTCTAGAAAGGAAAAATTGCAAGGGGAGACCCTGGGTGAGAGCATCAAGGACTGTGTGCCTCAGTGTTCTCACCTGGGAAGTGGGGGCTGCTGACACCACCTACGGGGACAGTTGGAGCTGTTCTATAGAACCTAACATACATTGTCAGTTACTTACTGACCCAAAAGTGTTGCAAGTGCTTCGATGTAACTTCAAAGTTCTCCTCAAACATGTCTTCCTTTTATCTTATAAAAATTTTTTAATGTTTGTTTATTTTTTGAGAGAGACAGAGACAGAATGCGAGTGGGTTAGGGGCAGAGAGAGAGGGAGACACAGAAGCATAAGCAGGCTCCAGGCTCTGAGCTGTGAGCACAGAGCCCGACGCAGGGCTCGAACTCACGAACCGTGAGATCGTGACCTGAGCCCAAGTCGGACGCTCAACCGACTAAGCCACCCAGGCGCCCCTTCAAACATGTCTTCTGAT
This sequence comes from Acinonyx jubatus, assembly GCF_027475565.1. Lineage (NCBI taxonomy): Eukaryota > Metazoa > Chordata > Mammalia > Carnivora > Felidae > Acinonyx > Acinonyx jubatus. Next base: position 5,132,517 of record NC_069384.1, on the reverse strand, counting down.
TTACTTCCGGGGTAAGGCAAAAAGTAAGAGCCTTTTTTCTAATGTATTGCTTATTTTACATCATCTGATCTCTGTTTAAGAAAAGTAAGCATTTGGGCCGCCTGGGTGGCTCAGTGATTGAGTGTCCGACTCTTGATTTTGGTTCAGATCATGATCCCAGTGGCGTGGGACTGAGCCCACGTCAGGCTCCACACGGAGCCTGGAGTCTGCTTAAGATTCTTGTTCTCGCCCTCTGCCCCTCCCCCTACTGCTCGCACTTTCTGTCTCTCTCTAAAAGAAAAAAAAATAGTAAACATTTAATAAAGGAAGTGTGTTTACTTTGATAAAATACAACAGATTAGTTCAGTAGCATTCTAGCACCTTAATGTTGACATTACAGGATTTCATCATTCAGCACACCTGGCACTTTAGTAACTCTTCTTAAATAGAATTATTTCTATTTCTGTAATTTCTACTTTATGCATATTCACTCATTTAATCATTACAACAATCTTCTGATGTAGTTATTATTGTTGCTGTCATTTTACAATCGAGGAAACTGAGGCACAGGAAAGTTATATGATTAGCCCAAGGTCACAGTGTGGTCTATGATGGGTTGGGAACATGGACCTAGACATCAGCTTCAGGGTCAACCCTCTTGCCTTTACACTAAAAAGACAAATGCACAGCTAGAGACCAAGAATTGGCCAGGTATCTATAACTCATGGAGCACATCCCCTGGCATCTCTAATCTTTATAAAAACACTGAGTCCATTTCCACAGAGAAGTAATTAACTGTTAAATCCCTCACAGCTATGAAGTTAGGACCCAAAGCCAGATCTCTCTAAGTTCAAATCCAAGACCTCATGCAGACTGTTGGCAAAGCAAAAGGTGAACAGTAGCCTGAAACCTTTCCTGGAAGAGCATGTGACCCAACCACAGATTTTAACAACAGTCTATATCTGCTTATTTACTGTACTTGCTTATTAGCTTCTCTACAGAGAACATCTTGACTATGCTCACGTAGAGCAACATGCACTGGAGATCTTCAGTTCTTTGAAAAGCCCAATTCTGGACACTCAATAGTGTGCATCATCACTCTATTTCCAGAAACTAAACAGACTAAAACATTCTGTAAATATTCTCTTCAGTTTCCCACACATAGACACAGCACAGTCAATGCAAACCAGGCTTAGTTGTAGATGTTTCAATCCTAAATGATTGCTTATCCAACAAGAATACAGTTACTTGGGGACTGACTTTTGAATCTGGGGTTCTTTGGGGGGACATTTTTTTTTTAATTTTTTTATTTTAGTTGACACACAATGTTATGCTGGTTTCAGGCATAGAACAAATACCATATGATTTCACTCACATGAGACATTTTATATTGCGTATAAGTTTTCAGATGACTAGTCACTTGGGAAATTTATCATTCATTTTTCCAGTCATAAATGTCCCCCTTTCCCCTTAGAGGAGGGAAGCCTGGACTTTAAATTTCTCCCCCCCTCAAAAAAAACACCGCACCTGAAAATAGAATCATTCATCAAAAGGGTGACAGCTCATTTTATCATCAGACTGCTTCATATACGTTATTTACTCATGTGTCTGTACAACAAAGAAAGCTGGGTAGGGAGCAAGGTGACACGTGACATTCAGAAGTTGCAGAACTAGACTGAGAAAGTGAGTTGATATGCGTATTATCTGTATTAGCTCAGACTGCCGTAACGAAATCCCATAGACTGAGGGGCTTACACAACAGGAATGTACTTCTCACAGTTCTGGAGCCTCGAAGTCAGAGATTGGGGTGCCAGCATGATCAGTGTCTGGTGAGAGCTCTCTTTGCTTCTCACTGTGTGGTCACATGTCTTCCTCCCTCTTTTCATAAGGCCACAGTCCTGTTGAATGAGAGCCCAACCTTTAGGACCTCATTTAACCTTATTTGGTAACTAGAAACCCTATAAGGGGTTAGGGCTACTGAGCGTGGGGGCACCTTTCAGTCCACAGCATGATCTGAAAATACAAATCAAGCAGTTTGCCTACAGTCCCTGGTGTCTTGGCTCTGGAACATCTTGATTCTGTCCCCATCCTGGCCCCCGGCCCAGTCTGACACCAGGGCGGGCCACATACAGCTGATGGTGTGGCTACCAGCTGGCATTCGAGCACGGCTGGGCAGGGCAAAGAGGCCAGCACAGGAACACTCACTCAGGTGTGGGTACTCGTCCCTGAAACTCTCTGCTTGTGGTTTCCTTCCTTTCCAAGTTATTTTCATTTAAGGATCTTATTTAATGTACATCCGTCAGTTGTCAAGCAGGAGATAAAAAGATGGAAAATAGGCGTGAGAGAGGGTCAAAAGGAATCAGAAGGATGTGTTCGTGTACTGGGCTGAAGAGCCTCCTCCCAAAAGTCATGTCCTTCCCGGAACCTCGAAATACGACCTTATTTGGAAATCGGGTCATCGTAAATGTAATTAGTTAAGATGAGATCATCCTGGAAGAGGGTGGGCCCTTAATCCACTCTGACTGGTGTCCTTATAAGAAGAGAAGGGACACAGAGGCACATGCACAGGACAGAGGCCCTGTGACAAGAGAGGCAGAGATTGTAGTGATGCATCTATAAGGTGAGGAACCCAAAGGACCACCTCGGCTACCAGAAGCTGGGAGAAATGCGCAGAATGGATTGTTCCCCAGAGCCTTCAGAGAGGGCATAGCCCTGCTGACATTTTGACCCTGTATTTCCAGTCTCTAGAGTTGTGATAGAACACATTTCTCTTATTTTAATGTGTGTTGTTTATCACCTAGTTTGTGATACTTTGGAGTCTAATAGGTACAATCTGGAAAAAAAAGAAAAGAAAAGAATAGAAAGTAATTCAAAGGCAAAATGAATTACTGGTTGGAAGAAATACTCAATTCTGCTTTGGTTACGCTCTGTTAGAGGTGGCAGGAGGGAGCAGACAGTGGGTAATAAGCAAGCCCAGGAGAGAAGACAGTTCCAAGGTTAGGGTCATCTACACAGACGTGGTGGATGAAGCCCTGGGAAAGAAATGAAATGACCAGTAAAGAAAGTGGAGATTGAAAAGAGAGGGCGTAAAGACTGATTTCGGGCATCTATTTACACTTCTGAGCAAGGAAGAAAAGATAAGGAAAGAGATAATGTAGAAATATGGACGAAGTCAATCAGGACAGGGTACGGTAGTTCGCCAACCAAAGGAGGGCAACCAAAGGAGGAAGAAGGTCAAGGGCACAGATTCTTCAAGGAAGTCAGAACTTGCCCTTGGCACGTGATACCAGAAGTCATGGGTGACCTTGAAAATGTTAAGTTTCAGTACCATGCAAGTGGTAGAGCCCAGACCACACGAGATTAGGAAGAGTAGGGGGTTCAGACTCTCCTTTCAATAAGCTTTCCAAGAGGGGGAAAAAAGTATGAATGGAAACAGTAACATGAAAGTTGCGATAACCGCTGCGCATCGGTGTCATAAGAAAGAAATATGATGATCAGGGGTCCCTGGGTGGCTCAGTCAGTTGAGCATCTGACTTCGGCTTGGGTCATGATCTCACGGTTCGTGAGTTCGAGCCCCGCGTCGGGCTCTGTGCTGACAGCTTGGGGTCTGGAGCCTGCTTCCGATTCTGTGTCTCCCTCTCTCTCTGCTCCTCCCCTGCTCACATTCTGTCTCTCTCTCAAAAATAAATAAAATAAAAATAAAAAAATTTTTAATAAAAAAAATTTAAGAAAAAAGAAATATGATAATCACCAAAGAGGTGATGGCAGAGGTCCCAGAGGAGAAGGTCCGAGACAAGCAAGAGGCGTCCTGACAGCAGCACACGTGGGGGATCAGAGAGGACCGGAGAGTCTGTGTCTGTCTGTGTCTTCCTGTGACAGGAAACACGAAGACAACGTTTGAGGTAGGAGGAGCAGGGCTCAGGCTCCAGAAGTAGAAAGTGACTACCTCTTGAGGACTGGAGAACAGATCCGTGAGGGGCTAGGAGTGGAAGTTTTCAGACTCCCGAGGAGAAGCTTGGGACACCCACTGTCCGTAACGTACAAGCAATCAACAGACATACCCCCAAATCTTGGGAAACGATGAAGGGCCAGCGAAAACTGGCGCAAATGGTCAGGGCACCTGGCCTCTGGCTTCTCCCAAGGCTGGAGAAGAGAAAATAAAATGGTGGCAACCATCTTGACTGGGGATTCTACCGGTCATGGGGTTCCTGAGGAGAGAGGGAGTCTAGGCTACTGGGAGATGTGCTGTCCTGTCTCATCTGCCCAGAAGCGAAGTCACACGGGGCTGACGGGCCTTGTGACTCTGCCCGGTGGCTTTCTGGTGTTCCCGCCACCAAACCACCTAGGGAGGGATTTCCTGCCCTTGGGTTAACCTAGCACACAGGAAGAAGCACCAAAAGCACCAAAAGTACATTACATACAATGTAATCTACACTTAACTCAGGTCCTGACCTTGAATTCACCCTGATCTCTTATTCTGAGTCAAAAATTACATCTATAAATTGCGAATCCTGTTTTCTTACAGAATGGCGCACTGCCTCAACATATTTCGATTCATGACATCTGATTTTAGCTTGATGATAACAATGACCGTATTATTGCCATCACTGCCTGATATTATTTTGCAAATGATCCTGTTGTTCTCTTCAGTGTTCCTGAAATAAAATCTCACAGATGAACAAAAGACCAGAAGAAAATGCACTTGGGTCCAAATTAGAACTGACTGACTTGGCTGACCATCTGTTTCTCCTATCTAGAAAGAACCCAACATCATAGAGAGAGCAGGCAGAAGGCCCCTGTTAGCAGAAGACAAAATGAAACTACGTTTACATTTCGGTGGAGGCAAGGGGAAAATCTGGGTCAATGTGTTTGGGGATATTTAAAAAACTGGGGTGACATCTGCCTAAAGACGGCAGCGATATGGATATGAGGTGATAAAACCTTTAAACTATGGACTGAGCAGGGGCGCCTGGATGGCTCAGGTCATGATCTTGTGGTTCATGAGTTTAAGTCCCGCGTGGGGCTCTGTGCTGACAGCTCAGAGCCTGGAACCTGCTTTTTGAACCTGCCCATTTGATGCTGGGCACATTCAGAACGTGATTGAGTGGACTGACTGAGCCGCCATCTCTGAGAAGACAGCCCTGTACAGAAAGGAGTCAACGTGGAACGTCTAGAGCTGGCTTCATTAGACAAGCCTGCTTGTGAGGCTGCCTCTTGGCCGATGTCAAGGAACTAGAATTTCAGGAGAGTCCCCACCACCTTCCTGTGCCTAAACTATACAAACAATATGGTTTACTGAACACCAGAACACCTGCTCTCCTTCCGGGAGTCTGGAATCTTGGGACATGCCAGTCAGAGGGTGCCCACGTGACCAGCCTCCAGGAAAATCCTTGGACACTGAACCTCTAATGCATCTCTAAAATGCTTGGGAGACAGTATTTTACATTTGCTGTCATTAGTCCCTGCTGCCGGGATTAAGTGTGTCCTATACGACCCCATGAGGAGAAAAGTGCTGGAAGCTTTTGCCTGGTTTCCTCCAGACCTGTCCCCACGCACCTTTTCCCTTTGCTGGTCTCATTCTGCACCCTCTCGCTGTAATACATCACAGTGGTGAGGCCATATTCCTCTGGTGATCCTTGGTAGGAAACCGAGGGGCATGTTAGGCTGACCCAATACCTTCATGGCAGAAGGTGTGTTTTCTACACACACACACACACACACACACACACACACACACAGTGAGATGCTCCAGTATAAATATTTTTTATACTCCAATATAAATATTTTTTAAATATTATGTTAACAAGTCTTTAGCCATGTGTCTACTTGTCTCAGAAGTTCAAAAGTCAAAAACATATTTTTTTTGTTTGCTTCAAGCTATAATCTCCAATACAATTTCTAATTTTGAGAATGAGGAATGTGTCGTCTCTCTGAAGGCTCACACTTAGTAGACCTTCTGTTTACTCTGGCTCTTTCAAGATCCCACTGGTGGGTTCTTTCTGGATGGCAGACTCGAGCAGCTCATTTAACATACCTGTCATTCCCAGCGTCAGGTGGAGTTTGCTCTGCGTTGTAAACAGCCCTGTTGTGAATCACTTTCAGGTGGCGATGGAATAACATGCAAAAACTTACTTCGTGAGAATAGACTTACATGGCAGAAGTGTAACCAATTAATGGCTTTAAAAAGGAATGAGACCAGGTCCCTCCCCACTTCCTGTGCACCTGCCCAGTTTTTAGTTGTCATACTCTCCCAAAACACGGCGCAGTGAAAATACGACATGTCTCCACCTTTCCAATTCTAGTCTGCTGAATCCCTCCTGTGCTAAGAATAATTTCCAGTGTTTTTAATGAGGTTCTGACTTGCCAGAAATCTAGAATCTAGATAGATAGATAGATAGACAGACAGACAGATAGATAAATGATAGATGGACAGACGAATAAATGGATGGATGAATACACAGACAGAAGGATGGATGGATGGATGGACAGACAGAGGGATGAGTGGAAGTAAAGAAGAAAGAAAGGAAAATGCCCCTTTAACAGCTTCCATTTAGTCCTAAAAATGTCTTTTTCAGTGAATGTTAAATTAATGCTTCTTTTTGTTCCTGCAACATCCTAGTACTTTTAGAATCAAAGACGGGGCTTTCAGGTGACGATGGGTGATTTAGGTCCCTGAAATCATTTTGATGCTGATCTCATTCCCTTTACTCATAAGCACCTTGAGGGCAGAACTGGGTCTTATCACCATGGCAACCTGAGCAGCTTTGCAGACATTGCCTTGAAAATGCCCAGCGACCAGGAGTAAAATTAAACTATAAGTGCCTTCGAAGGCGGGAACATGGACTCTCTTATAGCCGGGGGGGGGGGGGGGGGGCAGAAATACAGAGACAACCAGCCACATCGCAGCCCTCCCTGCCCCCAGCAGCTATGCCCCCAACTCCAAAAGGGAACAGGGCACCTCAAATCTTCTCTTAGTTTAAGTTTGCTGAAACTTGAAAAACCCGGCCTAACTGGGGTCACTCTACCTATGATGCAACTGCTTTCCTCACCCTAAGATTCAAACCACCATTTTCTCAGATGGCCACCTCTTTGGTGAAACCTTTCACACCTCCCCAGGCAGAAACGCCGAAGGTACGCGTTCTTGTGGTGTCTACCTCTGCCTGTCACCAAGCTCACCCCACACACAGCACCGTAACCTCTACCCACAGCTCCCTGGGAGCAGAAGTCATCTCCATGGAGCCGGGGGGCGGGGGGGCGGTCTTCAAGCCCAGATCCTGCCTTATCTACGACAACCAGACCCAAACACAGCATTCGTAAACTACAGTGAGTGTTTCATGTCAAGTGCTGGGGCTTTGATATTTAATGTGGGCAGAAAATTGTTCACTTTTACCCAAAATACAGGAAAAAGATAATCACCCGTGGACTTGAACTCATTGATCCTCAGAGATAAAATTCTCCTTGAGTCATCAGTAATAGAGGTGTTCAGATGGGAAATATCCTAACGGAAAATTGGGCCAGTGCTAAAGAGGGAGGCAGATCTCTGGGAATAGTAAAATGTTCACTTTTTCCATTTTCCAAATCCAGTTACCCTTGGGCTGTGTCTTTGATGTTAATGTAGCTAAACCCCCAGTGAGACTCTCAGAATTTTATCAGAGGAAACAGACACAGAATACTGGGCTCGCTCGTCGCCAGCCTCCCTAATCGGGAAGAAACTCACAACGGGCCACTGAGTGAAACCCAAATATAAAATCGCCAATATTGTTCTTTGCCGGGACGGCGTCTTCCCTATCTCCACATCAGCCGTACCTCCCCAGGCACACCGCCATCCACCCTACTATGTTTTCATTGAGCCATATTAATATTCTGATATTTAAAAGGCTCTCGTCTGCACTCAGAGGAGGTGATAAGGATGTTCGAAATGAGTATGGACATCATCGCTCTTGTTCTTCCGGGCTCATTTTCGTTAGGTAAGAAGGCGCCCCATCGGGATCCACGGGGTTAACGGAGGACACTAGATGCACAGGGTGTGCCTGTCCCTGAGATGCCCTCCCACCACACGTTCCCCGGTTCCTATCATCCATCTGCCAGAGTACGAGAGTGAAGGTCAACCAAGTGCTATCCTGTGGCCGGGTGACAGCCCGGGGAGACAGCAAAGCAGAGAGCACAGCAGCATCAGACATTATGTGCCCCTCCTTCCCCGGGGGGAGTTTTGGGGCTCTTACTTCTCAGCCTGTCTTTTCAGCTTCGGCTGCTATTAAAAAAAATACCACAGGGCACCTGGGTGGCTCAGCCAGTTAAGTGTCCAGCTCTTGGGTTTCAGCTCAGGTCATGATCTCAAAGCTTGTGAGTTCAAATCCTGCATCGGGCTCTACACTGCCAGCTCAGAGCCTGCTTGGGATTCCCTCTCTCTCTCTCTCTCTCTCTCTCTCTCTCTCTCTCTGCCCTTCCCCCATTTGCACATGTATGCACTCACTCTCTCTCTCAAAATAAATAAACAAGCAAAAAAAAAAAAACCAAATTAAAAAATAAAGGCCATAGAGTGGGGGGCTTAAACACCAGTCTTTTATCTCTCACAGTTTGGGAGGCTGGAAGTCCAAGTTCAGGCTGCCTGAACAGTCAAGTTCTGTTAAGAGCCCTCCTCTGGGATACAGACGGTCACCTGCTCACTGCCCTCCTCTGGTGGAGAGGGAGGGCTCTGGTGTCTCTTCTTTTAGGGACACAAATCCCATCACGGGGGCCCCACTCCCACGACCCCCTCTAACTCTATTTTTCTCCAAAGGCTCCACCTCCAAATACCATCACACTGGAGGCTGGGACCTCAACTCACGAAATTTAAGGGGACATGAACATGTAGTCTATAACAAGACCACTGGACGATTCTTTCCAAAGATAATTTACAATAAATGCACTCATTTATGCTCGTACTAGGGGTGATCTAATGACCTCATCTGCCAGAGAGGCACTGCTTGATGCCTGAGACTAGAGTCAGGCCAACTGAAACCTCCCCCGGAAAAAATCAATGATGACTTTATGTGCAGTAAGCTAATGAGACCATGCAGCTCACGCCGAAACCCAGACAGACATGACTGGTGCCTCTCACCCCTGGAAGAACATAGCCCAGTCACCGATCTGCTCAACCAAACTAAAGAGCAAAAACTAGGAAGACGTGCCCTTTCTTTTTATAGGAACACACGAATATTTAAATATGTTTTTCACTGGAAGGATTTCCTAGGCGACAGACACCCACTTACCTCAGCCTGGATTTCCAAACACCTCTGGCCTAGAACGTGTGCATAAGCCTGACACTCACGGACCAGGAGCAGGCCTGGCGCTCTGGCCTCTCCCCGGGGTGCTCTGGACTCGAGAGGCTGAGTGGTGGCACCCACAGACCAGTGGGAGGACAGCAGGGACCCGGAGAACAGGCAGCTTCCTTTCACTAGCACCATGTGCACACGCGGGGACAGCGGCCAGGCCCTCGGTGACCTGCGGGAGCTCTGGCTTTCTGGGATCGGCCCACAGCCGGTCTTCTCTTCCCACTCTACCCGCTGAGGCAGACATGCACACAGGCTCCTTTTCACGGCGGATTTGGCTCACTGCCTTCTTCCACCAAAGGAAGCGACGTGTACGGAGGAGGCATGTCCCCTGCGACAAATTTCCCAGCCAGACTCACTGTAGGCTGGGCTGTCTCAGAATCCCGGGAAGACTGAGGCGGGTGACCGCCCCTGCCAACCACCAAACCTAAACCAGATCAGCAAGGGACCACCGGGGTTATCGGTTTATTTACAAATCACAGACAAATTAACATTTTGCAGACCATCTACCGTGCACACGATCTGGGATGCCTTTGCTGGAGCTGAGAGTTCACTCAGAAAAGCCCCTGAGTCCCTGGGACTGTGTGAGCCCCGGTGCTGTGTGAGGCTGCCCTCACTGCTGCCTGGAGGAGGGAGGCCCCAGGCTCAGCTTCTGAGCCTCCCTGCCTCCTACGTGTGGTTACCTGTGCCCTGCCTCACGCGGGGACCTGGCCACCAGCAAGAAATGTAATCCTTCTCCACCAAAATCACCCAAAACCCGTTTATTAAGATCCCCAATGCTTTTAACCATTTTGTCATCTTCAGTGGCTTCGTGACTTCCTTCCCTGGGCATTTGTGACAGCCTCACTGGGTGGGGGCCAGGCGCTGGAAGCAGGTGCACCAGTTACATTACAAGGTTAACTTCCAGACTTCTATTTACAGGTCATAACGCTGCATCGGGGCCCTGTTCTCAGGTTAAACTCCTTGAGAATGAAAACAGCTCTAACTCACTCTCTTTCTGTGCGTGTCTCAGTCTCTCTGTTTCTGTGTCTTTGTCTCCCCATCTCTTTCTCTGTATACAAACGTACACACACACACACACACACACACACACACACACGCCACGGGAACCACACTGAGCATCTTGGGAATACCTCGTGTTTGATGAAATGGCTAGCTTATAAACCAACAAAAACTTGCTACTGAAGTATTCCTTGATGAGATAAAAGCCTATACTATATTGGTTTTTGTGGATACTTTTGTGGAAAAAAAAAAGGCCAAGTGCTTATCCATGGTACACATTGTTTTCAAAATTTTGCCAAAGGATAAAGCTCTAAGGCATGACTGAGGAGACAAGAGTGTCATCAGTTCCTGTTAGGAAGACACCAGCTTTGGGTTTGCATATCAGCATCCTCTCCCGCTCGCCAGATATAAAATTCCTTTAATTTAATTAGGTTCATGTTTGAAGAAAACAAGTCTATTCACATAGATTGCAAAAAGATGAAATCTGCATGGGTAAACTGCTAATTAAAGATGCCAAGGGGGGTGCCCGGGTGGCTCAGTCGGTTGAGCGCCCAACTTCAGCTCAGGTCATGATCTCTCAGTTCGTGAGTTCGAGCCCCGTGTTGGGCTCTGTGCTGACCGCTCGGAGCCTGGAGCCTGCTTCCGATTCTGTGTCTCCCTCTCTCTCTGCCCCTTCCCCTGCTCATGTTCTGTCTCTCTCTGTCTCTCAAAAATGAATCAATGTTAAAAAAAAAAAAAAGATGCCTAGGAAACATAAGAATGTACACATTACATTTTTAATGTATAACCTGTATTATTAATATTTATTAATGTCATGTATGTAATAATAAATTAATAAATATTAATATATTTTAAATATATTTCATTTCACATATATTTATATATAGTATAGAATTTATATATAACATATAATTATTTAATATACAATATTAATATATTTAATAATAAATTGATAAATATTAATATATAACCTGTATTACAAACATATAAAACATACCTATCGATATAGATGTCTATATCAACAGGTATATAAAACCTTGGTAGATATTTCTATCTCCCACTCAGATCTCCAGTCGTTCTCTCCTGGGCACGTCTCACTCAAGTCAGATAGGTCATGTGACTGGCTCTGGCCAATCAAATATTCACAGAAATGACATATGTCTCCTCAAGTAAAAATCCATTTGTAATCCTCCCCTGTTCCCTCCCCCTCCACGGCAAACCCCAGAAGTTGTCCCATGGCTGTTCTATGACGGCCGCACCTCCCTCAGCCCAGGCCCCTGAGTGTGAGAGACTGCAAATACCGTCCTGCATTGTCCCCCTCAGTGAGCCCACCGGCCCTCAACATGTGCATGTGAATGCCCTTCCACTCTGGCCTTGGGCTCAGCCAGATGGACTTGTCATCAAATCTCTCCATCTGCCATTCAGAAACTAAAATGACCTCTAAACAGAAGCCAGTAAGACCATTCACCAAAAACAACAAATAGGGGGCACCTGTCTGGCTCCAGCCGGAGCACATGTGACCCTTCATCTTGGGGCCCTGAGCTGGAGCTCCACGTTGGGTGCAGGGATTGCTTAACACAAATAAATAATTTTTTTTAAAAAAACACCACAACAAACAAAAGTGCACAGGTGAGTCCATTCTGACTACGTGTAATCATATTTCAGTCATTAAGCCTACTATTTTTTCAATACTTTAAGTTAAATCATGGTGGTTTAGACATTTAATGTTCACTGAAGTTAGAGGGAGTCTGAGCTGAGCGTGTTAAGAAAACCTGAAAACATCAATTACGTGATAGTTTACTGGACGTACTTTAAAGACCAAAGATTTAATTTTTGGTTTGGACTTTCTAATGGTTTTGTGGTTTGTCTGGTTTTTTTTTTAATGGTCCCTGAATAGTAACCTATACTGTCTAGAAAACCAAAAAGCTGAAAAGCATAAATGCTGGGTCACCATGAGAACTGAGTTCTAATTTCCTATCTCTGTAAACGGGCAACATTTTGGTGGTATTCAAGAGTTGCATAAGACATGTGTGTGCACATGTGGACACGCATCCACACAGACATACAGAGGAAAGCAAGCATTTATAATCAGCTTTAGCTGACTTGGTACTCATCATCGCTCTTCTCCAAGACCAGCCCACAGTCACTTACTCTCCAAAGACGAGCAAAACAGGAAACGTGGGTACCGCCCATAGGGCCTTTCCAGCTAAGCAGCAAGGGGGCAAGAAATCTACTTAAAAACCATGAGAAAAGAACTAGCACCTCTTAGAAACTAAAATTTCAGTTGTGTCACTTCCAGGTTCTGGAAAAAAACCAATAAATTATGTATTTTATATATTTTTTATATATATATAAGATATATATATAAATTTTATATAATTATATATATAATTTAAAATAATAAATTAAAATAATTAATAAATTAAAATAATTAATCAATTAAAATTTAAATAATAAATATTTAATATAATAAATTATACATATAATAATACTATGTTATATATTTCATATATATACATATATATATATAGATATATATATATATATATCTCAGTGCTGAATATATATTCTGAGTAGAATCTTCAATAAAGAGGTCAGAGACATCACATAGCTCTCAAGGCATTTGAAAGGGTCACAACATTCGAAACCAGAGCTTCTGTTTTCCAGATTATAGTTGGAGGCTATCAGTCCTAAGCATATTACTGATGACTCTCCCAGACGCGATAACCATACTGCCCTATTTTCAGCAGCAGATATAAGCCAAAATTGCCTCAGAGAATAACATGACGGTGGTACGCACAGTAACTCATTTCTACCCATCCATCAGTCAATTCACTGAGGAATGTCTGTATCGAGTCGGGAAACCGATATAAAGCACTGATGTCACACAATCATCAAACAGCATCAACCAGACGTAGGCCAATTCTTAGCTATGATGGACACATAGCCAGAGACCCAATTCAATACCTGAAACGAGCACTGAGAAGGTGAGCCCGGCGCCCTGCGCCCCGGACACGCCCAGCCTACCTGAGATGAGTACCACGGTGTCTTTCTCCCATGAGACCACGGTGACGTACGCCTCCACCGAGGAGGGGATAATGCACTTGAAGACCGCAACATTGCCTCTCATGGTTTTCTGGTCCTCCACACGGACTGTATAGGGCTCCCGTAAAACTGGAAGGCAAGGAGAGGACCGTTGGTAAGACCTTGGCAGGGGCTCATTCTGGGACAACCTCATTCGAATATACACATGGTTGCTTACATATAGTGATTGCATCGACTACAGCTATTGCAAAATAAATTAGAGAAACCTGCAGTTCGTGTCTTGAAAACTTTCATTCCCTGGACAAATGTATTTTCCAAAGGGCAAGAGCGTATCTAGAAACAGCTCATCTGCCCCCTTACATACACCTGGAAGGGAGAAGTAGCTTCTTCAAGGAGCCACGATCATAAGACACTGCTCTCCGTGTCCTTTGAGGACGAGGGAAGAATTTTCTGACTATAAAGAAGAAGGGGTTAAAAAAATCAAGAAAGGCAACCTCTCCTGAGAATTCTTAAAGACTATCTGACGATTAAAATAACTCCTCATAAGTAATCTCTTGTGCCAGCTGCAAGGCAGTTTTGGACACAATTATTCCACTTCCCGTGGCTTTGGGAAGGAGGCTGATGAGGAAGCCTCTGCCCAAGCACCTTAGGAGCACCCGGAAAACCTTCAGAGGAGACATCCATGAGCCAGATGTCTGGGTTAGAGGTGGGGTGGCAGTGGGACTCTTTGCCCGCCCTTCAAGTCCACCTGACTGGGTTCACACCCAAGCCCAGCCACCTGCACAGTGAGTGAGTGCCCTAACCCTCCCCATAATGGGGATTTTGATGACAGACACCTACCACGAGGGCAAGCATGATGACTCAGTCCGTTAATGTGGATGCCGCACTCAGAGCGGCACCTGCCACAAGCAGGTTGGGTGAGGCTACGTGGACCAACAGCCAGAACTGGAGTCACGCCATCGCCTGATGTGGGGGGAGGCCTCCACCTCCCGGATAAGGAGAAATCAGTGCTCTAATCCCAGCTGTGCCTCACCCCAGCTTGATAAATACGGAAGCAAGCCTCACTTCTGCAGACCTTTATTTTCCTCAGACTTAAAATGAGGGGGTTGGGACAGGAAGATTCTCAAAGTCTGAATTTCAGAAGTCTCGGGTTTTCTCCAACAGCCCCAGAGACAGCTTACTATCTCATCATCTAACCGGCTCTCTTGATGTTTTTAGTCATCTACTGGCCAAATGTGTGCCAAGAAAACCGGCCATGAAATTAACTTTTAAAGAAATTGGCATACCGACAAAAACAGGAATGAGTTTCTAAAGGGGAATCTCTTAATAGGCATAGGTGAATGCTCAAGGATCTTTCAGACTGGCACTGGTCCTGTGATATGCATTTTAGTATTAGAGTATGCCACTACTCAGAGTATTGCTCCCCAAACCCCACGGGTAATATCAGTATTTATTATTTCCCGACCTGGAGAATTGGTTCATTCCTGTCTCAAACCAGAGAGATTTTCAGAGGTTTGGGACTTTTCTGAGACCCCCATCCCTGCACTCCATCGCGGTCCCGTGCGATGTGCCAGGGGGCAATTCGACACCTCTTGCAAAAAAGTCCGCTGGGCACCGGCTCAGGGTGACCAAGGGCCTGGCCTCAGAAACATCATGATCACACACAGGGGCAGGAGCTCACTTTGTGCCGGAAAATACCTCGATAAACGAAACTCTGGGGAGAGTGGAGGTCTACAGTCATAGGACGGGAAGAGGTGACAAAGAGGCAAAGTAACCAAAGTCATCAATGAACGAGAATCTGGGAGTGGTGGAGAGAAGAAGACAGAAGAGAGAAAGGGGTTGAGAAGAGAAGAGGGAGGGGCCGGACAACATGGCCAAGAGCCGCAGAGTCCCTCGGCACAGGGACAAGGCCGCCTGAGCGAAGTGTAGGCGTCCCATGTAAGTCTGTGTGTTTGTAGGATGTTTGCTACAAGCCATAAAATCGCTTCGGCTCCCCACACTTCCTGTGAACCCCACTTCACGCACATAAATGGCTCAGGTGGAGGAATGTGTAATGCAAATCAAAAACAGGGTGCCTCTCTCTCTGTCCCAGCCAGGAAGAGCAGGGACAAGGGAAGGTGCCCATAGGGAGACAGAAGAAGTGCCTTCCTAAAAGGCCTGCGGCCACGCACTAGGCCTGGTCACCGGAGCCACAAACATACAGTGACCAACTAGGGACTTGCCCTGTTTGTACGCAAAGTCCTGC
The DNA here is from genome assembly GCF_027475565.1 of Acinonyx jubatus. Classification (NCBI taxonomy): domain Eukaryota; kingdom Metazoa; phylum Chordata; class Mammalia; order Carnivora; family Felidae; genus Acinonyx; species Acinonyx jubatus. The sequence continues at coordinate 5,116,935 of NC_069384.1, read as the reverse complement.
AGCCTCGGAACCCCTCAGTCCGGGCCTCACACACAGCTTCCCGCTGGCCTCCCGTGAGCCAGGGTCAAATGTCTGGGACTTTTGTTCCTTCCATCCCCCAAGCCAGCCCCAAAGAGCCCAGATCTCCTTGAATCAGGGCTACAAACTGGGTGCACCGCACCCCACCCAGCTCCGAGAGAACAGACGTCAAAGGAAACGCTCCATTCCCTCACTAGATTCTTCCTTCTGCAAAGACAGACCACGCATGGGGCCTTTCAAAAAATTACTGTAGAACTTTTAACAATGTTTGGCATACAGTCGGTACTCAATAAATGCTTGGAGAATGAATACATAGACGTAACAGGGCTTCCCTTTTACATGTACTTCTTTTTTTAATGATGTAATTTCTTTCTTTCTTTTTTAATATAAATTATGGTCCAATTGGCTAACATATAGTGTGCACAGTGCGCTCTTGGTTTTGGGGGGGTAGATTCTCGTGGTTCATCGCTTCCATACAACACCCAGTGCTCATCCCAACAAGTGCCCTCCTCAATGCCCACCACCCACACTTCTAACCCTATTGTAGAATATACACATATTCTACATTTGATTCTGTAGTCATTACCTATTGTTTTTAAAAAGCGACCCAGGTTTTCACGATAGATCTCCCCCTTGTGAGTAAAATTGTTTACTCCTGAGGCCCCCACAGCTTAAGAGGCCAACACTACTATCGATCAGGATATACGTCTCATATTACAATTCAAGTCTCCCAAGGTCACAGCGAGCCTCCCAGGATACTTGGGTAAATCTAGGCCTCACTACAACTAATTATGGGAACAGAGACCAGGCTGCAAGAGTATGATCCAGGCAAACACTAAGTGTTATTTTAAACACGACTGACATTTGCATCACAAAATAGTGTGACCTAGGTCTCGCACTCTGGGTCCTAAGCTGGGCTCTCCCCAGAGCAGACAGGAGCTGGGTGAAAGCGGCTGATTGTAGACAGGATCCCCGGAGAACCAGGGAGAGGCTGGGGAAGGAGCGCAGGGCAGGGCGGGCAGCTAAGCCAGAGTGTGACTTCAGGGCAGTCCCAGCCTCCACCTGATCCGAGAGGAGCTGTGAACGTGAGTCCCGCCTCAGAGCTCCATCATCCCGTGCCAGGAGCTGGGACTTTATCCTTAGAGCAGTCTGTCCCTGGCTTGGGACTGGTCCCAGGGCAAGGCATTCCCAGGCACTTCCCGCTCTGTGTGTGAAGCGGGTCCGGGGCACGAACAGTCTTCTGAAGCCTGTCTGTGTGGGTTCTCAGCAACCAGCACGCAGAGCCAGGGGATCTGACTCCAGGGCTACCGACGGGAGTCCGCCTTAGTCAAACTTACCAGCTCTGAAATCTTGCCATTGAGATCTAACGCGGTAAAAGGGATCAGAAGAGACAATCTGCAGTGACGTGGCTTTGGGGGAAAATCAGGCGTATATAGTGAGCAGAGATCACACAGCTGGTGTGCCTTTGTAGGACCCGCCCCTCCCTGTTAGACGTCATCCTTCCAAATGGAAAGACCCTTTCAAACCTAAGTATTAGTAAACAAGGAACAGTCTCATTTCACAGTCTACCATGAAACTAAATTTAAGCAAGTCAGGCCAAGCACCTAATTTGTGGAGCCCAGGGCAAATTGAAAATTCAGGACCTCTTATTTACCAAGGAGGGGAAAAGTGCCATAAGGATCCTAAAACTAGAAAACTTGCTCTTTTTTCCTGTGGTCTTTCTCTCACCCTGCCGCGGTGTTTTTCATTCGCTGCTCGATGACGCACTGTCTGGGGCACAGAACAACCACTGAGGCACTAAGCAGGTGCAGGCCTCCACGGGTGATCTGGGCCACACTTCACCGGGCACACACAGCTCACCAGCTGCAGGGCTCCCTTCTGCCAGCATCTGGGCAGAAGTGCAAAGCCCCAGCCGGGGATGGGAAAGACAATCTCCCGTCTCCATTGCCTCAACCCACAGCGATCAGGCGACCTCTAAGAGATTGTAGCCTCCATGCTGGCTGGGGGAAGGGTGGCTTCTGCCATACCCCACTTGGGAGTGTCTGCACCCACTCCTATCCACACCCCACCCGGGCCCCGGCCAGGGGAGAAGGGGGCAGTGGCTGCTGGACAGGGACAGGGAGCAGAGGCCAGGCAGGGCCAGGGCACCAGAGATCAGAGGGGCAGCAGTGGACATAGTGCGGTTAGGGAGGTAGAGGCTAAGTGGGGGGGGGGGGTCTGGGCACCCAGAAACTGGTGAGTGGACTGTTGAGATCCCTTCTGGGGGAGGCGACATGAGGCAGGACCATGTAAGAGCCGAGGCCCCAAGCTCCCACAGCACATTCCAGTGCCCTATCACACTTCACTTACTAAACACAGAAAGATAAAAGCATTAAATGTTTCAAGATGGCAATGGGAGAAGTTTAACCCTAAGCTCTGGGACCTTCTCAGCACTGGGCCCTATGTGACTGCACTGCTCCCATCCCATGAGGTTGGTCCTGATCCAGACTCTATCCATGGAGCAATGGGGCGATGGCATGCATTTGTAGGACCCACCTACAATGGGGGACGATGGGGTGGAGGTGAGTGAGGGGAAAGTGAAGAATTGGGCACTGCGGGGGGGAAAGTAGGTCTGGGTGGCCTTCCTCCCCTGATGGGTTGGATTCAGACTGTTTCTACCCCTTTGATTTCTCCGTCCAAAGTGATAAACCACTAACAAATGCCCATGTGGGTTTCTCGGGAACACCAGAAGACTTAGGGCCAGGAGGAGGGTCGATGTCCGTCTTTCCTGTTTGGGAAATGGTAATCTGAGGCACAACATGACCTCAAGCCACACGAGTGTTATAGAAATTGGTTTTTGTTCTATTGTATTTTGTAGCTGGTTACTTCATAAATTAAGAGATCTGCCTCAAACAATTACATCTTGAACACACCCTCACGTCAAGCACGGTCTCAGGGACTACGGAGATCCTAACATCTATGGAACAATTAGCTGAAGAAGGCAAGTTCAGGTGGCAGAACTAGAAGAAAAGAGCGACAAGGGCACAGGTGAGAGTCACAACAGGTAATAACAATCTAGGGAAGGACGGAACCATGGAGCCTGTGAGTAGCTGGTGGCGAAGGAGGCCCTTGAGCTGGCCCCGAAGGACAGGAAGATGCAGAGGTGGAGAGGAAGGAGAGAGGAGTCAAGGTGATATGAGCAGGGAACATTCCAGAAACTGTGAGGACTGGCCCAGTACCTCTTAGCTAAACTGACTCCCCAACCGCAATTCCTATGAACAACCAACAACAAGCCCAACAACAAGGAGAGACCTCCTTCCCTTCACCTGAAAATGGAAATACTATCTTCCTTGCCTGGTCGTGCAGATTAAAATAGAGAATGGCCAGGCACATGGGTGGCTCAGTCGGTGAAGCGTCCAGCATCGGCTCAGGTCATGATCTCACAGTTTGTGAGTTTGAGCCCCTCCCTGGGCTCGCTGCTGTCAGTGCAGAGCCTGCTTTCGATCTTCTGTCCCCCCTCCTTTCTGTCCCTCCCCCGCTCCTGCTCGTGCTCTCTCTCTCAAAAATAAAGAAAACATTTTTTAAAAATTTAAAAACAAAATGAAAGAGAGAATGTCTTCAAGTGCTTGGCACAATGTCTAGCACACAACCGTTTTATTCACTGATCTCTCTGATCGCTGGCAAGGGGAGCTGATCTGAACTACCTTAGGCTCAAAGAGAAGACACCTTTGAAGACATGACTGCTTTGGAACCTGCAAGTGGGCTCTGGGAAGGGCACCTCAACCTCTTCCTCTTTGATTCTGGCTTCACCCTTCTCCTCTTCCACAGACAGGCTTCCTCTGGCTTTCTGGTTCCCATGGAGGATGGAAGGTGCCCCACCCACCTGAAGGTCCCCAAGCGTCCTGAGGATAGATGGACACTCTCTCAGGACTTCAATTTCAAAATCAGAAAGCAGAGAAACCAATGAACCAGACTGGTTGGCTGCTCTCCCTCAGGACAATCACCTGTCACCAGAGGCTCAAGACTTTTTTGAGTGACATGGATGCCAAGAGATACTTAAGAGGCTTCCTGTGGGCTGGGCAGAGAAGCACAGAGGTGCCCACCAAACGTGCAGTCCCTATCAGCTACTGTTATTCTATTAACATCAAGGCAACTCTCTCAGGTGAATAGGTCAGCCAGATATTAGTACTTGCTTTGTCTTAAAACAACCTGATCCACATAAAATTGGGATACGATAAAACAGCATGTTTAGTGACAAGTTTTGACGTACGTATACACCTATGAGGTCACCACCACAACCAAGATAAGGAACAGACCCATCACCCGAAAAGTTCGCTTGTTCTCTTTGCAAACCCTCCCTCCCCACCCCCCCCCCTTCACAGGCTACCACTGGTGTGTTTTCCATAATTACAGACTAGGTGACACATTTTAGAGTTTTATATAAATGGAGTCATACAGTGCATACATTTTTATCTGGCTTCTTCCACTCAGTATAGATATTTTGAGATCCCTCCCCTGTTGCTGTGTTTACCAACACAGCACTCCGCCCCTCATCTGTGGTTTTCCTTTTCTTCATGGCTTCAGTTACCTTCGGTCAACCGAGGTCTGGAAGCACATGATCCCCCTTCTGACGTATCATCAGAAGGTCAACGGTAAGCCGAAGGCTACATCACGATGCATACTTCACTCACCCCATTTCATGTCACCTCAGAGGCACTTTATCATCTCACGTCACAAGAAGGGGGAGGACACTATAATGAGACATTTTGAGGGAGAGACCATATTCACATAGCTTTTATCACGGCACATGGTTTTAATCATTCCGTTTTATCACTTTTGTTGTTCATCTCGGACTGGGCATCATTTATAAATGAAACTTTATCACAGAAATGTATGTATAGGAAAACACACAGTATACGTAGACTTTGTTACTATCCGTGGTTTCAGGCATCCACTGGGCATCTTGGAACACATCCCCCGTGGATAAGGTGGGGGAGCTCTGTAATACATTCCTTTTCACCCCATTTTATGGTTGAAACACAATTTGTTTACTCAGTCATCTGTTGATGGGCTTTGACCCATTTTGGGCTATTACAAATAAAGCTGCTATGAATATCCATGTAAAAGTTTTGGCTTCCTGGATTTGCTATGTTTTATAATTTATTGATTTTGACTCTGACTTATATTATTTCCTTCCTGCTCATATTAGTTTTAATTTGCTCTTCTTTTCTTGTTTTAGGATAGAAGCCAAGATCAGTATTTGAGACAATCTTTAATTTCTAATTGGGGTTTTTTAAACAATAAATGCCCCCCCCCCCAGGCACTGTTTTAGTGGTGTCCCCAAAATTCTTTCTTAGATATTGTGCTTCCATTTTCACTCCATTCAAAATACCTTCTGGGGCACCTGGGTGGCTCAGTCCATTAGGTACTCTTGGTTTCAGCTCAGGTCATGATGTCATGGTTTCGTGAGTTCGAGCCCCTCATCAGGCTCTGTGGCACAGAGCTTGCTTGGGATTCTCTCTCAAGAATCTAGGGAAGAATCTAGGGATTCTCTCTCAAGAGTCTCTCTGCCGCTCCCCCACTCATGCTGTCTGTGTCTCTCTCAAAAATAAACTTAAATAAAAATACCTTCTAGTTTTCCTTCTGCTTTTTCTTTTACACTGACTATTTAGAAGTGTGTTATTTAGTATCCCAGTATTTGGGGATTTCCCGGAGTTAGTGACTGCTAACTTAATTCCACTGCAGTCAAAGAACATATTTTATATAATTTTATTTTTTAAAAAATTCATCTGAGGGGGGCCTGGGTGGCTCAGTTGGTCAAGCGTCCGACTTCAGCTCCGGTTGTGATCCTGTGGTTCACGGGTTCATGGGTTCCACATCAAGCTGTCTGCTGTAAAAGCTCGCTTTGGATCCTCTGTCCCCCTCGTTCTCTGCCCCTCCCCCACTCGTGCACGGGCTGTATGTCTCTCAAAAATAAATAAACGTTAAAAAAAGTAAAAAATCCACCTCGGACTTGCTTCATTTCTCATAATATGGTTTGGTAAATTTCCGTGTGACCTTAAAAAGTGTATGTGTTGTGCCACTGTTGGATTCAATGTTCTCTATTTAAACGTCAATGTGGTCGAATATCTAACACTGCCCTTCAAGTATTCTCTATTCTTGCTGATTCTGTCTATTGCTCCTTAATAAAAAAGGGATATTGAAATCTCCAATGATAAAGTTTGACTTGTCTGTTTCTCCTAGAAATTTTACTCTTGTTTTTTTTTGTTATTTAAATGCAAATTAGTTAACATACGACGTAGTCTTGGCTTCAGGGGGAGAACCCAGTGACTCATCTCTTACATAGGACATCCAGTGTTCATCTCAACAAGTGCCCTCCTCAATACCCATCAGCCATTTAGCCCATCCCCTCACCCACCTCCCCTCCGGCAATCCTGTTTGTGCTCTGTATTTAAGAGTTTCTTATGATTTGCCTTCCTCTCTGTTTTTATCTTATTTTTCCTTCCCTTCCCCAATGTTATCTGTTGTGTTTCTCAAATTCCACATGAATGCAATTATATGGCATCTTTCTTTCTCTGACTTATTTCGCTTAGCATACTACCCTCTAGTTCCATCCACATTGTTTCAAATGGCAAGATTTCATTCTTTTTCATTGCTGATTAGTTTTCCACTGCATATGTGTGTGTGTATGTGTGTGTATATTGATTTCAGCGCAGGTCATAATCTCACAGTTCATGGGATTGAATCCCATGCTAACAGCGCACAGTCTGCTTGGGATTCTCTTTTTCCCTCGCTCTCTGCCCCTCCCCCACTCATATGCACTCTCCCTTTCACTTTCTCTCTACCAAAGTAAATAAATATTTTAAACATTTTTTTAAAAATAAAGGACACTTCTTTTAAACAGTATTTGAATCTAATCTAGCAATTGCTGCATTTTAATTCGGATAATTATAACATTTATATTTAATGTGAATATTGGTATGGTGAGGTTTAAATTCATCATCTTGTTATTTTATTTCTATTTTCACCATCTATTGTTTCCTTTTTCCTATTTTTTTAATTATATGTTTAGCACTGAAATTTTTTTGAGTCGTTCCATTTTTTCCTCCTTGATTAGCTTATTAGTCATAATTCTCTGTTTTGCTATTTTAGTGGTTGCTGTACATCTTAGACTATACATCTGTAACTTATCACAATCTATAGTCAGGTGATATTATACAACTTCACATATAAAAAAATAACCTTACAATATTATACTGCCACATCTCTACTCCAGGCCTTAATGCTATTAATTATCATCCATTTTATTTAGACATATGTTACAAACTCCACAAGTCATTATTATTATTTTTGTTTAAATAGTCAGATGGTCTTTTAAAAGATTATAAATCTTTTATAATCTATTATAAATACCAAAAAATTATGATTTAAAGCCATCGACAGATTTCCAATGGTATTTTTCACAGAATCCTAAAATTTTTATGAACCATAAGAGCCCATGAATGTCCAAAACAATCTTGAGAAAGAACAAAGCCAGAGGTATCATGCTCCCTGATTTCAAACTATACTACAATGCTACAGTAATCCAGAAAGTATAGTACTCACACAAAAACAGACACATAGATCAATGGAATAGGACAGAGAGCCCAGAAATAAACGCATGCATTTGTGGTCAATTAATCTATGACAAAGGAGGCAAGAATATACAAGGGGGGAGAGACAATCTCTTTAATAAATGGTGCTGGGAAAACTGGACAGCCACATGCAAAAGAATGAAACTGGACCACTTTGTTGCACCATATCAACACACTAAAATCAACTCAAAATGGATTAAAAACTTGAATGTAAGACCTAGAAACTCCTAGAAGAAACTCCTAGAAGAAAACACAGACAACACTCCTAGAAAAGGGGGAAAAAAAACACAGGCAGTAAGGTCTTTGACATTTGTCTTAGCAATATTTTTTTGGACCGGTCTCTTCATACAAGGATAAGTAAAGCTAAAATAAACAAGTGGGACCACATTGAACTAAAAAGCTTCTGCAAAGTGAAAGAAACCATATCAAAAATGAAAAGGCAACCCACAGAATGGGAAAAGATATTTGCAAATCAAACATCTGGCAAGGGTTAATACCCAAAATATATAAAGAACTCATAGCGCTTAATATCAAACAACAACAAACACAAAAAAACAATCTGATTAAAGATTGGGAAGGCATTTCAAAGACATAGAGATGACCAACAGGCATATGAAAAGATCCTCAATATCATTAATCATCAAGGAAATGAGGTATCACCTCACACTGCTCAGATTTTCTATTATCAAAAAGACAAGAAATAGTAAGTGTTGGCGAGGACATAGAGAAAAGGGAACCCTCATGTACTGTTGGTGGGGATGTAAAATGGCACAGCCACCAGGGAAAACCATACGAAGGTTCCTCAAAGAGTTTAAAGCGGAACCACCATACAGTCCCACACTTCTACTTCTGGATGTTTCTCTGAAACAAAAACAAAACACCAGTTCAAAGAGATATATGCACCCCTATGTTCCCTGCAGTGCTATTTACAATAGCCAAGATATGAAAGCAACCTAAGTGTCCACAGATAGGAAGATAAGGAATATAGGGGGAGGGGGGTGAGTGTGTGTGTATAAAACAGAATCTTACTCAGACATAAGAAAAATGAAATCGTGCCATTTGCGACAACATGGACAGATCTAGAGGGTATCGTGCTAAATGAAATAAGTCAGAGAGAGACAGATAGCACATCAGTTTACTTATACGTGGAATCTAAAAAAAAACAAAACAAAAACAAAAAAAAAATAGAACAAATGAACAAACAAAACAAAACAGAAATAGACTTATGGACACAGAAAACAAACTGCTGGTTACCAGAGCAGGGAGCTGAACTAGGTAAAGGGGATTAGGAGGTACAAACCTCCAGTTATAAAATAAATAAGTCATGGGAATATCATGTAAAGCACAGGGAACAGACTCAATAATATTGTAATAACGTTTTGTGGTGATGGGTGGTAACTAGACTTACCAGGAAGATCATCTTTTAATGTGTAAAAATATCAAATCACTATGATGTACATCTGAAACTAATAGGATATTGTATGTCGGTTATACTTTAATTCTAGAAAAACGTAATTTCTTTACCCATCGGGTAAAGATCCAAGAACCCATCAGGAGCCATTTACCTTATGATTGTAGAACTTCCTTTAAGATTTCTACAAGCGCAGGTCAGCTGCTGATAAATTCTTTCAGCTTTCGTGTGTCCAAAAAAAAAGCCTTTATTTCACCTTTATTTTTGAAAAATACTTCTACTGGGCATAGATTTCTAGATTTACAAATGACACTTCCTTTCAGTACTTTAAAGGTGTTGCTTCTCTGTCTTCTCACATTGATTCTGAAGGGAAATCTGCTGCTGTTCTCATTTTTATTCTTCCCTGTGTAACGTGTCTTTTTCCTCTGGCCGTTTCTAACATTTTGTCTTTAGACTGGTCCTGAGAAATTGGATTCTGATGGGCCTCGGTGGAATTTTCTTCGTGTACCTTGTGCTTGGGGTGTGTTGTGCTCCTTGGATCTTCAAGTTTACGGTTTTTATCAAATTTGAAAAATTTTAGCCAGTATTTCCACTCTTCATTTATTTTGTTTGTTTTCCCATCCATTCCTTTGGGGACTCTATTTGTATACCAAGCTACCCGAAATATGTTTTCATTTCTTTTGGAATAGATTTTATTTTTTAGAGCCATTTGTAGGTTTACAGAAAACTTTCACAGAAAGTACAGAGTGTTCCCATACACTCTCTTCACCCCACCCCTGCAGTCTCTCTCATGGTTAGCAAGTTGCATTAGTGCATCAGTGTTATACGTTTGTTACAATTCACGAGTAGTATTTATAGATTGTTATTAACTAAAGCACATAGTTTACATGAAGGTTCTTTCCATGCTGTGCAGTTCCAATACAAATGTCATGTAGGGGCGCCTAGGTAGCTCAGTCAGTTAAGTGTCTGACTCTTGATTTTGGCTCAGGTCATGATCTCACGGCTCTCATGAGTTCAAGCCCCACACTGGTCTCTGTGCTGACAGTAGGGAGCCTGCCTGGGGTGTTCTCTCCCTTTCTCTCTCTGCCCCTCCCCCACTCACACTTGCACACTCTCTCTTCTCTCTCTCAAAATAAATAAATACTTAAAAAAAAAAAAAGAATGCCATGTATCCACCATTAAGGCATCATCCAGAATGGAGGCATCACTGCCTTAAAAATGTCCTGTTATCCACTTATCCATCCCTCCTTTCCTCCTCTGGAGCCCCTGGAAGCCACTGGTCTTTTTATCATCTCTACAGTTTCACCCTTTCCAGAATGTGTGTGTATGAGTGGGAATCACACAGTTTATAACCTTTTCAGATTGGCTTCTTTCACTTAGTGAGACGCATTTAAGGTTCTTCCCTGTCTTTTCAAAACTTGGTAGCTTGTTTCTTTACATTGCTTAATAGTATTCCATTGTATAGATTCACCATAGTTTGTTTATTGTTAAAGAAAAAAATTGTAATTATTCTGATGCTTGTTAAAATGTAAAGGAAGACTTTATTCAAGACTGTTGTAATAGGACTCATGACTATTCCAGCAGGCTCGGAGAGAAATTTTTCTCAACTCCAAATAGAGCGAGGAGAAGTGGGGTTTTCTAGCCAAAGGGCAGAGTGCGGGTCTCAGTAGGAGGAAGATTTACCAAGAGGATACATCAAGGCCAAAGGTAGGACAGACTCACACATCAAAGTAAGAGTGAGGAACTTGATCAGGACTATGAGTGGCCAGATGTCAAAGGGAAGGGAGGACTGAGTAGGAGTTTTACTAAAACTGGGCTGGGGGAGGGGCGCCTGGGTGGCTCAGTGGGTTGGGCTTCCGACTTCGGCTCAGGTCATGATCTCACAGTTTTGGGTTCGAGCCCCAGCCACAGTCAATGAAGGAGGAAACAACCACTAGAATTTCTTTGTACTTGCCCAAGGTCATACTGCTAGGGGCAGTATGGGCCCCTATTTGCTAGGGGCCAGGGGCAGGCCAGGGGAAGTACTACTGCATTCTGCATCCTGTCCTTGGAACAGAAAGGGGAAGAAGGTCTTTGATGTGCAAGGTGACCAGCCTTGCAGATTCATGTGACATTATGATAGGAAAAGGTAGGATGAAACAGGCCCAGAGGGGAGGATTAGGACCTGAGGTGGGGTGGGGGGGGAGTCCTATTTTGAAACAATGCTGGGAGTATCTGACCACAGAAACCCCCCTCCCCGACCCAGGCGTAAGGTTCCTCTTACGAATGTAACAGACCCACCTACTCCCCCTCAGGTTTCCCTCAGGAATGTGACAAAAGACCTAACTATGGTTACAGGCCACCCCTCATACAATGGAAATGAGCCAATCAGGAATGGACCACCCAGCACCTAGAGCCATGAGGCCCATAAGGGTGGGACCTGAGAGGGAACGAGGGGAAAGGGAGGGGGGAGGGCTGACCGGAACCTTCTACGACAAGGATCCTTGCCTGTGGTCCTGGGGCATTCACTTTCAAACGGCCCCTCTCTGTAAAGAGAGCCTTCCTATTATCCTTACTTTTTAATCTTACAGTCTAATAAACTTCTGCCTGGAGCTCATTTTGTGTCCACTTCATTCTTCTAAGCAGCGAGACTGTGAATCCTGGGTACTGACGTAAAAGCTCCTGCAACATGACAGAGGAACCATCCCGCTTTGGTGACACCAACACCTAAGTCAAAGTCACTGAAAAATGTGAAGAATGAGAATTCCCTGAACCACCAAAGGAGGGATTATGAGGCCATTTTACCTAAAGGATTACTCCACGAAAATCCCAGCGCCAAACCAGAGGGACACTGAGGCACGCAGACCCGAGATGAGGCACCACCCGGGGGGCCAGCCCCCATTCTACTCAACTC